>NC_081517.1:7274623-8602123 GCF_030273125.1 Centropristis striata | reverse complement strand
TCCAGGAGATGTAAAACCCATGTCTAACCCATAATATTAAAATATGTGAAGAAAAAACACATATACATTTTACAATGTTTTTACAACTAAGGACGGAAATTCACTATTAAATCATCACTATCTGTTTTTATTTGTTTTAGACTTTTTAGGAATTGGGGGTGTAGTCCTTTTTTGTGTCAGGATGAAGAAAAATGTGGAAATAAATCGGCAAATGTTTCAACTCTCCTGGTATAATTCACACAAGCTCGTCACACAGTGTAGTTCTCTCCCAGCGGCTGTGAACAGTGTGCGAACTGTTTCTTTTCTCATCCCACTAAAAAGAGTTTTTTTTATGACATAAGCTTCTTCTCCTGCCATATTTTCTCTGAAGAAAACAACCTTGCCTTTCTAACATTGACAGTTTAAAAAGACGCTGCCTGAGTGTGTAGTATGCTAACAATTCCTCTGATGTATCCTGAGCTGCTTTCAATTAATTCTATTTTTATTCTATTTCTCTCATGTTTAGGGTTCTACGGTCTCAAGGGAAGCCAGCGACAAGGAGAAGGTACGAATAATTTCTGAGCAGTGACGGCTGCTGACATGATGGGACAAAAATAAACGCCCTTAGCTCACCCCAGAAGCAAACTTGTCAAATGACAGCTAAATTAAGGACGTTTTAAGTAAGCAGATGTATTCTAGTCAGGGGCACTGCCAGGGATTTCGGGCCTCATGAAAAAATATCACATTGGGCAGAAAGGGATGCAACATTCTGCAACAATGGAATATTCTATATGTGTATATATATGTATATGTATGTATGTATATATATATATATATATATATATATATATATATACATATGTATACGTATATATATATATATATATATATGTATACGTATATATATATATATATATACATATGTATACGTATATATATATATATACATATATATACGTATATACGTGTATATATATATATATATATATATATATATATATATATATATATATATATATATATATATATATACACACGTATATATATATATGTGTGTGTGTATATATATATATATATATATATATATATATATATACACACGTATATATATATATGTGTGTGTGTATATATAAACGCCCTTAGCTCACCCCAGAAGCAAACTTGTCAAATGACAGCTAAATTAAGGACATTTTAAGTAAGCAGATGTATTCTAGTCAGGGACACTGCCAGGGATTTCGGGCCTCATGAAAAAATATCACATTGGGCCCCACCACCACTTCACTACTGCAAACGACAATAACCCTAATAATATTACACTGTGCAGAAAGGGATGCAACATTCTGCAACAATGGAATATTCATTGATGCAAAATTGATATGAAATGTGTTGAAGGCCATCTTTTATCATTTAAAACTTGTTATCAATAATGTATTAGTTAAACTACTCCTTCTATTCAAATAAATTCAAATTATCACCTAAAGAATGATGCAACAAAATAATTAAATAATATTTTCAAACAAAGTATAGCTATACTAGTGCTTGAAATGTTATGATTGAAAATATTTTTTTCATTTTTTAATAATAATAAAATATTCTTTATTACTGTAAAGTGAGCAATACACAGGCTGTTTTGAAAAAGACAAATAAATATTTAACTTTATTAGCTGTGAAAAAAGTATTAGTTTAAGGCAACAGGTTAATATAATGTCAGACATTTTCTACTGATGTTCTAATGCTTTCTAAGCCTGTCAGTCATCGGCCCCTAGATTTGTTTTCTAGTATGCACTGTAGAGTACTGACAAGTGTCGGTAGACAATTATTTAGTGTGAGATATTGGAAAGGGACTTTCTCTCTCTCCCATGACAGCAGAGGTCATTGGAGGACCATTGACTTTGACCTCATTTCTATTTATCATATCATCACATTCGTGACTTGTCAGTGCTATCTGTATCCTGGAGGTGTGGCTCTGTGACCTTTAATAATCCTCATTACCAACATGTCTGCTACTTTTTGACACCCAAATACCTTCTCTCTCTTCAGGCAAAAGAGCTCCCCACTTTTAAAGACAACGACTTCCTGAATGAAGGCCAGAAGCTGCAGATAGGAGATGACAACAAGAAGTACTTTTTGGAGAAGCTAAAACGGGATGTTGAGGTGAGACTCGCAGGATTTTTATTTAGTCTGCTGTAGAATGTATAAGCTTCAAAGCAAAAGTGTGGCTCCCTGCTCTACTCAGACTCTTCTGACTGTCCCTCATTGTACACTCAAAATAAGTACTCTGATGGTGCCTCTTAAATCAGTACCATAAAGAAAATATCTGTAAGAGCAACTCCAATCAAACTCGCATGACACAACTCACCATCATCCAATTGTTTTTACACAATGTGGATTTTAAGACCTCAATACTTGGGACAAAAAAATCGTCCCAATGCTAAAAGCTGGGATTGGTGTTCTTCTTTTCTTGTTCTTGGATGAGACAATTTGTGATTTTAGATTAGATTAGAATCTTGCAGTGATGTGGCTACGTATGTGTCCTGCGTCGTTGACGGATTAAAATCTGAAAAGGACGAAGTACACTCACCGTCCCCGTGAAGAACAATACCTTATGATCAACAGACTCTTGTGAGAAACACAGTAACCAACTGTCAGCAGACCAGGCATGTGCTGTTTCAAGCCGCAGATGAGATCCCGAGTGCATGGTATCGCAACATGCTAGTTTAGCCGCTAGCACAACAACGAGCCAGTCAACACGGATTTCATTTAACAATTAACAATACAAACTTCATGGTGGGAAATAAACGTTTCCACTGTTCCATGCTGTGTTCATACATGTCGACCATGTTTTAAAGTCTAGGGGACATGCTGGAATGAAATGAAGAAAACATGTTAAAAAATAATTTATACATATATACTAATTATAATGAGCACTCTTAATGATTATTTTAGTGCTACAGACACAATTTTGTTTTCATTTGAATTTTGATCATTTATTTTGGTGCTATTTATTTCCAGAGGATATTTTTACATTTCTCAGATTTTGAATTTCATTGTTTAATTTCAGATAGATTTTTTTTTAAAATACTTTATTGCAAGGCTTCTTAGTTTCACAAACATAATCAGTCATTTCGTTTTCTTTACAATATTGTACCTTGCATTTTTCCCCCCTTTTTTTCAAGGTATATATTCACAAAGTAAATAACAAAACATAGGGTAAACAGACAAACATATATACAAGGCAAACTGGTATTCCCCAAATGAGGATGTCCAAGAAAAGGAATAAACAACAAACTAATGATACAATTTCAGATAGATTTTGAACATACATGAAAAAGATGATAATTATAACCGTATCATACCAACATCAGAGGAGTTAATCATTACAATTTGTCAAGAAATAAATAGTTTATTGTGGACCCATTGAAATTTTCACGAACCCACTCAACCTGTTGGTCCTGTTGACTCATTACATTGATAACCCATAATCAATGTCACAGATCTTATACTGTACTAACTAGGCCAATTATCTGCTATTTTATTCAGACTTTTATATTCCACCACAGTGTGTAATTCACCTTATATTTGTACAGGCAAAGGTGAACCCTCGCTAGCCCCATTTTTTTTAAAATGCCAAATATCCATTTAAACGTTACCGCTGTATTCATTCAGCAGCAGCACACCACTGTCAGTCCATGAACAAAGCAGGCACCTTTGGTTAGTTCACATGTCTGATACAGCGGGACAGTCAAGCTCAAAAGTCTGGTTCAATCCACCTGTTGGAAAGAGATTTGCCACTGGTCTCTTCCCTCGTCTACTCAGGGAGTCCTGGTTAATTTATTTTCCTCTGATAAGTAACATGCAGTTAACTCTTCATCTGAGGTCATACTTTTAGGCTGCAAAATCTATACAATACTAACATAGTTGTTTGGTGATGGGTCCTTCAGAGCTGTATGACTTAGAACAGGGGTGTCAAACTCTGGCCCGCAGGCCAAATTTGGCCCGCAGTGTAATTTTATTTGGCCCGCGAGGCAACACCAAATTATTATATTATTATTGTACTATAAAAGCTGACTCGCCGGTATTATACAGCGCATTTAACGCTAATACTACAAATCCCACAATGCCCTGCTGTTGTTTTGGTGCGTCAATCAGGACAGGACCCAGAAACGCGCTCCTCTGTGACAGTCGTCATAGCAACCTCAAGCTAGAGCTGTCTCCGAGCTATCTCTTCCCAAAAATGGCGAAAAGAAAGGCAGAATTTATTAACCTGTTGAAAAAGTTTATTTTGATATTTAAATCAGAAGGATGCAAATAGAAAAGAGGCATATGATTTTTATTTAATTTTTATTTAATAAATTAATGACATTGATGTGTTTTTTATTTGAAATTTGATTTTGCATGTCATTTAGTTATATATTGTATGTTTATAAGCGTTGATGGTTCCATATTTAATGTTAAAGCAAAACATGTTTGGTATAAAAGGTTTATTTGTTCAATGTTGGCCGGCGATTTTATTCAAGTTTTACATTTTGGCCCATTGTGTATTGTGTATTTGAGTTTGACACCCCTGACTTAGAAACTCCAAAAGTGCAATGAGGCATTACATTGAGTGTCTTCTTGTGTACTGTATGTTGTGTCAGTTCCTGGCCACCCTAAAGATCATGGACTACAGTCTCCTGGTGGGCATCCATGATGTGGATCGGGCAGAGCAGGAGGAGATGGACGTGGAGGGCGTTGGAGAAGAAGAGGAGTACGAGAACGACGGAATGGGCGGAGGCGTGCTCACCGGCTCATTCGGCACACCTCCCGACAGCCCCGGGAACCCCCTCAACTGTGGAGGATTCTTTGGCCCCGGGGAGTTCGACCCCTCTGTGGACGTTTACGCAATCAAGAGCCACGACAGTGAGGGTTGTCTTTGACATTCATTTTAACTCACTGATCTTAGATGTAGCTTTATATGAAGCATTAGCAGCTGATTAGATCACACCTTGTTTCAACAGGCATAAGAAATAAATGCACAATTGATTTTGTAAAAATGTGCTTATTACCTTTTATTCTAGACTATCTTTAACAGCTAGATTAAAAAGGTAGAGCGCATACCACAGAGGCTTGGTGCTGGCAAGCAAACGGCCCGGGTTTGAAACTAGCTTCGAGCCCTTTCCTGCATGTTTCTGTCTCCCCCCTTCAGTCTGAATCTCACGTTTATCAATTAAAGCAGTAAAATGCCCCAAAAGTATCAATAAAAAAAAGGAAAATGAATGCATGTCTCACAGAGCAAGAAATAAAGCCATGGCAGGTGTTATTTCCAGGTGAAAGTAAAAGTTGTGATGTGTTGTTCCTGTGCTAGGTGCTGGGAAGAAGGAAGTATACTTCATGGCTATCATCGACATCCTCACGCACTATGACGCAAAGAAAAAAGCTGCACATGCTGCCAAAACTGTGAAACATGGGGTGAGTGTCAAGACTATCATGATCTATCAGTCTATGGCAAACCGCATATTGTAAAAACGTGTATACAACCTTTAAATAGATAAATACGACATTATGACTACATCATGTTGAATACATTTTTAAAAAACCAATCAATTATTCAATAATTTCATGTTTATTTAATCATTATTAAAACTCAATTCAGCCCTGTGATAGTGTGGAGACCTGTCTCTCCCCTAATGTCGGCTGTGATCAGCTCCAGTCGGCCGCAACTTGAGCTTGGATACGTGGTTAACGATAACAGATGAATTAATAAAACTCAGTTCAATATTCCGAAATGCTTTTTCCATCCTTTTTTTTATATTAAAATTTTTATGAGAGTTCATTATTATTTCAAAATTGTTGTAAAAGTCTATTTATTTAATTAAATCACTTAATCATCACAATATCATTTTTTTACAAGTTCCCGCCCCCTCGCCTTACAGCCAATCACATGTTCCCAAAGCCTCCCAGCAGGTTTACTAACTATCAAGCAAGTTAACTAGCTTCAGTTAGCTAGAACAACCAAAGAGAAATCCTCTGTGTGTTTTTGCTCTTCACACAGTGTGTCTTTCTCTGAGGAACATCTTTAGAAACACGACAGAGGTAACTCTAAATTAACTTGCTAGCTGCTGCTACTGCTAACACTGGCTCTTTACATTAATACTGCTGAGTCCAAGCTCACAACCCAACCCAGCTAGTTACCTAGCTAGTGAGCAAGCATGTGTAGCATTAAGATAAACAAAAGGAGAAGCTAGTTGCTGTATTGTATCCATACATTGTATAAAAGAGGTGGGCGTGATCACTGTGATGTCACCCATTGGTGTGTGGACTACTGTTTTAGACCAGGTAGACATTTTGGCTGTTGCCATTTTTTTTGCCATCATATTTTGATGTGAGTGTGGTTATAAGCCCAGCAGGGTCAGATAAGTATAGCAAACACTGAGTTATCACCTTACAATAGCTAAAGGTGCAACTGTAATAATTGAGAAGCTAATTTTGCATAGCAAAAACAGGGTTAACACAAAATATACTTGTGGAAGAACATTTCATTTTGTACAACGGAACACTGAACCAGACATTTTTAGGTGACCAAAATGTAACAATTAACTTTGATGACATGAAAACACTGACAACACTCAAAAACAAGTTCACACAATACACAACAATAAACAATAAACATCCTCAAGC
The DNA here is from genome assembly GCF_030273125.1 of Centropristis striata. Classification (NCBI taxonomy): domain Eukaryota; kingdom Metazoa; phylum Chordata; class Actinopteri; order Perciformes; family Serranidae; genus Centropristis; species Centropristis striata. Next base: position 8,595,487 of record NC_081517.1, on the reverse strand, counting down.
TGACCCTAGTTTGTTTTACTCTAAATGGAACCATAATTTGCAAAATAAACATCATGCTGTATTGAAGACGACTTGAAACCAGCGATTAAGACTTAAAACTCATCAGGAAATAGTTTACTAAGATAATAAATTAATTTACAAATAAATATATATATATATATATATATATATATATATATACAAAAATACAAAGCATATTCTTTTTTTGAGGCTTGATTGTACCTAGCAACTCATTCTGGGTCACTGAGCTTGCTTGGAGATACTGGGAGCATTGAATTGGCTGAATGGTCTGACCAAAAACTAATTTCATTATGAATATACTTTTTTAAAAGGATGAATTACATAATTAATGAACTAGTTATTTATTCTAATTACTGTCAGATCATAGGGTCCCTTGAGCTAGATTTTACTCTATAAAGCACAAAAAATGATAGAAAAGGAAAGTATTATTACGTGTTTCTCCATCCATCTAATTTTTTGCCTTTGTTTGTTTGTCTCTCAGGCGGGGGCCGAGATCTCGACGGTGAACCCGGAGCAGTACTCCAAACGATTCTACGAGTTCATGTCCAACATCTTATCATAGACTCATCTCCCATCTCCCAGTCCAGCCAGCCCCTTCCTGTCATAGATCTGTCAAACGCCACACACTTATTTCTCCTTCACCTCAGTGTAGGTCCATCTCCCCCCTGCCTTTCTACGCCCATAAAAGAAAAGAAAAAAAACTACCTGTATCCTCCTACAGCCAGCACCAGTCTGGCAGGAAGGATGCACCGAGCCTGTTACACTGTCCCACAAACACTCATAAGCACCACTTCTACGGCTCCCTCATCCAACGCAAGGAAAACTTGTGAAACCACTCACTGAATTCGGAACGACATCCCGATAATCTCCCTGTTCTTTTAAAAAAAAAAAAAATTCTGCCTCCCGGTTCTCCTCAGCCACCTTGTTACTCCTCACGCCAGCACGGAAACTGTCTCACTAATGCCTTGAATGAGTGTGTCAGCTTCAGCAGTTAACAGTTCGTTAGTACAGTCTCTTTGGTTTCTGTTCATGTCGTTGTTGTTCTTATGATTTCTATTAGACACAATCACACACAAGCACACACACACAGATGTAAACAACTTGCACAGATGCTGAATGGTCAGATTGCATGACAAACTCTTTGACAGTCGCCATCAGGCTTCTCTCTCAGTAACAACAAAATAATTAAAAGTACTGCTGACAATTGGAACAGCGGGGGATGAACACATTAATATATAATGGTGTATTAAGTAAATGAATGCAATATCAAAAATGCATGGCTGATGTGTACATGAGACTCCACCAGTAAACTGAAACATCAAACCACTGAACTTTAGCATCTGAGTGTTATGACTAAAACAGCAAAAAAACTGAAAAAAAAATTGGTGTTTGAATGTTACGTTGCCATATTGTTTTTGAATATTTTTGAAATTTTAACCGTGAGCTTGGTGGAGGTTGGTCTAAGAAAAAAAAATTCACATAAAAAGGGGAATTCTGCAGCAAATACTTGTTTTATTACCATAAGGATCATTTTTATATCTTGTTTACATTAATGTAGCAATTTTGTGTTTGTATACAGTATTGTTTTGTTACCAACAGACATTAGAAAAAAAAGGTTACTTGAAAATGATTCATTGCATATTAAAGGGAGTTTTATCTTGTTTTTGTTGTTTGGCTCTGCTTATTTCTTCAGCAGTTGTCACTCATATGCTTGTCAAAACAACTAAAAAGATCATCTGGGTTGTGTGTATATTAGATTAATAACTAATATGAGGATGGTAAAACATAGCAAACTTTATTTTAGCAACCATTGTAAAATTACACATCAATATTAAAGTATTTGAATCTTTACAAATTCCGTATTTTTAAGATTGATCAACCAAAGTTGACATGGGTCCCTTTTAGCTTTTTATTTTTTATTTATCATTTTCTTTTGTGCAACTCCAGAGTTCAGCTTTTTTTTAGCTACACCAAGCTGAGTTATAAGGTTACTGCAGCAGGTTACAATAAAGGGGAAATAAAACTATTTCCTATTGCTCACTTCCATAGACTTTGGGGACTTTAAGATTTTACAAAGAAAGATCAAAACTGAAGCAGCAGATACCAAAACATTCAGACTTTTAGTTCCCAGTATGGGGACAAGCTCTAAAAATGTAACCTTTATTTCCCATAATGCAACTTTGTAGCCTATATTTGTTAGACCAAAGCCATTTTCATACTCTGCATGGTCTGAGGGTTCAGAAATTAAACTAGGACTGCCCCCTACAGGCGTTTCTCTGACACAATGTCAAATTATAGCATGCCTAGTTTTTCAGACAAGTGTTTAGGAATGTCTCTGCAATGTTATTTAATGCTAGGAAAATGGCATTACTTTCCTTGATCGCACTACTCTTGTATCATGAAAGGTTAATTTATTTTCAGTTTGGCAAACCCTGCTCGTATCAGCTTTCTTTACTTTTACTCTTTACTCTTTAAGTATGTCTGGTTTGGAGCAGGGGTCACATGGTGGTATAGTGGTTAGCACTCTTGACTCACAGCAAGAGGGTTGCCTTCTTCTGTGAAGTTTGCATGTTCTCCTGGTTTCAGTGTGTGTTCTCACTGGGTACTTCGACTTCCTCCCACAGTCCAAAAACATGCACTTAGGTTTAATTGGTGACTCTAAATTGTCCGTAGGTGTGAATGAGAACGTGGTTGTCTGTCTATGTGTCAGCCCTGTGATAGTCTAGAGACCTATCCAGGGTGGACCCCGCCTCTCGCCCAATGTCAGCTGGGATCGGCTCCAGCCATCCGCAACCCGAGTGCAGAGAAGCGGTTAAGGATGATGAATGAATGGTTTGGAACAGGGCCTCTGAATTAGGCTCACACGATAGGCAACATTAAATGAAGAGATGTGAAAAGTGGTGGCAATGTAGTGCAAGTTTTTCAACCAATAAAGTTCAAGTTCATTGTTTAAACCTATGTTTTATTGAGAAGAAAAAGACAGAACAGGCATTGTTTATTATTTTTATACAAAACGTGTGTTGGTGAAGTGTGTGGAGAACAGAAGCTCTAGTCCATCCTGGCTTTCAGGGTTCGTGTGGTGATCTTGTCTTTCTCACTGTCAGAGAAAAGAAAAGGCTGTTAGTCACTTGAAACCGGTCGTTCGACTTCACCTGAACATGCTGTAATTCCTCACTGTACTTACATGACGTGTACAACGACTCCCATACCAGACACTGCATCTCTATCCACTGCGTTCAGCATCGCCTGGGAGATGGTCTCAAACAGGTCCTCTGGTTCCTGCACAATTAAAAACATTTTCCCAAATAAACACGTGTAAATTATTTTTTACCAGTGACCAGAATAACTGAACCCAAGGTAGACAGCATGTACTGTACTACAGGTCTGTCACTAAATGAAATTAAAACATTTGTACAAATGACATTCAAGTAGATATCACAGACAACCAAAGCTGCAGATTTATACTCCTCTTGTCAGCTGCATACATGAACGTGCGCAAAAATGTACACACAATGTTCCTCATTATCGTATAGGATCCTGCAAACATCATATCCTTTAGAGTAATGCTCATTTGCACATAAAATTGTCGTTTAGCAACCTGAGGACATAAAGACTTCAAACTTCGCACACTTCTTACCATGTCAGGCTCCCACAAAGATTCACACATGCCGTACATCTGCTCTGAGCAGGTGCCGCTCACAACAAAGTCCTCTGTCACCATGGGGCAGCCAATCAGATCCAGGGAACAAATGAAAGGCTCTGAGGTTTTGGGATCAAGTCCAGCGATCACAGGCTCGATGTAGTATGGCCCAAACCTGATTAGAACATCACATGTTGACTACATGTTCTTTTTACCATCAATGTAAGTATTTATGTCAACAGCATGTCGTCGGTCTGCAGCCTTTAGGCTGGACATGGATTCAGTGCACTCACCTCCTTTCATACAACAGATTGGACACCATGCTCATGAAGGTCTTGGGTTTGATCTGGCGACCCTCCTTCAGCTCATACAGGTTCAGTCTGAATTTAAGTCTCTGGGATCTACACACAAGGCAAAGACACCATCATCCCTGAGACCATTTACATTTCATCCTTCTTTCCAAGCTTTGAAGAACAGCATTACTGATACCACAGTTCCCCCTCACAGTAACACAGTAGCAGTAATGACTCCAGGCGTCTATTTAATTAGTTAGTTCTACCAATACACAAGATCTTAAAGATGTCAAAGTCATTTTCGAGTGCTTCAAAGACAATACTTCATCATGCTCTGGTGGTGGCAAAACTGTTTGCCACTTTGAGAGAAAGACGTGGAGACACTCACACTGTCTGAACATCAGTCGCTAGTCCAGCCAGCCCGATGTACAGCTTGTCTCCCATGGGGAAGATCTTCTGGAAATCTGTGGTCACCATCTGAGCCTGAATGCCAAATCTCCGGTCCGAAGCGATCGCCACACAGTTCTTTCCCCGCATGGCCATGACGGCCCCTCCATTATAGGACATAATAGACTGGATGAAGAGGGAGAAAGGCAAGTCAGTCAGAGCTGAAACACTTAAATTATCAAACAATTAACAGAAAATGTATCAGCTATCATTCATATAAATTCATTGTAAAAGCCATTTTTCAGCAAAAACACAAAAGCTATTTAAATGTATCAATTTTCTTTTTATGAGTATTTTTCACTTTTTTTCTTATAGTATAGACCAAATTGAGAAAATGAGACACAATTCTAGACAATAATAACAGTTAGTTGAGGCCGCCTTACTATGAAACATTGACCCACAAGTCTAAACCTGGGGCAACAATTTAAAACGAAAAATGTAACTATCAGAAGAGATTAAAAGTTTAGATATGGGACAAAAACGGTGATACAATGTGTGTATTTTTACTCAGCAAGTATTTTGACACTGAAGTATTAGTACTTAAATTTAGGTAAAATATCTGAGTACTTATTTCACCACAGCTAACATAAATTATACAATTTATTTTACTTCTCAAAAATAGAATTATAACTCAAATGTTTATATTAGCATTTTGTTAAAAAAAAAAAACACACAATAAAACGTGTCAATTCAGTTCATCAGGCTTATTTCTAATGTGTAAAAAGAACTAAAACTGTAACTATCAAGAGAAACTAAAAAGTGTAGTTATGGGACATAAACAGTGGACAATTGTTTAACCCTCTGGACTCACCAAAAGCGTCAAAGAATTACTTCTTCATCACATCCAGACGTAAAAACAAAGCAGTGTGGAGCCCTACTGTAAATTTGCCTCTTAAGTTCTGGCTGTAAACTCCATGAGGCCAGTTTCAGTTTGATGGTGATATACAAGTAAAACTGGAGACAAGGTCAAATATATTTTGTATAAAAGTATAGAACTAGATGTAACCCTCTTAAATGTTATATTTTCAACCGTTGTTCACATTTGCAACATTTAAAATTCTTTATTGACCATGATGTTGTTTTAAAAGTAAAAAAAAAAAGATTCAAAATCACATTTTATGTTGGAGGAAGGGACTAGAAAAGCCACAAAATGACCAAAAAAAGACACAAAATGACAAAAAAAGACACAAAATGAACAAAAAAAGAAACAAATAACTAAAAAAGACACAACAAAAGACACAAAATGACCAAAAAAAAGACACAAATAACTAAAAAAAGACACAAAATGACCAAAATTGTTACACTGAACACACAAATAAAATAAGGTCACACTAGAATAAAGAGTTGAATGACAGGATCACACACAATCACAAGATCACATTCATGTTGTTTTTTCTTTGTTTCTTTTTGGTTCAAAATGTTGATCCAATAAGTCAGAATAAAAAAATCTATTATTATTATGTCATATAGGTGAGGTTGTGCTGAAAAAAATATACCAACATGGCATTTAAACATTTTTAAGTGGTGTTTACAGGCAGGGTGAAAATGATTCAAAAATGGACAAAACAGCCCCAGACTCCATAGAGTTAAAATATCACGCCTGATGTTTTGGGTAAAACGTCTTTACTGAATTGTTAGATGCTGTCAGTTTCTACCTTAACATGTTGCTAACGATGCTAAGTAAAGCTTCAGCTAAACAAACTCACAATCTCACACAAACTGCACTACAACAGCTTAAGTTAATCTCAGTTTTAGAAAAAAATACAATTAAATGTATTTCCGGAAACGACTGTAATTGTTTTGTCACTGTAAAATAAAATAAAATACGTTAGCTGCTAGCTCATATCCAGCTAACGTTGGGTAAGCTAAGAATTTAGCTTTCCGGCTTTCGACGGCTACTATTACAATTTATTCGTCTGTATTGTTAGCTGAGAAATACTTTAACTTTGCATTTATCTAATACGAGTGTGTCGTTGAATGTGTTTTCAGAGAATAATAGCAAACATTAACAATAGTGAGCATGCTAAAGATGTCAATGAGCTAACGCACCAACATGATCTTAGCTAAGCTCTTGTAGCCTTTTTAACTAGTATTAAACCATTTTACCCGACAAACCATTCGCATATGATCTAATGCACAGTGTTCTTACCATGGTGAGTGTGTTGTGGTGTTTTACTAAGTGGTAAAACTAAATAACTCCTCTTCTTCTTTGCTATTATGAATGACTTCGTTAGTTTCCCCCACAGTGACTACACGATTTAGAAACACACAGATCATACTAGTATGATGCTCTCGCCTTCGCAGTTTTCATTGGCTGGTGAACGGCCTGTATCTAAAGGACTGCAGTCATTGGATGATATGGAAGCGCTGTGACGTCAGCGTGCATAGTTTGTTCGAGGCGCGTTAAAGTGAAATCAAAACCGGCAGGTAGTTTTCTTCAATATGTTAGTGATGCTTTTTCATTTATTTTGGTCTTGCCCTTTTTCGTCTAAGTTCTGGAAAGATATTTGTAACTTCCTTTTTTTTTCAATTGAACCTAATTTGTCCCTTTGTTTTGAAAATATACTGTTTGGTTTCACTGACTTCCCATACACAAAAAAAAATCAATATTACATTATAAATCTAATTATACTATTGGCAAAATATCACATACATAAATCTCGATACACAAAAAAAAATCCCCTCTTTTCTATATTTATAAGTGAAACCAAGCAGTATATTAATTCTATTAAAGACTCTACTAATTTGAAAGCTGCTAAAACTCTGAATATTTGTAATTTTTATAATATTTTTGTATGACAACCTCTTTATGATTTATTGAAACCCCCTGGCGACGTTCTGATGTATTTTTTGTATTACACCCCACCCAACTGCCTTAATAAAGTTTATTTAAAAAAAAAAAAAAAAAAAAAAAAAAATGTTAGTGATGCTGATTTGGGCTCTTTTTAGTGATCCGGATCATTTGGCTCAGCTCACCAAGAAGAGCCGGCTTTTTCGGCTCCCAAATGGCTCTTCATTTTACCACAATTCAGCCAAATTTAGCACTGTTTTGACTTGTGATTTTTATTTGAACACATATATCACTTAAATTTCAATACATTTCTGGAGCCAATTGCATTTCGTCACACTGTTAAAATAATCGCTTAAGTAATTTTTTGTCAAAATTGTTTGTTTTTTTGCCTAAATCATCTCCTCATGACGCCGGCCACCTCTGGTAAAATCGCCAGATCATTGATCAGATCATGTTTTTTTACCCATCAACACTTCTTTGACAATTTGCCACATTCATAGGCATCAGACAAGAACCCAGCAAAGAAGAGCTAGAGGGAGATTGTTTAGTTATCAGTTTAGTTTATCAGTGTTTTATTGTTGACACTAATATTGGTAACACTTTATTTTAAAGGTGTCTACATAAGAGTGACATGAGTGTGTCATAAACATGACATGGGATGTGTCATGAACATTAATGACACTTTGAAGTAACATTAATGCTCATGATACTTGTCATGTCATGTTTCTGGCAGGCTTGTGTGACTCTTGTGTAGACACCTTCAAAATAAAGTGTTACCATATCTTGCTTAAGTCACAAAGGCATGTTCAAAAAATTGCCTCACATTTTATTTCTCTTAAGTTACATAATTTATACACAGTGTTATTACTAGGCCAATAGCCATCCTTTGTTACATCCTTTTTGAGTGAAATGATCAATAAATGTCATATGTTACACTTGTGGTGAAGTTTTTTGTGTTTCCTGCAAAACTTGAAAAAATGAGTTTAGGCGATTATTTTAACAGGGTGATGATTTACAGTTGTAAGATCCTTTGTAACTCTCTAACTTGCTTGAAGAACCACTCTGTTACACAAAGCAGATAGAAAATGCCTATAAAAACCTAAACATAGAAATTAAAAAAGGACAGCTATTGACATTTTATTTTTATATACTTATATATATTTTATTTATTTAAATATACTCAACTTAAAAAAACAAGTACTGAAAAAAATGGAAATTAATTACAGCAATCAGGTAAATTTGCTTTGTTCATGCCAACTACTGACATCTGGACAAAAAAAACCAAAATGTTTTTGATGTAGAGTAATAATAATAACCAAGCAGTACTGAACGGGCCCTCACAGTACATTGTCGGGGTGTGTGCGTTACAGGGGCCAGTCTATACCACCCCTATGAATTTCATTGCCTTAAGTGTTATAGTGTGGCCACGGTACCAAATATGAAATTAGACTGCCACCACAGTGCCACCTAGGGGCCGATCAATAAAACCTTAAAGGGTTATCCTCAGGAGGGCATTGACAATAATTGTACCAAGTTTTGTATAATAATGCACAAACTATCCCTTTAATCCTCATACAGTGTCTGAAGGAGGACTCTTAACTGATATGTATAAGTTAGAAGATGTACATGTACATTTACTCAAGTACTGGACTTAAAGTAAAATTTTGAGGTACTTTTATGTACATTTTATGTAACTTTCTACTTCTACTCCACTACATTTATTGACATATATTGTACTTTTTATTCCTCTACATTTAGCTGACAGCTTTAGTTACTTTTCAGGTCGAGATTTAAAATGAAAAACATGATACATTTAAAATGATTATCCATTTTTATACATTAAACCACTTAAAAGTTTATTAGGTAGTTAAAATGAGTCATTTCACAGTGTGGTATTAGTACTTTTACTGTAAAGGATCTGAACACTTCTTCCACCACTGTCTTTTTTACTTCTTTCCTTTTTTTTTTTTTTTACTTTTTTTTACATTTATTTTTTTCTTTATTTTATTTTATTTTTTAATTTTTTTTTTTTCTCTGCGTTTCTGCGCATGCGCGGCTTTTTCCGTTCCTGCGCATGCGCGGCTTTTCCGCTTCTGCGCATGCGCTGCATTTGTGGACAATACGCATGCGCAAAAACCGCGCAAGCGCAGAAGCGCCGGGGAACTCGCGCATGCGCAGAAGCGGAAAAAGCCGCGCATGCGCAGAAACGCAGAAAATTTTTTTTAAAAATAAATAAAAAAAGAATTTAAAAAATTAATAAATACAATTTTAAGAATTAAAACATTTAAATAAAATAAAATAAAGAAAAAAAAATGTAAAAAAAAAGTAAAGAAGTAAAAAAGACAGTGGTGGAAGAAGTGTTCAGACCCTTTACTTCAGTAAAAGTACTAATACCACACTGTGAAATGACTCCACTCCGCTCATTTTAACTACCTAATAAACTTTTAAGTGGTTTAATGTATAAAAATGGGTAATCATTTTAAATGTATCATGTTTTTCATTTTAAATCTGAAAAGTAACTAAAGCTGTCAGCTAAATGTAGAGGAATAAAAAGTACAATATATGTCAATAAATGTAGTGGAGTAGAAGTAGAAAGTTACATAAAATGTACATAAAAGTACCTCAAAATTTTACTTTAAGTCCAGTACTTGATACAATTGGTACAATTATTGTCAATGCCCTCCTGAGGATAACCCTTTAAGGTTTTATTGATCGGCCCCTAGGTGGCACTGTGGTGGCAGTCTAATTTCATATTTGGTACCGTGGCCACACTATAACACTTAAGGCAATGAAATTCATAGGGGTGGTATAGACTGGCCCCTGTAACGCACACACCCCGACGGCAACCTCTCATTGAAAAATAAAAACTCAGTCAACCAAATAGTAAAGTGGTCTAGCAGACTGATTGGTGAGCCACAGCTCAACGTGGAGACCTTGTACACAAAACAATTACAGCGCATTACTGGTTCAATTTTAAATGACAGTTCCGATCCATTGCACACAGAGTTTCAGCTCCTCCCCTCTGGGCGTAGGTTTACAATCCCTAGGTGTAGAACAAAAAGACACAAAAACAGTTTTGTCCCTGCAGGTGTTCATTTATTGTTGCTTTTATGTATGTTTTTACTATAGAAAAAGAAATAGAATACAATGTGCAAAACAGCAGCATTCAACAATTTTAGGTGGTATGATCCTTGTCAATCCTCACGATTGGTTCGCACAGAATGCATGTGACATCTGTAGTCAGTGTCCCCAGCACCCGCAGGTACTTTTTCTAATGAGAAAAGTCAAAAAAAGAACGGCTCGCTGACGGACGTGAGCCGGCTCCCATTGTTCATGACCGACACATCACTACAATCTGTTAATGACAATGCTTATAAGTGTTAGTCAGTCATTGTTTTTCAGTCATGCACTGTTTTCAAATATTTGTTCAATGTTTAAAAAACTGGAAAAAAAAACACAAGGCACTTGTAACCACTTCTTAAATTCTGACCACTAAATGTTATGTCAGTCTTCCAATAGGACACTGTTAAATTATGTTTTGAGTAATCTATTTAAGGATTTTACAACAGTAAATTAAATTTCACTAAACATCCGGATAGACAAAAAATTATTTTCTGTGACCATGGCCAAGTTTGAAGGAGTTTTATTTAGCAGTTAGGCTGCAGTTCGACTTGGCTGTTGGTTTTTAATATTGCGATAGAAACAATATAGAAACATATGTATGATTGACATTTTTATATATTTTTACAAAACATATATTGTAATCTAGCACAGCCCTATCTAGTAGTTTCTGAGCGACAAAGTGTCGCCAGTAACAACAAACATTGGAGCAAAGGAAATTAGTTTTTATTTCATTCGCCACTCACAGAGAGGAGTACACTAAGTAACAAATGTATTACAAAAACCTGACAAGATAAAAGAAGGTTCTATAATACTGTAAAAACGAATACAATATACTGTACAAAGTTCGGATCACATGAATCTTAAAGGACCATTGACGATTAGGACAGTAATAAAAACAGATCTGCCTGAAGTAGTCTGAAATATAAATTATGTTACATTTGTGGAAACTACTTTTCAAAATATGAGCTACAGGTAGGTGTGGAGCCATGTAGTTCCTTGTACGAACTTTGACACCACCACAGCACCCATCCTCAGTTTGTTACACATACACAACTGCTTCAATACACTAAAGGGATCGATAAAAGAATGGGTGGCGTACTCCTGGCTGGTCTTTTTAGTCAGTTCAGTTCATCTGTATGATAAAAGGTGTCGTCTTCATCTCTTCATGAAGTTGTCCAGAGAGGCTGCCGTCCTCTGAATGGAGTGGATATTCCTCTTCACTCTGTCCTCTAGAGAAGAGCTGGCAGCACTCTCCAGTTTCATGTTACTGCAAGAGGGAAAGTTGAGTGTTACTGGTGCTATACATTTAGCATGCAAGAAAGGTGAAAAATAAAGAGACATCAGGAGGATATTTTATGTGGATTTAAGACAAAATAATAACATCAAACCATCCGAGTATCTCTGTGTCCATGTTGTTCAGACACTTACTGAATGAAGCCAGCGTGGCGGTCGTGCTTGGTATTTTGTTCCCGCTGCTTTTCCTGCTCGTCTTGCCTCTTGTATCTCTTCACATTATTCTCCCTGTCCTCCTCCCTCTGCTTGGCCTGATCCATCATGTCCTGCCTCTTGCGCTCCAACTCTTCTGCAGAGAGCTTCCTACAGAAGACAGAAAAAACGTGGGGGAAATTACTGGAATCCATTCAGTGTGGGTGGTGATTAAGATGTTGCTCTGTGTAAACAAATTCTTATTTAAAGAAGGCACCATACTGTAAAAAGGAGATGTCCATGTCTTTTTAATTATAAGGCAGCTGTGTGTGACTTCCATAAGGTTGTGAAAAAAACTTAGCTTAGCCTGATTTAGAAATGGTGTCAGCTATTCATTTTTTTTCTTCCAATAATGTTGTTAATTTAGCTATTAATTGTATTACCATTTATTTTTTACTCACTCGGTTATCATTTATAGAATTAACTGACAATAAAATGCTTTGTTTGTATAATGTATAACAATGGCAAATATTATTTAATAAAGTTTATGTTTGAGAAAGTAACTCTGGGTGCCTAAAAAGAGTGATGAAAAATCAGTGCACAAATCCACAAAAAATATCGGTATATCGATATCGACCACCCCTTCTCAAATCGGTATCCCATATCGGTCGGGCTCCAGTCACAAATATACTGTATAGAGGTAAATAGCCATTCCCCAGCTGCAATCACAGCCAAGAGATGCAGAGTGTTGTTGTGGAAAACCCAGAAACACTAACCAATTAGAGCAGACTGGGCTTTTTCAGGAGGGGGCGTTTCAGACAGAGGGTGAATACAGGTAGATTTCTCATATAGACAGTATGAGAAAAATACAAGTATGAACCTGGAAAAATTGGCACAATAGGTCACTTTAAAAGGAATTTTCTAACTAACCTTTGGTCACTGTAAGCTGTTTCATAGCCAATATTCAGACATGTTTAATGGACTTAAGAATGGCTCAAAGCAGTAATTCTGCATAATATGTAAACATGTAGAGATACATATATATCATGGCAGATGGCAGCAGCATGACAGGACTTTAAGATTGAATACTGGAGGGAAACTCCAATATCTAATGAGGAATGGATGACTTTCAGCACATAATTAAAAGATGAAAGGCATACCTCGACAAGCAAGCAGATAATGAATCTTGATCTAAGTGCAATCTAAACTGAAATCATGACTAGAATCATTAGGGCTGTAGCAATCCATATCAACTGCAGTGTCTTTACTTTCTGGAGCCCCGTAGAGCAGAGGTATCAAACTCTGGCCCGCGGGCCAAATTTGGCCCGCAGTATAATTATATTTGGCCCGCAAGGCAATACCAAATTATTATTATTATTATACATCGCAAATAATACTACACATCCCAGAATGCTCTGCTCGTGTTTTGGCTTGAACACAGTAGATCAGTGTGTAGCAAACTGAGCAACAATTAAAGTTGTTAAAGTTGTTGCACTTTTTCTTGCTAGTCCAAGGCATGGGCTTGAATGGTTGCACATTCATTGAAGGATATTTTTATTAGTCAATTGGTTTATTATTGTTATTTTATTCTCACATTTATTTTTAGCCTGTGGAAAAAAAGATTACTGTTAAATTTAAATTTAAAGAAGGCCGCATATAAAATAAAGGGACATACGATTTTTATTTAAATTTTATTTAAGAAATGAATGCCATTGATGTGTTTGTTTGTTTTATTTGATATTCGATTTTGCATGTTTGCAATATTAAGTTATGTCAAGCTTTGCTTGTTCCATTTCGTTTGAACTTGTTTAGGTCAATTTTTTCAATAAATATCAATGTTGGCCCGCGACTTTGTCCAAGTTTTACATTTTGGCCCATTGTGTATTTGAGTTTGACACCCTTGGCGTAGAGTCTTACTTGGACACATGGTGCCTCTGTCTGTGGTAACGGTCTCTCTCTGGGCTGGACGCTCTGGGCTCAACCTTCCTGTCGCCTCTGTGTGAGGATGAAGAGTAGCCATGAGTGTCCCTGTTGTTCCTGTGAGGCGATCGGGAGTGACTCCTCTCGCGCCGTCCTGAGTGATTGGAGGTAGCTGAGGAATGGTGGTGTCTACCAGCTGGGAGCTGAGAGGGAAGACTGCATTGTTAGAGTTCTGGTTGGGAACAATATTAATAATTGAATCTTTAAATGTGTGATTAAAATAGCACTGGTAAAATGAAATACTGGTTTTGGTGCTAACTGACCAGAAGGCCATAGCCAGGAATATGATGGGAACGAGATTTGGTGTCTGCTGAAGAGTCATCACGTGAATGTGACCTGAAAATGGATCAAAGATGATCATTTAAACAAACAATAAAATTGGATTTTTGCATCGTAAAAACACACATTTATCAACTATAAAGTTAAAATTATTGCTTAACCCATATGCTTCATGAGGGACATTATTTTTTTTAATCAATTTTGAACTTCATCACTTGGCTGCCTAAATGCATGCGGCATAAATTTTGGCTTCTGTGTTTTTTGATTGTATTTTGAAAATTCAACCTCAGCTCCTATAATAAGTCTATAATAAACTCTTTAGCCTAAATACAGATACTCAACTAAATGCGGTTTCCTCTAAGGTTATTTTGCTGCTAGTCATTGAAATATATTCTATGAAAGAACCCTCCCTAGTATTTACTATACAGAGAATATATATACAAATGTTTTTTTCATGTAAAAATGCTACAATTCTGAATATAATTCCAAAAATAATCCGGATTGATGTTAGTTAACTCCGTGAAAGTGGAAAATGATATCAATATACAATATTATGGCAGTTTTTTGATGCCGTCATATTTGCTCTCTAAGGACATCAGAGAAACTTTTTTAAAGTGAGGCATAAGGGTTAAACACTCTACTTACATACCTGTGTTTTTTCTCTTCCTCCTCATCTGAGCTTGAACTAGAACTTCTTCTCTTGTGCTTTTTCTCCTTTCTTCTCTCTTTGTCTCCTTTCTTCTCCTTTTTCTCCTTCTTCCTTTTCTTCTTTTTGTCTTTCTTGTCAAGATTTTGGCGAAGCTGTAAGAGCAGCGACCAATATTTTAGAATAAACAAAAATACTTGGTAACCTTCTCCTCAAAACGGGTTAGAATTTTTGTACAATTGTGTTAATAAAGATGGTGGAAGTATCACTGAAAGATGCCAACAAAGGATAATACATATCAGATGTGTTGTTTTTTGTTTTGTTTTGTTTTTTACAGTAAAATAACAAATCTTAATACACTTAGTCGGAGTTTGTGTTAATCAAATGTTAAAATATCTTTAAGTCTTTAAAAAATGTATTAATTTCAAACAAATAAATCAAGACATTTATACAAAAATACTTATACCATACCATTTCTTTAATTTTCCTCATCTTCACTGGATTACTCAAGACCTCTCTCTTCTTTTCTTCCTCGCGCTTCCTTCAGAAAACCAACAAAAGATCATTTACATAATTTGCAACTTATATCTTATTTTGAAATTATAAAAGATGTTAGGGTTAGGGACTTACTAACCTGATCTCAAACAGGGGATCTTCCCTGATCTTGGCAGCCAGGTCGAGATTGGAGGCAGGAGTGGTGGGGTTGAAAATGGAGCCAGGCAGGAGGCCAGTTTCAGCCGATGGACCACTCTCAGGCTCCTCGTATTGATCGGTGATCTGCTTGTCAATGGAACGTCCCAGCAGATACTCGTCTCTGGACACCTGACCAGCAGGGCCCTGGTACATCCAGTCCAGACGATCATCCTTCTTTCTTTCATCATAAAAAAAGAGAGACAACATGACTAAGACACTACTTTTTTGCCTTAAACCACAAAGAAACTTTTACAATAATATCAGAGAACTAACTTGATGGAACCAGCTTCTTCTGCAAATCTTGTTATTTCTTCTCTGGCTCGTTCCTCTTTTAATTCTTTCTGGAGCTCCTCGATCTTCTTGCGTTCAGCCTCGTGTTTCTGTTCAGCTTTCCAAACACGCTCGATATTTTTCATAGTCTGGGGATGCCAGCTCTTTTTCAAGTTCTGACAGAAGACAAGATTGACAACATTTAGTTTCTCTAACTGTAAAGTACAAGCATTAGTGCTTAAGTTTGACACTAGACAAACTAGTTAGAAAGCATTACAAATTGATGGTATTCAATCAATAACAATTCCTTTTACCCACCTCAGCATAATTCTGCAAGTATTTTGTCCTATATTACACTTGCTATCACACCTACAATACTTATTATTATTACTATTATTTTCTTTTTATTTTATTACTATTATTTTCTGCCCCTTCAACCAAAAATGATTAACTTGGACAGGAGTATAAAAATGATACTGATACAAGTAATAGAAAATATCTTCAGGTAATTTCGGCATGGAAATTATTTATTGTGAAGCAGAATATTACATCAGATACGTTACATCAACTTCTCAACATCTTCTTGCTAAAGTCCGCTGACCTTACTAGCTATTATCTAGGGGAATAGATTATTAAATATAATAAGAAAAGACTGAAGTTAAAGTGTGTGTTGCTAAACTAAACTGTAACGATTCCCATTGGGCATTATCTCCTGTTGTAGCAGCTGATAGACACCAGTAAGCCAACGAACATGTTAGAACACACATATTATATTCTGAATGGAGTTTGGTTTCAACAGTCTCCAACAGAAAGCGCCTATCTTGGATGAAATAGCTCATACATACCAAGTCGCCGCCCCCCATCTTGAAAAATTCGTCGTTTCAGTAAAACGAAGATGGAAAAAAACAAATTTGTCCTTACAAAAAAAGGTGAACCAACGAAAGTTCAACGTTAGACGCTAGAAAATGGAGCCACTGCGGCTGGTGTGTGATGTGTTTAGCTCATTTCCTGTTATGGATCATTCTCTTTCCGGTGTTCAACTCATGGCGCCTTCAGGCTCCTGTCGTGAAGTCCGGACATTACAGACATGCCGTTGTGCTTGTTGAAATAACTGTTGAAATAATCACCTAAGTCATTTTTGTCAACATTTTTGTTGTTTTTTGCCTAAATCATCTCCTCATGACGCCGGCCACCTATGGTAAAATCGCCTGCATGCATTTTTGAACATGCCTTTGTGACTTAAGCAAGATATGATAACACTTTATTTTGAAGGTGTCTACATAAGAGTGACATGAGCGTGTCATAAACATGACATGGGATGTGTCATGAACATTAATGACACTTTGAAGTAACATTAATGCTCATGATACTTGTCATGTCATGTTTCTGACAGGCTTGTGTGACTCTTATCTAGACACCTTCAAAATAAAGTGTTACCATATCTTGCTTAAGTCACAAAGGCATGTTCAAAAAAATTGCCTAAGTTGTTTTGTCTTTCCTGCAAAACTTGAAAAAATTAGTTAGGCGATTATTTTAACAGGGTGACGAAGTCGTTATGGTTGCAGTTAATAAAACAAATAAATAAACGTTGTGTCAGTGTATATATTTTAGTGGTTGTGACTTTGTTACACAAACTGTATCATATAGTCATGTTAGGATTAATTTGGTCGACTGTATAAATAAGGTTGAGACAGATGCTTTCTGTGTGGATCATCCGTAACATCGAATTCCAAAACCTTGGCATCCTGAACCTGAACGCAACACTTCTAGTTCATTATATAAACATTATATAAATAAATGATTATCTTAATAATCTACATGCAATGACCCACATAAAATGCTTTAATATAGATATGAATAATACATATTGAAATATATATTTAAAATGAACTCTGCACTATATGGTGCAGTCAGAATATTAAGACCTCATTGTTTTTCCCCCAAATTGTGTTATGCCACAGTCTTGTGCTAAAATCGCTTGAATTATTTTCCCCCCTAATCAATCGACACTGAATATCCTATAAGGACAAAGGGGAAACTGCGTATTAAAATGTATTAAAAATAAAAACTGGGACATCACATTGACATAAGATGAAGACCCATTGTTATGACCCATTTCTCTCGATCATCTTTGACAAGATTCCTACACCTTGGAAGAAGTCCATCCATGGACAGTTATCAACTAAATGGACATTACTCAGAAAGGCACACATTTGTATATATTTGGAATATGTAAATATAGGAATATATACTGATACATATATACAAGCTCTCCTCTGCTCATAACACTATTACTATTATAATAATACTTTTGTGTGCTGTTGTATTTGAGTGTATATCTAACTGCAAATAATAATTGAGAAGTAGAACATCCTAAGCAAGAAAAGGTTCAACATGGACACAGAATATAGTTTTTTTATTTAAAGGACAATAATAGATTAAATACAACTCATTACATCATACTTAACTTATTGAATGTTTTAAAACTTATTTTATTACAGTCAACTGAAACATTTACTACAGCAACCAATTAAAACAAAAATTGTCCATCTTGTTCTACTGACCAACATAAAAGAAGACTCTAAAAAAACATAAAAATAAAAGTCAATACATAATAATTGACTAATGTTTAAGCACGGTCTTCCATTTCTTATCTTCTATACATAAATACAGCAATCCTGAGCCTCCGATAATGCAAGCTCGCTAATATATAGAAATCTCAGCCTAATGTCTGTGATGGGTTACATACATCCTAAAAGTTTTTTTCAACTGTAAAGCTGCTCACACTGCTTGCTACAGAACTAGTGATCACATAATATTGATTATGAAAGTTAACTATCCAAACAAGGAAAACAAAAAATAATTCTGATGCTTGTGTTCAACTGCACTTTATTTAAATAATTACACTGCTAACAGCTTTTCTCTGCATGATAATTCAGTGTCATGTTTCAAAAAATGTTATGTTAAATGAGTTGTTGGTGTCAGTGAACATGGCAGAATTGGAGACACACTAACAGTTTTTAATAAGATGTGTTGAGAGATAAGCCCTTCACACGTTGTTTGTTGATGATTGGGACGCTAGCTTGATCTGACATGCAAATGGTTGTTGAGCTGATGATATTTGGATGAACTGCACAAACCCATTGAATGTAGTTTCTATTGTACATTTGGGACATGAAAAGCAGTTCCGATATTTTGGCCACTAGGGGGGGCAGCAGAACACATTATACGTACAACACTGACATATTACAACATATTCCTCATGAAGCAGTTCGTATGTTTTCCTACGAAAACCTTTGCATGATTCTTGTGATATCCTAATAAATGTTATATGTGACGACCGCCGTTGTACACAATGTCACAATTGCAGTTTTTAAACACTCTGTTAGTGCTGTAAAACAGTTAGGTTTAGGCACGAAAATCAATTCCTTAAGGTTAGGAAAAAAGAAAAGAGTTAGCACTACATCCGGAAATAACTTCCAACAGCAGAACCGGACATGAACGATCTCCTGGTTAATTTTTTTTTTTTTTAATTACGTCGCTTTGTCATGGGATACCTATGAATTTGTAGGAAATCATTCGAATTGTTCCTGAGGACAACATGCATATTATGAAGATGAAGTCGATGACTAAGCCAAAACTTTAAAGCTGCAGGCCAGAAATAAAAAAAAAGAGCCTCAATACACTAAAACATAACATACTCAGTAGAGCTGCAGAATTGAGCAATATCTCTTTTAACTCATCACTATGAACAAGTAATTTGATCTCTTTTTTATATAAAAATCTTGATTAGTGCAGCTTCAAATGTTGTAAGGGGATGTAAACTATCCAACTTAGTTCCCTTCAGCTCCAGCAGCCTGTAGTGTTGACAGTGTGGACCTGTGGAGGCATGTTTATGCCAAATATGATTGCATAAAGATTAATTCGACCAGGCAGCATTTTCTCTCCGTGTCCAGCTTTTAGTGATCATAAAGTTCATAAAATCTTCTTGTTCTTAGCTTCCAGGAGTGGAGGGCATCCCATCATGTCCTCAGCAACTCTGACCATTTCTTACATTTTATTTTAGTCGTGATGTGTGAGTTTACCTTTTTCACATCATTGTCACACTTAGTGTTTCTTTGCATTGTTGTGTTTCATCTGGTAAACTGATGAATCACAGTTCACATTCTGCTACTGTGTGATTATTCTCATTAATAAGTGTTTACCATTATAACTACAGTGGCAACACAAACACACATTTTTTTGGTAAATACAAGCCTTTATAGTGCATGGAATTCCCATATTTTATTTTATATTATATATTATATTATAAACATTATAGCATGCTGCCACAGTACAGCATTATTATCTGTTGTACTTTTATTTTGTTTGTGTAGCATTTTAAAGCAATTACATGCCTACATACCTACATGCACACACCCAGTTTTGGTGGCATGATCTTTCAATCACCTTAAAGAGTTCCTGACCTTTTCAACATGACAACATGATTTATTATATTCCAGTGTCTTAACACATCTTGCACAGTAGGCTACACACATGTGGTGATAGTCTGTTTCACCGTCTCTTTTCTCCGTTCAAAAGCACGCTGCCTTTGAAACTGGTACACGTTATATACTGTATACTGGTACTGCATTGGAGATATTTCTTCAACCCTTCCAGTAAAACATTAGAATAATATCATTGTAAACAAGTTAACAAGCCACCTTCAGTTAATCTCTTCCCAGTCTCTTGGTCTACTGGCCGCTCTAGTAGCAATGGAAGTCCAGAAACAAGCAGTAGGTTCAGCTTGTTGACTTAGCCACCATTCACTTTCAGTAAACAGAGATATCCACAGAATCAGTAATATTCCTGTTTTTTCTGTGTTTTATGAGATTTAAATATAACTGATTTAGCTCAGTTGATAAATTCACAGACCACAGATGAACACTTACTGTTCCAACCAACTTTCATCAGTGAAAGTTTGTCCAAACGCTTTTTCTATTCTCTATTCTATCATAAAACTATGACACCTCTATGACTGAGAGGGCAACAAAACTGAAAAAAAATCTCCTGAAAGTGATGAAATTAGCCGGACTGCCCTGTCACGCTGGAGACTGAGGCATCTGTCTCACATTTAAGCTTCAGCGGAGGCTCTGTGGCATCAGACGCAGACACGTTTGAGGCTGACTGAGGAGGTGTAGGCATGTCGAATCCCTTTTCCATCCTTCCGTCTCCATTCACCCTCTCCTCCCCGTGTCCTGGCGGGGACTCGTGTGTGCGCATGTGCTTTGCTAGGTGGTCATTGCGCATAAACACTCTAGGGCACAATGCGCAGCTGAACTTCTTCGCACCGGTGTGCGTCTGAAGGTGGCGCTGCAGTTCATCAGAGCGTGTGAATCTCTTGCCGCAGAAGAGCCAGTTGCAGACAAACGGCCGGTCCCCGCTGTGCCATCGTAGGTGAGCCTTCAGATGGGAGGTCTTGGCGTAGGCTTTGCCGCAGCCGGGGATGTGGCAATTGTGCATGTGCTTCCTCCTGCTGTCGTCAGTGCTCTGGCCCAGCTGTTCAGCATGGACGCAGTTAGGGCAGCGACACGCAGCCTGGCCGGCACCTCTGGATGAGGAGCGGCGCTGGGGCTTAGGGCGGGCTGAGGCAGGGTTCTCCTGTGGCTCCTCCAGGGAGAACGCCTCTTGCTGCAGCATTTCAGGGGCTAGCGGCTCCATCTTGAAGCCATCATGGGGGAAAAGGTGAGATGAGTGCGAGGTTGGGGCGAGTTGAGCCGGAGGAAGGGTGCACAGCTGCGGGTCGGATCCGTAAGGCCCTAAAGAGTGCTGCAGCCCCATGGAGCTCCCTGGATTGACTGAGGGTAAGCCAACACCCTGCCCCGTCTGCAGGTCTATCCAGCTCCCTGGTTGCACGTCCCTGTGGAGGTCCCACCAGGAGGGGATGTTCATGTCTTCTGAGCTGCCACTTGGTGGTGCTGTCCGTAACCAAGGCTCGTAAGGGTGGGCCATGAGAGAAGCTGGTGCAGGTGCAAGAGTCTTGATGTGGTCGGTTTAAAGTGTCTTCACTATCTTTTGGGTACGAGGTGAAGATTAGCACATGGTGGGATGGCGATGCATCGAAAAAACCTGCAGAAAGAGAGAAAGAACAAACTGTTAGCTCTTTAAATCTTGTATCAACTCAGCCTTTCTCACTCAGTTGCATTTTCTCAGTGACTTCACTGAACCACATGAAGTCTTGAGGTCATTTTTTTCCAGTCTAAAAGGCTTTGAAATTACTCAGCTTCTGCTGATCTAAGGTTTCTGAACTTCACAAGTGCAGACATTCAGGCCTAAAGCCTCCTGTCTACAACATTTAAACCCCAAGCACACCTCCTTCATCGCCATGGATACTACAGTTCTCACGCTGCGTGGCCGAGGAGACAGAAGAGAGGGGGAGACAGACGTGTCCAGGCAGAAGCCTGCCACATGCATCCGCTGCCAGGTACTTCCCATGGAGGACAGTCAAAGACAAGCGCAAAGAAAACAACATCATTGGCCCTGTGAGGAGGCAAAGGCAGTGGGGGGGAGGGGGGGGTGCTGCTGGTGAGATGGGGGGAGGGACAGAGTGAAGGGGAGTGTTGACAGGAGAGCAGTTTGGTAAAGGAAGAAGTTCCAGGGAGGTATGGCTCCAGGCCAAAGTCTATTTGTACGTCTCTGAGGTTTGTGGAGATGAAACCTGGCAGACAGGAGAACCTGTTTTTTTATGAATCACACATGATTTACAACAACAGCCCTCCAGGCAAGTTACAAAAGGAGCCCCGTAAAACGGCCCGCCTCTTACACACTGGCGGCAGAAAACATCAACAGTTGCAGACTGACGGCATACAGGAGCCTGAGAATGGGAGACCAACAATGACATGAGGACAATTACTGTATGTGTATAATTACGGGCACACGTTCTGAAACAGCATCCTGTCCCCAACACGCTCCAGGTATGCACACCTCAACATCGTCAGTCAGCGAGAGGAGGTGACACAAAGCTTGTTAAAGTTGGACAAGTCTGTGGAAATTTATGCACTTCGGCTCCAAACATGTCCTAGCCCCAAACAATCTTGTTGACTTCCACCACACCCCCACCCTCTACAATTATCTTTACAGCAGGAAACAGTAAAGAAGGCTGAAGCTTTATCTGACACTGAAAACTGCACAAGGTCAACAAAAAACAAGAGGTCAAGCTCCAGGGAAAGACACAGCATCCGGTCTCATATGTAGATCCACTTGAGGCAGGTGGAGCGTGCACACAGGTGGTGTCACTGACTGGCAGTGGAGGATCCCCTCAATTTGTTAAGTCAATACAGCCAAACCAAGAGATTACACATCCTCAAAGGTTCAGTCAAACCAACTCAGAGATGCTTTCTAGTCGCAATGAAATCGTAAAGCAATTAGTTTGGAATTCCCTAATGAAAGGTCTAGTGTTAAAGGTCAAGCTGATTTATTTCACGTCGGCCTGGAGCCAGAGCGGCTGCTCTGTAATTTTTTGGGAATGCGACTGAGACGCGCGTCGGAATGGTCCCCCCAACTCTGCTCTTACTGACAGAACCGTAAACAAACGAAGACAGCAGCATCCTCCTCCGTTCGCTAAAGTGCTGGGAAGCGCTGCAAGCTCCTCAGGGAAACAGCTGGCAGAGATGGGGCCCCTCGGGGGGGATGTCAGCCTTGAAGGAGGAGGAGGAGGATGGTACAGAGCAATGACAGAGCTGTGGTCATAAAACCTGCCCGACCAAGACCCAGCACAGCCCCCAGTTTACAAGTCTGCCATCGGGAAGAGGCGAAGAGAGGGAGCGGAGGACGATTTCAACAACACATATCTGTGTTTTGTTTTATTTTCCTAAATCAAGTATTTTTATTGAACATTCAAGAGCAGACTAACTTTTCTCTTGATTTTGAAAATGAAAACATTAATAGTTTTCCTGAGTTCAAACATTTTTATACTTTTTTTGTTATTGATTTTTCAAAGTCAGTTTTTCAAGACTGCTTCATTTTGCATGCATATACTTTGAGGGGCTTTTTCTATACAGGCCCATATTAATTCTCATTCTACCCGCCAAATCTCCCATCCTGTCTCATCCCAGACATAAAACACAACAGTTAAAACAGTACCACTTATGTTCTGTCGACACTCCAAACAAACCATTTTGGGTCAAATGGCATTTACAAGTAGTTTGTTTTAACCTGTTTGGAGGACAAGGTGAATGGAGTGGCACAGGTCAGGTCAGTTGTCAGAAGAGTGTACGACAGTTACTTCACACATTTATCTGTTAAAATCTAAACTTTCACAGATCTTTACTTGTGTGTAGGAAATCACCACAACATCTTTAAACATATGAAAACAAACACAAAGGTCTGAACCCATGCTGGTAAAAAAAATAATAAGGAGGAATAAAACGGACTTCATATTAGAATTTAAAAACACTATGACTTGATTTTAAATTAAAACTTTAGAGAGATTCGGAGCTGGAGCTAATGGGCTCCTCTGCACTTTACCTGTATGATTAAGTGTAGAGATAGTGTAGATATGGATGACAGCTTTACATCCTCAGTGATTTATCAGTGTCTCTAGGACCCTGACTCATACACAATTGTGTAAAATGCATTTTTGCAAGAGATTTTATTTCAAGATATATTGTAAAACTGTCAGCAGCATTTAAGAGCATTTTTGTTCCCTTCTCTGCGGAGTGGACACACTGCAACCAGAAAACATGTGATTTATAGAGTTTTCGGAGCCGCCTTTATAAACTTACCAGTTACTAAAAAGTAACAGCAGTTTTGTTCCTCCAAAGCTGACAGTCACACAACCTACATTCCTTTGAATGTAATTTCATGTTTATATTGCTTCAGTATTTATGTTTTAATGGACAGGTGAAATATCAATCATAAGGACAGAATTTTATTTAAAAGGACAAAGTCACAAAATGGGAAACCTGTTCTGGCTTGCGTAGAAATTACTATTTGGCTGAGGCCTATTATCAAAATACGTATATATCTTTATATAAATAAAAATATGGTGGAATGTTAATAAGAACATTCACACAAGTGGATTTCCAATTTCATTCTACTACAGTATATAAAGTTTGTAAAGACTTTTATATTCTTCTAATAGTGACTTTTCCTGATAAATCTTTACATACAAAGCAATATAAGCATGCAATACAATTAATTTATATTAAAAAATTGCATTATTTTAGATTCATCTGTCCATCGGTATATCACATAAAATTCCCCCTTCACGCTGTAAAGTACCACTTATAATAAAACATCAATAATAATGATCTAATAATATATATGATAATATAAAAGTGACACAGGCCATGCTTCATATTCATGTTATAAGTACATTTTGTTGCTTTTACTTGATAGAATTCTAAATGCATGACTTGCCTTTTAATGATTGGTATTGCTAGATTTACTGAAGTAAACTATTCAAATACTTTCTCCCCCACATATCTTGTTAAGACTTACACAACACTCACCACAGTTAAGCCAATTTTGAATGAACACCCTGTTTATACAAAGAAAATTCATTCATTCAGACAGTCCAGATTGATGTACAATTTAACGGATATTTTCATATCCCATAATGTGCACTTTAAACAACTGTTTTTCTTAGTAATTCATCTCTCAATCTTAATTAAAAAATCTTCTCCCACTATTGCATTTACTGTACGTCACATAATTATCTTTTATTGCACATTCCAGGAAATCTTAATCACTTTACAGGGAAATACCATATTTCTTATAGAGGGCGTGAAAACATTTCAACAGTAAACTTTACAGGGAAAAAGGACAAACAATGACATGAGACAGCAACAATAAGTGGCGGCAATTTTTTTCCAACAGCATGATTTTTTTGGATCCTTTATAATTAAAAAATATATATACAGGTGTGATTTCTCATAATTTATTAATTACTTTCTTGTGAAACATTATTTAAACTAAGATTTAATTACAGAAAACCTGCAAAATCATTTGTCTCTACGTAAAGAAGACAGTAGGCTACATCTTATTTAAAGTGGCTCTCCACACCCACAGGTCAGCCTGGTGACCTCTGCTGCACAAAACTGTCAGTTATAATATAATACTATAATAACTCCAAAAAACAACAAGTCCAAAGTACTCCAAACAGGACAACAAATAAGTATTTTTATTTTTATTTAATAGCATATGGTTTCTTTTCGGGTAATATTTTTCTCTTTTCTCTTCTCTTGTCTCCTTGTATTTATTGAAACTTTACTGTGTTGCTTCTTTTGTCTGCGTCCAATATGAAATTATTTTCTCATTTAAGGACTTTTTAAGTTTTGTGCCAATGACCTCATAAATGACCAATATTGCAATTTCTGTTCATGTTAATGCAAATCAGTTCATTTGTACGGCTAATATTAACAGTGATAATGTAGTTACCTGTTTGTCCTTGGAGCTGTTGCTGCTGCTGCTGCTGCTGTTATCTTCTGCTTGGAATAAATACACGCTGGTCGGAGAAACTTAGTCTCAGCTCAGCTCTGCTGCTTCTTCCCTTCGTCGACAAACGTGCACAGAAAAATAATATCCTCATCATATTTCATCTGATTTTCTCCATCGCAGACGGTGCAAGTGAGGCAACTTCGGCGTTTCGGCGCACAGGTAAGCAGCACTGTGAGTGGTGACAAACTTTATGATAGGCTGCGTGTCTTGAGCTCCTCCAGGCTCCGCCCCCTGCTGCCCTGCTGTCTCCCCCTCTGAAGATGCGTCGTCCTCGGCTGGAGGTGAGGAAACACTAGCTGCTCAAGTTAGGTCTGGGTCCCAACCAGAAAAGGTGTACTTCTGCTATATATTTATTCTACTTCCATATATTAAAGCGGATTAAAAAGGTTATTAATCCTTAACATTTAAAAAAAATAAAGTGTCTGCTTTTATCTGTCCAACTACAGCACAGACAGACGATTCTATATAAAGTCACAGTGGTGGAGAGTAACTGCGTTATTACTGAAGTTTTGGGGTGCTTATTATACTTTTTTCTTTTTTTTCTCCAATCTTGAAGAAACATCATACTTTATACTTATATAAGTCATTTTATAATAATAATAATAATAATAATAATAATAATTGATTCGATTTATATAGTGCTTTTAAAAATACTCAAAGTCACTTTACAGAATATGCATGAACAAATAAGGAGACAGAAAACATAGAATGACAACAGAAAACAAAGATGTTACGACAGTTTAGAGTTAGGCAGTCGGAGTCAGGTTTTGTAGGCTATCTGGAAGGGTTTTGGGTTTTATTCACATTTATTGGGACAGCTGTAGTTACTTTTCAGATCCAGATTTTTACCAATTACAATAATTATAAATAAGAAGAAGGATTTAATTAATTCTAATTGTATGGGTTTTACAGACAAAACATATGATCATTTAAAAACAAATGTGATACTTTTTTTATAGATGAAACTAACCAAGAGTACATGAAGTAATTAAAATGAGTTCCTAGACAAACAAAATGAGTCTGCCACCTAAAAGTGAATGCATCCATAATGATAATACAATAGTATAGTCACATAACCCTGACATGGGTCATTCTGCATAGTGAGTGTTTTTACTGTTGATACTTTAAGTATATTTAGTTGTGAATACTTGTTGTTCAGGGGTGGAATTTTGATATCAAAGGAAGTGGGGGCACAGAGCAGCGGCACAAATTAAGTTAAAAAAAACAAAACAAGGTGGAACAAAACACAACCATGTTTTTTTTTTAAATCAAATGGATGGCCCGACAAACATATTTTATACAGCAAAATACAGCAAAATACAGCAAAAAGTGATGAAACTGATCAATATGTTACTTCACCCTATAGAAGTAAAGTGTGAAGAATGAAACAGTCATCTTACATGATTTAGTTTGTATTTGCACAAGCAGTGCCCTGATATCTGCTCAACACCTCAAAGCAATGAAAATATCAAAATTTGTTTTTTATTATAAAACTGTGGCAGAATTTTACACAGATACCTTTAAAAAAATTAAAAAGGATAGGCTTACTTCTAATGAAGACAATAAATGTGTCCTCTGTGTCATTCTCTATAAATGATGCCCTCGCTTCTCTACTTTTACTGAAGTAAAGATTATTATTGCAGGACTTTGGTTATTTGGATATTTAATATGAAATATTTGTATGGTGTGGTATTACTACTATAAGTTGAGCAAATTATCTAAATTCATCTACCACTGTAAATGATCTCAAGTCTTTCATATTGTCAGGATGTACATCTAGAAAAATATCATGAGGTTTTAGCAAGTTTAAAACTTTTATTCATTTACAGCTAAAGTCAACTGTTTTCTGTTAGATTATATTAGATTGTTTTGTCAAATTATAACTTTTTCCTCAAAACGAGGAGACAAGATTTAGTGTTTGAAATTAAAAGTACACTAAAATACATTCCACTTTATTTTTATGGCACTTTTCTTCAAAACCACAAACGTTTTAATACAAAAATAAAGACAAAACTTAAGAGATTTGGTAAATCATCAATCACTTAGTCATAGTTATGGTGATGTACCAAATCAAGCTCCACCGTGTCACCCTGTACAGCCCTGCTGCAGTGACCTGGTCAGTGCAGTGACTGCAGCCTGTGAATCAGACCTGGAAATCCTTTGATTGCGGACACTCCTGAGAGGTGGTTTGGCTCAGGCCAAAACACAGGCGCAATACACAAATCTGGAGATCTTACTGTGCAGAAAACAGCGCACCACTTCTGTTTATCGCCCAACCTGAGCCGTACAGAGAAACAGCTGTGTATTTCTCATGTTTCTATGGGACGTTTGAACTGCTACAAAAGGCTTCTAGTACGTGCCAAATGTTGCAAGTCTTGTAATATGTCAGAGTTTAATTGACTGCTGGGGCTTTGAATGTATATCACACATTTAATAGTTTTTAACATCATCTTCCTTTGAGGCCTTTTTTTTATTTTGTCTCCTCGCTGAGTTAATTCCTTTCCTGTCACAGCATGTTGGTGGAGGAGCTTCAAATCAACTGACAAACACAGACCACAGACAGGCCGGCGGGAAGTGACTTCTCTGCTGCTCTTTCTCTAAAGCAGCACTTTACAAAGGCTGAATGAGAACATGACAGTCATTTAATGAAACCAAAGGGGCAATCAGCAAGTATTGCCAAAGTCCTGATTCAGCATGTGTATTGATAGATTTATAAAGGCATTCAAGCCGTAAAGAGTGATCACATTACTTGACCAGGTACAGTACCAGACCTCCGCTTAGGTTTTAGCAAAGAACATTCTTATATAATCGCACGGCACTTACAAAAAAATTTAAAATGACAAATGTTGCTGACACATGTAAATCTTAGTCAAAATGTAATTGGTATGATGTCTCTGTATCTCATATCTTTCAGTATAATGTAGTTGTACACATAGAGGAGATCAGACCACTGAATTGAAGACCACACACCACGTCTAAATGGTGTTTACAGACATCTTTAAATAGTCAAGCATATTTCCTCGTGAATACAATGCAGCATAATCAGAAAGAGACTGCTTAATAACATTTAATTACAGTGCAAATTCAAGTAGGGGCTTACAAATTCTCCTAATGATTTAAATGTGTTTAGATAGCTTGTTTAACAGTTTTTATGTCTTTCACTGCTTACATATATTTTTTTTTTATATAAGAGTTTACGCTGTGTGTACATGAAAATGTTTGTGGTTCTTTAAACTCTTTTGCGAGGAGGCTTTTCCTGAAGTCCTGGCATTTACTGTTGTCATCGATCCAGCAAAGTCTCTGTGAATTACAAAGTGGTGAAGTATCATCTATTTATAACTGCAGCACCTTTGACCTTTTACGTGTTAACGGTCTTCTTTAGACCAAACCTTTCCACCTACTTGGTAACTTCTCACTAATCGTATTAGAAAGCACAAACAATATTCTATGTCAATGTTTGGCCCACAGTACAATGATTTAAAAGCTCTATACAGTTTTGTAGTAACCACAAATGAAACAGGGTGTGTGTACAGATCAAGTTCCGATTTTGCAACATACTGACAAATTACATTTGTAAAAAAAAAAAAACATAAATGCTAGTGGAAATGTTTTGCCATGGGTTCATTTATTAATTACTTTGGGTTTTTTTTTATTTTATCTATTTAAATTGTTAGGTGCATTGAGAAACAATTTTTATATCTTGTAACTTTTCCATCATGAATTTGTACATCTGAATCTGAGTGTGTACATCTAAGATACGGCATTATAGGACCAGAATGATGAAAAGCTTGATCTATCTGATGTAATAATTGACAACTGAACTATCTCCACATAGCTGAGCAAACTGTGTTACTGTCTCCAAGGTTATAATTTAACTTCATTCAAATTCATTCAATAACAGAAATACAACATTTTGGGAATCACGAGTATTCACTTTACTGACTAAGCCCAAAGATCTCTATCCTAAAATGCCCAACTTTACAGTAGAAAAAAACACGCGTATATATCCCATCTGTTTCAATTATATTAAGAGACAGGTGTTGTCACAAGGGATGTGTTTCAGCAACTCTGCTTCATTCAGCCCACCTCAGCTCAAACTCTATGCCCAATTTTACATTAATTGAAAACTAGGTGGGGTCAGGCACTAAGAAGATGGTGATTGGAGCTGTCATAATGAGTTTAATTTAGCTCTTCAGAAACCTATGGATGATGTAATGGAGACTATGACAATATTTAATATAGTCTGTGAAAATAATCCACAGACCTGGTTGTGAGTAGTTTCAAGTTTCATGTCAGAACTTTTTTCTTTTTACCGAACTATTCCTGCCAACCATATCATTTTACAGGAAGAAGCATCCATAACTAGCTAACTAGCTAGTTATGGATGCTTCTTCCTGTAAAGTGATAATTAGCTAGCTAGCGTTAACAGCAGTAGCTTCCCGCATTGAGTTTTACGTAGCACCTAACATCCTCATTCCTCAAGTACAAATTATCAAAATGAGATACATGTTAATTTGAGCACTTCAGTCTTAAGAGTA
This sequence comes from Centropristis striata, assembly GCF_030273125.1. Classification (NCBI taxonomy): domain Eukaryota; kingdom Metazoa; phylum Chordata; class Actinopteri; order Perciformes; family Serranidae; genus Centropristis; species Centropristis striata. The sequence goes on along the minus strand of NC_081517.1, from coordinate 8,564,862 downwards.
CAGTTTCTTATTTAATGGACAAATATATGTTTCTAAACTAAATATAAGAGTTAGCTTAGCAGTTTGTGTTTGTGAGTTTATGTTGCGTGTACATAAAAATGTTTGTGGTTTTTAAACTATCTTGCGAGGAGGCTGTTGTCATTCATCCAGCAAAATCTCAGTGAATTTCAAAGTGGTGAAGTAACATCCGGAATTGCAGCACGTTTGACCTTTATGTGTTTACGGCGTTGTTTTCTTTAGAACAAACACTTCCACCTACACAAGTAACTTCTCAATAATTTTATTACAAAGGACAAAAAACATAAAAACATCAATGTTTGGCACTCAGCACAAAGAGTTAAATGCTCTACAGTTTTGTGGTAAGCGTTCATGATACAAGGTGTTTAAGGATCAAGTTGCAATTTTGGAACATCCTGCAACATTCAATTTGGAAAAGATCCTAAGTAAAAAAGTAGCTTCTTATTTATTGGAAGTATATATGTTTTTATGCTAAATATCACAGTTAGCTTAGCTTAGCATGAAGACTGGAAACAGGCAGAAACAGCTTGTCTGGCTCTTCACAAAGGTAATAAAATCTGTCTTTGTTTAATTTGTACAAAAAAATTAAGTGTAAAAACAACAGTTGGCTTCACGTTGGTTAGTGGAAAGTCACTAGGGGGAGACCAGGGACAGTGGTAACACTTTTTGTAATTTTTAGCAAAATATCAAAAACCATTTACACTGGAATAACCAATTTGTTATATTATAAACTTCAATCTGTCAGCTGCTGAAATAATGTATTTAAGTCGTTTTATGAAATATGTACAGGTTGCAAAATTGCTTTTTATACAGTCTCTCCACTGTTACAACCGTCCCAGTGTACAGGGGCGGTTATAACACATGTCAGGGACGGTTGTAACATGTCTAAAATACACATAATGAATCAATCATATAGTCAAAATAGAAAATATTATTCATCAGTCATGTTATTGTGACAATTAATTTCATGTTTTTAAGTCTTTAGGCTAAGCTAACCAGCTGCTGGTGGTAGCTTCATAGTTGAATGGGCTTGAAAAAGCACGCTATATGTTATTCACCGGGCTTAATTTTCTTTTTCGTTTCTTCCATGTTTTTTTCGAGCAACTACTCCTCCCAGAGTTTTGGTCGCACATACTAAAAAGGTATCAAATAAACCGGCTCGGCCATGACAAGTGTGCTTTGAAAGGGTTTTGGCAAACGGTTTTCAAATTATTTGGCATCACCAAAAAACACACCAAAAAATTCCCCCAATGTTACTCTATGGAGAGGCTAGAGCTGATGACATCATCGCTAGAGTGCAGAGGGAGAGAAAAATTTGTCAAAAAATATATTTGGAAACTGCCCTTAAGGCCGAAAATGCCACTCTACAGAAATAATTTCTACATAGAAACGTAGGAAAATTCGTCTTCTCACTCACATTTGTATGCTAAAGCTGGTTGCTTGGCTACCACAGCCTGCCGCCTGAAATTTTCATCAGTGGGTCATAGGCTCAGTCACCATTGTGCTACCTCATTTGGCAATAGTGATTTAACAGTAATTTAATTAAATGATAATCATCAAGATTATTACTTTAACCTACAGACATGAGAGAAGTATGAATTTATGGGAAGATAGCATATACCATAAACATCTTTACGTATGCATGCTTATGGTATGTACAGAAAGCTATTCATTTAATGGCTACAGATGAACACTTTTTATTGCTGGAACTATTTGCTGATGTACTACACACCCTAAGAACATTGCATGCTTGCTTGTTAGCATGCATTGTAGTTTTAATTACAGCAATTAGTCAGGAACGAGTTGTTGGAGCTTTTGACTTAGTTCCCCTTAAGGTCAAATAGTTTATGTGAGACATCAGTTTAAATTTCTTAAACTCAGTGTGTGTGTTATTCTATTTCTGTGTGTACAACTTGGGACTTTCCTTAAAGCATGTGTTTAGTAAACAAGATTCCCACCATATAAAGTTGGTTCTGATTCTGATTCACTGGCCTTTGGCTGGTTTGACTTGTTTCTAGTCCCACGGGAACCACACCGCTGTCCCAGACAAATCCTCCTGCCAACACACCAGCCTCCAGAGAGCTAGGCCGGCTAAAGCCTCACTTCCCCTCCAGAGGCAGAAAAAAATCCAAACAAAGTAAACAGTAAGCACCTAGTAGTCAACTTCCTTATCCTTGTTAATTATTCAAAATCCCGGAGGAGAGACCAGCCCACAGTTGTCTTCTGAGTCCCTTTTTTTCTCTCATACAGGCACTCACTCACCACAACGGCCCCCCTCTCCTCCTGCCTCCCCTTTCAACTTCAAACCCAGTCATTTCTGCAAGCTGCGCTTTGATTGTACCAAACACCTGTATTTTTCGAGGAGAGACTTCCTTGCGAGCCCCCGCCTCCCATCTTTGATTGTTAAACAGCAGTGGCGCCGTCATTACTGTCTGTGCGACTGATGCCGCCCAGCTTCCCCTCCCATCTTCCACCTCTGCCTTTTAACCGGAACTTTAATTGCTCAGAGAAAATTTGGATTGCTTTATTTTATCTAATTTTCAAAAACCCTTTTTTTGTGTGTTAAGGGTTGTAAAACTTGAAATGTGCCTTGCTGGATTTATCGGATGATCACAGATTTCCCAACAGCAATAAAGAGAGCGCTCAATCCAAAAGGTGCTCAGATTTATTATAAGATGTATGAACTTTAAATTTAGAGCATAAAGTTGGTATAGTAGCCAGATAGACACAGACTCCCAACATTTTTTTATAACTCACAAGTAATCCTACAGGAAGACAGGCAGACAGACAAACAGACAGACAGGCAGACGGACAGACAGACACACACACACCTTTGCGGCAGTAATACCATGCTTTATTAGACGGCCTCTCCTGCCATCCTGTCTCCCCCCTCAGATTAATATCCTCTGGGCTCCTCACCAGCTGTTTCCGTCCCATAACACCCCTCATCTTCCTCCGGCCGGCCCTCCGCTTCACATGGCAGGGCTTACAAACTGGGCCACAATGCCTGCGTGGCTCTAGGAAAGGCCTTTGGCTTAGCACTGTGTGTGTGTGTGTGTGTGTGTGTGTGTCAACATGTGAGTTAGTCCGCTTGTCCAGCCATTTAAGGAAGGACAAACTTGAACAGATTTAATTTTATACATATTCTTGATTTGTTTTCTTGAAGTTTGTTGCTCATGGTAGGGCCACTCCTTCATACTGGAACTGAGGTTAAAGCAATTTTGATAGTGATTTATTTTCTCAGACATCATGCAAATGCAACAACACGTTACAGCTAAGATTACATTGTAGTCCAACAGCAACAAAGATTTTTTTTGCGAAGCACGTAAAAAATCAGTCTGAGATTACTTTTGTCCAGCAGCCTCTTATTCTTCATTCTCCTTTCCTGCTCTTAGCTTCCTCCGTCAACATCCTATTTCGTTTTTCACCTCTGCTATAATGCCCCTGAAAACATACTCTTTCAGTTGGTTCTAAGCTACTGTGTTGGTGGTGTAAACAGTCCCTCGAAGCTAGCTGACATTAGCTATCTTAAAGTTAGCAGCTTTACTTACTTTAGCAACTAGTAGAGCCTTCTTTCCATTAGGACTGTTATTCAGATAAAATATTTATGTAATATTGCCTTGAGTGTCAAAATTTTTTTGGCCTTACTTGGTTGAATCTGTGTTCTAAATCATTTTTCATCAACTCATCATTCAGCAAAACTGTTTGTTGTTAATGTGATTTGATGTATTGGTTTATTTACAAGTTTTTTTTTCTACTCGACTGTTTAAATTGACTCTGTCTGTGCTTGTTTCTGTGCCCGAGCGTGTGTGTGAGTGTGCGTACTGTATGTCTGTGCGAGGTCTCACTTGGGTGTGTCTGCCTTTGGCTCAGGTGGGTGTTTACTTCTCATGGTGTTTTTACTGTTTGTGTGCAAGGGCAGACAGGATGTGCGGTGCTTGTCAGCATGCTCCAGGAGATGAAAGGCTGAGGAGGGTGTGGAAGTAGCCAAGTGCCGTTCAGGTAACAGGTTGTCTTCTCAGAAATCTCTCAAGAATTCAGTCCTGTTGCCTTCAGCATTCCTAGTGAGCCACGAGTGAGCACCACTCACCACTAAGCTGCTTCAAAAAACAACTCAACACCTCCTACAAATCTGGCCATAACTGAACACTGATAGTGTCCAGGTGCTCAATCTCAAAACACAACTATTAGTCGAACATTCAGAGCAGTTCAGTTGGCGCTCCTTATTTCCTATGCACTCAGGTGTGCGTGTGAACTGTTATTACACTACTGCAATAAAAGTGATTGCATCAGTAAAAGACACAACATGAGTCAGTTTTAAGAATGGGGCCTACTGACATGCATATTGATGACTTATTTACAAAACAGCAGTCTGCTTTAGACGTTGACACACTAAGAATGTTCTCTGCAATGCAGTTAGGCAGGTTTATGTTATTAGAGTTTGAACTTACAGTAAAACCGTCCCTGACTTTCTCTATTGTCTCATCTATTCTTAGCACTAGTGACATTATTAGTTTGACACCATGTTGTCAGTTTACTTTTCAATCATCAGTTTAATCTTCACTTATTGTGAAGAGTGAGCCCAACAGTGGACTGACCCAAATTGGCTATCTTCAAGTGAAAGGGCTTGTTTTTTTAGTGCTCATGGCATTAAAAAAAATATAGTTTCTGTTTTTAAGTGTGTTTTTGCCCTTACCACTTAACCAGACATGCAAAACAAGTGCCAATCACCAAGGCCTTGAGCTCTAAGGGAGAGAAAAAAATCCCACCACCAATTAAGGGGAGAACCAGGGAAATGCAAAAAAAAATGTTGGGAAATAAAAAGATGAATCCAGAGTAAATATTCACTGTCAAGAGTGGTAAATTACTAAATGATGCTACTGCTACTGATGGATAGCTAGTTTGAGTGTGATGCTGCTCCAATACACCCATACAGTATAGCGACATCAGACTGTCTAGATCAAACAGCTGGCTATTAACAGGTTGATTATTTGCAGAGATCACTCAGGGCAACCTGGTGATTCAATCTATTATGTATAGATATCCGAAAAGCTACATCCTGCCGATGTGTTAGGTCATTGATTCACTTGAAAAACCGATCAACCCCAATCTATAAAGGTATCACCAATACTCAGGTTCTGGCAAGGTTGCAAAATTGTTGTTAGACATGTCTTTAAACATGGTAGACATGGTTTGTTTGGAGAAATAAATGATGCATACAAACTTGATCAAATTAAAATCCAAACACATGTCTTCAACATCATTGACATCTATAGGATCTATGTTTGCTATCCCCACAAACAGCAATGAGGTTTTGCGAAGTATACAGGATACAGGCGGTGGGGCCCCTAAGAAGGTTGGTCAGAGGTAGCTTGGCTAAAGCCAGACTATATCACAAATGAGATATAGTCTGGAGACCACCTATTAATTTTTCCGTAGAGGAGGCGTGGTTTACAATTATCCAGAGCCGTTTATTGGGCGATACAAATGTCTATCATAAGCTCCTGTATGTAGCTCTTAGCCAATCAGATCAATTATACCAGATGACGTATGTATCTCACTTCTGATATCGTCTGGCGTTAGCCAGGCTAGGTATCGGCAACTCTTGATTGCATTCTCCTCCTCAGGACCCAGCTGTGCTGCGGAGATACCGAGTTGGTCTGCCTCCTTTATCTGGTCCTCCATCAAGGCGATCAATGGCAAGACGACCACAACGGCCGAGGTCTCGCTAAACACCGTTAGCTTAGCCACTAACGGGGCTAGTTGGTAGATTAGGCTTTTGCCAAATCCTGTTGGAGGCAAGGCTAAAACATCCTATGTGGTGGTGATAAAGGAGTGTAAAGCCAAACGTTGTTCTTCTTTTAAAAAAAACTTTCGCTCTAAATTATCTAGAACACTGTCTACAGCTTGATCGAAAGAGAGCTTCGCGTCTGCTGCAGCCGTGTTGGATCCGTAAGCAAACTACAAGCTTCTTTCTGTCGAATAGTACGCATCATCGTCTTGCCGTCCCTCCCCATTCTGTGATTGGATACGAAAAGCAGAGCTAAGAATCAGTCGTGGACACCACGCCGCCTTGCAGTTCGAAAAGAAATAGAGCATGCAAGGCAGCATGGGTACACCCATGCTAGGTCAGAGGCACAGAAAGCCAAAAAAGTTTGACTTCCATGTATATAATTACCTAGATCTTCCACAACTGTGCTGTTGATAGAACAAGCGCACTAGCTTTTCCTTTAGCCTTGTCTCCCAACCATTCACTTTTGCGCAGACAGACACAAAGCAACTTTAGCATTTATTATTTATATTATTATTTATTATTATATTTTTGAGTAAGTCAGCTGCCTCCTAGTGCTGGAAATAAAGCTTTAGTGATATTGAACCAGAACTGTAAAGTTAAAGCCACTAAACCAAAGCAGTTAGAGATGAGGGGGGTTGCAGAGTCTGGTAATAGTTTTCCAGTCAGTCTGGCTGTGTCAATATTATCCTTACTTGTCACACTATTTGTTGCTGTTTTTAAATGTTGTTAGCACCTCCAAGAAAACCCCATTGACCTCCACCAGAGGCCAGTTGTTGTAGAAAAATATGTCTTCTCGTATTTTGGTGATTTGACCCTTTAAAATCAGTGCAGGGTGAAGTGGAGTTTAGATTTAGATTTATCAATGCAAAGAGCAGGTGAAATTTGTGGCAAGGTGTGTGTTTCTGGGAAGACTGAACCCACAGACAGGAAGTGTCAGCGACATAATTCAATGAAAGACTGGTGATTGGAGACACCCACTGGATAAACCCACTGACACACAGGAATTCACTCAACTTTAATTACACTGATTAGTCAACATACAGAGTACTTGTAAAAAGCAGTAGTGTGTAGTGGTTTTCACAGTGGTTTTTCCAGTGTAAAAAGCTGTGACTGCTCAGTGAAGACAAGACTTTTTGCTTTGCAAAAGAAACATATTTTTATTTTAGATGCTGAGTTCACCTTGGCGCAAATAGTATTCTACTGAATAGTTGGATTTAAAAAAAATCTACTTTAATGTAAAAATAAATTGATTTATTAAATACAACAAGTATAACGAGTAACTTTCTTACATTTCTTTGAATACTACTGAAGTGCATTCAGGCTTTACTTTTTTCAGTCTGTGTTGTTATGTGTCAAACAATTGTACCTAAATCAGACCCATGTTCAGTAGTGATATGTAAGTACATATATTTAAGTGCTGTACTCCAGTACAATTTTGAGGTATTATTTTTTAAATATTATTAGATTTTTATATGATTATTTACAATATTATTTCGCACTTAACTCCAGTTGAGTCGCCCCCTATTGGCCATTGGAAAGAATGTAGGTATAAGGCACTTGAGCATTGGCTTATCTTTTTGACTTTTTAGACCTGAAGGTTGCTGCTTGGGTAAGACATTTGTCCAGCTCATCATTTTGAGTCACACAGACATGAACTCATGCTTATAATGAGCAACTAAAGTGGAGCAAATATTTTGCATTTAATTACAGTTTTATACACTCTTGTTATTATCATCATATTTTTTATATACAATGAATGTGTTGAAGGGGCAGAAATAAACCAAATGTATAAAATAAACCACCTTTATTTACTGTTAACTTCTCATCATTTACATTACGTAAAAACTTGTAGGATGTTTTCTGTATGGTTTCCCATTAACCTGGCTGGATTGACCCTATAACCAGTACCAGCTGGGGGGTTTGCAGCCCTTACAAACAGGCGAAGGGGAGGCAGACTCCAGCATGATTCAGGCCTGCTGCTGTGCAGCTTTTGTACAGGTGTGGACTGGACTTGTGTGTAAGACGGTGAGCTGTGCTTGTGGCCAGACCAGACGAGACCTTTAAGTACATACCTTTGGATTTCTTGGTCACGTGACTCTGTATCTACAACCTGCCTTCTCCCAGCCGACCGGCCGCTCTCACCATTGAAAAAAAGGTAAACATTTTCGATAGCGGCATTCGCGGACTAGCTCTAGTTTACAGACTATTAGCCCTGAAGTTCACCCTTTTACACAAGCTACAGAAAAAGACGGAGTGACATGAAGCGACAGGCGCGTCGCTGCTCCGGAAAGAGACGGGGAGTGACAGTGTGGGCACTTCGCTCCGTCAGGCCTTATCTCTCTCTACTAAACACTGATCACAAACGAAGCTCCGCCACGGGCTACATCTGCGATCAGCGCACTTTTGGCGACATTATTTCCGCATTGAGAGCGATTCGTGGTCGCAAAATGCGAGATGAGTGCGATAAAATAGCAACGTGGCGGTCGGATTTGTGAAGATTACAGTCAATAAAGTGCTCTGCACAAGACTGCCTCCTAATCCCTGTGTGAAAGGGATGGGCAGTGCACCGGCTCAATCTGACTTTCTGCAAAAAAAGCTGGGTGGGGAACGGAGGGAGACTTTTCCTCCTGATCACACATGCACATTATGGTCAAAGGGGTGTGGGCTGACTCGTGTTGGATGTCAAACGCGTTGTCAGACTCTTATCATTAGTTTGAAGTGACTTTGTTGAATCAGTGTTTATGTTACATCTGGTCACTTTTAAAGGCATCCACACTAGTAATGTTTTTCCATCCACTTCACTGATATTTTTGCTGTTTCTTTATTGCAGGATGGCAGAGGCTCCCATGTCATGTGATTGTTTTGTATCCTTGCCCCCTGGCTCTCGCGATGACCATGTGATTTTTGGGAAAAACTCAGACCGTCCCAGAGATGAGGTGCAGGAGGTGGCCCACTACCCTGCAGCATCTCACACTCCAGGCTCAATGCTGGAGGTAAAGCAGCCCTGGGCTCCTGCAGTCCCACACTCACAACAGGCATAATGGACATACACATGTTGACTGATATAACGCCCAAGGTCTAATGCATTGCAAAAAAGATTAAAAAATAAGAAAAAAAAGTTTAAAATTATATATCTGCTTCTAGTCTGAATGCATTTATATTGACATTAACTCTGTATGAGAGACTTGATGTGAAAACATTACTTTCTGTTAATGTTTAAAGGAAATTTCTCTTTTTCACCTCAACTTGTGTCACACTGTTAGTGGAAGAAATGCTGACTGATACATTATCAGGTCACCCCTTGTGCTTATATAGGTGCAGTAATAAATCAGAACATATTCTGAACAGATGTCTTACATGGTTTTTTTATTTTTATTTATGTCAACAGTTCTGCCTTATGGGTTTGCTAAAGTAAAAAAAAAATTAAAAGACAGACCCAAAGACTTGACACTGCTTCTCTCCATTTCCCAAGCCCCCATCCACTGAGCTGCTGCAGCCCTCATGTAAACTTAAAGGCTGTTGCTACGAATAAAACATGGTTTGAATTCTAACAAACCAACCCCAAATAACACATTAAGCCACCAGTAAGAAAATATGTGTTTTTAATATAGTTGGGCCACACAGTCATACAATCAAGGGATTAATTGAATTTGCAATCCAGTTATGATAAAAATGTCACCAGCACACAACTATTAATAACAGCATCATAAAAACAGCAGCATTCTTCTCCCTCTCACTACTGTGAATTCTGAATGGAACCAATAAAATTAATATATCTTAGAAAGGTCATATTTATCTGATGGCTTTACTGCATAAATGTGTTAAAGTAGAGAATATAGATGTGTTAAGCAGGGTTTAAAAGATACATTCATGTACGACAAGAGGATGTCATTTTGCCCTCTGAGTTTCACTGATGGCAACATTTTTGTCCAATACAAGTGTATCAGCTCTGCATACCGTTGAACGTGAAATTGTGCAATACAACAGGACCTTTAGTTAGTTTTTTCTAATCTCAATCCATCTCTTTCTGCAGTGTACATACATCCACATCCCTCAGGTGGAGCACACCCACGCTGTTGTCCTCAGCAAACCTGCCTGGATGTGGGGCGCTGAAATGGGAGCCAACGACCAGGGAGTGTGTATCGGGAATGAAGCTGTCTGGACCCGGGAGGCCGTCGCCTCTGGAGAGGCTCTACTGGGCATGGACCTTGTCAGGTCAGCACTGAAAAATCTTTGATTATATTATATAATAGTGTATATACAGTACAGGCCAAAAGTTTGGACACACCTTCTCATTCAATGCGTTTCCTATATTTTCATGACTATTTACCTTGTAGATTCATCAAAACTATTAATGAACACATGTGGAATTATGTGCTTAACAAAAAAGTGTGAAATAACTGAAAACATGTCTTATATACTAATAAGCAAAGGGTGGCTACTTTGAGGAATCTAAAATACAAGACATGTTTTCGGTTATTTCACACTTTTTTTGTTAAGTACATAATTCCATATGTGTTCATTCATAGTTTTGATGCCTTCAGTGAGAATCTACAATGTAAATAGTCATGAAAATAAAGAAAAATGCATTGAATGAGAAGGTGTGTGTCCAAACTTTTGGCCTGTACTATATATATATATATATATATATATATATATATATTACCATGATAACTAGAAGGGCACTGGGAGAGACCTCTGCCAAGGCCTGCACCAGCCTGCAATAGTACACAAAGTGAAATAATTAGTGTATCTGCCCTGTGATTTGGATACATACATTTGAATGGGTTCTTCCTTGGCCCATGGTATACCTTAACAAAACACCAGGCCAATAGTTTTTTCTGTAATCCTGCTGACAAACAAACAAAAAGCTGAATTTCCTTGCTCGAGATAATAAACAACTCATCTAATTATACCAATGACAAAAAACTAATTTCCATAGCTGATGGGAGCAACTAAACACAGTTTGGATATTGTATATTCAGTGGGAGTATTAAGTTAATCCTCTCAGGCTTTGATCAGAAGGGTGTGTAGATTGTCACGAGCATGTCATGACAGGTGTAGGCAGTTCCGTTGAAGCGTTGCACTTATCTATTCATCTTTGTGTATAGAAAAATGATTGTCAACTGACTCAGATACAGTAGCATTTCCTCTGACACACATGGCAGAGGAGTGTGTAAACATCTCCAGCAAAATCTACTGAACCTCATGGCTCTTTAAAAAGATTAGCATGACCCCCTTGGTTCAGGCTACAAACTTGTTCATTGTTCATATGTTTATTTGATATGTTTACCCTCCAACGGGAGAAAAAGGGACAATGCAAGAGAGGTATGAAAATAAGGAGAGTAGTGGAAAAAGGTTTCATTTTACTTCTACTGTAACTTTACTTGATAATTTGTGTCAAACTATGTCTCTGCTCTGTGGTGGAGAAGTATGCGAATATTCTACTACTGTTGGAAAATTGTACAGCACATGTAAAATGTCGATGGAATGTTGATATGTGGAATCAATAAAAAATATAATTAAAAAAAAAAAAATATATATATATATATATATATAAAAGATTAACATATCAAACTATTAATACATGAATAGTTCAAAGTAGAGAAACACGTGGAAATTAAAGACCTACTAATATTTCTTACTTGATGACTGATGCCTTGTAAAGAGAAAAATTCTTTGAAGTAATGGAGTATGATGTTGTGCTCAGACTGGGGTTGGAGCGTGGGGACAGTGCCTGGGCGGCTCTGACCGTGATCACCAGTCTCCTGGAGCAGCATGGCCAGGGGGGGCAGTGCAGGGAGGACCCCGAGCCCTTCAGTTACCACAACACCTTCCTCCTGGTGGACCGCAATGAGGCCTGGGTCCTGGAAACTGCTGGTAGGCTGTGGGTGGCTCAGAAGGTCACAGGTAAGAATGGAGTGTTAAAAAATGAGGGTGCATGTATAGTTTAATTTGGCACAATGAGTGCCAAACTTCTGAGACAACTGACAAGAGAACAGAAATATATGTGTTTACAGTGTAGTGTGTGCAATGTGCATAACATGCATTATGTTCGTCTCATACTCAACTCAACTCAACTCAACTTTATTTGTAAAGCACTTTAAAACAACCACAGCCGCAACAAAGTGCTGTACATAAACAAACAGAACAAGAGACAATAAAATAAATAAAACAGGAATACACACTAAATAAATAGATTCATTGCTTTTTAAATAACTATTTAAAAAAACAATAAATAGGGCGTCCCCGTGGCTCACACTGGTAGAACGTTACCATTAAGGCTGAGTCCTTGCTGCGGCGGAGCCGGGTTCAAATCCGGCCTGTGCTCCCTTTGCCGCATGTCCTCCCCTCTGTCACCCCCTTTCTATCTGTCACTTTCAATAATAAAAGCATGAAAAATACCAAAAAATAAAAAACAATAAATAAAAGCAAACCATAAAACACTAAAAACAAGAGCAGAGTCTCATGCATGGTTAAAAGCCAAGGAATAAAAATAGGTTTCATATGTAAAACCTTTCTGTGGTCTGTTTTTTGCTTGCTTTTAAAAAAAATTGTGTGGCAGCCAAAGCTTTGTAAAGTCTGGAGGTCAGTTGTTACTCATTACCAAATTTCAGTTTTTAATTTTTTCATGAGAATACTCAGCTGTCAGACTTGAAACAGACAGAGCACTAACAACTTGCACCATTTGTGTTTGTGTGCCATTTAAGATTAATTATAAATAATGAGGTCTAATCCAAGTACACTAGCTCATTAGACTCAGTCAGCTAATATTCGACCAGTCAGCTGATATTTGACCTGTGTATGCTGCATCATTTCTTGCTGTCAAGTCAAGTTTATTTATAAAGCGCCAAACCACATGATTGTCTTCCAGGCCGTGACATTCTGTGCAGCACATGACATCTTTCATCCTTTTCTTATCCTTGTTTCAGATAAAGAACAACTGGGTGAAACCTCAGCAATAACTTACAGTGCAATCGGTGCCAGATGTGTAATAGACAGAAGCAGCAAAAAAGAGTTACAAAATATAACCTGTTTCTAAAAAAGACCTACAGTACCTTCATTTGAATACTTAAACAAAAACAAGATGCCAAATGCTCAAACTGTGAGACTTTTGTTTTTGGTAAATATATCCACTCATTCCTAATTTGAATCAAAGTCATATAAGAATGGAATTTTAATATACTACTAAGAAGTACGAAGCTTAGACTAAAGAATAACACTACATTTTAAAACTAGGAGCTAAACATTGACTGACACAACTCAACGATCAAAGGTCTCTCATGGTTCAGACTACCCAAAAATACATTAATCCAAAACTGAAAAAAAACAAAAAAAAAACAGTAAATGCACTACTTTTTACTACTTTTTTTTTTTACTACTGTTTAATGTTACTCCTGAGTCATTTTTGGTGAACACTACAGTGCCCAGCTCTTTTTAAGCCATTTTTCTCACTCATATTCTTCTCAAAGACAAACAACAACAAAAAATATTTTTGTTTTTGGATTTACCAAAGTTAGTCATGGTAATGCATCCAGTAGTTGGTGAGATACTTCAGTCTGGATCTTAGTTGTGGACTGACCTGAAGACCATCTCTGCCATCTGTACAGCCACACTGCTAGCATGGCTAAAAGCATGTACATGACTGAGGCTAAACCAGACTTAAGTTTTGTGATGAGTGCACAGATGCTTAATCATCCTAAAAGAGCAAATCAACACTAAACCACACAGGCGTATTGAAAACTCATACAGCACATTTAAATACGAAATACATACACTGCAAAAAAGTGGTGTCTAAAAACAAGATAAAAACAGTAAATCTGAGGGAAATGATCTTGCTGCATGGACAGATAATTTCACTTGACAAGAGTTCCTAAATTAAGATTATTAAATCTATAAATAAGCATGTTGTACACTTAAAATAAGAAATTAACTCTTAAAACAAGATAAATTAAAGCTGCAAGCAGCGATGAACTGGCCCGAGCAGAGTGCACTGCAAATTATTTGTTTCTTACCAAGATAAAAACAAACTTTAGATTTAGATGTGTTACATAATTGATCTTGAGTTCATTTCTTATTTTAAGCATTCAACATGCTTATTTCTAGATTTAACAATCTTAATTTAAGAAATCTTGTCAAGTGAAATTATCTGTCCATGCAGCAAGATAATTTCCCTCAGATTTAGTCTTTTTATCTTGTAGTTAGACGACCCTTTTTTGAAGTGTAGGACTCTGTTTATTCCTCTTTTTTCAGCATCAGACCAGAGTTTATAGAGACGTTCCATATAATTCAGGAAATTCTCAAACTGTGGTGAAGAGACAAACCCTCATTCCATGAGGTTGGATCAGTCAAACTTGTAGGAAAAGGATTGGCATTTTCACATGCTGACAGCCACTTCCTCTTCTCAGAGGGTGTGAAGAACATCTCCAACCAGCTGACCATTGGTACTGAGGTCTCCGCAGAGCACCCAGAGCTGCGGAGCGTGGCCCAGGCTCAGGGCTGGTGGGATGGTGAAGGAGAGTTCAACTTCTCTCAGGTGTTCAGCCCAGAGAACCCGCCTGCCAGGATGGAGCTGGCCAAACAGCGCTACAAGGGAGGCACAGAGCTACTCCAGCAACATGACGGTGAGGGTGCTTAAATACTACATTTCTCAGAATGCCCACCCATACAGCATTCAGTCATAGTGCACACTATTGGAAGACCCTTAAAAACCATAATTTCTTAAGTTTCCATAATTTTAAAACTTTCCGATTTGCTTGTTTTGTATACAAGAGTCTCCATGGTCTAGCTCCACTGCCGCTGAATGAATTTATAAAGAAAAGGACTCTGGGAGGTGTGAGCACTAGGGCCTGTGTTAGAGGTTTTGGAACATTTGGAACAGTCTTCCCTCCACAATAAGGGAATGTCCCACGTACTCTTCTTTTAAAGGAAATCTGAAACAATGGCTCAAATCACATGAAAGGTGTGACCACTAACTGGACTTGAGACGACTTGAACATCACTTTTTTGCATAGTTATATCCTGTCTGGGTCTGGGATGTGTTGTGTTGTGTGTGTGTTGTCTCCTCTATTTGTATCTTACCTATGTACTTGCTGTATTTTATATTTGTATTTATTTTAAATTTTTTAGGGAGTAGGCATTGCTATAATCTGGCATATTTACAAAGATGTTCAGTGTTCATTAATGTGCACTGTCCCTATCCAAAAATAAAGTATTTGTATGATACTCCATGTCTCTTCTGTGTTGTCTCTGCTCTCAGGCTCAGTGACAGCAGAAGTGATGATTTCTATTCTGAGGGACAAGCCCAGTGGCATCTGCATGGACTCTGGAGGTTTCTGCACCACAGGCAGCATGGTGTCTGTCCTGCCCAGAGACCCCGGGCAGCCCTGCATCCACTTCTTCACTGCCACCCCTGACCCCTCCAGGTATGTCACTAACTAAACTAAGAACTAAGAATAACCCATTTATACGACAACATTTTCATACATTAAACTAACTGCTGTAGTCCCAATAGCGTTACAGTCCTTTGATATGACTTATATATGGCTTTTACATTTGCTGTCATATGCCTCTCCCTCGTAGGAAAACCCTGTATCACAAACAGTAGCAAATGAAAGTCCTATTGCAAGGTTTTAGTGTTGATTTATACTATATTTGTGTACGTGCTGTACTGTGTAGAGTAGAGATATGGCATTATTGCAACTGATACGGATACCTGTTTTAAACTTGAAAAAGTCACAGATTACCGATATGGTGACCCATATAAGCAATTCACTGATAAGACTCTGCAAAGGTACTCAGAAGACTGCTTTTCTGAACAATGCACTTTATTCAAGAAAATTAAACATTTAGGGTGCCACTAGCCTGGCTAACGCCAGACTAATCACAAATGGAAGTTCGAAATGAAATCGAGCGTGCAAGGCAGTATGGGTATACCCAGGCTAGGGTGCCACAGGAATGAGTTCCTAAACCAGAAAGTAAGTTAGCATTGTCGTGCTATAGGGTCTTACCCATAGATATAAAACCTCTCAAATTCAATGAGGATTTTGAATGGGTTTTTGGTTAGATGCCTGAAATAATGTTTGTGGTTATCACAAGCTTAAGAGATGTTCACCTTTTGTTTTACAACATAAAATACATTGGTAAATACCCCCACTTGTGAATATTGAATTTTTGGTTTTTACATGTCCTAAAAAGACTGTTGGTAACAAGTGGCTAAATGAAACTTCAGTGGTTGGTCAGTGGCTCTCTCTGTAGTCCTCTTTATAGTCTGCTGTCGTGTTTTTCAGAACTCTTGCAAACTCTTGTAGATTGTAGATTAGGTTAATAAACTATTTATTAGGCTACGGATTCGCTAGCTTGTCCAAACAACTGGTTAGCTTGTAGGAGACCGTCTGAAGCATAACGGTAGTGGCGTTGAAGTCATGTGACCTTTGGTGTAGTTCACTATAGCATAACGTTAGCTTTTTACTTCTGGCTGCATTAATGCTTCAAACATCATAAAAGTGGTGTTCCTGTGACTCCCCAGACACTTCCACCAAAGGGGAGCAAACATGTTTTAAATGTCAGACTCTACATTCTTATTATATCCTATTCAGGTGCACTTAGCATTGCAGATGCATTCCTGGTTTGTGTTGTAGCTTCTGTTGTGTCAAAAACTGCAATAGAAGTTTTTAACCGTCATCCTGCAATCAGAAACAAAGTTGTTAGCATAATCAGCAATGGCTACATTGAATAGACAGTAAAAAGTCAAGAAAAAACGAACAAACCTAAAAATGGCTTATATGCAGTTGATTGGTTGTAGCTAAAGGTATTCACGCTAAATTCCATTTCATTGAAATGTGACTGAATTAACTCAAATTTCAACCACATAAAGGTGTTGGGATATAAATAATCTTTCCCTCCTCAGCTTCGCTTTTTCTTCATTTTGTCTCAACTTTGGGTTGATGGGAGTTTCTGAGTCTGCCTTTCTCTCTTTCCTGTCCTTCTCCCTATGAACCCGCCCCACCTGTACCCTGGTAGGTCTATATTCAAGCCTTTTATCTTCTCGGACTTTTCCATCCCAGAGTTGAGAGTGGTCTCCCCGCAGTTCGGCCCGGACGACCCTGTCAGGAAGCAGCCTCGCTTTCAGAGCCAGGTGGACCGCAGACATGACCTGTACAAGGCGCACCAGGTGGCGCTCAACACCATGGAGACCAACCCGGTGGGCACTGATGGACGGCCTAGGTCAATGATAGTCCTGTGCAGATCCTGGCGGAGCTGGAGGCTCACAATCATGTCATAGTCATATATACATACAGAGCAGAGTCAGTTTTATTGAGAGTTGAACTTGGTCAGTTGTTTCTGATAAATTACAGGACTGACACTCCCAGTGCAGAGCAAAACACAACAGGACCTCACAGTTAGTGCAGACGCGACACATGGCATCATTGTAGACTAAACATAAACACACTACGAGTACACATTGAAAGCCAAAGAGCAGGGTTCCAGTCATGACTACACTGTGCAACTAAAGACCAACAGGAGATTGCTGGGAGGTATTCGTACTTCAAAGTTCCATTTGAATATCCTTTCTAGAATAAGTTGTATTTTTTTAAATCAGTGTCAGATTTCATGAGCAAACACTTTTTAATCAACATTGAGGTTATTATTGTATTGTATTTACAGACACACAAGTCTGGTGTAGTAACCAAATTTCTCACTTTATTTAAAAAAAAAATTCAAAGCAGGTTCAAACTTTTTCGGAAACATTTTTACTGAGGTGAAAGTGAGAAGTAGGCTCATTTTATCTTAGACTTCTATATCAAGCTGACTTATTTTTGCAACCAGTGGAGTTGCCCCCTGCTGCCCATATGAAAGAATGTAGGTTTAAGGCACTTCCACATTGGCCTGACTTTTCCAGCCTTGTGGTTACATCTTTAGCATTAGCTGCCTTAAAATTGTTAACATTAGCTACCATAAGCTACTAGTCAAATAAAACAGCAAAACTGATGCAGCAAAATCTCAAGATTTAAAAGTGACTTTAATAATTACACATAATGGTGAAAACAGCATGAGAAAATAGTACCTGTAACAGCAATTCTTCATCTTAGAAATTTGTTTTAAAAAAAGAGATCCTAATTCAAAATCAATTTACTATCTTGAACCATGGCTTTCACCATTATCACACAGCATTGATCAACAAGGACTTTCCTTGGTTTATATGGATTGACATGCAAACTCAGTGGCTGTTCTGTTTTCATCCATAGCATTTTTTCTTTTTCACATCGCATGTATTTTGCCTTCTGTTAGTGAAGTTTATCTGGCTGTGGCATTTAAAGTTTAGTTGATGTATTTGGTGCACATATTTAATCCTTCCCTGTCTGTACAGAGCAGTTAAGTGCATAGATTTCTTTTTCTAAACTAACTGCAAAAAGCAACTCTAACAATTAGTACACAGCACATTTGCTTACTTGTAATGAGCAACTAGAGTATGTAGACACCCAGATTATCCTGCAGAGGAAATGAAGGTGTGTGATAGCAAGTGTGCAACTGCTGTCATTAAGTCTGCACCTCCCGCCACAGACGTCTGGTTCAATTACATTTAGGACGTTCAGAAGGCCAAGAGTGAGATCTGGAGTCTTGTAAATGTACATGATATTACAAAGGGAGGCTTGACCAAAGCTATCATTTAGTAAAGGACTCAAATGGCTATTGAACATACAGTATGCAAATACTATTCAACACAGATGTTTTTTTGACGTTTCTCTGTCTTTCTCTCTGTCAGGATGAGGGTTTAGGTGTCTTTGAGATTCTGAGGGAGCTGGAGACGCAGTGTCTGAGCGAGATTTCAGCCATGCTGAATGGAGAAATACCAGGAGAAGAACTGGGAGACTTGTTTTTTGATTCTGTGGACACAGAGATAAAATTCTACCAGTGAAGAGGTGGGAGCTTCAGGAGCTGTATTTCGTGTTGTATCATGCATGAATGTGTTCCTGTTGTTAAAGGGATAGTCTGGGATTTTTGACACGAGTCATAATGTAATACTTGCCAGTAGTGTAGTGAATGCAAAGCTATTAGCTCATTTCCGAGCTCCCGAGTGTCGAAGGTCAGGCCGGTTCCAATCATAGAATAGAATAGATTACTTAATGTCCAAAATCCCAAATTATCCTGTTAAGGTTTAACTTCAGACTGAAACTTAGAAGCCAAGAAACCAAGAAACTCAAACTCTGAAGACATGATGACTGTAACATACTGATAAATATGCATGAATATGATAACACAATGACTTTTAGTAGCACTGCAGGGTATAAAATATATTGTCTGGTCATAAAGGAGTAGAACATGGTTTATAAAGCACCTGAAGAAAAGGTGAGCTAAAGTCGGTCTTTCCTATGATAACCTGGTAGACAGCGGGTCCCTGTATAACTTAAACACACACATTATATAACATCTGAGTCCAATTCGATGATTATCACCAAGTTCATGGAGAGTAGAACTGTAACCATTAGTCGAGAAAGTAATTGTCCGATTAATTGATAGTGAAAATTATCATTAGGTGTAACCCTAATGGAGAGTCTGAAAAGGGTACAGAGGATTTAAATAGCTGAGCTGGTTTAAAGCAGTAATTTGAAAGTAGTAATTGTAATTCACAAATAACTCATGTGATAATATGATTTTAAATTACATCACAATTACAATTACATCAAGTTCTGGTCAGCAATCTTTAGACAATGTTTTTGAAGAGTTAAGCATGTAAAACAAACAGAAGATAGTGACGGCGGGGTGGGATTGAACAAGTTTTTACATCTTCCCACCCCTTTTCAAATATGTTGTGGCATTTTTATAGAGTGCTTGGCGGCCTTATCAGTGCAGGAGTCACTAGGGCTGACTCCTGTTGATGCATTATTATTATTGTATTGTTGTTGCATATTTGAAATAAATCATTCAAATCAAATCAAAATCAAAAAACGGCCTTTCTACAGTTAGAGAGATAGTAAGAGATCGGAAAGTTGAAGCAACTGCCATAACATTAAAGTTCAGATTCTAACAACAAGTTTCTGCTGCTCCAACACTTCTGCCTTACATACAGATATAGAAGTATCCCTGTGTGGAGGGTGACTGTGACTGTTCACTGCAAAGCTCATTAAGTGCTTAACTCTGCTGTGTTTAACTGTCCTCTGTTCCAGCGCCCTCAGGTGGACATCCTTAACGCTCGCAGGCCCCTGGACTGTTGAAAACTCCTCGTCTCTTTGGCCTCTGCCTCACAACACACGTCAACACGTCCCTGACACCATTCCATCATTAACACAGACTAAAAATCGAAACTGCACTTGTGATTGGAGCAAATGTATCATCTGTATCACCCAGGGAGAAATGAGTGCACCTCATTAGTGAGCATAATGATGTAGACTACACAAGCACCTATGTAGAGCTGTGTGAAGTTGCACAAATCTGTGAGTATGGCATTTGTCTAATGTTTTTGTTTGTTGTTGCAAATGATTGGGTTGTCATTTGATGGCAACCTGTAGGGAAAGATCAAATAAAGTGTGTGCATAGTCGGTCCTGTGTGTGATGTGAGTTTTGTGGCCACCTTTCGTGGTGCAGCTGGAGGTATTGGTAATGTTGGAGTCCATCCACATTAGGCCTTTTGAATTTTTAAATGCTAAAAAACTAAGATTAAAAAGCATTTTTCTCTTCCCAAAACGGCCTCCAGAGTGTATAAATCTTAAAGCGCCAGCTTTGTGTTATACAGTTAAACAGCTTTTTCAAAACTGTGACATAAGCCAGCTCAATGAGGGTCGGGGGCGATGTGCTGGAAGACTTTCTCCATGACTGTTAGTTTTAAATAACACTATAGCTGCACACACAGCAGAGTAGTATTCAGCCATATTGACTTGTCTTTCCATGAGGCTAGCTATTTGGTGAGATTTTGGGTTTTTACTTTCAGATAAACTGATATTTCTCTTACTTTTAAACACACATTACAGTTACAGGTATAGTTAACCCTTGTGTCGACTGTGTGATCACTTCCACATTATTCGTAGATTGTTAACTAACATTTGTGTGTAACTATTCACTGTAAATCCAAAAAAGTCATCCCAGAAACGCCATTATGAGGGATTTAGTCTAAAATATTATGACATTGGATTTCTGCCTTAATTTAAGCAACTTCTGTCCCTATCCTACAATTTGTTTTCATAATCACTTTTGTCTTTCTTGAATTAAAAAAAAAGACAAGGTGTATGCATAACGTTTTTCAAGAGAAAGAAGCAATGACACGACTATCTCTGTGACATTATTTGCATAGTAATATGAAGTACTTGAGTGATGACTAATACTTTATTTTGAAAGACGAGTCCAACTGCTGACAGAATATGATACTACTGTATGTTTAATGCATTAATGACAATTAATGTCTCAAATAAAATTAACAATGGCTCAGTTATATTCAAGTGTCCCATTCAAGCCAAGCAGCAAATTATCAACTAAGTATAGTTGTCTCACTTTAAAGCAAGGAATTTTTTTATTTGGTCCAAATCAGTCAATTCAAATGTTACTACACATTTGGAAATCATCTCCAAAATTGGTCCAGAATATCTAAGTTACTTTTCCAGATTTATGCTGTTTCATACAGTTTTCTATAGCTGATGTGCTCAACGGGCGGGTCCAGAGAATTTTCTGGTGGGGTGCACAGGGGGTAACAACAATTAACCTGGGGGGGTGGGCGCCCAAAAGTAACAAAAATGAAGGCTGCCACTGATTGCCCACTTCAATATTTATATTGTACAGTTACACACTGTTCATTTTTTCATCTTTCTTTTCTTGACCACATTAAATCTGCTTGGTGTACTCTTACCAAGTGGTAACACACAAAACACTAGGATGTCTGCTGTACAGATTTCATCAGAAGTTAGTGCTTCTAGCTCTGTACAGTGAACATAGCTGTGTTCTTTGTAGTAATCCCTTTTAAGCACCATTTAAATTATTACAATGTAACAACAATATTCTATAATAATAAAATAAAAATGTAAAATAGAATTTAAAAAAATAGACTCAGCTCAGTGTTCTGTGTAGTCATCGGTTTTAATAAGACTTAGCACAATCATCACAATGAAATTTAGAACACTAACAACAGTATTTATACTTTACATCATTAGTGCTCAGCTCTGCACAGTAAACATGTGAGTTCACTTCAGCAATCAGTTTTAAGCAGAGTAGGCACCACTTACAACTAAAAATTAGAACATTAACCATATTCTACACTCTAAATCAGCACTTAGTGCTTCAGCTCTAGTAGTTACTCTTAAGAAAAATAATTAACCACTGCCATCCTTGAAGACCAGGTCCCCATGTGTTCATGACATGGGGACCTTGTGGAAAGGCTGACACAGTTGGGCAGCATTCATGCCTCTTTACTGTACCAATTTGGAATTGTTAGATGCCAAAATCTTCCATAATGGCCATTGTGTGGTGATCCGAGAATTCTGGTATTCAATAATTATAAATTATAAACTACTCACTGTAAACTACAGTGAAAATGCATGAATGTCATGCCATGCATGTTTTGGGACTGGTCTTCAGAAATCTAATGGATTCTGCTGATAACAATTTGATTTGGCCATGTTGTGCTGTCATTGAAGGGGCATAGTTGGATCTTACCATTAGGTAATCCTGGAGCATCTGCTGGACTGAACCTCCAGGTGCAAGATTCAGAGGCAGGCTGCTGAAGTCTTCCTGCCTGGTAGACTGGGCACCACAACTGTATTAAGGTGACAATACATATAAAAATTCCGCCACATGAGTCATGACAATGTAAAGAGTGGACCAGATGAATTTCACATCACATTGACATAACAACCTACGTCTCCACAGGCTAGAGACGTAGGTTGTTATGTCAATGTGATGTGAAATTCCTCTATGTGCAGTGTAAAATGATTGATGGATGGTCAGCTGCTGCTGTGTTTTCTCTTTCACTTCACCTTTTACAGGTCCTAGTGTTCTGCATTCTGAAGGTGGTCCTCAACAGGGCATGTGTAGCTTTTGTCCTCACAGGCAGCTACTCCCTGCAGTAGGGGGGAACTCCTGATTTGATCCAGGATGGTTGTCAGGAATTCATGAGCGTCCTGAACACACAGACAGCAAAAAGGGATTGTTGCTGTGAAGAAACCATTAGGAGGAGTTTGAACAACAAGCACTATGAAACCAGCTGACTCACTTTCTGGTGATGATCCTTGAACTCTGGAGCCCGTTTAGAGACTGCCCTCTTGAATGAATAGAGCGCCTTGAGTTTGAGGCTGGAGTCCATGGATCTGTGGCACCTCAAGATGTCTATAAGTTTTCTGCACAAGGTGAAGAAAAATTGGTGAGTTTCTGCTTCTATTTCAGATTGATCTCCTGGACAGGAGTGTGTGTTAGTGTATATGAATGTGTGTATGGCTGCTGTACCTGATCAGTTTAGCCTCACGCAATGAACACCACACCTCCTCCTGGCTGCTGACGTGTTTGATGAAGTCCGTCAGTGTGAGCAGGCTCTGCAGGCTGGAGTTCATATAACAGATCTGAGCTGGGTTTGGAAACCTGACACACAAATGAAACACATCACAACACACGTCAACATCAGAAAACCTTTCAGTGGAGCTTTTTTTTCCTCAGTTATAATGTGGTTTTGTTGGCTCGATTCATGTCCTGTTACATGCATAAGCTGCAAAAATACCAAAATATTTCTGAAATGTCCTCTTTTCAATGAATTTTGACTTGATGCCTATATTTGAAGCTTAAAAACAGCTATTCATTAATCAGTGGATTAATACACATATTTTACTGCAGTTAATTGTAGTTAAATTGTGCCACTTTTATGGGAATTTTTCGAGACTCTGGAAGTTGGTGATGGGCACAACATTGATTTGATCAGTACTACAGAAAAAAAGAGGGACACAGACATACACATGGTTAAGAAACTTTATGTTAAAGGAACACTCCACCGTTTTTTCATATTAAAACATGTTATTCGGTCAAGTAAGACGAGTTGATACAGACCTCTTGCGTCTCAATGCGTGCACTCAATCGCCCTGGCGCACGGCGCCACTTGGCTAGCACTTAGCTTAGCCCAGTTCATTCATTAGGATCCAAACAGATGGACAGTTAGAAGCGACCAAACTCCTCCACGTTTTCCCTATTTAAATACAGCTACACGAGTAGTTGAATAAATAAATAACGAATAACGACCAAGTATGGCGACACAAAATAAAACGTGGCGCTTTTCTAAGCGGATAAAAAGGATAACTATAATGTATGGTGGAATAGCACTTGGGAGCACTTCGACTCAGCGCAGTAATATCATCACTCCTGAGGGGAGAAGATTTTTCAGGAGTGTGCCTTTACAACTGATACAAACAGCTTCAGAAACAACAGAATCTAAAAAAATTGTGATATTCATGATATACATGGATGACCATAAAGTTGGAATAAAACATATATATATATATATATATATGTATATATATATATATATATATTTACCTCTCTCCGTGATATGATTGTGACAATGTGATTTATTCTTGACAGATAAAGTGTATATCTTCTCAAAACTGTATTTATCAATTTCTTCCAATTCAATGAAACCACAATTAACAGAGGATTGTGTCTGAAAACAAAATGATTCAAACTTTATGGGCGACTGTGTATAAGAAGGTGATGAGACACTTTTTGTCAAAACAAACCTTTTGCTGGGAGAAAGGTGGTTCAAACATCCTTGCGGATATGTTTGCAGCTTTAACTGTAGCTGTTTAACAAGTTGGCTGGAGTGTTGCAGACTCTCACACTAACAGTGTGACAGTTAATAAAACACAGATGCAGATGCAGGATGGTCAGTGATGTAATTAACACCACCTGAGGGGGAGAAAATGAGCAGCTGAAAATTTGACTTCTCAAGATTTCTTGTCAAATTAAATTTAAACTGCATAAGCCGCAATTAAAGTTAAAGTTATAAATAAGAAATGTAGAATATGGTAATATGGCGACAGCCCTACACATGTCACTACCACGGAGGGAGCCTTCCCTTTAACAGCAATATCAGATAATGTGCAGTTCTTCTGTTATTTTGAGCAGATTAGGGCATCAGAATTGATTGCTCTACATGCATGAGTCTTAATGATAACCATTATTTGCTCTTCTTTGTCACTTGGGAATAAAAATCTCAAATATGTAAATTTTGTGTTTGAAAACTAAACATTTTTGAGAATATAGATGTCTTTATCAAATCAAATCATAAGGCACACAATCTTAATTATTGGACAAGAAGAAGAAGGTTCAGGTTCCCTTCAGAGCCCCAAAGCTTTCTATAGACATGAATGACAGCAACAACAATAAGAAAATTGAAATGACAACAACCAGATACAGACCTCAGAAAAAAATGAATGACTCAGTCCATCAATTAACAGAATTAACTTTTGAAGTGGCACTTGGGAACTGCATTTATAGGACCAAACCGTTGTATTGTAACTTTATATTGACAAAAATCTCCACGGTTATGCTGCATTTTCTATCAGGTCAGACACAAACAAGTACACAACACAATATATGGCTGATAACAGAAACAACACAAAAAACTTATAAACAGAAAAAACGAGGCATGAAAATAAATAAAATAATGCCAGAGATTAATAAATGCCATTAGAGAAAAATATGATGAAAAAAATGATCAAAATTCAAATGCAGACCTTTAGACACTTGATTCTCATATTGTCACAGTAACAAATCTTTAGAAAAAGTATGGTGTAAGTGGTATTAAAAACAAAATGTAAATGTATTTATTGTCTATTGAACTACATGCGCCATTAGCCGTAGCTAAACCATGCATAATAACAGCGTTTGTCCTAAATAACCACAGATCATATTTTCAGAACATAGACCAAAATAGAAGTGTTATTCCAGTTATCTTCATAACTCATGAGGACATGACACAGCACATGTAGATCGTTACATCCATACGCAGCACAAACAATCCCATACAGTTCCTCAGGTTGAAGGTCCAAAAACATTCAGGCACCCTTCAAATCAAAATCAATCAAAATCAAAATAATTTTATTCATCCCCGAGGGGAAATTCAGTTAGTCTGGTAGAATCTCTGTTAGAATGAGACAGCCTGATGGCTGTAGGAGCGAAGGATATTTTGTATCTCTCCGTCCTGCAACGGAGAGAGAGGAGCACTAAACAACAGCAAAGTGCTGGAGTATTGTGGGAAATATCTAAAACGATGCATTTTTAATCTGATTACTTTTGCAACAAAAAAGGAAGAGTTGTGTCTGCATCAGCTCCAGATACATTTTGTTTGAGTAATTTCAATGTAAAATTTGGAAGTTTTGATGCCCTCAAACCAAAATAACAATGTTTTCAAACCAATACACTACTTGTACACACATTCCACACCCGCCCCGGGAAATGTATCATCCCATCCCCTGACCCCCCAATAAATAATAATTTCCCACGCAGTATTCGTCGAATGAAAGTTTTTACCCCACAATTCTGTGTTTTATACAACAGGGTTGGAGACATAGTCAGCTTTAATTTAAAAAAAAAAATACACATTTTTTTAGACGAATAAAGCTTTAAAATGTAAGTAATCCCTAATTATAGCATAACTAAAACAATACAAACAATTTAAAATGAAACTGAATTAATATTTAGTCAAAAGTTGTCCTACCTGCAGGGTTAGCGTCCACCTGGGCTGTAGGCCCTGCCAGCAGGCGGTCCTCAGCGACCTGTGGTCCACTGAAGACAGTATCAGGCTCTTCGGGTTTTACACAAAAGTTGTGTGAAGCAGTAGTTTTGTTTTTTCAACAAGGTCCGCTTTTAAGAAGTTTCCGAAAGCTTGGGTCAAGATGTTTTCAGCTCATGTCCAGGTCCAGGTGTTAAGTGAGAAATGACAGGTCTGCTGGCCTTTATATAGGCCTACATGACGTGACGGTCATTCTGTTTCCATGACATTTACTGACGCACGTGCGTCGTTTTAGACGCAAGAAGATCTCATAATATCTCATATAATGTTCCCAAACTGTGGAACAGCATATCCAAAGACATTAAAGGCAGAGTCTGCTGAATTTTTCAGAACTTAAAAACATCTTTGACTTAGTGTTTTTCTAGCACCATTTCTTATGAAATGTTTGATTATTAAAGCTTTGATTATTGATTATTGATTATTTGATATCACTAGTAATGTAACATTTAGTCAGCTGGAAAAAGAGTTTCCTCCAAAATAAAATAGGCAAAACTGTTTGGAAGCATGTGTATATATATATATATATATATATATATATATATATGCTGGGGTCTATCATCACTCTGGTGTGATCAGATAACGTGGCTTTATTCGAAGCGCCGTAACAAAAAACGATGCTGCTGTCGACTTCACTACAAATTAAAGACTTGAAACTTTACCCAGTTTTTTGTTTGACGTTCCGAGGTCATGTAAAAACCAAATATATGTTCGTTTTAATTTGATAGTACAGAAATATTTATTCAAGTGTAAAAGTAGGATGGGACGAGGCAGGCGTGGCTTTTTGTAAAAATGATCCCAAAATGATCTGATGGTCTAATCATCTAACACTGTTCCTATAAATAAACTTGCTTTTATGTCAATTTTTTGTCTAGTTTTCTTACATTTGAATTTTACCTTTATATGTTCATATTTGCAACCTATGTTTACATTTTCAGGTCCGAAACAGTTAATTGAGCTTGTTTGTGGTCATAAATCAGGGCCGGTTCTAGCCCATTGGCTGCCCTAGGCGATATTGAGATATCGCCTAGGGCATACCCCCCCCCCCCCCCCCCCCCCCCCCCGAACCACATCCATTCCATGTAGTCATTCTGATATAGGTACACTATGATGCACGTATCATATTTTATATAATATAATATTACATTTTCATTCGAAATATGGGTTGGGGCATGTTCATTTAATTCAATGATGGTTTTATTGCCCATGCTTTTTAAAAAATGTTTCGTTAATCAATGTTGTTAAAACAAAGATGTATGCTTAAGCCCCCTTGTGGCGCCCCCTGCCAATTTGGCGCCCTAGGCAGCCGCCTTGGTGGCCTGTAGGAATAACCGGCCCTGTCATAAACAGTACAATTTTATTTCAAATTTCATTATTTTTTTTATGTATTTTTGAGCTCAATATGTTAATAAAGTGGGTTAAAGTGAAAAAATAATTGTCAGATCATGTTGAAGTTGTGCTGAGAAAATACCAAACATGGGTATTGTAAATATTATGTGGTATATAAAGGGCAAATAGGCCCAGACCCAACACAGAGATGAAGCGTCGGGTTGTTCACACTCCGTCCAGGAGGTGGCGCGCTGATTTAAATCCCCTGTGAATGACTTGGAAATTTGCTGAGGAAACCAAACAGCTCGGTGGTTTAGACGCAGCGCGCCAGTAAAAACTTGGTGAAAATGTTAGCTCCATAGACTTTATATAAATAGGTTAGCTCACTGCCCGACAGTTTGTTCTCGGTGAGTTGGTGGTTAGCAGATTTAAAGCCCATTTCAGCATTGCCTCGTGCCTTCCCCTTAAAGAAAGTGGAGTCGTCCAACGGAGAAGGTAAAGTAATGCTAGGTTGCTAAACAACGCTATAATGTTGCTAGCTAGCATTAATGATCTAACCCAACAACTGTCCGCTGCACTTTGGCGTTAACTATCGGTCATGTAACTGAACACCAGACCGAGAGGGTTAGTGCAAATGTGTCGCTTTTAGCTGGAAACAACTGAGAGACTTCCTGTTTATCACAAAGTGTGTATTTCTATACAAGCTAAAGCTATCTTGCGAACGATCCTATGATCGTTTACAACCGACCTACTAGCCAAAAACCAGAAGAGATAACAGCTAACAGGTCATGTTAGCTAAACTAAATCAAAAGCTATTGAAGCCACCACTAACCTTTTCATCAAAGCTTGGTGCTTATTCAGTGCTCGCTATGTTTACACACGGCACAATAGTTTGATTAATTGAATACTACGTTTTTGGTTAAAATTACTGCAATTTGGAGTCTATTACTGTTCGGTAATGTGACTGCAAACATTTACGTTAGCTCCTCTTAATATGCCTAAAGAGACACTCTTCTCTTCCTTTTCAAGAATCTCATCAAATGTGCTTGACTCTGTTATATATGGGTCAATGACGTGATCTAATCCATTGTCAGTTGGTGTAACCAGTATTTATTTATTTTCTCATAAAAATCTGATATCTATATACAGGAAAACAAAAGTGAACTAAAATGAGAAAAAAATACAATCCACGTTTACATTGCAACATTATGGTATATAACAAATTTTACACAATTTGTCAAAACTTTAGAAAAAAATGGTTGTTTTAAGAATATGTTCTGCTCAATATTGACGAAATGTGTAAATGTAGAAATACTCAAAGGTTTTTTTTACATGTATAAGTACACTTTAATAGGTAGGTGGTAAAAGTTAAATATTCTTAAAAAAAGGTGTGCACAACAGCATGATTACTTAGACCCACTTTTATTTCCGTTTGGCATAACTGATTGTTAGATATCTAACGTTATAGTTTTGGCTTATCAAACTATTTGAACTCTTTTCCTCCTAATTTTTGTTTGTTTTTGCTGCAGGCGTTGATATCCACTCCTCCACTGGAGTTGCTGTGAGATGATGCAGTCAAACAGGTCTGCGTACAGTAACAAGAGGCAGTACAGTGACAGAAGTGCAAGGCAGTGGGACGACTATGACGACAGAAGGGAAGAAAGGCGTGAACCTCACAGAGTTATACCACAGGACTCTTATCAAAAATATGGTGGAGATAAATGTAGTAGCACAGAGAGGACAAGAAGTAGAGAGTACAGTGACTCACCTAAGATACAGTACAGCCAAGACTCATCAAACAGAGAATGGAGCACAAAGAGCTCATTAAGGAGACGCAATTCCTCACCTGACTGGGGTTCTTCTGAAAAGAAAAGGCGAAGGTATACAGTGGATGATAAAGATGATTACAGATACAGGCGCGAGCCAGAGGACAATAAAAACAGGCAGTCACCAGACAGTTTTTCACGTGCACATGTAATCAAGGAGCATAAACATACACAACCACAGGAAGAGGATTTCAAATACAGGAAAACCCCTCAAGACTCCAGACACAGGTATCGCCATGAGGAGTTCAACTTGAGGCAGCAACATGATGACTCAGGTTGCAGACAATCTTCAGGTTATTACAAAGATAGAGATGGTCGTGAAAGGAGCCGAGACCGTTCACAAGGGAGGACACGATCACAAGATCACTTTATGAAGGTAAATCAAAACAAACGTGTGTTGTTGTCAGTGTAGGGATTTTGACAATTTCTTTAAAATGGAGTCTTAATAAAATTTTCCTCTATATCAAACAGAGTTATGCCAAACCCAGACAAAGGAATCACAGTCCCTCTGCAGATCATGATGATCATCATCAAAACAGAAGAAGGTTTCCGTTGAACGGATCTCGTGAACAGGTAGGTTTACTTTACATGTGGCTGTTGGCAAAAAATGATGTGAAATTGCTTGGTTTTTCAAATGTAACTATCTAAATCACCAGTGAGAGGTGCAGGCAGATCTGTTCAGATTATGTATTTATTATATATTCCAAATAATCATATTTCATTTATTTTGTTCTCTTTGAAGTAGAAAGTGTCATGACACACTGGAAGTGACTTCTTAGGAGTGAGTTCCCTACTGGATCACAAAATACAAGTTTCTTAAGCTGCTAGAGGCAATTACTGTGCTGTGCAATCATTACATCGCCAAAATAATTGCCAGTGCATGCTCTTTGATTCACTTAATGACTGAAATCAACAATCACAGTGAGAAAGAATCACAAAGCTTCCTCCATGTTGCCGTTTGAAATATTTTTTGGGGTCAACATATGGTAAAGATGCCCAGGTCAGAATCAAATCTGTGCCGCTGCTAAGAACTCAGCCTTAGTACATCTGGTGCATGCTCTGCTAGATGAGCTACCAGTGTTAAAAAATTTTTTTTTTTTTAAAAAGTGCTTCTTTTTTCTCTTCTTTTCTTCTTTAACATATAGCACTCATGTAGCAATGACAGTTAGCTGTTAAAGTTCTGTACTTGCTTGATTCCTGTGGTCTATGTTTAGTACCTTCAGGTTGAATGCACTTATTGTAAGTCGCTTTGGACAAAAGCGTCAGCTAAATGACATGTAATGTAATGTGTACCCCCTCCCATCAGTCATCAACAGTGTTTTCCAGTTGCATAAGCAGCAGCTTAAGCTGACCAGTCAGTTATTGTGGTATTCATGTGGTTTCTCCATAGTCTCTAACATTACAGCAGTTGGACAACCCATGGAGTAACAAGCAAGGCCTTTGCAACAGCCTGACCCACAAAGCATTTGTTCTAATGAATAGAAAGCTAAGAGCTAGCATCCCCACATAAGCTGGAAAGGGAACCAGTCATCATGGCCAATAAAAACACTCTTCTTCTAAGAGAAGCTTATTTTAAATGGAAATTTTATATTTGGGTACTGTTTAAAATCCTTAATTCTTTAAAAAGAAAGCTGTATGACTGTCAGGATCGATATTTTAAGGGCATTCCCTTAAAATATTGATCCTGACAGTCATACAGCTTTCTTTTTTTAATTTTAATGGCTCCACATTTCTCCCAGGTAGTTCCATATTCTACAAATATATTTGTCAAACCGACTGTAGATGGTAGTTCCATAAACTGGTTGCTTCTGTGTGTGTTTCCTATCAGTCTTTTGAGAGTGATGCCACCAACCCGGAGCAGAAGTCAGCCGTGGGTTTCCAGCGTTTCCTTGATGTGCTCAACAAGGGCGTGAATGTCGCCACGCTCACCAAGATAGTGTCCCAGACCTCCACAGAAGCAGGTAATCAACCACAATCTCCAACTTCTTTCGTGAACACTGGTCGTCCGTGGTCTCCCACTTATGCTGAGAGGCAACAGGGACACCATCAAAACACCAGCCACTGGAATGAGAGCAAGGGATCCCACAGACTGGCTTCTCCACAGCCAAGTGGCAGGTCCTTCAGTCCAAAGGGGCGTGATCTGTCTGACGAAAAGTCTCTGCAACTGGGTGATGCAGAAAGAAGCTACTTCAACTCCAACAGTAGATCCAGGTCTCCCTCAGTGGTGGAAAAGACAACACTGATACCTGAAGATGAGCACAAGCACAGGCAAATGCAGGATGTCTTGCAGGCCATCGGCATCAATCTAGGATTTGAGGAACTGGGGCAAATGTCCCATCGGATCCAGGAGAGGCTATATGGAAAGAAGGATAATGATGGCGGCCGCCATCGTAGAGGAAGCAAGGAAAGGGACTCCAGGCGAGCTTTTTCCCCGCAAAGACGATCATCATCGTCATCGAGCAGATCTAGCGTGAGCCCGTTAAATCACGAATATTACAAGAGTAAAGACTCGTATAGTGCCCAGAGGGATGTAACAGAGGAACATCAAGTGCAGGTACATGACGATTTTGAATATAGCCAGAGTAGCAGCAGTATCACCGTACAGGAGAGTGAGAAATATGAAACTTACTCCCAGGAAAGCACTGCTGCATGTCCAACATTCTCTCAAAACTCCACATACACTGTATCAAAGCCATCCACCACACCTGTAATGCCAATGTACTCTCCGGTAAACTGTTCACCGCTACCATACCCAGGTCTGCCACCGGGTCTGCCTCCAGCAATGCCACCAGGTCTGCCTCCAGCCATGCCACCTGGTCCGCCTCCAGCCATGCCACCAGGTCTGCCTCCTCACTTGTCCCAATTTGGACCCAGGCTTCTCATGCCTCCATTCTTCCCTTACCCCCACGTCCCGCCTGTCAACGCCTTTCCAGCAGTACTTGCTCAAACAAGGCACCTACTGCCACAACAAATTAATAATCCATCCTTTCTTAACCTGCCAGCCATAAACCCAATTCAAACCCTGAACACTGCACAGAAGTCAAAGACACTGTCAAGGCAACGATGTTTGCAGGTCATTGAAACCAAACAACCTGGATGAAGACAACTGCATAGGGCAAACAGCTGGGCCTTCACAAAGTTCCGTTTAAACCATAAAAGACAAGGGCTGTACCCAAATATTCAACTGTTTGGATGTTTGTTCGTTGGATAGGTATTAGTTTTCAATTTTGTGATATGCATTTGTTAGGTTTTTTTTCTTGTTTTAAACAAACCATTACTAGAGATGGGTCCCATTCAATATCAGTATCGGATATTAGACTAACATCATTGATCCACGTAACATAACCGATCCACTTAAACACACATTACACCTGTCTGTATTTTCACCAGACAAAACTGCTTGCTGTTGTTTTTTACAGTTAAAGTATTAAATTGTCTTTTTAAACAGACGGCAAGTCAAATACGTTGCTGTCAATAAAGATCTGCTCAAACGCTTAACTCTAGTGTGTATCAACTGACACGGCCTTCTGTTTATTTTATCACAGTGATGGTCTTTCAGCTCTTCAAACAGATGGTGAGAGTCACGTGCAGTGATTTTTTTAAAAACACTATCGCTTCAACATTTACTGCTTGACAGCACTGCTCTAGCCTGTTGTATTTTTATTAATGCAGGATTCTGGCTGGCAAAAGGTGCACTCGCGGGTATTGCTTTCACTAGATCTACTCACTGGATATATGCTGTTGCTATAAGCTTTTGTCTCACAAGCTATTTTCCTACCCTTCCACTTTCTGCACTATCTATTTTTGTTACATCCTGTTCTTAATACTTCCCAAGGCAGATTGTTTTGAAGAAATACAAATGCTAATGAATACAAAATAGCTGGAGCGTGTTTCCCTATTGCAGATGCAATAGGAATCAATATCGGTATCTGCAGTTTTTCCACTTTTAGTATCGAATCACATAGTAACTGAAAAAAGGTGAACCAGTGCATCTTATATACCATAACGGAATTCTTTTCTTTTTAATTAAACCGAAAGACATGGCTGCAGCAGTTTCCAGAAAGAGAAAGCTGCAGTGACAACTGGGCAGTCTGTTAGCTTGTTGCTGTAGCTACCAATGTTAAATGTTCTGTTTTCAACAATATTAGGCTGAAAATAACATGCATGCAGGCTGACATTCAACTGTGGGGATTAAAGGGAAACTTTGAGTCACTGCAGCGCAGGCAGTAGGCCTGGGCCCAGTTACTGCGCCCACAGTACCACAGTGGCCGGAACCGGTGGACTTTTGCATACTCCTCCACCCAACCAGCTGTGGCAAATATTTGATATTGATTACTAGTGAGGCTTTGGAGCCCAAAAAAATGGCATTTGGGAAAGTCCTACAAAACACAAATTAAACATCGAATCAGAGAAAATGAACATTAAACACTTGCAAGCAGTTTGTCCAGCAGCAACAAAAAGTAAAGAAAAAAATGACAGACAATGAAATAAACAGACCACAAGTCTATTGAGAAGCCTCTAGATGGAGCTCTGTCCATTGCCCAGGCTGTTTATATACTCATAGCACAATGTCATGCTGAAGAAAAACTGTGTGAACAAAGTGTTTGAAAAACTTTGTCCTCTGTTGTTTTTCAAATTTTCTTCAAACACTTATGATTTAATACATTGTAATGTTTGTTTCCATCACATTTGTCTATATGCTGGACACTGGCCTTTTTCCTGATAAAACATCATCACAGTGTCCAGTCTTCTCTGTCAGATTAACATCTTTTCTTTTTGTGTACACATGCAGAAAATGATTTTGTAAATACTTGAATAGCATAATAATAAACACAGTGATTCTAAGTAAATGGCTGTGATCTGTTTTATTGCACCAATGTTTTATACATGTTGTGAAGAATAAAATCCTCGTAGTACTTAAGATCATTGCATTATATTGCAAATCTGAAAAGGTACAGCTAGGTTGTAGAGGTACCATTCTTAGAAAAATGTGCCTCGGATTGTTTTACTTAATGTAACCTCTGTGCAGATAAAGTGCCCTGGAGTAAGACACAGTCCCTGCTAACTTCAAGTATGTGTATACATACTGCATGTTTGCACCTGGACACTTATTACCTGTGGGGTAAAAGTAGACTTCACATCAGGAATAATGATTGATTTCTATCATAAACAATTATTTAGTCTGTAAAATGTGAGGTTCTTTAGGATTCTGCCAGAGGGTTCCTGAAAAATTCAATTAATTTTGTTTAAATTATCACTAAATACATAAAAAGGCTTCAGATTTCAATTAATGTTTTTAAATCAATAATAGTCACATTCTATTCTAACTAAGTCTGTCTCTATGTGTCAGCCCTGTGATGGTATTACAACCTGTCCAGGGCGTACCCTGCCTCTCCCTTATCATCAGCAGACCCCCACGATCTCAGTTTGGATAAGTGGTTAAAGATAATGAATGAATAATATAACAAATCTGCAGAATATGTAATTATGTATGTAATACTTCTTAAAGTGATTATAATTATTTCACATAACCAAGATGACCGAATTTTAAAAAACCCTAAAAAAACCCCAATAATATAGAATTATTCCAAGGGACATACGTAAGGGGGTTCCCAGTGTATTCTCTATAAGTGGTCCTTGGATGAAAAAAGACTGAGAACCTCTCTGTTATGGTGAATTTCCAGTGGAGAAATTGTGAGAAGTGCCCTTTAGGGTGGCGTGAAAGTAATTGTAAAACCAACGCAGGGTTATATAGGCTGCCCTACATGCTAGCAGGCAGCTGGTGCTCTTTTTTTCACCTCAGGATAGCCTGAATGCGAAACTGAGAATAAGTCAACAACTCCTTTAACCCTCTGCAGTCACCAAAATCGCCAAAGCATGACTTCTTCATCACATCCGACGTAAAAACAAAGGAGACAAGGTCAAATATATTTTGTATAAAATGATAGAACTGGATGTAACCCTCTTATATGTTATATTTGCAATCACTGTTCACATTTGCAACATTTAAAATTCTTTATTGAGCAAGATGGTGTTTTGAAAGTTAAAAAAAGATTCAAAATTACATTTTATGTTGGACTCAAGGACTAAAAAGACACAAAATGACCAAAAAAACGACACAAAATTACAAAAAAAACCCCACAAAAAGACACAAAATGACCAAAAAAAGACACAAAATGACTAAAAAATACACGCTAAACACACAAATAAAATAGAGTCACACTAGAATAAAAACCAGAGTTGGATGACAGGATCATACACAATCACAAGACCACATTCATGTTGTTTTTTCTTTGTTTCTTCTTGGTTCAAAAATGTTGATCCAATAAGTCAGAATAAAAAATCTATTTTTATTAGGTCATATAGGTGAGGATGTGCTGAACAAAAAATATACCAACATTTAACCACCATTTAAACATTTTTAAGTGGCGTATACAGGCAGGATGAAAAGGATTCAAAAATGGACAAAATAGCCCCAGACGCCATTGAGTTAATAATGTAATTTTTTTTTTTTTTTCTTTTTCTTTTTTTATTCACAATAACAATTTACACTATATACAGTATTTGCCAGGGGGTTACATCAATTCCAAAATAAACATGGTAAGAAACTGACAACAAAAAATAAATAAAAAACATGATGTATGATTCATCAATCAATAAAAATAATGCATAAAATGTATCCAGCAAAAAAACCTTAGAGAGATTAATTCATCCATCTGTTTTATCACTGTGTATACACTCCAATATTCTGGAAGGATGTGCAACATTTAGTCAACTTGTCCAACACTGGACAAGCAATCCACTTTAAGAAAAAAGATATTATTATTATTATTATTATTATTATTATTATTATTATTTGTTTTGAAGGAAATCAGAGGGAAAAGTTACTTCTGTTTTTAGGGAAGTTTCACATACAAATGAAGAAATGGGCTGACTGCAAACCCAGTTTTGTTGTTAATACTGTAATGGACAGTATAGTGAGTGTATGGCCATTACTCACTAAGGTTTTTTGGTACTCCGTCCAGCAGGAGGCGCTGTTAGCCCTACTTTCAAAACCACCAAAGCAGTGAGAGCATTGAGCAGTCTTTAGCCCGTCCTTCTCCTTAGTAAAAGCTGTTTTTAACAGTAACGGTTGGCTTAGTCTTCTGCTGAAGTTTAGCTAAGATCGATGTTGGCATTTCACTATTTTAGAACCATATTTTCGATCTAATAGCACATTTTCCTTGATGCCACAGAGGAAGGGGTAAGGCCAGACCGAGCCGCTGTAGCAGGTTAACAGTATGTTAGCTAACGTTACCAAGCTAAGATATCTAAAAACAAGGTTCACCGCTAGTCAGTTTCACTCAGTTCGATCTTTAATTTACTATCACCTATATTACACATTGTTGCAATCCTACAGAGTTTGGTTCTAAAATACAATTTATTGTCTTACTCAAAAGCAACGTAAGTCAGTTTGTTAGCCAAGTTAAAGTAGGGGAAAATTGAAACAGTCGTGTCCTAAAAGCAGTTGATATTCTCTAGGTTACTATGATTACTGTGTTTATAAGGTTACTGTGCTGCCAGTAAAGTAACGGTCTGCATGTCTATTCTTCAGTAATTTTTCCACATTGTTTCTATTCTACAGTGCACTGACTGCATAAACCACAAGAGAGACTTGCTGAAGGATGAATCCACTCGACTGGGATGTTTCACACACACTGAGAAATCTGCACCCAAATCACCAGAATAATGTTCATAACAGTATGGACAATATGCCAAGAACTTATAATGAGTGGGGCACTTATTGTGAATTCTCCAGACACACAGTTGATGAAGCACAAAGAAGCGAGGAAGTGAATGTGAGATGGCAGGGACCGAGTCCCCCCACACATAACTTTTACAATAAGGACTCAGAATTTGAGGACCCAGATGGAGGACCACTTGAAATGGACGAAGAGGATCCAGAGCTGTCAAGAAAGCGAAAAGAGCTTCAACATATAGAGGAACGAATTATTCTAAAGAAAGCTGCTATTGCTCTGAAAACAGTTGAATTGTTTGTGACGAACCCAGTGCCTTCAGACTCATCTAATGATCACTCAGCTCCATGCAGAGGCGAAACTCTTAAAGACCGGGTCAATGTGATATTAAAGCAACGTCATCCTCCAAGCTTTCTGTCAAAGGTGTGTAATCGATTGATGCACCAGATAATCAAACGGCTCTTTCAGATAATTCATTTACTGTGAGAATCCAGTCATTTCATCTTGCAGAGGCTTTCCAGATAATATATTGTATACTGCATTTCCTCCTTATTTTTCAGGTCAGTGAAAGAATGAAGTCATCCAGCCAGAGCAGATATGGCCCACTGCAGGACAACCATCCTCTGAAACTCAGAGTGAATGCACTAATGAAGCAGAGATGTAGTGATCTGAGGGCTTTGCCAGCAATCGGAGAGGTCTGTAATATTCTCTACTTTGTGAAACATCGCTATCACTTTCAAATTAAAGTTAATAAACATATGAAAAATGTAACTTTAAATATGTAAAACAAAACCAAGAGAGGAAAGAAAATTACACAAAGGGTTCTGTCTTAGTTGAATAAAATTTAATAATCATCAAATAACTATGTTGTCTCTTAAGCGGCATTCACCTCAAATTGGGCAATATGTCGGTTGTGTGGGATTGTGGGTGTCATTTAAATGGTGTCACTCAAATGGCCATTTGTGTGATTAAGACCAACACGCCCATGGGCGCACATATTGGTGCGAGTACATCTGCTTACACAACATGAACATATGTTAAACTCAGCAAGTCATTGTGCTTATGTATAGTGCCAAGCCGATGAATCAGCTACCCAATATATATCAGAGTTCTTGTCGGACAATAAATAACACATTTCAGAACAGAAATGCCATATATATCAATATCAATGTCGCCTCAAAAATGAATAATCTGTCAGATAAGTTCATCAAGAAAGGACTACATCATAAAGCTTTGATAAGCTATATTTCCATAATGTAATTTAAAAAATTAGTCAACTTTTTTTTTATATACAGTCCTGTTATGGAAAAAATCCCTGAATAATTGGGTCGTTATTTTAATGGTGGTTTGATCAGACGTTTTGAACAGCTGCTAAGCTATTCTTGTTCTCTGAGTCTCTTTAAAATCCTCATTTGGTAGACACCTGTAAAGGAAGTGGACCAGGCTTTCAGGAGTTGATGCTCTTTTCTGGCACTGATTTTGTCATGTTCTCAAGTATGAAAAATCCTGTCTGGTTTCTCTAACGTATTTTTTTAAATTAAGGTGAAAATAAAAAGCAATGTTTCTGTATCTGACCTTTCCCAGGTCCCTGTTGTCACACTACCATCTGCCAGGGGAAGTATTGCTTCACCAGCCAATGAGGAGAACAACGTCAACAAGGGTTTTCAGCGTTTCCTTAGTGTGCTCAACGAAGGAGTGGACATGGACTACCTCAGTAGGATTGTCATTGATGACAGTGAGGGTCTTCCTTTAGGAAAGGAGCTCCCAGTTCAGCCTCCTGCCCTGGAGAACAAGTCAGATCCAGTCCCTAGGAGCAAGAGCCAGCAGTCCAATTGTGGAGCCTCACTGTCGGGTGGCAGTCGGAGCAACAGTGGAGAGAGGAAGACTGACCTGCTCACTCAAGAGAGATCCCTCAATGAGAGACTTCCCCTGCCTGATGATGAAGAGAACATATATGACAGAGGAAATCTCTGTTTTGGTTCTAGTAGTAGATCCAAGTCTCCCCCTGCTGTGAAGAAAAAACAAAAGAACGAAGAAGTGCAACCAAAGGTGAATGAGCAGCATGGACATCTTCAGAACATTCTTAAAACAGGGGGGTTGAGTCTGGAAGTGGAAGAAACGAAAAGATTAGTATACTTGACTAAGGACAGGCTGTATGGAAAGAAGCATGAAGACACAACAGTTGACAGTAGAGGGGAGCAGGAGAGCCAACTAAAGAGCTCCCAAAGACATTACAGTGTCTCCTCTTCATCCTCTGCCTCCTCAAGGTCAACAAGATCCAGAAGCTCTAGTCCCAGCACCTCTCAACATCAGGGCTCCCACAGCAGAGACTCAAAACAATGGTTTGGAAGCAGCTGCTCAAGAGGCAGAAGCAGAGTTGGACTGAAACACCAAGATGATAACCAGGACAGCAAAGAAGCACATAGTTACAGGGACGAATACGACAAAGTAACGCTTCCTCTCAGTGGGAGCATTACCTCCTCAGCCAGTGAGGAGAACAAAATCAACAAGGGTTTCCAGCGCTTCCTTAGCCTGCTCAACAAAGGAGTGGACATTGACTACCTCAGTAGGATTGTCACTGATGACAGTGAGGATCTTCCTTTAGGAAAGGAGCTCCCAGTTCAGCCTCCTGCCCTGGAGAACAAGTCAGATCCAGTCTCTAGGAGCAAGAGCCAGCAGTCCAATTGTGGAGCCTCACTGTCAGATGGCAGTCGGAGCAACAGTGGAGAGAGGAAGACTGACCTGCCCAGTCAAGAGAGATCCCTAGTTGATGGACTTTCCCTGCCTGATAATGAAGAGAAGAGGAATGACAGAGGGCATTGCAGTTTTGGTTCTAGTAGTAGATCCAAGTCTCCAGTGAAGAAGAAAAATAAGAAAGAAGAGCAACCAAATGTGGACGAGCAGCATGGACATCTTCAGAACATTCTTAAAACTCTAGGGTTAAACCTGGAGGTAGAAGAAATGAACAAGTTAGCACAGCGGACTCAGGAGAGGCTGTATGGAAAGACGCATGGAGACACAAAGGTTGACAGTAGAGGAGACCAGGAGAGCCAAGAAAAGAGCTCCCAGAGACATGACGGTATCCCCTCTTCATCCTCAAGGTTAACAAGATCCAGAGGCTCTAGTCCCAGCACCTCTCAACATCAGGGCTCCCACAGCTGCTCAGAAGGCAGAAGCAGAGATGGATTGAAGCGGCAAGATGATAACCAGAGCAGTAAAGACATACAGAGTTACAGGGACACAGACGACAAAGAAATCTCTACTTATCAGCATCCATATTCACAGAACCAAACGTATCCCCATGCCCACCCTGCTGCTTTTTCGGAATTTCCCGATTACAGTTTGGCCCAGCACTCCCAGTACTACAACGCTGGAACAAATTCTTACTGGACTCATGGCAACACTCCCACCCCACCTTCCCTTAATCATTCAAGCACCTTCCATCACTTCCCTGGCCCTGTAAAGACATCTGGCATGGTTTACCCTCATCACAACCCTTGTCAAGACATTAACTTGTTAATGAATCCAGACCTTTCTACGAGTGAAGGTCAAATCGGATCTCTTCTTGGTCCTCGCTGTCTGCAGGTCATCAGCACTAAGCAGCCAACCACTGAGCGGTGTATAATGCAACTTACAAAAAGGCGCAAGAACAGGACATCAAAAGGTCACCAAAGGAAGCTAAAGGAAAGGTGGATACAGAAAAAAATAGAGACGCGAAAACGTAAAATGGAAGAAAGGCAAAAGTTGATGGAGATGGCAGAGGTTCCACAGCCTGGTGGTGCTGAAGAAGACTCGCAAGAAGAAAAAAAGCAGCCAACAGAGGACGAAGTCAAGTCCAAACTGAGGAAATGGGTTGGTTTTATCAGCTTCCTAATGCATCTCAATTTAGGATGTTAAGTTACGGAGTTTAATCCCACAGCATGATCTGGATATAGATATTTTATCAAGCGTGTCAGAATACAACGTCACTTCTGACTGGCCAAAAATTCTCACTGATGCAAACTTTTGTACTTATTTTAGGACCAGGAGTTAAAGCTGTTTATTAACTTTCTTAATCTAGAACACGCTCATCATCTTGGCTAATATTAAGGAGAGCTCCAGAGGTGTCCTACCCTGTTAGGAGTTGCCAGATGACAAAAGGTTGGGACGTCCAAGCCGCCTCACAGCGATAGGAAAAATGTAGCTTTGCCACAGTGTTGATTTGGTTCTTTCACACATGCTGCAATATCAATACAACACGATTCCAAAGACATTGGGATGCTGCGTAGAACGTAAATAGAAACAGAATATATCAAATTCAGAATTTTTATTTATAAATCAAAAGTTGGTCATTTTGAGTATTAACCTCTTAAAACCCACCTGCCAGGGTAGGTTTGGGGGTAGGGGAAAGGCTAGGATTAGAGCCAAACAATTCTGGAGCCAAAGCTTAAACAGAAGAACTGTAAGACTAAAATACATGTATGAGGCGTCATTTAAAAGGCATCATTTCTGCAATAGTGCTAGTTTAGCATGTGGCTAAATCACAACTGAAACAACATAATTAAAAAAAAAAAAAAAAAACAACCCTACCCTAACCCACTA
Source organism: Centropristis striata (assembly GCF_030273125.1). Taxonomy (NCBI): domain Eukaryota; kingdom Metazoa; phylum Chordata; class Actinopteri; order Perciformes; family Serranidae; genus Centropristis; species Centropristis striata. The sequence goes on along the minus strand of NC_081517.1, from coordinate 8,522,823 downwards.
CAACTATCTTCAAGGACATACGTACATATCCCTAATTAACGTAGTCAATTGATATATGACTATATATGGTAATTGTATTAGTCAGCCAATGGCTTTTAATAATATGACGCCGCATATCAAAAAAAAAAAAAGTATGTCGGACCTATGGAAGTGCATTTGTTGATATCTGAAATGGGAAACTACGTTACCACTGGTGCAAAGGAATCACTATTGACAATGGGGTTAAAGATGTCTGTAAATTAGTTTTGATTAGTCAAAATGTAATTTCTACATGTGAATATATTCGTAACATCTAAATAGGCAAAAGCAATATCTTAAATCAACATTTTAACGAGTCAACTGACTAGTTAAATTAAATATAATTTCCTCTAGGGAAAACAGAATTGTTACCAGCCCCACTGATTAAATGTTACAAGGGCTTTGCATACACAATCGCTAATGAAAGTGGGTGTGAAGTTCTGACATGCTTGAAAAATACCCACACTGTAATCTTTTCTCATGAAGTAGCACCAGTATGCTGACCCCGCTACACATTAATGTGTACACAACAATTCAATATTGTTCACCTACTTCTATTCTTTTGTTTCCAGCTTGATGCATATAACAAGAAGATGAAGAAAAAATGCCCCCAACAGCCAACTCAATAACCTCTCTGGCCCCTCTCTAGACAAGTTAAAGTAAGTAAACTAAAGTGTGAAATCACTTAGGTTTGTCTGTTTGTGCCTTCATCTGGGACTTGAGTGTTTGATCAGTTGGGACTTAGGATTGTTTCTGAGCACTCATCATATGAAATACACTCCAATCATTTACCACCACTCAAACTACCCATACAGTTTATACCCTTTTAGGCTACGTTTACACGAGGACGGTCTGAACAGAAGACACAAAAGTGGCGTCGCGTCTTCACTTTTTATTCCTCGTTTAGACGAGCATTTTCGGGAGGAAATCTACGTGCATACGGTGACGCAAAAGTGTGTGAAATTCAATTGTATGCAGCCAGACGGCATCACTTAAAGCGATAAGAGCATCTTTGGGCATGCAGAAGTTTTCACGGCACACATTTTCATCATCTACTCCTTCCACAAAGTTCTCCACCATCCACTAGATCTCCCAGGTCTCGTTCACAGCCGTCTGGCTCTCCTCCGACGAATTGCTGCATCCAAAATGTGATGGAGGTAATTCCAGATCCTTCTCTGTTCACTAATACTATCTGTACATATTCTGTACATTTGGTGGAAAGACTCCTGTAAGTTTATTAGAGCTGCCAGAGCAGCTTGAAGGTCCGACGCATGGAAATAATCCACGTTTGTTTATTTTCCTGTACTGGAGCATGTATGTGACGTAAACACATATGTGACGTGAGCAGATCTGAGCAGAGTTTTGTGTCTCGGCAGTGTAGACGGACACGCTACAGCGAAGAGCGGATTTAACTTTTCCACTTTTGAAGGTGGTTTCAGATTTTTGCATTTTTAAGCCCCCAAAACGCCGTCACCGTCTAAACGAAAGGCACTTCTGATAAAATATTTTGTCGTTTTTACCTGCTGTTTACTCGTGTAAACAGGGCCTTAATACCTGTTTACAAGTGGAAGGAAAAATTCCAACCAACAAAACATCACATTTCTTTCTTTCTTCTCCCTTACCTGTAGATCTGTGGAGCGTCGTGACGGACCATCTGAAGCTGCCGTGAGCCCGACAGACCGTGTGGACAGCATGTTCAACTTTTATGAATTACACATGCAGTTACTGGTGTTACTGGACCATTTAGTATTTAAGTCATATTTCTTTAAACTCTAATAAGTACATGATATCTTCTGCAAAAGAACATTTTTGTGCCAGTAATGATCACTTTGCGTTTAGACAGATTTTACACATCTCGGTTCTCTCTCTTTATTTCTGTGAATAACTCTACTTTGTAACTCTGTTTTTCATTCTATGTATTTGATTAAACAACATATTTTGCAGACATTGTCTTAAGCTGTTGATGAAATACATTTTTTATTCCGAAAAATGGTCAGGTCTATTATCCAAGAATGGAAGTGTGTACAATAATTAATAATAATAATTACACATTAGAGGTTCCCTGACTGATCTAGTGCCATCAATGGATTAGGTTTTTTGTATTTTGTTTTTCAGTGCAACTCCAATTAATCTTGAAAGTCCTCATGGACTTTCGGTGAGCACCACTGCCTCCTGTCAAAAATATCTGACTAGTGTGTACATTATTTTGGGGGAAAAAGTGATAGACAGAGCTTATTTTTTTTTATTTATTTTTTTGGCATTTTTACATGCTTTTTTTTTTTTTTTATTGAAAGTGAGAGACAGATAGAAAGGGGGTGACAGAGGGGAGGACATGCGGTAAAGGGAGCTCAGGCCGGATTCGAACCCGGCTCCACCGCAGCGAGGACTGTAGCCTCTATACATGGGGCGCCTGTGTAAACCACTACGCTACGGACCACCCCCAGAACTTATTTTTAATACTTCATTTCTTGCATATGCATATTTTTGGACAGTATTTTTTTAGCCACCAACGTCAATTCATTAAAACTAAAAAATAAAACTAACAAAAAGTGACGATTTGAGGTTGAGAAAACTATAAAAATATCCAGTCTTCTCGTTGATATTCCTGTTTATGTATGTAGGTATATGGAGTTTTCAGTATTGAATTGAGACAGTTTCATAACCACTTAAATCTCCTGATTGACCTGTCCAGTGCAAGTCTGACAATGTTAAATGTCCATGCTAAATCAGTCCCACCATGTTAACACTTAAAATAAGCTCTTGTAGAGTGAAAAGTAGGCAGAAAAAAGTGACAACACACACAAGCTGAATGGCTGAGGCCGTTTGATGTTGAAAAAGTGAAACCATTGTAAAATGGTCATGTATGGTAGATGAGTCCTTTACCTTTCCTTTGGCACCACTTTACCCTTTTCCCACTTTTAGAGTTTTAGTGCCAATTTGGAAATGACCAAAAATGTGTAGATTTTTTGGATGTACCGTTTGCTGTTCAATTCAACTAACTTAAAAAAATAAATGTATCAGAACGTTTTAACTGTAGAATGTAAACTACTCCCAAATTCCCAAGAAACGTACTAAGGACATGTCCACTTGGTGGCAATGATAAAAGTCTTCTCTCAATTTTGAATTCCATTATTCTTTTGTACCATAAGTAATTTACATTATTTTTTATCAACAACAACAAGGAACTGGTTTCAAAACACGTTCAACTAAATACTGATGCCTCAATATTAGCAGTGGTGAATAAAATATCCAGATTCCTTACTAAAGTAAGTTTTACTTACTCCACTAAAAGTAAAAGTTACTTAAGTTAAACTACAAAAGTATCACCATCAAAATGTACTTAAAGTATCAAACATAAAAATACTCGCTATGCAGATTATTTTATATATTCCACATATATTATTAGATTATTATTCATTATTAAGCAGCGTTTCAATGTTGTCGAGGTAGGGATAATTTTAACTATTTAATATACTGTTATGTGGTTAAATTTATAAAAATGTTAAAAATAATTTTAAATTGACCACACTTTTCATTTTTGACCCAAAACTGTCAGCTAAAGTAGGGCAAAAGTAGAATATTTATCTCTAAAATGTAGTGGAGTAGAAGTATAAAGCTACATAAATGAAAATATTCACGCAAAATACAAGTACCTCCAAATTGTATTTAAGAACAGTACTGGAATAAATGTATGTTAAATTCCACCACTAAATATGACCAAGACCATCAGTGAGAATATTGTCTATTTCTATTTAGTTATTCTAAATGGCTGCCACAGTGAATTTGGGTCAGCCAACAAATTGATGCCTGTTCTCCAGAACCTCATTTAGCTCAGACTTCCTGCAGCTGGAGGTGGAGAGCTGTGGCCAGCAGTAACAGACACACTCTGCTTCCTGGGAGCCAATACTGACACCAAGCTCATGGGGGACCATGTCATTTTTCTCTGGGCCTGGTGAAGACAAGTGAGGCAAGGAAGAACCAGGACTGAGTGGGACTGTCAGAGTTCATGAGAGGTTTTCTAACTCATGGAAACAATTGCTTTTGTCCACATGTGCTGATGAGTCAACACACGAAATTGAAGTTGCTCCAAGCCAAAATCGGTACCAAGATATCGTGGATCATTTCAACGAATGCAGTGTACTGATCTGAGGACTTCTAGATAATGAATGCTACCAGTAGTAGACATGAAATGAAGCAATCACATTCATGTATGTGTTGATAACATTTATTCATACTGTATTATCCCAAATGATAACGCCCAAAGTGCACAACACAAGAGTGCTGTAAAGATCATACCATAGATATTTTTGCTTTTTCAAAATCATAGTGCAACTATAGACAGCAACACTGATGCATCACTGCAAACAAACAAATACAGTTTTGGTTTGCAACAGGTGAACTTTTAACAATAACATCTACAGTTTGCTGCAAAGTAAAATAATGACTTTGGACATAACCAGAACAATAACTTCCAAATAAATTACTCAAGTAGTCATGCAGCAGTAATTGCAACACCATAACTCACATCTTCTGATGTGATGCTCTAGCTTATGCTGTTGTAAACAGGAGAGTGGTTCATACTTTCATCTAAAGTTCATCTTTCTCCTCTCCTTGACAGAAGCACGCTGCCCTCTGGCCGTTCATGTAGGGTCTGCAGCCCAGAGTCCACACTGTGTTGAACAAGGTGTCTGCTACCGTTTCACATGCTGGGGAGAGAACATGACAGAGACGGGGATGGCAGTCAGTACAGATAAATATGTGCAGAAGACCTTAATGTATAATGGTAAATGGGGTACACTTATATAGCGCTTTTATCCAAAGCTATACAAGTGTACCACCTATACATTCATACTGGTGGCCGAGGCTACCAGGGCACACTGGTACCACCTACTACCTACCACTGGTTTCACCTGCCACCATTGGGAATTAATTCACACACACTGATAAACGCAGCATCAGGAGCAATTAGGGATGCAGTATCTTGCTCAAGGATAATTTGACATGTAGCTGCCATGGTCGGGGATCGAACCACCAACCTTTTCTGAGATTAATTTAGCATACAGTTAATTTTGTGGAACAATGAGCTATTAGAACTCGACAAGATACACATTGTTTGGAATTTGGGATTGTCATTATATGTCACATAGTGTGTACGTTAACTCAAGCAACAACCTTTGGGGCTAATGTAGAAGTGCCAAAAACTGCACTTCCTCCATTGGCTACTTGAGGCTGGCTCCTAAAGCGAGTCAATCCCCATAGACCCCCATGTTAAAATAGAAAAAATTAACATGTTTACTAGTAAACAGCTGTAAGGGGTTGATTTTTAAAAAATATATAATTCACCCCTTTAATTTATATTGAGGCTTAAAGTTATGTATAATCAAGGGCATGGCTGTTTTAAAGTCATAGGTGGGTGCTCTTCAATATGTAGCCACTGCATTAGCCTGGCTCACATCACCCCTGCTTCAACTTTTTGCCCCTTGTGTGGATAAGTTAGGAGGAGTCAGATTGTGTCACCAAATCAGTTGTTGAATGCAAAATTCTGCTGAATCGCAATGGGCTCAAAAACCCTGCCCTGGATGAAAAAAAGGTGAAAACATTACTCACCTTCAACTTTTGACACAAAGCCAAGGCTCTTCTTGAGGTCAGAACAGATGCTGTGGAGGCACCAGCGGAACTTGGAGTCACAGCGGTACTTGTTGGAGCCACAGGTGTCGTAACACATATCCAGCTGATTGCAACACTTGGTCATGGCAGGGATACCCATGTCCATCTGGTACACAACAGAAGTAATATATATGTTTGTATGTTAGATTTTCTATACACTCAAAATTGATTGCATTATTCAGTCAAATGTGAAATTCTCTGGATATTTAAGGGAATGTAGGGAAACTATTAGTGGCAGAGGATTACATTCTATTGTACCAATTTTTGTATAATAATGCACAAACTATCCCTTTAATCCTCATACAGTGTCTGAAGGAGGACTCTTAACTGATATGTATAAGTTAGAAGAGGCAGGTAGCAATGGTGGAAAGTAACTAAGTACTGGACTTAAAGTAAAATGTTGAGGTACTTTTATGTACATTTTATGTAACTTTCTACTTCTACTCCACTACATTTTGAGACATATATTGTACTTTTTATTCCTCTACATTTAGCTGACAGCTTTAGTTACTTTTCAGGTCGAGATTTAAAATGAAAAACATGATACATTAAAAATGATTACCCATTTTATAAATTAAACCACTTAAAAGTTTATATAGTTAAAATGAACGGAATGGAGTCATTTCACAGTGTGGTATTAGTAATTTTACTGAAGTAAAGGATCTGAACACTTCTTTCCACAACTGTCTTTTTACTTTTTTTTACATTTATTTTTCTTTATTTATTTTCTTTAATTTTTTTTTAATTTTTTATTCATTTTTCTTTCTTTTTTTTTTTTTTTTAATTTTCTAATTTATTTTTAATTTGTTTTTAATTTATTTTAATTTTTTAATTTTTTAATTTTGCGCAGCTTTTCCGCTTCTGCGCATGCGCGGCTTTTTCCACTTCTGCGCATGCGCGGGTTTCACAGAGCGGAAAAGCCGCGCATGCGCAGAAACGCTGAAAAAATAAATAAAAAATAAAAAAGTAAAAAAATAAAAATAAAAAAATAAATAAATAATAATAATAAAAAAATAAATAAAAAAAGTAAAAAAATAAAAATTTTAAAAGATAAATGTAAAAGAAAGTAAAAAAAAAAAAGTAAAGAAGTAAAAAAGACAGTGGTGGAAGAAGTTTTCAGATCCTTTACTTCAGTAAAAGTACTAATACCACACTGTGAAATGACTCCACTCCGCTCATTTTAACTATATAAACTTTTAAGTGGTTTACTTTATAAAAATGGATAATCATTTTAAATGTATCATGTTTTTAGCTGTCCAGAGATTGTCTGAAGCATAACAGTTGTGATGATTAAGTCAAGCATCCGTGGTATAGTTCACTGTAGCAGAACGAAGGTTTTTACTTCTCTCAGCTGCATTAACACTTCAAACATAATAAAAGTGGTGTTCATTTGTGAAGATTATCCTGCTGAACAAATCATGTAAGCATCACAAGCGTGTGTTTGTCACAGAGCTTATTTTCTGCCATGATACAAAATCCAATGCAAAAATACCATAGGTGAATTCTCAGTAGACCCAGTTGTGATGCTAACTTCCGAGTTGGCCAACAAAAAATATGCCTCTCTATTTAAAAATGGACGGTTTGAATGATTAATAAACTGTGGTGCTCCATGATTTTGACCATTGTTAATACTCCCCTAATGTCCAAATTGGGCTGTGATTCAGCTATTTGCTCAGTTAATTTTCCAAGTAAAATAAATCAACACAAATTTGCTCTGAATAGGCAGAGGAAGCATACCCCCTCTGGAACAGGAAGACCAAAGAAGTAAGAGCTACATCCATCAGGTTCTGGCATCTGGTAGCCAGGACGAGGAAGAGGATCTTTACCTGGGAGGGGAAACGAAGCAGAATATCAGATGTAGTTTGTGTTTCAACCATGCAGTTTTTTTTATTTGGTTCATATCCTTTCACATGTTATTAGACACACTCCCTGGTCACCTATCCTGCTGGGGTCACAGTCCATGCCCAGCCTCTCTTCAGATGATAACAAAGATGATAAGCACACAAAGAAAGAAAATCATATCAAGCATAGACCACAAGAATCAGTAAGAAGTTTATATGTAGCAGTTATATGTAGTTTATATAGTTGCATTGTTGTTCCATCCAGGCCACTGTATAACCACTGTATGCAGTTTATGATGTTATATATACACATATCCATAAAGTACAGTATATGTCAGTTAGTAATGCATTAAAGACAGACAGAGGAGCATTTAATCATAATAATGTAGCTAATATAAACATCACTGGATAAATCAAAGATGAAATAAGATGAAACTAAATTAGTTTAAATGAGAATTTGATTCATTTATAAATCTTAATTACTTAATTACTTGTAAAACACAAGTTTCATTATGATAACGTGCCATATAGATTCTTTTGGACAACAACAACACGGTACTTGCTGATATCACAAGTCTTCAATTCATCAACTGATATGAGACGATATCATATGTCCATTTAACACAATCGGTTTCACTTATATCAACTAACAAAAAGCAACTAAAATATCTATCTGACAATTTATTACTGAGCTCTTCCAAACATTTGAATAAGAAAAACAACTATTATTTTTAATAAGGAGAGTCAATGGGAAATCATGAAGGTGTATTTTAAACATGATCTGTATTTATATTTTCAATGATTTTGGATCACTGATCATTGAATCTAGATGAGGGTCCAGTCTAATGTATATATAAATATGATCAGTCTTATATATATGTATGTATATATATATATATATATATATATATGGCAAAGTCTTGAATATTACATATATATTTTACACGCAAACACACACACACACACACACACACACACACACACACACACACACATACACATATATATATATACGGCCGTCCATAAAATTGGAATAAAATCTTTTGGAACAAAAAATTTTTTTAACCTAATTCCATGAAATGATTGTGACAATGTGATTTATCCTTGACAGATAAAGTGAATATCTTCTCAAAACTCAAAAAACTTATTAATTCATTTTATCAAGTAATCTCTTCCAAACATATCACAATGAAAATGAAACCACAATTAACAGAGGATTGTGTCTGAAAACAAAATTATTCCAACTTTATGGGCCTCCTTGTATGTGTGTTGTTGTTTTTTATTTCATATTTACAAATTTGACAATTTTCTTCCCAAGAAGAAGTTTTTTGTCCCTGAGAACTTTATCATTATTCAAGTGGAGAACAGGACAACCATCCTGAGACTAATCCCAACTCTTTACCAGTGCAAGGAGTAATTGTTAAGGCAAACTTTTAATAAATTTCCTACTTTTAATTAAGATAACATTTTAAATTATATTTATAAAAAAGATCCAAAATGATGTAACAGTGGTAGACCACACTAGTTGAGCAATATAAGTAATATTCTAAGCCTAAACCATACTGCCTCATGCTTACTTATCTATTGATCCAACTTACCATATCGACAGCGGTATTGGCACACTCCATCACGTCCACCCATAAACTCCAGCATCGAGTCAAAGTATCCGCTGACTGATTCAAATCCGCCTCTGAAGGAGTTCAGTCCCCACTCACTGTCCTCCTCATTCGCCTGTGTGCCATCAGAGTTCTGGTCCGGTGGTGGTCCAGCTGTTACAGCGGGGTCCTCAGTCTCCTGACTGACAGCACTGTGGATGAACAGGCCCAGCAGGAGCAGGAGGGGAGCAATAAGGGCCCAACGGGTCATTCTGTAGCACAGACAGCTCAATATGAACAGTTAGAGTTCAGACTGAGAGGAAACACAAACGCACTCTCAGAGGTAATACTGGGACCTGAACTTTGAGCCAGACACAGGGACAGCCTCATATGTGGAAGAACAAAGTCCAGCTTCTATCTCATCTTTTTGACATGTCTGAGCTTTCATCATGCACTGATTAATGAAAGACAGAGTGTGCTTATTGACCATTCAGCTCAGGGCATTTTATTACATTTTAATCATATTCATGTAGGGGTTCATTTAAATGATGTCATTAACATTAAGAGCATTACCCTTGTGACCTGCTGCCAGTAAATTCATATGCAAATTGTCTCTCAATCAGTGGCGGTTCTACACAGGGGCCTACAGGGGCCACTGCCCCTGTGAAGAAGCCCTTGGCCCCTGCTGTGGCCCCTGTGTCAAATTAATAATAAAATGATCAATTTATAACGATGAATGACGGAACAATTCTTACCTATTTTTTGTTCAAACAATATCTCATTGTACACAAAAGGAACCCAGAATGTGTACATTGTATAATAGTTTAACTGTGCAATAAAAGCTTGTGTATATATATAAAAAAGATCATTCTCACTGTACTGCACTTTCAAAATAAAAAAAAAGTAATTGTGCCCAAAAATGAGAAATGTCATTCTCGTGCAAAAATAGTTGTTATTGTTGTCTCATTGTAAGTCTCATTGTTTCAATCAATGTATTTGTGTCTTCCAAATATACTTAAATTAGATTTTTAAATAACCTAAAATAAAGGGTTTGAATGCTTAAATATCATCTTTGGCTTTTTTTATAATGTGCCCCTCTGATTAAACACTGGCCCCTGTTTGGCCCCCTCAGTAAAACTGGTCTAGAACCGCCACTGCTCTCAATGTAAGCATTAATAACAATACATCAAGATGCTTCCCACATGTAGTAGCAATTGCTGCTAAAAACTCCAAACTAATTTTAAAGGTAATAATCACATATATTAAAGTGTGTGTTAAAGTTTTTTGCATAAATCCAAAAACTGAGGAGAATTCTGGTGAAATATTCCCTGAAGTTTAGAGGGGGTGGAGCCTGTCTCGGATGCTTCTGGAACTTTCTGCCTGCACTGAAGCCTATAGGTGTCTATATTGGCAGACCAGACTGTGCATGAATCATATTTTAACCCAAAACCATGGGCCAAATGTACCTACACATCAGTGTTGTTACTAACTCCATGTTTATGTGATGAAATACCCTTAGATTTGGGTACAGATCTGACAAGTCTGTGGAATAATAGAGTAAAAGACTATGTTGTACGTGTTGTGGTACAGAACACAAAGGGTATTTCATCACATCAACTGTGATGTGAGAAATCACACTGCCACACAACTTTTTGTGGGTTATATTTTAAAATTTTCCTGAGGGAGTATTTCAAAAGAGAGACATGACAGCCAACAATTCACAAGACGACACTCATCACATGTAACACACTTTGTTATGTACAATAAAAATTGCGGGGAAAAGTATATTAGTCAACTGGAAATCCAAGTATTCCCCTTCAATAAGATATTATCAGATAAACCTTTATTAGTGGGGAATTTGCACCTTTACATAAGAAGGTGGATAACAGCAAGAGTAGTATAAAAAAACATAAACATAAAATAAACAAGGGGAATACTATAAAATTATAGAACAATATCAACAATAAAACAATAGACCTGAGAGAGGTCCATGTTAAAATTTGAATGATTCCAATTAAGTGATCATACTGACTGGCAGCTAATCCTTCCCTCTTCCATAATGTATGGATTTCATCTGATGCCAGACGCAAAGCTCCATTTATGTCTTAGTTGCTGCTGTTGTCCTATAAATCTCCAATTCAGGTCGGCACTTTTCTTTTTCTTGTTGCTGTTGTTTGGACACTGTACCCAAGTTGTGTGGTAATCCGCCATTTTGTCATATCCAATCTATTTATGTTTTAAGATGCTGCCGTGTTGTTGTTTGTTTTGTTTTTTGTTGGTTTGTTTGTTGTTGTTTTGGTTTTGTTTTAACTTTTATTCTTTTTTTTTTTTTCTTGTATACCAAAAAAGCATATAAAACTATGATTGCTTTGTGTGAAACATGTATTCTAACCAATGTGAACTTGGCAATAAAAAGAATATAAAAAACAACAACAATAAAACAATAAATAAATTATGTACACATGATGAAAACATTAATATCTCCGGTATAGATATCTATCTATCTATCTATCTATCTATCTATCTATCTATCTATCTATCTCTCTGTCTCTCTCTCTCTCTCTCTATACACACACACACACACACACACACACACAAACACACGTACATACATTATCCTGGACATGATGAATGTTGGAATGATGCTAATGCTAAGACTATTTGTCATTTTTAGTATTACTGGTTTCTCCTGTTCAGATTTTATTTTAAATTGCATTTAGATGAAACATCCAGCTTTACGATATATTTCTGTGTTCTGAACGGCTTTTGAAGAACTGAAGAATAAATGCAGAAGTGGAAGCTTTTCGAAGTGTTCTATCAATTCTAAGGGCCATTTAGCGCTTATATAGAGAGAGAGAACATGACCAAATATACCAGACAATACAATACATTACCGCTAGGCGGCGCCAAGTACCCGGGTCTTCACACCCCTCTGTCCATATTTGGTAGTCCGGGGACGTGACGTTCCATAAACACGGAAGAAGCAGTGGGAGAGCGGTAAACGAGCAGTGAACGATGGAGTGAGCCATGTGAAACACAATTTACCGGACTACAACTTAAAGTCAGATATATTTTGGCAGCTAAATAGAAAAGCAGATTAGTATAGGTATAACTAGTTCAACACAGCTTTGTTTCTAGTTTTATTGGCGCAAGGCAGCCTGTGTTATCACGAGTATCCCCGTGTGCAGGTATCTAAAAGTTTGTTTTTCACTCCACTATCTTCTGACTGGCATCCTCGACTATGTGCGCCCTGCTAATATTTCCAAGAAGACACAAATAATTGATGACAAGCAGAATAAAATGGCTTTCGCAAACCTGTTCACAAGACTATCTGCTGTTGAAGAAGGCGTGAAGAGCCCAGGTCAACCAGCCTCCACACACAGGTATTTTACCATAGGTCGCTTTCATGTGTTCAGGGGGTAAGGTTACCTTGACGACCTAAGGAACTAAGGTAGGTTTAATGGTCCTCATACTCAAGTTTTGTTTTACAGGGACGAGACTGAAGATGATAAAAGAGACAAAGCCAGAAAGAGGAAAGCCCAGGCTGAGCACACTGGCCCTTATAAAAAGGTGAGCTGAACTTGAACGCTCATGAACTCACTACGTTGTCAAGTTATCATCACATATTTAATCAGTGTGTCCATAAGCACTTTATAGTTGGGCGGCATAGCAGAATACATCATAACAAATGTTCATGTGATGATAAAAGCATAGAATTTGGCAGATGTGTTGATATAATGTTTTATATTGGGAACAAAATATTGAGCCATCCCAAATTCTGGTTGCTGTGGCAGCCATTTTTTTTTTTTTTTTTTTCAAAATTGCTGTCACCAGTTGGTTAAATTTTCCTATCCCATTGGACCCACATGCAGTAATGGACATAATCTAAATCTTAAATATCCAATCCCAATATCAAATCTTCTCCTAAATATATTAAGTTATACATGTCCCAAATTTGGTGCTTTTGTCACAAAATGAACAATAGTTAGCAGTTAGCTATGCACTCACTATTAGTCAGTGTGCAGTGCTTGTTCTTCTTTTGTGTTTATTCTATTTAATTACTGTGAAAGAGAGTGTGTAGATGCTGCGCTTCTACTCACTCTACAGCTCTATTTTTCTATATTTTCTACATTGTAATAATAAACAATAATGTTAAATATCAAGCATTCCTAACTAGTTGTACATAGGTCTACCTGCAACTTGGTTTACTTCAAAATTAAGTGATATTGGTTTTGTTGTGCTTGCCTGCACAAGTATTTATGGATTTGCCAAATATGAAAAGGTCATGATGAATCTTACAATATTAATGGACATGTCATTGACATTTTTCCACAGAAACAACATTACCAAGCGCAGACCAGCAGAATTTATAATGCTGCACCCTTCAAAGACGATGACTCCAAGGCTGAACATTACCATAGGCGTGACACCGAAAGTGAACATGCAAGATTTGGCTTCACCAAAGAAGTGATGCATAACCATAGTGATAAAGCCGGATACAATAACATGTGTCACAAAGGGCAGAATTACAAAACTAGAAACAACCATAATGTGAACAAACGACAGAAAAAGAATCCAAAGGGGCAGAAAAATCAGCATCAACAGAACGACCGATGGGGACCTGCCGGTAGAGGTGGAGGCCACCATAATACACCGACTTGGAGAAAAGACCACCAACATAAACATGACAAGCAGGTAAACAAGACAGGATCTGTGTGGATAGTTATTATCCATTGTCGGTCTGTTATCTGTTGCAGTCTGAATTATAGGACCCCTGCATTATGCTAAGTAAAACAGGCACTTTAGGAACCCTTTTGAAGTAACAAGTAAGGTAGCAAACAATGGCATGACACCTCTTCGTGTTTTAATCAGTTGGTAAAAGTGTATCTAATGTAGCTTTGTACTTAAAAAGCCTCCGATAAAGGCACATAACCTGAACCCATAATAAGTGATGTACTTCATCTGAAAGCTGGAGACCTGTAAATGAATTTGAGATTTAACTCAGCACTGTTTTCTTTGTAGTCATAAATCTGTGATAAATATTAGTTTATGAATCAATTAATTTATTTAGCAAAAGTAGAAGTTGTTGCAGCAATTTTTGGATGGAGTGCATTTGTTACACTGATTGGTGCTAAATTTAACCATCTTTAACCACACAAGAATTGATGAAAAGGGTCAAGAATTCCACCAACCTGCCAGATTAAGACTTTAAGGAACACAATAGAAAAATCCATTTTGTGATTTGGTTTTAATTTGGATTTTTTGATTTCTGCAAGAATGGCATTTTCTTTGATTGGACGTCTGTTCCAGAAACGACTGAGAAGCCCCCTTATTGTCAATATAACTAAGAAAGCTATACATGCTCTGAACGCTCTAGGTCTCTAGTATGTGGTTGTAGAGTTGCATAAGGCTGTGATTATCCTAGATTATCCAGCAGGTAATTTTAATCAGTGATGTCCAGTTAAAATACATTTTGCTCTCATTACAGTGCTACTAGAATGGCTACTATGGAGATTAACATAAGCCCCTTTCAGACTGCTGTATCAAGCTGCGATATTTACACGTTTGTGACGTTTCACTTGCAAGCTGAAGGCGCTATCACAAGAATGAAATTGGGCTCATTGAATCCACAAAATTCATAGTTTCGTTCAATTTATGCAATTCCAGGGCTGTTCAGGGACCCCAGTATGCAGAAACATTCCAATACAATAAGCAAAAGTAACTTTTTTTTACATGAAAAAGACTATGGTTTCTGTCCCAAACTGCATGGGATTATCATAAAGTTGACCTGTCTGTAAAGTGGGTATCCCAACCAATTTTCATGTATATATTTTAAGATCAGTGGTCAAGGGACGTCAGTTCTGTCCTTGGTAAAATGTAGCTTTGGAGCTAACGTTGGAGCTGCCTTCTTAACAGGGCGTGGCTGGTAGCAATGGGTTCCTTAGGTCTTTCAGTTTATATGAAAGAAAAAAAGTCTGCAAGTATCAAGTCACTTTAATAAGTACAGGTGGGCAAAACAATGCTTAATTGAAATTGTGGTAATCCTATTTTCATTCAAATATTTCGTAATGTTGTTGTAATGCTCATTTTTCCTCTTAGAATGTCCAAGTGAAGCGTACAAGGGTGATGACACAGGAGTTCAAGGACCAGAACGCTGTGTTAGTGGATGGGCGGTATGTTTGCCGACATTTCCTTTGGGGAAAGTGCAACAAGGCAGGTTATGTTTACCATGTATATTATTACCTATATATTAATAAGTGATATGACAACTTTATTATCATTAAGGTGGCTTTTATTGAGTGTCTTTTATTCATTGTCATACTGTAATGCCCCGGCTATGCTTTGTTCCCTTTACTGCACACAGAATGAAGAATGCCAACTGGAACATATTCAGGGTTACAACGATCTTGTCAAAGAAGTGTGCAAATTTTACGTCCAAGGATTTTGCACAAAAGGGGAAAGTTGTCCATACATGCATAATATCCTTTGGTTAAACGACAATATTCGGTGTATCTCTCTCTTATAAAGTCTTTGTAAGGATCATTTTATATTTTACTGCTTTTTGTAAGAAACTGCAGGCTTCAGAATATCTAATATTTCCTTAACTAAGCCTTACAGTCATTTCCTTGCAAGTTCTTCCACAGGAAAGGAAAATGTTCTCAAGGAGCAGATTGCAGATTTTCACATGAGCCACTGAATGATGACACTAACCAACTGTTGAATGAGGTGTGAATGTAAAAGTCCACTCATGAAAATGTTCTTAAAATCTTTTAAAATCTTTTTTGTGGGCTAAAGATGATTGCATGTCTTTGCTTCTTACTGCAGGCATTAAAACGGGATAAAGACCTCTATGAACTTACAAAAAAGGCTGAACAGGAAATGTTGGGACAGCCAGAGAAAACGGATGAGTCCGAAATAATAGAAGCAAATGGGACTCCTGATACACTCCTGCAACCACTCAGGTATGCTCAAACTAATGTAAAGTTATCACTGTGATACTGTAAATATATAAGTCTAACTCTTTCATCAAAATGTACGTAATAATGAGAGCCAGACCCATTTATTATTTGCAAAGTATTGGCCTGTCACAGACATAAATGTCGTATCAGTGTGTGTTGGTCAGTATTTGACTGATACTGAACATACTACTATTTAGCTATGCATTTTATTTTATTCTTTTTATATAAAGGGTAATCAACTTACTGATACTGAACATACAGTACTACTTTGCTGTTTATTTAGTTATTAATTTTATTTTTTATTTCTTCTCTAGTTTCTCTTTTTATTTCTAGAATTGGTTAGTAATGCCAAAAAAAAATTACTATCTGGGCCACCATATGAGTACCGTAATCTGAATTTTTCCCCTAAAATTGTTTTCAGTCTCAGGAATTCCATATCGGTCAAGCTCTACTCATAAGAATTAATTCATACCTGTTCCTCTTCCAACAATACCTCGGTTAAGTCATGGTCACCTAACATATATATTTAAAAAAAAAAAAAAAATCTTCTTCTACTCCTTCTTCTTCTTCTTCTTCTTCTTCTTCTTCTTCTTCTTCTTCTTCTTCTTCTTCTTCTTCTTCTTCTTCTTCTTCTTCTTCTTCTTCTTCTTCTTCTTCTTCTTCTTCTTCTTCTTCTTCTTCTTCTTCTTCTTCTTCTTCTTCTTCTTCTTCTTCTTCTTCTTCTTCTTCTTCTTCTTCTTCTTCTTCTTCTTCTTCTTCTTCTTCTTCTTCTTCTTCTCTATTCTTTTCTTCTTTAACATATAGCACTCCTGTAGCGATGACAGTTAGCTCTTAAAGTTCTGTACTTACTTGGTTCCTGTGGTCTATGTCTAGTACCATCAGGTTGAATGCACTTATTGTAAGTCGCTTTGGACAAAAGCGTCTGCTAAATGACATGTAATGTAATGTAAATATGAGTCATTAATATTTGGCAACTAGTATGCTGATGTTTTCTTTAATTTTTCAGGCCTAACTTTTACAACAGCACAGAGACAAATGCTGAGAAGGAAACCTCATGTCAGACTGAAGAACCAACTGATGTCATGGAGGAAGCTGAACCACAACATGCATCAGATGCTTCCCAACATCACACGGCCCTGACAAGTACCCTCAACCACGCAGAGCCAGTTTGTTATTCAGTGGCAGCAGTGCTCGGACCTCAACTATCCAAACCTTTCTTTCGTTTCTTTACAACTCCGGAAAGTGAAGAATCTGGCTCTCTCTCTTCTTCTGATTGTACTTCAGGCTCTGCAAACCAAAGCAAAGTTCCCTACTCTGTAGATGCTGTTCTAGGGTCTTGGAAATCGGTGGAAAATGCCACATTTTGCCACACAACTACCCTGCCTACCACACAAAGTGCATCCTATACCCCAAAAAGTGACTTTAAAGAGATTACAGATCCTCTACTAAACTCTGAAACCCACAATGAGAAGGTCTTGCATTCGGTAAAGACAAGAAGTGAAGTGAACAAATCTCAGCAAAAAATGTTCAAGAGCTTGTCATCGCCCCAAGTGGAAACCAGCCTAGTTTCAAAGATCTGCCCTAGTAGTCTTGTTCTGGCCTCCACAGGTTGCAGGAAACAACATGGAAATATGCCAGCATCCCTGAAATCTGCCCAAAGAGCTGCTGATGAAGTCAAGTTGGATTTGTGTCATTCTCCTGTTACTGTGGCCAGGAAGATGGAACCCTTGAAAAATATCAGAGATGTAAAAGGAAGGATGCATGTGCCTTCAGATATTACATGCTCTGCAAAATGTAAAAGTGAAGATGTACTTCCTTTTGGACCCGCAAATGACAAAAGCATTTTTTCAAGGCCCACTAGTCAGACAAATACTTCCAAACATACTATGCCGTTGGGACCACACCTAGCTGTTAGGACATCTGACTCACAAGCCTCAATAATAAAGCCTTTTGGTCCCTCTTCAGGCCTCATGGAGTCTAAAGATAGAGCTGCTGTTCCTATTGAACCTGCCACCAGTTCCATGAAGAAAACTGATTCTGCAACCGGCTGTCATTTTGCAGCAAAACAACCCACTGAGATCCACCTGCAGTCCAGGAAGACACAATCTGCTCTCGAACATGGCACTCATCAATATTCTGCTGAAATGACACCAGAGGGCAGCATTAGAATGGAACACGGTGGTGATTTGGCAGTTGGATGTAAAAAGACCCTGAAAAGACCCTTTCATACTCTTTTCGCAAGCCCAATCACTGACATTTCGCAGCCTGTAGACCACTCTGTAAGTTCCTCTTGTCCTCCAGGCTTCATGCAGGCTTCCTGTCCTACTTCACAGTCTGGAAATTGCGGAAGTTATCGTGTTAAAAGTGCTGCCGAACCTGACAAAGCCTCTGCCAGGTCCTTCCTCAGTCTTTTTGCTGCCCCTCTAAGTGCAGCTTCTCCCCCATGCATGAAGTTTCAACAAGATGATTCAAGGTCTTCCTCCGGCTCTCAACAGCCAATCGGGTCAGCTGATAAAACACATTCATCAGACTCCAAACAAAGTGCTTCTAATTTAAAGACGCTTCTCCCAAGTCAAGCTAGAGCTAATATCAAAGAAATCCCTCATGTCCCAAGATCCCCCAATTCTTCTCCTAATTCTAAAATGGCCGAAGACAGTTCAGCAGAGCCTATAAATCAACCTACACAGCAATTGGTGAATCCCGTCTTAAGCCTTGTGTCCAGTTCTCTCAGTGAGAAGACTACCAGTCTGTCTACAACCCATGCTGATCAGCAGCTGCCCAACATCTCGTCCCGCAAAGGTAAAGGCATACCACACACTGCTTACAACATCAATTTCCAAAAAGTTGGGATGCTCTGTAAAACATGAATAAAAACCAAATGCGATAATGTGCTAAACCTTTTTGACTTATATTCAATTGAAAACCGACAAAGACATTATATTAAATGTTTTACCTTATCATTCACCTTATCATTATTCTGAATATGATGCCAACAACACATTTCCAAAAAGTTTGGACAGGTGGAACTGCATGGGCAAAAAAATCAGTTTAGGGACATTTCTCAATGTACAGTCGCAAGGAATTAAGGGATTTTACCATCTGCAATCCATGACATTATTAAAAGATTTGGAAAAAGGACAATTTGATGCACTCAGGCAGCACTGCATTAAAAATAAACATGATTAAAGGGGAGTAAAGGACATTACTACATGGACTTGGGAACACATCAGAAAGCTGCTGACTGTAAACACAGTTTATTGCTTCACCTACACATGCAGGTTAAGACTCCATGTAAAGCAAAACCTACAGGTGCATCTGGATACATTAGAATATGATGGAAAGTCCATTTCCAGTAGTTCGAGTCAAATGACCCCAACCAAGTATTGAGTGCATAATGGACACTTTTCAGAGGCCAACATTTCCATATAAAACATCAATTCTAAATTTTAGGTCTTCATTAAATGTAAGCCATAATCATTATAATTATAATTAGAAGAAATTAAGACATGAAATGTTTCATTATGTGTGTAATGGATCTATAATGTGTTATTTCCAAATTTTGAATTGAATTACTGACATAAATAAACTTTTCTATGATATTGTCATTTATTGAGATGCACCTGTATATATCAACAAAAAATGGGTAAATGTGACATCTGTAAAGTCACCATTATTACTGAAAGGTACATACAGGTGTTGGAGCTGCCGTTCAGACATCTTTTCCAGGGATATCTCTGCTTTTTTCAGCAATACAATGCCAAGCCACAGTCTGCATGTGTTGCGCCTGAACAGTGAAGCCAATGCTGCAGTGCCTTAAACCTGCATTTTTTCTAATATCCAGCAGGGGGTGACACCACCAGTTTCAAAATGTATTCAGTTTGTATATAAGTCAATAGGAATTTGACCCTGATTCTCTTAATTATCTCCGTACACATTCTCATAATTAGTTTATGTTATCAATCATTAGTTTCAAGGGTTCTTCATTACAGCATTATGTTCATTTTTCTAAATTATGGCACTATTTAGAGTAGAACAGAAGATGAAGGTGGGTATGTTTTTGGGCGTGGCTACCACAGTTTGCTGTGTGTTTTCCACTTAGAACTTATACCCTTTTACAGTGTGGTTGGACTTAATGGTCCTCTAAGGCAGCTATTCTCAACCTTGGGGCCGGGACCCCAATTGGGGTCGCGAGATGAATTCTGGGGGTCGCCAAATCATTTTGGAAGTCAGCTCTGTCTCCACTGTGTTAAAGTGCTCATGTGTTAATGTGTTTTAGTCTCTTTGGTCACTTAATGTCTTTTTTTTTGGTCATTTTGTGTGTATTTTTGATCATTTTGTGTGGTTTTTTTTTATCATTTTGTGGTCAATTTGTGTCTTTTTTGGTCATTTTGTTTTGTTTTTTTATCATTTTGTGGTCAATTTGTAACTTTTTTGGTCATTTTGTGTCTTTTTTTTTAGTCATCTTGTGTCTTTTTGGTAATTTTGTTTCTTTTTTGTGTCATTTTGTGTCTTTTTTAGTCATTTTGTCTTTTTGTGTCTTTTTTGGTAATTTTGTCTTTTTTTTTTGTCATTTTGTGTCTTTTTGGTAATTTTGTGTCTTTTTTTCGGTCATTTTGTGTCTTTTTTTTGGTCATTTTGTCATTTTTTGGGTCATTTTGTTTGTTTTTTGGGTGATCTGGACTGTGCGTGTGAGATTCTGTTCAGTGAGCGGGGGTCGTGGACAACATGCGCATGTTAAATTGGGGGTCGCGACTCAAAAAGGTTGAGAACTACTGCTCTAAGGAGTTAGCTGTGCATTTAGAAGAACGATTGTCCCTTGCTAACCAGGCTAGCAAGCTGGCGTTCGCTGATGATGCAACATCATTCTGGCTCTCAATTCGTTCTGCGCATGTACCCTTTGCAAAAAAACTCATGGGTGATGTCATGGTAAATACTTCCATTATGGTTATATAGTCTGTGGTTGGTTACAACAGCATGGTTTCTCCAAAGCATAGAGTGCAGGTACTAGACCGGCCTGTCTGCAGTCCAGACCTATCTCCCATTGAAAATATGTGGCGCATTATGAAGCACAAAATATCACCAAGCAACTGAAGTCTTATATCAAGTTATAATGGGAAAGAATTTCACTTTCAAAACTTCCAACAATTAGTGTCCTCAGTTCCTAAACGTGTACTCAGTATTGTTTAAAAAGTGATGTAATGTAAACATGCCCCTGTCTCAATTTTTTTGGAACATGTTGCAGACATAAAATTCAGAGTCTATAATTACAATCAATAATATTTAGTCATGGTATAAAATGTATAATAGTTTATCAATAAATCTATCTCCCTGTACAGTTAACAATTTAATTCTTATGAAGATTGGTTTTGAAAATATTGCAATGTTTTATTTTTCTTGAAGACAGCGTCCCACCTTTTTTCCGAATCAGGATTGTTAAAAATACTACTATTAATACTCATATGAAATGCTGATTTCCTGCTGAAATATGTTGTTCTTGCCTGATTTTGTAGGAGCGGCAGTAGCAGCCACTGCAAATTCAGTTCTGAAGACTCTGTTTCAGACCCTGAGCCCGTACCAACAGGATGGAGAGCAACCAGACCGTCTTCAGATCAGTGTCTCTTCAGGTAATGAGGTTTATTTATTAACAATAATTTGTTTAATTGGTTGGTTTGAATTACGATGTGAAAATAATGACAAAAGCAAAATAGACATGTCTTTTTTGTTATCTTCACTTAACCCAGGTGAAGGGTTAACTGCATGCTTCACAAGAATGTTGCATATTACTTGGCAGATAAAAAGAAACCAATAAGCATTTCCTCAGCAACGGCAAGCAAAAAGGGAGGAGCCTGGCGCCAAATCCCTCCGACAGGCAAATCGGGGAAATGTTTATTGAATCACCCTTTCAACTGCAGATTACACTTTTGATAACAGACACTCAGCTGTCCTGCTGTTATTACACACTTGAACTACCTGCAGAAGAAGTATTAAGTGCCCTGCTATAGAATTAATATAGTAGAAACAGTGCAATTGAAATATAGAATAACATTTGGATGGATTGCTATGAAATTTTGTATGGGCATTGAGGATGGCAGTTGTTTTTTAAAAACTTTTTTACTATCTAGACTGCTTTGTTTTAGTCCATCGGGAAATTCCTAAATGTTGAGTCGGGACAGGGCCAGCCAAAGTACATCACCAGAAAATACTTTAGCCGTGTTTCTATTAATGTTGAAGTGAAATTTAAGCCTAATTTTGAACTGTCGCATTAAGGAAATTGTGAATTAGGAACATTTCTATCAACTGGTTCAGAGCGAATAAATGTAAATGTATTGCTGAAGGCTAATCCGCCAGCAAACAGTAGTGGTAGAGATTGCAGGAGAGAGGAAGCAGAAAATAGAGGTTACTAATCGGACAACTTTGGCCACCTACGAGAGAAACTGGAGAGAAGTCTTCAGGAATTGGATTAAATGGGGAAACTTTATAATTGGCTGATCAGTCATGTGAGTTAAATGTTCGCTATGTCGGAACCATTTCAGAAACAGCATTTCCCCCTCAGGTGTAGCACATTTACTATATTTCAAAAAAGGCAGAATCGTTTATAAAAACACGTTTTCGAAAGTTGTATAGAATTTGTGTTTCCATCAAGCTTTTCTCATGCAAATCGTTTGTACCTGCTCACCAAAGTTGCATGATGATAAGAAAAGGCGCTCAAAATGCAGAGTGGGAATGACAGAGACACGATTCTCCCTATTACAAGTCAGTGCAGCATCAAAATATTGTTTTAAACAAATGCTTTGGGTGCTGTGGGGGTTTGTTTTTGAAATGTCTATTGGCCAGATGAGACTCTTGATTTTCAGCAGTCTTTCTCTGGATAGTGTGCAACTTCTCATGACTTTGTACCTTTTTTCTCCTGTTTTCCTGTTATTGTTTGTAATCTGCTCCTAAGACTCAGGATTCCCAGCCCAACAGTCCTCTGAGAAAGCAGTTGAACACCCAACAGAGCACCAACCTGCTTTTCAGAGTCAGGGAGTGGTTGAACCTGAGGTGAGGAACTCTGGCACACACAACCTGCCATGCAAACCACTGATGCAGCATCACAGCCAACAGAGACAGAAGCAGTCATCAGAGGAGGGAAAGAGCGTAAATGGAAGCGTTGTGGCGACACCACTCAAGGACCTTTTTAAGACTTTGGAACCCGCAGGTTTCCACTTCGGACCTTAACATTGGATTACTTTGAAGATTATTACACTAATAATCTTAATTAATCTTGCTTTGTGGTCAGTCATGATAATGTTCATGTTATAAGGATGCACATATTTAAATTGTGTTCCATATTTCAACAGCTTCATTCTAAGTCTTTTTTTTTTTTAGGATTTCTTATTTGTTGCACTGTAAAAAAAAAAAGGAAAAAAAAGTTATAATTTAACATTAAAATATTTCTGAATTCTGACTTAAATGTCAACTGCAAAGAAAGTTAATAATATAAATTTGGGTTAAACTCAAAAGTATGGCGAACTAGTTTGAACGAGTTTGGTCATGTGTGTGCATGCATGCATGTGTCTCTGTCTGGCCGCTGTTTTTCTGTCTTTTCTGGCCATATTATGCTCTAATATGCAACAACAATTGACCCATTTCTATTTCATTTTTGGTATTAGTAGTAGTTGTATGTCATCAGAATTTCATGAAAAATGTTATAGTTTAGTATGTCATCAAAATTTCATAAAATGTCATCAAAATTGTATAAATGTCATAGTATAGTATGTCTTTAAAATTTTAATTATATTGCATAAAAAAATGATTGTTAAAAGTCATCAAATTGTCAAAGTATAGTATGAAATAAAACGTTATACTAATGTCAAATAAAGTGTTTTGTTTTTTTTAAAGGCGCTTATTGCCTTAATTTTCAATAAATTTATTTATTTACACCCTTTAAACTCCTCTTATTGTATTTTATAAAGGGGAAAATAACAGATTCAGAAAAGATAAACTGACATCCAAAACTGTAGATTCAGAAACACGGTGATGGAGTCAAATGAAAGTCAGACAGGAAGTGGTTTTATTCCAGCACTGTCCAATTATGTTACTGCAGGTGAGCTTACTGTATATCATTCCCTGCTTTCATTCTGCAGCAACATTATACAATATTATGAACATTTGCATCATCCAGAGGCATCATTATCATCATCGCCATCATCATAATTATAATCAACATCCCATGACATCATCATCAATCATCCTCCTTATCATCACAAGCACCAGCAGATAAATTGACATTCAAAATGTAGAAATTCTCCTTTGTAGTTCTCATATCATTGCTGCAATGTTAATAAAATATAATCTTATAATCGCCTTTGTTTCTACAAAGTTTTACACGCCGTTATATATCACCTGAATAAGCCCTTCTGTACATCTGCTTCTGTCTGAATTTAACCCCCGCACCCGTAATCTCTTCAAACGTCAGGTGAGACGGGCCAGCTCTGGCTTCAGAGAGCAGGGGGCAATCTAACGCTGCAGACCTGGGATCACATGCTTCACACTCACCTGCGTCTGAACTACCTCTACCCTGAGAATACTAAGACAGAGAAAAGGAAAGTGGAAGGGGCGAGAAACTAAGCCGACTGAACATTCGAATGGGTGGGATCAGGAAAAAAGAGAGGTAGAAACTACTAAAGCCGAGGTCACACTACACGGTATTTTAACTCTAAGTGCAAATTGATTTTTCTGACTGTCAGGGACGGGTGGATTCAGAGGGCCCTCAAACATCACAAAGATGTCAATGTTTGATTTGACATGGAAAAATACTGCAATCTCACAATAATCAAGCAAGTTCAAGTGGCAGTTTCCTGTAGGTTAAGAGGTACGAAAAATAGGAATATTAGTCATATTTAAAAACAAACAAAAAAATCCACTCTGTTAGATTCCTTTTTTGCTCCACTTAAAAGAAGCTGCTGTACAATTAACTTTAAGCATTAAGTGTCTAATAAAATGTGCCTGCACCAATCTACATAAGCGTGCAATTACAAATTAAGCTTTTTTGATATAAAATTCTGTCTGCCTTGTGAGTTAAAAATCTATTTCTTTTGTAAACATAAAACGTAATTTCTGCACCACAGAGCATGAAATTAGGGAATTTTACTAAAAGTAAACTGGTGATTTAGAAAGTTATAAGACTGAACGAGATGCTGAGAAAGTTGTTTTAAGTTGGTTAGAAAACAAATCAGCAGCTTAATTAATTTTCATGGTTTGGTGGTTCAAGCCTCTGAAATGTGGAGACTTGTGGCCTTTTTCGAGTGTTTTATGGAGCAAAATAATCATTGGTTTATCAAGAGTAATTTTGAATAATTGTCCTTGTGTACATGAGCAGATCAATCATCTGTGCTGCATCTTTCAGGGTAATTTTGTCTTGTACTCTGACCTGGGCTTGAGGTACAAGGAAAAGGATGAGAGTGAGGGAAGGAGGAGGAGAGCAAGCAAAGGGAAGGTTAATGTTCGAGTAAATATAGCAGGGAAGTGACTACTGTGTCTGAAACTAAAGCTAGGACTATGACCGAAGAAAAGGAAACGTCTACTTGTGTGCATCTTGTGTGCAAATAGCACGACGGGGTTAGAGTCTTTGAACACACACACACACACACACACACACACGCTCATACACACACAGTCTGAAAGATTTTCTGCTCAAACACCCTGTGAAAATCTTGCAATTGGACGGGATGAGGTGAGGGGCGGGGCCTAAAACAGGACACAGGCATCCCTCCTGCTTTGGATTGCGGCGCCGGCCCCTCTCGTGTGCTTCAGCAGCACGTCGGGCTCCTCCACTGTCACAGAATAAATAATCCATCGACACTGAGTCCAATTAGTCGTCAACAGAACTGCCCTCTGGTTGATTAGGAGACAGTGACGTGGCATCAAACGACAGAGTCCGCCTCCTCAGCTCCACACTGCTGTCCATCAGCTGGGTTGCCATGGTAACCGGCTCCTCTCCCGGTGGCGGGCTCATCCTCTGCTTCCTGTTCCTGCCTGACACCGGAGACACTGATTGGCTGAGGCGGCTCTTGTGCTCCACGGGGCTCGGGGTGAGGTGTCTGCTTTTGTGTGAGGAGCCTGGAGGGGGTCGTGTGTGTGCCTGAACAGAACTGTTTATACGACTGACTTCCTCGTCAGCGTCGTCTAACTGCAGTCCGGGGTCGGCGCCGGGGCCGGGGCCAGGGCCGGCCGCTCTGGAGCTACAGAGCGGCGCTGATAAGGTGGATTCGCCACGAGGGACCTTCAGACTGGACGACCTCTGCGGGCTGACAGGCCGCTTCTCGACATCTGTTTCTGGCTGCGAGCCGCAGATGGCCTGCTCAGGTACGTGTTCTTGCCCAGTGGTTTCACTGTGGCTCCGGCTGTGGCTCCTGCTTGAGATGACCCGCTGGGGGTGTGTATATTTCAGTGTGTGTACACTGGACGATCGCTGGCGTGGTGGTGAGGAAGAGACGGCGGGCACAGTGAGGTGAGGCTCTGCCAGATCGTCAGCTGAGCCGCTCTGATCCAGAGAGTCACAGCGCACAGCCTCCTGCAGAGACAACACATAAACATAAACAAACATAGATGACACAGACCTAATGACATGTTGGGTTTTGCTATAGACTCTATAAAGAAGTGGAGTTTGCCTACAAGTCTGAAAAGTGACGCTAATGTGGAAGAGCCCTAAACCTGCATTCTTTCTAATGCACAGCAGGGGGCGACTCCACTGGTTACAAAAAGAAGTCAGATTGTATAGAAGTCTAACTAACCAGATTAATCCAGGTTTTTAGTATATTTTTTATTGCTACATGGCAAACAAGGTAGCAGTAGGTGCAGTAGATTCTCAGAAAACCAACAAGACCCAGCATTCGTGATATGCACGCTCTTAAGGCTGTGCAATTGGGCAATTAGTTGAAAGGGGTGTGTTCAAAAAAATAGCAGTGTGGCATTCAATCAGTGAGGTCATCAGTTTTGTGAAAAAACAGGTTTGAATCAAGAATAAAGAGGTGCAAACAATTATAGGCTAAAATGATCTCTAATGCTTTAAAATGGAGAGCAAAACCAGAGACACGTGGCAGAAAACAGAAGACAACCATCAAAATGGATGGAAGAATAAGCAGAATGGCAAAGGATCAGCCAATGATCAGCTCCAGGATGATCAAAGACAGTCTGGAGTTACCTGGAAGTGCTGTGACAGTTAGAAGACGTCTGTGTGAAGCTAATCTATTTACAAGAATCCCCCTGCAAAGTCCCTCTGTTAAAAAAAAAGGCATGTGCAGAAGAGGTTACAGTTTGCCAAAGAACACATCAACTGGCCTAAAGAGAAACGGAGGAGCATTTTGTGGACTGATGAGAGTAAAAATGTTTTTTTTGGGTCCAAGGGCCGCAGACAGTTTGTGAGACGAGCCCCAAACTCTGAATTCAAGCCACAGTACACAGTGAAGACAGTGAAGCATCATGATATGGGCATGTTTCTCCTACTATGGTGTTGGGCCTATTTATCACATACCAGGGATCATGGATCAGTTTGCATATGTCAAAATACTTGAAGAGGTCATGTTGCCTTATGCTGAAGAGGACATGCCCTTGAACTGGGCGTTTCAACAAGACAATGACCCCAAACACACTAGTAAACCAGCAAAATATTTGTTCCAAACCAACAACATTGATATTATGGAGTGGCCAGCCCAATCCCCGGACCTTAATCCAATTGAGTTTCTGAAGCAAAACCAAGAAATGTAAATGAATTGTGCAATGTTGTTGGAGAATCTTGGAGTGGAATAACAGCTGAAAGGTGCCACAAGTTGTTTGACTCCATGCCACACAGATGTGAAGCAGTTATAAAAAAACTGTGGTCATACAACTAAATATTAGTTTAGTGATTCACAGGATTGCTAAATCCTAGAAACAAAAAAGTTTGTACAAAATAGTTTTGAGTTTGTAAAGTCAACTGCTACACTGCTATTTTTTTAACACACCCCTTCGTCTTAAGAGCGTGCATATCATGAATGCTGGGTCTTGTTGGTTTTCTGAGAATCTACTGCACCTACTGGTACCTTGTTTGCCATGTAGCAATAAAAAATATACTAAAAACCTGAATTAATCTGTTTAGTCACATTGGACTGGTATTATATTGAACACTATTGTATATTTAAATACTCATGAAATTGTTTGTGGGTGTTTATGTTTTCATGAAAGTTATAAACTTGATCATTGCCAGCCAAAAGTAGCATCCAAATTCTGTGAATATTAATGTGAATGCACGTGCTAACTAAATTACTTCAGGTTATCAGTCAGCTCCACCCCTCTCCTTCCCAACTACACCCTCTTGTTGAAATTGCAATGGCCAAAATGGTACTCCACAAACCAGTTGGGGACCTATTTGCTATAGGTTGTGAAAGACAAATCTATTTTAAAATGTGTATGATGCACAGAATGGCGTTTAAAAATGGCAAAAACACTTGGTGTGTGAAGAGAAGAGAAGAACAAGAAGAGGAGAAAAGGGAGAGGTGATAATAACACACCTGTCTCCGGAGCTGTCTGCTTGCAGTGCGGAAGGATGCTGGTCTCTTCAGGACTGAGCTGTCTGGAACATATGAGGGACTCAGCTTGTTTCTGTCTAAACTGTCTTCAGGACTGAGCCACTGAGAGGGACGCCTGCCGGCACTGTGTGTTGGACTCAGCCTGAGTGAGGGATGTCTGTCTATACTGTGGCTGGACATGAGTTTGGGTCTGTCTGGGTTGTGGTCTGGATGGTGCCTGTATCCGTCCACGCTGCGAGTAGAGCTGAGTCTGTGTCTGTTTATCCGATGGGCTGGGCTGAATCTGTATCCGTCTATGCTGTGAGCTGAGCTGAGTCTGTGTCTGTTTTTCCTGTGAGCCGGGCTAAACCTGTGTCCCTCCACGCTGTCAGCTGGACTGAGTCTGTGCGGGGAGTATCTGTCGATGCTCTGAGTTGTGCTGAGGCAGATCTTTGGCCTCGAGCTGCGTCCCGTCCCCAGTGAAGCGTGGCTGATGGCCGGCAGAGCACCTGGAACCTGCAGCAGCGAGCCGCCTCCACTGGAGCCCAGAGATGACATGGAGCCTGCAGACGATAATGTGCCCAAGATCACGTGTTACTCTCTGTTTTACTCACTAAAATATCATTTGTTGCTTTGAAAATATGAGTAAAAAATATCTTATGCACCTACAGACTGCGGGATTTTAGCAAATATTTTAACTTTACATTTAGTCATTTAGCAGACGCTTTTATCCAAAGTGACTTACAGGAAGAGTAAAAGCAAACAATCAAGGTATAGTGCAATAAGAGCTATTAGTGCATCAATAAGTGCTAGTGACAATTCTTTGAGGAGTAGAATTATCGTGTGGTGCTAGGAGAGAAGATGCTCTTTACTGTGACATGACACTGATAAACTGATAAAATGGCTGCCATTTTTATGTTGAAAATAACAAAGAAGAAGATTTAAATTGTTTGTTTTTTTACACAAGAATGGAATGCTTTAGACTCAAGAGCCTTAAACCTGCATTATTTCTGATGACCAGCAGGGGGCGACTCCACTGGTTACAAAAAGAAGCAAGATTGTAAAGAAGTCTATAGGAAAATGTCTCTACTTCTCAGTTTATGGTCTTGATTGATAGTTTAAAGTCCTCTTCAAACATGAAACATTATGTTAATTTTTTACAAAATATGGTCATATTTAGAGTAACATAATAATGGCAACTGTTCAACTGTGCACATGAAAAGAACGTAATCAGCATGTGTCATCCGTCTATGCTGCTATAGTCATAGAGAGGGAGAGCATTTGGTAGAGATAATCATAAGCTAAGCAAGAATCCAACCCTTGCAATAGTGATATTTACATGTATGGAAACAAATCCAAATAATTAGAGGAGGAGGAGAATGTGGAACCAGGTTGTGGCAAGGGAAAAGAGAATCGGTGTGTAAGTGTTTATTAGCATTTACTAGCATTCAGCAGTGTGGCAGCAATCAGTGCGTCATTTCATGCTGCATTTCTGTTCGTTGTTTAGTTTAGTAGACGTAGGTGGTAGCAGCAGCGCTAAATTGACACTGTCAGAATTTATTTCATCCCATTTTTGGTTATAGTCATCTTTTAACCTTTCTCACAGTGTGAAAAAATCACACAGTGTGTACCGGGCTTATATTGTGTTGTTAACTTTCTATTATTTATTGGGATTTATTGGGAAAATTCTTTATTCATTAACACAATTGTTACGATTTACAACACTGTTTGCCTATTTTTTTATTATTGAATTGAATTTGAATGCAATGCTTATCTCTATTTCTCTTACAAACAATAAAAAGCAGGTTCTCAGAATATTACAAACAAATTTGATGAAACAACCTGAATTCAAATTAATTGCCTTTCTCAAATGTCTTTATTTACTTTTATTTATTTAAGATTTTCGATAATTTTGTATTATTATGATTATTAAAAATAGTATAAGCATTAATATTATTACTATTAATAATAATTACTAGAATATTTATTATTCTCTCATTGTATGGTTTTTATTTTATTTTCATAGCTTTTTTTCACATTTATGCACTTTTATTGTTGTCAGCTCTCTGATGTGATATGTGTGTTTTTATTTGGTAAATAAAGTTTTGTTTTAAAAAGTAAAAGATCACATGGAAACTTTGATGAAAAGAAAAACAAACAGAAAACAGTATTTCATAAGAGACAAATGGATTTTTGAAAAGAACAACTGTCTAGACTGGATTGGATTTTTCTGTTAGATATATTATTTAAAGATGAAGCTGGTTCTTCTCACATTTCAGAAACTTCAGCTTCTTATAATTGATGATATTAATGTTGTCCACATGTATGCATTTATTTCCAACATACAGTCCACGAGGGAATGTTACCAGATTGTTTGATTCGTTTGTTTTGGGTTTTTTGAAAGTGATGCTGAGATTCAGTCTTCATCTGATTAGCGGAGGTCAGTTTTCTTAAATGGATATAGATGGGTCCTATCTTAGGGAACAATCACATCACTGATATTGATAATAATACAATAATACAAAATATAGAATGAAACAAGATGTTTTCCTGGAACGTTTGCTTATTTTTAGGGTCATACTTGAATTTTGGGATTCTACTCCAACATGTTTACATCCAAAAAACACATTATTTCTCTCATGCTGTCTGTCTAAATATACCTGTATTCAACCTCTGCCTGAAATGCTCAGTGTTAGAGCCCGTCTCTTTGAACCCCCCTCCAGTTGCAGCCAGGGAATGATTGTAGCAGTACTTTCTACCTATATATAGTATTTTTTCAGACTGTAGCTCAATAGAGTGATGTGTAACAACCGCACCAGCACTTCAGCACTTTAATCACAGACTATTAAACACCATGTTGTCAACAACAACAACTTTTTTAAAGTATTTTAGCTATATGAGGGAATGTATGTTTATTATGTCTGTCCATACGCTGTTTGTGACACTGTAATTTCCTAGGATCGATCGATCGATCTATCTATCTATCTATCTATCTATCTATCTATCTATCTATCTATCTATCTATCTATCTATCTATCTATCTATCTATCTATCTATCTATCTATCTATCTGAAGTATTACACCATGTCAACGCTTCTCAGATTCTTCTTGTATTAATGGGAAGTTTTTTATGATGCACTGTCACCGAGCAAAATTTACCTATGGGGACAATAATTTTTAACCTGACCTAATCTACAGTTGTGACATCACAACCTTACAGAAGTCAAGACGGCTCGTTTGAAGGCACATTTTCTGAATAAAAGGCTGTGTACATTTATCCGTGGATTGGGCTTTTGATTCACAGTATTTGTATAGCACTTAGACCTGCTTTATGAACAAAAAAGACATGGGAAATATTTTTTTACCATATGAAAAAAAAACCTTGGCCTATATTCTATATTAAATATATTTTCTTTTGATGCCACAAAGGACAAAATGAAATGCTTGGTTTTCCTTACTGTCTGTAAAGTGTCTTGCAATTTTGAAAACCACTATATACACTCACTGGCCACTTCATTAGCAAGCAAGGTGTAGCTCATAAAGTGGACAGTGTGTGGTCTTCTGCTGCTGTAGCCCATCTGCTTCAAGGTTGGACATGTTGTGCACTCAGAGATGGTCTTCTGCAGACCTTGGTTGTAACGAGTGGTTATTTGAGTTACTGTTGTCTTTCTATCACCTCAAACTAGTCTGGCCGTTCTCCTCTGACCTCTGGCATCAACAAGGCATTTTGGCCCACTGGATATTTTCTCTTTCTCAGACCATTCTCTGAAAATTCTAGAGATGGTTTTGTGTAAAAAATCCCAGTAGATCAGCAGTTTCTGAAATATTCAGACCAGGTGGTAGCAGCAGTGCTAAACTGACACTGTCAGAATTTATTTCATCTTTGGTTATGGTCATCTTTTAACCTTTCTCACAGTGTGAAAACATGACACAGTGTGTACCGGGCTTCTATTGTGATGTTTACTTTCTATTATTTATTGGGATTTATTGGGAAAATTCTTTATTCATTAACAGAATTGTTACGATTTACAACACTGTTTGCCTATTTTTTTTATTATTGAATCGAATAAGAATGCAATGCTTATCTCTATTTCTCTTACAAACAATGAAAAGCAGGTTCTCAGGATATTACAAACAAATTTGATGAAACAACCTGAATTCACATTAATTGCCTTTCTCAAATGTCTTTATGTCTGCCTGTCTTTAGTTACTTTTATTTATTTAAGATTTTCAATAATTTTGTATTATTATGATTATTAAGAATAGTATAAACATTAATATTATTACTATTAATAATAATTACTAGAATATTTATTATTCTCTCATTGTATGGTTTTATTTTATTTTCATAGCTTTTTTTCATATTTATGCACTTTTATTGTTGTCAGCTCTCTGATGTGATATGTGTGTTTTTATTTGGTAAATAAAGTTTTGTTTTAAAAAGTAAAAGATCACATGGACCAGCCCATCTGGCACCAACAACAACCATTGCACGTTCAAAGTCACTTAAATCACCTTTCTTCCCCATTCTGATGCTCAGTTTGAACTTCAGCAGCTCGTCTTCACCATGTCTACATACCTAAATGCACTGAGTTGCTGCCATTTGATTGACTGAGTAGATATCTGCATCAATGAGCAGTTGAACAGGTGTACCTAATAAAGTGGCTAACTACTCCCTATTATTATTATTATTATGATTATTAATATTGTTGTGAGTTAATATAATCTAGGTAGAGGTCTTGCTTTGGCCCACTCTCTGTACATTACATTCTTTATTCTGTTCTGTAAAACTCAGTGTGACACTTTTTATATGATGAATTTACAAAAAAACAACAAGCTGTTTTAATGTGCCACCCAGTGTGATGTCACAAGTGGAAAACTACGGGTGGGACGGGACCAGCCGTCGTGGAAAAAATGATCAACAATGAGCTCTGTCGGCATAAACGAGTGCTGCCAGGCTGTCACTGATACTGTATTTAAAAAAAACCCATCTACCTCTGCAAGGCCTATAATAACAGCACCTCTTGTTGTGCTGCATCACAGCACAACTGCCTTCTCTGCTATTTATGGAAGCAATAACCTTTACAGCAATCAGTTAGTGGTTATAGCACAGTGAGAACTGTTCCTTAATTTAATTGGCTATAAACAACCAAATTACCTGAGTAGCTGTAGCCGGAGTACGCTTCGTGGCAAATGGGAGGATAAGGGGAGCATCTGAGTGGCTGAACGTAGCTGTCGCTGGGGAGAGACAGCATGCGTCCTATGCTCAGCAGGTTGCCATGGGAACAGTCCTCATCCTCAACCTGCACCTGCCACATGAAATCATCACCGCTGTCAACGTTACAGTCACCTCCACCGCCTCCCCCCCTTCCACGCAGAAATATGAAAAGCTCTCCGTTACCTGGGCAGGTGTGTCCACATTTTGCAGCAGGTCTCCGCCCACAGACACGTAGCTGTGGCGCCGCTTGGCCTCCTCCCTCTCCTCCCTCTCCTTCTGCTCCTCCCTCTCCTTCTTCTCCTCCATCTCCTCCAGCGCCGCCTCCTTGTTGCTCTCCTCCAGGTGCTTCATCAGAACGGCCACGACCACGTTGACCAGCACAAACTGAGCAGTGAGGACGAAGGTGACGAAGTAAACGGGAGAGATCAGCGGCAGGTAGGTGAGGCAGTGGCGCTCCTGCGGGCGACACTCTCTCAACGTGTCCTGGATGGCGAAGGTGACAGAAGAGGATAAAGATTAATAGGCAATGAAGAAAACTGATAAGAGATAAAGGGATTTAAGGTGATATTCAGATACATTAATGTAGTATTTCCCTTCTTCTCCAACAGGGGGAGGTGTGGATCTGAGTGTGAACAGACCTTGAGTCTGTCACAGAAGAATAATATACTCTCTTAGCCCTTTCATGTCAGCAGCTCTTAGTCTGTCATAAAAACAGTGATCTTCTCTCTGCTTAATGCAACGGCTGTCTCATAAACCGCTGCTCTGTCACACACACACATGCACAGACAAAAACATGGACTTTCTCGTCTATCCATCCTCCTCAAAACTCCCACACAGCAGAGGAGAGGAAGGGGGAAAAAACCTTCATAATCCCATTCCAGTTGTCCCCAGTAGACACCCTGAAGAGTGTGAGGAAAGCCATGCCGAAGTTGTCAAAGGTAGCGTGGCGACTAAGACCCTCACATGGGTTCTCGTCTGAACACTCTGAAAGAGGATGAAAAGAGGGAAAAGAGTATTAGAGATGGTAAGTGTGAGAGAGGAGGGCGAGGGGGGAGAAGAAAGAGCACTGTGTGTAGATTAGAGCACTGATTCTAAACTGACATAATTAATGTATGTAACAACAAAATTTATGCATGTTACGTAATCCACGGATATCTCACCAGAGTCAGCTGAGGCACACACACACACTCACACATCTGTGCATCTGCATCGATTTACATGCATGCACACACACACACATCGACGTGCTGGCTTGCACTCACACACTCAATCGCACGCGCACATGCATGCAGGTACACGCACACACACACACACACTAACCCAGTTTTCCAAAGAGCTCAACTCCCAGAGCTGCATAGATGAAGAACAGCAACATGAAGAGCAGACCCAGATTCCCCACCTAGACAGACATATTACACGCACACACAGATATATACAGTGTATGAAACACAGAAAAAAAGACATGTACAGTATACACCGAGAGAGACGCAAACATGCAAACAGAGAGAAAGAGGTTCTAGACAGAGACTGCTCAGCCTTATTGCATTGATGTTTACTAAAGCAATGCTTTTAATCTTGTTTCTTCTCTTTAGAAAAAATGATATTACCATGTATTCTTTGATTTTGATGCTTTTATTGTATCAGCATTAAGATTTTCTGTCATTGCATTTTCAGACTTAAAAAAAATTCAAAACGAATGAATGAATGATTCTTAAAAACATATTTGCAGCCATCTTGACACCTGGAGTTGAATCATATCTGATATTCTAGTTTGAGAAACAGAGATGCCCTCTTGTAGCCTGGATCCAGCCCTCATGAACCGCATACCCGCCTGTTTATTGTAATTTTCAAAGCAATTCACAAGGACTTGGCTTGCCTTCCCCCCATGGTGGGAGGTATGGAGATGTCTGATTAGATGACGGATAAATCTATTGATGAAGTGCACTCGGACGCCACTGCACAGACCTGGGTTCAATCCCCTGCAATGATCTGTCACTTCAAAGACAATTAGCATTATTCATGGGTGGGAAGGCAGTAAAGGATTATGGGTATTTTGCTGCACTGATGCATATAGACAGACATGGGATTTTGGAATTAAACATTAATATTTTAGTGAAAACTAAAATTTAGCTGCATTTCAGGAGCAGGACCACAAACAGTTTATAAATGTTTACTCGCACTGCGTACCTGCTCCCATTTATTGTGCACCACTTTCCCCCCCCCTTCCTCTCTGCTCTCTCATTTCTTGAAGGATCCCCTGAGGGTCCACTGAGCCCAGGAGCTGTGGTACATCCTTCCTGAAGTCTTCCCCCGCACCAGAGCGCATTATCCAGGTTCAGCATTCTCATTCGGCATCACTCCTTATATATTTCATATAGAGTCACACCAGCAGCTGGAGGCACTGCAGTGCTTTGAGTTCATGTTAAAGTCAATATGCTCACAAGCTCAAAGTGTTAACAATCTCAAATTTAATGTTTATCATGAACATCCTTTAGCTTGCTAAAATTTCAATATTATCATTTAAAACAAAGAACATCTGAAGCTGAGTTTTGGTTAAAAAAAATGGTCCTAAACATAGATAAACATGTATAAAAGAAGTGGACGTGACCTCCAGGTATGAAAGGTGAAGCTTATATTGAAGTACCTTAAACCTGCATTCTTTCTAATTACCAGCAGGCGGCGACTGCCAAGGTTAATAAAAGAAGTCTGTTCATATAGAAGATAATAATAGGAAAATGACTCTACTTCACTTGATTTATTGCCCCACTAACCATTTTCCTAATGAGTTTATGGTCTCAATTGCTCAAAGTCTCAATCAAAGTCTTCTTCCATACAGCACGATGTTCATTTTCTAAATTAGGGTCCCATTTAGAGAAAAATAGATGATAAGGCAGGGTATGATTTAGGACGTTGCTACCACAGTGACCTGACAATCAGGATAGAGGCATTGTGACCAGCACCTTGGACTTGTTTTTCACAGTGTTTTCAGTTCATGAAAGTTAATTATAACATTGTGGTTGACTGGAAATGTCTTGTTCAGCATTGAGTTGTAGTAAAAACACTAAGGAGTCAACTCTTTCTTTTTCCAGTAATAATATTTTGTTTTAGCTGTGACAAATTTCACATAAATACCACATTTTCACATGACTTGCAGATGAATATTGCTATCCAAGCCAGCAAGCTAGTGCTCGGTTTAGCTGATAATGTAGTGTTTCTCTGCTAACACCACTTCATACAACATGGAGCCAGGTGCAGTCAGGTATAGGTGGGCGTGCATAGTGTCCTCAGGTTCTCACAACACGTTCACACTGGCCACGAAGTACCCCAAAGTTCTCACTTTTTTTGTCTTCTGGTCTATTTTCTTTGAGTGTGACAGAGCAAATCTGCCAAGAAAACGTGATAATCTTTAATCTAAAAAACAATAAATTGCACCTTTTGCATGGAATAAGTTACAAAATGACTGGAAACAAACAGAGTTAATATCATTGAGGGCTTTTAAATCTAAACTGAGAGTACTTGAGGACAATTCTATAACATGTAAATGTTTTTCATAATCTGTTTGTAAATGTGATCATTTTAGCTTTTTTGCTTGTCCTTGGTTTGTGTTTTAACTGTGTCATTTTGTAACTGTATTTGCCGCTGCCTGTCTTGGCCAGGTCGACCCTTGAAAAAGAGGTTCTTAATCTCAATGGGATTTTCTTGGTTAAATAAAGGTTATAATAATAATAATAAAGAACATTTGATGTATGATATAAGCTCTCTGATTCTTATAAATAATAAAAAATACACCCGGTGTGGTGCTCGCCGACACTTTTTTCTGCTCCTCTCCATGAGCAGTCAGCTGCTCCTGTGTGTGTTTCTGTAGGCACACACAGAAGCAGACAGACAGACAGACAGAGACAGATGATAAAGATTAGCTCTGTCTGATTAGAAAAGAGGAGCAGGAGCAGAATTTCTTGTTGACCGACGTGGAGAAATGCGCTTGTGGTGTGAACAGCGAGGCTACTGCTCATGCGAGACTTCAGTGGCCTGGCGTGAACCTGACATCAGTGGGATCTATCCCCTCGTCCAAATATTCTGGCTGCAAAAAAAGGAACCAAGATGGCAACAGCCAAAATGCCAAACTTCTACGTCCACTTCTTTTATACAGTCTACGGTCAGAAACAGCATTGGGGTAACATGTCACCAAGTACGATTAGCAATAAATTTGCTACAAGAAGCAGAGCGATATAAGTGCGTAAGCAAAACTACAATCATCCGCTATAACGTGTAACTTTCATAGAGTGAACTATATTTAGCAAACAGACCCTACGACAGGGTTGGGCAATTAATTTTCCCAAGGGGCCACATGACCAATACCACGAAGGTTGCAGGGGCCGGACCAAAACTCTGAACTAAATTCTGCTCAATATTAATGTAATCGCTTTATAAAATACAGTAAATTATCTGGTTTTGAGCTGCAACTGATAGGAACACATGTTATGATAAGACTGTTAATGTGGAGTAAATCAAATATAGCAGTAAAAAGTAGTAAATACTCCAATCACTATATCACTAGTCCATTTATTTTAAACACAACTGTAAATGTCCTTTAGTAAGCTTCCTATTTGTGTTTTTGTATTATATAGCTTGTTTTTCATGTTGGTACATTTTCAAGGTGTTTAACAATGTTGAGGTGCTTTTATTTTGAAAAAGTGCCGTCCAGTGTGAATCGGGTGCTTTCATTTTGAAAGGTAGTGACAAGAAATAACCGGTAGAACGGTTAAATGAAAAAACGACCGGTGAATAATAACGAGTGCGTCGTAATTCATATAAAGTTGATATAAAGTATGAAAAAGGCTTCTATAGTGGCTGGCTGACAGGACACAATGTTTGTTAAAGTTTATTTTCTTCTGTCATATATATTAGTGGCTATATTTGTTGTCTTAACTATAGTAAAAGTGTTGTTAGCTAGTGCTAATGTTTGCTATTTTTTTCAAAATAAAAGCACTGCGGTTATATATATTCAGCCAGTGGGCCGCCCAATGCCCAGGTCTGCCCTACGACAATACGCAGAGACACCAGGAGTGACTCAATACGCTCACCATTGGCACCAAATGTGATCAGCCACATACAAACATTAGGTTTAGACTCATCTGCACTTTACATTGTGGCAAATAAGAAACATTTTTTGTTAGTTCTGTTCATGGGTTGCACGATCAACATATTAAATTGAAGATGTTATTCTTTCCAACTTTTCTTTTGATAACAGTTGGAAGTGACAACACACCCAAAGGCATATTTAAAAAGCATTTAAATAGGTAACTTTAAAGTACTTTATCAGTTACTTTCAATAAAGAGTAACTAAGTAAGTAACAAGTGAGTCTTAAGAGTAACTTTCCCCAACTTGGTCATAAACCAAAGTATTGGATGAATTTAACTTTTGTTCAGATGCTGGCACTAGTTGAAATTACAGGGTCGCCCATAAAGTTGTAATAATTTTGTTTTCAGACACAATCCTCTGTTAATTGTAGTTTCATTTTCATTGTGATATGTTTGGAAGAGATTGAAGATATACACTTTATCTGTCAAAAATAAATCACATTGTCACAATCATTTCATGTAAAGAGGTCAAAAAAATATTTTATTCCATCTTTATGGGCGATGTATAACGATTCATCATGAGGGGACATGTATGTTTTCTTAATTTAATTCCATGACACTCTCTCTAATAGTTGTGGACAAACCTCAAACCTCATGGTGGCGCTAGAGGAAAAGTCATTAGGCTTCATCCTCTGGGGATCAAGAATATCTGTTCAAAACTTAGATATTTCAGTCAGGATGTAGACAGACTGACCACATGAAGCCACGCAATTAAATGTGTCGAAATGCAGCTACATGTTCATCTCAGTTCACGGTTCTTGCTTGTGAATGTCTTGTTTAGACCAAAAATAGTACTGCTTCAAAAAGCACAGCATCCTGTGACAGGTGCCATTGTAGAGGACTCAAAAAACAAAAACAAAAAAAAGGGCTCATAAATCACTTTTGCTGCATCGCAAGACAATGTCATCCAGAAATGCTCTGCTTTGGCCCATCAGATATCTGCAATTATCCATACCCGCTGAAATGTTTGGCTAATTTTACTCTTTTCTCTCCGTAAGCTTCGGAGCAGAGGAGAGAAATACTGCTGCTGCGACAACTTAACAGAGTTTTACAATCCTGCCTCAAAGGAGAATAAACTGCTGTGTGGTGTCTTTGTGATGATAAGCTTTCAGACTGGACTCTCTGGTTCATTTTTTATCTTTCTCGCAGATACCCAGTAGCAAAACAATCGCACCAAAGCAGCTGTGAAGTTATGCGCCGTAAAAGCGATGATTTAAACTGGTGATTTATCAGCCACGCTGATACATTTAAGGATCAGCCATTAGCCTTTAGCTAAACACGGGGATGTCGTCATGCTTGTTTGGTGGTTATTTGGTGTCACTGAACAGTCTGCTGGGGGAATCGTGTTAGTAAATCATGTGGTGGGGGCAGTCGGTGCCAGCCCTGATGAATCACTGAATAAAAACAAGCTGTCTGCAATTCTTCAGATCTGGAAACCAGGCTCGCAGTTAAAGAGACATTTTATATTTCACAGCTTCAGTGCTGCCTCTTACCTGAGGCAGAGCTTGCATCACTGTGTCCAGCAGAGCTCTCATCCCTGTAGCCATCTTCAACAGCTTCAGCACTGAAACATCGCAACAAGTCAACCACAGAGCATCATGTTTGTGTGTTTTTTTTGTGTCACTGTTTGTGAGTGTGTGTGTGTGTGTATGTGTGTGTGTGTGTGTGTGTACCTCTTGTGATCCTCAGGACTCTCATGATGCGTATGATAGTGGGGTTGATGGGGAGGGAAGCATTTAGGTCTATTTCCTCCAGTGTGATTCCCATGATGGACAAGAGCACGATGGCAAGGTCCAACTGGTTCCATCTTAACACACACACACACACACACACACACACACACACACACAAACTGTCAGTCTCTCTCAGGATCAATGGTGGTACTCAAGTTGTACTTGTATTTTACTTGAGAATTTCTATATTAAGTAACTTTATACTTAAAATTATATAGTAATATTGTTTTTTTTACTCCACAACATTTAGCTGACAGCTTTAGTTACTTTTGAGCTCGAGATTTAACAAAAAAAAAAAACGTGATTAATTCAAAGCATATCATAAGTTAATAATAGCATATCAAGTAGTTAAAATGATCCCTGTCGTACAAAATCAAAGTGCTGCTTACATAAAGGCATCAATACAAATAATCTAATTATTGGTAATATATAAAACAATCAGTGGGTCCATTCTGCATAATGAATACTTTTACTTTTGATACTTTGAGTACATTTTGATGCTGATACCTTTTTGTACTTGAGTCAGTTTTAAATGCAGGAGTTTTACTTGTAGTGGAGTAATTCGGCAGTATGGTATTAATACTTTCACTCAAGACTCAACAATATATTTGGAATATATATTACATTCTGCATAATGAGTTCTTTTACTTTTGATAATATAAGTACATTTTGATGCTGATACTTTTGTAAATCTTGAATGCAGGACTTTTTACTTGCGGTGGAGTAATTTCACACTGTGGTATTACTACTTTTACTGATGTAAGAGACCTGAATACTTCTTCCACCACTGCTAAGGATGAAACTGTGTGTTTATCTTTTATACTAATGTATGTGACAGCTTGAATACCTCTCTTTGAAAAAGCGGCGCAGGCCAAAAGCGATGAGTTTGAGAATGGCCTCGAAGACGAAAACCACTGTGAAGACGTAATTGCAGTACTTCAGTATCTCCTCGAAGTACTGCCGGGACACACAGACAAAAAAGACACACACTTCAAAAAAAAAAAAAAAAAAACCCCACTGTGGCTGTACTGTACTGCTGCACACACACACCCCTTCATTACTATGGTTCTAGGGCAGGTGGTGGAAAGGTGTTGCCATGGTTACCCGAGGCTGGTTGTAGTGCTCCATGCTCATGGTGAGCAGGTTTGTGAAGATGATGATGGTGATGAAGAGATCCAGGTAGTGGCTGGTGCACAAGGTGTGAATGGATCGACGCAGCGGGGTGTAGTCGGCGTAATACGGCTTCTCCTGGGCCCCTGCATTTAACACACACACACACACACACACACACACGGCCATTAAAATGCTTCTGAAAGAGAAATAAGATATGGGCTATGAAGTCACTGATGAAGTGGGTGCCAAGTGGCGCACTGCTGCGTATGTGTGTGTGTGTGCATGTGTACGGACCAAAAGTGCCACCTCAGGAATTCAATCCTATCCATCACGCATACACACACACACTGCATGGCACTTCAAGGTGTCTTTGGGCAGAAACCCTCACTGTCTGCTGCCAGACAGTTAACTGACTAAGAAGAAAGCACTACTAGAGATTACACTGCAGGGAGAGAAGGACAGTAAGACAGACATGAGGTAGAGCGAGAGGGAGAGTGTGTTTCTGAGCATAATACGGCCAGAAATTATGCATGTACTCATACAGTATGTATGTGGATAAAAGAGGTTTATCATGAGTATGTACAACATTAAAGCTTTGATACATGGCCAGAAGTATGTGGACGTGCCTGGACCAGGAATATTCCTGGCTCAAATTAGACTGAGTAAGGAAACTTGTTTATTATTTCTATCTGGGGCTTATTTTCCCATATTTTAGTGTGTAATGGAGACAACAATTTTTAAATTTGATCCAGGATTGAGCAACAGCACTGCAGCCGACAGCTCTGAAAAAACATGCTGCAATGTAATCCTCCTTGGTCAATATACATCCATTTAATTTGCTTGTTTCTGCCTCTGACAGGTTGTTATTGTCAGTGTCTGACAACATAATGAAAAGAGAGGAAAAAAAGAGTTTATTTCCCATTCTCTTGATCTGGTCTGTTCGGTGTTCTGAGGAGGAGTCTAGTTATGAATTCTTGTGTGGCCTCGAAAACGGCTAAATATTCAGCGATGACATAAAGAGTCTTTTAGATAGCACTAACCTTGTGCCTGTACCTCAACACAAAAACAGTCTTCCAGGCACTAAGAACGAGACTCCTCCTTCAGGGACACTTGGTTAGACACAAAAACAAACCAAACAGTTCAAGCGAAAGGTAAAGAAATTATTTTGGCTGCAGCACTCTCGCTCAATACTGGAACAATTTTGAAAAATTGCTGTCCCCATCAGACACAAAAAACATGGGAAACTAGGTTTCAGGTTGTAAAATACTGAAAGATTCCCTTAAAGCTACAGCATACCTTGACAGTTTGGACAACAGTATGCTTCCAACAGTCCCTGTTCTGTTTCAATGTCCATAAAGAAATGTTTTTCTAAGTTGGTGTGGAAGAATTTGACTGGCCTGCACAAAGCCAATATTTTGACCCGATCCAACACCTTTGGGATGAGCTGAGAGCTGAGCCTTATCGCCCAACATCAGTGCCAGACCTCACTAATCCTGGTCCACTGGATGAATTGTGTTTGTGCTACAGCTCCATCACATTTCAAGTCTTAAAATGGTCTGTTCTTAAGTAACCTTTCCAATATTGTTTAGAGCAGTTTGACTGATTTTTTGTGCTTTAACCCTTTATCGGGCGAAGAACTGTATTTGGTAACTTCAGTGGATATTAACATGGGGTCCCCATGTCTCTCTGTTTGGTTGTAGAACCACCTGGACTTGTACGAGGAGAACTTGACTATGACGGCATATAGTATGAATAAAAATAAAAATACAAACCGGGGGGGGGAGTTGCAAATTTACTAGATTAAAGTGCCAAATCTACGCGAAAAATTGTGCAGATTTAAGAGATTTAAAGTGGCAAATCTGCTCGAAAAAAGTTGCAGATTTACGAGACAAAAGTGAAAAAAAAAAAAACTTTTTTTCTCGCAGATTCACCTCTTTTAATCTCATAAATCTGCAAAAAAAATTCGCGTAGATTTGACACCTTAATCTCGTAAACTTTTTTTCTCAAAATATTATCCCTGTCCACCGGGTCCGTATGTTTTTTTTTTTTACACATTCTGGCAGTATGTAATATCCTCCAATATTCTTTAGGGTTGAAATTTGGAATCTGCAAGTATTTCAATGAGTGTCCTATTAAGGGTTAAAAACATAACGATTACACCTTTAAATCTAATCTGTGATCGTGTTCTAAGAGAGAGTTTGTGCTTTTAAATACTACACACAGCATGCTGTTTTAAACATATTTTGTCTGTATTATATCAGCAGAAGGACAACCGTAATAGCACTTCTCCTACATCCCAGACATCAAAGTAGAGAGTGAAATAA
Organism: Centropristis striata; assembly: GCF_030273125.1. Lineage (NCBI taxonomy): Eukaryota > Metazoa > Chordata > Actinopteri > Perciformes > Serranidae > Centropristis > Centropristis striata. The sequence continues at coordinate 8,478,686 of NC_081517.1, read as the reverse complement.
ACAAACAAGATAAACTAGTTTTGCCATATGTCTATAAAGACATTCATTAGTGTTACAATTTGATTTAGCAGATGCTTTTATCCAAAGTGAGGTACACCTGTGAGTTCATACAATACAAGCGAAGAGAAATAGTCACTAAGGAATGTATAATTAATTGTCAAATCCATGTAAATTGTCAAAAAAATATATTAGGGGTGTAAATCATGGGATTCGTCACAATACAACATTTGGTAAAAATGCAGTACAACTTTGTTTCGGTTCGATTCAAGGGCCATCGATCGATATGAGATGATTTAATATGCCCATTTAACACAAACTGTTCTAAAGTATAATATAATAACAGTACAACTAAAATAGGACTTCACAAAGTTATTTCTGAGCTCTTTCAGATATTTCAATGAAAAACAATCATTCTTTTTTAATACAAAGAATAAAAACAGACTCTCCGTTCACTATAAAGTGCCACAATGTATTTGAGTGCAAATGTTTTTCATGGGTTAACGTAAAGAAACTGTGATGATCTTTCAATTATGAACATTCCCAAGATCGGTTCTATCTGTGTGCTCAGTTTACGTCTCAAAACAACACAGGGAGACTTTCAGAATAAAACCATATATAAAAGTGTTCTTATTTTTGAAAGGAAAGCACAATTTTTAAAAATTATTAATAATAATAATAATAATAATAATAATTAAATAACAGATATACAGACTAGACATTGTTAATGTGGTAAATGACCATTAAAGCTGGAAACGTCCAATTTTCTAGTGAAACATCTATTATGTATTGTCAGCAACCATCACTCCTGTGTTAATCCACTTTTATAGTGTAGAAAGGCTCACTGATCATCAAAACACCTCCACATTATGCTAGCACAGCTGAAAACTGTCCGTGCTGATTTGAGAAGAAATAAAATCATCCTTCCTCAGACTAGTTGAGTGTCTAGAGGTAAAGTTGGAGCTTTTTACAGGTTAAAATGATTATTTCTACCCTTGTCAATGATTTTACTATAATTTCGAATAATTTTGTAAATCAATCATGACTAAAACAGTTTGTTTTCATGGAAAACAACCCAGACATTTTCTGGGTTACCCCAAACTTTTGAGCACAAGTGAACATCGACATTTGGGCATTGCATCGATGCAGTTGGATCATTTGCAGATTAATCAATATATCGACCTACGGTCATGGAAAAAAGGATTTTGGTTATTATCAAGAAAACCATGGAAACAAAGGAACAAATGGACCTTTAGTTGTACCAGGCATTAAAATGAACAAGAAATTGAAGAAAACAAGGATGGTCTAATATTTTTTCCATGACTGTATGTTTACACCCCTAGCTTTTATGAATTTCACACTGAACTTGTCCTGCAAAAATAGGCTTGAAAAGACAGCAGAGCGGATAAAAGCAGAGTGAGGAAGATTCCCAAGTCACGAGTCAAGTCGATCACGGACTGAAAGTGGACACCGGTAGTAAAGCTCGTGTTTAAATTGAAGCATCTTGTGGAAAGCCTTCCTGAGAGAGTGGCAGCTGTTATAGCAGCATATTAATGACAATGGTTTTAGAATAGAATATTTTAAACAATCACATGTGGGTGTTTAGGTGTCCACATACTTTTCGACCATGTACTTTAAGTCTCTTATTCCCTCTCCTCCCCTTCCCTTCCCATCCCGTTATCTCACTTCTCCGCCTCTTCTCCAACCGCTTCTGTCGTTTCTCCTCCCTGATCCGCGCCTCCTCCTCCTCCTGCTGCTGGCGACACTTGTGAAAGTTTTCCACCACCACGCCCACAAACATGTTGAGCACAAAGAAGCTGACGATGAGGAGGAAAGAGATGAAAAACAGCAGCATCCAAGGGTTGTTGTTTCTTATTGGCTGCAGAGAGAAGAAGGAGAGGAGGAGGAGGAGGAGGAGGAGGAGGAGAGGTAGCATGGGGACAAAAAGCAAAAAGAGAGGAGGACCAAAGAGTGATGGAGAGGGTGAGGAAGGAAGAAGAGGAGAGAGCATAAACAAGAAGACAATGTAAATCCTGAGTCAGCACTGAAACTGCTAGCACTGTCAACTCACATCTATTTATCCATCTGCCTTTTCTTTTCCCTTACACCTCCCTTCTCTCCTGAAATATTTTCCACTTTCTGCTCCAAACAAACAAGATCAGATGGTGCCTGAGACTGACACAAAACAGATCCAAAATGCAGTGAAATACAATAAACACTGAATGGTTGGTATGTCTCTTTGATATTCATTTTTTACTCTCTTCCTCTGTATGTATGTATGTGTGTGTGAGTGTGTGTGTGAGTGTATGTGTGTGTGTGAGTGTGTGTGTGTGTGTGTGTGTTCTTGTACTTCCTACATAGTGAGGACCAGAACACGTTTTTAACCAACAGAGTGGGGACATTTTTGCAAAGTGAGGATATTTTGGCCGGTCCTCTAAAAAATAAGAGTTTAAAAAATTAACTGAAACTGTATTGTGTGGTTACAAAACTAACTAAAATTAACTAAAATTATAGTGAAAATGTCCTTCGTTTTCGTCATTGTCAACTTTCTTCATACATAATGAAGATGGATAAAACAAAGGAAATGAAGGCAAAATTTACTGTGACCTCTTTTAATCTCCCACCCAACAAATACCCCATTACAAAAAACTACAACTAATAAAAACTAAACTAAAACTAAAGCATTTCAAAAACATAAATACTAAACTAAAACTGGCAAACTGACTCTAAAAACGAATTAAAACTAATTGAATTTGAAAACAAAAAATCCCAATGAAGATAAAAACTAATGAAAAATCCAAAACTATTATAACTTTTCAAGGGAATTCACTATTACAATGAGTGTCCTCACAAAGACAGAAGTACAAGAATGTGTGTGTAAGTGTGTGTGTGCGTGTGTGTGTGTGTCTTCACCTGCTGGTCCACTGCGACAGCATCCAGGCCGTCATACATGATGCTGACCCAGCCGTCTTTACACGACAGCACAAACAGTGACATCAGCGCCTGGAAGAGTGAGACACATAAATCAACGTCATGCTGTCAATCAGTTTATAAGCTCAGGTGTCAGCATGTGTACATGTGTGTGTGACTAACCTGCCCCAGGTTGTCAAAGTTGTATTTGCGCCTCACCCAGCGGTATCCGGCATCCAGACACTGGGTCTTATTGGTGATGTTGCTCACATCGCGTCCGTCACAGTAGAAGAACTTCCCTTTAAACAGCTGCATTCACAGACAGATGTGTGCACACAGATAAACACATGCAAGAACGCTGCAACCTCCAGGTAATATAAACAAAAGCTTCACAGCGCGAGATAACGTTGATGCATTACTTTACAGCAAATTACTTGGCGAGAGCGCCTACAGGCCGACTGTATGGTACAGCTAAGATCTTCAGGTACCATCTGGTCCGGTCTGCTTCACAGTCATTACACACTCCAGCAGGGAGAGTTCTCAAGATAAGCCAGAAACACAGTGGAAGTGTGTCTTTCTGAGAAATAAAGTATGCTTGTGTGTTAATATTAGCTTCAGCATCCATCAAACATAATTTCCTGTGGGAGCGTGATTTTGAATATTTGCAGGAATATTTGCAACAAGCAATACTGTAGAGAGGAGCTGACAGATGCTGTTACATCAAATGGCTCTAAGTACCAGTGAATATTAAAAAAACCTTTTTTGGCTTGTGACACCTTAAAATGTCCTTCCTTCACAGGATGTTTTTATCGATTTTGTGGCTGCAGAGATTAAACTGTAGGCTGCACAATTATTCAACATTTTATCAGAATTGTTATATCGACTAGTGTAATTTTTTCTGTGAAAATGAGAAAATGATGATACAAAATTGTATATTATTTCCATGTATTTATATTTTTATTGTCTCTTGCGTTCATTAATTTTGCACATTTATACTAGTTTTTTACTTTTACTCTATTCTAATTTATTGTATTGGTGTTGCGCTGTTGCTGGAAGTGCTTATCTATCTATATATCTATCTATCTATCTATCTATCTATCTATCTATCTATCTATCTATCTATCTATCTATCTATCTATCTATCTATCTCTCTATCTCTCTATCTATCTATCTATCTATCTATCTACAAAATTGATTATTCCCTCCATTATCATGAATCGTGACATGAATCGTATCTTGAACATTTTTCCAAATAATTCAGCTCTTGATGAAACTATCCAGTAGTTCAAAAGAAGGGCAGTTACTTGTCAAAAGCAGTAGTAAAATAAACGTATTTCATGTAACAGAACCATTTCCCCCCCATTCTCACACCTTTAATTATTTGAGATTCCTGAGATTTATCTTGCAGGGTCCCGACCGACAGATTTAGAACCAATGTTTCACAGCATGATAATCTTATTGAGCTTTTCCTTTTACATCTTGTATGTTTTATCTAAAAATTGTATTTTATCAGTATGTTTTGAAAATTAAAAACTGATAAATAATGCCTAAAATAAATAAATTACAAAGCGTACTCATTAATGAAATTAATAACATGAAAATCCAGGTGAAAATCCAATTTAAAAAAAATCTTTTTCAGCACAATCCCTCTGTAGTTGAACCATTGTATTTTTAATTACTTCCAGGGACTCTGGTGCATAATCAGCAGCTCATTTGCATTTCCTCCCAATTTTTCTCTCCACTTTTTTATTACCTGCAGCGTTTTCTGAGATGTGCCTCGTTAATTCTAAACCACTGTGATCAGTGTCTTCTTGCAGCAGAAAAGACAACAAGCTTTGGATGTTTGGGCACATAAAAACCGGGTGAAAATAAGTTTAAACTGAGCCTTTTTCAGTGCAAAAAAAAGCTCCCAAATATTGAGGCTTATCTTCAACCAACAGTGGGTGAACAGGGAATATACTGTTTAAATGTTTACCTGGACTCCCAGAATTCCAAACACAATGAAAAAAGCGCAGCAGATCAGGACGATGTTCCCAATGGGTCTGAGGGATGTGATCAGAGTCTCCACCACCAGTTTCAGACCAGGGGCACGACTTATTACCCTGCGACACACACACACACACACACACACACACACACACACAGACACAAGGTCACACACACGCTTAACAAGTACACCACATAATATTAAAGAAAAAATCTGGGCTTTTTCAACCTGGACTCTAAGCAAAATGTTGTTTTCTGTTACTTTTATTTGATCCAGTTTGTTATCATCTAACCAACCGTGTTTTTTAAGTCTTGTTCTGAAATCTCACGAGGTGACTTGTTGCCAGAAGACAATCGTGGAAACATGAGTGAAAGAGTTGGAGCAAGGAGGTCCCAGAACAGTTTGTTGCGTTCACTTTGTTTTATCTTAAGGATTTTCAATGTCACAGCTGAATAATTTAGAAGTGTCTACGACAGAGCTCCAGGCTCCTTCACCTCCTCCGTCAGACCCTTTCCAGTCCCGCACTTTTTGGTCTGCAACAAAACTTGGTTAGAATAAGCAACATGACCTCCAGCAATAACACCAAGGTAAAGAATACAGTCTTAATCTTTCAACATAACTGTAGCTTATAAAATGTGTTTGTTGTCTGCAAATGAATGTTAACATTAGCTGAAATATTGGGGCGGCTGTGGCTCAGTTGGTAGAGCGGTGGTCAATTGACCGGAAGGTCAGCCTACATGAAGTATCCTTGGGCAAGATACTGAACCCCAAATGGCTCCCAATGCTGCGTTCATCGGTGTGTGAATTAATTCCCAATGGTGGCAGGTGGCACCCTTTGGGTAGCCTCTGCCACCAGTATGAATGTGTGTGTGAATGGGTGAATGAACGCAGTCTGTAGTGAAGCGCTCTGGATAAAAGCACTATATAAGTGCAGTGCATTTACCATTTTACCATTTAAATATTACAGTGAGCTCTTTTCTTGTTGTTTGTGTGACAATAGTGTATTTGTAATCATTTGATTAGGTTAGTACAAGTTATTTGCTGCTTAAGTTCTGTCAGAGGTCCCAACCAAATCCCTGAACAGGCTTCAATACACTCAAAGCTCCACCGCCCAAGTTCTCTCCCGGTCCACATCACCCCCACCCTCATCCACCTTCACTGGCTCCTGGTTAAATCACACTTTGAATACAAACTCCTCATCCTGACCTACAAACGCACTCGCCTATCCACATCTCACCGACCTCCTCCACCCTCTGACACAAGTCTGCTCATCACCCCCTGCACCAAACAAAAGACTTTTGGGGCTTGTGCATTCAGCTCCGCAGCCCCCACCCTCTGGAACTCTCTCCCGGCCAAAACCAGTAAACGCTGCCTCCCTGGACATTTTCAAAAAACCTCTCAAGCACCATCTCTTTACAAAGGCTTTTGGACTCATTTAACCCCCTCAACCGTCATCAGTGCCCAATTGTTTTAAGTCATGCCTACTTTATTGTATTGTATTGTAAAGCATCCTTGGGTTTCTTGAAAGGCTCTATATACATTTAAGTTATTATTATTATTATTATTATTATTATTATTATTATTATTATTATTATTATTAATAATAATAATGTTACCTAACTTCATAAGTTGCAGTTATACCAAAATATTGGGGTTGCATTGTTGAAACATGAAACCAAATGTGAGCAGTCAGCTTATAACGGGCCTACCCAGACAGTGGCATGGACGTGATGCAATGTATTATTACATATACAGTCAGTATGCTACTTTATTCATTCATGAAAAGTGCGATACAATGCACAGTGGCATGTCTATGTTGAAGCAGGATGACACATAGAATTTATCACCATGACGTACATGATAACAATGTGATTTTTCACCACCGGTCCAGTGCTGAAGGTGGAATCAGGCCTTGAGATCTACAGTAGATCACTATTACACTATCAGTAGCTTTGCACCTCATCTCTGCTGCATTTTTTAAATACTGATTTTATGACATTTTTCATTTTAATTTTACGACATTTTATGTGATCCTATGCATTTTATGTATTCGTTTTACACTTTTATGAGATAATACTTGCATCATGGTTTATATACAGTTTACCTTGCAATTGGTGGAGTTGGGCTGTAAGGGTCGAAGCCAGTTTTATACTGGACACTTTCCGAGGTGAATTATTGTGGAATTAACTTTGATTAGACCAGTCAGTGAATTTGTGTTCGTCGGGACAGTTCGACTCTTCAGTCAGCGGCATCAGAGCAAAACAAGGTGTGCACACAGACCCAACACACACAATTGTAAAGTACTTATTAAGTTGCTTTGCTGCACTATTTATCATCTATATTTTTAACTTCCATTTTATAAATTGAATGTTTTTAATATGTTTTTAACATGTTCCTTTTATGTCAATTCAATGTGAAGCACTTTGTGACTGAAATGTATTTGTTGTGATGCATTTCATGTATGAAAGGTGCTTTACAAATAAAGTTTATTATTACTATTATTAGTAGGTTAATTCGCTGATTTTCGATGATGAGACTTTTGTTGGATACAGTAAATAAACTAACTGGCTTATGCAAAAGGTAAAGAAAAAACATTAGATTTGTCTTTATGATTATTCCAATTATGAAGTCACTCATTTTAAATACAATCTGAGCCTGTCAGTGAAAAACACAAGGACTTTTAGAGGACACACATTGAAGTTGCGCAATTGTACCAAAGGATTACACTGCAGCCCATTTCACATCTGCCGGCTGCAGCCGCTCTCGCTGGAACAACTTCAAAAATTAAAAAACGAGTCCCCATTGTTCACTTAGACACATAAATATGGGAAATAGAGTCCAGGTTGAAAAATACTGAAGTTTCTGTTTATTGTTATGAACATAAGAGACTCCTACCTGAGTGGTCGCAGTGTGCGGAGAAGACGAAGCACACGGAGGATACCCAGGATTCGATTTCCACCTGCTGATGCGATGGACACCAGGATGTCCACCATCGACACGAACACCAGCAAGCCGTCCAAAATATTCCAGCTGCTCTGCAGGTACACACCTTTTCCAAAGTACAGGCCCATAGCTACCACCTTAACACATGCACAGACACAGATCCAGCACAATTACTGAGATGATAAAATAATATGAGGTGTAAAATGAGTCTGAAAGCAATTCTGATCCCCACCCAGGAAGAAAATTGCCCTTTTATAAGTAAGATGAGAAAATGACTTTGGAGTGAAGTGCTCGTTCTTGTTATGGTTACCTTGATCATCATTTCACCCACGAAGATCACAGTGAAGATGTAATTGGACACACTGAGGAACACCCGCTCCTGTCACACACACACATACACACACACATACAAGTGTGAGTGTGCACAGACACACACAGAGAAGCACATTACTCAATTTAAGGGTTTCGTGTCCCAGCAGCTTTAGCTTTGATTCTAAACTCTAACTGCAATGTGTTACATAATGAGCTGAAAAAAAATACCATTACGGTTGTAGTAGAAACATAATAAATACATACTGAGAACAGCACGTGTTCGTATAATGACTCCCAAACGGCTGTTACATCAGCAACAAGCACATGCACTCCCTCTGTAATCGACAGCTTGTGTTGTGTCATTTGTGTACGTGTGTGATCCTGCACTTCTATCTCTGTGACGACTGATTGGGAGTTTTAAGCACAGTGACAGGCTAGATGATAGTGATAAGGTTAGAATCACATTTATCCTAAGGTGCGGTACACTGTAAAAAAAAATCTGTTTAATTTACGGTAAAATACCGGCAGCTTTGGTTGCCAAAACTTCACTGTAAAAAATACAGTGAGCGTATGTAAATGTAAATATCAGCAAAAACTGTAATTTATACTGAATAATCCCATTACTTTTAGGATAATTGTGTCATCATGGTATTTCTCCATTAATTTCACATCAAAATTTTATATTTTTACACTAAAACTGTGTGTTTTCTGCAGTTTATGGCAGTTGAATTTAAAGTTTTATGATATTCTTTGATTTACAGTAATTAAAAGTATTCACTACGGTGATGTACAATGTTTAATTTGACAACCTATTTCTGATGCAATTTGACAGTGTTTTACTGTAATTTCTACAAAGGTTTTTTACAGTGTAAGGTTATTTGTATTGCATTTTTCAGATACAGTGCAACATCTAAAAAACACAATGAAGATGGAAATAATACTACAACACAAGGAATACAGTTTCTGTGCAAAATTACAGCAGTTAAATGTAGGTTAAAGTGTTTTCAACTGGTTATAAAACAGATACAAAATAAATACTGATGCCTCTATTTGACCTACATAAGCCAACAAGACCATGAGCGAGAAGACTGGTTATTTCTATATTATTCTTGTTGTCATTGGGTCAGATTCCCCACAAAATCAGATAAAACGATATATGGCACGCACATTGGAAGACTCTACATTATGTTTATATTTTCCCAGGCAAGTTTCCCAGTATGTTAGCCAGTTAAAATGAAGCAGGAAGAGATTCTTCATGAGAGAATTGATAATGAACAAAAAAAGACAAGACACGGTTTAACATTAAAATATATGAATTTTCCATGGTGGCTAAAACTTTGTTTCACCATCATTATTTTACAGTTGTTAATCTTATCTAGCCACAGATAGATACAACACCTCATTGCTATGCATTCTGCTAACAGCTGAGTTTAAAACAAAACAACAGCTTAAAAAATATGCTGTGTTTCTACATCACTTGCTTCCAAAACAAATTCACATGCTAGCCAGATCAAAATAATTACAGCGTTATTATGGATTATGGATATGGCAGTTCCAAACAACCCACCCTGCGAGGCAATGATTGGTCAGGGCCGTGCATTCTTCTGGCTTCACATTAACGTTAAAAAAAGGGTATGGAGGAATGTTTTCTCAACTTGCTGGTGGGTCAAGTTGGAAGTCACAGGGCTATCAAACCCAGGACCACGGGTTTGACACCCCGTTGTGTAGGGGACAAATGTATGTTTTGTTAAATTAAGTGTGGATTGGGGCGCCCTGTAGCTGAGGCTGAGGCACAGGTTTGATTTTCCCCTGCAGCCCTTTGCTGCATGTCATCCCGTATCTCTCCCCTTTCCTGTCCTATCAACTAAAGGCAAAAATGCCCAGAAAAATATACTTTAAAAAGTGTGGATTGGTGGGAAAATGGCAGTAACTTTAGGCTTAGCTTTTAATTATAATTAGGAAAGGGCTCATGTGATTTAATCACAGTTAATGAACAACTTCTTACAAATGTTAGCTCTTGCTAGCTTCCTACAAAGTGGAAAAGAAGATCCAATGCGGCGTCACGACATTGTGCAGAATGTAAGGTACCATGCTGACCAATCATATCGTCTCAGAGTGTGACTTTTTCTGAACTGCAGTGGGATCCATAATACCGCATCTTAACCACACATGGCAGTGGCGCTAGCGGGCATTACTGCTTTTGTCCACAGGGGGCGCCAAAATTAAAGTTCTTTGTTGTTGCTTGAAAGGTTCAGGTCAAAGATACATGTTGTTGGGCAGAGAAAACATATGTGTATGTACGGTATGTATATGTGTGTGTGTGTGTGTGTGTGTGTATGCTACCATGCTGTGGGGCTGTATGTCCGGCCTCTCCAGTGCAATCGTGATGCAGTTAAGGAAGATGAAGAGGAGGATGACGTGATCAAACATCTTGTGACCTATGACCCTCTGACACCAGATCCTGAACCTGCAGAGAGAAACAGAGAGAAGGAAAGAGCTTCATCAACTACTCCTCTATTTATTAAATGATAATTTGTACTTCTCACACGTTACCAACATCACTGAACATGCCACAACATAATGTATTTGTTTTCACTTGGACAGCTTTAATTGATAAAAATGGACGTTGTATTACTATAAGCCTTGGCTGAAATTTTCACACTTCAGCTGTGAATTTTCACACATGCTGTGGTTTAAGCCACCTAGGCCACTCGGGAGGATATCAGGGGCCGTGTGTGTGTGTGTGTGTGTGTGTGTGTGTGTAGTGTGTATTTACCGGTTGTGTGGAGCGAACAGATAGAGGGCCCACTCTTCATGCTCCAGGCACCACTGAGGCTCATATGGCTGCAGCAGCTTCTTCAGCTTCTTACATAAACTCTGGAAGGAACACACACACAAATTTGCATGGGATTACATGAGAATTACCTGTTTTTTTATGGTTGTTAGTTCATTTCCTGTATCATTATGTACACTCGGTAAACAAATAAAATCATGCAGTCTTCATTTTATAATCCAGAATCAAATTGAAACTGTTTGACTTGGTGGAAAACACTGAATTGCAGTCGTGACTCATAATGTCTCAGTACATAAAAATTCCAACACAGCACAAGTTGTTCAAACAATGTGCCCAATATTTCCTCCACCCTGCTCATAATTTAAATCCAGCTAATTAAATATTTTCAAAGTGTCGACGGGTACTAAGGTTGGAATGTATGCCTTCGCAAGATAATTAGCAGCAGTTTTTGAACTCTTGAACGAGCCGAAAACAACTTCTTTTATTAAGTTTTTTTTAACTGGAAATAACAAAAGTGGGACACCGTGAAAATGTCTTTTCTTGTGATCATCATGGACCATTTAAACAGACTAACTAGCTATATTTGAACAAATAACACCGAAGCAGAGAGCTGCACCTCCTCAATCTCTTCCTCCTCCTGGTCGACGTGGCAGTGCGTGGTCAGGGGAGCGTCTTCGGGGAGGTGGAACGTGGTGCCGTTGCAGTCGGGCGGGTGGAGCATGGGCACCTGCATGTACTCCGGCTGGTCCAGGGACTGCTCCCTGCTGCTGAAGTCCGAGCTGGTGTGCGTGTCGGACAGCAGGGACTCCATCTCCCCCGACTGGCTCTTCCTGTGGAGGCTGGGTGCTCGGCTGATACTGGTCCAGCTGGAGCGCCGGCTCTGAGGCCCGCCGTCCCACGTGGCCTGTGAGGGCAACTTTGGACAACAGGAGCAAATGGTTGGACTTCTGACAGATTTGTGAAAAAAAAATAAGTGCAAAACAATATTTAATTCTTGTTATGAATGTTTCACCAGTACAAGTGCTGTGGGGCAAATACCAGCCTGCACATTAGAATACACATTAAGGCAGTTTGATAAACTGAAATATGACCACCCCCTCTCCTTTCATGATTCGGTTTGATCTTATTTTTAAACAAATAAGCAAATGCACTCCGCCACCCCCAGCACCAATAAGAAGCATTGTGCTGCAGTGCGTCAACACGTGTGATTTACTACTTTTACCACAGTTAAAAAAAAGATCTGAATACTTCATCCTCCTTTTCATTAGTTCAAAATCACGTGTGGAAATATGACAGCGACAACAAGAGGTGTGGAGAGGAAGTTGAGGTGCCATGGGAATAGGGCTGCTGCTAATAGTCAACCTTAAAGCAGAACTATGCAGCATTTTCAACTTAATAAAACAGTTTAAAAATCATTGTGATGGTTAAGTGACCTATGTGGGCACAAATCTTGGCCTTCCCTGCAACCCCTGCCATCTCCTGGTGAAAAAACAAGCCTTGCAAGATCTGTACTAGCATCCCAGCACTGAAGGATTGAAAAGTCTCACAAGACTGAGAGGGAAAAAGAAACGCTTTATACAGCTATCGTGCTATCTTGAAAGCAACCACATTTGTTCAGGTCCACACACCCTCCCACTCACTACACTCTTTGAGTGAAAGACGTCTGGCTCCTCTGCCTCTGCAGGGATCTACGTCTCAAACTAGACTCTTCTCCTCTGTGGAGCCTCGGTGGTGGAACGAACTCCGGAACACCACCCGATCTACTGAGTCCTATCAATCTTTAAGAAGAGACTTAAGACCAACTCTTTACTGAATACCTTCACTCTTGATCTACACAGATGACAATAATAAGAATAAACTAGAAAATTTCCTCTGGGGAAATTCTGAAAGGGCCACGGGAGCTACTGCCGGTGTGTGTACACTATGATGAGATTCTTCAGAGATTTCAAACTATGCCCTTTAACCTCAAAGTGTGTGTGTGTGTGTGTGTGTGTAGCGAAAATCGCATAAACTTACCTCTGTGTGTGTGTGTGTGTGTGTGTGTGTGTGTGTGTGTGTGTGTAATTAAAATCACATAAAGTTACCTGTGTGTGTGTGTGTGTGTGTGTGTGTGTGCGTGCACGTGTGTTTGAAGCATGTGTATGCATGTGTGAGGAGTGTGCACACTTACGCGCATGTGTGTGTATCTGTAACTGTAATCACATCAAAGATCAAAGGCAATCAGATCAAAGCAATCAACAGAAATAACTGACACCTGTTCCGGCTCAGTGACAGCAGAGGTGGACAGCCTCTCAAATTCATATTCTGTAGAGAAAAGTAATAGCACACCGATCCCGATCAAACCGCACGTTTTGATATATAATTTGTCCTGCAACTCTTCAAGTTGTAGGACTAGCGGGACGAAATTGCGTCCGCAAGAGGAATAAGAAGAAATCCACAGTATAACAGCTTCGCCCAGAGCACTGGTCCCTACAGCTATTGCTGTATGGGACCAGTGCTCGGTGCGATTGCCCCGAGGCCCTAATAAATAAAATAAAACAAACTTTCGCATTGACGGCTAGCACAAGCTAAAAGCACTTACGTCCTAATGGACTCAAACTTAACCCACGGCACTTACTCTTGCTATGTTTCTTGACTTCATCCTTGCTTGTGTTGTATCAACTCTCAAATGTACGTCGCTTAGTATAAAAGCGTCTGCTAAATGACATTGTAGAATTGTTTTCAGTTAGCAGCTCGATTGCTATCGACTGTTAGGTTAGGTTGTTGCTATCTATGTGGCAAACTTGCCACACAACTGAGGTTATGTATTCATTCGCTATATGTCTCTTATATGGAACAAATACAGAATTGCATTTCACTTTGGGCCTTACGGTGCTCCATAATAACCTATGCTAATCACTCAGAACCGAGATGTTTCTTTGTAATGATGACAACATATGCACATGCCAGCAAAGGGCAACAGTATTTACAACAGTGTTCTGAAATAAAGGGGGAGTCCTGGGAGGCCTTTAATGATGATGGTATTTTGTAGGTGACTGGTTGGGCTGTAGGTAATGCAAAGATGGGTGTCTTCCTGGGGTGTCAGTCAAAACAAACAGTAGCCATCCAATGAGTTTAAGGATTTTACTTTGTAGTCAGAGGGATTAGGAGCGGCCTTTCAACAGATGGTCGAGCTCATTATTAGTATTTTGGCCTTTATGTGACAATGAGTCTACTGTGTTTGTATTAGCAAGGAGATCTATTGCAGCAAAAAAAACACTCCCAATTTCTGCTATTCTTTTTTTTTTTTACGCAGGTGACACAGCTTTATTTCTCTTAACACCCCACCAATAACAACCAATTAATCACCTCAGGGACAAAGACAAATCATAGTTATCGGCCCAGACACGACACATGCTCACACCTCACGCAACTTGGTTTATCTCAGCCAGTAACGCTTCTAGCTGCAGAGATCACTGTGTTTACTTTTGATAATAACATTAATTTCAATCTGCATGTTAAAAGTCTTGTTTTACCAAGTTAGCAGAATCTCTCAGATCCAGTCCTTCCTGTCTCAAAACAACTTGGAAATTGTCATTCATGCATTCATCACATCCAGTGTGGACAACTATGATTCAGTCTACTCATGCCTAAGCAAACCCAGCCTTTCTAGACGTCAGTTAATTCAAAGTGCTGCTGCCAGACGCCTCGCTAATTCTAACAAAAGAGTCCATATAACCCCAATTTTAGCTTCATTATACAGGCTACCTGTGCGTTTTAGAATTTATCATTTTTAAAGGCAAGAATGGGACTGGGCCCCCCAATACATCAATGAATATTTAATCCCATATGAGTCAAAGTGTAGCCTGAGATCCTCTGGCAGGTCCATTTCAGAGATTTCAAGATCTAGATTAAAAAACAGAGGCGACCAGGCCTTGCTATCAGAGCCCTGTCGCTCAGATATGATCTGCTGGAGGAGATCAGACAAGCTATCTTTGTCTTCTTTTAATCTCTTTTAAAACACACTTGAAATTCACTTTTACTAAGTTAATTCCTCACTCTGTCTGCCTAATTAAAATCCTATTGTTTAATATATTGTTGTTAACTGAAAAATTGTAAAGGTGCTTGACAAATAAAATGTATTATTATATTATGTTTAATATAAGCTTGATCAACAAATAATAAATGAGCATTATTCTGTGCACAGAGAGACATTAATGTAAATATATCTAATGTGTGAGAGAGAGGCGTAAAATGTGATGAAAGAAAAAGCTTTTTAGAGAGCAAATATATTCATTAAGCCTGAGTTCTGACAGAAAAACACTGTGCTTGTTCCACAAAAAAAAGCACTGTGCTGTGTGAAACCAGATTCTAACAGTCAATAGCACCTATGTTGCTTTGCAGGCAAAATAACACTGCAAATTAGTACCAACCACCTGAAACGGCACAAAAAAAAGTGCCGGGAAAACTTCAGTGGAAATTCCCCGTCACGATCTACTCAAACATCCGCAGCGTGAGAGAACACCATCACTGACAGCAGCGTGTAACCAATTAACAGGCGAGAACGGTCGAACAGAGCAGCAATGCATGTCACTCTTCTCTTCTGCACTGCACAGGTTACGCTCCCTGTCACGCCTCAAAAACCACATTTCTCTCCCGTGATGATTCTGACACACCACACGATCAGAGCTGATAGTTGCTTTGCTTGGATCCATTCTGCTGTTAAACATGTTGACACAGAGCAGCAAGACATGAGTAAATAAAACTGGTCGGTTGCTGGTTGCAAGATATTTGGCTTTTCCAATGTTCGAATGTAACTAAGTACATTTACTCAAGTTTTGTATTTTAGTACAATTTTGAGGTACTTGTACTTTACTTGAGTATTTCCATTTTATGTAACTTTATACTACATTACTTTTGAGGTAAATATTGCACTTTTTACTCCACTACATGTAGCTGGCAGCTTTAGTTTCCTTCCGGGTCGAGATTTAACATAAATAAACATGATTCATCTAAAGTGATTAGACTTTTTTTTAAATTAAACCACAAAAAAGTATATTAATTAGTTAATATTAAGCCCTATCTTTTCAAAATCAAAACACTGCATACATAGATGCATAAATACAAATAATGTAATAATATATTTAGAACATAAAACAATCTGAGTGGCTCCATTCTGCATAACAAGTACTTTTACTTTTACTTCAGTAAGTTTTGAATGCAGGACTTTTACTTGTAGTGGAGTAATTTCACAGTATGGTATTAGTACTTTTACTTAAGTAAGGGATCTGAATACTTTTTCCACCACTGGGCTTTTCTTAAAGTTTTATGAGGAAGGAAATGCATTAAAGTCATTTGTTAGGTCCTAAAAAATGTTCTGTTTGGTTGAGAAACAGTGCGAGTGCTTCTGTAGAGGGATATTTTCTCAAACATAAAACTTTACTAAATAATATTAAACATTCTGATACATTATACAAACCATGTATTGCATCATCAGCCAATTCTATAAATTAAACAGAGAAAATAAGGAATAAATGGGAATAAAATAAATAGCTAAATACCGTTCAGTTTCAGTCAAATGCTGACAATTATAATAAAAAAAGATGAATAGCTAACCCCATTTCTAAATCACGGCAATACATGTTTTTTGTAATAAATATTGTCTAAAAAAAGTTTTAATAACGACACAAATCAGACAGTATACAGTCATGGAAAAAATTATTAGACCTATTAGACTGTTTTGTTGAGAAACAGTGCGAGTGCTTCTGTAAATCAACTTTTTTGTGTGTGTCCGAGGCTCACCGGTGACCTTTGCTCAAGGCTGTGGATGTCCATGGAGGCAGCACTGGCCCGGCGTGACTGGCTGGAGTTTATGGTGGGCGTGGCGGCAGTGTGCGTGATGACCGGCAGCGGGGGAGGAGGCGGGTGAGGCATGGAGGCTTTTGGGTTCAGTAGACCGTTGGGGCTCAGCATCATGGCCTGGATCTTCAGCTCTGCACACACACAAACAAAGGAAACATTTTGTTTGAAGATAATTTCAGTTTATTTTCACTTGGGTCATTGTATTGGTTATGATTAGGGCTGTAGCTGAGTTTATGTCCAGTGTTCTTTTGTTTGTGCGAATACGACGACCTGAAGTGCAGTTTACATTTTATAAATTCAAGCAACAACAAGAAATTTTCATTTTGTGCTGATTTTGGCAACCCCAGTGGACAAATGGTGAGGAGGCTGGGACAAATCTTGAACAGCTATCTTTTCAAAGCATAGACTGTTTACAAGTAATGGACGCAGTCAACGTGACGTCACCCATTTGTTTGTTGACTGCCCGTTTGAAGTATGAAACTGTAAGAGACCATATTTGGACTGGGGAGGAGCGAGGGGTGGATCTATGGCTGGATCTGTCTGAGAACTGCAGACATTGCACTCATTGTGTTAGCGACCTGTCAATCACAAGGTAGCAATGCCCCAAATATTTTTTTTCATCATCATTTTTTTCTAAATGGGACCATTATTTACACTTTTAACATCACATTGTCTTGAAGAAGACTTGAAACCAGCAATTGAGATTGCAGTGTGCCACAAGCATTTTTACTGAGCTAATAACTCAAGTGAGGAGTAGTCTCATTTTGTATTGAGATAGATAGGACCGGACTTCTTTTGCAACAGACTATTGAAAGAATGCCTTAAGACACTTAAGACCCGGAGGTTGTCTCCTGATTCAAACGTGATTCTAAAAAGTTTTTTGGTCCTCCTCTATGATAAGTATATTAGAATAACAATAACTATGACATGCTTGATGAGTAACATCAAGTCCATGCTGGACCCCAAGGGCATTCCCAACCCATACAAGACTCTTCCAGACAACCTGAAATAATTTATATTCCAAGTTACTGCTAAATGTTATGAACTAACACTACTACTCACTGAGTAGCTTTAGTTCAATCAACTCCACTTAGCTCGGTGTGCCTGAATAACTTGGAACTGAGCGTACATCTTTTCCAAACTCATTACAAAGGCTGGCAAATCATTAGGCAAGAATGCAGTAAATGTTTTATTACATATGAAACAAAAATAGCTCATAAGAGTTTAATTTAAGAGCTGATATCTAGCCATTTTCTATGGTTTTCTTGATAATGATTTTGGTTATTATCAGGAAAACCATGGAAAATGTCTAGATATCAGCTCTTAAATTAAACTTGTATGGCCTGTTTTTGTTGTAATCATTATATTTGTCGAAACAAATGTACATTTAGTTGTACCAGGCATTAAAATGAACAAGAAAATTAAGAAAAAAAATGCTCTAATATTTTTTTCCATGACTATATGTACCGATGCGCCTTTCATAGGTCAATATCGGCCGATAACATCCGTCAACTGATGTATCTGTCGTCTCTACTTAGTGTGGTTCATTTCAAGGAAAATATGGCATCTATACCACACTGGATACTAGGTAACCTATCTTTTTATGTAATCATTTGAAAATGTGAACGACTGTTTTTAAAATCAAAAAAGTAAAAGTGGTTAAAGTAAAACCAATTTTAGAGAATCGTACCAGCTCTAGTACATGTTTCATTTCTAAGTTGATCTAAGAGTTTGTACCTGCAGCGTACAGCTCTCTCAACTTCTCCTCGTCCTCAAAAGAGAGCGACTGCCTCTCGTCGTCTGTCTCAGATCTGTTGGCATCGCCCTAAAAACAACAGGCACACATCACACATCGCCGGGATCACCACTATTATCATAATCATCATCATCATCACCACCTTCCCCTTTTTCCCTCTGTTTGTTGTAAGAGTGGAAATTATGAGAAAGTTGAGAGGGAAAGACAAAGAGCGGGAGGCAGACGGGCGAAGGGGATCTCCAGTGTTCTCTAGTTGAGTTATGTGCATGGCTTTGGCAGCGATCTCCTGCAGTCACGCCAATAAAGCTTTACTGAATTTAATTAAAATTCACGCCAGAAAGATGGAGGCAGACGGCTTTGGCAAAGGGTATCTGTATGTGTGTGTGTGTGTGTGTGTCTGTGTGTGTGTGTGTGTGTGTGTGTGTGAAGCAGAGAGAGAGAGAGAAAGAGAAACAGAGAGAGAGAGAGAGAGAGAGAGAGAGAGAAAGAGAAAGAGAGGGAGCAAGTGCTCTCTGATGCTGGAGATAAAAGATGAAAACTAAACAACAAAAGCTCACCAGCTGTGAATGGCAGGCGATATCAAACACATCCTACCCTGGAGAGTATTGTGTGTGTGTGTGTGTGTGTGTGTGTGTGTGTGTGTGTTTGTGTGTGTGTGTGTGTGTGTGTCAGTGAGAAAGAAAGAGAGACAAGGGTATAGAAAGAGAGAGAGAGATAGAGAGGAGGGGAGGACAAGGGGAGTAAGAACAAGAAAAAAGAGTGATGGATAAAGAGGGAGAGGGGAGAAACCACACAGGCAGGATGGTGGAGATTATTCTCTTGTAGGCAGCTTTGGTATCAACAGCACAACAGAGCTCAATTAGTCTCGTTCTCTCTGCCTCGTTCTCTAAGCAGCTCAAATAAAACTGCAGCTTTGCCCTTACTTCGGCCTGAAAGCCCTCAACCAAAATGGCTACGAGCAGGTTGAAGAGGACGTAGTTTCCAAAGGTCATCAGGGCGACGAAATAGAGGGCAGCCAGCGGCGTGGTGGAGGCCATCCCGTTATAGAGCACCGCGTTCCAGTCCTCCTGGGTGAGGATCTGCAGAAGGGAGGAGGAACGTATGTGAAACAAACATAAAAAAGGACCAGAAATGCAACCTGTCGTAAGTATAAGAAGAAGAATAACTCGGGAGGATTTCTTCTTTAATATCTCATTGTCAGTTGAACGGTAATGATGCTCATCAGTGTTAAATGAGCTCCTGTGGAGTGCTTGTTTCATTACTCTTCCTCCCACTCTGCTTGTGAAGCGCATCTTACCTGCCCACTGGGAGAGTTTTTGTATTTTGTTGAAATATCGAGTGTGAGCACTCCCCAAATTGGAGCAAATGAAATAACGGAGAATGCCGCCAGGGTGACTATACAGGTGACAGCAGCAGCTGCTGTAAGAATCTCATCCCAATTAATTCTCAAATCAAATTTAACAGCAATTCATCGATGGGGAGATTCCTCTTCATTAAATATTTCAGTGTATAAGTGCGTGCGTGAGTACACATCTGGACAGTTGTTGAAGTGTATTTTTATACAGTTATGTAAACAATTATTAGAGCATTGTTTTCTTCAATTGCTTGTTCATTTTAATGCCTGGTTACAACTAAAGGTACATTTGTTTGGACAAATATAATGATAACAACAAATATAACAGATATCTAGTCATTTTCCATGGTTCTCTTGATAATAACCATAATCATTATCAAGAAAACCATGAAAATGGCTAGATATCAGCTCTTAAATTAAACTCTTATGAGCTATTTTTTGTTGTTTTCATTATATTTTCATTCATTTTATAAATGTCCCTTTAGTTGTACCAGGCATTAAAATGAACAAGATATTAGAGAAAACAAGGGTGGTCTAATAATGTTTTTCATGACTGTACATTTACTTAATTGCTAATTTGAGGTAATTGTACTTGAATATTTACATTTTATGCAATTTTATACTTCTACTCACTGCATTTCATGTATCTGCAGATGTGTGTGTGTTGAAGGTTTGTGATGAACTGAAGGATAAAGTGTTCCTTTATGTTCTGAGAAATTTCTCCTACTTCTTGAGTCAAATAAACTCTTTAAGATCCCTCCCAGATCAGCTAGAAAATGCATCCTCACAAAGCTGAAAACGGCTGTTTTTCTACTCTACGCTTGTGAAAAATTGACTTTTCAGAGCTTTGTGGCTCTCACAGGACAGAGAAGCAACAAACAAATGATGATTTTACATAATGTGGTGCATTGCTGAAGATTAAACTACCCAACATTATATAAAACAGGTCAAATTAGCACAACCTTAAACATCTACAGCATCAAGAAAAATGCAACATACACATTATTGCAGCAGTAATATTAATCTAAAACATAAATCACAAATACATTTCCCTGCACAATGATTACTTTTTATACTTTAAGTATATAATACCCAACATAATTTTAATTAAATTAAGAGCTGTATCATCCATCCATATGATGATTTAACATCTTTCAAATAGATCATATCGTGATGAAATCATATATAAATATTTATTACAATCATCTAAATTAATAATAACAGACACAGATGTGTGGGATAATTTAACATCTTTCAAATGGATCATATCGTGATGAAATCATATATCAATATTTATTACAATCATCTAAATTAATAACAGACACAGATGTGTGCTTTTAATCCCCCCCCCCCCCGAAATCCTATATTTCTTTTCTTTAATTGATTCTTTAATTAATCTCAAGATATGAAATTATCTGCATCAGGATAGAAGATTTGGGGGATTTTGGTAACCCTTTACCTGCAGGAATTTTTGTTGTAGTGGAGTATTCTAACAGTGTGTTATTGGTACTTTTACTTAACCCATTGAAGCCTGGAAAGCGGATACGTCGTTTTGTAGTATTTGTATTAGCTCTCAAATACTTTTTGAATTTCATTTCTATCTGCTACAGAGGCTGAAAAATCTATTATTTTAAAATCGCCCAGAGGTTTTACAGGCGTTTTAGGCCTCAGTGGGTTAAGTAAATGATGTGAATACTCCTTCTAACACTGCATCTGTATGTTGATATTTGTGAGAGAGCGAGTGCATGTTGGAGTGTTTGTCTAACCTGAAACACAGTGACAGTCGCCCACAGCAGAGAGTCAAAGTTTTTCCTGTCAGGTAAAGTGTCTCCGCTGTCTTGTCGCAAACCAAATTTGCAGCCGAACAAATGCATTCCCAAGATACTGCAACACACAAACAAAACGATAAAAAATGCATTACTTTCATTACATGGTAATTTAATATGGATATGTATTGCTGCCTGTGTGAGTAATAACTGTGTACGTGTTAAAGGTGATGATGCATGTGGTAATATGTTGTAAAACAGAGTAAGAAAAAGGTCAGAAGTAATGATTAGGTTTTTCTGTAAGGTGTAATTAAAGCTGAGAAAAAAAACAGTTTGGCTTGTCTCAGCCTGCAGGATGGCCTTTAGAGAAAGATATAGAAGAATATACCTGAATATGAATATAAAGAGCATTAGTAACATGCAGAACGTGGCCACATTGTCCATAGTCTTCATCAGCACCACCAGCTGCCTCCTCAGGGCCGGAAGGAAGCGAACCAGCTTCAAAACTCTCAGCAGTCTGAAGGTACGCAGCACCGACAAGCCTCCCTCGGCCTCACCCACAATCTCCCACACACTGAAACACACAACAATGACAAGCAGACACAAAGTTACATTCACATTAAAGCAACCAAAGGAACATATCTGGAGTTAACTAGTTGAGTACTGTCAATGGTGTAGCGGTAGTTGTTGGTTGTTACCACACCTGTAAGACCAAGCCAATATCATGACCTTTGTTGAATGTAATTTACTGTGCTTTGAACTTTGAACTTTCTTTATATTTTTTATGGTTTTAATTTATTTTTCTATTATTTACTTCTGTATTGTTTTATGTTTTTATGTTTTATTAAAGGATCCCCATTAGCTTGTGCCGTGGCAGTTCGCTAGTCTTCCTGGGGTCCACATTCCAACAGGTAATACTCAACAGTCCTACAACAACTTTAACAGTAAAAACACATTCCAAAATACATTAGAAAAGTGCAGCACAAAAGTTCATTACAAAATGCAGCACAAATTTAAAAGACAGTTTGTAGAATCAAACCATTGAATTATAGCCATTTGGATTAAATGTTTAGGAATAACTGGTCAAATGCATTTGATCAGAAAACAAATAAAATACAAAAAAAACAAAAAACAATACAGCTTTAACCAGTATCATTGATTGTAATCCTGGACATCATGAATCCAGGCAAACATCGCTTCTATAAAGAGTAGCGTCCTTTCAACCAAAATAAACGAAAAAAAAAAGTATTGTATTAATCTATCATCTACTTTACTATTACTGTTATTATGATCCTTTTTATTGTTATTATCATTTTATTTATTTATTTTTCATTATTATTATTATTAGGGATTAAGGCAAGAGTTGGCCTTTGGGGCCTGATTTGGGAGGGGGGTGGGGTTTGGGTGGAATTTGAAGTTCTACTGCCATTACTGACGCTGTAAACTGTATGAAAAAATGTTAATAAATAAATTGCTTTAAAAAAAAAAAGCAACCAAAGGAACCAAAGTGTGCTTCACCTCAGCTGCTTTTCAAGTCCGCATTAGAATGACTCACAAGTCTCTCTTCCAGGTAGGGAAAGTGCTAAGTCATAATTTTTTTGTGACAATGTGGCAACTGAAAGAGGAAATGGGCCAATGCTGTTCACTACTTATCAGCCAATAAAAGAGGAGAGCAGTGTGCACTGGCACAGTAAACAAGCAGAGCCCTTCAAGCACAGATACATAATTTAGCTTGTAGTACTACATAATGGAGTGAATACAGGCCCCGTGGACTACATGGCTCCACCACATGGCTTCACTGCCAGAGCCAGAGCCACTGTGACAGTTTGAGAGATGTAACTGCAGTCAATCGTGCCTTAATTTAGGGTTTTCCAGGGCTTAAGTAAGTACCGGGGGGCCAAGGAGCACACAAGCTTTAAAAAAAACGTGTATATTATGATATTTGAGCAGAGAGAGAGACTGTGCACTCATCCCAGCCAGGGGAAAGTCTTTGGCCAGGCATTTTGTTTTTATAGGCGATCCTGACCATCAAAGTCATTTTTTTTAATTAGGGATGGGAATTGGCAAGATTTTATTGATTCCAATTAGAGATGGGTTGATTTCTGGTTCTGCCATTCTGGTGTACTAGCTGAAACTGGTTTGATTTAATGCCAACCGGCTCAACTGGCATTTGTCATTATGACACGTTCTGGCAAAATAAAAAGTAGCCTAAACCAGCAAACTGTACCACCGGCATCAAGCCGCCTAATCCAACTTGAATTTACAGAGTTTTTCACTCACAGACAATACCTGGGAATGCCACCAAGGTATATTTACAGTCGTCAAAGTATATACACATTTTAGCATTTTATTTTTTAAATCCATAACAGGTTTTCCAGGGCTTAAGTGTTACTGGGTGTATGTGTGTATATTATAATATTTGAGAAGAGAAAAGAGGTTTCAGCAAGGGGAAAGTCTTTGGACGGGCTTTTTGTTTTTATTGGCGATCCTGACATTCAAAGTCTTTTCTTAAAATTAGGACTGGGAATTGGCAAGATTTTATTGATTGCAATTAGAGATTGGTTGATTTCTGGTTTTGCCAGTTCATTGTACTAGCTCAGGGGTCGGCCACCTTTACTAACAGAAGAACCATTGTTGGTCAAAATAAGAGCAAAATGGAATGGAGCCATAAACCTTATTTTGAGCCTTAGAATGGACATAAAACAGCCTAATAAGTCTAAATTAACATTATGAATAGGTCATATAGAGCATTTATTTAAATGATTTTGTCAGAATGCAGATGAGGGGCTGGAAACCGAAGAAATATCTAAGGAGATTTGGAACTGCAAGCTTTAGCCTCACAAGGAAAATTAAAAACTAGACTTGAAGTTGGCTAAATTAAGAGGTTAGGGTGCCGCTATTCTCCACATATTAGTGGACTAAAATGTTTGAAAAACATTTTTTTTGCCATATATAATCTACACATTTTTACAATTGAAAAATACAAATTGCTTTGGGCCTACACCAATGACAAATTACATAAAAATGTGCTTTTGATTTGACAGCCGGCTTAACTGGCATTTGTGGGCAAAGTGGGCCACAAAGTATATTCACATTTTAGCATTTTATGTTTTATTAATTATTCATGGCAGTATCTGTGATAGATGATGGTAACCGGCTCTCAACTGGAACCAGTTCTCTATTCCCATCGCTGTTTTTTAATGGAATAGGGATTTCTATAGAACAGCAAAGAATAAGTCTAAGGCTTTAGTTATGTAATCTCTAACTATTAAACCAACAATTCATACACAAACAGTTTAAGGCCTAAGTCAGTTATTAGTACAAAACAAAGTGACTAAAACTGCAACATAATGCCGTTTGTATGATCAGCACCATGGACAGCACTACACATCAACCAAGCCATAACAGTGTGCAGTGCAGGGGTCAATTTGTTCTAATATCTCATATATCTATTACTCAATATCGGCAAACATACAGTAAAAAAACATATTTTTGCCTAAAAGCTGTAAGACAATTCAGGAAAACAATATGACATACATTTTGCTTGTGATGTTTGCTGGAGTGCTTTGCTGATTGTCTTTTTGAGCTTTATATTCCATTTACAGATTAGAAGGGCACTCCATTTAATATCTGTCCTTACTGGCATATTGTTAAGGGAGAGAATGGCCTCCAGAACATCCGTAGCCTCAGGGCCTGAAGTAATATTAAGGCCCCACTGACTGCAGCGCTGACTCACAGGGAGGATATCCCACTGACAAGACAAATATCTACAAAAACAGATTTCCCATTTTGGGGTAAATTTACCGTCAACCCACCGCCCACCCCCCACCACCACACCCCGCCCCCCCAGAGAGCCCCACCTGATGATGACAATGATGCTGTCGAAGCCGTTGTAGGGGTTCTTGATGTAGCCAAAGAGCCCGAGAGCCATGAGCTTCAGCAGCATCTCGAGACTGAACAGACTTGTGAAAACCATGTTACTGATCTCCAAAACATCTGTCAGCTCCTGCGGCTGAAGAGACAGAGGCAGTGTTTGTGGAGGGAAAACAGAGAGAAAGATTGATGCAGACAGGCAGAGAGAAAAAAATGAACAAATAAACACAAACAGACAGACTGGCAGTGAGGAGAGCAGTCGAGTCAACATGTAAGGAAATTCTGCTACTCAAGGCTACAGTGGAGCTTTATGTGGATGGAGTTGAAGATGTGGAGAGAGAAGCTGCTCCAGGATGCAAAATCAGACGTGTTTTTACCCAAAATTCATGGCGTAAAAGGAGTGAATACACTTGTATTATTAATATTATTGATATTACTTAAAGCAGTGGTTCTCAAACTGCAGCAAAGGCTCCTCGTGGGGCTGCAGAGCCCTACCTATTAAGTAATATAAGCAGTTGCTAAGGGCCCCCTTGAATTTCTTTTCATGAGCATGAGAACTTCTTAAAACTTCCTAAACAGAAAGTGACAGCCTTTTCGTGCCAACTTCAACTGGTAATTCAGACAACCCAGCTGGTGCCAGTTCACATGAATATTTGAAGGAGTTTCATGATCAAATCAGTACCGATTCCAACTGAATAAATCTCACATTTTTATGCAAAAAAAACAGCCTGAATGTCAGACATATCATCGACTAATTTGAAACGACACATTGAGTAGAAACATTTTACAAAGTGGAAGAAACAAACATCAACTACTACGACAGGGTCACCTATGAAGTTGGAATAATTTTGTTTTCAGACACAATCCTCTGTTAATTGTGGTTTCATTTTCATTGTGATATGTTTGGAAGAGATTGATGAATAAAGTTTTGAATAGATATACACTTTATCTTTCAAGAATAAATCATTTTGTTACAATCACTTCATGGAAAGAGGTAAAAAAAAAAAAAATATATATATATATATATATATATATATATATATATATATATATAAAATATATTTTATTCAAACTTTATGAGCAACCGTAGATTGTAAAGAAGAGGATTAGGGCCAAGTAGGAGAAAAAAATGAATCATTATTAAGTTCGAGAAAAAAGTCGAAATGATGCGAATAACGTCGAAATACAATGTCAAGAAAATGCGTATATAATCTATAATATAATACAATATGTCAAAAAAATTCACATAAATTGCATAAAAGCAGATTTTCCCCAAAACAATAGTTATGGTAGCTACTACCAAGAACAGCTAATTTATGTGTCAGGGGATTTAAGTACTGCTACACCATTAAATATTGTGGTTATTGCTCATTTTATGACATTGGTGAAAATCTGGTTGCAGCTTGCAGACTGTTCAGATAGACGTTTCTCTGAAAACAATGTGACCTTGATGACTTATCGACACAAATCTGTGAATATACTTCCAACTTTACCAAAAATATATATATTTTCAACTTGTTGTAATTTCAACTTTTTCTCTCAAAATCGTATTTCAAATACGACAAGTTCAATACTATAGACAAATACTGTATTTTACTGAAGTATATTTAAAGATAGTGTTGTTGCTAATGGCAGTGATGGAAAACATATTCAGATCTCTTACTTAAGTAAAAGTATTATACCATACTGTAAAATGACTCCACGACAAGTAAAAGTCATAAAATTCAAAACGTAAAAGTACAAAAGTATCAGTATCTAAATGCACTTAACGTATCAAAAGTAAAACTACTCATTATGCAGAACTGACCCATCAGATTCCAGTACATATTTTAAATATATTATTAGATTATTTGGACTGATGCATTTATGTAAACAGCATTTTAATTTGATAAAGATCGGGCTCCATTTAAGTACTTAACCCTCTACGGTACGCATTATGATGCTAGTTAGGAAAATAAAATGTTTGGAGTGTCTTAAAAATGGACTAAATAAACATAATCTTGCCCGTAGGCAACATTGTACCATAAGGCTGCACAAGTGAAAAAGACATTTTTTTAAATTAATTTTGAAATGATTGTTTTCAACAGTCTAAGTGTATGAAACTATCAAAAATGAAGGTTTACTCACCTATCAGTAGGAATATATATTTTTTCCTGATGGAAAAGGGCCACGAAATTACGTTTTGAGTGATTTTTTGTGGTGCAAAATGGCAACGCTGTTTCCTTTGGAAAAGTCTGCAAAATAGGGTTTGAATATGGCCTCCTGGAGGTCATATGACAAATTAAAGGATTGCTGTTGGTTCCCTATACTCTTCCCTCTTTTTTAAAGTATTGCTTCACTCAAAAACATGCATTGTAGAAATTTGACAGGCCAAAAATGGGTATGTTGCCTGAGGGCAACACCGTACCATAGAGGGTTAATATACTGTTATGAGGTTTAATGAGAAAAATGTCTAATTGATCAGTTTTTATGTTAAATCTCGACCTGCAAAGTAACCAAAGCTGTCAGCTAAATGTAGTGGAGTAAAAAGTACAATATTGCCTCAAATGTTCTGGAGTAGAAGTTTAAAGTTACATAAAATGGAAATACTCAAGTAAAGACTAACACTAATTGAGTAAATGTACTTAGTTACGTTCCACCACTGGCTAATAGGACACTCTTTATGTGTGCTTAAAGAAATGTTTACAATACACAAGTTTATTCAGTGCCATGTGAAGAAGCAACATGTTACAAAACAAAAACAAATCTTGCCTAGAGCCCCAGAAAGTCAAGGGTCAGCTCTGTGTAGAGGCATTGCAGGACGGACACAAACCCCTCAAGGCCCATTGTGGGTTTTAACATTGGGTGATACAAATAAAATTGACTTGACTTGACATTCATGACTGGAAGGAAAATATTTTGAAGCACATCTAAGGTTGAGTTAATCTGATTGATGTCAGGAGAGTTCTGACACGAGATTATCAAGATCAGAAGAAGATAAAAAAGAAGAAGCAGCTCAGGTTCACTGTCAAACAAGTGCATTAAGTTCTAGATTTTTAAATAAAATATCAGTACATTTGCCCTTTTTGTCAGTAACCTTTTTGTAGCGTCATTATTGAGTTTTTTTAGCATTTTAATTTGCTTGCAGGAGGTTGAGGGACATGAAAGGCTCTTTGATTTCCAACAGGAGCATGACAGAAAAAGGCTGAGAACCACTGACTTAAAAAAGCTTTTTTTGCTTTTTAAATGATCAACAAATGAGAAGAAGAGGTGGTACATTATCCACAAATCCACAGTCTAATAAATCTTATGCTGCGGTGCCGTAGAGATCTTGTCGAATAAAGACTATGGGATTAAAAACACATAAAAGAACCACCATGTAGGTGGCTTGTCTTCATTACAGTGAATACAAACATTGTGATTTATTTCTCCCCGCTCATCAAACCAACAAAGCAGTGTAAACAAGAAACTGTGTCGCTGAGCATGCTCAGTGACATTTCCCTGACACAGAGCTACTCTCCAGAGATCAAAATAACAAATCTCTAAGGTGTTTCAGACTAAACTGCACAGTTCACGCTCACTGAAATGAGGGAATGTAGTCCAATGAAATTGTATGGCTCTTTGTTTGTGCTTAATAGTTTTTAGATGACAATCGATTTCTATGGCAGAGAGAAAAAAAAGCTGTATTGGCCTTTGGCAACGTATTCAGACATCACTTTATTCATTCATACACTTTCATTGTTGGTTTTGGTCTATTCAAAAGGATTTGTTGATGATAAAAAAAGGATGAAATAAAGCTGTCCTGATCCTTAAACATTAGTTATTCAAGAAGTCAAGGCCATCCAGATCTGTCATATTGTTCAGGAAATGGGCCAAACGCAATCTTCCTCCGTCTCCCACAGTCTCCCACTGCCTTTCAGCCAATCACAATGTCAGATCTGTCCTCCTCCTCCTCCTCCTCATTCCTCCATCCGCTCTCTTTCGCTCGCTTTCTCTCACTCTTTCCCACTCGCTCACTCTCTCTCTCTCGCTCTCCTGTCCCAGGGTCACGCTTTAATTAACACTTCAGGTCTTATGAGTTTCTCCACCTCCTGATACATACACACACACACACACACACACACTTCATGATCCCATATGCTTGGTGCTGTAAGTGTTGATTGGAGGGTAAGTTTATTGACTCCACCACACACAGTGATTAGCACATCCATTTTCAATCAAACCGTAGTCACAGCCAATCTGCGAGGGGGCACGCACTCAGCTATGCAAGTGCATACACAAACATGCAGCGTCTCACACTAACACACGGACGTACCTGTTCGTGGTACTCTATGCCCATTGACAGAGTGTTAATAAGGATGGCAATCATGATTCCTCTGCTGAAGTATCTGCTGCCAACAATGAGTTCCAGTTTAGTTTGAAGTCCCGCCCAGCAACGCAGGCACAGCCTTTTCTTTGGCTCGGACACCTGTGCATCACCACGACACGGGCTGCTACAGTGACATGGGCTGTTACTATGACACGGGCTGTTTCCATGGAACGAGTTGCTGTAACCATGATTCTGCTCTTCAGGCTGCTCATTAACAATTTCACTGTCACTCAGTTGGTTGTAGTAGATGCAGTACGGGCATACTGAGGACTCTACTGGGACTTCACCTGGCAGCGGTAATGCATGGTGTCCCGTGCACCCACCTGCAGAGATGCAGAGAGGAGATGATGAAAAAATCATACATGCATAAATAGATGAATGTGTATGCTGCATGCACTTCTGCAGACATTGTGTCATTCAATATATTTTCTGCTCGGTAACAGAGAGCACCTTCATTTCATTTCTGGGAGACAAAATTCAATAACATGGAAGCAACTGTGCAGTTGGGATGCTTTTGTGCAGAAGGGGAGTTCTTTTATTAGAACAGGGATATCTGTGTGTGTGTGTGTGTGTGTGTGTGTGTGTGTGTGTGTGTGTGTGTGTGTGTGTTGGGGGGTAGGGGCGTGGAGTGAAGCGGGAGTAAGATTTCAGCGGAATTCATTAGCAAGCAGCTCGGGAGGAATGCTCCAATGACATAACAACAAACACTAATCTAGCACGAGCAGTTCACTTGTCATCACAATTACAACAAATTCATGTTCCACTGGAGACTGATATAGTGAATCCAATCTAGTTGTCCTGCGGTGTGCTTATATAGATAATGTGGGCTGCAAGGAAACTTTCAGACTGGCTGAAAATGGCTCAGCAGTAAAAAAAAGAATTACACTTATCTGGAGCTGTGATTTTCCGCATTTTGGCCAAGGATCCCCAGTGCATGTAAGAACACACTGAATAATTTCTACTCACTTTCTTTAGTATGGGAAGTGTGCCAAGTACAATTAGAATTTATTACCGAGTTCCCATTAAAATTTGATGTGTATTTCCTCTGTTACTTAACCAATTTTTACACATCAAGGTCACTTATCGCTGAGAGCACGACTCAGCATGTGAAAATGTCTTCTAACACCGGAGGAGCCTGGGAAAATAACCCCTGATGATGTCACTGTGATGTCATTTTTTCTTTCATGGAAAGCATGTGCACAAACATGTTGTGTTTTGGGAGCATAACAGGGATTTAGTCAGGATATCTTGGCATCTGCTGCTTTGATTTTTTTCCATCCAGTTTTATGTTTCTCTGAAGTGAGTCCCCCAATTTTATGGAAGTGCAATTTTATGGAGTACCCCTTTAAACTCTTCACATCTGGGAAATTAACACCTTGAAATCCTCAAGGGCAAGGTCTTACTTTAAAAAAAAAAAGGTGTGCTGTTTATCCTGGGTCTTTGTCAAGACATGCTGCTTGTCAATATTTTCACATGAACTTTATCTTACATTTATTCTTAAGTCTCTTTTTATACATGTGATACTACGAACGTTGTGAAAATATCCTATTAAACTTTCATGCATGTTCACATCCTGACCCTCGCATCTCTAGTCTAACATCTCCGCTCACATTTCAGGGAAATTTCAAGCAAAAAGGAGGAGATCTGCACCAAAGGTTAGATGGGAGAGAAATGTTTCTTGGATCAACTGTCAATTGTTGACACCTCAACCTTTAGGCTAGCATAAGGAGTTTGACTTGAAGGTTATGTTCATATTCGACACAATTTTTATTTTTGAAACTGGTGTTGTGCAGCATTTGCCTGACGTTTTTCACAGCTTGTTTAAGTAGTGTGCAACTGTTGTGTGTTTCACTCTCCTTTTCATACATTGTATCACTAATTCTCCATATTTGCAGTCTACAATCCCCTTGTGACTACAATACCCCTGGTGTGATCTTATGTAAGGGACAGACAGATGTGTTGCCTCTGGGCTAATTACCTGGATGTATAAATACACCACAGTGCATTCATCTTTTTTGTTGTAGGCCTTAAGGTCTATGACCGAAAGCTTGTTAATGTATTTAAAAAAATGTGCACACTCTAGCACATGGAAGCTCTTCTTTTTTTTAATGCTTTGAGCACAAAAAACAAAACTAATTTCCCCTCCAGCGTGTCAGAGGTTGAAGACGTCTGTGATCTGCATGTCTAAATGCCGTTTGAGTGTGAGTGGGAAAATACACTCTGTTGTAATTTGGGTGAATTGAGCCTCAATGTTATGTCTTTAAAGGTATAATATGCAAGATTTCCCTGCATAGAGTGCTAAAAACTGATCCCTCTCAGAGACACTTCTCTCTGCCTGTATTTTATTGTTTTCTTCCTATTTTGCTGAGTTTGGGACACTTCTGGATATCAGCCCCTCGGGCACTGGATGTGTAGCCCACCATGTATGTGCAAGCATAAATTTAATCCAGGAGGAATTTAGGAAAATGGCCCACACAGAGGCAAAAACAACGCAATTATAGCAAGTCAGTATGCCAAACGGATAAAGCTTGTTCCTAAAAAGAGAGTGAATCTGAGGGATTCAAAGTTGGAGGGGTTTACTTTAAATGTTGTGTTTAAAAGCAAGTGGGAGTGACAACTCCTGCATAGTATGCCTTTAAAGAAAGACTTTAAAGTATAATTGGTAACATGTCCACATTAAAATGCAGACAAACCACTATATCTATGATTATATCAATGCAAAATTTGAAATTTTATTCAAGGATGCGGTCCTTGTCAGTCTCCCTCTGCACATGCATCAATTGACTCTTTATCCAGTTTTAAGCCACATTTTTACAACACAGTTTTTAGATCTTGGTTGTTTTTAACCAGAAGAAGGATTTTAGTTATTGAACGTCTAGATTTTAAGTTAAAGGAGAAACCAGCTGAGCAAACGTTAGGAAATAGGAATAACACTGATTTTTAAGGTGAAGCTGCTTTACTCTGTGTTTTTACCAGTTTAAATCAGCAGATTCATTTGTTTTGGAGAAGAGGAGACCTCTGCAGATAATTCAATTCCTGTTAAAAACCTACTGACCCTCAGGATCTCAATTTTTCAGAGGAACAAGCTGAGCAAACATTAGCAGCAACTCAGCTGGCAGCCACACTGCAGATGAGCTGAACACTGAGCTGAAAAAATGTGACTTTTAGGGGGACACTGGCAATTTATTCAGCGTCTTTTTATTTATTTACTGGGTGCATTTTTTTTTTTGGAGGGGAGGATACTGGAGCGGACAGATATATCTTGTTGATAGATATTATCGGACGATATTGGCCTATCAAAGGCGTATCAGTATCTGCTGTCTGGTATGTGCCATGAGGAAAACTTTTTTACACAATATAAAATGCAGAAAATGTTGCTTGGTGTGATTTATAAATGGAAGTAGCTATTAAATGTATTCTCCTTTTTTTTCTTAAATAGTCAGCAAGTGACTGAAACTGAACACTAATGATGTTTATTTAGCTG
The DNA here is from genome assembly GCF_030273125.1 of Centropristis striata. Lineage (NCBI taxonomy): Eukaryota > Metazoa > Chordata > Actinopteri > Perciformes > Serranidae > Centropristis > Centropristis striata. The sequence goes on along the minus strand of NC_081517.1, from coordinate 8,445,321 downwards.
TTCGTGCTGTTTTCTCAGTTATCATTTATAGAATTGACTGACATTGTAATACATTGTATGATGTAAAACAATCTTTTTTATTATTTAATAAAAGCAATTTTGTTTAAGAAAGCAGCCCCCCTGGGTATCTTTCGGCGGATGAAAGATCAGTGCACAATCTACATAAAAAAGGTCTATTTCCATTCCAGCTCAAAAAATTGCTATATCGTCCACCATATCGGTTATCGATTCATTTTCCCCCTTCTAAAATTCGTTTCTCCTTTTTTTAGTCAGCAATTGACTGAAACTTAACAGTGTTTATTTATTACTATGTGTTCTTTTATTTCTTAGTTATCATTTATAGAATTTGCTGATAAGGCAATACATTGTTTGTATAATGTATAACAATGTTAAATATTATTTAATAAAGTTTTATGTTTGAGAAAGTAGCTCTCTGGGTACCTTTCCAGAGTGGTGAAAAAAAATCAGTGCACAATCCACATAAAAAGGGTCTATTCCGGCCATGGTCTCAAAAATCCCATATCGGTCGGCTCTAGAGGATTATTTGTCTCCAAATAAAAACAATGAACACTTAACCTAACCAGGAGCAACACAATCAATGACAGTATTGCTCTGTCATTTGTAATTGTGTTGATTGACTGATTGATTGACTGACTGGCTGACTGACTGACTGACTGATTGATTGATTGATTGATTGATTGATTGGTTGATTGATTGATTGATTGATTGATTGATTGATTGATTGATTGATTGATTGATTGATTGATTGATTGATAATTGAGACCCCACAGAAAATGAGTTATCCTACATTTAAAAGATATAAAGTTATCACTCTGATCAAAAAACTGACAAACACAAACAGGGTCACATTAGAATACAGGGTACAAATCCACTGTAAGGCCTCAGGTTGGCAGGCTATGACGTGAGAAAGCTCACACTCACACTCACACACACACACACACTCACACACACACACACACACACACACACTCTTTCGTTCTCACCGTGCTCCACCACCAGCTGCGGCAGTCTGTTGACAGTCTCCTTGGCAACCAGCTTTTTCTTTGCATCCAGGTGACTAAGGAGGGGCGCTATGAAGGGGTAGTTAAAACCATTGCCTCCGTTACTGACGACCGGCTCGGGCTGAGGCTGCGGATGCTGGTGATGATGCTGGTGATGATGATGATAAAGCTGATGAAGGTGTGACAGGTCATTGGGAACGTGGCCCGAGTGCCGGTGGGCAAGTCCGTTCATTTCCCCGGCTCCGCCCGCTCTGGTAACAGCAACTCCTCTGTCCCTCCGGCACACACACACGCAGTGAAAGCGCGTGCGTGACTGAGCATAGTATCGGGAGATTCGTCGCCACGCCTTGCGTCCCAGATGCGCCAGGTAGCGGATGATCTCCTCGTAGCAGCTTCCTGGTTGGCTGTCGCTGGCCAGCGTGGAAGCTGATTGGTGGAGCTGCCGGGCGCGCTGCTCCGATTTCATTAAGGCGTGTTCTCGCTGCTTCGTTTCAGAAAACTGGGTTGCGATGACGACCAGGCACAGGTTGATCATGAAGAAGGAGCCCACCTGGTCACGACAAGGAACACATGATTAACATGCAGTACAGTTTATTAGCTGCGTAGATGGGTGTGCGAGTGTGTGCATATATACATTCACTGGCCACTTTATTAGCTGACAAGAATGAACTAATAAAGTGGCTGGTGTGGTCTGCTGCTGTAGCACAGCTTCAGAGTTGGACGTGTTGTGCGTTCAGAGATGGTCTTCTGCATACCTTGGTTGTAACAAGTGGTTATTTGAATTACTGTTACATTTCTATCATCTTGAACCAGTCTAACCATTCTCATCTGACCTCTGGCATCAAGGCATTTTGGCCCAGAGAACTGTCGTGTGTGAAAATCCCAGTAGATCAGCAGTTTGAAATATTTTTTTTATATTTGAAATATTCAGACCAGCCCGTCTGGCACTAACAGCCATGCCACACACAAAGTCACTTAAATCCCCTTTCTTACTGATTCTGATGCTCCGTTTGAAGTTCAGCAGCTCGTCTTCACCATGTCTACATGACTAAATGCATTGGGTTGCTGCAATGCGATTGGCTGATTAGATATTTGCATTAACGAGCAGTTGAACAAGTGTACCTAATAAAGTGGCCGGTGAGTATGTGTGTGTATATGTGTGTATATGTGTGTGTGTGTGTGTGTGTGTGTGTGTGTGTGTGTACTTACTATAATGAGGAAGATGAAGTAGATGAAGTTGTAGAAAGAATGTGCATCCATGACATAGTACATGATGTCGACCCAACCTTCGAGAGTAATTACCTATATGAAAGCACACACACACACACAGTAATCACAGTAATGTGTGGCGCATAGTAATTGACTCACTCATCATAATTTACTGATCAAAGATGTATCACTTTATATATATCCTTTTACCTGAAAAATGGCAATCCATGCATATCCAATGTTATCAAAGTTAATAGCTCCTTTGTGCGGGTTCACTTCCCCGGCCCGACACTGATTGTAATACTGGTACCAGTTCACACATGACACTTGATCATCTACTGCCAGTCCAATATCTGGACGGGCCTCCTCAGCACCCAGGAAGCAGTAAGTCCCGCCCACACGGCGGCGAGGCACATCAGTGCATCGAAGCATCCCGTTCTCTCTTTCCATGGAGCAGATAAAGGGGTGGTCATCGGTGCCATCCGGCCGATAGTAGCCACTCAGGAAGGAGATGTTATATCTCCTAAAGAAGATATTATGTTATTTTTAACACATGTATGAAAAATACTATTATTATTATTAGCAAAATGAACACAACTTTATGTTTCCTTATTGTCAACAAATCCTCTAAAAAGACCAAAACCGACAATGCCTGAGTCTGTTTCTCAGAATTTTTAACTTCCTGTCTCTGGCCCGAAGCCCATTCGGTCCTTAAGAAGATGTAAATCTTTAAAAATGGGTCACAGAAATGTAAATATAGCTGCATTTTTGCATTAAGAGCTGGACACCATCGTTATCAGTAGTCATTACTCAGAGACTAATAAACATTGCATTTGTTGCAGACTATTTTCAGCTACAGATTTATAGGCACAAACAACTTTCAAATACCGAGAGATAACCAAACTTTCCAAGCATCCATGTGACAAATGTCTGGTGAGAGGACAGCCAGCAGAATTAATGTTGGAACTCAGGGTAAAAACTAGGAAAAAAACCATATATAAATATTGACAGCCTGACAGCTCCCCATAAATTAAGTCAAAATCCTTTCAATCACCCCCTGGTGGCTGGCTGCAGTATAGGTCACAAATCCCGCCCCTCCATGTAAGCGAATGGGACATTGGCCAAATTTAAAGTATGCATTTAATACTTTTTTTTCAAAATATGTTTTTTGGTCATTTTAGACATCACACTGATGTATGTTGAAGTGCTTGTTTTTCTAATAAGTTTGGTTTCAAGCAGTTATATGGGAGTGATCTCAACGCCACTGCTTCACCGTCCTATCACTACTCTGATTCTGGCTCCAAATGCTCAAGATGGCAGCTCCCATATCCGGGATATTTTGGCTTCACTTTCAACTATCCTTTACAGAGTCAGACACATAAGAGCCCGGCTGATGTGGGATTTATTGAGACTGATGCCAATATTGATTTCGGAGGGGAGAAATTAATCAATAACCGATATTGTGGCTGATATAGTTGATGTTTTTTGAGCTGGAATAGAAATAGACCTTTTTTATGTGGATTGTGCACTGATTTTTCACCACTCTGCAATTGTACCCAGAGAGCTACTTTCTCAAACATAAACCTTTATGGAATCATATTTAACATTGTTATACATTATTATACAAACAATGTATTAGATTGTCAGCCAATTCTATAAATGATAACTGAGAAAATAAATAGAAATACAACTAATAGCTAAATAAGCATCATTACTGTTCAGTTTCAGTCAATTGCTGACTATTAAAAATATCTTTTTAAATGTACTTTTACATTTAGTCATTTAGCAGATGCTTTTATCCAAAGCGACTTACAGAAAAGGGGAAACAATCAAGGTATAGTGCGATAACAGGCGTTAGTGCAGCAATAAGTGCTAGTGACAATTTAAAAAACATTTCTAAATCATGTCAAGCAATATTTTGCTGCATTATATATTGTGTAAAACATAACAGCACATATCAGACAGTATATACACTGATACTGATATGCCTTTGATAGGCCAATATCGGCCAATAATATCTGTTAACTGATACATCTGACGGGCTCTACAGTCTGTGGATAAATGCCTTAAATTTTGGGGCTGTTTGCCCTCTGGCCCTGATTATTTCTAACATTGTCTGTACTTCCACATCCATAATGATAATGATGTTGTGGTGCAGGCCAATCCCTCCCCACACAAATAAAAAATGAGAAAGAACATTGAAAGTGCATTTAGTAATTTCAGTCCTTGAGTGGGGGGACTACTAGTCTGGCTCTCTAATGTTGGAGAGGCAACTCTCCTGGTTCAAATGGAAACTTTCCACTGTGTTCATGAGTCGGTCTGACCTGCCTTCCAGCGCTGTCGTCTACCCAAATGATTATGCCAAAGATTTACAGGGGGGGGACAGAGGGGGTCTTCCTTTCCAAAATAATGAGCTTACGCCCCAGCAACAGTGCAGTCTGCACCCATTCTGCTTAAGGAGGGAGGCCATCGAGGAGGTCCCTCAGGACATACAGACTCTGGGAGAAAGGCATGCTGTGTCCTATGATGTGTGACATTTTTGTGAATCCCAGAACACACGTACCCTCCCTTTTTTTTGGGTTCTCCAGTATCCCTGTGTTTGTGTTAGCTCAACTCAATATAGCTTGGATTGAGTCCAACAAACTATGTTCAGAATCTTAAATTGGATGAGCCTGGTTTTAAGTTCCCTGGACATCCTTTTTAAGTTTAGTGCTACTTCATTTCCTCACTGTGAATGACACATTGAGGTCTGCTTCCCAAGTCAGTCTGGGGGTGGATGAGCCTTTGTCTGACCATTTTAGGAACATTGAATAATAGAGTGAGGCCTCATGTCCTTCACCAAAGAAGTGCCCATTTTCATTTAAATAAAGGAACATGTCATCCAGTGTAACACTGTGGCTCATTTGTGCATTTTAATAGTTTTTGGACCAAAATAGAGCTCTATGGCACAGTGGAATAAAGTGTGACAGAATAATACTTGTTTGTACAATCATTTCATTGTTGGTTTTGGTCCAGTAGGAAACACAAAGATATTGCTGGTCTTATGCTTTAAACTGCCAAAACAAGGCAAAAAAGTACAATACGTTTCTGGAAAAAATTCATGACCGATTTTTTTCTGAGGATAAATCATTTAATCGACCGTTTGTTTGTACAAAAGCTCTGCTTTCTGGAAAAACAGATAGACAGTGTGAAATACACAAGGGCGCTTAAGGAGGAAATGAGGAAACAGAGACAGAAATACAGATGAAGGGAGAAAAAAAGAAAAAAGAGGGAGGGTGCAGTGGCGAGATAAGCAATCAATCATCTGTGGTGTAGAGAAGGGTCACAGAGGAGCCGTGCTCTCTCCCTTCTTATTAAGAAAGGTCAGTCTGTTGTTTGTGAAGCCGAAAAAAAATTATTGACTGAAAATAAAAATCTAGAGAAGGATTAGTTTTGGGGAAAAATGTATAGGCTACCTTTACTGCAGGCTAATGTGACCACATGAGATAAAGCATGAGCCAATAACAATGTGATATTGTCTTTCCTGATGCAGCTGCAGTATGTTAGAAATGCAATCATGGACTCCTGTCTCAGCGATAAAATTTGAATTATAAATGGTCAGTACTGTAGCTTCTGTTTTTGTCATAATAAACGGCACTATTGTGAGTCTACAGCTCTCCAGTGTGACAACAGAGAATAACTGGCAACTCGGGCTGAAATATTTGGCAAAAAAATATGGAATTGAAGTGATTTATGACAGATTCTGCAGTTGTGATGTGATTCACAACATTGAAGGGAATTATCAATTTCTGCATCATTATTCTAATTTTCATTGAAAAGGATATATAACCACTAACCATTCCAAGTGCTTTTTTTTGGATTGGTGGTTGTGGGCAGTGGGTGTTTAGGGGGAGATAGCAGGTCAACAATAAATGACACAGAAGTGGTGACATCATCTGAAAGATGTGAACCTGGAGATTAATTTGAGATGCAGCTCAGCACTGTGTGTCAAGTTGTTCTTGTCAAAAATATCTAATTATAGAGACTTAATGAATCAATTCATTATTTATTGAAACCTATTATAGTGTATAAAGGGTCATAACATTATTGGTGGCTTTCTGAAGTTCATGTTCAACTATGTCCCATAAGTTGTTGCATCAATTTTTTTGGTTGATACCATTTGTTACACACATTTGGTGCTGAATAATGCAATTTTATTCATATTGAGAATGGATAAAAATGGCCAAAAACCCTCAAGAATATAACATCAATATGCCAAGACCTTTGGTACGGATAGAAAAATCCATGCAGTGATTTGGGTTCTAAAACTTTGGTTATTTTGGAGATTTCTGTATTTCAGCGTTTAGATGAGGAGCACTTCTCAAACTGCTGAGAAACCGCCTTATTGTCAATATACCCAGGACCTTCTGAACATTAACTGGGTAAATGATCATGATGTGATTTTTTGGATTCATCTCTACCTTCTTCTTTTCTGTTTAATACAATTTGTAGGCCAGGACATCTTGCTGCACCACAATACTTTGTAAATATTTTGCATTTAACAAATATTGCGCCTCCTGAGATTTGAATATTCCACAAGTAAAAAAGCAAATTCAGTAAAAAAACATTTAATTGTTCAGCACTACTGGCAAGTACTGAGTAGTCCCTTATGCCCACTTAAAACATATCCTTTAAAAAAAAAATAAAGCCTTTAATTAATGTTAGCCAAAAGCTTTATTTTTTTCCCATTCCACTGTGCTTTATTTGTTTATTTTACTGTTTTTAATCCAATTTTCATGTATTTTGTTTTATCTCATTGACTGTACTTATATTTAATGATGGTGCATATTTGATATCAGGCATAAGCCGGGAGGGGATCACACATTAGATTATATGTGTGCGTGCATGAGTGCATGCATGCGTGTGTCCGTCCGTCCGTCTGTCTGCAGCTAATCTCACATGTTACTGGATCCATCAGCCTAATATTTGTGTGTGCACATTAATGACTGTATGCTCAAAGACCTCTTGTGTTTCAAAAACCTTCAGTATATGTTATTGATCAAATTAAAAGGCAAAAGGCATTTCCAGTGAAAATCAGGCTATACCTCGTCTGATTCTAGCCACAGTTTGGCCTTTGTCGTGGCTCAAAAACTAAAACTTGGTGGGAGTAGATCAATTCCATACCCAAAATATTATGATCCACTAAGTTTAGGCAAAATTCTGCATAAATATATTTAAGTTTTTGCTGTTTGCACAGGAAGTTTTGGGCTATTTTGTCCGTTTTTGAACGGATAAAATAGCCCAAAACTTCCTGTTAAAAAATGTTTACCATGACATGTTGGTATACTTTTTTTCAGCACAACCTCATCTATATGACCTCAATTATTATTTCAATCATGCTCAATAAAGAATTTTATATGTTGCAAATGTGGACAAAGGTTGCTAATATTACACATAAGAGGTAAAATGAGGATAACATCTCGTCCTATATTTTTACACTAAATATATTTGACCTTGTCTCTGGTTTTACTTGGCTTATCATCATCAAACAAAAGCTGGCAAAGAGTTTGAAGCCAGTACTTAAGAGGGAAGCTGACTGCAAGGCTTGATGTTGCTTGATTATTACGTTGTGACATCATGAAGACTTACTGCGCCGGCGCTTTCGTGGAATCCAGAGGGTTAAGTGATATTGTTTGTTCGGGGGTAGCGGAGATCTTCAATCTACTGAGTGCACTTTTATGCTTTTAATATCCTACTTTAAGCTGGTAATTGAATAAAGTTTATTAAATATTACCATTACTTGTAAGTATACAGTTACAGCAGTAACTATACAGCCTTTACAAAACAATTAATTAATTGTGACTCCAAACAGTACATCAGCATAAAAGCTGCTTCATTGCACCCTCACCTTTAAATACACCGCTGTCAGGGATTATTATCTGAGTGGGATGGTTGAGCAGATGTGAGGTCAGGTGGTGAACATGATGTTATCTGATGTTAATGTGATATTATCTGATCGTGTTTGTGAACATGTGAGCGGGAGCGGCAGCGAGACCGATGGTGTAACGGCGTCAGTCAGACAGTGATCGAGCATGACATGCAGGATCATGTAGGGGAGAGCTGGAGTGACAGTGAAACTCTGAGGGGTCGTGTTGGAACAGCCACTATGTGTCCCCGAATAGCAACACACAAAATTCACTTATCCCCCTTAATCACTTGATTTGTGATCTCTAATGCTGGAGGTTTCAGCAAGAAACACATTTACTTCCTCTCAGACGGAGCTGATTAGAGAACAAACAAGATCAGACCATCAGTGGTATCGATCGCCTCTTAGAAATAATAGCTGAGTGAAAGAAGCTAATCGGTTGTGGGCAAACTTTTGACACAGGTTACACAGTAATGAGAAGAGTGCAGCACTTGTTTTGACAGCTACTCACATCTTGACATCCTCTCCCATGAAGCAGCGGTTCCTCAGTAGCCCCGCCCACAGCTGCACGCCGACAATGCCGAAGATGAAGAAGACGAAGAAGCACAGTGCCAGCACGTTGCCCAGCATGGGAAGTGTGTCTAGTAGGAGGGTGACCAGGATACGCATACCTGCCAACACACACACATACAGCACAAACACCATAGGCAACTGCGCACACACTAGGTCTGGGCGATATGGAACAAAAGTCATATCCCGATATATTTAGGCTGAATATGGATATATATCCTGATATTTTTAATCGCAAAGTGAGAGCAAATGTTCAAAAGTCAAAGTCAAAAGCATCTTCAGCACAAAGGCAGATATCAGTCTTTTGACAAAATATGTAACTTTACTTCTGAAGGCAAATGAAGATTTATTTTTTTATTTTTCTAATTAGTTTTCACTGTTTATGACACATGAACAGGTGAAAAAAAAGGTTCCTGAGTCCCTTCCTTTTTTATGTTGTTGTATTAAATATTTAATGTAGACAAGTAGTTTTATTTAAACTGTTTATTTAAGTGAACATAAATACTGTACAACAGGAGTACCTTTTTTTTTTTAAATCAAAGTTCCATAAACAACACATTTAATTAAAAAATATATCTTTAATAAAAATAGCCTATGAAATGAAATAGGCCAATCTTTTTGAGAAATGAATATATTTATATGAGAAAAGAATAATGAACATTACAAAAGAACTAAATATGACAACCCCTAGTAAGGGAAGCATTTATTTATAAAGAAAGAAAAAAATAAACTATATCACATTTAAAAATATATCGATATATTTTTATATAGCCAGCAAATATCTGCACATTTTTCAGCCACAGGAAGTGTTGGACAGACAGGAGGCAACTCTTAATGTATTCTGCACAAAACTGGAGCAGTGCAATTAATTAAATGGCAAATAATTAGAGTTCAAACGTTGATAATTGGCCTCCACTCCACTCTGCTGAAGAGCACAGATACAAATTCTTTCTCTTAACTGCTGCAAGACTTGGCTACTTCAAACACACTCAGTCTGAGATCTTCCAAGGTTACAGAGTGTGATAAAAAAAAAAAAAAAGTATAGATGGCTGGCCAGTTTTTGCGCCAAGCTGTTGAGAGCGACATTGCAAGAATCACAATGATTTCTATGACTTTGTTCACTGTCCTGATTTGTGTAAGCATGCATCCATCCATCAAAAGGAAAAACTGCATCTGTTAATAGCAATGAAATTAAGCAGAATTTACAATGCAGCCGGAGGGTGCAAGGACAGCGACACATTTTTCATTGTCTTGGCTACAAACGCGATTGCTGACTTTCAGCTGAGGGTGTTCCCACGTCAAACGAACAATGTAGGAACTGTATCTCCTTTTATGCAACGTCCACAACTTACAGAGGACAGAAAGTTGTTTGGACTGCACCTGAAAGATATCCTCTCAGATCATATTTAATATTCGGGATCTTTCCTGCTGATGCTCTGCCAGGCCTGCACTGCAACCCGTTGCGTGTTTTGGGGGCTTTTTGCCCTCAATACCTTTATGTTAATTGACAAAATTACAAAACAAAATGCATGGGTAACACTTTACAATAACCAACTAAATAATGTTTATAGATGGTTTATAAACCTATTATTAGCCATTTTCAAAGTGCTATACATATTTAATCTTTAAATGTTTTCAACCAATTTCTTAAAGGTATATGAATCATTTCAAAATCATTAACATGCTTAATATGGTGTTAAAAATGTTAAAATAAGTGCAACTAAAACTATTAATAAACGATTAATTATAATTTAATTGTTTGTTATTGGTAAAGTAACTATAAACCTACATTAATATACCATCTATTTGCCATTTATAAATGACTTAGTTAGTTAAACATTAATAAATTATGTATTTATCATTCTAAATTGCCTACATACGGTTTATAAATGATGATTAAACATTAATAAACTATCTGTTCACCATTTATAAATGATGGTTATTGTAAAGTGTTACCAATGCATGTCCAGCAATTGGCTAAAAACAGGCCTTACTGAGTCTGTTTGAAGCCACATTTTGGCCTTCATCATGCTTCAGAATTTAGGCACAATACTGGTGGAATAAGATACAAGTTTTTGGTATCTTTACCACCGTGATTATAAGGGAACTGTGAGTGAATTAAGTGATATGCAGACTTCAGAAGACACTTGGTGTCTTTCCTGCTGATGCTATGCCAATACTTATGTTAATTATTGACAAAATTACAAAACAAAAGGCATTTCCAGCAATTGGTTAATTATCTGTTTCAAGCCACATTCTGGCCTTTGTCGTGGCTCAAAAACTGACATCCATAGAAAGTTTTTGTCTCATTTTGAAGTGGAGTAGACCAATTCCATACCTGTGAAAATATAGGTCCCATACTGGATGATTATCTTTACCACCATGTTTTAATAAGGGAAATTTGAGGGACAATTAAGTGATATACAGACTTCAGAAGATACTTGGTGTCTTTCCTTTCCTGCTGATGCTCTGCCAGGCCTGTGCTGCAGTCATCTTCACTTTTTGCTTGTTTTGGGGGCTTTTGCCCTCAATCTGGTCTTCAGCAGTTCAAACTCACAAAGAGTTGGAGTCAGTGATTCACCAGTTAAGAGCATTACACAGTTTGACCATAAAAATCCTTAATTGCCTTTTTTCTCTCTTTATAGTCGTTGACCTGCTGCATTGTCGTAAAGTCAGGAGTCAGCACTTTAACCTCACAGTCACTGTTTCATTTAAAATCCAATGTACTTGAGCACAGAGCCAAACAATGAAAGACAAAGAGAAACAGTCTCTCTGAGCGTAGCGCATGCTGAAGGGAAAAGGAGAAAAACTCACTGGGAACTCTGTTGATGGCTCGCAGTGGGCGGAGAACCCGGACGGTCCTGATGGCTGATAGGCTAACGTTGTGTCCATCAAGAGAGTACTCCAGCATTCTGCGAAGAGGGAAAGTCACCGCTGTGTCACTGGCATCCTGATCATCCTGACCTTGGCAAACCCTCAATGTCTACAGGGAATCCAGCAGGACGCAGTGCACTGTCTCTGGGATACATAGCCTTTTAACTACCAATCACCGAGGTCTCTGTCTCTCAGGACCGAATGATGCCATTGTCATTCTGCGGAGCTGTCACGCACACACACAAACTTCCGCCGGTTCGTCTAAGCACGCGCACACACACGCTTGACATTTAACTGGCATTAAACAAGTGTCTAAGCTTTACACAAAACACACACATACACACACAGTTTTGGCTCGTATTTAATGTCAGATGCGCGTGTGTACGTGTGCATGTGTGTGTGTGTGTGTGTGCGTCTGTCAAACACTCACCCCACTATAACAATGAAGAAGTCCAATCTGTTCCATGTGTCGCCTAGGTAGCCGCTCTGACCTATAACCCCAAGAGCCACCATCTTCACCACCATTTCCCCGGCGAAAAACGCAAAGATCCCATCATCCAGAGCCTGCGAACACACACACACACACACACACACACACACACACACACACACACACAAAAGCAAACCCAGAGGATTAGTGTAAACTGATTAAGGGGGAGAAAAATTAAAGCAAAAAACTTTTCAGACCCTTGATAATAAAGTCTCAAAGCTGAACATAATTAGTTTGTAATTTCAGATTGTTGTGTGTGTGTGTGTGTGTGTGTGTGTGTGTGTGTGTGTGTGTGTGTGTGTGTGTGTGCTTTACCTGCAGGAAGAAGGGTGTGTGGTCACAGGGCTGGAACATCCCTAGAGTCACACAGTTCAGCAGGATGGCCAAAATGCTCACACGCTCAAACCATGTGACACAAGGTTAAGGGTCAACACCACAGTGGCATTTAAACATTGATTACATCAGCAATATTCAATATTAACACATTTTAATGAAGCTGCCCTTGTTAATAGGTTGAATGAGTCACAACAAGCCATAAAAGATTGTCACTTGCCGGTTCCACTTCAGCTAAAACAAGGTGTCCCTTCATAGAATATTCTGGCTATACTGCCTGTTGAGGTGTAAACAGTAGAACCTGATCTAAGCTGTACCATGAGAAACCAATAGGTGATAGTTGCAGGTTTCTCTAGAGTTTATGGAGAGTCTTAGGCTACATTTACATGATGACGGTCTGAACAGAAGACGCAAAAGTGACGTCGCGTCTTCACTTTTTATTCTTATTTTAGACAAGCGTTTTCAGGAGGAAATCTGCGTGCATACGGTGACGCAAAAGTATGTGGAATTCAACTGGGTATGCATGCCAGGCGGCTAAGTGCCGCTGTGATAAACTATCACACAACGCCGCCATGTCTGCGCGCATGCGTAGAATCTTCCTTCTTCTGTTATCATCTTGCTTATTTCCGCTACAGCGGAGTGTATTTTACTTTTCCACGTTGGAGGGTGGTTTCAGATTTTTGCGTTTTTAAGCCCCAAAAATGCCGTCACAGTCTAAACGAAAGGCACTTCCGATAGAATATTTTGTCGTTTTTACCCGCAAGCGTCCTGGTGTAAACGGGGCCTTAGTGAGGTGTTGAGCCAACACAAGTGCTCTTTGTCATAGATTAGAAGTCTCGGGAACTCCACTGGAGTGATAAACAGTATTCTCCCAAAAGATAGAAGTTAGAGACTAGGGCTGGGCGATATGACCTCAAATCAATATCATGATTAATTGAGCATTTTACCTCAATTAGGATCAATGAATGACTATTTGGTTTTTGCCCTCATAGTTCACTGACGTGGTCTCTACTGTAAATATGCTCAACTGTTGAAGCTGGGGTATTTTTTCTAATGAAAGAGAGCATATCTTTGTGACATGAAAAGAAATTAAGGAAATACATGAACTACTTTGTGCTTATTTATTGAATATTTCAAAGTGAAATCAAAGCATCGCTTGAAATGAAAACGTCACATTTTTACTTTAATTAGAAGTCAACTTCTCAAAACCATTCTGGGAAAAAGTTATAGAGTATGACAATACCTAAATGTCCAAAGTTAGGCTACCCCCCCCCCCCCCCCCCCCAAAAAAAAATGAAGGCAATGGCTGGACCTTGCACATGTTAGCCAGAGTTAATAATGAAAATGAGACTTTTAAAAAGTCGTTGGACCATTTTTTTTTGCCTATTGTAATGTGAATGTATCGTGATGAGCCAAACATGCTGCTGTGGTGCCTGAAATATTATTCTATTCTGGTCTTGTATTTCCTTGTTTTCTTTTACTTTTTAAAAAAAAATGGGGGTTGGAAACTCACCTGTGATCAATCTGGGGACACATTACTGTTTTATACCAATGCTGTCTACTCAATTGTTGTTGTTTATTTTTTTTACATGAAAACTAAATAAAAACTAAATAAATAAATCAACTTCTCTAAAACAGTAGAACATAAATTATATTTTACTTCTTTTTGCGCTGTGTCTTCTTCCCGAAAGTCAAAATGTGTCCAAACGATGGACAGGGTATTTTTCCTGGGTACAAGCCGCTTGAGTTGCTCAGCTGGCTCCGTGTTTGAGTTCTCCTCCATGTTGCTTCCATGTCGCGGATTGGAAATAATCGTCATGGGCAAGATCACGCCAGTTAGAGCGTCTAAATGTCAGTTCTGATTAATTTTCAATTAATTGCCCAGCCCTATTGGAGGCAACTGTCTAACGAGTCATTCCAACATCTCCCATTGCGATCTGGTGACTGTACAGATCAAAAGATATGACGGTGTGCTCCATTTGATCTGGGAAGTTGGGATATTTTTTCCCTGTCAGAGATTTCCCTGAATCTTTGCGATTTCTAACTCATAAAGTTGGAGGAGCCTCAACCAACCTCGACCTAAACATACAAGATTTCTTCCCCTTAGTGAAAACTGTACATAATAACTTTATTTATACAGCACCTTTTAAAAACAGCAGTTTTATTACAAAGTGCTCTCTGTCGAAGCACTTTGTAATATACAGTTCATTAGCACATTTGTGTGTCAATGTGTGCTACAGTTAGTAACTTCTATATACAATATTTTGTCACATTTGTTGAAACTGTCACAAAATCTTGACAGTAATATGAGACAGATGTACTTCCTCCTCCTCCTTATCGTGCTCCACTGAGCCTGAACAAAAACAACCAATCAGAGCCGATTAGTCTCGAACAGAGCTGTCAATCATGTCAATGATAGCTCGTCAACTGCGGTCAAACTGTCAAACTAGGCAACACTGATCACATGAGTTAAGATTCTGTTCATGTATTGCTTATTTCTCACCTCAAATTCCAGAAACACATTTTAGTGACTGTTCAGCTGTTAAAGTAGAAGGTTTGTGACCTGGCCATTTTGAAAATAGTTGAGTAAAGCTTCTCAGCAGAGAGGGGAGGGGGAGAACTAACAGAGGAAGTCTTTTGCCTTTTCCAGTCTCCTGCCTACTTCAGCTTCAAATCCCGTATATCCAATACTGTCAACTAGGGCTTGGCAGTATATCGGTATTACGAGTTATACCGATATATTTTAGAAAGAGATATGTAGTTGAAACAATACCGCCATACTGATATATAATATCTTTTGATGTTGCTTTAACCTATGTCCACTATTTGTTGAATAGTGAATAAGAGCATCTGAATCTGATGAAATTGCTTCAAAAGGTGGAAGGTTTGGAATTCGATAAAGTCTTTAAATAAAACAGGTTGATGATGATTTCTTGTGACGTTGAGTTAAAAATAAACACTTTGCACGTTTTGTTTAAAATACCAATATATATCGTATATTGCCTTTCGGCCTAAAAAAACCAGGATATGAGTTTTGGTCCATATTGCCCTGCCCTACTGCCAACCTCTATCTCTAGACACATTGCCACAGCATTTGTATGTACAAAATACCATATAATGCATTAACATGGACTTGTAATGCTTTCAATGGCTAACCTGGCGAGATCAAACCCATCTTGGTTTTCCAACGTGTTGTATTGGAACACAATTGACTCGGGCGTGACATGAATCCCTGCTCTGACCAGAACTCAGCATGATTCACATAATTTTCATTCTCATCAAACCATTCAGTGACCCTCTCGTGACCTGTGAGCAATCAGCTGCATTCATTATGCTTCTCTGTTCATTTCTTCTACTTTTTCCTTTTATTGCTCTTATACTCATACAGCATGTGCAATATCTAATGTGCAATTTCATTTATACTTACTGTCTTATCTTTCTTATTTCATTTAATAATTTATTACGATATCAGTCACACTTGTTCTGTCCTTTTTATTCTCGCTTTTATCTTGGTTTATTGTTGTTTATCCCTAATGCACCTTCAGTTGTGGCACTCCCACTTTTGTTGTTTAGGTGTACAATGACAATAAAGCCTATCTTATCGTATCTGATTCGTCACCCATTTGTATGTAGCCAATGTTATATAATATCTGTAGAAACCCTGAGGAAACTGCTGGTTGACAGTGAAGGTCCTGCCATGTCTAGTCGGCAGTCTACAATAAATACAAAATATCTGTAAGGACACACACAACTCTGTTTTGTGCCTTGCAGTTTGTTAAATCAAATTTGCAAGCATAGAACTGCACGTACTAACCTAAAAAATATATTTCATAAGGGTGGAAACTTGCTTTAATAAGCTTAAATGTATCAGCTTTAATTTACAAGCACGTCTTCTGACAGGACATTCTGACGTGCTTAATATTCACAACAACAAAAGAAAGACAGCTACCACAAAACAGTCAGAAAGACATTTGAAGCCAGTTTAAGTGTAAACTTGTGTGTGGTGGGTGTTTGTGTGTCTCTGTTGCTTGCTAGCTGTCAAACTGGAAGAAGAAGCACGGCTCAGAAGTGGAAAGCAGAGAGGTTTAAAGGGGGAAATAGTCTGAAGTAGAAAGTTAACGGAAAAGATTGTGTTTGCTTCGTACACACACACACACACACACACACACACACACACAACCACACACACACACACACACTCACATTTGAGCGCAAATGTGAAAACTGCTGAATGGATGACAGGAACGTATTCAAGAGCCAAGGACGCATGCATAACACAGCCTGGGGCATGCACATGGACACAGACACATAGACACACATGTGCACACACACACACACACACACACAAGTTCACACACAGAGTCCCCTTCCCGGACACTTTGCTCTCGAGAGGGCGGAAAAATTAATGAGAGTACAATCCTTTATCACCCTTGAGACAGAGAGAGAGAGAGAGAGAGAGAGAGAGAGCGAGGAGAGAGAGGGAGAGAGAGAGAGAGAGAGAGAGGGTAATCCAGTGTCCTCCCTTTTCTCTGGTTGCCATGGGAACCCCCATCTCACCGTGGGAACTGACTTCTGAGTTTCACAATCCGCTTGCATCCTGTCTGGACTGGAACACAATTAATACGCACGCATAAACATACACACACACACATACACACACACACACACACACACACACACACACACACACAATAGAAAATGATGTCCTTCAGAGCTACTCCGTCCCTCATTTCCTCAACGGTGAGAAGGGTCGCTTTAATCCTGATCTATCTGAATAAGTTACAGCAGCTTAGATAACCCTGAGTGTCCATAAAACACACAAAAAGACACACACACGCGCATAGTAAAACAAGGCAACAGGGCAGGGTCAAGGTGTGAGTGATGGATGAGATGGGAGTTTTTCCACGGTTGGCCCATCATTCAACATCAGTGCTGAAACACAGCGGGAACGTCCTCTCCTCTCTTTCACTCTCTCCATTGCTTTTCCTTCATCTACTCTCACACTCAACCTTTCCCTCTATCATCTCTCATTTTCCTCCACAGCCCTTTTCCCCCTCTCTTTGGCCCAATTATTTTTCTCTTTGCTCCGCTCCTCCTGCTCTCTGCCTATCCCTCTTCCTTGATATAGTGCGATGTAATTTCCTATCTCCATTCCGTATCTTTCCTCCCATATCCTTCTTGCCTCTCTCCTCTGCACTTTGCTTCCTTTTTTTTTTTTTTTTACTTTTGCTCTGCGCCCTCCCCGTCCCTTTCTACACATCTCCACATACTATGACTGCCCTTGGGTAAAGCTTTAGTCTCCCTGTCAGAAACCTGACTCTCGGCCAACAGATAAACTACAACTACACTTAATAATTAACATTGTCAGAGAGATGGAGAGGCGCAGAGACGTACAGGGTGAGAAATAGAGATGTAGAAACAGTAAGGGAGAGGTGGAGAAGAGAAAGAGAGAGGGCAAGAGACAAGGGAAATTAGAGATGAGGTGAGAAAAATGGCTTCATGCCTGATTAAAAAAAAAAAAGCACAGTTGAACAGCGGGATGAGAGAGGTTAAGACCCTGACGATTAGAACTTAAAGTGTAAACAACTGAAATGTTACATGGCCCGCACGCTTTGTCCTCTCTCCCTAATTGCCTCATCTTCTCATCCTCTTGTTCTTCCCCCTCCCCTCTCTAAGAACCACCACCTCCTCCTCCTTGTCTTCCATGCTCTCTCCCCACTCCCGAACTCCCTCTCCTCGAGTGCCAACACAGGTAATAAAGGTCAGGCAGACATTACAAATCAAATCAGATCACATCACCCTGATCTTTCTGGCATCATCCTCCACCTTTTGGCTGGGATACACATGCTAAAGCCTGCGTCAGAGAACATTTTCATATGCAATGTTCATTAAGTTAAAAGGATCGTCCATAGGGACACACAGGCCATCTGGATACACAAGGAATAAAGTGCCATATTTTTTGTGCTTGGGAAGGTTTTAGATTTTCCAGTATGGTGCCACTGTCTCATAAGGCACCCTTTATAAAAGCTTAGAACTTTGATGGCTGTAAGTATCAGTTATAAACCAATAAGAAGAACAACTTCAGGGCTGCCAGGTTGTAAAAATCCCCCTGATTGGTGTTTATTCTCCTCCAGCAAGACACTTGCTTTGTCTTTTTTTACCAAACTCTTAAATTCACCAGGAAGACTGGACCGTTTGTCTGCTCAAAAAGCTCTGCAAAGAATGAGAACCAAAAGCAATTTATTACAAGCTTATTAACATTTCCTTACTTCAAATTTAATGGACTGTTGTAAAATCACTTCACTCGTGACTTACTGGTCTGTAACACAGTGAGAAACCCTATGGTTCTTTTTACTGACTTCTTGACTGAAAGATGGTATATTTTAAATTGCAACATGAGCAGCATGGCTGGAGGACAATGGATGACAATGTTAGTTTATAGGCTGATTGACGCTCCAGACTGAAATATCTCAACAAGTTATAGATAAATGGGTATGAAATTTAGTACAGATAGTCATGGTACCCAGAGGATGCATCTTAATGACATTGGTGATCTAAACTTTTGTTTATTTATGAGGAAATAATAGCTGTATTTTGGAAAAACCTATCACAAAAACGCCTCTCAGTCAATGGTTAAAAGATCTATCAATATATATATATATATACATACAGGAAATATGTTTTAGGTTCAGTTTGTTTGTCAGCATTTTCATGAAATTTTGTTGAATCCGAATCATGGGGCAGACACACAAATTATTTTTTCCCTATAGTTCACATTGTTAGATAAAACATGGCCTTGGTGGAGGTCTGCACTCTTCTATTACCTTTCTAGTTCCTGGCTGTGTTTTGTATGTCTGTCGCAGACATGAAATTAGTATAATTACAATGGATTAAAGTAATTACTTTGTCACATTTATAATTTCAGACCTGATTTAAGTGACAAACTCATGACCCGCATGACTCTTAAGTACAATTTTAAATGTTACATGCTGGAGGAGGTTCAATTGTAGCCTAAGAATTTCTGTGTTAGTTATTTACAACCTAGATAGGCAGAAAGTTGTTTTATAATGACAAAACTGACCTATTAAGGTACTGGTAAATTATTTATAAAGCATAAATAAATACAACTTATGTATCTGATAAAGGGTGCCTTACTAGAAAGTAGGGTATTGAGTATTGATTCATCGGTGAACGATGCATCAATTTGCATCGTTGTAATGCCCAAACATCGATGCATATCACCGTTTTTTAATATATGCTTTTATTTTGAAAATCTTCCTGTTCTTGGGAATGGTCTATGTTTAGAAATAAAAGATCACAGGCTCTCTAAGTTAACCCCCCAAAAAACATTCACACTTAAATGCAATGTGGCACTTTATAGTGAACAGAAGGTCTATTTTCTATACTTTTTAAATATCTGGATGAGCTCAGAAATAAAATGGGCACATGACATCGTCTCAAATCGTTGGCTTGGCTCACCCCTGAATTGAACCAAGTCGAAGTCGTATCACGGCAGACTTTAACTAGAAAGTAGTTTTGATCTAAAAATCATGTGGTTTGGAAGGAAATCCTAAAATGTGGACTACTGTGTATGAATGAGCAAGCTGCTCACCAGTTACTCATGCTCTTTGCTGCTCAGATCCCCTCTTTCACTCTGCTATCCACACACACAGACTTGATTAAACATAACCTAGTTAAAAGTCTGTCATGTGCAGTATGCAATATGAGGGAGAGAGCGTCTGAAATGAAGGTGGCCAAGTTAAGTTACTGTCAAGTTGTCAAGTCCTCTGGCTCCGCCCCCTGAAAATGTGACAGCTGGTAGCCATGGAAACACTTGCAGGAATCATGTTAATTGGCTGAAATGATTCTGACAGCTCACCCTACTTTGAGAAAGACCTCCTCCGATCCATCGTTCTCTCCGTATCACCCCCCCTCCCCCGCTTACACACACCTCAACCCAATTAAGGAGTAGTTTAGAGGAAGCAAAAGAGAGCGATAAATAGCGGGGCAGGGGATTGATATTGAGTAAAGGGGGATGAGAGGAAAGAAAAGAGAGGGCGCTCAGAAGAAGAAAGGCAAGCAGGGAAAGGTACTTGTATAGGAGTGACAGATACAGCTTTTCTCATCTTTAAACAAAAGGAAACGCTCTGAATGTTTCATGCACTGCTGAATAAGTTATGTCCTTATGTGTGTGTGCATGTGTGTGTGTGTTGGGGGGGTATAGGTGTGTGTGTGTGTGTCTATGTGTGCTTGCCGACGCAACTCTTACATGTGTGTTTCTTTGTGGATCATATGTTACACTATAAAGGAGCCGGATAACCGCCATAGGGAAGCTCAGCACTTCACAGAGTAGTTGAAGCCGACCGATATAAGATTTTTGATACTGATGCCAATAGTGATTTTAGAGGGGGAAAATTAATCAATAACCGATATGGTGGCTGTTATAGCAATTTTTTGAGCTGGAATGAAAATAGTCCTTTTTTATGTGCTTTCTGCACTGATTTTTCATCCATCCAAAAGGTTCCCAGGGGGCTACTTTCTTAAAGAAAACCAAAAAATAAATAAAAGAAATTATGTTAAACATTGTTTTACATCATACAATGTATTGCATTGTCAGTCAATTCTCTAAATGATAACTGAGGAAAAAAAGATTAAATAAGAATAACATAAACAGCTAAATAATCATAATTAATGTTCAGTTTCAGTCAACTGCTGAGTATTTAAAAAGAAAAAAATTATAGCTATTTTTTACACCATTTTTAAATCAGGCAGGAGGCAAATATTGTACCCTACTAAATTTCGCTGCCAGTCTTAGTCACTTTTCAGGTCAAGATTTAATATGAAAAACATGATCAATTTAAAATGATTATATTTAAAAAAAAAAAATGAAACCACATAACAGCATATTAAGTAATATCAACCCTATTTTGCCAACATTAAAATGCTGCTAACATAAATGCTAAAGAAATAATCATCCAAACATTCTGAGTCGGGACATATAGGACACTTTAAGTATATTTTGATCCTGATGCTTTTGGACTTTTACCTAAGTGAGGTTTAAAATACTTGTACTGGAGTAATGTCACAGTGTGGTATTAGTATTTTTTACTTCACTAAGGAATCTGAATACCGAATACTGCTTGTTCCACACTTCCAGTGAATCGAACAGCTCCTCCCAAAGAAAACAGGAAATTACAGAAATCAATGTAGCTTGGGAGGAATACAAGAGAATGTTATATAATAGCAAGAGCCAATCTTGTTTTTGTTCCCAAATAAATTTGTTAGATGTGCTGTAGGGTGGAGAGATGTACAGTATGTTGTAAACATGGCACAAAGGAGGAGGACGACTGTGTTTCTAAGAGAAGGAAATGGAAGGACAGGAGATAGGAAATGAATTTGTAATATGTACTGAGTGCAGAAAGGAAGGAGGGGTCACCTCAGGGAAAATAGGACTTACAGCTCTTGGGGACTGCCCCCACCCCAGTGCGCTCACATTAATGTCCCTGTCGAACAACGTCCACCCACATTACTTCCCCCGCAGATCACTCACAACCACACACACAAACACAAACACACAAACACACACACACACACACACACACACACACACACACACCATACTGTAAGTCCAGACATATAAATGACCACAACCAATCTAAACAGGAATAAAAACTGGACACATGCCAGCAGCCGAGGCTGTATGGACATGTATAACGGATAGAAAGACAGAGAGACACGCACGCGAAAACAAACAGCAATCGGAAGTAACCGGGCCGTCAGGGCAGAGCTACGCTGTTGCCAAGCAACCAGGTGATTCCTCTAAAGAGCCTCTCCATGGGAGATTCCCTCGTTTGTGTGAGGGCATTCACATGCGTGTGTGTCTGCGTGCTTGCATGTATGTGTGTGTGTCCAGTGAGTTAGTGCTGACACAGTCAGCCTACAGTGTTTCGGGAAGCAACCAGCAGGCTACAGAGGAGTTTTGTATATGGCATTTGTAGTTTTTTTTTTCTTTTCTTTTCCTCTTGGTGTACATTTTATTTATTCAGCAATTATGTATTTATATTTTATAGAGTACACAGAGTGCTGACGGTTGCAAATACCCGCAGACAAGCACACAACGACACACGCGCAACGACACACGCACGCACACATAGAGTCATAAGCAGTGGAAAATATTCAATTTGGAAAGCCTTGACAAATCCCTGAGGTGTTGCTGACGTTTATGCATGCTTCGGAGTATTCATAGCCGCACACACACATTACAGCGCTGATAACTACACACCCTCACACCTTCACAACGACAGCAAAAGTGAGCAGGGAGAGTGAGAGACAGGGAGGGGAACGGGAGGTGAGACGATGAAGACAGAAGCACAGCGAGGTTTGGGAGGTGACGTGAGTTCTTACTATTTGTGACTCCTTCTGCTGTATAAATGGAGGCCAGTAACAATGCTACTGACAGGCGACTGTAACCCTGGAGATTCATTAGGGCTTGTCACTATGGAAACATCCAATCAGGGAAAAATGTTACCCATCTTTTCCTACAGCTAATGGGTCCAAGGAAATACCTGAGGTCTTCTAGACACACACACACACACACACACACACACACGATACTGACCTTCTTCCTGTCTCTCCGTTGTGTTTAAATGTAAAGTAAACATCTCAGTGCTGGGTGCCTTGTAGGTACAACAGCTTTGAGAAAGTACAGAGCTGAAACACAAACAGACAATGTGTCTCTCACAGTATAAACACACATTCACACAAGCACACACACACACACATGTCCGCAGTGCTTCAGGTGCACCCTCGGCAGTGAAGGATATGGGTGGCAGACGGCTCGAAGGCACCAGGAGCGTGGTGGGCTGGTTTGGGTCAGAGCCAAGAGAACCACTGGTGCTAGAGTTGGGTACGGCAGCTCCTCCTTTTCCTCCTCCTCCTCCTCCTCCTCATCATCATCATCATCATCATCTTCCTCCCCTTCTTGCTGCCTCTCCTCTCTCTCAACTGACACATGCACCTTCTCCCCCTCCTCCTCCTCCTCACCCCCCTCCTCCTGTGTTGGTCCTCTGTGCTGCTCATGCAGGTCTGGGTCCTGGGTGCCCGTCATGGCCATGCTGTGAACAGCCTGAACCTAAAAGAGGATGCAGGAGAGAGAGGGGGGGGGTTGGGGGGGGGATGGACAGGCAAACTGTTCAGGACACGATAACATGTGAATGTGTGTGTACTGTGCCACTGTGTGTGTGTGTGTGTGTGTGTGTGTGTGTGTGTGTGTGTGTTTCTGCTGTGTTGTCTTGTGGCCGGCACTGCAGCTCCTCAAAACAAAACGGAACTGCGCTGACTGTCAAGCCTGCCATCCTGTCCACAAGACCCTTTAGCCTCTAGCAAGGCAGCACAGAAAAAAAAAAGATCCTTTTCTCTGAAACAATAAGTGACCTTCAGCAGAAGAATCACAGCCAGCATGCATTCCTTTTCTCTGAAACATAAATCTACAAAAAAACAAACAGAATGAATTAATAGACGTGAGCAAAGGTGCCAACACAGAGTCAGTGCAAACAACAGAAAGCACTTAGACCCCTTCATTATAATCCTACAGCTGTACAATTCAGTGATGACACCAGGCCATTACTGCTGATGCTTTTAATCCAGACAGGCTTTGAACAATCTGGACATACAGAGAGAAAGTAGCTTAGACAGCTTGTTCATTTTGCCATGAAGGGAATAAAGTGTGGGGTATTTTTTCATTTGCAATCAATTTCCACTCATGATGATTAGACTTACTTATAGCTCTCCGAGTTATAATTTTTTCCTTGAGCTATAATTTAACATGAAATCTCATGAAACGCAGTGACATTGTCAAACTACAACAGCCTGTGGTTCATTTTTACAAGTACTGACTGGAATTTCTTGGAGCACGGGAATATCATGTAGAAAATGTCAAATTGAATGATAATCTCATTTTAAATTAAGGGCGTGATCACGAGAGCGGATTTATTCTTGGCTTCTCATTTCTTTTTTTATTTAATTTCATTGCATTTTCTGCTTTATTGGGCAGTACAGTATGCACTGGAGTTTGGCAGGAATGGATGGGAGTTGGAGCATGTGACACAATCTACATTTTCTCGAGTACACAGCAAATGCTCCCCACTGGTCCACTGTGTGCTCATTCCATTGCTTATTGATCCCCAGAGATTCTGGCAAATTTATTCCAACGCTACCAATTTGTTATTTACTTGGAGGAAGAGCTGGATTATTTGGAAAACGCACATAAAGAGGAACCAGGACAATAGAAGTCGGAGCCAACCACGAGTCTGTGCAGGCATATATTCTGAGCCTACAGTGTGACAGGACAAGAGGAGAGCTGGCATGCAAGTTCACAGCATAGAGAGGAGTGTTTCTGTGTGTGTGCATTTGATGAAAATAATGAGATTGAATCTGCCAGTATCCCTCGTTCCTGTGTATTTTCATTATGGGCACGTCGCCTAGATTGTGTGAGGAGTCCAGGGCCGCACAGTTTGGCTTTTTGTTGTGATTCAATAGTAGCTGATGGGCGAGCATCAATCAGCCATTGAAAAAAAAAGAAAGAAAGCCATTCTTCTGCACCGTTTAAAAACCTGCTGATGAGTCCTCTCAAAACACTTTAAAAACTCATTATGAGCCTCCCTTGCTAACAGCCAGGCCATGTGGAAATTAAATCATCCTCCTGAATCTCAACCAGTCAACAGAACAAAAAATATTCACACCCCTATTAGACCTTTGAAACACATTAAGTTGTATATTCCCTCAGTGCACTCATCACAAATGCATAAATTGCTGAAAATCTTTACCAATAATTTACAACAGCGTCATGCTCCATAAAGCCAGAGCAACTGTCCATAAATTAAAAACATTTTTTTCACACTTAGTGTTACACACTGATATACATCGTCCTAAAGGCCAATCAGTATCATACACCGACAACACCTATGAGGCTATAGCATATATAAGCATTACAATCGATAATTAATCCCATAATAAACTGTAGAATGATGTAAGACCAAACATCTCAAAATGAGTCTCATCATTGTTGTGATATTATAAGGTATATAAAAACACACAGGCCACCACCAAGTAAGATAAGGACACTAACTCAGGCACTTTATAACTGGCTGTGAGAATATTATTTTAATTTCTTCCTTTTTGTGATAAGACACTCCGCCATTGACAAAGAGCGACATCACAGGATCTGGACATTTTCTATTGTGCCACTGGCATTCACAAAGCGCAGTGCACGGGACAGCAGAAGCAAAGGAGGGGGAAAAAGTATATTATAGCACTAAAAAGAAAAACTTTGTCTGCTGTGCTTACCGGGGAGCAGCGTCCATCAACCAGCGTCATTCACTCCGGGTCCGCCGTGCGCCCTGAGCTCCCGGAGCCCTGGTGCTCCATCTGAGAGCAGCCCGCTGGTCCTCTGCTCCCCCCCCCCTGCCGATATCCAAACTCAGTCCGTCAGTCGGGAGGATGAAAAAGAGAACAAAAATAGAGAGGAATGTGGCGCAGAAGTTTTAATAACCAGGAAAAGTAAAGTTAAATAGGACCGGGCGGCTCCCCCGTGCGTCTGCGTCCCCTCAGCCGCTGGACGCGCTCTGCGGTGTTCAGGTACCGGAGTTCAGGCGCACCGGGGAGAGGGAGAGCCGCGTCAAGCCAGCCGGAGACAGGCGGACCGGACATACTCAGGTTTTACCTTCAAAATAAGGCAGTCTCGTCCCGGAAACTACACTCAACAGCATACATACACAGTCTTTAGAAATAGTGACAATATATAAGTTTGAAAAGACGTTGGCTTACGTTTGCTTTATGCAAATTTCTGCAGTTACAATGGTTACATTTTGGCTAATTTTAGCATAATGTTTAAGTCTAAGAAACTCGTTAAATACAATGGCATAACATAAGTCTATGCTTTGCTCTTTTCTGTCAGCTTTTAATTAGGTAGTACACACTGGAAAAACAGTAACAAATACAATAACAAATACACAGACGATGTTTACCACCATTACCAACTATTTGTTAGGTAACTTCTCTGTTTAGTTTTTTACTTTTTTTGATTTAATGGTTGAATTGCTGTTGTTAAGCTAAAACACTTCTCGCAATGTTAGCTATAGTATTGTCCCCAGAGCTTCCATCTAGTTTGGGAAAGCTGCACGCAAGTAAGTGAATTTCATTTTTAAAAAAGAGAAAAAAAAAGAAAGAATGAACGAAATTATATGATAGTATGACACCACATCTACTCCAATAAGCGTTTTATTTTGAAGGTTATGGCTGGAGAGCTTTATTCTTAATACCGGATAACTTGACACTGACGGAGCAAGTCAGAGCATGTGACTGTTCCCCCTCTACTCCGCCTCACAGTGCACCCCATCCCAATATCCCTCTGTCTGTCTCTGCCTGGCGGTTATCTCACCAGCCAGCGACCCCGGACAGTGTGTGTGTGTGCATGTGCGTCTCTCTGTGTGTTTGTGTGTGTGTGGGCGGAGTGCGGCTGTCATAGACCGTAAGAAATGATGCTCCACAGTCACACTCAGCAGGGATGTCTGTGGATTCACTAAACCCAAAGGTGTGGCAGAGCTCCAACACAATACCTTGAAATCAGCTTATGCAACGTCAGGTCTCAGAAAAAGGAATTAAAGCTGACTGATACTGCATTTCTATAAAAGTGCTGAAAGAATCAGCATATACAGATCCTCGACTTAAGTTAAAGTCACAATATCAAAATGCAAGAATACTCCATTACAAGTGAAAGTAGCCTACTGCATTAACTTTTTTTTTGCATAGTTCAGTAAAAGTGCAAAGGTTTTATCAGCTAAATGCACTAATTATCAAAAGTTAAAGTATGTATTATGCTGAATATTCTCTTTCAAGATTTTATGCATATTTTGACATCAATATTTTAATAGTAATTATGGCTAGATGTCAAAAATAGGGCTTATCTTAGCAGTAAAAGTTCCTTCTGACATGTGGTGGGGTAGATGTAAAATGACATTGAAAGACAACTACATCCAAATTTTAGTTAACGTACTTTGGTTACTTTCCAGCATTGTACATAATTATAAATTATGTTTCGAAGATGTGTATTTTGCAGTAGCCGAAACTGAGGTGGCAGCAACAGAGCAAAGAATAAGCATCTTTAACGTCTTAAAATAGAGCTGCAACTTAACTACTGCTCATTTTTCTGGGGGCTCCATCCAATTCCCTGAAGGCCCTGTGGCAGTCCCTGGATCCCACTTTGGGAACTAATATTAGAACTACAGTATACAGTAGGTCTAAGCAAACAGCTTACAGGGAGCACTAGTCTTAAATGCTCTCCTGCTAATTTTTTAATATCTACATATGGCCTCCAAATAATTTTCTGGGGATGTTTTGTTTGATGTTTACACTCCATTAGACAGAATCCCACGGTAGCAGCTCGGAGAGGCTGTAATGCTCATTACACGCTAGAAAACAAATTTGGAGGCATTAAAAATAGACAGACAACTTTGCTATTCTTAGATCCTACTAGCTTGGCAAAAAAATTTTTTGCTGCGCTGAAGGAAAAGCCATGTTGTTACCTAAATCAAAGGGGGATTATCCTCTGTGCTGTGGCCGTTGTCGGACATGTCAGCCTCAGCTTGTCAGGCTCAGTTTGACACTATGAAGATGTGTTTAGACTGAGGCGAAATGTCTCAACTGGAGCAAAAAAATCACACTTATCCCAATAACTGTGCAGAATCAGGAAAATGAGTTAGAATGGATGAAATTGTTGAAATACCTGAAGTTGTTTTGAGGTCTGAGTTGACACAAAAAGATCCACTTCCACAGGCTGCTGCATATGTTGCTTCTTGGCTCCAGCTAACATCTGTACAGTTGTTTGGAGCAAATAAACAAATATTTTCAAAATAGAAATATTGCAAGATGATTTTTTTCATGTCCTCTCAATTCACATTTTTAGACTCAAACTTGTGTAAAACAAAGGCTAAACAAAAACAGAATCATCAAATTCAAAGAGTATATTTACAGAAAAGTTCATCAGTTTCAACATGACATATATGGCTTTGTAAAGTTTTCAATTGAATATATGTCACAAAGGATTAGCCAATTATCGCATTCTTTTTTTAATTTGCATTTTAGGCAATGTCCAAACTTTTTTTTATTGATCCAACAATGTTAATGAAATGGAAAATAATTTGTGTATGGGGACCATGGACGGGCATTACAAAAAATCTTAGGCTAAAAATGCTGTGGTGTGTGGCACTGGTTTATGCTACAGATTAGTCCCCATACAAATAAACATAAAATGTATTAATACAAATAATACATAACAGCCAAGTGACTTGGATATGGTTAAAAATGTACACTGAAAAAAGAACCAACTTAATTGAATTGTTTCATTTGGTAACACCTAAATGAATTAAGTTCTTTCAAATTAATTTAAAATCAATTGTGTTAATCTAACTTATGAAATTAATTTGAAAGAACTTAATTCATTTAGGTGTTACCAAATGAAACAATTCAATTAAGTTGGTTCAACTATTTCCTTTTTTCAGTGTAGATCTAAATGAATTGGGTTCTTACTTGGCCCTCCACCAAGTTTTGTTAATATCGGGCCAGTAGGTTTTCCACAATCCTGCTGACAAACAGACAAACAGACAAAGCAAACTGAACACATGACCTCCTGGTTGGAGGTAACTAAAGCTGTGTTCACCGTACAAGCAACAGTGTCAAAAAACAGCCCAGTCTGAGCAGCTCAGGCGCTCGTTGACAGTTATGTCACTATGGGCTTGTGTGTGCTGGATTGACAGTTGAATGCAACACATTTTGTGCATTGCACTGCAATTCACTAAAACTAGCATGGCATCAACTAATTCAGCTAAATAGTACAGTACAGTATTTTAAAATGTACCTACCTGGTTAAGTTCCTGCTGTAGCTGGTGAAAATAAAACTTCACTGCATCATTGGAGCACTGACGAAAGTTAAGGGTTAACTTTGCTTTCTGTAGTGCCCGTCACACAGCAAGAAGTGTTGAGAAACATTGTTCAGCTCTATGTCACTTGCTTCTATTTAAAATGACTTGTAACCTGTTGTTTGTCACAGGTTGTATCAACAAGCATAAGGCTGATGGTAATGTGATCATTAGTTTACAGTAGAGATGGTTGGTGACAAATTATAAACCTGAATAAACGAGTGGGGAAACATAACAAATGCATATGCTCTCTGAAAGGGCACAAGGGGTCACTAAATGGTTTAATGAGCATGAACAAGATTTTGCTCTCCACCAACATCATTAAAATACAAAATGAAGGAATATCTTTTAGAAGAATAGTGCTCATTGAACCAGCAAACAACCAGAGACAGCTTTGCTTCGTCACTTAAGGTTTTCACCCTCCTGTTTTGTTACGGGTTAAATTGACCGACTTGAAAATAAGTATATCTATCTATAAAAGCAAGAAGTGTCTGTGTGTGTGTGTGTGTGTGTGTGTGTGTGTGTGAGTCTAGGACATATCTCGCCGACCGTTAGTCAGACTGACCTACGATTTTGTATGTGTCTTGCGCATGGCACAAAGGTGTGCATCCTTGATTTTGAAGAATTTTAATTAATTTTTCAAAATATCATTATTTCCGTAGGACATGTTGTGGCATTGCACTGTTTCCGATCAGACACCTTTTAGGGGAGCTCCGCCCCATTGTGTGATAGGCCTACACCTGGTCAATAACACAGTTCGCTCTGGATTTCCATGCTTGACCTTTATACAGTCTATGTGCTTGACTCATCTCCTCTGTAAGTCTGTTTAGCCTTCCTATTTTTCTGAGTTTTTAAAGTACGCTACAAAGTTCGATTTTCCAATAATATTCGAATAGTTTCCAGCGAATATCAATGTTCAATGTGTATGTGCTGGATGGTGTACGTACCTTATGAAAAGTAAGTGTTTTATGGAGTTGCAGACGTTGTAGTGGTCTGCATGTAATGTGCAAATTCTGTTATTCGCGATTAGCATGCTAAGCGGATATTTAGCTTTATTCACTTCTTATGTTGCATTACGATGTAATTCAGGGATGGCATTCATGTTGCTTAGCGTAATGCCCATGCCCATAATCATTTGATATGAGATTAATGTACTTTTAGTGCAGCATACTGTGTAATGTGCTATCTCACGATTAGCATGTTAAGGAATAGGCTACATACTTCCTACGGACACTGCACTAGTTTTCATAAAAAGACAAAACTGAATTAATTTTTTTTTAAACGAGTGCGTTATCCCCATTGAACCATGATCTGTGAGAGGTAAAGAACAACATTGCACTAAATATAAATCGGAATGGTCAGGAACTGAGTTATTAATGAAATATAAACAATGTTTATTGGGATTTTTAGGTTTCTGACATTTTTGGATAATTAAACATGCCCCAGGTCAAATTATTGCTGTTCCTGAGAAACGAACAACACAGGAGGGTTAATTTGTCACCCATTTGTATCTTGTGATGAACAAACTTATTAATTCTGGGACATAATGGGATATTACATGTGCAATATCATAGAGAAAAAAAAATCAAACGTTTTGAATGAGAAATATATACTTAACTGCGCTTAACATTTGATATTGTAGTAGAAAGGCCACACTATCAGATTCACCTATATGATTATTGTAACTAAAAGAATTCACAATAACAATACTATTGCAATATCTATAAGAAAAAAGTTCTAAAAGAAAATGCTCTCGGTCAAATTCATCTTCAACTGTTTATTGGGTCTTTTCTTAGCAAATCAATTACATTCAAAATGCAAGTGTAGAAAAGTGGAGAGATCGTCTGTAATTGTATAGAAATGTACCATAAAAATGGTTGAAAATTATTCAAGACACACTGGATTATTTACATGATATTACCATATGTGTATTATTAATATATACATTTTTCATTCGTTAGATATCACAGCTCTCCTCCATATACATATGCAGCTCACCATGAAGCAACCTTACCGCTAACCTTGTTCATCTTTGTTACTAATATTCCATACTTGCACCTTTGTTGACATTTTATCTTTGCACTCTTTCCAACTTCATATTACAACTGTTGCATCATGATTTCTCTCAGGATAAAGTTATTATTATCTATCTTATGTTATCTTATCTCAGCAAGTAGAAATTGTGCAAGAAATATGAAGTCAAGGGATCACCCACGTCAATCTGACTGCTGAATTTCTGCCCCAAACTGTGGAGATATTTTGTGTTTAATTTACAGACTGACGGACCAACGGATTCACCACTAGTCTGGCTGGAAACTAAGATTAGATTTTCACTCAGAGTAGGGAAACACCGTGCAATACCCAATCAACGCCCACAGCCGGCAAGACTCCTCGCAGCTATCATAACTGTTACAGCAGCATACATCAAACATTTAGTGGATCACAACAACAGTTAAAGATATCTATGACACATATAACCACACACACACACACACACACACACAGACCTCTAACATCTTACTCTGCCCAAGAAGAAAACCGACGAGCATCATTGGATGCCGTTGCGCGTGTTTTTGTATGTGCGTATAATCGGTTGTTATTGGCTCTCCCTGGCTGTGTGTTTCAACTCCCACTCCCATTCGTTTTCCCTCTCTTTCCAGCTCGTCTCATCCTTCTCACACTTACTGTCTTGTGTAACTCCTGCAAGACTCTTTCTGCTCCACAGAATCATTTCATGCATTTTTTACTCCAGCTCCGTCACTGTGGTGTGTTCAAATGATGGTTTACATTAGTCACTGAAACACACACACACACACACACACACACACACACACACACACACACACACACACACACACACACAGACACACACACTTGGGTAGAAATACATTCCCTCTGTTATCGGGTGAGGATGGGTATCTAGGCCAAACATTATTATCAGTGTGTGGTAGGCGCCCCTTGGGTGTGTTTCCATGGTGACCATCACATAACATTATATACGGGGACGTGTTTTACTCCATGCCATTGTCACAAATACGCACACACACACACTGTGGGAATTCGATTACAGATCAATAATCCTGATCAATCATTGAAATTTACCATGACCACCACCTCAGGGCACATCAAAGTGTGGATGCACACGTACTGTACATGAATGTGTGTGTGTGTGTGTGCAGAGCCACATGACTGAGTGACACCGAGCCGCCTGCCTCCTGCTCGACTTGACCTGGTTACAGTTGCAGTGCATGAAGAGGTTAAAAAAGCAAGCATGCACACACACACACACACACACACACACACACACACATATGGCGGGGTCAGCAGTGTCGATTTCCAGTTCTTAAAGTTTCAGCTTTCAGGGCAGGGGGATAAAGGAGACAACAGTAATTATATGTCTTTTCTGCCTCTGAATCTTGCGGCCCACAAATTACAAACGAACAAAAATAATTACATTTTAATCTGCTGTTTGAACTCTACACACAGCTAGATTACTGCATTTTTAATCACTAGGGATGCACCGATTCGATATTAAGTATCGGTATCAGGCCGATATTGGCCAAAATCACTGGTTCGGATATCAGAAGAAAATAAAAGTAATCCGATCCGATCCATAAGTCTAAACTCTTACGTTGATGTGCATTAAACTTTGGGCGACCTGCCATAGAGAGACGTGAGCAGCATGTGTCAAATGAACAGTTAGTGTAATATTGCGGTATTGTTATGGGCAATATATATCTTCCTTTAGGGGAGTATTTGTTTCACATTTTGAGCATGATGCTTTTAGATGGCCAAGTTTAGCAAAGTGGGTTAAAAAAATGTTTTCACAGATTAGTTGTTCATGGGAAAAGGCAGTATTGGATTGGTATTAGTTTGCCGTATCGGTATCAGATCTGAAAAAGTGGCACCGTGCCATCCCTATTATGTCAACACGACTTTCATTTATATATAAAAAAGTTATGGTTGGTGTCACAAATCAAAGACAAGCATCTTTTTCACCAGCATTATAGGTGGCTCAAACATTTCGCTGTTTCTGACAAACAACAGGATCAGGATAATGGGATTCTACCATGCATTAACATGACTGACTCATCCTTTTTATCAGTTCTACGAATCAAATCTATCAGACAATACATTTTCACATCACACTCTCTCTCTCTCCCAGCTTTTTCTGTAGCGTGTTTGCAAAGCATAAATGCACAGTGGTCCATACTAACACATGGGCAATCATGCACACACAGCCAGCATCTTCGTCAGACATTACATTTATGACAGGATAAGCGGGAGTTAGGTTGTGAGCCAGTTAGCTGAGGAGCATCTTTTCTGACAATCGGCAGAAGTGAAGTTGCTTAGCAACCTTTGGCCTTGATGACAGGAAATGATGTCATGCTTGTATGGCAAAACACAAGGAGACACACAAACACACAGGCGGATAACAGGTGCACACATGCGCGCACACGTGTGTCCATACACAGACACACACATGCAGAGTGAACCTTGCAGGATGGTAGAGGAGAGGAATAACGTGTTGTGATGATAATCTGGCCAGGGGTTAAAACAAACAATATATTAATCTTCTCTAATGGTCTCACTGATCTCGGAGTCCATTAAGGATGACCTTAAGTATATACACACACGTGCACACAAGCAGACACACAAACAATGCATGGACTAAGCTGCGAGTTTGCTTTTATGTACTGCTGTGTGGGGAAAACTACATCTGCTGCTCTCTCATTTCTCAGTTCGCTCAACCCGCCTGTGAACCCATCTCCTGCCTGCAGCCTGTTTCCTCTGTGATCCACTAGTCACGCCATCATCTCTCAGCCTAGGTACACACACTTACAACAGACACACACAAAAACAAAAATAAAGCTTATTGCTGTGTGCTCTGTGAGCGAGAAACAGGTAGTGACATGTGGGGTTGTATTTTGGATCTGAGGCATATGAGGGAAGATTTTTATTGTTAATCTGTTTCCCTCCCGTGTTAAAAGTTGCAGGAGTTACAGCTCCACACAGTGTTCGGTCTGCCGCACTGCACTCGCTTCCTTGTGGGACATTTTGCTTTAATTATTCATGTTAATAAAGGAATGGGCTGCCAAAGACCCTGAAAGTCACCACTGTGTTTGAGGAACTGCTTTCGAGGACATACTTCATCCACTCGGAAAAATCCAGTAAGTTCCAAATATATCTGAATCCCCATCGCTGCAGTACATCATTGTTCCTTTACCACCTACATGCAGTGTTGGGACGGTTACTTTTTAACCCTCTGGCATCCATCTATTTATTGGAAATACAAATGTTTTATTTACAGTAATAACTTTATTTATATATGATATGTAGAAAAGCTGAGAAAGCCAGTTGAAAGTACATAGGAGCTTTAACAGTGTGCCATTTATGTTTCTAGACCATGTGAATTTTCTTTCTACAATAAAAAATATTACTATTTTTACTTTACATGCAAATAGACTGTTTTGTAGCTTTATTATTTACTATTTTTTTCTGCTGTTTTTGTGTGTATAAATGGTTTTTTAAAAAATGGTACATTTCCATAGACACCTGTGTCTTTTGTTGTATTATCGGTTCGTGGCAGCTTTATACTTTGTTAATTAAAATAAAATGAAAAATCAGACTGATAGCCAAGTTTGTGTGGAGAAAAATGAGCCATGCATGTGATGTAAGGACAGACTGAAAGATGCTAAACAGAGACAGAAATGAATTAATGGGAAGTTGACAAATTTGAACCAAAATCTCCTGGACTTCAGAGGTTTAAAAATATTCCTTTACAGATTACATAATACATGCCCTAAAATGTAATTAACATATTCCATTAGATTACTCATATTATGTAATGCATTAAAAATAATATTTTTTAACTCATTTGTCTGGGTCTTATTTCTTATTTCCATGACAGAAACACCTTCCTGAGGGTGTCCTGGGTGTGTGTCTCTTCTACCATTGTCATGTGGCAGGTGCACTGTGTGCACACAAATAGATGTATTTAAAAAATA
Organism: Centropristis striata; assembly: GCF_030273125.1. NCBI lineage: Eukaryota > Metazoa > Chordata > Actinopteri > Perciformes > Serranidae > Centropristis > Centropristis striata. The sequence continues at coordinate 8,409,937 of NC_081517.1, read as the reverse complement.
TATATAGATTCATCACCTGGTTATGGGGAATGGGAGCCTCAGTTTTAGATCAAGTAGATGAAAAACAAACCAGAAGGACACTTGGAGAGCACAGACCTCTCCCAAGGCCATGCCCTATTTCGCAATGTAAATGAGAGTGAAAAAAATAATTTGTGTTTCCGCCCAGTGATTCGGATCCGCTGCGAAATGTAATGGGTTCTTCCTTGGCCCATGCTATACCCTTCCACTAAGTTTTTTATGGAAATTGGGGCAGTAGTTTTTCCATAATCCTGCTGACAAACAAATCAACAGACAAACCGAACCGAAAACATAAACCTCCTTGGCAGATGTAATAAAGAAATCCCTTTAAGTCATCTAGACTAACTGTATTCGGAAGACCACCAATTTAAATTGTAACTGTAATTAAATAGTTATTCATACAACTGTTGAAAGACAATATATTTTATGTTTGTACTGATAGTTTCTGTGAATATTCACTCTGAATTTGATGTTTTCTGTCTTTATTTGCATTTGACACAGCATCCCTACTGTATTTCTCTCTCTCTCTCTCTCTATCTATCTACAAAAGTGATTATTCCCTCCATTATCGTGAATCGTAATGCAACTGCAAGATCTGTTCAAATCTAGCATTTCATCTCACATGTCTTCCTTCATAAGATGTTTTTATCGATATGAGGCTGCAGAGAGAAACTAAGGCTGCATAATTAATCACAATTTTTTATCAAAATTCTTGTATAGAATAGTGCAAGATCCCCTTTATCTATCTATCCATCTATCCATCCATCGTATTGAGTGCATATTGAGGGACATACTTTTCAATATTTGCATATTAAACATACTTACATACATACAAAAATGTTTTAGGTCTTCATTAAATGTAAGCCATCATCATTATAATTAGAAGAAATTAAATAAATTAAGACACAAAATGTGTCATTCTATGTGTAATTGATCTATATAATGTGTTATTTTCACATTTTGAATTTAATTACTGACATAAATAAACTTTTCTGATATTCTAATTTATTGAAATGCACCTGGATACGAGGGTTCCTACACCAGCTTTCCCAGCACCTTACAGCTGAAAAATGTATCGCATTAAATTAATGTTATTGGGCTATAAACAAGCAAACTATATCTCATGGCAGCATTCTACAGAAGGATGATAAATTAAAGGAAAACACAACAAAGTTGAATGTCCCAAATGTGTCACCTATTTGTAGATAGACATCTTATATAACCTAAAGTTCAAGCACTTTTCAAACTTTGATTACGCTGCATTAAATTTCAAGTGTTTTCCAGGAGGGCCAGCACTCACATGAATCATGCATCATTCGACTTCTTTTATTCTTCCCAAATATATAAATAGTGAATTTTAATTAGAGAAATACACCTGTGTTTACACATTATTAGCTGGTGAGAGCACGGAAGGACAAAATGTGCACTGGAAAGCAGAAAACTAATGCATGATCTACACACAGTTGACAGCCCAACTAATTAAATTCAAGTCTCAGCTCGTAACAAGTATTGCATAGCATTATACGAATACAGAAACGGTGATGTGTACTCAGGGAACACCAGCACAAAGAGCTGCCGGCTGTCTTCAGATGGAAAAATGCATGAACACAATTTGAAGGTGACAGTCACACTGTCAGGTAAAATCAATGAGTGCATGGAGGTCAAGACAGTGCATCAAAAATTTAATATATTTGCTAATATGCCTGTATATCAGCATGTTTTCTTCCCTGGTAGTATTATTGTACCCTTAAAAATGGGATGTGGTGTAATTAAGCCGTTTGAGTCACTGGTAAATCCCAAATTTCAGTGAGAATAATTCCAATATATTTTGCTGAACTGTTGTAGAATAGGTTAACCATTACTTAAATAGGTGTTATTTCATTGATAGATAGTTAGTCTAATTCAGCTTTTCTCAACCTTGGGGTCGGGACCCCAATTGGGGTCGCGAGATGGTTTCTGGGGGTCGCCAAATCATTTTGGAAGTCAGCTCTGCCACTGTGTTAAAGTGTTCATGTGTTAGTGTATTTTAGTCTTTTTGGTCACTTAATGTCTTTTTTTTGGGTTATTTTGTGTGTTTTTTGGTCATTTTGTGTGTTTTTTAGTTAATTTTGTGTCTTTTTTTGATAATTTTGTGGTCAATTTGTGACTTTTTTGGTAATTTTGTTTCTTTTTTGGTAATTTTGTCTTTTTTTAGTCATTTTTTCTTTTTTGGGTGATCTGAACTGTGCGTGTGAGATTCTGTTCAGTGAGCGGGGGTCGTGGACAACATGCATGTTAAATTGGGGGTCGCGACTCAAAAAAGGTTGAGAACTACTGGTCTAATTGGCTTTGGTTTGGTGTTCCGTCCCTACTGCCAAATCAAAGCATCACTTTTTGATGACTTGGTATGAGAATCAGTGATCAATTATCTTTCTCCAGAATCAAATACTGCACCTTTAAGTACACAGATTGCATAATAAAGACTATATATTTAGTAAATGCATGTTATCTATACCAGTGTGGCTTGTGATCATTGTTTTACTGTAACTCTGTATCCTTTTCTACAACTTTTTCAATTGTCTTTTAAGCCTTTTCAGCTGTAGTAAATAACATGTTAATATACAGTACAAATATATAAACAGTCAGAGATTATTTTACTTCTTCACATTACATCAGATGTTTTTGTGCCATATACCAAAACTTGGTAGTTGTTCTAATTTCTTGTGAAAGGCAAAAGCATTACTCCGACTTGTTTTCTTTTCCTAAAAAGCAAAGTATTCAGTAAAATAGTGTTTTATTACTTTCTTAAATAATGAAAGCAAGCACCTTTAAACCTTGAAACACCACATCAAAATGCAGATGTTTTCAAGGATTTCCAGCGCTCAGAGCAATGTTTTTCCTTGGTTTGTGGAAAACTTCACGTACTTGGCAAGCGGTTTTTGGTGCCCTCCTAAGATAATATACACTGCTCAAAAAATAAAGGGAACACTTAAACAATACAATGTAACTCCAAGTCAATCAAACTTCTGTGAAATCAAACTGTCCACTTAAGAAGCAACACTGATTGACAAGCTGTTGTGCAAATGAAATAGACAACAGATGGAAATTTTAGGCAATTAGCAAGACACCCCCAATAAAGGAGTGGTTCTGCAGGTGGTGACCACAGACCACTTCTCAGTTCCTATGAGAGCTTTCTGGCTGATGTTTTGGTCACTTTTGAATGCTGCCGGTGCTTTCACTCTAGTGGTAGCATGAGACGGAGTCTACAACCCACACAAGTGGCTCAGGTAGTGCAGTTCATCCAGGATGGCACATCAATGCGAGCTGTGGCGAGAAGGTTTGCTGTGTCTGTCAGTGTAGTGTCCAGAGCATGGAGGCGCTACCAGGAGACAGGCCAGTACATCAGGAGACGTGGAGGAGGCCGTAGGGCAGGGGTGTCAAACTCAAATACACAATGGGCCAAAATTTAAAACTTGAATAAAATAGCTGGCAAACATTGAACAAATAAACCTTTTAATATATACCAAACATGTTTTGCTTTACCATTAAATATTGAACCAGCAACGCTTATAAACATACAATATATAACTAAATAGTGCAGACATGCAAAATCAAATTTAAAATAAAAAACACATCAATGTCATTAATTTACAATAATAATATAATAATTTGGTATTGCCTCGCGGGCCAAATAAAATTACACTGGGGGCCAAATTTGGCCCGCGGGCCAGAGTTTGACACCCCTGCCGTAGGGCAACAACCCAGCAGCAAGAACGCTACCTCCGCCTTTGTGCAAGGAGGAACAGGAGCACTGCCAGAGCCCTGCAACATGACCTCCAGCAGGCCACAAATGTGCATGTGTCTGCTCAGTCACAAACAGACTCCATGAGGGTGGTGTGAGGCAAGGTTATAATAGTTTTAGATTTTTCATTAGTTTTAGTTTTAATTTTGTTGTGAATTTTTGTTTTCAAATTCAGTTAGTTTTAGTTAGTTTTTAGAGTGAGTTTTCTAGTTTTAGTTTAGTTTTTATTCTTTGAAAATGCTTAGTTTTAGTTTAGTTTTTATTAGTTTTAGTGTTAGTTTTAGTTTTTTTTGTAATGGGGTATTTGTTGGGTGCGTGATTCAAAGAGGCCATAATAAATGTTTCCTTTATTTCCTTTGGTTTATCATCTCAGCCCCAATAAGGTTATTAACTCTTACAGTTCTGGGTGTTTTGAATTTTGGTTCTAGTGTAGACATCCCAGTCTCAGTAAACATATTTACCATGTGTTGCATGTTCAAATAAATACACTGAATTATGAATGAAGAAAGTTGACAAAAACGAAAACTAAGGACATTTTCACTATAATTTTAGTTAGTTTTGTAACCACAACATTTTTAGTTTTAGTTAGTTATTTTTTTTAAAAACTCTAGTTTTTATTTTTATTTCAGTTAACAAAAATGTTTTTTCAATTCTAGTTTTCGTTATTTCGTTAGTTTTCGTTAACTATAATAACCTTGGTATGAGGGCCCAACGTCCCGACGGTGGGGGTTGTGCTTACAGCCCAACACCGTGCAGGACGTTTGGCATTTGACAGAGAAAACCTAGACTGACCACATGCTGGTGCGGTTGGCCCTGGGTTCCTCCTAATGCAAGACAATGCTAGACCTCATGTGGCTGGAGAGTGTCAGCAGTTCCTGCAAGACGAAGGCATTGATGCTATGGACCGACCTGCCCGTTCCCCAGACCTGAATCCAACTGAGCACATCTGGGACATCATGTCTCGCTCCATCCACCAACGCCACGTTGCACCACAGACTGTCCAGGAGTTGGTGGATGCTTTAGTCCAGGTCTGGGAGGAGATCCCTCAGGAGACCATCACCACCTCATCAGGAGCAGCCCAGGCGTTGTAGGGAGATCATACAGGCACGCGGAGACCACACGCACTACTGAGTGTACTACCTAACCCTAACCCTCATTTTGACTTGTTTTAAGAACGTTACATCAAAGTAGGATCAGCCTGTATCGTTTTTCCACTTGAATTTTGAGTGTGACTCCAAATCCAGAGCTCCATGGGTTAATAAATTACATTTCCATTGATAATTTGTGTGATTTTGTTGTCAGCACATTCAACTATGTAAAGAACAAAGTATTTAATAAGAATATTTCATTAATTCAGATCTAGGATGTGTTTCTAGTGTTCCCTTAATTTTTTTGAGCAGTATATTTTCCAATATTACAAAAAAATGCTATTTCACACAATTATTACTGTGTATTAAAAAGTTGGAAAACCTTAAAACACCCTGAACTTATTAAAGAAGTTCACTGGGGACCAACAACGACCACTTGATCTGGGGAAAGTCATTTAGTTAGTTCTGCTGCGCTTCACATTGATTTTACATTCATTTGGCTTAGGTTGTGTTCAAAACAGCTTAGGTGCCTTGTAATGGTAAGGAAAACACTGAACCGTTTTAATCACCGGTACCTTCTATCCATGTCCATATGACATTACTTACACCTGAAATACTTCAATGCTGCCCAAAATAGTCCAAAATTTGTCAGCATAGTACAAAATTGTGCAATTAACCTTCATTTGTGTAGTCATTACACAGCAAGGAGTTCAATCATTGACAAAATAAAACTCAGACTTTTTCATGAGGTCAAAACGTTTTAATTAAAAAAAAAGAATGAACAACTCATTTGTAAGATCATCCTCCAATTTGTCCCACTTGTGTCACATTTCACTTTCACACCAACACACATACACACACTTTCACTCACTCCGACAACGTGAGAGACAACTACTGCACCTTTGGAACAAAAACATGCCGACTGATTTGACATTATTAATTAACACATCCTAGATGTATACAATCCAGTGTAGCATGGATACATTAAGGGTTGTTTTAACTTAAAAAGGGCCATACTGCTGATTGCGCAGGTTTTAAGCACATTAATCACAAATGCTTGAACACTAAGCCTTCATTCAGAGAAGACGTTTCATTCATATTATGTCTTGTAAGAAAATCAACTTGCAGCGATTTAACCTTGCATAGCCAGATAACCTATCCATGAACGTTTTGTTGCCTTCATCTTAAATTTACACCAGTTTCAAAGCAAACAAAAAAGCCTACTGGCATGATTTGAAACCAATGGCTGCCTATCAATGAGATTATGAGCATTGAAAATGGATGGCATTTATGAAAAGTATGAATAGCTTGTACTGAATGTGCTAAAAACATGCAAAACCGAGTACAGTCCTTTAAATAAAAGAGCTTGCAACGGCCCTCAAAGAAATGAAGGTTATTTAGCATTTCAGCCTTGAACAGCACACAGGGATGTGAGCAAAACAAACTGAGGAAAAATTATTTTTATGTGAAGCAACAGTTCGTTTCTATTTACAAATGAATGAGAGGCAGAGAAACAGCAATTCCTCCTCTACAAAGAAGCAATCACATCCCTGAGTACAGTGTGTTATTCCTATCATTTAGATTCACTGTTGTGTGATCATTTATTATCATCGAGTCCTTTCTGGCAGGCTCGAGGTTGATCACAATAGTGCTGCACAGCATAACTAGTTTTTCCTGACTCAAAGTCACAAAGAGGAGGCTCACATTGAACATTAAAGAAACCTCAGCAGCAGTCATAGTGCTGCAAACCAGGCACAACAAAGCACCACAAGTACATCTGGAAACCAGCAATGAAAGCCCTCCAGTGTCACGGACAGTCAAAGACTTGTTTCATCCATTCCCTCAGAGTGGCACATGGAGCAGCATGCCAGTGTAAGCTGATATTTCTAGATACATCATTATCTCCTTATTAACAAAGAAGGTTACAGATTTTGGGCAGCAGTCTTAGCTTAGCTCCTGTTAGCACAGGGCCCCTTCCTCTGCTTTCTCAACCTTCTCCTCCTCTTCCTTCCCATCCTTGTCTTTGTTCTTTTTGTGTTTCTTTTTCTTGTGTTTGTGCTTGTGCTCCTTTTCCTCTCCTTCTTTGTTCAGGGCACTATGCTTCTTGTGCTTCTTGTGTTTTTTATGTTTCTTGTGTTTCTTCTTCTTCTTGTCAGTGGCGGTGGTTCCCGAGCCGCTGTGGTTGCTGGGGCTCGGGGTGGAGGGTTGGCTGTTGGACTGGCTGGGGCTGCCACTCCTTCCTCTCTCCGGCTCAGAGCCTTCGCCTTCACTGTAGTCGGGCACAAAGGCTGCCTCGTCAGTCTCGCGGCCCAGGTCAGAACACAAACGCTGTCTCCTGGGCTCTGGGCCACGAATCTCCTCCCGTCCTCCACCTCTGCCTTCTGCAGCTCTCTCCTCCTTCCCTGGCACTCCTCGCCCTTCATCCCTTCCTCCACCTCTCCCCTCCTCTCTTGCTGCAGCTCTCCCTTCCTCTCTTGCTCCTCTCGCTTCCTCCCTCACAAGCTTTATTTTGGTTGGTTTGTCAGAATTTGCCTGTGCTGTCCTGCCACCTTTACCCTCTTCCCTTGGTGCTCTCCCTTTCTTCTCTTCCCTCACGACTCCTCTCCTCTCCTCCCTTGTTGAATCCCGTCCTTCACCCCTGACAGGTTTAGGTGCTTCGGTCTGCAACTCTCTGCCTCGGCTCCTCTGTGGAACCGGTGAGGGCTCTTTGGGTGCACTTAGTCCGTTTTCCTGGCCTTCTTCGTCATCTTCTCTCTCCCACTTGGAGCGAGGAGGAGGCTGAATGAGCGGCTCCTCCCTGGCCGGGCTGGGTGCTGGGCTGATACTTGGACTGCGGCCATGACTTTGCATAGGGCTTGATGGTGGCTGCTCTGCAGGTTTGGAGGATGCACTCTTCTGATCTTTGTCTGAGTCGCGTTTTGTTTCTTGATTTGACCTAGCGTTGAGGGGAAAACATGACATGTTGAACAGAGTACTGCACCCATTTATCGTTGCACTTTTAACATGTCAGACTCACAATGGACAGTTTCAAACAAAAATGATCAGAATTGATGCAGCAGTACAAGAGAGATCACCTTTTTCATTCCATGCATTCTTCTTCTTTGTGAAAACCTGCCGCCTACATAACTGACAATCGGCTTCACCGCTGACAGTTCAGTTGGAGATCTGGCTGATTTATGGCGGGAGCTGCTAAAGTAGCCCTGGGCTGTTAGCTTCCAGCTGAGAAGAGGAGCGGGCTGCAGAGGTCTGGTGAGCTCTTGAGCCCCAACCAACACCAGCTTAAGTGACGTCACTTGAAACAATTTCTGACTCCACTCCTCCTGGAGCCTTGCACAAAGTTTACACATTTATGATGTGCAAAATTGGTGGAGGTCCCCTTTAATGTGATCGAGGAACATGACTTGTACAATCATTCCTCTAACCACAATAACCAATAAGGCTGGGTATACAAAAACCCTTTTTTGCGGCTGCAAGTAATGACTACTTTCATTATCAATTATTATTATTGGCTGATTATTTACTTGATTAACCCTTTGGTCTATAAACTGTCAGAAAATTGTGAAGAATGACCAAAATCCCACTGTGACTTCTTACTTTGCTTGTCTACACTTGCTTAAATTACTTATAATAACTCTTATCATATGAGACAGAAAAGCAGCAAATCCCCATTGCTGAAAAGTTGGAACCAGAGAAACTTTTGTCATTCAATTAATATTTCCAGTAGTTGCTGACTATCAATCAATTGACTAATTGTTTTAGCTCTATACTTTCAAATTTAAAATAAATAGTTCATAGTTTTGCAAGTTGTGCTTAAGTAGATCAATACCAAATACTAAAATTAGTTTTGATCCCCATCTGTAATAACTATAATAATAACTATAGACAACTTTATTGTGTCTTTCTTTAAGCGTGTCCAGGCTAACTGACACCTGATAAAAAATTTAAAAAAAAAACTTGGGCCCAAAGCTACCGTATTTCCATGCAACACCACTCGTATAAACTCTGTTTTTATTATTATCCTGAAGGATATTTGTTTTTTATTTGGTTTGCAGCAAAGGGAAATTACAGAATGCACCAATGCGCAACTAAACACATACAAAAACAATGACAATACACAATCTAAAATATGGATAAATATATTAAGTATTAAAATTCAAGTGACAAAGGAATAACAGACTCACCTAGTGGAGCTCACAGTGTGGCTCGTCAGAGCCTTTCGGCTGATCCTGGGTCTCTTCACAACAGACTCCTCACTATCTTTCACCGCTGGAGGACAAAAAGGAAACAGGTTTAATCAGTGCCTAATTAGATGGCACAAGACAAAATCAAAGTTATCATCTCATCACACACACATGCATACGTACAGGGATTCAAATTACCTTCTCTGTGAGCAGCAGCTGGCTTCTCTCCTGAGGGGACACTCCTCTCTGTTCTGTCCTTGGACACACTCCTGGGTAATAAGAATAAGATATAATTACTCCTATCAACAACTGTGTTAACAGAGCCACTACGTATAACCACATCACATTTTCTTTGAACCATGGATATAGATGGTGGTTTGATGGGCAGCTGGGAAACTAATATTACAGACCTGTCAGATTTAGCAGATCGTTCTGAGCCTTCACCTCTCTCCTTCGAGGACGTGCTCGGCTTCTCGTGAGGATCTGTTGAGCTTTTAGAAGCGGCTGATTTCTCGGCGATGGTCAGTTTGTCCAGGGAGACGGACCTCCCTCCTGCACTTCCACTTCTGGAGGTCTTTCGCTCTGTCCTCACCGACCTCTCTCCTTCGGGATCTCTCTCCACTGTGACAGCTAGCTTCTGTGAGCCTGAGACCCTGTCTCTGTCTCTATCTCTGTCTCTGTCAGACGCTATGCCTCTGTCTCGGTCTCTGTCTGACCCCGAGGCTCTGTCCCTCTCTCTGTCCGGTCCTGAGCTTCTGCTTTGCTCTCTGTCCGAGCCCTGCAGTCTCTCTCCTGCACTTCCGGGTCTTTCTCTGGGGGCGCCCTGCTCAGCAGATGATGACCTCTCCTTTCTCCCAGGAACTTCTGCTGAACTGCTGGGACGGTCACCTTCAGAGAAGTTAGCAGAAGCGGATCGGTCTGAGGAGGAGGTGGTCTTCTCAGGACCTGATGCTGCCCTGTCTGAGGGTGGCGTCTCAGTGCTGCCTTTCCTCCCCAGATCTCTGTTCAACTTGATCCTCCTCTGAGGCAGTGGCTTTACCTGGATATGGACAAAAGCATATGTAAAATGTTACAACGGGGTTTGTTCTTTTTCTTTTGACTTTTCCCCCCCATTTTAAATATTGTCTGTAAAACCACTAGTCTTTGTATGCCGGTGTTTTTTGGCGACTAAACAAGCTATAGACCCACCTGAAGGTCCATTAGAGGTCTGATGGATCCTCGATCGGAGTCTCCCCGGTTCATTTCGCGGCTCCCCGGTATGGGAAGAATACCAGCCCTGTCTGAAGGTGGGAGTCTGTGGAGTGGGGGCTGATGAGACATATGAGAGTGGGAGAGCATATCAACACCACCACCTAGCGTATCCATTCTCCTCAGCTTTCCAGGAGGAGGTCCGAGCAGACATCGGCTCTCCTCTCCCATCCTCCTCCGACTGTCGGGGGAGGGAGGTCGGTGGATGGGGGTGAGTCCATGGGGGATGGGAAGGAGCCCACCGCCCTGTGGAAGATCTCTTCTCCCACGGATGTCGTGGCTGATTCGAGGGCCATCATGAAGGGAGGAATGATGTAGAGGCAGGTTCTGGGAGGAAAGTGGAGGGGTTTTCAGCAGGGGAAGTCTCACTGCAGAGCTTTTACCCTTTTCTTTTTTAGCGGTAGTTGAGTTGGGAGCATCTTCTGGTTTGGGTTTAACAGTCTTTAATATTTTCGTGGCAGAGGATGAGGAGGACTCTTTCTTTTTGGGCACCACTGCGTCTACTGTCTTCTTTTTCACCTTGTCACCACTCTTTGCCTTCACGCCTTCCGTCTTTGCTTTCGGTTTAACCTTCTGACCCTTGTCTTTCTTCGTCTTGTCAGACTGAGTCTTTGATGTTGACTTGGTTGAGGGTTTAGTGGTTGAAGCAGTGCTTTTAGAGGCTGGAGCTTTAGAGGTTGGAGCTCCGGCTGAAGCCTTTGAGGACATGGGAGGCGTTTTAACGAGTGAAGGGATTTCGTCCATTGGCTCGTCTCTGACAGGAGTAGCATCACCCCTGTCTACTGACTGATGTGATGGCTCCGATTCCTCGCCAGTCCTCTTCTTTTTTACTTTCTTTGTCTTCAGGACTTTAGCGCTGGACTTGTTCCCTGATGAGGAAGAGGATGGAGGATGGTGAGGGGGTGCTCCTCTCTCTTCCCTCCCTCTTCTTCCTCTACCCTGGGGGGAGTAATCTCTAGGTAGTGGGGACATTCTTTCCCTCTCCCTGTCTCTGCTGCCACGACCTCTGTGGTGCATTGAGGGATGTTGGTTGTCATAGTCTTTGTAGTACTTATTGTACCAGTCTGCGTACTCTTTCTCCCACTGTCTAAACTTTTCTCTTTCCCAGCGGTCATTGCCTCCAGGACTTGGACCCTTCAGTTCATACGGCGGCATCTCTCGAGGAGGTGGCTTTCTTGCACCGGGACTGCGGCTACGGAAGCCACCGGGGCCAGGGGAGCGAGACCGCGACCGAGACCTGTAAGGTCCTGCTCCTTCTGCTCCCTCCCAGCCTCCTGGCCGATAGGGGGGAGGAGACCGCGGAGAGCCAGAGCGTCGGTACCCATAAGACCTTGAACGAGAACGGGATCTTGATCGCGAGCGTCCATAACTGCGTCCATTGCGTCTAGAATAAGGGGAGCGGGGATAAAACCGGCCATGGGAGCGTGAACGGGACCGGGAACGACTGGGGGAAAAAGAGTAAGACCTGGATCTTGATCTAGATCTGGATCTAGAGCGAGAATAAGGAGAACGGCTGAATGGAGACCGACTGTATGACCGGGACCTAGAACAGGAAATTGTCGAAAAGAAGGAAACGGGGAGAGAAAGAAAACAGATTGTTAAAACTGTAACAACTGGCTTTAAGGATTATGTATATGAAATAAATGTGCAAATGAAAGCCAATTTTGATATGCTTGCTTAATAAAGTTACCTTGAATAAGATGGCCTTCGTCTCTTTGGTGCATTCCTGTACTTCATAAGCTCTTTGTGGAAGTCTTTAGTAAATTCATCCAGTTTGGATGGAGCTCTGTGGATCAAAGACAAAAAAAATTGTAATTTCAGTATTTTTTATCTGGAGTGATGTTAATATTCTTTATGTGAACATTTTACGGAAGCAATTTGTAGCCATCTGAATGCCAAAAATGAAAAATAACTCACTTGTCCTGTCGGTGGTGCCGCTGTCTGTAGAAATCTTCCTTAGAGAGTGGGGGCTGTGAGAGGGGTGGAAGAGGGACAAGAGGGGGCTGTGTACCAGGGGCAACCCAGGGAGGGTTGAGCCCTGGTGGTCCAGTGGCATAAACAGGCTGGGGTGGGTAACCCATGACCGGAGGGATAAGCCCAGGGGCAGCTGTGTATGGCGGGGGGTATGACTGTGGTGGCGGCGGGTACATGGACGGAGCTGGGTACACTGGAGCTACAGACGGAGGAGGTGGAGCCGTCTGTGCGTGTGAGGAGGGGTGATCTCCTCTACTTCTGTAAAACCTGGCACAAAGAGAGGGACACAGAGCATTGTGAGACAGCTATTAAGATACAAACTTGATGAATGAGATTGTTCTTCAGACGGGCCTTACCTCTCCCAGGGTCTGCCTCCTCTGCTGCTGTGAGAGTGCTGTGGCCGTGACTGGTGACCTAATAGAGCAGACAGAGTTTGATATTTGCAGAATGTCTTTCCTTCAAGCTCACTTAATCTCCTTAAGTGACTGAAATTGAACCGGTTACCTGATGCATGAGGAGGCCTTGCAGGTGGCGGGTGGCCAATTACAGTTAAATGGTAGTTCTGTGGGAGAAATCACAGTGACAGAAATGTAGTTACCTCCAAAAGAAGTTACAGTTACTTGTGCATCCCTGAACACAAAACTGTGCCAAGCTTGGTCAAAAGTCTTTAGGCTTTCGGTTCAACCTGGTGCATGCTAATTATACTTCATTTTGGGAAACTTTGTTGATCATGAAGCAGATTGTTAATGTACAAATCTCTTGTTTACAAGTGAAGTTTAAGAACAACACTGCAGACAGGATCCTTTACTAATAGTGACCAACGTTGTTTGCGGGATGAATGCGCAGATCTCTTTTTATCACGTTTTTTCAAAGCATCTCAACTTTTTTGGAATCTGGTTGTATTTTAGGAATGCTACAGGCTCTCAAAATATATAAAAATAAATGTGTCAATCAAAAATAAGCATTAATAATAAGCATAATTTTCTTCCTTTTCATTTTTGCAGTTGTAAAATTAATATCAGTTGTCATTGCACCTAAAAATCTGTATCATTGCATCTCTAATAAATATAAATAATAAAACCTTTCATAAGGTGACTAAATAAAGAATGAGAGGTAGGAGATAATCTGGACAGTCATGCTGCATCTCCTTTGTAGTAAATGCTCTTAAATAAGCTGAGTGAGTTGAATATCAAGTACTAGACCTTTACTGAGGTGTTAAAGGCAGACTTACATGTGATCCACTTTCTGAGCTTACAGATGAGTCTGGTGTCACAGTAGGTTCTGGATCAGACTCACTTAAACAAGAGAAATTATGATTAGACAAAATGGCGCTTTAAACTGAGTATGTGCTTTCGTGTAGGTGTGCAGACTGTATCTCAGGAAAAAAAAACTTACCCCGGTGGGGGTGGTTCACCATGGCTGGTGGAGTGCATAGGAGAATTGTGGTCCACAACAGGTGCAGGGGCTGGTGAATTGACTTGCTCTTCCACAGCAGCAGCATGAGGAGGGGTAGGGGCAGAAGTAGCAGCAGGAGCAGGTGACAGAGCTGGTGCTGGTGCAGGAGCAGGAGAAGGAGCAGGAGCGGGAGCAGGGGGCGGAACCTGTGCTTGAGGGGCAGTGGAGGGTGGGCATACAGGTGGAGGTTGACTGATATTGGCCATGAGTGGGTCCTGCTGTCTTGAGTGCAGAGGCCTGACCAACTGAGGGCGCGGCGGAGGCGGGGCTGCATTTTGCATCTGTTTGCGTACATGTTTGGTGTATCCTGTCTCGTTCTTAAAGTTGTTCACAGCCTGCAAGAACACAAACAAACCACTGAATATATGCTATTTTTTCCGAGTTATGCTTTGAGTTCAAGTGAAATGAACCTATAAAATGCAACACATTAATCAATACATGCATTTGAAGGTGGTTACCTGTCGGAGAAACTTGTTGGCAATGAGATTATCAGGTGAAACATCTGACTGTTTGCATGTGTAGCAGATGTGTTCCTCTGAGTCCAACAAGGTTGTCCTGATACCTGAAAACAAACAGTTCTTCATTAGGCAACAACTCACCTTTATTCAGCAAACAAACAAAACCTAAAATCTTTACATTCTTACAAAAGTGCTTTTTAATGAAAATAACTTCCCCTCAACCTGCCCAGTCTACATATATTTCAGAACACAATTTCTACTTTTTCCAAAAGATTGAGCATGAAATTATTCCAACATACTGTGGAAGATGAAAATGAGTTTGAACAACTACTCAAAATGCAGCATGTCCAGGGGCTGAAGTGCTCTAGAGAAGCCAGTGTTGATTAAATGGGTATTTCTGTGATTTCACAGCAGATTTTTCCTTCGTCTGTGAATATGACTAAATACATTCATCAACAACCTTTTTTTCCATGACTAATGTAATCTGATCACTAAAAAAAGCCAGCCTAAAATGTCAACAGTTTTAATTGACAAAAACTAAAATTGTACGGACACAGGACTTCGACTTAATTTAAAAGAATACAAGGAAAAACATGGACAGTAATACATCATAGATAATGTAGAAAGACTAGGTTTTGACTCCCTCCTTTGATTAGCCATAGAAAATATAATATTATTTTTTTTTATTTTGAATGCATATTACAACTTAAAACTCACAATCATCGCAGTAACTGTTTCCACAACAAGGTATAACTACGGCATCCGTCATCAGGTCATTGCAGATCGGACACAAGAGTTCATCTGGGATTGGGTCAGTATCGTCCTCGGATGAAGACTGGTCATGTGGAACAAACGGAGGGCGCTCCTTCTTTCCTTGTGCATATGCCTCCCTGTACAAAAGATATTGTCCTTTAGTTTAGAGGACTGAATTACTAGCAAAAGCAGTAAAACTTTGTTTGTGGAGACGGATAAAATATGACTTCATAGTGTGCTTTTCGACACTAAACAGTGTGCATTTGCGTGGTTCCTTGGTTGACACGTACGCATCTATAGCAGGAATAGCGTATTCTCCAGTGCTCGTTAACATGGCTCCCTTGGTTCCTGGCTCTGCTTTCACCATGAAGCTCTGAGGAATACCCTTACTGATCCTTACAGGCTTGGGACCCTCCACACTCTTATCCTGGACCTAAAAGGTTAAAAAAAAAAAAAAAAACATTCAAAAAGGATAGATGTATCACTTTCTTTGCAGCTACACTGCAACATAGTAAAATGAACAGCACAGACTATGAAAATCAAATGATAGGTGATAAATACCATGAGCAAGGGGCACTGCCGAATGTAATGGCCAGCTTTTCCACAACGAAAGCAGGTATAGTGAGCAGGTGGAGGTCCAACTGCCTTCTTGGAGTAACTGCAGAGACATGTTCAACACATTACTTAAAACAATATACACAGCTAGAGAATCATTTTGAGTACATTGCTTCTGGAGGGTAAAACATTGAACAATAAGTGGACTTTAAAAAGAACATGGTATACTAACTGTATTGGGTCATATTCATGATTGGACTGAGACATCATGGCTTTAATCTTGTCCTCCTCTGATGCATTAGCGTCAACCAGGTTAGCAGTCTAAAACACACAATGAGGAGGAAAAGAGAAAAAAGATAAAAAGGACGACGTCAACCCTGCGAGATAAAAGGAAACATCTATTCAACTCAGAAAATACTTTGTGGAAGGGCAGCCAGCATGCACATAATCAGTACCTTGGCAAGTTGGGCGAGTGACATTGATGGAGAAGAATCAGTCTGCAGGAGAATCAGAGTACAGATATTAAAGGTTTTAACACCATATCTAATAGACATACAGTGGATGATAAGAGCCCAGATAGTTCCCCACCACATCTGTGTCCAGTCCCTTAGAGTCTCCATCTGTCTTTGCACCAAAATAAAAAATGTCTCTGTACAAAACTGTGTGCATGAAATTATGCAGGTATACGAGTGATCATTTAAATCCGGTTGTGGTTAACTTGGCTTGTACACAATGTTTATCCTCTACTGACAGCATCAAGTCATACTTGAAAAAACGAAGAAATATCTTTAAAAGAACGCAACGGTGTGAAAGCCTTGTCTAGGGTTGTGTCTATTTATATCATCTGTTTATATCGAATCTAGGGATCTAAATTGTTTGAAGATTTGATTAAGGAATTAGCCAAACACCGGAATTTGATAAAAAAAAAAAATAAGGCGACAATAATTGAATGTCCATGAAGCAACTCGGCTAGTTTTAAAAAGATTTACTCTTGCAAACCTGTCCTGTAAAAATCAAAATGATAAAACATTTGATTGTTACCATATGGAGATCCTACAGAACTTCAACCCTTCAAGTTACATTAACATTTAATAAGTAGAGCCAACTAGTACTCCAACTACTCTAAACTTTAATATTTACAAGTCTAGACCTGCTTATATTTTTACGGGCAAATTCACACAGAAAGGCTTGCAGCCGCTGATCGAAACATGAAATGCACATTAATGGCAACCGCTATCAGCCCCCCCCTCTCAAGGTCTGATTCACAAAAGATAATGCGCTAATGGTAATACAGCACAAATATCCCAATGAAATTTTGCAGCCAACTTTTGAATCCGATACCAATTATTCATGTGCTGACCGATAAGGTGCGGAAGAATTCCTCAAAACTTCAGGCTAGGAATTTAAATGTGACAAACTGAATTTTGGATTTAATATTACAGTCTGGAAAATATGGAAGTGACAACAGTAATGAGTGCACTCCTGTTACCACCAACACCAACTACTACAACTGCGTTTACTGACAAGTAAAATCAGCGGATGGGACGTGGGTCAAATAAAAAATGTAATTTAAAAATTATGCTATTATTATGCTGATACACATGCAATTTTTTCTGGTTTTAATTACTTATTTGATGCTGAAAAGGGAATGTAACGTCACAATTGATAGTTGCGATTGACTTGCCATTGGTCGGCGCGATGTGGCTCAATAGCCCGATCACTACTACCAGCCCGAGCTGGCATTGCTCGTTTTTGGTATCATTTTTGTAGTGGGAGAAGTAGACACATCACCTATTTTTATATACAGTCTAATGCACTGATCATTGTAAATTGGACTGTTTTAGCAATGAGGCTCAATTGCATAGAATGGCACCAATTGTGCATTAAATGTCTGCATATTACCACATTTAAAAACATCAAATAGTACTGGAGCACAGAGACATCACTTGGTTAGCAGCACAACTATGGGTGCATTTAAACCTTTCCAGGCGCTTTGATAATTAAAGTTTTTTCCTAATTGTGCAGGTTTTCGGCTAAAAACTGTGCAATCCTTTTGTGAATCAGCCAGTGAGTCTTTAAGTTATAAGTATGGTAATGTCCAAGAGCATTAGCTTAAACTCTTCAAACTGTCCCCATTTATACAGCACCATCAGCAAATTCAAAATCTACACTCCTGGCACATAACTCTGTAAAGAGCCTAATGCTTCTCCTGCTACGGTAGGGAGAGGGCAATTTTCTAAAAGGAATACTTGACATTTAGTTTTAGCATGCAGTTTCCCTTTACCAGGCCACAGTGATTTAAATCTTTTGCACCGACCTGTCAAAAGAGGTTGTCATAGCTTTCATCACGACTGTTTTCTGTAAACTAATGAGTTTGCAGGGAGTGGTGCCAAGCTGTATCACTAAGAAAGTGCAAACACTGAGAAAGTGTCAAGTTAGAGCTGATAAGACACAAATGTAGAAATGTTTCCTTTAAAAAAAATGCCCAATGAAGAAAAAATAAACTATCAAGAGTTGTCAAGTGTTCCTTCAAATTGTTCCCTAAAAAAGCCCCTACACCACTACAGAGTGAGGGGTGGAAGCAAGTGGAGGCATGTTTCTAATACAGGTAAGGAGTCATTGAACCACAAGATTTAGGTCTAATGCACAGACAGAAAAAATGGCTGCTCTGACTAAATCTTGGGGAAATTTTCTTCTATTAAAAAAAACAAGTGGGCAGGGTAGGTTGTCCATCATGATTCATGATATGCAGGGCTTCGAGGAAAGACTGGTTATTGCAGAATGCTGTGGAGGGAACACACAGGGATCTCGTGCAAGCGGTTCTGACACTGAACCACTGAACAACTTTATTGAGAGGTTCTGCAGCTTACAGCTTACAGGACACACTACACCAGTATACGTCTCACTGCAGCAACCAAGGAAGGCCTCCATAGATTATTGACAAGATATTTAGTTTACTGATAATGTGTCAAAAGTACTTTGTGATCATGTCACAACATTATACGTCAGTGGCCAAGGCACGGCATCTTACGTATCAAAACTAGCTTCTTATTGATCCCCCAAACCACAGTTGCAATAATACACTTTGAACTAGTACCTGCTTCTTTGTAAAAACAGACACTTAAAAAGCTGAATTAATTCAAAGCATTTAACTCAAAGGATGAAATCTGTGAGTGTTTACGTTTTAAGGGTTATGTGCAGTTCATACTCAGTGCAGAATAGAACATCTTCATGGTGAAATTGTACAGGACAAAACAAGTGACATTGGCAAATGTTACCAAACAACAGATTTAAGTATATTAATGTTTATCAGGGTAAGCGTTCAAAATAAAAAAAAACACTGGTGAGTCTCTTCCACTCACAACTTTAGTCTTGTAATTGTAATCAAAGTTAATTACAATCAATCCCAGCCACACTTTACTTCATTGGGTTCTTAAACCACATAAAAATTAAATATTTTCACAGAAAATAAAATGACAATGATAATTATCAATACAAAAATACCAGATTTCCCTTTTACAAACCCCTTTAAAAATACATATGCCTGGCCTGAGGCAGGCTACAAACCATTTCATTATGAAATACAGTCATTAACAGCTTAAATAAGTTCTCAGTCAATTATAAAGTGGCAACAGTTCAACAATTCAGAGCATTTAAAAAAAACAATGGTTGCTAGTCTGTTGTTTCTCATCTTAACGTCATCTCATTCAGCAATTTTAAACTTTAATCTGCTTATTTCAAAACAAAAACCCAGGGTTTTTTTTAGAGAAACAACAAACTATTTTTACTGTGGTGACTCCAGGAAACCCTCCCAAAAAGACATCAAATAACACATAAATTTTGAGATCTCAACACAAATGTAGGCAACACACAGTGAACAGAGGATACACGCGACTCAATCATTGCTGACAGAATGTTCTCAAGAAAGGTGACTAAAGCCAGAAAGAGGGGGAGAGGTAGAGAGGTGAGAGGAGGAGGAGGAGGAGGAGGAGAGTGTGTTGATTTTGGGTTTGTTTTACATACGGGTCTAGAAGATCCCACCACAGCTGTGTCAGAACGATCTCTGTACAAACAAACAGAAGAAAGAAAACATCAGTTGTTGACACGACTCAAGAGCATATCCACAACAGACAACAGGATCAAGTTTTCAAATATCATTGTTTATTGAAAGGCCCCAGATTTCTACTGAAAAGAAAAATACAAGAAACCTTGAATAAACCTATTCATGATCTTCAAATATTACCGACTGTACTGTTCAATGATGATGCCAGAGACAATTTGACAAGATAAATGTACTTACACAATGAACGTCCTGCCAGCAGGTTTGACTCCGCCAAGCGGAGTTCGGCGGACGATCACGGATGAGTGTTTCGGGATGTGGGCTTCATCATCTGTGTATTCTACAAACATGAAACACAAATCGTAAGAAAACAAAGCATTGCTCAGTAGAATACAAAGTATAGGAACATGGCTCTATCGTAGACAACAAAACAGATGTAAAAGGTAAATAAGATGTATACACACAGGGACTTAACAAAGTGTCAAAGCACAAATTACCAAAACATTCGATGTAACATTTTTTTGTTCAATAAAGGGTTTGGGTGAGTTTTCTATTACTTGCATAATCTTACAATTTCAAATATGGCTGTAAAAAAATTAAACTATAATTAGGTTTTTAAGAAATGGATTTATAATTTCTACTCCAAAATGTAATTTCAGTATATTTTTAACAAATACCTCAATATAAATATGTCTATATTGTAGGGTTGACTACTGGGAATAGCACAAAATATTTACACAATGTAATGACATTTTTTGATAATCATCTGTTATGTGGATACAATCACTAATTTATTAAAAAGGTAGATAAAAGAACAGCTAGAACATTCTGGAGAGTTCAGAAAAGTGCACCATGTTATGTAATGCAGACTTTAAAACCAGAAAACTGCAACTGTGTAAAATCTTGGATGAGATCCAGTATCATATTACAAAAGATAGAATATCAAGCCAAGGAATCTGAAGTTGCCACTTTGGGCGCTGGGGCATTGCAAAGGAAATGTTTCCTTATATTCTGTCATATAATAGACCACATAATTAATCAAGAGCACAACTGGCAGAGTCATGAACAATGAAAACAATCCTTTGTTCCAGCCCCGGAGTTTTCTATGACTATATAGCCTTACCATATAGCCTGGCATTTTTCTCACCAATTCTACTGCTAAATGAGTTGAAGATGTCCACATATAATCGACTATGACGCACACAAATAATGGCTGCCATGTTGTGTGGACACATTTTGCATCGTGTCAGCTGATCACATACCTTCTCGAGTCTGCGCATTGGTGATCTGCAGGTCGCAGTCTGTGGCCTTGAGGCGCTCTCGGGCCATAATCTGCCTTTTAAGCTCGTTGAGGGTGATATGCAGCCCATCGAAAGTGACTGTGTTGTAGTCCAGTTTGGAAGAAAACTTATAGTGAACACACGACATTTTAACAGGTCTAAGCACTTAAGTCAATCAAGCACAAGAAAAAAAAACACAGGCCTGGTATAACAAAATAAAACAGCGTCAACACTGAACACAGCTAAATCTGGTGACTTTAATAGGCAAACCTTCTTTATACTCGCTGAAACACTGAAGACAATGTACTAAAATAGGGAAAGGGTTCAGGTCGCAGATGACGAAAGAGTCCTTGTTATTGCCAAAGAAAAATAATCGATATGCGAGGCCAGAGCGCCATTGAGCGGCGCAGTGTGCCTCCTCAGTTCTTTAAAGTCCGATAAAACATAACAGGGTGCCACCAAATCCGAGAGTCCATGCGGCACAGGGTGGATCTACAGCAGCAATGTGAACGAGGCCAAGTCCGTCGTGAATTGTCTCTGGTGGAAAGCCCGGGCCCGCCGCAAAGCTACAAGCCGTGTAGCTACCAGAGGCCGGGGGTTCCCAGAGAATCAGTCCTCGGATGTTTCGCTTGATCAGATCAGTTCTTAGTGGTCAAGTCAAGACAAACCCCGTCGAGCTCCACAAAAAGTCCACAAACTGCGTGAAAGCTTCCGCGACGAGTCCACAAATGTTACGTTGCCGGTGTTACACCTTGATAAGATTGCCCTGACACCGTAATCTACCGTATAAATGCTAAATTAGCTAATGCCAATGCTAACATGCTACGCCTAACGCTCCCTCGCCGCTCAACACAATATGAAAACAAAAGCTAACAGTTAGCGGCGCTATGCTAACAATGCTGCCCAAAGTAACTGTCGAATAATTCACACAAAACCACCAGTTAGGCAGCTGGGGCGCAACGGTTCCTCTTCAGTACACGGCTAATTTCCATCACGAAGAGCTGAAAGTTGTGTATCCACGGTAATGTTCAATTTATATCCATAAAATCCATTTCGGTGATCCAAAGTGCTTCTCTCCTCGCTGTTTCATCAAAATGGCGCAGGTCGGAACCGGATGTAACGATGGTTCTTCCAGAGTAAAGGTGAAGGCAAGAGTATTAACCGTCATAACGGCTGAAAGGTTTAACGGCCAGCCGTTAGAAGGTCACATTTCGTCACCCTGTTAAAACAATCGCCTAACTCATTTTTTCAAGTTTTGCAGGAAACACAAAAAACTTCACCAAAAGTGTAACATATGACATTTATTGATCATTTCACTCAAATATGATGTAACAAAGGATGGCTATTGGCATAGTAAAAACACTGTGTGTAAATTATGTAATTTAAGAGAAATAAAATGTCAATATAGGCAATTTTTTGAACATGCCTTTGTGACTTAAGCAAGATATGGTAACACTTTATTTTGAAGGTGTCTACATAAGAGTCACACAAGCCTGTCAGAAACATGACATGACAAGTATCATGAGCATTAATGTTACTTCAAAGTGGCATTAATGTTCATGACACATCCCATGTCATGTTTATGACACGCTCATGTCACTCTTATGTAGACACCTTAGAGTAAAGTGTTACCAGTATTAGTGTCAACAATAAAACACTGATAAACTAAACTGATAGCTAAAAAATCTCCCTCTAGCTCTACTTTGCTGAAGTGATGATCTTAAAGGGTTAAAATCACATGATCTGATCAACTGAGGATGTAGGCGATTTTACCATAGGTGGTCGGCGTCATTAGGAGATGATTTAGGCAAAAAACATACATTTTGACAAAAAATGACGATAATTTTTTAACAGTGTGACGATTTTTGGAGGTACTAGTCGAAATATCTATTTATTTATTTATTTATTTATTCAATTAAAATATTTTAGAATTAGCACATATCAAATATCTATTTATTATTCATTAACATGTATCTATTTATTTCCAATTTACACCCTAAATTTAAAGCAGCGGTTATATCAACACGTTTGCTATTGCCCCTATGTCTGTGTGTTAGCAGGGCAGGGATTTCAAAATAAATGTGACCTATCTTGTATTCCTGTTGTTCTTTGGCTGTTTCGAGCTGTAATCCGGTATCCTCGTTGTCTCTGTAGGGTTTATCATCATGTGACTTTTCTATTATATGGATATCGAACGCTTTACGCAGTGTACTCGACAATGTATATCAAATTGGATGAGGAGATACAGATGCTGGGGAACATTCGTCCGTCTGAGAGGGGGGAGAAGTGGGAAGAAAGAAGGAGGAAAAAAAGAGAGAAAAATCTGCCTACTTTGTATATTATACATTTATTTTTAGCTGCCTGAATACAAATGGGAAACCTTTTATGTTTTGATTATGCAGCGGACGGGATTCGAACCGCCGACTATAGAAATTGTGACATCTATTAGCGTCTCTCAACGAAGGGGAGTCACAGTCACGTGTTGCGTGACGTATATTGCCTTATTTGGATATCACTCCTGGAGTAGGGCTGTTCCCCAATTATAAAGCTTCGTTATTGACCCTTTCCCTACAAGTTTAAGTTGTAAATATATAAATATATATATACACACATGTATATGTATGGTGTGTTTTTTCAAAGTGTCAAGTTAATCATTAGTCACTGCTATTGGATTTTGTCATCATCATTGTTATTATTACTGTTTTACAACCTGTCAATAAAATACCCACTTGTATATTTGTTGTACACCAGTTTTGTTTGTTAGAAGAGAAGAAAAAAAGAAACACTTGAAAGATTTATTGAAGCAGAACATGAAAATAACAAAAACAATGACAATTTCATATGTACTCAACTATTTACAACTATTTGCACTGACTAATATGTCAGTACTTAACAATATTTTAAACTATTTACAAAACTATTCACTATTTACAGTACACATTATTCACATTATTTAGGGAACCTTTTTTCATGTCCTCAACCCAACTGGCTTTGGTTTGAGTTTCAAACATTGGCAATACACTCTGCCACGGTACTGGCTGTGTCCAGTCTCACTTGTGTGAAACTGACCACATTTCTTGCATGTATTAGCCTGAACAGTTCGCCTGTACAGCCTCTTCTGGGGAGGTCCAGCGGGTCCAGGGGGTCCAGGCAGGGTGGCAGACTGTGGGGTGGTGCCCTGGCCAACTGCTCCTGGCTGTAGCACTGGCACTGGCTGGAACATTGCCATTTTCGGCTGAAGTTGGGGCAGAAAGCTGACTGGCACCATCTGAAAAGCTGCGCAGCAAACCATGAACTTACTTTTCAATCATAGATAGACATTAAGATTTTAAACTGCTGGTTCATGCTGCTGGAGCTGGAGCTGGAGCTGGAGCTGGGGCTGGGGCTGGGGCTGGGGCTGGAGCTGGGGCTGGAGATTCTTGTGCCTGTGTTGACATTTGTAATTATAATTAATTCTAACTGTTAATATATTTATTTACATGTAAATACAGCTATCAGATATGCCTTTACTATATAAAATGCAGGCTATGCCATTACTTACTGAGACAGGCTGAGACAAGGCTGGTGGAGCAGGTGAGGCAGGGCTAGAAACAGGAGTGCCTTGAGTCTGTAAAATAATATATGTTAGTGTTGTAATCTGTCAATGTTATAAATTTAAACATGTGTTAATTTAATTTAATTTAATTTACCTGCGACACTCTCCTTGCCACACTCAAGTTAGGTTTTGCAGCATCAGCATAAGAACCGCCAAACCTTGACTTGGTAAACTGAAAAAGATTCAGCACAGTCATTATGAATACTCCAGTGTGGGTTACTCTGGGTATGAATGTATAATGTAAACATGTAGAGAGGATCATCATTTCATAACTGTAGGATAAATCATGCAGTATTTTCCATTTACCATAGAACTCAATGTCCATGCTCCCAGTGATCTTGACACGGCTGGACGAGACCCTCCACATGGACCCTGTCCAGTCGTCCCCTGCACTGCTGCTGGTGATGCTGGTGGAGCTGGCTGGGTTGCTGCAGACTGCTTAAGGCAATGAGGAAAATATGTTATCCAGGATGTACAGTCGATACAGTCAAACAGAACATTATGGCATTAGTTCAGTGTGGGCTCTTCAAAAGCTTTGCTCCTTCTTTATCTCTTACTTACCTCCTCAGAGTAGAATCCGCACATGCACTTGCATGAGGAAGGAAGCAAGAAAGTCTGGCCACCTATTTTGATTACCTATCTTGATACGTGATAGGGCCTGTCTCAAATTCATTGTATTGTCTCAGATGTACAGAGGATTTTTACCCTCAGATACAGCTCATGCCACTTCTTCTGCCGCATAGATGGTTTGTTGCCATCACTTGCAGGCCAGACCCCGGTGCTGGCAAACTTCCTCAGGCGGGACATCCACTCTGAGTCTGCAATCGCCTTGTGGGACTTGGAAGATGTTGCCTTTGGTAACATAAATGTATGAACATTTTCTTTAAATGAATGAAAACAACGTGATTACTGGAACATGAAAGCTTGACCATGACAACCATCTGTGGTTGCATCTCCGCTGTCGAAGGGATAGATATAAAAAATCTATCCTGCCACATGCCATCACACTGTACAATAACAGATAAAAGTCTGGTCAGAACATACGCACTTTGTGTTTTTTATGCACACTGTTCATTGCACCTTATTTGTTCCACGGCACCAATATTTTTATACTGTATATTCTTATTTAATCTGCACTGGAATACTACTACTTAATACATACCCCTTCTTTAGACACTTTACTTTTATAGTATTTTATTGGTTGAAGTATGCATAGGTTGTTCTTTTTATTTAATTGTGTTGCTATTGTCTCTGTGTGTAACACTGTAATTTCCCAGCTTGGGATAAATAAATTCTATCTATCTATCTAAGCTCTAGAATCAACCTGATTTATATTATAAATATGTATTCTTATATTATGTTAACAAACAATGAATAACTTTGATTGCGTAAGGGATACATAAAACTAATTGGACACAATTAAAGTTCATCTCCAGCGATGAAAACAAGTTTTTATCACATGAAAAACATTAGAATTAGTCTTGTGAATGGGCTTAAGAGGCAAATTCAAATTCAAGCTGGTCCACAAACCCTCCCACCCACTACGCTCTTCCAGTGAAAGACGTCTGGCTCCTCTGCTGCTGAAGGCCTCTACAGCAGTGTTTCCTTTAGGGGGAAGAGTGGCCACCGGGAAAGTCTCAGGCCACGCCCTGTCAAATGTCTGCTCACTCTGCGTGTCTCCATTACAAAAAGGCCCCCAGAAGGATTAAATGCAGATTCCAGAGGTGACGTATGGTTTTCGATCATCGCGTAATCGCTTAGCAACAGTTTCAACCGTGATCAAATACGCGACAGATTACACAAGGGAGACGCGACTGTGTCCGCCGTCGCTAACTGTGCACAACTTCAGCAGCTGATCATAACAAAGCAGCATAACTAATTATGCACAGCATTTCCGCTGATCATAAACATAGTGATCGTGAATTAACCGACATCGCTAACTGTGCACGGTGTGTCCGGTGCTTACTGTAAACAAAAGTCAGAAGTTTGGACACACCATCTCATTCAGTGGTTTTTCTTCATTTTTATCTTTATGTCTTTTCTTTGCTTTTCTTTTCTTTTTAAAAATTATTTGCAACATTGTAGTTTGATACTGAGGACATCAAAACTATGAACTGTTAGAAAAATAGCTTGAGGAAACCTTGAAAATTGAATAATCTGACTCCAACACCTCACCTATTTTCTCTGCGCAGTCGTTGATGGGGAATGATGAGCAGGAGACGTCCAAGTTCTCAATTTAACATAGTTTTATTACAATACGTCAAAAAATGTGCAATACAGAGATCTCCGGGTCCGAAAACTCATGTCCCTGATACACACAGACGGGTTTCAGTTCGTGGAGTCTGAACCCTGTCTCTTCCCCTGAACCCAATATTTATCCTAACAATTGTTTACTAAACATGATGATAGATTTCTTCCAGGAAGTTCCGCCTTCTTGATCCGCTGATTCGCCAGTCTTAATCAATACAAGGACACGTCATGCCACCTGGGCAACAATCTTGCTGCCCGGAACAAGGCCGTGACATCAAGTTCTGACCTGGTCTCTTCTCCAGAACATTCAACAAAACCTCCTGCCTTGTTAAGTCAGCTTACAGAGATATTATGTCTTACAGAGATATAACAGGAGCCAAACGGTTTTCACTGTCTTACATGGATTCTAAATTCTAAAAAATATAAAACAGACAATAATATTCTTTGGGATTATAGAATCTTAATCAGTTTAAGCAAATGAAATATATGTAATTAAAGTAATCACAGTTTCTAAACCAACATTAACACACAAACATAATCATTGTATCAAAATCATATTGCCTGATTAATAGTACCAAGGTTGACCTTTGATAGTGACCTGCGTCAGGCACAGAGACAGAGAACAGAGACAGACAAAATAGAAGCAGAATAATCAAATTATTTTAACAGAACGATTGTACACATGGACTTATGTAGTAAAAAAAAAAGTGTTAAACAAACCAGAATGTTGTAAAAAATATTTTAGATTCTTCGTTTTGCTTTGATGACAACTTTACACACTTCTGCATTCTCTCAGTCAGATTCATGAGCTGTCACCTGGATGGTTTTCACTTAACAGGTGCGTCTTATCCAAAGTTCATTTGTGGAATTTTTTTACTTCTTAATGACAAAAATCCTCCCATTATGCAGATAAAATTCATTTTTTCATTTTATTCAGGCAATAATAATCATGACATAACTCAAAAGCCATTTGGCATTTTTATTTTCAAGCTTGGTAAGACAGTGTCTCCTAAATTGACAAAATAAATACAAAGTCAGTTTCTTTTTTAAATAAGCAAGGGATATATTAATTATTCAAAATTTGGCAGAAATGACAGTTTCAAAAATAAGTAAAGCCGAAAGCGGTGTTGAACGGGTCCTCACCCGTCAACACACGCCAGGGTGCCCGCAGTTTTGCAGTTTGTACTAATTGTTTTGAGAAATGCATTAGCTGTTGTGCAAATATAGTGATGTGAGAAATGCACCAAAGTAACTGAGAAAAACTGTAACAAACAAACACCTTCTCAAACACACACCAAATTCCAGCCTCCAATACTGCCCTACAAAGTCTAACTGTAACTAGGAAAGGGTTAAACTGAGAAAAACTGCTTTAAAGTTTTTTAACGTTTTTTAACTGGCCAGCCAAATGGGTTCTAGGTAGGTCAGTGATATGACACTTATTTCTACATGTATTGATGATGTCATTTTTATACTCAATTCATGAAGAGTTATTTGACCTTTGACCCCAAAGATGTAGTTACTGCACTCTGGTTTTCCTGTAAAATCTTCTAATAGTAATGTTGTTGTCTTCTTCCAGCTTTTATATTTCGTTTTCAGTGAATAAACATTTTCAAATTGATTTTGTTATGAGTGTATTTAAAAGTGTTTAACAACTCTATTAGAAGGTTTGTGTATTTTAGACTTAATATTATGAAGTAATGTTATATTTTAGTCTTAATATCATTTATTCCCCCTTTATACTTAATCACTATCTAGATAATAATTTCCCCTCCTAATAAACTTATAATTTCTATTATTCTTGTCTTCACTATTCAACACAATGAAGAAATACAAGACTACACTGTGTCACGGTCAAAGCAGACCATCTGCTTTGGTTTTGAGTTGTTTATATCATTATTCCTCTGAAATAAAGCAAAATTGAAATCAAAAACTTTGATAAAACAGACATTATGGAGTTATTTTTTAATTATAACTCAATTTCAACCAAAAAAGTAGTTACTGCAGTTAGACTTTGTAGGGCAGAAGCTACGAATGCTAGAGGGAGGAGAATGTTTGTGTTTCAAAAAAGTGTTTTATGAAAAAAAAAAAAAAAGGTAAAGAGATAATTTTTTTGGTGCTTATCACATATTTACAAATGAGATTAGACATACATAGGTTTTTCACAGATCCAGGGTCTATTGACAGTACAGTCAGCACCAGTCCAGCCGTTCAGCTTTCCATAGGAAGACAGAAACATGTAGACACAATCATCCTGCGTACGTATGCTGGGCTGGCCTGGATACCAAAACCTGTTCAAAAACAGACAAATCTGGAATTATTGCAGAACATGATGCAGAAAATAGCATTAAAGAAATAAAGTCTTACCTTGAGCTGTTCAGAACTGAACCATCTACCCATCTCCATGTTCCCTCTTCTTCTCTGTCAGTCAGACCGATCCAGAATATCTTGTTGAAGGAATTAATGAATACCTGCAATGTAAAGAAAAAAAGTTACAATGTGGGTTATTACAATAAAATGAGTTCTTATGGTTTATCTGCCATTACTGGCCTATCACAGACATATTGTATCTATGAAGAACTATATCTTCTACAGAAATATAATGCAGTTAACAATGTTTGGAGTGATATAGGAATCATGTCATATAGCAATGTCTTTAATTTTTAATTATTTAAATGGTCAGCATTTGACCTATACTTGACATATAGTACTGACATTTATTTACCTTTTAATTAATTATTTTTCTTTTCCCCCTCAGCTTTCGTTTGTAGAATTGGTTGACAGTGTAATACATTGTATGCATAATGTATACTAATGTTAAATGTTTTAATAATTGTATTTGTTTATGAAAGCAGCCTTTTGAGTACCTTTGCATTTTCATTTAAAAATTCACTGTATCATCCGCCAAAATTGACTAAAAAAATCCCATATTTCATATATTATAATTATCATTATAATGTTCCTAAATGTTATTTACCTTTTGTTTTTTAATTGTACATTTTTAATATATGTATATATATATATATATATTGTTTTTATTGAAGCTCATCTCTATCTCTATCTGTAATTGGAAATTTTCCTGTTGTGGGATTAATAAAGGAAAATCTTATCTTATATCAGTGGGGCTTTAGTACTTAAAACAGTATTAACTCAAAGGATAAATAAGAATATCAGAGAAAAGAATCTTTAACTTCTTTTCTTTTACCTGCTCTTCTTCATTGGTTACAATGACTAGATCTGCCCCTCTGTCTCTGCAGTCCTGTCTGCTGTCCTCCCAGCTCGTCTTTACAGAAGAAATGTAATAAAAACTGTTGTTGAATGACTTGCAGCCGTCTTTACAGAAGTGATCTGCAAGCAATTCAGGAAGTAAACGTGTATAAAAAAGGCCAACTGCAAACACACACAAACAGCTTCAGTCAGATGCATACAAGTCAAAGTCTAAACTCACTGAATTCAGCCAAAGTTTGGCTTCTCTTTTCAGGACTGCTCCTGCTGTGGGTCTGCAGTTTAAATCTGCCTGCAAGGAAGAATAAACTGTTCTCATCCATAAACAGTGTTCATTTAAATGCTCAGGACATTAAAAATGATTGTTGACATGATGCTGGTGACCAGAGTGCAACTATTGTGATCTTAGAGAAAATAAATGTTCATTTCTTACAGTGGAGTCCAGTGCCTATGATGCCGGCCAGGAGGAGAACACACAGCAGCACCAGGCACACAGCAACAACCCTGAAAAAAGTCCTGCCTGGGTGGAAAATGTAACATTTTAATAGTAACTAGAAAATTTCTAGTTGTCCTGCCTGTCTGTCTTTCTGTCTGTCTGTCTGTCTGTCTGTCTGTCTGTCTGTCTGTGTCTGGTTCTCTCTTTCTGTGAGAGATAGATGAAAGGATCAAAGGCTTTGAGGTCGTCCAATCAGAGCAGAGTAATCAAAGGAAATTAACTGCGGCTGTAGAATGTTCCGGCACAGTGACAGCAGCCAGAGATGGACAGACTGGAATTTCTGGCCTTGAACAGAAAGCATTTTTGGCAAAACTATAATACCTATCATTGATCTGACTTCACTTTGAGCGTCCCGAGTTCTTCTTGAACAGCTACATTATGTTAAATGAAGAAATAGCTTTGTAAGAGCGATCTGAAAAACTGTTAAATATTCTTTTCTACAGAAATCTTCCTGCGTTTTTAATATGGTAGTCAATGGGGCTGTTGGTGCGTGTTGATGGATCATCTGTGCATCCTACGCCCAAACTATAACTCTGACAGCTTAACCAGAGGATTGTGAGTGAGAAGACAAATTTTCCTACATTTCTATGTATAAATTATTTCTGTAGAGTGGCATTTGCAGCCTTGATCGCAGTTTCCAAATGGGGGGGGGGGGGGGTTCTTGGCGTGTTTTTGCAGAATAATTAAAAAAACGTTTGCCGAAAGTCTTAGAAAAATCATTGCACACTTGTCATGGCCGAGCCGGTCGATTTGATACCTTTTTAGTGTATGTGCGACCAAAACTCTGAGAGGAGTAGTCGACTGAAATACAGAAGAAACGGAAGAATAATATCTAGGATTAAGCCTGGTGAATAGTAGATGGTGTTCAAGCACTATTTCAAGCACACTCCATTAAACAGCAAAGGGCATATGGACATGAGTGTGTATGAGTTACTCACCTGGCTGCTGCTGCACTGAACTCTGTGTTGCAGCTTTGTGACCCTCGTAGCTGTCTATGCTTTCATAAATATCCACTATCCTCTCCTCCGCCTCATCGCTCTCTCCAGCTGTATTTAACACTAATTCTTCCATTTTCTGTTGATCATCAAGATCGTTTTCATAAATGGTCTCAGACATCTCTATTTGTCAGCCTCTTGTTTCTACACACTTTGAGTTCTGTCCAGTATCCCACTTCCCCATATGCTGATTGTAGTTTCTTCTCACTTCTTTGTGGTAGACTTTCTTCTTTACTCATCCTGTGAATGGTTCAGCACCCAGCTGACGGGGTATTTCATCAGCTTCTGTGTGGCACTAGAGCAAAGTGAAGTATTTATAAAATGAAGTTTGACTGATGTCACCTAGCAATGACTAATATTTCTGAATAGGTGAACAGTATTTAGGTTGCGGTTTGTCGTTAATGCTACGCTGTGGTGGAATGAAACGAAGTACATTTACTCAAGTACTGTTCTTAAGTACAATTTTAAGGTACATGTACTTTTCTTCAGTATTTACATTTTATGTAACTCTATAATTCCACTCTGCTGATAAATGCATCAATAATAATAATCCAGGAATATATTTAGAATATATAAAACAATCTGTGTGGATCCATTCTGCATAATGATTAATTTTACATTTTGTACTTTAAGTACATTTTGATGCTGATACTTTTGTACTTTTACTTCATTAAGTTTTGAATGCAGGACTTTTACTTGTAGTGAAGTAATTTTACAGTGTGGTATTAGTACTATAGTAAGGCACCTGAATACTTTCACCACTGCTGCTACATGATGCTCTGTTGTGGCTATGAAGTAAAAATAGATAAACTTGACAGGTGAGATGATGAACCCTGCACCAGTTTATAGCACCACTTACTGGATATTTATGGGACTACAAAATGATTTAATCGGTTTTTTTCCTGACTAGCAATTTTTATTTTGTATTAAACAGAACAATCATACAACATAGGATGCATAGTACAACCAGTTACAACCACAAAACACCCACACCCCAACACACAAATAAGAGGCTGAGAGTGACTAAGCTAAAAACAAAAACAACAACAACAACAGTAAAAACAAAATATGACATCAGTTTAAATTCTTAATCCTTAAAGACAATGTGCATCCACCAAATCCTCACACTGGCCTATATATAGATTCAAGGTACATGCTACACTTCAGGAGATATTGTTCTGTTCTGACATATTTTCATATTCAGTCACTTTGCCCAGTTGTGTAAAGGGGGTTCTCCAGGATTCTTCCAGTCCCTGAGGATGATCTGGCGTCCAGTCATGGTAGCAGTCTGTATCCAGTATCTCAACGAATGTGGAAAAACAGATAACACTTTACAATCTCCTAAAATATAGAGCTTAGAACAGAACAGAACACAAGATGCCTCTTTAGGAACAGCCTCCCTGAAGACCTGAGGGCATCAGAGACACTTCATATTTTTAAGAGCAAAATTAAGACTTATCTTTTTAATTTGGGTTTTACTTGAACCATTTTTAAATATTTTACTGCTCATTCATCTTAATGTTAGAACATCCTCTATTTTATTTATTAATTTGCTATTATTTCTTAGTCTATTTCTATATATATATTTTTTTTTTATCATGCTTTACTTTTTAATTATTTGTTGTTGTTTTTCCCATCTTCTTTCTAAATAAATTTTGAATGTGCTTGACTCTGGCCCGTGACTCTCAGCCATACATTATTGACATTGCCGAGTAGTTTACAGTATATTATCGGGGCTGAGGTATGTGACGGGTCAAGCTCCCAACATGTGTGTGTTCATATGAGAGAACAAATGTTGTTGCATGTAGGTTTTTAAAACTTGAAGAATATCCACCATTTTGACTTAAGTAAAGGATCTGAATACTTTTTCCACCACTGAATAAATGTTGTATGTTGCTGTCCACTACCAGTGAACAGTGTCACAATTGAGAAGAGTACAACTGAGCTATTATCCTGCTCTGTGATGCACCACCATGACCACATGAGGGCAGTATCGGCACTGATAAGTGACATCTTTAATTTTTATTTGAAGGCTATTTCCATATGCCAAACTAAAATAATGTGAAGTGTTCTGTTAAATGGCTGTAAGCTGAGAAAAAGAGACACTACTGAATGCATATGAAGAAGAATGAGCTTTGTTATTTTTAGGTTTGTTAAAAACTAGATTATATGCAGATATTCTTCGTTTTCCTCCCTTTATGGTGGAGGGAGAAACATGTAATTAATTTAACAATTTGTTTTGTATGATTAAATAATTATTTAATATTAAACAAAACACACACAAAATATTCAGCAAGTGTTTTTACGCTGTTTGGTGTATCCTATAATCAACAGCTACCAGACAAAATTAGTTAATAGTCAAGCTGAAAAGCTGACTAATAAAAATAAAAATAAAAGAAATGAATAAAATAAATAGGGCCAGGACTCGATTAAAAAAAAAAATCTAATTAATTAGAGGCTTTGTAATTAATTAATCGAAATTAATCGCATCTTAATCGCATATAAATATTTGACCTGAGAACAGTGAGAATTAATTTTTTTTCACATGGATTTTTAGTATACCATTGAATAATGACTGAATACATAAGCTTAAGCAACAAAAATATAGTTTATTTAAGTACTAAGTCCAACAGACCAGTGCAATTTTTGCCATTAAGTGTAGCAATAGCATATTTAGAAATATAGTACATTTCAGAAATCCAGGTAGTCTATAGGTAGGTAGACCTTCTGTAAACTAGAATACTTTGTTTTTTTAAGTAAAACACAATCCATGCTAGCTACCACACTAGCCGCTAGCTGCTATATGTTTTGCATTGAGGTGATACTTGAGGCTCGATGTGCTGCGGTGATATGTGAATTCCTTGTTGCATAGCAACACAACCATGCTCTTATCGACGCTTCCATCCGTTGTTTTTTTGTAACTAAATGTCCCATCATCCACGGGGCCAACTAAAGCGTCTCATCAGCTTCTTCCTTCATGTTCACTGTGGTTTGTTGTTGTCTGAACTCATGAACGCTAGTTGGTGCTCCAGTATAATCGTTCGAATAAATGCGATTAAAATGCGTCAATTTTTTAACGCGTTAATTTTTGTGTAATTAATTAATCTTAATTAACGCGTTAAAGTCCCGGCCCTAAAAATAAAATAAAACATCCTTCATCCAGATTTCAACAAACAACCGTGTATCGTGTGTCCCTTTTTCGGGGGGATTTTTCCGCTACTGCAGATAATTTTGTCAAATTGTAATGTATATTAATTTTGTGAGTATACTAAAATGTGCTTTCTCAACTTCTAAAATTTTGATTTAGAAGACATTTATTTAAGATGTCCCCCTCTTGCCCCAGCGTAGAGCCGGCCTCGGGACATAATGGTGCATTTGTAGTTCTATAAGCGTTTGCACATCTGTGCATAAAAATGCACTTGATGACAGTTAGTTATTGATGTATTGAGTATATTAACTGTACATTACTGTATTTTATTCTGTATTTTGCCAGATTATGGTGACTCTGGGGTGGTGATGATGGGGCCCTTGAATGTTGTTGCCCAGGGAACAGCAAAGTGTTAATGTGGCCCTGGCTCCTCTTCCCCCCAGCGGAGAGGAGGAGCAGAGACAAGTGAACAACAAGCCGAGGAGAGAAGAGAGGAAACTGTTTTCTCCTGTGTCTCCATTCAGAGCTCTCTCTCCCTCCCTGCGGTGGACGGTGTTCTGGTGCAGCTGTAAGTTGTTTGTTCGGACCCGGCCGAGCTCTTTCTATCCTCTCATCTTTAACTCTCTTCTCCTCCTCCGAGCTGCGGGTCGAGCTCTGGATCAGCAGCAGGAGCAGGGAGCTAGGCTAGGCTAGGCCTGAATCATCCACCTCGGAAACACTTCTGGACTTTATAAAACAGCCACAACAGTGTCCAGAAGCTGTACTGGCCTGTCTCTGGGTGCTCCGTGCTCGGTACAGATGGTTGTTTTTTATTGCAGGAGGAAAGACAAGCGGCATTTTTAATTTAGTGAACTTGGTTGTTGTAAACGCAGCGTTAGCATGCTAGCTAAGATAGCACAAGCTAATCCAGCTAGCATCGGTGTATTCAGTCGTTTACTTACACAGAGGCAAAAGTTCAACACAACTTATACACGCAGTTAAAACTGGTGGATATAACTGCAGCTAATATATAAATTAACCAACTTACATGACGTTTAACTAGCTAACGAAGCAGTTTATTACACAAATGGCGTGATTGATTGAATGTGGCTGGTTTAAGGTTGTGACATGACATGTTGAGTCTTCTGGTATCAGGATTTCTAACGCAGAAGCTGCAAGGTTTAACCAGACTTTTCCGCCAGTTTTTCCCCGAGGTGGGGGTGTTCAGGACAGGTGAGAGTACACGGAAGTCACACCGCGTCACACACGTAAGTTTAGGAGTCAAAGTCCAGTCTCGGCTTACTTATCAGTCTCCTATTATTCAGTGTTGTACCTGAGCCGCCCACTCTCTGCGGACAGAGAAAAACTGCGTGCTGCCTTCAGGTGACTATGCTCGCATGGTGTTTTTTTTGGAAAACTGCCTTTTGCTTCTTTCTTGTGTGTTGAAGAAACATAATGTTTAATGTGTCAGCAGCTGTCTTTTGATGTGGCCAGCCAGGTAGAGGATGGAGTCTGGGGTTGTGGTGGTGGAGCAGCGAGGGAAGAATAGCAAAACCTGTTGTGTGGGTCTGGATGTGTGGGTGTGGTAAGGTGGCAGCCGTGTTTGTTGCTCCATTATTCAGTCCCTTGTGTAGAGGGTTGCTACACAGACACCTTCTCAATTTACAGTTTGTTGGTGTGAACGGATGCTGGATTACTCTGAGGGACCTGGAAAAATCTCTGTTAGTTGATCTGAGTAAGCTTGTTACATTCAGCTCTAGGGCTGGGCGATATATATATAAATCGATATAAAAGCTATATCCATGTATTTTTAAAATGTGATATAGAATTAGACCATATCGCATATGTCAATATAGTTCAAATTTGCACTGTGATCCTTGCTCCAGGCAAGCTGCAGCGGCTTTTATTTAAGATATTTTTATATTTAAATGTGCACTTTATGCAGCTTTGATTTTAAAAAAAGGCACTCCTGTTGTTATACAGTATTTATGTTCACTTAAGTAAACAGTTTCAATAAAACTAGTTGTGACGCCCAGCCGTAGTGTGAACGGATGCTGGATTACTCAGAGGGACCTGGCTAAATATGTGTTAGTTGTTCTGAGAAAACTGCTAAATTCAGTTCACACTCATGGTCTTATTAATTTTACTTTTGATGTAGCATTGCCCACTAACGACAAAGGAATCCACCTGAGTCTAAAGTAACTGATTTGTTGATTTGAACTGGTACAGTCAGCTGAGAGCTGAGTTTCAGTGCAACATGGACATGCCTGTCATAGTCCTCTAAATACCCTGCGGGCATGTCTGCTTTGACCTGCTGGAACAGAGATGGAAAAGATTGTGAGCAAGTTTGGACATGCTGATTTCTCAGAAATGTCCCTTCTGTAAGATGTAAAAAAAGGAGGGGCACAAAAAACATCACAAGTCGGACATTTCTTTTTGCTGCCTAGAATTTGTTCTGAGCCATTTTGTCTGTGGGGGCTGAAGTCTTGTTGCTTAGCCAGTTGTTTTAACCAGAGCTATCATTTGTGAGCCTCTGTAATGACGGGCTTTCAGAGCACACCACGGGTGTGTCCCTCTGACACACAGAAGCTGGGGTTTTCTTCTATTTGCTCCTCCTCCCTGTCTGTCGGTCTTCTCTCTCTCTATTTATCTCTCTTCCTCTCTCTACTTCCAACGGTTACACCTGCAGTCTGTGTTTTCATTTGAACTGTGAGCGGCTCATTCACCATGTGAGGACACGTGAGATAGAATACACAGAGCAAAATCAAAGTACACTGTTTTCTAAAGCTGTGAAGTGATACTGAAGCACAGTAATACTCTCCCTCAGAGCTGCTGGTTAACTTCTTGGAAAGGTGGAGCGTCACTTGGCACTTTTATGGTCCCCACTGCAGCAATTTAACCCACTTCCTTGTTAAGTAGCGGTCACACTCTTATTGCAAGTCACCACTGGTAAATCTTAACAACAGCTGAAAGTTGTTGTTTGGACTTTTTTCATGCAGTAATTGACAAAGAATGTTAATTATTTGTCAAGTTTTTTAAATGTGTGAAATGCAGAAGGCAATATTACAGCTTTTTTGAGTGTTTTCTGACTGTGAGAACGATGTCATTATCGACTGAAGTTGAATTGAAGACTAAAGCCCTATTCGCACTGCAAATGACACCCAAACATCTATGTGTCAAGGGGTGATTTCACACAGGATGAGCAAAGTCTCATTTTTCATCTCAATTTACACCAAAATGCTGTCAAAACTTTCATTGCGATTTGTAAATGCAGTGGCCCTAGGGCTGGGCGATATGGACCAAAAGTCATATCCCGATATATTTAGGCTGAGTATCGATATATGGTATCCTGATATTTTTTATTACAAAGTGAGAGCAAATGTTCAGTCAAAGCCAAATATAACATGTCACAAATAATTTAATTGAAACCTTTTATTTAAGTGAACATATATACTGTGTAACGACAAGAGTACCTTTTTTAAAAAAAAATAAAGCTCCATAAAGTGCACATTTAGATAAAAAAATATAGCAGATGAAATAAAATAGGCCAATCTTTTTCTGAAATAAATATATTTATATGAGAAAAGAATAACGAACATTACAAAATAACTAAATATGACAAACCCTAGTAAGGGCAGCATTTATATAAAAATAAATAAATATATATATATATTTAAACTATTGATGTATGCGATATGGTCTAATTTCATATCACATTCAATAATATATCAATATATTTTTAATATCGATATATCGCCCAGCCCTAAGTGACCCCATATTAATTTGGTGAAATATGTTAGGGAATTTTTGGTGAAATTTTACTTTTCTCTTACCTGACAGACTGTGGACATGCTAGATTCCCAAAGGATTAAGATCACAGACAACCTTTGAATTTATTACAAATTACTAGAGGCCCCCCAAGTAACATTAGTCCTGTGGGATTAGGGCGTAAAATGATGTACTTGCCTGGATTAAGAGCTGGTCTATGTTGAATGCATCTAATTTAATATAATCTTACACCTGGGTGTCAAAACACTAGCATTTGTTGACTTTCAGTGGACTCGTAGGATAAAATACATTATATTATAGTCCTAAACAAAGAAAATACATTTCTTGAGATTTCTATGTCTCAGGAGTTCTGTCTGATGTAATATAGAAGAGTGGAACCTATTTTCTTTGCATTAATGTGTTTCATCAATTACTCATCAAATGGATTATACTCTGTTATTGATTAACTTTGGTTTTATTGCCACATTGTGAAACCAGTGGCATGATGATCTTGTCAACAATATCTTTTGCTCCTACAGTATCTTTGATTCCGTACCAAAATGAATAATATAATTGTATTAGTGATAATGCCGTACCGTAGTTTGAGGGAAAAAGGGTTTTCTCCATAGTTATGTTTATGGGTCAATGACGTGATCTAATCCAGTGTCAGTTGGTGTAACCGGTAATTTTTTTGCATAAAAATCTGATATCTATATACAGGAAAACAAAAGTGAACTAAAATGAGAAAAAAATACAATCCATGTTTACATTGCAACATTATGGTATACAACACATTTTACATAATTTGTCAAAACTTTAGAAAAAAATGGTTGTTTTAAGAATATGTTCTGCTCAATATTGACGAAATGTTTAAATGTAATGTAATGCGCAGTAATGTGCTGCCCACTGCTCCTTGCATGGTGTGTTCACTTGTGTGTAAAAAAGGATGGGTTAAATGCAGAGGTTGAATTTCCCCATTGTGGGATTAATAAGGTTTTTTTTAAATGAAGTAATTATATGTATAAGTCCACTTAAATACACTGTAGGTGGAAAAAGTTTAATATCCTTTAAAAAAAATAGTTTAAAATTTATTTTGTGGTTACACCATTTGACATCTTGCCAACCCTTTTTTGTCACTGACCCTTATCTAAGGCGTTTAGGCACTCTGATAGTGATGAGTCTTTTCTTGTGATCAGTACAGTAAGGAGATTATGACCTAATTACTAGTTATAGTCATTGAATATAGGCATTTGCTGTGTGAAATAGGTAAACAATCTTTTGTAAAACACCACTGAAGGTCAAATTACTAACGGGGTACAATAGCCAATCAGTGGCATTGATGGTTAATTTCACACAGCGATACAATTGGTCGGTTTGTCAATCAGCAGTATAGTAAACAACAATTTCTAACCCGTGTTAATTTTTAACGTTTTAGCATTCTTCCTCAAACAGAGAATGATTGATAGTTGGATGTTATCCATTGCTATGGCAACCAAATGAAAAGTTTTTCAAATCCAGTTGAGATGAAAGCAGCTATTAGAGGTGTGAATCAGCAGAGACCCCGCGATACGATTTTATCCCCATACTTGAGTCACGATACGATATTATTGCGATTTTAGGCATTTTGCAATGTGGTGAGTATTGCAATACAATATATTGCGATTTAACTTTTTAACTGCATTTTGTGTCCACAAATTAGATTAAATCAAATCAAGAATTGTTTTGTCAAATAAGAGAAAATCCTCAGTCTATTCATCTCACTTCAGTCTTTTTATTCTCCACAATGAGAGTCAAAGCCACAAACTGACCAACAAAGTATTCAGTCAAACTGAACTTAACTGATATCAAACATGTATGGACGAGAACAACTGCAGCATTTTATTGAACTTTCACAAAAAACAAGTATCACTGCTCTGATTTTTTTTTTTTGAATGAAACATAAAAAAATCCGACTTTGCAGCGTTATTTTAGCAACTTCCTGACATGATATCCTGATGCATGGTGCATCTAGATTCCTTAGATCTTATAGTTTCATATGGTCCCGATATCTATCTAAAAGTGAGCCCGCGACAGAAAATACTGTCGGCTTTTGAAACACTAAATATCGATACTTGGCAGCCATGAATCGATATAATATTGCCATGCTAAATATTGCGATACTATGCTGTATCGACTTTTTCCCCCCACACCTCTAGCAGCTACAGTGATGGTTCAGCTATATGGCACTGAATTTGATGAGTTTACTGTTCATCAGATCACAATTGAGTAGGGTTGTCACGATACTAAAATTTTCAACTCGATACTGATACTCAGGAAAATATTCAATACTTGATACCATTTTTGATACCACAAGGATAAAAACAAAGACCCCAAAATTTGACTGAAATATTTTTGTTAAAAAGAAAAATGCAACATGTAAAAATTAACAGAACCACAGGTTAAATATTTATAATGAAAAACAGTTGTGCAAAAAGAAACTGCAACTATGATAACAAGCTTCAGGTCTGAGGTAGTGCAATAAATAAATAAATACATTAAACTAACAATTGGAACAATATTTTGAGGTTGTATTCTGTGCACAATATTAGGCAAGCTAGTCGGCTGTGTGTGTTGCTGTTTGGTTGCAGGTCGAATTTTCTCTGCTTCATACTGGGACTTTGAGAGAAAATAACACTTTTCAGTCTCCAACATTTATGTAAACTTATTAACTCTATGCTTATGTATACTGACACTGTGTCAATTAACATAATATGGGCAAATGAGTATCGTATCCGTATACAACGTTTTAGTATCAATACTTTTTTTGAGTATTGATACTTTTGACAACCCTACAATTGAGACAAAAATTAGCACACCAACTCTCTTGTTTACCGTTTCCTCCTGCTGCACCACTGCATGCCCGTCTACAGTGCACCACAGGACATACATACAGGCATGTTGTCCTGGTTGCAGTTTGAAATGCAGTTTCGCAACATTTTAGAGGTTTGCAACATTCACCACTGGCCGCTCAGCTCCCAGCACCAACACTGCATCACACTGAGATTCTACTTATTTGTTATTTATGTCCTCCAATGGGACTTTTCTCTGGTTGCTGGAGAAGTTTCTTGTCTCTGGGCTGATAGTTGTGTTCTCCTCAGTGTCCAGACCTGTTAGAGGTCTCTGCTGCTGGATGGTGAAACCCCCAAAAGACCAGACACTGCATTATTAACGGTGGACCTAAATTGGCAACCTGTTTGTGATCTCTCCTGTGGTGTGCTGTGACCACTCTGCAAAACAGGTGTGTCTAAAAACCAGATAAAAACACTAAATCTGAGGGAAATGATTTCTTAACGATTTCTTAAATTAGGATTATTAAATCTAGAAATAAGCATGTTGAACGCTTAAAATAAGAAATTAACTCTTAAAACAAGATAAATTAAAGCTGCAAGCAGCGATGAACTGGCCCGAGCAGAGTGCACTGACAATTATTTGTTTCTTACCAAGATAAAAAAAAACTTTAGATTTAGAAGTGTTGGATAATTTATCTTGTAATTACTGATTTTCTTTTGGCTGTAGGTTGTAGTTTTGGAATGCAATTAATTATTAATTTCATGATTTATTAATCTGCTGATTATTTTTCTAGGTTAATGGTTTGTTCCGTATATGTTAAAAAAGTAGCGATGTCCATCCCAGTTTCTCAAAGTCCAAAGTGAAGGTCTATAAATGTCTTTTTCTGTCAAGATATTCAGTTTAATGTGATATAAAACATAGTAAAGCTGGAAATCTCCACATTTAAGAGGCTGAAAACAGCATTTTCTGCCATTTTTGGCAGGAAAATTACTTAAATGAGTAATCCATGATCAATAATCAGTTATTTCTCTGTCAACTGAGTAATTGATTGGTCGACCAATCATAGCAGCCATGTAGGGCTGGGCGAAATGGAACAAAAGTCATATCCCGACTATTTAGGCTGAATATCGGTATACGATATATATCCTGATGTTTTTATCGCAAAGTGAGAGCAAATGTTCAGTGTCAAGTAGTTTAATTATACCGTTTATTTAGGTCAACATAAATACTGTATAACAATAGGAGTAACTTATTTTAAATAGAGTGCACATTTAAATAAAAAATATCTTAAATAAAAAGAAATTTGACTCTGGTTTCACTTAAACACACTCGTAAAACCAAGTGCTTTCCAAAATCAAGCTTTAGAAATATTCTACATGAATATGATTTCCTCGTTCCATAGTTTGTTTTTTAATCAACACCAGTCCTGATCATAAATATCAAATATTACATTTGTTGTGTATTTTCTACACAGCAAGCATGTATTTTTTTTAAAAATAATTTATAAAGGATGACTATACTGTATTTACATTTACTCATGTTTCATTCTTGTTGTTGTTCTTAGTATTTATGCTATTTTTTAAATGCTACTTCATATTTCTACTGCCTGGAGCAAGGATCACAGTGCAAATTTGAACTATACCGATATATGTGATATGGTCTAGTTTAGAGATAGACCGATATATCTGCCAGCCGAGATATATCGGCCGATATTAGCGTTTTTTACTTGTATTGGCATCGGCCAATACGTGCGTTCGTTCGTAGATCAATGATCTCATTTCACTGAGAAACAGCAGGCAAGGCTCGGTGCAACATCTGCCATTCTCTGGTGAGCTGCTGCTGTTACTGGAAAAAAGAGAAACGCATCAAATATGTAGATCATCTGAGGCGCCACCACCTCTAGGCCTAGAACAACATACACATTGTTTGCTATCCAACTGTTGATGTTTTGTTTGTTTTGTTAATGTTTCTTTTTTTGTTTAAATTGAGACTTGTGTAACATTTGTTATCATTGTGTCATTTTTATCATGTAAATGGAGGGAGAAAAGGCAATATCGGCTTCAAGAATCGGACCAAAAAATCGGCAGCACATATCGGGGATCGGTTAAGACTGATGTCAAAATAATCGGCATCGACATTAAAAAACCTGTATCGGTCAACCACTAGTCTAGTTCCATATCCCATTTAAAAATGTATCGATATATTTTATATATCGATATATCGCCCAGCCCTACAACCATGTTCCAGTTGCCTGGCCGTTTCCTTCCTCACTAAGAATAGTGCGTTGGTGTGGAGTAGATTAGACAGCTGGCCTTGCAGAGGTCCCTGAAAAGTCTGTATGGAGTGTGAGTGATAGTGATGGTGAGTGTGTGTGTGGGTGGCCATGTGTGCATGTGCACTCTCTCTGCAGCTACCACACTCTAGGCCACATGGGAAAAAGGGGGGGGGGCTTCATGGTTTCAAGTCAGGACAGCAAAGGCGGTAGTATTTG
The DNA here is from genome assembly GCF_030273125.1 of Centropristis striata. NCBI lineage: Eukaryota > Metazoa > Chordata > Actinopteri > Perciformes > Serranidae > Centropristis > Centropristis striata. The sequence continues at coordinate 8,366,313 of NC_081517.1, read as the reverse complement.
GATGTGGGCCAAGGCTAACACACAACACACACAATACACACACAGAGGCCAAATCTCTGTGTGACCATTCAAATGAGGCTGAGTCAGCGGAGCACTTGGCCAAGCCACAACAGCATTTTACCATAGCTTCACCTCAGCTCTGTGTGTGTGTGTGTGTTTGTTCTTGTATTTCATACATAGTGAGGACCAGAACACGTTTTTAACCAACAGTGTGAGGACATTATTGCAAAGTGAGGCCATTTCGGCCGGTCGTCACTTCTTTTAAAGGCTTTTTTAAAAAAAGATTTCAGACTTAGTTTTGTAACCACACAATACAGTTTCAGGTAATTATCATTATCATGTAACCTTTAACCCAAAAACAAACTAAAATTATTGTGAAAATGTCCTTCATTTTCCTCTTTGTCAACTTTTTTCATACATAACGAAGATGGATAAGGCAAGGGAAATAAAGGCAAAATTTACTGTGACGTCTTTTAATCTCCCACCGAACAAATACCCCATTACAAAAAACTAAAACTAAAGCATTTCAAAAAAATAAATACTAAACTAAAACTAGCAAACTCACTCTAACAATTCATTAAAATTAACAAATTGAAAACACAAATTCACAACAAAATTAAAACTAAAATAATGAAAAATCCAAAACTATTATAACCTTGGTAGGGAATTCACTGTTCCAATGTGGGTCCTCACAAAGATAGAAGTACAAGAATATATGTGTTTGTATTCTTGTACTTCCTACATAGTGAGGACCAGAACACGTTTTTAACCAACAGAGTGAGGACCGGTCCTCACTTCTTCAATAGGCTTTTTTTTTTAACCTTGCAAGGGAATTCACTGTTCCAATGAGGGTCCTCACAAAGATAGAAGTACAAGAGTGTGTGTGTGTGTGTCACAGACTGGAACAGAATGCATATCAGCCTGCCACAACCGCCAGTGACTAAGTTGCTGAAATAGCAATGATAGCATATGATAATGAGGGAATACACTGCAGTCAAAATACTCAGTGGGCACTGGTGATAGACAAACAAACTGGCTGTGAGTGTGTGTACTTTCACAAAGTTTTCAGTGAGTAGCCGACACTGATAGTGTGTGCACGTCTGTGTTGTTGGCTCAGGATGCTAAGTGGCTTAGCACCAGCCAGTGTAATTCCAGGGCTATCCCATTAGCAGATACGCTTTAGCGTTGCTGCTAATGGCCTTACAATAGATTAACGACTAATGCAGAAGCTTTAAGTGGCCAAAGCCATTTTAAACTCTCACAAGAAACTGCTCCCTGCCACAAGAATGTGAGTGGTGTGGACTCGCATAGCTGTAGAGGCTGTGTGTCTGCTGCACCGAGGCACCAGAGACCGTCTTCCTCTACGCCTAAAGAAGTGTTGACGTTTTGACAGCGCCGCAAAGAACAGCCCACACTGAGGCACGTCGACTTATCTGATGTATGGTGTCAGTGCTCCGTTGCCAAGTTGAAATCTCGGTCCCTGATGTAAAACTTGACGGCTGCTATAGGCACCCTCCATCACACAACAAATGTTTATTTTCTAGCTCGCTGCCACATCTAGTTCCTTGTTTCCTTCTTGTGTTGATCTGGGCGGAGACCTGTCATTGTTGACTGAAGTCAAGGTTTGTGTTTAAATTTTAATGCATTCTTAGCTTTAAAAAACCAACAAACGAACAAGCCTGGTTTTTGAAGTAGAAGACAGCTACAAGATTGCTAAGGTTTCTGGAATTGAGTTTTGATGGTGATTTAAGCTGATTGTAGGTCATTTCAGGTGGTAGTTTCACTGTATTGACGTCCTTAAAGCACTTATGTCCTGACTAGTGGTTGACCGATACAGGTTTTTTAATGCCGATGCCGATAATATTGACATCAGTCTTAACCGATCCCCGACATGTGCTGCCAATTTTTTGGGCCGATTCTTGAAGGCGATATTGCCTTTTCTCCCTCCATTTACATGATAAAAATGACACATTGATAACAAATGTTACACAAGTCTCAATTTAAACAAAAAAAAGAAACAGTTATTAACAAAACAAACATTCTTCTCCTCGATCTTCCTTTTTGTACATTGTTCTAGGCCTGGAGGTGGTGGCGCTCAGATGATCCACATATTTGATGTGTTTTTCTTTTTTCCGGTATCAGCAGCAGCTCACCAGAGAATGGCAGATGTTGCACCGAGCCTTGCCTGCTGTTGGCTCAGTGAAATGGGCTAATTGATCGTTTAACGCACGCACGTATCGGCCGATGCCGATACAAGTAAAAAAACGCAAATATCTTCTGATATATACCGGCTGGACGATATATCGGTCGATCTCTAAACTAGACCATATCACATATGTATATTTTAATTAAACTTACAATATAATCACATTGGCGAACTTAAAACTTCCAAACAAGCCAGGTTTTTGAAGTAGAAGACAGCTACAAGATTGATTTTTCTGATTGATTGAAGATGTTTCTGGAATATTTTTTCTTGAGTTTTGATGGTGATTTAAGCTGATTGTAGATCCTTAGTGTGTCATTTCAGGTGTTAGTTTTGCTGTATTGACGTCCTAACAGGACTTAATGTAATATTTGCCACTTATTCTTGCTTATTCTTGTGTTGTTTCTTCATCCTTGCTTGTGTTGCATGATCTCTCAAATGTACATCGCGTTAGATAAAAGCGTCTGCTAGATGACATTGTAGATTATAGATTGTAGACACTGGGGTTCCTTATACCCACTTGAGATGATTTCAAACCATCTCTCAATTTGTAAGCATTATCCACTCTAGAAGCACTTTATTGGTTTGTGGTCGGACACCCAGATCGGGTCAGAGAACGTAATGGGGCCCACTCTATCTTCCTGGAATTGAAGTGTTTTGCAGTGTGAGAGATGGATGAGAGCAGCACAATGAAAGAGTGAAAGGCTCCCTTATTAGGACCGCTTCCAACAGCTGAGACAGGATATGACACGCTGAATCTCACTGTGGAATGTACGACAATGGTGGTTCGTGTGGCTCGTGTGTTTCTGTCCACAAATGTGTGTTTGTGTGTCCACCGACACACACAAAAACAAAACTTGCTACAGCTCTGTTTGAGTATTCAAGGATACAACCATCAGCCACGCACACTCGCCACCTTTGTTTAGTCCCTGACCTGCATACACAATCACTTGTACTCACACAGATGTGTGTGTGCACAGTAATGCTGGCATTTGTGCACACTCAGGCTTAATACAGGAGTCTTTGTTCACTCAGCCGGTCCTGTGTGTGCAGATGGAGAGCAGATTTGATCTACATGAGTCAGTGAACTTTGAAGTAGAAAATGGTTTTTGCCCTGGTTTGGAGATGAGCCATGCTCATGTCATCTCGTTATTAGACAGACACTGTTGAAGTAATCTTCCCCAGATTCCTCATTCCTCCGTCTCCAGCGTCCCCGCTGAGCCAGTCGGAGAAAAAGGACATTGTCATTGTCTTAATTTAAGATGGAATGACATTCGCTTATTATCGTGCCTCTGTAATTTAGGCTGAGGTCATTTGCTGCATGTGTTTTAGCTGAAATATCTCCCCAAAACTCAAAAGGTTGACAGTTGAAAAAACAACTTTTCTCCCTCTTTTCTTTGCTCTTTTCTGTCCTAATTCTGTGAAAGCACGTTTCTATATTGCTGCATAATGGATTCTTGTGTCGTGACAAACAATCTTAAATAAAAATAGCCAATGAAATAAAATGGCACACTCTTTTTCTGAAAAAGTTGAAGGATGAAGTTTTTTATTTTGCACAATAATAAGACAAAAATAAAATTATAAAGAAATGGCAACAAAAGGAAGGTGCAAGGTAGCGGCAAGAAAAAAAAGAGAAAAAGAAGGACACTATATATATATATACATTTAGAAATATATTGATATATTTGTTATATTGATATATCGCCCAGCCCTAACTAGCGGTCATGTAATTCAGATACTTATATTGAAATGCATACGTTGCACTCCTTTTATTTGAGATGTTTGATTTCACGCACTCTCTTTACAATTATGCCTCATAAATTGACGAAGCTATGTTTTGGCTTCATACAATTTTTTTTACACAGATTACTACTAAATGTAACCATTTTTAAGTACTTGAGAAATGACACATTACGACATCAAGACCTTTAGGAACACCATTGAAAAAAACATGCTGTTTGTATTAAAAAACTGTAGTCATTTGGGAGATTTCTGCAGAAATTGCATTTTTCAGTGATTAGAATGTGACCACTTAACTGCTGAAAAATCCCCTTTTTTCAATATACCCAAGAAAGCCATCGTCATCATCTGAATGCCCTGGATTTCTAGTTTGTGGTTGTAAAGTTTCATGAGGCTGTGATTATCCTAGAGGTCACAACAGGTCACTTTAGAGAGGTCAAGTTTTAAAAAAATCATCCGTTACAATTAAATGGCTTCTGTGGGGACTAACATCATCACACATGAACACAATGGGGCTCATTCAATCTGCAAGAGTCTCAGCTTTCCAGTTTAACCTTGGAGCGTTCGTAAGCCCTTCTCCCAACAAGATGTCAAAACATAGTTGGTAGCAATGGATTTCTTGACTTTTTGTTTCATGCAATACCAGTACCGTCACTTTAGCCCACTGATTGGACGTCAGAGTGTGAAGGGGCTTGACAGCTTCTTGTTTTGGTTGCTTTTCAAGTTTTTTAATTTGTTTTTATTTGCTGCTGTTTTACTCTGGATCACTGATTGAAGTCCAATGCATAATGAAATAGGTAATTGACAAACCAATTTTATGACTTTTCATCTGGTTTGATGCTTTCAGTTTGTAGAGGAAAGCAGTCAGTTTCTATAAATAAATGGTCTGATATCAGGGCTGCACGATTATGGCCAAAATAATAATCACAATTATTTTTGATCAATATTGAAATCACGATAATAATAATAATAATAATAATAATAATAATACATTTTTATTTGTAAAGCAGTTTTCATAAAGGAATCTCAAAGTGCTACAGAAACCAGAAACAAAATACACAAAAGACTAAGAGAAAAATCAGACATGTTAAAATCAGCACTAGATAAGTGCTAGATGTTCGGGAAAACATCTGTATTTTTATTGCACTACTTTTAAACAAACAATAGGAACAGTTTTTAGTGTCGGGTGCTTGTTGTAAACAAACAGAGATCACCAAGTGAACACTTGCAGCAGCAGCACATGCACAGTGTACTGATACAGAGCTAACTGTTAGCCTGTTAGCAATTTGCAGACTGGCCGCTAAGGGGTTAACATCCCCTCCGGCTCTGCACCTGGGAGAGACTGCTGCAGGAGGACTGTGCCACTTTGAATAGTAAGAACGAGTCTCCAATAACAGCAGAAAAAGTCGCTGGATTTGTTGCCAGTCACTTTTTTTGAAAAATAGTAGCTAGGGGGGTCTGAAAAGTCGCTAAATACAAATGGCGCGTGTTGTTGTGGCATTGAGTACTACGTCACATCTTTTTTGTACATGATTTTTTGTCAAAAAGATTTTTTTAAAAAAGAAAAAAAAACCATGTCACATCCTGCTTAGCGCTCGCTCGTTACTTATTTAGGCAGCTACATCAAACCTAAACTATGCGTCGCCCCCTGGTGGTTGGTGTAGAAAGTGCTTGGTTAGATATACAGGAGAGCCTTTTAGAGCATTTTAAAATGGAAATATTGCAGACGATCAGGTTAATTTGATGGTGGTGGCCAAAATAGTCATTACGATTAAAATTCGATTTATTGTGCAGCCCTACCTGATATAATCTCTTATTATGGAAAATTGTCATAGATGGCTTGCAAAATGAAAGCCACCAATATTATAACTTGCAGAATACAATAAGTATAGTTGAGAGTGAGGAAAACGAGGCCTGCCATCTTTTTCCCCGTTGTGGACACACCCTCTCGGAACACATCTGGATTTTCAAATTTGCTGTAACTTGATGGTGTGAAGAAGTCTCTCGATGCCTCTCACACTTATCTCTCTTCTCCTTCCTTCCTTTCTCTGCACCCTTGGAATGAAGAAGTGCTAACAAGATCCACACTGCAGCTGAAAACATGCTTTAATCGTCTCTCGGCACATATCTCACTTTCTCTCTATTTTTATCCGTACACAGCAGAAGGTGAAGAAACGCACGGAGAACGTGACAGTATTTTGCTTCCATCACTTCTCTGCTGACGCTGGTCCCACCTTGAATTTGAACTGAATAATCACTTTTTTATAGACGAAGTAGTGAGCTCTTTGTGTCTGCTGCGTTTCTTGCTCTTGTTCTGTCTGTTCTCACGTTTTCTCCGTACCTGCTTCTTTTTCTTCCCAGTTCTCTCTCTTTGCCTCATTTATCTTCTCTTGCTTTGCCTTCCTGCGTCAGCTCCTGCTGCTTTAACCTCTAAATTTCAACTTCTTAGCAGTTCAGTGCGTTCATCCCCAGATGTGCACGGTGCCAGGGACCCTTCTACCTTTTTATTAGGGCCGCGACTCGATTAAAAAAATTAATCCAATTAATTGAGGCTTTGTAATTAATTAATTGAAATGAATCGCATTTTAATCGCATATAAATATTTGACCTGAGAACAGTGAGAAGTAATTTTTTTCACATGGATGTTTAGTATACCATTGAATAATGAGTGAATACATAAGCTTAAGCAACAATATAAAAAAATTGTTTATTTTTGTTCAAGTCCAACAGACCAGTGCAATATTTGTATAATATATATAATATATAATATAATATATATTTGTAGCAATAGCATATTTAGAAATATAGTACATTTCATAAATCCAGGTAGCCTATAGGTAGACCTTCTGTAAACTATAATACTTAGATTTTTTAAGTAAAACACAATCCATGCTAGCTACCACACAAGCTGCTAGCTGCTATATGTTTTGCATTGAGGGGATACTTGAGGCTCGATGTGCTGCGGTGATATGTGAATTCACATATCACCGCAAAATGTCCCATCATCCACGGGGCCAACCTAAGCGTCTCATCAGCTTCTTCCTTCATGTTCACTGTGGTTTGTTGTTGTCTGAACTCATGAACGCTAGTTGGTGCGCCAGTATAATCGGTCCGCCTGAAACTCATCCAGTGAGAAACGTTCCGCGGTGCAAAAATAAGTGCGATTAAAATGCGTCAATTTTTTTAACGCGTTAATTTTTGTGTAATTAATTAATCTTAATTAACACCTTAAAGTCCCGGGCCTACTTTTTATATCTGTGTTCTTGGGTTGCTATATATCTGTTCTTTGATTTAACCCCGGTGTTGGTTGACTCTCTCTCCTCTCTGGTGTTGACCTGTCCTGTCCTGTCCTGTGCTCTGCTCTCAGCGTGTGAATGGAGCAGTGTGCGAGTACGGCCTCCCTGCTGGCCTCGGTGCGGGAGCAGGAGAGGCAGTTTGAGATGCTGAGCCGAGCTCTGGAGGAGGAGCGGAGGTCGTGTGCCGGCACCCTGCCCCGCCCCCTCCCCAACATGCAGGTAACACGGATCAAACTCGGCTCCACCCCTTTTTCCAACCCACCCTCATGCACATTTTCCATCGGAAAGTCCCTTGGATTCTCCCTGGATCCGAGCAAGTTCACCCATTGTCATCTCCATGGTCATCCTCATCCCATCTCTGTGGACTGGCTGGATGGCTAAAGAACCTCCTGTAGTTCAGTCAGGTTGGAGTCTTGAAGCGCATTTGAATTTTGCTTGACTTTTGGGATGCAAAAGTTGAGTGAATTAAAGAAGATATCGTCAAGCGGCAACTAGCTGAGTCGTTGCAGGTGTTTTTTTGGGCTAATTATATATTTATTATAGTCCGCCACTGCACACACATCTGTGTGAATACACCCACCAGAGATCAGTTAGTGCTGGGTGATAATTCAGGATGATTTAGCATTTTTCAGACTATAGGCTTTACCAGTGGATATTTCAAGTAAACCATTTATTCATTTAACCCATTTAGGCCTAAAACGGCTGGAAAAAATGCCTGTAAAACCTCTGGGTGATTTGAAAAATAACGCCCTAAAACCTGAAGTTTTTCTGGAAATTCAACAGAAGTGTCGACTACGAAATAATAGATTTTTCAGCCTCTGTAGCAGATAGAAATGAAATAAAGTATGAAATATATTTGAGAGCTTATACCTGTGGCTTTCATGAGAAGTTGCTCTTATTTGTCCAAAGCTTCAATAACGTTTTTTTAAAAATCAATGCGTTGCATTGCGACACTCCCACATGTATTCTGATGCATTTCATTGGCCAAGAGACCGAAAATAGGAGGAAAAAACTACAAATACTACAAAATGACGTATTCGCTTTCCCGGCATTAATGGTACAAATATGGTAATGCTTTCCCGCCTTAAATGGGTTAAATAGAAGAAAACATGCTATATATATTGACATTTTTTTAATGGCCAATATCAGGATAGAAGATTTTGCCATATCGCCCAGCCCTAACACCGGTTGTTGAAGCTGATATTGGCTGGTTATATAATATTTTAACATTGCGCCCAACCCTACTTCCAACACAGCCTTCCAGAGGAGGTTTTTGCACCCTCCACTGCTCCTCACAGCTTGTGATCATGCATTTTTTTTCCATCTTCCATTTTCCCATTGGTTCCTCTGTAATTGTCCATGTCTCATTCAAATCGCCTCCTATCATCATCATCCTCACCCTCCACCTATCAAGATTAACAACCCATCGTGTTTGTCTTGACATGTCCGTGGCAGTTTGCATGCAGAGCAAAGTCTTGACATTTTGTTTGTTGTAATGTTTGGCTTTTCCTGGACCATCTTCAAGAGTTTAGCTCCAGTATATCAGGCAGCTGGTTTATTTATAAATGTTATATTTATTTCTTGTAAAAGGAAGACATCCCTCAGCTGCTTTTTCAGTGGGGCATAGTCCAATAATATGGACAGGGGTCCAATCTGTTTCAGCAGCTATAAATTATTGGTAAAATAAAAATCTTGGTTACTCAGTGTGTGTGTATTTGCTAACACACCTTCTTTATCATGTGTGAGTCAGTTACCTGGTTCAGAGACAACCTAGTGACTTCATACTCTGAGTTTACCTCACAGTCAGCCACACCCACACACTCTTGCTCATTCTTTCGCTTCCTTATTGACACGCTCGGTCATTAGCGTGCATGAATAAACCAGCACACACACACACACACGCCCTGAGGCAACCTTTGAAACAGACACTCACATAAAAAATACAAAAACTATGCGCTCTTGCTTACTCACTTTCTCTCTCTGTTGTTGCTTGCATGTGGGCAAGAATTTCCCGGGACCGGTCCCAGGTAATTCTAGCAGCTGATAAGGAGTAGACATGTAGGCAGAGGTGTGTGTGTGTGTGTTATAGTGAGAGCAGGACAGACATGTAGCCTGTGCTGCTTCTTATCTCTGCTGTGTGTGTTTACATAGCCCAAAGGCTTCGGCATGCCTCTGCCACTCTCCCAGGCGGTGCAACCAGACCTCAGTCACTTTACTGACAAGTTCCCACACGTTCACATCAGCCCGACACTTTCTACTATTCCCTCTGACTGACTGAGTCCTTGTCTGAACTATACAGTCTCTTCAATTTGCTTTAAATCTCCTTTATTTGATCTGGGCTGTGTCAGACTTTCAAAGGCAAGTATTGTTTCCAACTTTCACTCTTTTATGTTTCTTTTTTTAATTTTAAAAATACATTTCTGTCAGCATGAGACAACCTTATTCCATCTCTGAATCACTGCTGAGTAATTTCCCCCTGGTGGTGCCCCCTTTGCATCTAAAGTGTTGGAGATAAAAGTGCAGAGATGGTAGTAGAGATAAGCTAGAGCTCCCCCTGTGGCTGGAATGGGAAGTGCGCCACACCCATCACCATTCCTGTCCTCGGCAGGCAATGCTGGTGGTGTCGACTCATGAGAGAAAAAGAAGTTTGCCTCTTTATAATCTCCCTTTTATGGGTCACTATTCATTTAATCGCTTACCATTTCATCCATTCCTTCATAGCATTTTGTGGGTGTGTACATGAAAGCCTGTTTGTGTTCATGTTCATGATGTTTACATACCTTTTGGAGTTCATGTTCTGATCTTAGAATCCATGCAGGCTGTTTGGCTGCAAACTGTTTAAAAAGTGTTTAACTGTCACTCATTTTTACTTGATTTAAAAAAAAAACAACCTAAAGGCTGTTAATAGGTAGTTGCATAACGATAATACCAGATATAAGAAAAAGGTGTTTGTTTATTGCTTAGTTTTAGTTTAGTTTTTATTAGTTTGTTGTTTTGTAACTGGGTATTTGTTAGGTGCGAGATTCAATAAGGTCACAATAAATGTTTCTTCTATTTCCTTTGTCTGATCCATCTCAGCCCCAATAAGTTTATTAAGTCATAAAACCAGATAGATGAAATAGTTTTCATATCAACCAAAAAGGTTTACGTATGAGAAAAGTTGACAAAGACGAAAACGAAGGTTTGTAACCACAAAATACAGTTTCAGTTATCGCTTTTTTAGAACTCTCGTTTTTTTAATTTTTATTTCAGTTAACAAAAATGTTTTTTCAATTCTAGTTTTTGTTATTTCGTAGCAACAAAGGGGCTGAGCTCCACAAGATAAAGCTCAGTGCCATTAAAATTTTAATGAAAGTTGACGACTGTTGCTACTTTCACTTTTGCTTCGTCAGCACTTTAGATAAGTACTATGAGTCACTCTGGATGACTGGAAACCTGCTCAATCAATGAGACGATCATAGACCAGTGATGGGCAACTGGCCCACACCCTCACTTGAAGTGGCCCTCAGTACAACTACATGCATCTGAGCATGAAACCTTAAAAGTGCAGTGTAAAAATGCACAAAATACTTCTTGCAATTAATGTTGGTCTGCTGTTCTTGCACTGAAAAAAAGAAAATAAATCACAGTAAATGGTTATTTTTTATTTGCTTCAAACCTTTTGTATTCCTATTTATACTGTTATACACTGCAAATTATTTGGTTCTTAAGATAAAACAAACTTAGATTTAGAAGTGTTAGATAATTTATCTTGTTTTAAGAGTTAAGTGTTAAAGTGTTCAACATGCTTATTTCTAGATTCAATAATCTTAATTTAAGTGAAATTATCTGTCCATGCAGCAAGATCATTTCCCTCAGATTTAGTGTTTTATCTTGTTTTTAGACACACCTTTTTTGCAGTGTACATGCATTTGAGCATGAAATATGTTAAGTTACTGCACTGTAAACATATTTAAAATTGCAGTTTCATCATATCTGGTTAAGTGAACGGTCCTATATGTGGCCCTGTGGAAGTGTCCATGAAAAATTGTGGCCCCCTCCAGCATTTAAGTTGCCCATCCCTGGTATAGACTGTATGAAGAATGGATGATGCATCTCTACTTCCAACTGCTGTACAAAAGTGAAGCCAAATATTTAGCTCTTCTGGAGCCAGATTCTCTGCAGTAGTGAGCAGGTGTATTGAGTTCCCGCCCAAAACAGCCTCCTGGCCCAATTGGAGTGCAATGCAAGCTGTCAGTTATGACATTATAGCCCTGTTTTATAGCAACAACTAACACAATTCAGCCAAATTTCTTTAAAAAGTAACACTTCAACTTACACTATTGTAGGGCTGGGCGATATGGACCAAAAGTCATATCCTGATATATTTAGGCTGAAAATCGATATACGATATATATCCTGATATTTTTATTGCAAAGTGAGAGCAAATGTTCAGTCAAAGCCAAATTTAACATATCACAAGTAGTTTTATTGAAACTGTTGATTAAAGTTAACTTTAATACTGTATAACAACAGGAGAACCTTTGGAAAAAAAGTCAAAGCTCAATAAAGTGCACATTTGAATTGAAAAAAAATTAATAAAAATAGCCTATGAAATAAAATAGGCCAATCTTTTTCTGAAATATTTATATTTATATGAGAAAAGAATAATGAACATTACAAAAGAACTAAATATGACAAACCCTAGTAAGGGCAGCATTTATATATATATAGAGAAAAAAAAGAACTATTTCGATATATAACATATATATTACATTTAAAAATATATCGATATATATTTCATTGTTTATCGATATATCTTTTATATCGATATATCGCCCAGCCCTACACCAGTGTCAAAAAGATCTACCTAAATTGACAGAAACCATCTTTTAAAAAATATGTTTGACATGTACTTTGAGTTTTTTTAGTTGACCCATGTTCCGTCCGTTAACATCGAGGGGGCGAGGATTATGATCTATGGAATATAAGATGTTTTGGTTTCACTTTTAGGGAGCTGTCAGGTCGGCCATCTTTATGTCTAGTCTACGGTTGTAACGTTTGTATCAAAAAAAAAATTATTATTTATCCCCGAGGGGAAATTCAGTTAGTCTGGTAGAATCTCTGGAAGAATGTATGCATGTATCCATAAATGCATATTCATACATTTATTCTATGCACTCATTGTGTGTGTGTGTGTGTGTGTGTGATTCTCCCTGCAGAACGGCCGCATTCCTTGTGATGCAGACATAGAGAGGCTGACTCTGAACGAGGGTTACATCAACGGGACACATCACGTAAGCATCTTAAGTTAACCCTAGTGATATCCCATGTGAGATCTGTGTTTGAATGTTTCTCTGAACTGTGTGTGCAGTTTAGGATGGAGCCTGGTCAGGTGGTGCAGGAGACATACACGGTGGAGGAGGATCCTCAGGAGGTGCCACCTGTTGTCTCTGTAGAGACCAGTGAAGATGGGACCACGAGGCGCACCGAGACCACGGTAACAACACAGCTGATGCCAGGCAGGCAGTGTGTGCAATAGCACATGTTATTACCGGTACCTGTGTTCCCAGCATGCAATGGGCTAACAGAACAAACGGAGACAATCATATCTAAGAGCTGTTTTGCGTCTCCAAAGTCTTTAGTGCTGTTTTTAAAATAAACAGCCGACCCCTTAGAGTGTTTTTAGTCCAGTCGAACATTGAACAAGACTGTTTTAAGCGACCAAAATGTTATATTGTAAAAGTTCAAAGACGAAAAAAGGACACTGTGGTAGCAGCCTGTCAATCATGATAAAACAGGGTATGGGCAGGGCTACATTGTCTATTTTATTATAAATAGGATCATTATTTACAAAACAAACATCATGCTGTATTGTAGAAGACATGAAACTAGCAATTGAGTCAGAAGTAGAGTAATTTTCCTATTGACTTGCATACAATCAGATTTCTTTGTAATCAATGGTGTCGCCCCCTGCAGGTGATTAGATAGAATGCAGATTTAAGGCACTGCAGGAAAATGAAAATTCACTTTGTATTTGGAATTATTTATTGCTTAACCCTCTATGGTACGCATTATTATGCCAGTTAGGAAAAATATGTTTGGAGTGATTTTTTTTGTCTTAAAATAGACTAAATAAACACAATCTGAAGAAATTGTATAATTATTATTTTTTTTTTGGAAGTTTTTGGGGTTTGTTGTCCGTACCATAACGTTGCACAAGTGAAAAAGAAAGTTTTAAAAATGAATTTTAACATAATTTATTTAATAAACATGTGTAAAAGATTCAGTAGCTTCAACAGGGCACAGTGCACAACATTTTAAATTTAAAAACATTATAAAAATAACTTTTTTAACCGGTTTCTTGTCTGAATGTTGCCTGTAGGAAACATTGTACCATTGAACCAACGACTCATTGAAATGAATGTCTTCAACAGTCTAAGTGTATGAAACTATCAAAAATGAAGGTTTACCAACCTATCTGTAGGAATATAACTTTTCCAGATGGAAAAGGGCCAAAAAAATATGTTTTGAGTGATTTTTTTGTGGTGCAAAATGGCAAAGCTGTTTCCTTTGGAAAAAGTCTGCAAAATCATTTATTTAGTCCATAGTTAGGCCACCAGGAAGGGCGAAGTTGACCATAAATGTTTCCGTTTTGTACGCTATAAAACCCAGTTTGATACTTCTGGGAGATTAAAGAGAGCTGTTTTGGTTGCTTGGTAACGGCAAGAAGTCCCAATGACCTCGTATAAAAAGATGAAAGAACAGTGTGGTATTTATACCACAGCTAACAACCAATCAAATTGCTTGATTCGAGCCATTTGATTCATAATATGGTATTGAACAGAGAAAAAGCAGGAAATCTCCACATTTGAAAGCATTTTCTGCCATTTTTGCATAAAATAATTACTTAAACGATTAATTGGTCAGCAAAGTAGTCGCCTTGTAAATATTCACTTCTTCCTTCTCACAGTCTAACCTCTCTTCTTTTTCTCTTTCAAGGTAAAGAAAGTAGTAAAGACCACCACCACTCGCACAGTCATCCCCTCCGTGTCGGACACACTCTCCCTGGATGGTGGGGGGTCAGTGACAGGTATGGGGGGCTACACTGCCCCCATGGTGTACAGACCGGGACCCCCAGGTGGCGTGCCCATGGACTACCCCACTCACACAGTGCCACGCAACTACCACTACGGACCGCCGGGCTACGAAGACTACCGCGCTGGACCCCCGTCTGAGACCTACGCCAGCCTGAGCAGGGGGGCTCGCATGGACGATCGCTACAGGTAGAACTGTTGTTGTGTTGAAACAAAGCTGATCTGTGGTTCAGGGTAGACAATTCAAACGTCTTTGTCCCTCTCTTCTCCAGACCAGTTCATCCAGATGGTTACAGGACTCTGGATCCCAGCTACAGAGCCCCCAGCAGGAACCAGCTGGACCCCTATGCTGCTCAGCCACAGGTACGTTCAGCAGCTCAGTAGATTTCATCTGATCAGCTGACACTTCACACACCTGTTAACCCTTAAGAGGGCACCCATTAAATACTGGAAATCTGTTACGAGACCAAGTCTGCAAGCCTGGTTTGCAGGACAGTCAATCTCTCTTGCACTTGAAAAACTTACATTTACGATCAAATACGAGCAAATACTCCACCTTTGATAAAATATGGGGACGTTTTATGGCATTTCTAGAGGGAGAAAAGATTACAAGTTGTCTGGATCTCTGATATGACCCCCCCTTTTGCTTTTCCTTTGGTTGGTCAGGATTTTGTGGGTAGCAATTGCTAGTTATTTATTTCTGGCCTTGTGTGATCACTCAGTGTGTAGTCCTGTTTTAGACATTTAGATATCTATACTATGATAATGTCTTGCTGTGAATGTTCTGTATTGTACCTTACTTGTTCTTTGTCTATGTTCTTTTTGTAATACTTGAATTATATCAAAATGCAATAAAGACATGTTTAAAAAAAATAGGGCACTCATTGAAATACTTGCAAATTCCAAATTTCAACCCTAGAGAATATTGGAAGATATTACATACAGCCAGAATGTGGACTGTGGAATGTGTAAAAAAAAAAAAAAAAACATACAGACCCGGGGGAGGGGGGTAATATTTTGAGGAAAAAGTTTATGAGATTAAATTGGCAAATCTACAAGAAAAAAGGTGCAGATTTATGAGATTTAAAGTGGTGAATCTGCAAGAAAAAAGTTGTTTTTTTCCCCACTTTTTTCTCGTAAATCTGCGACTTTTTTCACGCAGATTTGCCACTTTAAATCTCTTAAATCTGCGACTTTTTTTCTTGTAGATTTGCCACTTTAATCTAGAAAATATATTAAAAAGAATATTAAAATTGTTCTATTTTTGTCATTTTTACATTGGAGGTCATGGTCAATAAAGTTAATATTATTATATTATTATCACACTGATTGGTCAGATGTCATGGTGTCACTGTCTGTGACGTAGAATGATCTTTGCTGATTAGCTGGAAGAAATCCATGTGGTTCTACGACCAAACAGAGACATGGGGACCCAGTTAGATATCCACTGAAGTTACCAAATATAGTTCTTCGCCCGATAAAGGGTTAAAGCTGAGCCCTGTACCACGGAGCTGGATTTGAGGGTTAGCGAGGTAACTTCAGCTCTAACTTTGGGTTTTTGGTACCACAGAGGTGTTTCTCTTTTCATCTGGCTAGATCACCATGGCAACTAATGCTAAGAAGCTAACCTGGTGGGGATCAGGTTATGTTCTCGATAAGAGATCAGTATCAAAGCACTGTCCACTAACAAGCAATTCTCTTTGAAAATGATATCACCCTTTTGGGAAGATCCTGTGGACCTTGGTGCACGGATCGTGTGAGGGTCTCTGAGGAGGACGAGTGTTTTTTAAGGCTGATATAACCTGTTAGAAACCCCCAAGAATATTAATATGAGAAATATAGATTCTCAGCAGGGAGAATAAGATGTAAATGTAAACTTGTTGAGTCGTAACGTTACATAATGTCACCAAACGGAGCCGTGAAGTTGCAGTAGAGCTACTGTGTAAATATATTAATTCATGAATTCACACTTAGTAGTGGGCCGGTAGTTGAGTCAAACGACGCTCCCAACGCCTCTTTATGTGAACACACACAGAGCCTGAAGAGGAAAGCCTGGGTTGAACTCTCTTCGTAGTCCAGGCTCTGGTCTTCTGTTTCCATGCCATAGCATGAGTGTCCTTCACCATTTGACTTGTATCTTCCCTAATCTGGACCCTGTCCCTGTGTAGGTGGGGCGTATGGGAAGTGCCATGGAGCTGTCCTCCATCCCGAGGTTTGTCCCCGACCCGTACGGTCTGGAGGACGACCAGCGCAGCATGGGCTACGATGAGCCCGACTACGGCATGGGACACCCGATGCATTACAGCACCGTGCCCCGCAACCACAACGCCTTCCCCCACGGCCCCCCACGCAGGACTGCGTAAGTTGTTTTTGTAGTGACTCATCTGTGTTTTAGGGATGACTAATATCTATATCTATGTATGTTCTCTGTATGTTGAGCCTGTGAGTCATCTTTTAGAGTGATGTCATGTGTGTAAGAAGTGAAATACAGTCATGGAAAAAAAAGTTAGACCACCCTTGTTTCCTTCAGTTTATTGTTCATTTAAAAATGACTAAAAAAGACACAAAATGACCAAAAAAATGACACAAAATTATCGAAATAGAAACAAATTGACCAAAAGTAGATGTAAAAATGATCAAAAAAGACACAAATTGACCAAAAATAGATGGTAAAATTATCAAAAAAAGACCCTAAATGACCAAAATACAGTCATGGGAAAAATGATTAGACCACCTTGTTCTATCCTGATTTCTTGTGCTTTTTAATGCCTGGTACAACTAAAGGTACATTTGTTTGAACAAATATAATGATAACAACAAAAAAATAGCTGATAAGTTTAATTTAAGAGCTGATATCTAGACATTTAAATAGGTTTTTATGATGATGATTTAAGTTATTAGCAAGAATGTTTCCATTACTGTAGATGTAAAAATGATTAAAAAAGACACAACATTACTAAAAAATTACGCAAAATTATCAAAATAGAAACAAATTGACCAAAAATAGACATTTGTTTGAACAAATATAATGACAACAAAAATAGCTCATAAGAGTTTATTTTAAGAGCTGATATCTAGACATTTAACATGTTTTTATGTTGTCATTTTGTGTCTTGTTGGTCAATTTGTCTCTTTTGGTCATTTTATGTCTTTTTGGTGATTTTGTGTCTTTTTTTGCCATTTTGTGTCTTTTTTTTGTTCATTTCGTGTCTTTTTTTTTTTGGTCAATTTGAGTCTTTTTGGTTATGATTTTGGTTATTATAAAAAAAAAAAACATGGAAAACGTCTAGATATCAGCTCTTAAATTAAATGTATTTTTTTTTTCCATGACTGAGATGTTTCTTCCACAGTCATTTATATTTGAAAGAAGAGATTAAGTAAATGTTGGTAACTTTTTTTGGTTTTCAAGGCCTCACTGTTATAACCAACAGCAGGCCAAACCCCGTTTTCCGTCTTTCCTCTCTTTTTGTATCGACGGATGTCTTTGTGTCATCATTCCCATGTTCTCTTGGTCTCCTCCCAGGAGTTATGAGGGAACCCTGGATGGAGACATGAGCGGCCCGGGGGACGTGTACTACTGGGGAGGAGGAGCGCCGCTGGCCCAGGGGGAGCGAGGGAGCATGGCCTCGTTGGACAGCACCCTGAGGAAAGGTCCCGGTCCGGGCCCGGGCGGCTGGCGCCAACCAGAGCTGCCTGAGGTCATCGCCATGCTGAACTACCGGCTGGACCCTGTCAGGAGCAACGCAGCAGCTTACTTGCAGCATCTCACCTACAAGAACGATAAAGTAAGACATGCAGATGGATATTTTAGGGCCTTTGCTCTGTTGACTTTTTATGCTCCTTATTGAAAATTGCTTATACTTCTTTGACTTCTTTTTCCCATTGTTCTGTTGCTGTTTTTTTTTCTTTTTTTTCTCTTTTTCTTATCTTTGTCTGGTTCTTCCTTTTTCCATTGTTATTTTAACTGCCCTATATTTTAATTGCCGTATCCTTTCAAAAACTGCCTATGGACAAGTGTTGCGAATTAGCACTTGTGCTAAAAGAATTAAACAATGCATCTGGTCTGTCCAATGTAATTGCATGTCCATATCAAATAAACATTAAATAAATAAATAAATAAAATAAAGCTTGTATCCAGTGTAACATAGATTGAAACAGATTTTTAAAAGTATTTCCGATACTAATTGAATTTAATTGTTTACGAAATTTATTTCAATCAAATAAGACATTTGGGGACTAAATAATCTGACGTGGGTCTGTGTATCTTTTGGTCATTGGAATTGCCGTTCACAAAAGGATATTTAAAAAGCAAAAAGCGAGTGGTTATTTGATTTTCGATTCAAAGTACAAAGACTAAAATTAAAAATACAATAAAGCTTTTTACTTCATCCGGGTAAGAAATGGATCGACAGATAGATAAATAAGTATTTGATTTTCATTTTCTAGTTATAATAACAAAAATTTAAATCGAAAAAATGGCCGTTATTTCATATTCTGTGACCGCAATTTGTCATTTTGAAAATAAAAGCAAGAAGGGTTGGTAAATAAAGTTTATTCCTCTTTTCAAATCTTAGTCACATAAAATGCATATTTGTTTTCTCGTTGTCTGAGTGAAAAAGCACGTCACTCAAAACTAAAATGTGTTTGATTATCTAAGTCGTCTAATGAAAACTGAAACAGGAAGTCCAGAGTCGGAAACAGGGACCACTCCCCTTCAAAGTAAGAGTCTCAGGGTCTGAAATGTGCTGGCTGCTTGGCAATGTTTTGATTTCAACTTTTGTTATTATAACTACAAAGAAAATATCAAATCATGTTTTAAATACAGTCTATCCCCCTCTGACCCTGATGAATCAAAAAGCCTTGGATTTAAATTTTAATATTTGTATTTTAAAACGAATACCCTGCTTATCCTGCTGCCCTCGCGACCCGGCCCCCGAATAAGTGGAGGAAAATGGATGGATGGGAATTACCACTCATTTGTTTTTTTATTAACCTTTTGTGAACCGAAAATCCAATGACCAAAAGATACATGGACCTGACCAGTCATTGGAAACTGCCCTTTTTGTGTTTGTGGGTCAAATAGAAGATAAAAGGAGCAATATGAATAAGGGGATAGAAAAAGATTTGTGTTTGGATATCAGCTGCCAGACTCTTTTGCTGCAGCTTCAGCAGTACACTGGAGCACAATGCACTGATTGGACAATGCACACTAAACTCCAATCAGATACCAAGGATTAGTTTTAAATCCCTGTTAAAACAATACACCGCTCAAATATTCTGTTTTACTGGAAAATACGTCACAGTACAGAAGCTAAAGATGCTCCAACTTCTGTTACACAGAGACTTTAATTAAAAGCAATTAGCTGAGAAGCGCCAAGTTCCAAATGACATCTCTCAGGACTAAAGATGATGAGTCATGTGTTCTTGGATTGGTTGAGGCTTGTATGGTGCAGGAATTAAGCTGAGCCAGACACAAAATTATAATTGAAAGTATAAAGTGAAAGTAAGATGGTGAGTAGTTGGACATGTGGATAACTACATTTCAGAGAGTCAGACAGTGGACGCTCTCTTTTTTTTTGTTGTGGATTTTGAATATTGGATATAGAGCTGGTTGTCAATTCAATTTCACATGAAAAAAATATGTTTGAAAAGATGCTTTTTGATTTTGCTTTTTGAACAGTTTTTGTAGGAAATGTGAACGTGCTGGTTGTTTAACCATGTGGCAACAACGCTTTTACGTGAATATAGCAAAGCAGTGACAAAGTGTGTCTGAAGCCGAACAGACATTCTGTCTGGACAAACCTGTGACTTTTATACTCTTTAGTCGTGTTTCCACTACAGTCGAATACCTGGAATGAGGCAGGTCTCACTCGTCGAAACGCCCCTAATTTGAATATGAGCCGTCCTGAGCGTTTTTTTTGACCAGACTTTTTTAGTCCATGTAGAAGAGCAGGGTCTTTTTTCTCCCCTGAAAAAAGCCTGGTTACTGATTGGATAGGACACTAAGCAGGATGTGACGTAGTACTCGACGCCACAACAACACGATCCATTTGAAAAAGCCGGCGAAGCAGCGAGTAGTCACAAGCGACAATCATAAGCCCCTTTCACAGTGTCGTCCCGCAAATCCTGCTATAGTGCTGGATAGATCTGTGCCAGCTCTTCTCCTTAGGGCGTTCATAGTGATCCCGAAAAGGCGTGATTTTCGGCCCTTTCATAGTGCAGTCCGGCGTCGCAGAACAAGGTGCACAGTCGCACAGTGCTAACAGGCTAACAGTTAGCTCTGTAGCAGTACAGTGTGTATGTGCTGCCGCTGCAGGAGGTGTTCACTTAGCGACCTCTGTTTGTTTACAACAAGCATCGGACACTCACAGTTAACTGCACAGTTAGCCATGCTGGTGAATTCACGATCAGCGGCGGACACTTTGTGTACAGTTAGCATGCCTGTTTGTTTATGATCAGCGGCTAAGCTGTGCATAATTAGCCATGCTGGTTTGTTTATGATCAGCTGCCGACGTTTTGCACAGTTAGCGACGACGGCCACAGTTGCGTCTCCCGTGTTTAATCTGTCTCGTATGTGACGTCACGGTTGAAACTGTCACTAATCGCTTACATGGCGATCTAAAACCATACGTCACCTCCAAAGTCTCATAAATTGCTCTGGTGCTTTTTTTATCGTAATGGAGACATGCTGAGTGAGTGGACATTTGAGAGGGCGTGGCCTAAAACTTTCCCAGCAGCCACTTTTTACCCTGATGGAAACACGGCTATTATATGCAGCTGTCTGTCTATTTTCATTGTCTTCAGTTGTTGACACAGTAACATTTGACTTGACTAACTTTAAGTGCAGCTTGTTACTAATTTATGATTTTATGATCGTCCTTAATGCACCCTCAGCTGTCATGGTGGGACTTTATGAATTTGCAAAGCAGCTGTTTTTTGTCATCCTCTTCACTGACTGTCTTTAGAAATGCTTTCCTGAACTTTTCTTGTCCTCTTTGATGCTCTGATTACTTTGTTTGTACATTATTGCATCTCTTATATATTTTTTGTTTAATGGTGACTCGGCCTGTCAAAATAACAGTTTTTAGGACGATATATTTTCCTAGAAACTATCAGGATAAACGATAGTATCGTTGTATCGATGTTGTTTTAGTTTTATAACGATATTACAGTATAATAAGTTCATCCTTTTCCACACCAATGAATTTTTCAATCTCAAAATTATTGAACATTGGAATTGAAATGTGGAAAAGAAATATTAAAATATCCTAGATAAATGATTTTAGATTTAGTCATTTAGCAGACGCTTTTATCCAAAGCGACTTACAGGAAAAAAGGGGAACAATCAAGATAAATAAAACATAAATAAATAAACTACAACCAAAACAAATAAAATAGACTTTCAGACTCTGTTAACAAAAAAATACACTAAGATGAATATTATGTATTTTATGTTACTATTAAAATAACATATAAACAGCTGGAATGGCTGCTTTGGAAATATAGTGTTTTTCCCCACCAATTCGTACTGCCTGTCAAACATTTGCAGCTTTACAAAAAAGCCCCCAAAATGCACAAGAATGCACAAAAAAGCACAAAAAAACACAAAAAAGCAAAAAAAAACCCACAAAAAAGCACCAAAACGGCACAAAATAGCACGAAAAAGCACCAAAATAGCACATTTAAGCACAAAAAGCTCCCAAATAGCACAAGAAGTGCCAAAAAAATCATAAAAAAACTCCAAAATAGCCAAAAAGTGCCAAAAAGCACACAAAAAGCACCAAAATAGCACCAAAAAAAAATCATAAAAAGCACCAAAATTGCACAACAAAAGCACAAAAAAGCACCATAAATGCACAAAAAAGCACAAATAGCACAAAAAGCACCAAAGAAACCAGAAAAGTCACGCATGTATACGACAATATATTGAGTCCAGAAAAAAACTATTGTGTCCTTTTTTTATATTTGGAACGATAAGTCGATATAGTAATTATCATGACAGGCCTAATGTTGATATAATTTGGATATTTAAACAAAAGGACTCCACTTGTCCCTGGTCCACATCACCGCTGACGTCCATCCTTTTCCTTTCCAGGTGAAGTCTGACGTGCGTCGACTCAAAGGAATCCCAGCGCTGGTCTCCATGCTCGACATCCCAAACAGAGAGGTCGGTTTGCTTTCTGTTCGTTCCTTACTCACCAGAAGTGTGTTATGTTTGGACCATGTGGGCTTAAAAAGGAGGCTTAAGGGATGTGGTGTGTTTCTGATGCAACAGTGAAACCGAGACGAGATAAACCTGAGACTCAGCTCAAATAGAGATTTGAGAGGGAAGTAGAAATAAGCATTACGTATTTGACTTCTCTCTGTCAAATCCTCTAGGTCAACACTTGAGCTAAATACGGCTTCGGCCAAAACATTCTGTGGTTTTTGCTACGATTCCCTTTCATTTAGCACAAGCTGTGGCAAGGTTTCTGCTGATCTTTGTATGGGCATTACCAGACCAACCACATCATGCATTCCTCTGTCGAGGCAAAGGAGCATCTTAATCTCACATTTCATGCTCTGCGGCCGGTGGCAGGTTTGAAGTCTTGTGTTTGACTTGCTGACTGGAGATATGGGTCAAACAGCGACTACATCTTAATGTTTTTAAGTGGCTCTAAAGACTCCACACACTATGTGTTTGTGTATGTGTGTTTATGGTATGCTAAGGTATGAAAAGCTGTATTCTGCCCTGCAAAGACTAACTGAAGTAACTACATTTTTGGTAAAAAAAAAAAGTTATAAAAAAAAGTTATAACTAACAATGAACTCCTTGATGTCTGACAAAGTTTTAGGTTTCAATTTTGCTTTAATTCAGAGAAATAATAATATAAAAATTGCTACAAAATCCAACTCAAAACCAAAGCAGAACTTCATATTCGTCTGCTTTGACTGTGATACAGTGTAGCCTTGTATTTCTTTAGTGTGTTGAATAGTGAAGACAAGAATAATAGAAATAATAAGTTTATTTGATAGGGAAATTATAATCTAGATAGTAATTAAGTAAAAAAGTGAGATAAAATTATATCTAGACTAAATTATAACATTACTTTATAATAAGTCTAAAATACATAAATCTTTGAATAGAGTTGTTAAACACGCTCATAACAAAATCAATTTGAAAATGTTTATTCACTGAAAACAAAATAAAAAAAGCTGAAAAAAGACAACAACATTACTATTAGAACCTTTTACAGCAAGTGAATTAGCTTCATTTTTGGGGTCAAAGGTCAAATAAATCATCATGATCATTGAGCATAAGAATTACATCATCATCAATACATGTAGAAATAAGTGTCATATCACTTACCTGCCTATAACCTTCTCGGCTGCCCAGTTAAAAAAAACATGTTAAAAAACTTTAAAGCAGTTTTTCTCTGTTTTCCCCTCGGGTAGTTACTGCAGTTAGACTGTGTAGGACTGTATAGTATCATGAAAACAGGCTCAACAAGTCTGTACACATGCAAAATCGACATCCATGAACTTGTGATAAAACTAACACTGTCTTTATAGTGAAAAATGTGCTAGCTATATGGCTAACTAATGCTGTTAATTATTGACAATTACTTGTGAAAGTGATACTCCATTATGACTAATAGCTCAAGAAGTTATTGTCAGTGGTGGAAATTGTATTCAGATGTATTACTTAAGTAAAAGTGCTAATACCACACTGTGAAATGACTCCTTTGCAAGTAAAAGTCCTGCATTCAAAACTTACTGAAGTAAAAGTACAAAAGTATCAAAAGTAAAAGTACTTGTTATGCTGAATGAACCGACTTATATTGTTTTATATATTCTAAATATATTATGGGATTATTATTATTGATGCATTTATGTATGTAGTGTTTAATTTTGTAAAGACAGGACTCATTTTAACTACCCAATATACTGTTATGAGGCATCATTTAAAAACTGTCTAAATCACTTTAAATTGATCATGTTTTTCATGTTAAATCTTGACCCAAAAAGTAGCTAGTAACTAAAGCTGTCAGCTAAATATAGTGGAGTAAAAAGTACAATATTTGTCTTAAAATGTCGTGGAGTAGTAGTATAAAGTTACATAAAATGGAAATACAAGAACCTCAAAATTGTACTTAAGTACAGTACTTGAGTAAATGTACTTAGTTACCTTCCACCACTGGTTACTATTATATTGAATCAGTTGTAATTGTATCTTGGTTGCAGGTTCACTATGCCGCCTGTGGAGCACTGAAGAACATCTCGTACGGCAAAGATCAAGACAACAAGATCGCCATCAAGAACTGTGACGGAGTTCCTGCTCTGGTCCGTCTGCTGAGGAAGACCAGAGACCAGGATCTCACCGACACCATCACAGGTTAGAGACAAGACAAGCAGACGGACACTGACCTCTGTGGAAACATTATATCTTCACTTTTAAAAGGAATCCCACATACACATAAGTACAAAATGTAACAGTTTTACTATCTAGCAAAGGAGGGCAGTAGATGTTTTTATAGGTCAGTAAAGTCACTTTACTAGTCCAGGCTCCAGGCTTTTTATCTGCTCACTTTAAGGTTTAAAACACAGGGACTGTAAATATGAATGGTGATGATTTAGGGCTGGGTGATATGGACCAAAAGTCATATCCCGATATATTTAGGCTGAATATCGAAATACGATATATATCCTGATATTTTTATTGCAAACTGAGAGCAAATGTTCAGTCAAAGTCAAATATGACATGTCACAAGTAGTTTTATTGAAACAGTTTATTTAAGTGAACATAAATACTGTATAACAACAGGAGTACCTTTTAAAAAAATATATATATTTATATGAGAAAAGAATAACGAACATTACAAAAGAACTAAATTTGACAAACCCTAGTAAGGGCAGCATTTATATATGAAGAAAGAAAACATTTTTGAACTATATCGATATATGCGATATGGTCCAATTCCATATCACATTTAAAAATATATCAATATATATTTTATATGGATATATCGCCCAGCCCACACATGATGATGTCTGCATTTTAATTGAGCTAAGTTTCTTTTACTTCCCATCAGGATTCCTGGCACTGTCAATGCATTCATACTCTTGCAGTGTGTTCACAGCAAACACAAAGATTGTTTTTTTTTTTTTTTCTTACACGGTACAATTACATTCAAAGTCAATGCAAAGAAGCAAACAGACACAAATTTGTGCCGGATGGTGCACATATGCAAACATCATAACGTTCCCAAAATGAGAACATGAAAAGTCCCTGTGCATTATTTCATCATGGCATTTTAGAATCACACAAGATACCTTTTGTGTGTTTTTTTAACTATGCTAATAAATGGAAAATTATACTTTGTATTTCCAATCATCATCACATTCTAAATTAGATCAGAATAAATTCTAAACACATTCCAGTGAAGTCAACACTCTTAACATTACTTTTACTTTCAGTTTGTTACATATTCATAATAGTTTGTTCACGATGAAACACAAAAATCCCTCTATTCTATATATAATAGAATAGAATATATTTAAAATGTCAAACATATCCAGAAAGGCTATCCAAATCCCCTCTTATTTAAAGCTCACTTGAATTTTTTTTATATACCTGCTTCTACAACTTCTTATCTATGAGTCATGTGAAATTAAGGTATACATTTAACCAGTGCTGGAAAAAGTATTCAGATCCTTTACTGCAGTAAAAGTACTAATACCACACTGTGAAATTACTCCAACACAAGTAAAAGTCCTGCATTCAAAACTTACTGAAGTAAAAGTACAAAAGTATCGGCATCAAAATGTACTTCAAGTATCAAAAGTAAAAGTACTTGTTATGCAGAATGAACCCACTCAGATTGTTTTATACATTCCAAATATATTATTAGATTTGTATTGATGCCTTTATATAAGCAGCATTTTAATTTCCTTAAGGTAGGGCTCATTTAACTACTTAATATCCTGTTATGAGGTCAAATAAAAAATCTTATCACTATAAATTTATCATGATTTTCATGTCAAAAGTAACTAAAGCTTTCAGGTAAATGTAGTGGAGTATAAAGTACAATATTTATTTTAAAATGTAGTGAAGTAAAAGTATAAAGTTAAAGTACCTCAAAATTGTACTTTAGTACAGCACTTGTACATAGTTACATTCCACCGCTGCATTTAACCATTCATATTCCATAGGCTTGTACATAAATACTATTTTTATTAGGGTCCGAACAGGCAACAACCTGCGAGCTCCCTATTGTATTTCGAATGATTATTTTTTTTTATTATTATTTTTATTCTTCTTCTTCCCAAGTTATCGCATTTTTCACTGCCTGAACATACCCCAAAACTCCTGAAGCTTTGAATACAAGTCACACATGGCGAAACATTTTATAATCTATTGTCATCCTGAATTTTTTTATGTATTTTTCCGTGTTTTTTCCCAGGGACGCTGTGGAACCTGTCGTCTCACGACTCTGTGAAAATGGAGATCGTGGACCATGCGCTGCACGCCCTCTCCGACGAGGTGATGGTGCCTCATTCAGGCTGGGAGAGAGGGAGCAACGGAGCCGGAGGAGGGGAGGAGAACTGCAAACCCCGACATCTGGAGTGGGAGACGGCCCTCACCAACACAGCAGGCTGCCTGAGGTACGCAAGGAACACCTGATCACAGCTGTTTGACTGCTAATGATGGCATGAAGGAGGTGGAAGGAGGCTGGAGGAGGGGCGGTCCATCGCCGTGTTTCGAAATGCCCCTAATTTGAATATGAGCCGTCTGCAGCAGTCTTTTGATTGGACTTTTTTTGTAGAGCAGGGTCTTTTTTCTTCCCTGAAAAAAGCCTGGTTGCTGTTTGGATAGAACGCTAAGCAGGATGTGTCGTAGTATTAGACGCCACAACAACATGCACCATTTGTAAAAGCCGGTGAAGTAGCGAGTAGTCACAAGGGACAATAAACGTAGGCCCCTTTCATAGTGTGGTCCCGCAAATGTCCCGCTATATTGCTGGAAAGATCTTTGCCAGCTCTTCTTCATAGGGCGTTCATAGTGATCCAATCCAATCCACTTTATTTATATAGCACAATTTTAGCAAACACAAGGTTTCCAAAGTGCTGCACAAACAATAAATAGATAACACAATACAAAGAGATGTAGTAAACAATAGAACAGTAAAATGCAATAAGAACAAATTATAAAATAAAATGTAAAATGTACTGCCCGCACAAAATAAAATATGCATGTATACAAATAAAAACAATGTCTGATGTGCAGCGGCAATTCATTCCAAAGTTCCCACAAAGGCAAAGTGATTTTAGACCTTTTTATAGTGCAGTCCAGCGTCGCAGAACGAGGTGCACTGTAGCACAGTGCTAACAGTTAGCTCTGTAGCAGTACAGTGTGTACGTGCTGCTGCTGCAGGAGGTGTTCACTTAGCGAACTCTGTTTGTTTACAACAAGCACCGGACACTCTGTTCACAGTTAGCATGCCCGTTTATTTATGATCAGCAGTGAGGCTCTGCATAATTAGCCATGCTGGTTTGTTTATGATCAGCGGTTGTGCACAGTTGCCGACGGCGGCTGCAGTTGCGTTTCCTGTGGTTAATCCGTCGCGTATAGGGTTGTCACGGTACTGAAATTTTCAACTCGATACCGATACTCGATACCATTTTCGATACCACAAGGATAAAAACAAACCCCCAAAATTTAACAGAAATATTAACAAGAAAATTGCAAAATGTAAAAATGAACAGAACCACTGGTTAAATATTTATAATAAAAAACAGTTGTGCAAAAAGAAACTGCAACTATGATAACAAGCTTCAGGTCTGAGGTAGTGCAAAAAATAAATAAATACAACAAACGACAACAATTAGAACAATATTTTCGGCTGTGTGTGTTGCTGTTTGGTTGCAGGTCGACTTTTCTCTGCTTCATTCTGGGACTTCAAGAGAGAAAATAATCGATACTTTTGAAAATTAGTATCATATCCGGACACAACGTTTTAGTATCAATACTTTTTTGAGTATCGATACTTTTGACAACCCTAGTCACAGCCGAAACTGTCGTTAAGCGATTACGCGACGATTGAAAACCATACGTCACCTCCGGAGTCTCCTGAATCTCTCTGAGGCCTTTTTTTGTGATGGAGACACGCTGAGTTAGCGGACATTTGAGAGGGTGTGGCCCGAAACTTTCCCATCAGCCATTCTTTACCCTGATGGAAACACGGCTAATGACTGAGCTGTGGGATGTATGAGAGAGGAAAGGAGTATTGATGAGTTAACAGAGCAGAAGAGAGGGAAAAAGCTATGTTCACTCTTCTAATACTCAGAATGATGATAAAGCATATATAAACAGGATATCTTATTTAATTTGACATTGTGCTCATTATAAGACTTAAGGTCAGGTGTTTATGAAATAACTGTCTGTCTGAATTGAAGAGAAGTGCAGCCTGATAGTAAACTAGAGATCAGCAGAGGGTGAAGCGGGGAACGTTAGAGTTTAGAGTGAGAGGGCGATCAGAGGACAGTGGGGCATTGACTTGTACAGTGTAAACAGAGTGTTCCAGTCTGACTCTGTTATCTATGCATTCCCCTTGACCACACGGTTAATTAGTGTTCATTCACAGGTCTAGAAACGTTTGGTATTTCTAGAAATGGTCTGGACAGTATCGCCTCAATAACAGCTCGTGATCAGACACGAGGGTAAAAGATCCACTCTGTCGTTAGAAAGTCCATTTTTCATTTTTATAGATAATAATGATGATTTAGCATTATACTGGGGTCTGGGTAATATGGACCAAAAGCCATATCTATTAATTATTACATGACTGCGCATTAATTAATCTATCCTCCCATGATTGATGTGCTCATTTTTTGTTCAGAAGTTAGGTTTTTATTTCACTCTATGCACAGAGAAGATTTTCAGCAATTGAGGACATTGATTGACACCAGAAGTTTCTAAATGTAGCAATTTTGGGTGCTGCACTAGCAGCGACCTGCATAAATCTGTAATAACCTTCAACACTTTTATGCAGTAAGTGAAATTTTAAAGGCACAGACTATTGTTTCAGACCCTCAACATCCTTTAGTTATAGATGCCTCATCAGGGCGGAGGTTAGTCTCTTTGTACCATCTGCTACTGGTTTTTAAAACAAACTCTAACTCCAAGCGTCATGTCATTGCGTCTCCCTTTTCCTTGATTCATGGTGACAGCCTTGTGCTGCGTTGTATAAATGCCTGCTATGTGTTGTATGTTGTAGGCACTTCTACGATGGCCCTGAGAGCTCACAGTGCTGCAACTTAAGAAAACACTTGCTAATAATAATAATAATGATAATACATTTTATTTGTAAAGCACTTTTCATAAAGAAATCTCTCTGTAGTCAAAAAAAAAATGGATGAAGATGTTTTCTCAGTTTGCTTGTGTTTTGTGTATTTGCATATGTTTTGTGAAGTTGCAGCACTGTGAGCTCTCAGGGCCACCGTAGACTTCTGTCTGTAAAGCAAATTGCCCCACGGGGACGTTAAAGTTTTTGGGTCTGAATTGAAAGCTCAACTGTTTTTGAGGTCTGTGCTGTCGTCCTGCTTTGATTTAGTCAGCAGTTTATAGTCTAAATGTTCCCGACTGCAACATGTAAATAAACGGCCTGAACTTTACAGTGAAGAAGAGAACTGAGTCCCCCCCTGTGGAGGGGAATGTGTCCTGGTATTGTGTTAAAAGGCGTGTCTGTCACTGGGAAAAACAGGCCAGCACAAAAGACCAAGGCTGAATATCATTCCACAGAGTTTTCTCCCTCGTGTTTCTTTCTTTAAGTGCCGTCTACATCAATGAATGATGAACTTAAGTGGGTCTCGCATGTTTCCATCCATCCAGTCCTGTTAGATGTCTAAGTGGGACTGAGTCAGAGAGCTGTTTAAGAAACTGGTCCAGAGCTGAAACTGGATCTCTGCAAACTGTACTCTCTTTGTAAACCAGTACATTTAACAGGAGTTTCATTCAAACAACTCTTGGGGGCGTGTTCAGGCATTGTGTGCTGGAATCCTTTTGTAGTCGCTCAAATTGACTCCTTCCTTTCCCCTTTAACCCCTTAACGGCCTCAATTATTTCTCCAACCTTTCACACTGCTAATCCGTGTGTTTTTGTTCTGCATTCTTTGTTTCTCATCTTCTCAACTTTCCACTCGTCTGAAGAAATGTGAGTTCAGAGCGAAGCGAGGCGAGGAGGAAGCTGAGGGAGTGCACAGGATTGGTCGATTCGCTCATGTACATCGTCCAATCCCAGATCGACTGCAAAGACGTCGACAACAAGGTAAGAGGACCTCTGATTTATGTGACATTAAAGGGGAACCCATCTGTTTACTGGTCTTTGAGGAGGACTGCTTATATAAAAAAAGTTGCATAAATAACTGTGGCTCCAGAGGGAGCTGAGAAAAGCTGATAAAAATGCTTCAAGTGATGGCTACATTAGCATATTACAGCCAAATGATCCCAGAATGTCTGCGGTCAAATTGCATTGTGGGTAGATTAAATTAGAAACAAAACCGTCGGATGGTGAGTGCAACAGTGTGATAGGAGAGCAATGCTAAACCATTTGAGTGCTCTTCAAAACTAAATGTAATAAAAGCTTAAGTGGGCAGGAAACTTTTCAAAATGGCAGCTGGGTCACAAACTTTCTCACTTTGCAACTTAACAGTCACTTAAAAAATGCGTCTGAAAACACTTTAACACTTAAAGTCTACTCTGCTGTGATTGTTTTTTTTTCCTTTCTGTTGAAAACAAGAAATCTGATACTCAAACTGGTTTTTGTAAATTCATTCTGAATCTTAAGTGTTCTACAGTGTCCCGGGGCTGTATTACTGTCAGGATATAGTGACAGTTTCATTGAATTAAATGAGTTGTAGGGCTGGGCGATATATCAATATATTTTTAAATGTGATATAGAATTAGGCCATATCTCATATCGATATAGTTCAATTTTTTTTTCTTTCTTTCTATATAAATGCTGCCCTTACTAGGGTTTGTCATATTTAGGTCTTTTGTAATGTTAGTTATTCTTTTCCCACATAAATATATTTATTCTGGAAAAATATTGGCCTATTTTATTTCATAGGCTATTTTTATGTAAGATATATTTTTTTTTATTTAAATGTGCACTTTATGGAGCTCTCCTGTTATACAGTATTTATGTTCACTTAAATAAACAGTTTCAATTAAACTACTTGTGACATGTCATATTTGGCTTTGACTGAACATTTGCTCTCACTTTGGGATAAAAATATCAGAATATATATCGATATTTAGCCAAAATATATCAGGATATGACTTTTGGTCCATATCGCCCATCCCTAATAAGTCGTCAGCTATAGCTTGTGTTGTGTTAAATACGCTCTTTTTTTTAATGTATTTTTATCCGTCTCATCTCTTTTCTCCTCCTCACCCTCCGTTTTCCCTCCAACTCTAGTTGATAGAGAACAGCGTGTGTCTGCTGAGGAACTTGTCCTACCACGTGCACCGTGAGATCCCCGGCTGTGAGCGCTACCAGGAGGCGGTGCCAATCAACCAGGGCCCCGCCCCCTCCAGCCAGAAGGGAGGCTGTTTCAGCTCCCGCAAGGGCAAAGGTCTGTCTCTCACACACACACACACACACACACACACACACACACACACACACACACACACACACACACACACACAAACACACACACACAAACACACACACACACACACACACACACACACACACACACACACACACACACACATTCTTGTACTTCTATCTTTGTGAGAACCCTCATTGGAACAGTGAATTCCCTTGCAAAGTTATAATAGTTTTGAATTTTTCAGTAGTTTTAGTTTTAATTTACTTGTTAATTTTTGTTTTCAAATTCAGTTAGTTTTAATTATTTTTTAGAGTGAGTTTGCTAGTTTTAGTTTGGTATTTATTTTTCTGAAATTATTTAGTTTAAGTTGATTTTTTTTTATTAGTTTTAGTTTTTCGTAATGGGGTATTTGTTGGGTGGGAGATTAAAAGAGGTCACAGTAAATTTTGTCTTTATTTCCTTTGTCTTTTCCATCTTCATTATGTATGGAAAAAGTAGTTAGTTAATGAATTATCTTTTTTTTTTAAACATAAATCTAATTGTAACTTTAACCCTTAAAACAAAGTCTGAAATCTCAAAAAAGCCTTTAAAGAAGTGAGGACCAGCCGAAATGTCCTCACTTTTCAAAAATGTCCTCACTGTTGGTTAAAAATGTGTCCCGGTCCTCACTATGTAGGAAGTACAAGAACACACACGCACACACACACACAGACATGAGCTGTATTTGTTCAGGCAGGAGGAGGAACATTTGTGGTGATGTCACTGTCACAGCGTCTCACTGAACTGATACTGACACACACACACACACACACACACACACACACACACACACACACACACACACACACACACACACAGAGAACCACTCACTCACACAGGAATGTGAACAATTTCCCGATCTGCAAGAACGTTCTCCTGCTGCTCTGTTTGTGTTTCAGTCAGAGAATTGATTTGTCATTTCTCAGCTGTCAGCAGTAAGAGTATACATGTTAAAAAAAGATAATAATGAAGAATTCAGATCATGTAGGGCAGCAAGAGATTAGTATTTCATTACTGATTAATCTGCCGTTTGTATTTTTGCTTAATATTTTTGTGTTTTTAAAAAAAATAGTGAAAAAAATCCCAAAAAAGATGATTATCTTTTCATATAAAGATGATTATCTTTCTGAGTCCAAGAAGGTTCAGGGCCTTTTGTTTTTTTATTTTTTGATCTGGCAGCATTTTACTCACTGTAGCCTTGTTTTTTTTTTTACTGCAGCATATACTAGATAGATAGATAGATAGATAGATAGATAGATAGATAAAAAAAAAAAAAGAAAATGCAAATGGAATCTATAGAAATAATAGAAATAACTAGAAATAGAAATAATAGAAATAACTACCCCCAAAAAACCCCAGAAAAAAATAGTCAAAAAAACAGAAAAAAATGTCAGAAAAACAGGGGAAAAATTACTCCTTAAAACAGAAATAATTACCCTTGAAAACAAACCAAAAATAACTCAGAAAAAACTGAGATTTTTTTTTCTCTAGTGAATGCAATACGCTTTTGTAGCCGTGCGATATTTAACATGTTTTAATATAATTTATCTGTGAGTGGACTTCATATTCATTTGAGTTGAGCAAGCAAGTTCCTTTGTTCGGACTACTTTCTGGCAAAAAATGTGTACAGAAAAACTGCCGAGGTTAGCTGTAATCAGAATTTTAAATGGTACCAGACTAGATTTACCATTGAGATATATCAGACATAATTATTCAACCGCTGTATGAAAGATGAGATTGCATCAAATTAGCTGCTATGAAGCAAGAAACAAGATTTGATTTTCATTTAGGCTGCACACAAAAAATGTCTCATATCACACTGTAGATCAGCTCATTAATTACAGGTGCATCTCAATAAATCAGAATATGATAAAAGTTAATTTCCAGTAGTTCAAGTCAAACAGCCCCAACCAAGTATTGAGTCATAAAGATGGGCATACTTTTCAGAGGCCAACATTTACATATTAAACATACTTTTTAAAATTGGTCTTTTGTAATATAACATTTTTTTAAACACTGAATTTCAGGTCTTCATTTAATGTAAGCCATAATCATTATAATAATAATAATAATAATAATAATAATAATAATGTGTTATTTCCATTTTTTAATTGAGTTAGTGACATAATTATACTTTTCTATAATATTCTAATTTTATTGAGTTGCACCTGTATATCTCCAAAAATTAGAATATTGTGAAAAAGTTCAATCTTTTTTGTCAATTATTTCAGAAAGTGAAACTCGTATGTTATGGAATGAAATATTTCAAGCCTGTATTTCTTGTCATTTTGATGATTTTGGCTTATAAACTTTTCTATGATATTCTAATATATTGAGATGCACCTGTACTTCTGTGCATTAAAAAAATATATATATTTTCATGCATGTAATGCACAGAAATGTATTCCACCAGTAAACTGTTAAACCAATACCGTACAGAACAGATAAGATGTGTGTATATAAAGTGTTTACTCAGGCTGCTGTGTCCCTTGATTTGCTTTATTTTTATTTTTTATCATACTTGGCATGTCACTCTGCTGGTGTCTGAGTGGTGGCAGTGGTTCTGTTGGGATGTGAGCAGGTGTTTAACTGGGTGGCTCCATTATGGCTGCTTTCCTCTCATTTACTCTAAATGCTCTCTCTTCCTCCTTTCTCCCTCTCGGCCCCCTTCTTTCTCTCTGCGCTGGGCTACAGATGAGTGGTTTTCCAAAGGTAAGTTCTTTACCTCTGTATGACTGCACTTTGCTTCTGCTGCCTGTTGTTGTTGTTGTTGTTGTTGTTTTTATGGTAGTAGTTGTAGAGTAGCTGAGCTAACAGGTCAGTGTCACTGTCTCACTACTAACATGCACGCCTCATGCATGTCCGTTTTTAGTTTATAGCACACTACGACCAAAACTAGAATAAACATTTACTAACAGAAGAAGTAGGTCTGTAATAAAATGCATGTATCATATTTTGATGGTGTTTGTTTCTAAGACTGATGTTTGTTTGCAGGGAAGAAAGACGAGGATGCAGCTGCAGATGTAATAGACATTCCAAAGAGGACCGCGCCTGCTAAAGGTAACACGTCTGCTGCATGTATCACACATTTAATAACACACAACACATTTATTATAACAGTTAACACATTTTTTAGGACCATATATTTTCCCAGAAACTATCACGATAAGCAATAGTATCGTTGAGTTCATCCTTTTCCACAGCAATGAATTTTTAAATCTCAAGATCATTAAACATTGGAATTGAAATGTTGGAAATAAATAATAAAACATCCTAGATAAATTAAACATAAATAAATAAACTACTATCAAAAAAAATAAAACAGACTCTTGGGCTCTGTTAACAGAAATTGCACTGAGATAATCATTATATTATATATTATAAATGGCATAACTGTATCCCAAACCGGACACCGTTCAGCTGATTCTATCAAAATCTCACATTAACTACTAATATAAATTATCATGTTATGCTTCCAATTAATTAAATGGTGTAAAAACTAAAGTCTAATTTCAAACCTTTAAACCATATATTTTTTTAAACCGTGTACGTTAGCCTCGGGTTTACCAGAGTCTGCTAAAGGACGCTAATGCCGGTGAATTAGCCGTGAGCTAACTGTATCCAATGTTTTAATACGACTTTGATCTCCTCGCTGTAAAACAATG
Source organism: Centropristis striata (assembly GCF_030273125.1). Classification (NCBI taxonomy): domain Eukaryota; kingdom Metazoa; phylum Chordata; class Actinopteri; order Perciformes; family Serranidae; genus Centropristis; species Centropristis striata. The sequence goes on along the minus strand of NC_081517.1, from coordinate 8,330,697 downwards.
AGCTGCTGAGTTTTTCTGGGGTAAATTGGATGTTTCTGGGTAAGCCAAATAAATATCACCGTTATTAACACATCCGGACCGTACTTCTGTCCTTCACAATAAAATACAGAACAGTAAAAATACAGATGGACTTTTAAGATCGTCGCCTGAGCGTTCTTACTGCTTTCTCTCATCAGAGTTACTTTCGTATTGTAATTGGACATGTAAATCTCCATGTACATAAATGAAATTCCACATGTAGATTGTTAAATATGTATAAATCAATTATACCTACACTGGTGGTGGCGATCTTATTCGAAATGACCGTGAAAACACTGGAAAGTGCGACAATGCAGATATGTCCGATTTGGGATACAGTCTCTATAATATTAAAACGACTGTTTCAGAGATTTTCTTGGCAATTCCCATCAGTCACTCCTTGCTTCTCTTCCTCCTCCTCCTCTTCCTCCCAGGTTATGAGCTGTTGTACCAGCCTGAGGTGGTCCGTATCTACACCTCTCTGCTGAAGGAGTCCAAGAACCCCTCGGTGCTGGAAGCCTCAGCCGGAGCTGTTCAGAACCTGTGTGCTGGACGCTGGACTGTAAGAATCGATATCTCTCATTCTGCTATTTCTCCTTCACCAACACTTCCTGTGCTGAGTAAACACACTGGCTGCATGACAATATTGTCCCAGATTGTGGGAATCCAAACAAACACGCAAAGCTCTTACAGCATGTCGAACAAAGCTGATGAGATGTTGAGTCTATTCCCAAAACACTTACTGAGGCATTAGCACACACACTTTAAAAGTGCTGACTCAGATAAACAGTCCTGAATGAAGCCTTTTCACACTAGGGCTGTGGTGAATAAGTCACACCAAGATGCAAAATACTCATCTGCCTCCATGTTTTATGATCCTCATAAGTACAGGCACGTCTCATAATAACCCGAGGCCACACCCAGTGTGTACTTTGAATATGTCACTTCTACACAACATGATTGAGTGATGCATTAATTTTTTGTGCAAAGTAGGCCTGTCACTATAATGACTATATAGACTTATCGTTTGATATATAAAAATGGAGACGATAGTTTTTTCTGGACTCATTATATTGTTGTTTACATGTGACTTTTTGTGCTTTTTTGTGTTTAAAGTAAAGCTGCAAATTTTTGACAGGCAGAAGGAATTGCCGAAAAAAAAATCCCAAGCAGCCATTCCAGCTGTTTATATGTTATTTGAATAATAAAACAATATAATACATAATATTTATCTCAGTGCAATGTTTTGTTACCATAGCCTGAAAGTCTAATTTATTGGTTTTGGTTATTTATTTATGTTTTATTTATCTAGGAAATTTTAATATTTGTTTCCCACATTTCAATCCCAATGTTTAATATTAAGATTAAAAAATGAATTGCTGTGGAAAAGGATGACGTTATTATGCTCTAATATTGTTATTAAACTAAAACAACATCAATACAACGATACTCTTGTTTATTGTGATAGTTTCTGGAAAAATATATCGTCCTAAAAAATGAGCTATCGTGTCAGGCCTAGTGTAAAGCTAAAAAAAATTGACGTTGCCTTAAGAGAATAACCATATCAGTGATTTATGGAGTTGTTTTAGCGATAAGTACATTAAGATTATATAAAAAAAGGTTCCTCTTGGAAAATCACCATGCAAATGTGTATTTGTACACATTAGAGGTAGATGGCCCTCACCTTAGGAGTGTGTTGTCAAGCATTACCAATATGGTTAGGTTGTGTCAGAAAATACAACAGGCTGAGTAGTTAGTGCCCTGATTTATTAAATAAACTGTGTTTTTCCAGTATGGGCGATACATCCGAGCCTTGCTGCGCCAGGAGCAGGGATTACCCATGATCACCGAGCTGCTCGCCCACGGCAACGACCGCGTGGTCCGAGCCATGTCCGGAGCCCTCCGCAACCTGGCCATCGACGCCCGCAACAGAGACCTACTAGGTGAGAGCTCTTATTGGATCTACAGGAGAGTGTTTATGTGTTTTTTAATTCAGGGTTCGTACGGGTGCTTGAAATCCTTGAAATTGCTTGAATTTTAATGTTGAATTTCAAGGTTTGAAAAGTGCTTTGATTTTGGATAAAGTGCTTGTGTAAATGCTTGAAATTCTTTCTGTATTTCTCTTGCAATCTGACTGTAGATAACCGCATTTTCATTGGAAAAAAATATATAAACTGAATAGCCTACAGCATGGGTCTCAAACTCGCGGCCCCTGGGCCAATTGCTTCACCGTGTTGTGTGTGGAAGGTCCCTTTAATTAATTTTTTTTTTGGTAATTTTGTGTCTGTTTTTAAATAATTTTGTGTCCTTTTAAAAAAAAAAAATTTTTGTCTTTTTTTAGTAATTTTGTGTATTTTTTTGGTAATTCTGTGTCTTTTTTTGGTCATTTTGGCCCCCAGGTAATTTGAGTTTGAGACCCCTGGCCTATAGCCTATAGTCTGAAAGAAGAGCGCTCCGCCTGCGTCTCGCCTGTGTCTTCTTGTTTCTGAGATGTTTTTGTTTTGCTCCTAGCCCCTAGATTCCCATACCAGTATGTTTTATGAGATTAGCAAACTACTTTTAGTTGTTAAAAGTGTAATACCATTGCTGGTGGTATAGTTAAGTGAAATTACCCCTTTTAGTATGGAAGTACTCATCTAAAACATGACATTTACAACCGTTGAAAGGTCCTGGAAAAGCTTGAAAATGGACATGGAAAGTGCTTAAAGTGCTTGAATTTGACCACTGAAAAAGTGTCTGAACCCTGTTAATCCTTGACTTGTGTGTTGTCAGGTAAACATGCGATGCCTCACCTGGTGAACAACCTGCCCAGCGGGGGTCAGAGTCAGCCGGTCCGGGCGCTGTCAGAGGAGACGGTGGTGTCGGTCCTGAGCACGCTCCAAGAGGTTCTGGGCTCCAGTCTGGAGGCAGCCAAGACCCTCAGAGCCTCACAGGGGATCGAGAGACTGGTGCTCATCAACAAGGACGGGTAATGGATCATTTCTGACATCATTTTCTGTCCATGTCTGTGTAGCAGACGGCTCTCTGCTCTCACACTCTGCATTGTTTTGTGTCGAAATAATCGATACGTACGTAGTTGAGTATCTGTGGGCGTTATACCCAGGAGCCACACAGCCTCTCCCCACCCTCTACAAGAAAAATACAATTAAAATTCTCATAAACCACAATCAAACTACACATGACACATGAGGTAACACAATTTCAAATCAGCATAAAAAAGAGAGAACCAAAAAAAAACCCCGCTTCAACTAGCAGAAGGCTGAGTTCAATTTATAAGTTGTAAGTAAAATGTTGGCTTGACCAACAGGTTCATCAGCTTGTTACATGACAGTATATCAGCATATTGTGTTTTTTAACGGAAAAAAAAAGTCAAGATAAACAGAAAGAAGGAGAGAACGCTTCATTTCATGACTCACACACTTTGAGCACACACAGCTCTTTGATGCTAGGTGGTGCAACGCCAAAACAATTCCCCAGAGGAACAAAAGGCATGCATGGACAATCACCGAAGTTCACAACACAAAAAAAGTTTTGTTTAGGAAAAAAAAAAATCAAAATGACTGTTACATGTACATTTGTCGCCAGTTAAAACACCACCTTTGAATGACTTGCCTTCATCAAACACGTCTCCTATCTATCTATTTAACTCCTCCTCTTCTCTGGTATCCACAGTAACCGCTCTGAGCGGGAGGTGCGTGGGGCCGGCATGGTGCTGCAGACCGTTTGGGGCTACAAGGAGCTGCGGCGCACTCTGGAAAAGGACGGCTGGAAGAAGACGGACTTCATGGTGAACCTGAACCCTCCCAGCAACAACACCAGGGCCAACGGAGGATACGAGGACAGCACGCTGCCGCTCATAGACAAAGGTCAGGAGGGAAACACCAAACATCTGAGATCAGTTAGTGAACAAAACCTTTAATGTTAGTCAGATGGTTTAGGACCAGATTTAAGAAGAAAGGGGACACTCTGGACAAAAGCTCCACATTTTTTCCACATGTTCTCTATCACAATAGGTTTCAATTTTTGGTAGGAGCCACTTCAATAAGATTGTGGATTAGAGATGGCAGCCGTATAAAATCTATGAGAAACAATATATCTTCCAAGCCACTTAGAAGGTCAATCTTGGTGTTAAAATTTACATTTTCTGGGTGGAAAAAAATGTGGTGCTTTTGTCCGACGTGTACACATTATTTAGCTCCGCCTCCTGACTAATAATCCTGTCACGATAACGACGATATATTTTCCCAGAAACTATCAGGAAAACAATAGTGTATTTGTAACTATATTAGAGCATAATAAGTTCATCCTTTTCCACAGCAATGAATTTTTAAATCTTGAGAATATTAAACATGAGAATTGAAATGTGGAAAAGAAATATTAAAATATCTTAGATAAATAAAACAACATTTATATATAAATAAATAAATTACAACCAAAACAAGTAAAATAGACTTTCAGACGATGGTTAACAATATATATTACAATGAGATAAACCTTATGTATTATATTATTTTATTATTAAAATAACATATAAACAGCTGGAATGGCTGCTTGGGAAATATATTTATTTTTGGCAATTGTTCCTACCTGTCAAACATTTGCAGCTTTACTTTAAACACAACACAAAAAAGCACAAAAAGTTAATATATTGAGTCCAGAAAAAAACTATTGTGTCCATTTTTCTATAGATTTTTTTAAGTCGATATAGTAATTATCGTGACAGGCCTAGTTTAATGTCTCCTTTCTAGTTAATTATTGTTTGTGATATTAGCATTTTTAGCCCATTATTTATTATTGAACCAGAATCATGACATTTAACTGCAAAACACACAAATAACTCATTGCTTTTATGTTCCTAATGCAGCATATAAACTCGACCTGACAGTTAAATTGTTAAGGTTCATACATATATATATATATTTTCACCTCCCTCCCTTCATGCTTCAAATTCCACAAATTAAACTGTGGCAGTGCATCAAAGTATCATCAGTCCCTCCAGTTAACTGAGAATTACATGGAAGTTAAAATTAATTCTTGCATGTTTGTCTCAACATGTTTGGCGTGCATGATATTACCACAAAACTGTACTTTACAGTCCCAACTCAGATTGTCAGTTCTCTTTAATATGGTAGAATATAATATGTTGAGCTCTTTGGCACTCATTTTTAAGTTTCCAAACCCCGCCCATCACTCAGCAAAGTAATGTAAAGTATATTTTAGCTAATACGAGCTGGCTCATGTCTGATACTTGACACTCTTATAAAACACACCTACACACTGTTCTGTGTTTGTCAGTGAACAGTTCCTCTCTGAGGGAAGAGAAACATTAACATGACATGATGATGATGATTGTTTTTGTCTTTTATATTCAGGAGGCAAAGGGGAGATGATCCCACTGAATGACATGGGACCAGGTCAGTAAATGACAACAGAAAAAACACACATAACTGGACAGTAACACACACACACACACACACACACAAAGACACTTAAACTCACACTCACTTTTGCTCTCTTTTTTTCTCTCTCTCTCTTTTTCTTTCTCTCTTTTTCTCACGCTCTGTTTTTCTCTCTCTCGCTCTTTTTCTCTCTCTCGCTCTCTCTTTTTCTCTCTCTCGCTCTCTTTCTCTCTCACACAACCTCTCACACACACACACACACACACACATCCCCATCCCCAAACACACACACACACACACACACGCTCTGGTTTAACACATTTGTCCTGTCCAGATGCCTACTCCACACTGGACCAGAGAGGGAGAAGGAACACTCTGGATAACACACTCGAACCTGCTGACAAAGATGGAGTACAGGTAAAAACTGACACACACACACACACACACACACACACACACACACACACACACCACATACATGACCCTGCATGACTGCACTGAAATAAGAATTACTGAGCAGCCTTACTCCAAACATAAACTACTACTTTTACTGACCTTACCTCCAGTTTGTAGAAGAATCTAATCTGTGAGATTACTGGTAGAGACAAGTCATATTGTCAGAAGTTTGTTGCTGTGGAGCAGTTCTTCACAGGATGTTACTTTCTGTATAATCTGTGAACACCGTTCTGTTTGCTTCGACATCATTGCTGTGAAATATTTCCAGCTCATTCAGGAGACGTCTGTCACAAAGCCCTATAATGTTTTCTTTGGATTTTATATTGATTGCACATCTTAACCTCACTGAACAGATGGAAATGGTTGGAAATATGAAACAGGTTAAAGGAATAGTTCAGATTGACTGAAGTGGGGTTGTATCAGGTACATGTCCATATTTAGTGTATTATCTACAGTGGATGGCGGTCAGTAGGCTCTAATACAACCACACTTTAAAAAAGATCCAAACTATCCCTTAAATCTTGCGCAACACATGCACACACACACACACACACACACACACACACACACACACACACACACACACACACACACACACACACACACACACACACACACACACACACACACACACACACACACACACACACATCTTCTAAAGTTTCCAGATCCCAGGATGACACACAGACCAGTATTCTATCCATACCTGCTGCTAAAAACGTTACCGTGGGAACGGCCACGCTCTCACACACACCCACACACACACACAGCATGTCGATGCATGTCTTGATAAAGCTCTACAGTTCATCTGTGTCTTGCACATTAATTATTTCTCACCGGAGTTCTTTTTCCCCTGAACATGAACATGACAACTAACATTAACTAACCTTTTTGTAACCCTTCTTTCTTCCTCGTCTAATGTCCTTATTTCCCTCCACTTTTTCTCTCTCTTGTTCTTTTCACCTCCGTCTTTGTGTCTCCTCACCTTCACACCTAACCCTGTTATTTCTCTATTCTTCACTGTTTCCTCTCACCTTTGCTCTCTCACTCCTCCTCCTCCTGTCTTTATTTTCTCCTGCTCTGTCTCTCTCAGGGAGGGATGTATGGGGAGAGGCAGGCCTCTTTGCCTCTCATGGACTCTTACGATGGTTAGGCTTCTACACCCACTGTCACACTGCATGTCCAGCATGGTATGTGTGTCCCACAGCTGCTGCTCTCCACTCGCTGCATGGCCTTAGTTGTGTATTAAGTGACTTCCTGTGTGTGTGACAGTGACCAGTGTTGTCATTGAGCTTCCATTGTTGCTGTATTTGGACTGTTTTTGCTCCCCCTGCTGGTCAAACGTGTCAGTGGTTTGGTTTCTCCTCAGATGTGTGATGTGATTTGATTTTTCTCTGCACAGTTTGTGTAAATGTTGTCTAACGTGTGTGGTGAATTTGTTGTTTATTTGTTGTGTTTTTTCTACTTTAAAGCCTCTGATGTGAATTTTTAAAATGTGCATTTTAAAAAAAATTACCACCCAGACCTGAACGCCTCACTAGGCCTGTCTGTCACGATTCCACAGTTTTTAGGACGATATATTTTCCCAGAAACTATCACAATAAACAATAGTATAGATGTATCAATGTCGTTTTATTTTAAATAATAATAATAACTTTATTTCTATAGCACCTTTTTAAAACATCAGTTTACAAAATGCTTGGACAGAGAGAGTTAATCACAAGGTGAATGATGTTATGGGGCTAAAAACAAAGTTAATTATATATATATTTTTGGTTACTAAGTCCCTTTTTTTGGTAATTGTACCTCTTTTTATTAGTATTTTTTTAACTTTTTTTTTGGTCGTTTTGTGCCGATTCTGGATATTAGCGTTTATTATTGGGTAATTTTGTGTCACTTTTTGTAATTTTACATCTCTTTTTGTGATTTTATGTATATTTTTTGTCACTCAGTCTCTTTTTTTGGTCACTTTCATGATGATGATGATAATAATAATAATAATAATAATAATAATAATAATAATAAAAAATAAAATAACAACTTTATTTATATGGCCCCTTTTAAAAACATCAGTTTACAAAGTGCCCATAGGCAACATTGTACGTGCACAAGTAAAAAAGAAAGTTTTCTAAATTAATTTTAACATTATTTATTCAATAAACGTGTAAAAGATTCAGAAGCTTATACAGGGTACAATACATAACATTTTAAATTTAAAAACATTATAAAAGGAACTTTTTTAACCGGTTTCTTGTCTGAAGTAGCAATATATGTATGTTTTCCGGATGGAAAAGGGCCAGAAAATGACGTTTTGAGTGTTTTTGTGGCGCAAAATGGCAAAACTGTTTCCTTTGGAAAAGTCTGCAAAATAGTGTTTCAATATGGCCTCCTGGAGGTCATGTGACAAATTGAAAAGCATTGATATTGCTATTAAGGACACAAAAAGTCACATGTGTAAACGACAATATATTGAGTCCAGAAAAAAAACTATTGTCCATTTATCTTTATATATATATATATATATATATATATATATATATATATATATATATATATATATATATATATATATATATATATATATATATATATATATATATATATATATATACACTCTAAAATCTCTATATAAAATATAAATTCTATTGTAAAAACACTAAAGTCAGGTCAGGATTTAATCTTGTGGATGTGAAAACTTTCCCATCAGAAGCATCAGATTAGTTATAAAGTATACTGTTTTGTTATTAGATTCAAATTTTGAGATAATATCCACTTTTATACACTGAACGATAAGTGGATATGGTAATTATCGTCACAGGCATGAACATTTCATTAACTGCCCCACATGGTTCCACTCCCACAGCTGTTCCTCTTCTTCTCTTACGGAAAAAATGATTGTATGCATCACAAGACGACTAACTTAGACTAATCTTGTGGATGTGAAAGTAACCCACCAGAAGCATCAGATTAGTTATAAAGCATACTGTTATTAGATTCAAATTTTGAGATATCCATTTTTATGTATTAAATGATAAGTCGATATCGTAATTATCGTTTCGTTATCTGCCCCACATGCTTCGACTCCCACAGCTGTTCCTCTTCTTCTCTTGCAGAAAAATTGATTGTGTGCATCACAAGACGACCGCCTCCTCCCACCTACTGCCCGTGCTAAACTGACACTGGGGGACCACTAAACCACACTACAGATGGACTAGACTCCATCTTTGAACCCTCCTGTCCCTCTTCTCTTCTCTCCTCTCCTCTCTTCTCTTCTCTCTCTCCCTCTTGTTACATTCCTTCATTTCAGCTGACAAAGTAACGAAACCACAGAACAAACTGACGTGGATCTACGCTCCCTGTGGACAACCGGACGAGACACTATGACCACTTTGTGCTCTGCGAGTGCCTGAACTCCAAAAAAAACAAACCACTCAATCAGATCAGATGCCACAACAACAACACTACACAACAACAACAACACTACAACACGTTGCCTGTACGACACTAGAGACTGTGGCTCCATCTGACAACTTTTCTAACTCTTGGATGTCGGAGCGTAGACTTAGACGAGTTAAAACTAATTAGAAAAGAACGGTTGGGACACTTTTTGGTGAAATTTTCCATAAATGGCTATATTACGCTTGAGGAAATGTCTTTATTTCTCTCTCTCTGATTGTTAAATACATTAAAAATGATTTTTCCTACCACTGAGAACCAATGTTTAGTGATCTAATAATCAGATATGTGTTTAAAAAAAAAAAAAAAGCTTCTGCTTCTGTTTGGGTCGTGGTTGTTCCTCTTCTTGCTTTGCTCTGCACCACAGTAATGTGCCAAATGACACTACACTACACGCTCCTGCTGCCGAATACCGAACGCAACAACTTTCTTCACACACACTTGACTTTTTACAGCAGCTACACTGAAATCTGTCTTAAATCCGCTTTGTTTTGTGCGCCGCTTTGTGTCCCGTCGACGAGATGCATGTGGATGCTGCATTTTCTGTATTTGATTGTGATATAAAAAAAAGGGTGGAGGACTCAGTTATGGTTATTCCTACAGACCGAAATTAATCTCCAGACAGTAGTTTATGTTTCTGTTAAATGTTATTAAGCCCTGTTGTAATTCTTTGGGAGATAAAACAGGATTCACAGGGTGCATTTCCTTATTATCTGCAGGTCTGTAATCTTATGAATGTGTACATACAAGTGAGAGTGCCTCGTTCATTCAGGATCGGTGTGATTGTTAGAACCCGACATGGAGCCGGGTCACCAATCAAGGTGTCTGGCTCTCAGCAGGTAGCTAGAGGGGGATTACTGTATATGGAACTCATCAGTTTTCTATTCTGCTAAATAATGGACAAAATATGTGAACTTATGTAAGAGTTGATTGTTTTTTTATATATGGTGTAAAACTCTTGAGTTCTGTATATAATTTACTGCTTCACAAACCCCCAAAGCCGCCTGACTTTAAGTGTACAGACCCGTACACGAACATGGGAGGAGACACAGTATTGTCTGTTTTTGTCCGCATTTCTTCCATATAGAAGAAGAATGCATATTCTGGTAACACTTTTATATTAGGGACCACATGTTTAACATTAATTAGATGCTTATTAGCATGCAAATAAGTAACATATAGGCTGTTAATTAGTCATTATTAAGTAGTTATTAATGCCTTATTCTGCATGGCCTTATTATACAACCAGTAAGCAATTTGTCTTTTCTGGTCAATTTGTGTCTTTTTTGGGGGTCATTTTGCGTATTTTTTGGCCATTTTGCATATTTTTTTGGTAACTGTGTGGTCAATTTTATGTCTTTTTTTGGTCATTTGTGTCTTTTGTGGTCAATTTGTGTCTTTTTTTTTTTGGTCATTTGGTGGTCAATTAGTCTTTTTTGGCCATTAACTGCAGGGTTCGTACAGATGCCATGAAATCCTTGAAAATGCTTGAATTTAAATTTTCAAGGTTTAAAAAGTGCTTGAAATTCTTACTGTAACACCATCGTTTTTGGTATGGTTAAGAGAAATCTCCCCCTTTTAGTATGCAAGTACTCATCTAAAACATGCAATTTGACCACTGCTAAAGTGTACGAACTCTGAAACTAAGAGTTTTCCCTCAATAACCTCAGAATTATTGCTTATTAGTAGTAAGTAAGGAAGTTGTTGTATATGAGTTATGATCTTAATATGCTTTACTCTGTATGGACTTTATAATCTCTACATAGCTGTGAACGTAACCATGGAAACGGCATATAGAAATGAAGGGACAATGAAGCTTCCTGAACCATTTGCTTTATTTTTTGACCCCACTAGATGGTGGTCTTGAGTCAAATAGTCCAATTCATTTGAGTTAACTCCATTGTTTTTGTTGTCTTTACATAAAATTCTTTTGCAGCATCGAAACTCATTCAAATATTTAAGTTGAGACAACAAGTTGGCTTTAACAGTGTAGAGACTTAAATATAAAGTCCATACAAAGTAAAGCATATTAAGATCATATACAACAACTTCATTACTTACTACTAATAAGCAATAATTGTGAGGTTATTGAGGGAAAATAAGGTTGTATAAGAAGGCCATGCAGAATAAGGCATTAATAACTACTTAATAATGACTAATTATGTTACTTATTTGCATGCTAATTAATGTTAAATATGTGTTCCCTAATATAAAGTGTTACCTGTATTCTTAGTGCCGAGTGAGATGTAGATACTTACTGAGTGGATGATTAAAAGAAGCACTAGGGGGGAATAATAATGTGTGTTTTTCTTCTTATTTTTTTTCTACCTTTTTGTTTTTCATGCCAATTGAAACACGACGGAGAATGCCTCATTTTCTCAAAGTAACAAGTTGCCTTCAAGACTGGACGGACTAAAAGAGGAGAGCAAGAAAAGGGCAGTGTAAAGGAGGCATAGACCAGAATTTGCTATTAGATAGGAGGAGAAAAAATAAAAGCACATTTAAACTATATATACAAGAGAATATTTGTTAATTTTAATGGTTTTATGTATTTCTTTTTTTTTTTTTATATTGATTTGGGTTTAATTGTTTTGGGTGCTTTTTTGGTGAACGCATATGCAATCAGTTTTTATGTTTTGATTGAAAAAAACATTCAGTTTATGTCTTAATTAAATGCAAAACAAGTTAGCGTAACAGAAATCCTACAACAGTCGTCAGATACTGGAACACTAATGGAAAAAATCTGATTCTGGACTACACCTTAATCTCTTTGCCTTGGCTCTTAAAGTTGCACATTCTCATTTATGAATGAATTATGTAACTAGCAATACTGTTTTTAATAAAAAAGAAAATGATTTCTCAGAGCTTTTCTTTTCTTATGTCTCTTGTTTTTATCATTTTTTACAACGGAAGGGTGAGAAGCAGGTAAGTATGGAAAAGGTTCTTTATTCTCCTTTTAAGAAATAACCATCTGCTTATGTCAGCATACATCTCAATATATTAGAATATGATGAAAAGTCCATTTCCAGTAGTTCAAGTCAGACAGCCCCAAACAAGTACGAGTCATATAGATGAACACAAGTCACACGTCTTCAGGAATTTTACAGGTTGTTTTTTTTGGTCAAGTTACGTATTTATTTATTTTTTGTCATTTGTGTCTTTTTGGTCATATTGTGGCTTTTTTTGGTCAATTTGTGTCATATTGCATATTTTTTGGTCATTTTGTGTCTTTTTTTTGGTCAATTTGTGTCTTTTGTTTACGTAATATTGCGTCTTTTTGTCCATTTTGCGTCTTTTTTGTCCATTTTGCATCTTTTTTGGTCATTTTGTCTCTTTTTAGGTCAATTTCTGTCTTTTTTTTCTTATGTGGAGTGATGTTGATAAATGAACACAGAGTCACTTCTTCTGTTCAGGGTCACATTGACCCCAACCGTATCTACAGGATCATCTCAATAAATTAGAATATCATAGAAAAGTCCATTTCCAGTAGTTCAAGTCAAACAGCCCCAACCAAGTATTGAGTCATGTAGATGGACATACTTTTCAGAGGCCAACATTTCCATATTAAACGCACTTTCTAAAATTTGTAATATTTTTTTTTTAAAACACTGAATTTTAGGTCTTCATTAAATGTAAACCATAATCATTATAATTAGAAAGAAATAAAGTAAGACATGAAATGTTTCATTATGTGTGTAATGGATCTATATAATGTGTTATATCCACTTTGTGAATTGTATTACCAACATAAATAAACATTTCTATATCATAATTTATTGAGCTGACCTGTAGTTCCTCTAGTTGTCCTTCCCCTGTTCGGCCTGCAGGGGGCGCCTCCACTCACCGAGTCACTACTTCACATGGAAACATTAATTAGAACCTGTTAACCGTTTAAAGCTCCTGCAGGTTTATTTTCAGGTTTAACACTAAAATCAGCGTCTAAAAAACCATTTCAACTATCAAAAACACTCCTGCTTCTGGTCAAACGGACATATAATGTTACCGGTAAGTGGTTTTATTTATTTTTTATAAGCTAATGCTAACTCTTTAACTAACGCAGTGCGAACTTCCCGTTGCTAACTGAACTGAAACGGACAATTAAAGCTGCATTAATTAAACCTTCGTGCTAATAGGCTACATGTCAAACTATTAAATGCGTAAGTTGGACATTGACTATGTTTATTAAACGGTTTTTTATTCGTGCATCTGCTAATATAATGTAGTCAACACTAGTAAAGCTAACTTTTAGCCACACTGACCAGGCGGCATTCACTAAAGCAACACTGCAGAAAAGGAAATATAGATTATAAAAGTGTTTTTGAACATGGAATTAAACAAGTGGAAGCGGGGAAAGTACATCACCCTGTAAAATAATCTGTCTGGGATATTTAAGATGAACTTCACCGATGTTGACATTGTAGTTGAGCTCCTCCACGTGTTGTGTGACCTGCCTCCACCTGCTCACAGGAGGTGGCAACTAGGATCCGTTCATTAAAAACATGAGTCGAAAAGATTTGTTCACCGATTCATTCAGTTCTTAACAGTTCTGCTCGCTCAGTGAACTGGCCGGTGTTATGTCCTTACTGGTTTCAACACTAACCGGTGTCCGTACTGGTTCGTGCAGCTGTTTTCTGCCTCATTCAGCAAATTCGTCACATATTTAATAAACATATACAGTCATGGAAAAAAGATTAGACCAGCCTTGTTTTCTCCTGGCGGTCCTGTTCATGGCTGGTACAACTGAAGGTACATTTGTTTGGACAAAAAAAAGACCAAAAATAGATGTAAAAATGACAAAAAAAGAGACACAAATTGACCAAAAATAGATATAAAAATGACAAAAAATACATGTAAAAATGACCAAAAAAAAGACACAAATTGACCAAAAATAGATATAAAATTGACCAAAAATAGATATAAAAATGACCAAAAATAGATGTAAAAATTATTGAAAAAGACATAAATTGACCCAAAATACAGTCATGGAAAAATCATTAGACCACCATTGTTTTCTCCTGCTTTCTAGTTCATTTTAATGTCTGGTATAAATAAAGGTTAATTTGTTTGGATAAATATAATAACAAAATAACAACAAAAATAGCTGATAAGAGTTTAATTTAAGAGCTGATATCTTAACATTTTCCATGGTTTTATTGATAATTATTTTGGTTATTATCAAGGATGTTTCCATGACTGTAGATGTAAAAATGACTAAAAAAGACACAAAATAACCAAAAAATGACACAAAATTATCAATATCAAAAACAAATTCACCAAAAATAGATGTAAAAATGATCAAAAAAGCCAAAAAATGACCAAAAACAGATGTAATAAATGATCAAAAAATACACAGTTTGTGTATTTTCCACACTTTAACCACACTTTAACCCTTAATAGGGCACTCATTGAAATACTTGCAAATTCCAAATTTCAACCCTAGAGAATATTGGAGGATATTACATACAGCCAGAATGTGTATCAAAAAACATAGGGACCCGGGGGAGGGGGATAATATTTTGAGAAAAAAGTTTACGAGATTAAAGTGGCAAATCTACGAGAAAAAAATGTGTAGATTTATGAGATTTAAAGTGGTGAATCTACGAGAAAAAAGTTGCTTTTTTCCCCACTTTAAATCTCTTAAATCTGCAAATTTTTTTCTTGTAGATTTGCCACTTTAATCTAGTAAATTTGCAACTTTTTTCCCGAAATATTACCTGAAGTTACCAAATATAGTTCTTCGCCTGATAAAGGGTTAATAAAAGCCTCCTTCAAGTAATAGCCTGCCCCTATTATTAGCCGGGTCCCAAACTGATTTTTTATTAATAGAAGTTCCGGCTTCTATTTGAGGAAATACGGTATACTTATTTATATCATTATTTGTAAGCTTTTGAACCCTTTGAACAATTGTTGTGCATGATTTTAATTTCATGGCTGCATATATTGTTCCAGTTTGTTCTTATCAGAGGTGTTTTCAGCACACATATACCTCACAGGAGGTGTGTACTTTAGTCAGGCGGCTTAGGACCAGATTTAAGAAGAATGAGGACACATTGGAAAACTTTAATAGTAGCTACTTGCTTACTATTTCTGTGTTCTTTAACCATCTTCCTAACTCTAATGTCCCGTCTGTCTCCTAGTGTCCATGTGGACATGCAGCGGTACCAGTTGCCAGGTTATGAGCTCCAGCTTCTTGCAGAGCTGCAGAGACAACAGAACCATGCCCAGTTCTGTGACACCATGCTGCAGACGGAGGGTGAGGCTGCAGAGCATGCACACGTTTTATTTTGAAGGCTAATACATAATTAATAGGGGTGTGACGATACTCTCAGCTCACGAGACGAGACACGATATTGGGTTCACAAGAACGAGACGAAACAAGATTTTAAGAAAGCTACAATGACAAAATATATGACTGGACCAACAGACTTTTAATTAACCAAGTTGCATATGCATTTTGAAATGTTTTATTATAACTCTTTACATGCATGATGTAAGCATGAGCTTTTAATAAACTTCTTCTTCCACAAATTGAAACTAAAACTAAAACTTCTAAAAGTTGAAATAAGATAAATAAAAAAATAAAATCACCCAGAGGGATTAATGAGACCCCAGAGGTGACATATGGTTTTCGATCGTCGCCTAATCGTTTAGCTGATCAAAACAAAGCAGCATGGCTAATTATCATAAACATTGTGACATCGCTAACTGTGCACAGAGTGTCCGGTGCTTGTTGTAAACAAACAGAGTTCGCTAAGTAAACACCTCCTGCAGCAGCAGCACATACACACTGTACTTCTACAGCGCTAACTGTTAGCCTGTTAGCACATACACACTGTACTGCTACAGAGCTAACTGTTAGCCTATTAGCACATACACACTGTACTGCTACAGAGCTAACTGTTAGCCTATTAGCACATACACACTGTACTGCTACAGAGCTAACTGTTAGCCTATTAGCACATACACACTGTACTGCTACAGAGCTAACTGCCTGCTCTGTGCCTGCAGCTGGGAGAGACTGCTGCAGGAGGAATGCGCCGCATCGATTTGTTCTTACTCTTCTAGCTGCTTGCTGCTTCTCCTGCTCTTCTTCTTTTCATTTTACTGCCCCACAGGTCACAAATAGAAGTTTGGATAACTCAAAAATCTTGCGAGACTGATTTTTAACGCAACAAAAAATATTGTCGAGTTTAATCTCGTCAAACCCCTAATAATGAACCTTTTTATTTCCTCTCTCTCCCTGCAGGTATCTCCGTCCCGACCCACAGCTGCGTCCTTGCAGCCCTCAGCCCCTACCTGTCCCACAAGCTGTCCTCCTCCCCGTCTCCTCCGTCGGGACAGAAGCGCCAGCTGCAGCTGCAGGCGGTGAAGGCCGAGACGCTGCTGAAGCTGGTGGGTCTCCTCTACTCCGGAGAGATCGAGGTGAAAGGAAGCAAAGAGCAGGACGACGTTCTGTCTGCAGCCAGACAGTTCGGCATCACACAGCTCGTTGAAGGACGAAAAAACGGAGAAGCTCTGGGGAGGAGGTTGGGGAGTAGCAGAGAGGGGAATCAAAAAAGCAGAAAAATGCAGGATGCACAAGTTCAGGCTGCAGGTATGGAGGCTGATTCTCCAGTAGAGAAGAGAAGTTGTGTTTCCACGGGAACACAGACGGTCAGAGCTGCTGAAAAGACAGTAGACAGATGTTTTAGACATCCAACTCCAGAACCTGAATCCTCTGGAGCTCCAAGTTTGGATATTTCTGTCTCACTGCCATCCCTAAACATCCCACCTGATCAACCTACCTGCTCTAACTCTGATAATCCACCTAGAGAGTCTACAGTAGCTTTGACTGCAGCTTTGTCCAGCAAAGTGACGGCTTCCACCATGTCCCTTAATGATGAAACACCTCAGGAAGATGGCAGCTACCAGCAGGAATCTGGGTTTGTAGACAGCATACAGGAGACGGGATGTGAGGCTGTAAAAACAAACGCTGACAACATAGAAAACTGCGAGCAGCCGAGGCTCAGCAGCAGCAGAGATGGGACGATAGCGGAGGGAAAAGAAAACTGTACAGAGAAGAAGAAGAGGTGTGCTCGTGTCGGGATGAAGAACCTGGAGAAGATGAAGGAGATGCAGCAGATGGAGCTGATGGAGACGGCTCAGATCTCTATCAAGGTAACAAGGACTAGTTCATTATTTCATGGAGAAAATAACCTTCAGGGAATTCTCTTGCAGAGCTGGATTAAGAGAGAAAAACTGATTTATTGTGATAATTTCCCACTTCTTATTGTTGGAAAAGTAAAGTTTATCATTAGGGGTGGACAATATGGCCCTAAAAAAATATCACAATATTTCAGGGTGACCGTGAAATTCTTCAATCAGAATACTAGCCGAGGATATTAAATGTTGTTGTCTTCTGTTTACCATTATTATTATTATTATTATTATCCTGCTGGACACTGGAGCATTAGCGTCTTCTCCACCAACCCAATAGAAATATTTCAATCAGCCACACGCTCCTCTGACTGGGACATTACTCTTAGTAAATGTTAAGAAGTGAATAATATCTCTCAATCATCATAATAATATTTGCATATTATATAGGCTATCAGGCTTTATAAGAACACGATGTATAAATGAAATAGTGTAATGGTCCACTGCTGACAGCACCACTGATTTCCTTCCTTTTCACTTTTTATGCTGCCAAACAAAACCAGTTTGTTGTGTTGCAGCTGTTGGACGTCAGCGTTTCACTTTCTGACTCTGAGAAATTCCTCTTCTTTTGTATTAAAACTTACTTTAAAACATTGTTTACCTCCTTCAACCAAAAACCTGTGAACACTTTTAAGTCCGTGCTCCAAATGTAAAATATTCACTGAACTAGTTTTAGTTTATAACTATAAGTACTTTTATTTCATAAACCTCCGTCGCTGCGTTTTTCTGTAAAATGTCTATTTCCTCCTGTTGTTATTTGTAACGGTGCACTTTGCTAATAAAGCAACTTTAGTGGGAAAAAAAATCCTCTTTTTGGCCGTATTGTGTCCTTCGGTGTGGTAAACTCTGGAGGCGAGCCTTCGAATCAGGTATGTATTATGTGTATATTATATATATTAGGGTGTGGTATTTAAATGACGCTTGTTTTGAGCCGCCACATTTATCAACAGCCGATCATTCTCACGCTGTGATTGGAGAGATACGATCATTTGATAAATCCCACGTGAACCCTGTAAGATTAAATATACGCTCAGATCTGAGCTGGTTTCTACGTTTGTTTGATAAATGAGACCCATGTTCTATATGGTTCTCGGCTTGTGGTGCATTGAAACAACATTACAATTTTTTTTATAAAATAGATACATAAATAAATAATAATTAATTAATAAATACATTAAAAAAAACTCAACAACAATCTTTCTTCACAGAAACGATGACTCAGTTACTGAAGATAATCCTCAGAAAGACTGCAGATCATTTTGTTGGGTTGCAACTTCCTTCAGTCAAGCAGATTTTCTGGGTTCAACAATCACAGAGGCTGTTAACAATCATTTCCTCATTTCCTCTCAACCACAGTCACGACACTCAGTCATTCTCACATTCCACAAACAAAGAAAACAGGATTTAGTTGCGTGACAGAGCTGTCCCGTTTCAGCTGTGATGTGTTCATGATGCTGTCAGACTGTCAGAATCACTTTTATCCTTTTGTGTTTCCATCATGGCCATGTTGTTTTCTCCTCCCTCTGCAGGTGAAGCTGAGGAGGAGGACCGAGGAGAAGATGTGGGAGGTTGTAGGCAGACAGGACACAGACGACACGCTGTCAGTTCTAGCCTCCCTGAAACAGGTAAAAAAAGAAAAAATGTACCAATGATTTTATACACTTGTCATCCAGTTCACTTGGATTTAACTAGATGTTTGTTTTACAAGTTTGTTTTGTGATAGATAGCAGTGCAATGATAGAACCTGAATATTGTTTCACTTTTAAAACAAAAATAACTCAGCAAGACATCATATGTGGAAATCCATGCTAAATAGTGGCCGAGGCTTAAGCACATGGACCATGACAAGTCACTTCAACAGTGCTAATTTTGAGTACACAGTAGCTCAAATATATAACTTTTTATCTGGTCAAACTTGCTTGCTCAGTGTGAGATACATTAAGGAAACCTACACATCTGAACCTCTACCATGGAGTTTTAATCACATTGAATTTGAAAGATACTAAAGATAGTATAAGCAAAAAAACACAATGCAACACTATGTTGTCTATGGCAAGACAAAAGTCATCCTGAAAACCTGATGCATGCACAAAAAAATAGACTTTGGTAGCTAAGCAACCAGGGCCAGGTGGCGTCCACCAATCAGAGCAGAGCAATCAACTGAAATCAACTGCTCCTGTGAAGCCACTGACAGAGAGCAAAAAAAATAGCAAAAAGTTCCCCTTGAACAGAAAGCATTTTTGGCTAAACCGTAGCTCCTATCATTGAACCGACTTCACTTTGAGCATCCCGAGTTCTTCCTGAACATCTACATATGTGTTTTGTGAAGAAAAATTAAGAATTTATCTTTTTAGAGCGATCAGAAGAAACTGGTACCTCTGCTTTTCTCCGGCAATTTTCCCTCCTTTTTCCCATGGCGGTCTATGAGGCTGTGGGTGGTGTTGGTGGATCATCTGTGCTCCTTCCCAAATTATAACTCTGACAGCTTTACCACACCAATGTGAGGGAGAAGACAAATTTTTACTACGTTTCTATGTATAAATTATTTCTGTAGAGTGGTATCTGCGGCCTCAAGCGCAGTTTCCAAATTTATTTTTTGACACATTTTTCTCTCCCTCTACACTCTAATGATGATTTCATCCACTCTAGCCTCTCCATAGGGTAACATTGGGGGGATTTTTTTTACGTATTTTTGCCGAATAATTTGAAAATTTCGGTCGATTTGATACGTTTTTAGTGTATGTGAGACCAAAACTCTGGGAGGAGTAGTCGACTAAAGTCGAATAAAACACAGAAGAAACGGAAGAATTGAATCCTGGATTAAGCCTTGTGAATAGTAGATAGTGTGCCCTTTCAAGCACACTCTGTAATGCCATAGGCAAATTTATTGCATAACAAACATGGTGTTCAAAAACCATAAGACGTTCGTTATAGGAAGCTTTGAGAGTAGAGGAGGAGGAGGAGGTGGAGGTGGTGGAGGTGGTGGTAAAGGTGGATGGACTGAATTCTTAGTGAGTTGATCAGGTTCAGTAGGTTCAATGAACTCTGGGAGAAGTGAAATGCAGGATGATGCAAACGTGAGTTAAAGTTATGCTGCTGCCTGAGGCTGAGTTACATCATCGGCTCCCAGAAACTGACAAGTTTACCTTTACACAGTGGTGGAAGAAGTATTCAGATCCTTTACTGCAGTAAAAGTACTAATACCACACTGTGAAATTACTCTACTACAGTAAAAGTCCTGCATTCAAAACTTACTGAAGTAAAAGTGCAAAAGTATCAGCATCAAAATGTACTTTAAGTATCAAAAGTAAAAGTACTCGTTATGCAGAATGAACCCACTCAGATTGTTTTATATTATGACAAATATATTATTGGATTATTATTATTGATGCATTTATGTAAGCAGTTTTTTTGCATTTTCTAAAGTTATGGCTAATTTTAACTACTTAATATACTGCCATGAGGTTTAATATGCATAATCACTCTAAATTGATCATGTTTTTCATGTTTAAACTTGACCCAAAAAGAAACTAGTAACTTAAGCTGTCAGCTAAATGTAGTTGAGTAAAAATGACAATATTTGCCCACAGGAGTCCCCCAAGGATGCGTGCTGAAAGTATCAAAAGGAAAAGTACTCATTATGCAGAAGGGACCCACTCAGATTGCTTTTTGTATTTGTAATATATTGTAGGATTATTGTTATGTTATTCCATTTATGTCAGTGTAAATGTTTCACTGTTGTCAAGGTAGGGCTCATTTTAACTACTTAATATACTGTTATGTACTCTAATTTATATATATATATATATATATATATATAAAAAACCCACAAAAAATAAAAGTCAACAGAATTAAGTAACATAAAAGTCTAAAATAATAATAATAATAAAAAAAGCCAGATTAAAAAGAAATAAATATGCATGATAATTTTAAACAAATCATGTTTTTTTATGTTTAATCTTACCTGAAAAGCTGAAAAAGCTGTCAGCTAAATGTAGTGGAGTAAAAAGTACAAAGTTACATAAAAAGGAAATACTCCAGAAAAGTACAAGTACTTTAAAATTGTGCTTTAGTACAGTACTTGAGTAAATGTACTTAGTTACATTCCACCACTGCCTTTACATGATAATAAAACGATTTAAAAAGTGACTATTAATGGTTCTAATGTGAATATAATCTTATTAAACTAAATATATTGTCTTATTATTTATCTAAGGATTGCTACAGAAGGCCTCAGAAAGGCCCAGCAGACAGTGAACCTCCTCCTTCTGTCCAGTCTGAGCCGGTTTATCAGTGGGAGACCCTGATCCTTCAGACGGACTCCTCTGATCCGTCTCCTCCTCACACCTCCTCCTCTGACTCCCAGCTCCTCCCCACTGACTCCCTGCTCCCCAACCAGACCGACGGGCCTCCGGGCTCGGTGGAGGAGTGTGACGAGCACATAGACAAACTGTTGGAGGACATCATGATGCGTCTGAACATCCTGCCCAACCTGGAGAGAGACTGTAAGAAGTCTCAGTTCCTCCAACAGAACCATGAAGGAGCTCCGGTTCCAGGAACAGAGAACCAGAGTCAGCTGATCGCTGCTGCTGCAGCAGGAGGCGACTTCTACCAGGAGACTGGTCACCCAGCAACAGATTCAGGTACCTACATCCTCTTATTTTCTCATCATTCAGAAGTTTTTCCCCATGACAAGATTTGTTGATCATAGGGAATAAGAATCACAGAGTTTTTCGGGGCAGTGTCACCGTTTTCAGCAGTTTGACAGCTTGCCAACCATTTGAGCCAATTTGTGATCAGGATACAGGGAACAGGACCTTCAGGAACTACAAGACACATGTATGGTGGCCGAGAAGCGTCAAACAAATTCAAAAAGGCCACAACATAACGGAAGTGAGGATTAAACCGATGTAGCGTAACTGTATCCCAAATCGGACACCGTTCTGCTAAGATTCTATCAAAATCTCACATTAACTACTAATATAAATTATCACATTATGCTTCCAATTAATTAAATGGTGTGAAGTCTAACTTCTTATCTTTCAAACCGTATATTGTTTTAACCGTGTACGTTAGCCTCGGGTTTTCCAGAGTCGGCTAAAGGACGCTAATGCCGGTGAATTAGCTGTGAGCTAACTGTATCCAATATTTTAATAACACTTTGATCTCCTCGCTGTAAAACAATAAAACAATAAAACAATGGGGGCTGTTGAGTTGTTCAGGGTAAATTGGTAAAATGTTTCTGGGTAAGCTGAATAAATGTCACCATTACCAACACCCGGACCGTACTTCTGTCCTTCACAATAAAATACAGGACAGTAAAAATACAGATGTACTTTTAAGATCGTCGCCCAGTGTTCTTACTGCTTTCTCTCATCAGTTCGTATTGTAATTAGACATGTAAATCTCCATGTACATAAATTAAATTCCACATGTAGATTGTTAAATATGTATAAATCAATTATACCTACACTGGTGGTGGCAATCTTATTCAAAATGACACCGGAAAGTGCGACATTGCAGATGTGTCCGATTTGGGATACAGTCTCTATAGACTTCTTCTCTGCTTTTCGTGTTCAGTAGTTCTTTTTAACACTAAGTAAACAGACAGTCGATGGCATACTAACCCTCCAGCAATGGTTGATGACAACACATTCTCATTCCCTATTGCCTTATTGAAAAATTATTGGGGAATGTGTTAAAATGAAGTTGGCTAGCTAGGCAGTTTCTGCTTATTCAACAAGAAGCCATTTTTAATCCAATGGGGAGAGATTTGTTACGCCTCCGTTGGGGTGCTGTGAGAAAATTTAATAAAAACAGAATGCAATGATTTGCAAATCCTTTGCTACCGATATTCTATTGATAAGACAAGACATCTAAAGCTCAAACAGGGAAACTTTCTCTGTTTTATTTATTTTTTTTACACAACTTCCCATCTTTGTTGGAATCAGGGTTTTAATTGGGATAATGAAATTGAAATATCGGACATGCTGTGACTCTTTCATATTTACTGATTTAACTGCACATGTGGCAGGTTTTGAGTCATAGAAGACGAGAATTTCTGTTTCTCTGTAGATTCATCCTTTATCTCAAATTAGAGAAAATTCTCAGTGTATTCATCTCACTTCAGTCGTTTTATTTCTCCACAATGAGGGTCAAAGCCACAGACTGACCAACAAAGTATTCAGTCAAACTGAACTGATATCAAACATGTTGGACGACAACAACTGCAGCATTTTATCAAACTTTCAAAAATGTTAAGCTTCACTGCTCTGAATTTTTTTGAATGAAACATAAAAAAAGCCGAACTTTGCAGCGTTATTTTGACAACTTCCTGACACGATATCCTGACACACATGGTACCTCTAGATTTCTTAGATCTTGTAGTTTCATATGCTCCCAATATATATCTGAAAGTGAGCCCTTTACGGCCTCGGGGGAAAAAAATCTGTGAATAACTGACGGCTGTTGGAATGCTAAATATCGATACTTGACGGCCATGAATCGTATAATATTGCCATGCTAAATATCGCGATACTATGCTGTATTGATTTTTTCCCCACATCTACCAACCACCTCAGCTCAGCTGGGTTAATGTCAGTCGTCTCACCTGTTGAACAGGTATCTTTTGTTGTTTTACAGCTCCGAACCAGCCAAGCTGCTCCAGTCTTCCATCTGTACCTCCGGAGCTGCAGCACTTCTCTCCACAGTTTCACTCCAGCATGCATCTGTCCACCAGTCCAAACGGTCCGTTTCCTGAAGCAGCCTCGACAGCATCAGTTATCCCCATAGCTCTTAACTCCAGTGAGCAGAAACTACTCACTACTCTAACGTATTACCCAGCATGCCAGGAAGAGTCTCCACAAGACAACATCCTTGAGTTTTTACCCCTGACCAGTGGAGACGAGGCGCTCTCCTCTCAGTCGTTCCCTTGTATGGATGATCTGCGTCTTCCTCCGTGTCTCTCTCCATTAGAGTCAGTGAACCAAAGCCAAGACATCCAGCCGTCTCTCCACGGGCTCCCCTGGCTCACAGTGAACCCCGGGTCACTACAATTTCCATTCAACGCCAATATCACTCACAGAACGGATAAAAATGCTTCTTCACCACAGGACACAAACAGCAGCTCTGTGTCAGAGAAAAAACCAAAACATCTGGATTTGAATTCACAAACTGGGCGAGCCATGGCAGCATCCTGCACTGTGAAAAAGGATACCAGGAGGAAAAGGAAGAGGGAATATTTAAAAAGTGACGGTGCGGTGCAGAAGAAGAGTCGTCCAGCAGAGACTTCTTCTCTTTTGGCATTCAAAGATGTAAAAGTCGGTAACGGAGCACAAAGTCAAACCAACATCAGCGTTTGTTCAGTCAGTTTGTCGAGCAACAACGTGCTTGCGAAGGAACGAGAAATTGCAGCAAGTTCTTTAAACTTGCCGAAGAAATTCTCGGAGAAACCAAACGAGGCGTCGGGGCCTGGTGGGGACCTCGGTGTTGTCAAGAACCGGGTCAGGACCAGGGCCTTCTTGAAAACCGCTCAACAGAAGGAAACTAATTCGAGTAACATAGAAAATGCAGTTTTAAATCCTGAACCTGCGGCTTTCAAAGCTCCGTTTGTGAATAAAATAAAACGGGGACGCGGAAGGCCACGAAAAACAGAGAGCGAGCAAAAACAGAGTGACACTGTGAACAGAGAGCCACAAACTGGAAGCAAACTGCCAAAAGATAGCCAAAAAGCAAAGAAAAGGTGCAGAAAGCGAATGAGCATCAGTGAAGTAGAGGCTAAAAGTGGTGAGAGTGCTGCAGGAGCCGAGGCAGACGATCAAAACAATGTAATCCCTGCAGAAAGAAAACTCGGGGCTGACAAGCGACCACGGATGGTCACTCTGAAGGATTTTCAGAAGCTCATCAAACGGCAACATTCAAAAACAAGGAAGTCAAAAGAAAGCCAGAACAAGGTAACAAATGAAAGTGCAGGAGACGCAGAAAGTGAAGGCAAGGCATCAGGGAACAGACCTGAAGAATCCACTACGACAGAGACTCGGCCTCAGAACGGAGATTCTGGGATTAAAGAGTCTCAGGCCCTCTGCAGTGTCACAGTTGATAAAAACCACAATCAGATTTTCAACAAATCAACAGCTGAGTTTGGCGACTCGAAGCGTGACGACACAAACATCTGGACCAGTCAGGAGACCGGTTGGTTTGGTGACCATCGAGTGTTACCAGCTGAGAGGCAGTGGCCACGGAAGAATACTCCTGATAAAGGTAAATATTTGTTCCTATCATCATTTATATTCTATATCAGGGATTCCCAAAGTGTGGTGCACGAGCTACCGTTAGGGGGTGCACGAGATGAAAAATTTCCTTTGTAAAATGTAAAATCAAAAACTGTAATATTAATTAATAAATAAATGCAGGCTATTCAAAATGCACTTCATCTTAAAATTAAGTGTAGAAGAAATTATCATCTTCCATTTTTCCAACCTGTGTTATGATGACGGGTTGTTTAAGCATCCATGCTCATTTAAACTTGCTGCAATTTTGTTCAACGCAGCTCAAAATATTATAACATTTTCCCGACTTATCTGCTCTCTGCCTCTGATCCTGAGCCTGTCATCATCCTCTTTGCTCTTAAAAGTGGAAGCTTGTTCATAACTTTGTTGCATTATATTGAAACTGTGTTACAGTGTTTCAGATTAATTAAAATACGACATCGCATTGTTGTGATGGTGATTATTTTAATGTGTGTGTGTGTGTGTGTGTGTGTGTGTGTGTGCGTGCGTGTGCGTGTAAGTGTGTGTGCGTGCGTGCTTGTGCGTGCTAACGCACGTGTGTGTGTGTGTGTAACTGTAATCAGAGCAAAGATCAGAGCAGAGCAATCAACAGAAACGAACAGAAAGCCTTTTTGGCAAAACCATAATACCTATCATCGATCCGACTTTACTTTAAGCGTCCTGAGTTCTTCCTGAACGTCCACATATGTTATTTTTCAAGAAAAATAAAAAAAATAGCTTTGTTAGAGCGATCTAAAAAAAACGTTCCATCTCGCTTTTTCAGAAATCTTCCTGCGTTTTTAATATGGGAGCCAATGAGGCTGTTGGTGCATGTTGGTGGCGCATCCGTGCATCCTACGCCCAAACTATAACTCTGACAGCTTTACCAGAGGATTGTGAGGGAGACGACAAATTTTCCTACGTTTCTATGTATAAATTATCTCTGTAGAGTGAAATTTGCAGCCTGGAGCGCAGTTTTCAAATTTATTTTTGACAATTTTTTCTCTCCCTGTCACGCACTGTGACATGAACATTCCATGCAATACACACCCATTATAATCTCAGAATTTCTCCAAAAATGATCATGGTCATTGAACAGGGATTGATAAAAAACTATATGACCTATCGAAACGTGGATTAATACACCAATACACAAGACTTGAGTCTCTAGGTGAAATTATGCCGGAGAAGTAGACGTTTAAAAATCTCCAATTATTGTTCTTTTTCGCTCGTTTTTTTTCGGCCGTCCCATTCATTTCAATGCAAAATATTGGGCAGTTTTTCGTGACATAAATTCATATTCTGTAGAGAAAAGTAATAGCACACCGATCCCGATCAAACCGCACGTTTTGAAATATAATTTGTCCTGCAACTCTTCAAGTTGTAGGACTAGTAGCGGGACGAAATTGCGTCCGGAAGAGGAAGAAGAAGAAATCCACAGTATAACAGTAGTGCTCGGTGCGATTGCCCCGTGGCCCTAATAAGAAAGCATGGTATATTTATATGTATGTAGCATATTTCTATAGATGTATATATTTTATTATAATGCTGTTACTATAGCTGTGTCTTTGCTGCAGCTAATGGGGATCTTTATAATCTGATCTAAACTAAAGTAAATCAGTTTCTTCTCTTTTAGCAGCAAAAGTCTGTGATGCAGCAGCATCAGATACAGAACAGTCGACTGTTATCAACAATGAAGGCTCTTCTCTCAGTGAAGCTAAACCCCAGACCCCCGACAGAAGCAGACCACCTCTGCAGAACGCTGAAGAAGAAGAAGAAGAGGAGGAGGAAGAGGAAGAGGAAGAGGAGGAGGTGGACGTTCTGCTTTACTCTCCAGAGAAAGAGCCTCAGACTGAAGAGCAGCGTGAGGACAGACTGGACAACATGGAGACACCTCCTGAGGAAGAGGAGGAGGAAGATGTTATCGATGTGACTGGAGATTAGACAGAGAAACCTTTGTGTTTGTGCCGTTTTTGTCAGTTTTTACTGTGTTTTGTGACTCGTTCAGCACTTGGTTGGATCTGGTTCTGTCTGTTTGTTCATAGAGATGAAGGACTGAGTCCATGTAGCTGTGAAAATCTGTAGAAAAGACTTTTATGTTTTGTCTTTTGTTTTCACCGTCAGTGTCAGTCAGGTTTTGAGCTTCATTTAGTTCCATATAAAAAGTTCAAATGGATGTTTACACTAAAACAATAATTACAATTGAGGCAAAAGTTCTCACTGTTCACAATTTTATTCTTTCAGTTTAATTTGAATTGTCCACTTCAGCAGCATTACGCCTCCCTGGAAGTCATTACTGTACAAAAGAAAACCTTATTTTGAGCTTTTATTTGTAAAGTGCAGCTTGTTGTATAAATTACATAATTATGGTTTATTAAAAAAAATAAACTTGTATTTTCATGCATGATTTTTATTTATTATTATTATTTAAATATTTCATTTATTTTTGTTTACTTTATCACACCACTAACTTTAAATCAATCACTGGAGATGTACAGAAAGGTACCAATTATATTATAAATTATAATGCATTTTATTTGTTTTTCTAAATGATTATTCTCAGAATTTTTAGAAAAGTTTTTGTGATTTTCATGAGGCAGATTTTTTAGCTTGAAGCTTTTCTTTAGTATTCGGAAAAAAAATTCAGGAAGACGACATTAATTCAGTAAAATGCAGTCATGGAAAAAATGATTAGACCATTTCTTTTCTTCAATTTCTTGTTCATTTTAATGCCTGGTACAACTAAAGGAACATTTGTTTGGACAAATATGATAAAAATAATTTAGAAGAGTTTAATTAATTAATTAAATTTAGCTGATATCTAGACATTTTCATGGTTTTCTGGATAATGACACATTAACAAACGTTGGCTTTTAAAGCATGATGGGAACAACTGCAACTAACAATTATTTTCATAATTGAGGATTCTGCTGATATAATTGTTTGGCCTATAAAATATATAAAAATAATAAAACATGTCCAAAGTGATATCTTGTTTTCTCAGTCCAAAACTCAAAGAAAGTTACTTTACTTTAATGATAAACAGAGAAAAGCTGGAAATCTCATTTTTTGTCTTTTTTTGGTCATTTTCTGTCTTTTTTTGGTTGTTATGATTTTGGTTATCATCAATAAAACCATTATGTCTAGATATCAGCTCTTAAATTAAACTATTATCAGCTATTTTGTTGTTATCATTATATTTGTCTAAACAAATGTACCTTTAGTTGTACCAGACATTAAAATGAACAATAAATCAGAGCATTTTTCCCGTGACTGTTGGTTAAATATTGTATTGCGAAGTGAATGCATTATATAAAAGGCCAGTAGATGACGCACTTCCTGCCTCTGCCTGTTCAAATCCAACTTTATTGAGAGCGGAAGCTTTGAGCGGAAACAGAACACACGTGTTAGCTGCAGGTTTGAAGGTTAAAGAAGAAGAAGAAGAAGCACCGGCTCGGGTTGAGGTCTGCTGCGGGCTCCAGAGGGCCTCAGGACGGTGTTAGAGTTAGTCTCAGCGGGCTGGTGGAAACATGGATCCCATGAAGGCGCAGCAGCTGGCGGCGGAGCTGGAGGTGGAGATGATGGCTGACATGTACAACCGGTAAGAGAAACACGAGCTAACTGAAGCTAATGCTAATACATCTATCAGTCAGTAGTAAAGCTCCTCCTGGCCTCTATTAACAGTTAATTTATAGCTTCTACCAGGCTGCTTGTCCTTCTGCAGTAACAAAGGATCAACTAAAGGTTAGATATGATAAATGAACATGTTATAAGGAGTCTATCTTTGATGCTGCGTTACATCTCAATAAGTGTAATTGGCTAATTAGCTCCATGTGACAGATTAATGATGTTCAGTTGGACAGTCACAGACTTTAACGTTACATAAAACTATAATTATCTACACTACAATCACCAACCATTCAGTGTTTTTAAGGTATTATAGAAAAGGCTCAGAATTTACCAAATTGCAGTAAAATATGACCTACAATATTACAATTTGGTTTAACTACACTTCATTTTAGCATCGACTTATTCATCTAAATTGCTTTTTACTCCACGGCATTCAGCTGACAGATTTAGTTACTTGAAGTGATTAGACATTTTTAATTAAACCTCACAACAGTATATTAAGTACTTAAATGAGCCTTATGATCCAACAATATATTTGGAATATAAAATAGCCTGTAGTAAATGACGTAGAGTTAGAACTATTCAATGTGTTTAAGGTTTTATAGAAAAGGCAAAGAATGTAATAATTTGCAGTAAAATACGACCTACAATTAGGGCTGGGCGATATGGACCAAAAGTCATATCCTGATATATTTAGGCTGAATATTGATATACGATATATATTCTGATATTTTTTGCAATTAATCGTTCAGCCCTAGCCATCATTAATGTTGAGAACACTGGTTCTCCTCTTACTATGACGAGCCCAAATGTCTGATGTGGAAAAAGCCCATTGACCTCTATGAAGGTCTCTGTGTCTGTGGTTAGTCTCTCTCTTTGATCCACACCTGTCTGTCTCAGTCTTCACTGGGTTTCCCCTGGACTCACTTCTCGTCTGTTCATCCCCAGCTCCTCCTCAATACTGAACTAACTTTAAATTCTCAGCCTCTTCACCTGCTCTCTCTCAGCTTACAGTAAAACTCTGAGGATCCTACTACACAGCTCTGGCACTAGGAGGACTATAGAAGAATCTTAAATCTTTATTCCAGAGCATAGATTTTCAGTTAGAGAGCATGATTTTACTCCTTTTCAGTGAAACGGCTCCTCCTCGTGCTCAATTTATTCTCCTCGTGCTCACATTTTGTGCTCACACTCAAATTTCTGCTGCTTTTTTTTCTAAATGTTTGCTTGAACTCAAAAATCAAATGCTTGTGCTCATATTTCTTCTTCTTGGACACAAACATTTCGCTCGCATTCACATATGTCCAGATCAGAAGTCTGTGTGCTCGGATCTAAAATTTGAGGAATAAAATCATCCTCTCAAACTGAAAATCTACGCTCTTCAATAAAGAGAGGATAATTCTTCTATAGAGGACCAGCTTTGCTCTCCTTTCCTTTGAATCAGTCTGGTCTTATTTTTCTATACTTTAATTTTTGATTTCTACTTAAACATGTCTGTCTGAATATACCTGTATTCATCCTCCGTTTTAACGCTTCCCTCTGGAAAAAGCCTGTCTGCTCTGATTGGTCAGTGTTTGTGCTGCACTGTCACTGCAGCCGGGGAATGACTGGAGCTGCCCTTCCTACCTATGTCTACATTCATGGAAAAAAAATATTACACCACCCTTTTTCTTCAATTTCTTGTTCATTTTAATGTCTGGTACAATTAAAGCTACATTTGTTTGGACAAATATAATGATAACAACAAAAATGAGCTGATAAGAGTTTAATTTAAGAGCTGGTATCTTGGCCTTTTTTGATAATAACCAAAATCATTAACAAGAGAACCATGGAAGATGTCTGTTTGAAAATGCTTGTTTGTGAAAATGTTTTTCCTCTCTCCCCAGAATGACCAACGCCTGCCACAGGAAGTGCGTACCACCACATTACAAAGAGGCGGAGCTGACGAAGGGCGAGTCGGTGTGTCTGGACCGCTGCGTGGCCAAATACCTCGACCTCCACGAGAGGCTGGGCCGCAAGCTGACGGAGCTGTCGGTGCAGGACGAGGAGACGATGAGGAAGGCCGCCGTGGGCAGCGGATAGAGACGCTACAGCAGAGCATCATGGGGGATTAAAGGGTTAAAGGGGGGCCAGGTTGTGTTTTAATGAGTGGGTGGGATTTGTTGGGGAAATTATAAAAAATGTGAAAAATATGCTGTTGAGGGTTCACGGAGAGAAAACTGCATCCTGATACATAAAACGGACTGGAGGATCACTGGACCTGATGGAGGGACGACATGTTGACCTGCTCCACCAGCCGCTCTGGATCAGTCGGACTAGTTTACTGTCCGCTCGGCCTTCAAGACGTTACTAACAGGAGAAAAGACTTGTTATCTCTTATACTTTGTGCTTGTTTTAGCTGTTTGGTACGGAGGTCCTGAGAGCTCAAAACACAAACAAACTGAGAAAACATCTTCATCAATTTGACAACACAAGAGCAGCATTTAGAAAACGCTGCAACGACCACAACACAACAGAAGTGTTTCCAGAGGACACTTTAGAGTGATGCACACGTCTGGACATGCTAATGTTAGCGGCTGATCATAGCGTACTAACTTTAGCGGCTGATCATAGCGTGCTAGCGTTGGCGACTGATCATAGCGTGCAAACTTAAGCAGCTGATCATAGCATGCTAGCGTTAGCGACTGATCATATCGTGCTAACTTTAGCGGCTGATCATAGCATGCTAGCGTTAGCGACTGATCATAGTGTGCTAACTTTAGCGGCAGATCATAGCATGCTAGTGTTAGTGGCTGATCATAGCCTGTTAACGTTAGCCGGTGCTTGATAGCATGCTAGCGTTAGTGGCCAAACATAACATGCTAGCTTTAGCGGCTGATCATTGGGTGCTAACGTTAGCGGCTGATCATAGCGTGCTAGCGTTAGCGGGCTAGCAAGACCAAGACCAACTCAGTGCCGTTGAGAGAGACCAACTAAAACGTGTATCGTTAATTTATTTGGTTTGTTTAACTGCAATGTGATTGATGCGGGCTAATGCTATATATCACGATATAACATGAAAATATAATTATCATGAAATAATGTGATAATTTCACATTAAATCGTTGAAACATGAAATTATAATTATCTATAAATAACGTGATAATATCATGCGTGTCCAGACGTGTGCATCACTTTTAAGTGTCCTCTGGAAACACTTCTGTTGTGTTGTGGTCTTTGCAGCATTTTCTAAATTTCTTGTGTTGTCAAATTGATGAAGATGTTTTCTCAGTTTGCTTGTGTTTCGTGTATTTGATGTGTTTAGTTGCAGCGCTGTGAGCTCTCAGGGCCACCGTAGCTTGCTCTGTGTCGGGTTAAAACAAACACCAAGAATGATTCGATTTTAGTCTTTGTCCGTCTCACCCTTTGAATTCTGGTGTTTTTTTTGCTTGTTTGAAAGAGGGTCAAAGTAAACATAAGCACTCTTTACAAATTGCAACACATGTTTTAACAGGTTGTCTGTTATGCAGACAAGTAGTGTCAGTTGTGTACAAACTTTAAATACAGTAGTCAGATACATGGATCATGGTTTCATGATCATGGTTTGTCTTTTATACAAAGACACTATGCATAGTTTACTCTCTCTCTCAGCTCTGGATGGTGAAATTATACTTTAACAGACTACCAGCAGACTGTTCTGGCTACGAGGACGTGTCTGAAGATGGACTGAATCATTTTGCTTGTGTAGAGTGTTGTTGTGTATGTCAGTGGACCATGTTTTTGACTGATATGTTTTTTTTTTCATGTGCTAACCACTGTGTCAGTGACGCAGCTTTTTATCTGCAGATTGGAGAAGCTGCACAGTGTTATTTAGTTATAATAAAACAATGTCATACTTCACTGTTTTAACATCACGTGTTGTCAGTGGTTTAATGACTAAGTAAATTTACTCAAGTTCTGTCTTTAAGTACAATTTTGAGGTATGTGTACTTTACTTGAGTATTTCCATTTTTATGTAACTTTATACTTCTCCACTACATTTTCAGTCAAAGTCACTTTATTGTCAGTTCTGCTACACATGCAGAGAGCTGAAATTACTTTTCTCTCAAAAACCCTCGTTTAAAACAAAATACACAAGCTTTATACAGAATAGAAATAAAATAAGCTAAAAAAAATATACAGACTAAAGCTATAAAAGGCAAAATATACAGGCAAAAAATATAGAATATAAGTCAAGGGTAAATAAAACCTTGGAAAACAGAATTTACATAAGGCATGGAGTCAGTTGGTGCAAAGAAAACCTGAGTGGTAAATAGTGCAAATTTTGATTTTGGGGCCTTCTATTTATGCTAATAATATTGATTCTTGATCATTCACACACTCATTGTGACCCTGGCAGCAGCAGAACTCTGTTGACATGTTTTTGTACAAGAATATATCTTAAGAAAGATATGGTAACACTTTATTTTGAAGGTGTCTACATAAGAGTCACACAAGTCAGAAACATGACATGACAAGTATCATGAGCATTAATGTTACTTCAAAGTGGCATTAATGTTCATGATACATCCCATGTCATGTTTATGACACGCTCATGTCACTCTTATGTAGACACCTTAGAGTAAAATGTTACCAATATTAGTGTCAACAATAAAACTGATAAACTGATAACTAAACAATCTCCCTCTAGCTCCTCTTTGCTGGGTTCTTATCTGATGCCTATGAATGTGGCAAATTGTCAAAGAAGTGATGATCTTAAAAATCACATGATCTGATCAACTGAGGATGTAGGCAATTTTACCATCATGAGGAGATGATTTAGGGAGAAAAAAAAACAATTTGGACAAAAAATTACTTAGGTGATTATTTTAACAGTGTGACGATATATAAATCATCACTCGTACATGCAAAAAAATGAAATAAAGCATGCATTGGGGCCCCAATGCATGCTGGGTGTGCTCTCTCCTGAAGTCTACAGCAATCTTCTTTGTCTTCTCCACATTCAGAAGGAGATTGTTGTGGGCAAATATTGTCATTTTTACTCAACTACATTTACCCGACAGCTTAAGTTACTTGTTTTTTTTTTGGGTCAAGATTTAACATTAAACCATGATCAATTTAAAGTGATTATGTAATTAAACCTCATAACAGTATATTAAGTAGTTAAAATGGGCCCTACCTTTAGAAAATTAAAACACAGTTTACATAAATGCATCAATTATAATAGTAATCTTATAATATTTATAGAATATATAAAACAATCTGAGTTTGTCCATTCTGCATAACGAGTACTTTTACTTTTGATACTTTAAGTACATTTTGATGCTGATACTTTTGTACTTTTACTTCAGTAGTTTTGAATGCAGGACTTTTACTGTAGTGGAGTAATTTCACAGTGTGGTATTAGTACTTTTACTGCAGTAAAGGATCTGAATACTTCTTCCACCACTGCGCGTTATGTTATAAGAGCTTATTATTATTAATTAAAGTTTTATTATTCTCTGTCACAGACACTTTTTCACACTTAAAGCTATTTAACCGCACTAACAGTCACAGATGAGACAGTTTCCTAGATATGTGTCTGTCTCTTTAAGAAACACAGCGAGGCAGATGTGAGGAAGTGAATAAAACTGACTTTCGTTTCCTTCGTGAAAATTGTATTTATACCTGCAGCAAGTACTGAAGAAAGAGGAACTAACAGCAGCAGAAACCAAAAGTATCACTGGGACAGACACACAGAGGGGCTGCGAGTGTTTCTGACACTCAGGTGGTCCAAACTTTTCGTTTTTGTGCCTGCGAGAGACATGGTAAGAGATTTTAAAGTGTTTGTAAAATGGTCTAAAGAAGGACTTGTTGCTAGGTAGGTGTGTTATTTAATGGTGTGTGTGTGTGACAGGTAAATAAACCTGAAATGTCTGGCTGATATTGCTGCTACAAGTACAAATTAAGAAACGACATTACATGTATGTTTCAGTAAAAGTCATTTTAGGAGTTGTCATACAAAATAACGAGGGTTTGGTGATATCAACAAGTACAATAACAGATTGTTGGAGTATTTCTTGCCACGTTGGGAGTGAAGAATACCACAAAATGGAAAAGCACCTACATTTAAATAAGTTCAGGAGGCTACCCTATGAGGAAAACCTTAATAATTAAAGTTGAAAATGACTTTTGTGTCAAGCAGCCTACATACTGCTGTCAGTGAGTGATATGTAGTGCGCCTGTATTGTGATGTTTACGGTAAATTCATTGCAACTGCTCCAAGCGAGCTGACATGAAGCATAAACACTTTACTGTCATTCTATTTCACTTTTTTCACTATAAAACTCTTTCCTGCAGAGAGGAGATGAAGTATTGACTTTACATGAACAAACGCACGTCAAAAATAAATAAATAAATTACCTCGCTCCAAAAATGTATTTGTTGTGGTTTTCAGTTTTCAGAATAAAGTGCCCCACAACCAGGCCCAAATACCAGATAAATATGGAAATAAGATGAATTGCATGATATTCACAGAACTATTCATTGTGGATTTTTCTTTTTAATAAAATGCCTTTGGATATAGACTGTACAGTAAAATATTACATTATATTAAAATGTATTGAAATTAAACTGTTTCCATTCACTTATTCCACTTCAAATACATTCTAGACTCAAGTATCTTCTCGCAAACTTACAGAACTTTTCACTGTGGAAATTCATAATAAAATCCCCATGGATATTTACTGTACAGTAAAATATAAGTATTAAAAATTCATTTAAATTAAATTGTCTGTTTCCAGTCACCAATTCCACTTCAGGTTCATTCTACAGGACCTCAGGTATCTTCTCAAAAACAGGACTTTTCACTGTGGAATATAAGAATAAGATGTACTTTGATATTTACTGTACAGTAAAATATTACATTATATTAAAATTAAACTGTTTCCAGTCACTAATTCCACTTCAGATACATTCTAGAGGACCTCAGGAATCTTCTCGCAAATTTACAGAACGTTTCACTGTGGAATATAAAAATAAGATGCACTTGGATACTTACTGTACAGTAAAAATGTGATATATTAAACCTTTTATTATGCATTTCCACTGTGAAAAGTCCTGTAAGTTTGTGAAAAGATACCTGAGGTCCTCTAGAATGTACCTGAAGAGGATTTAGTGACTGGAAACAGTTTAATTTTAATTTATTATTAATATAATGTAATATTCTACTGTACAGTAAATATCAAAGTGCATTTGATTATGAATTTCCACAGTGAAAAGTCCTGTAAGTTTGTGAGAAGATACCTGAGGTCCTCCAGAATGAACCTGAAGTGGAATTAGTGACTGGAAACAGACAGTTTAATTTTAATATTTTTTTAATATAATGTAATATTTTACTGTACAGTCTACATACAAAGGCATTTTATGAAAAAGAAAAATCTACAGTGAACAGTTCTGTGAATATCATGCAATTAATCTCATTTCCATATTTATCTGGTAAGAGTTTTATACTGAAAAAAAGTGAGAAATAATGACAACAAAGTGTTTATCCTTCATGTCAGCTCCCTCTGAGCGGTTTCAATGGATTTACCATAAATATCACGATACAGGCGCACTACATTATGTGAGGGCGGCTGGTTTAACTCCCTTGACCACAGTAAAATAACCCGAGGGTTTAGTGATATCAACAAGTACAATAACAGTATATCAGACACTTGAATTTATATTCAAGTATTTCTTGCCACACTGGGAGAGAAGAATACCTCAATATGGAAAAGCACCTACATTTAAATACGTTTAAAAGGCTTCCCTGTGAGGAAAACCTTAATAATTAAAGTTAAAAATGACTTTTGTGTCAAGCAGCTTACATGTGTAGTTTATGTATAAACACTGTGATGAGAGACCTGTGTTGTATTTCCCACTTTGGAGAACATGTGATGGCGCATATCCTCTTTTCTTACAATGTCGATTATGTTTATAAAGTTAAAAAAAGAAAGAATGAAGAGCTCCATAACATCAATGTCTACTGCAAATCATAGATGGATCCTATTGGGAAATCTTAGGTTACTAGAAATTAACTAAAAGAAAATACAGGCTAATAAATAAAAATGTATTCACATTTTGACCATATAAGGAGAAGAGAGAGCGTCAGCAAAGGAGGAAGGATATTATATTATTTTTTTCTAACAGAAGAGAGGAGAGGGCAGGGTATTTTATTATTTATTTCATATTTGTGACATTAAAACATATTAAATATTACATGGTGTTGTGTGTGTGTGTGTGTGAGTAAATGTACTTAATTACATTAAACCACTGCAGGTACCTCACAGTATTAATGTTACAGAAACATTTCAGAGCTTGATTAGATTGGATGTTTGCTGTGATCTGCTGGCTGATAAACAGGTGTACTTCTCCTTTTGGACACTAGATGGAGGCGTCTGATCAAGAAGATTTGATTGAGCAGCATGTAGCGCCTCCTAATGGAGCCATTAATGAAATGCTGAATGTGGGAGACGGAGACAACATGCAGGGAGAGGTGAGCTCCTCATAACTCCTTATAACTCCTTATAACTCCCCATAACTCCTCATAACTCCAGACTATGTGACCCTCCAGTGAAAGCTCAACACTTCTTCATGAGGGTGATTAAATACCAGCTCAGCTGTTCTAATCTAATAGTTGAATAACTTTTACCCCCTCCTCTCCTCAGATGGAGGAGTTTCTGGGCCCACAGGCAGAGTACAACGAGGAGGAGGAGGAGCGGAAGTACTACAGGAGGAAGAGGCTGGGAGTCATCAAAAACGTCATTGCAGCCAGTGTTGGAGCCATGATTGTGTACAGTGTTTACATGGGTGAGTCTGACTGGAGGGAAGACATTTAAATCGACAAACAGACAGACAGACAGACAGACAGACAGACAGACAGACAGACAGAGACACAGACAGACAGACAGACAGACAGACAGACAGACAGACAGACAGACAGACAGACAGACAGACAGACAGTGATTCTTATTTGTTCCTTTCAATCTAAGGCAGGGGTCTTAAACTCAAATAACCTGGAGGCAGTATCAAAAAGACACAAAATTACTAAAAAAAAGACACAATTATTTTAAAAAGACACAAAATGACCAAAGAATACACAGAATTACCAAAAAAGACACAAAATTATTTTAAAAAGACACAAAATGACCCAAAAAATACACCAAATTATTTTAAAAAGACACAAAATTATTAAAAAAGACACAAAATTATTTTTAAAAGACACAAAATTATTAAAAAAGACACAAAATTATTTTTAAAAGACACAAAATTTAAAAAAGACACAAAGTGACCCAAAAAATACACACAATTACTAAAACAAGACACAAAATTATTTAAAAAACACACAAAATTACCAAAAAAAAGACAGAATTACCAAAAAGACACAAAATTACTTTAAAAACACAAAATTACCAAAAAAGACATAAAGAGACACAAAATGACAAAAAAGACAAAAAATGACAAAAAAGACACATAATGACCAGAAAAAGACACAGACCCAAAATGACAAAAAAAAAAATGTCAAAAATGACCAAGAAAGCACACAAAAAGACACAAAAGTGAAGAGAGCCAGAAATAATGGTCTGAGCCTTGGAGATAAAAAGCCTTTCTTCATAGAGCTGATGAAGATTTTATCATTTTACAACACAGCCTGAACATTTATTCCAGTTAGTTGTTGTTTTTAAGACTGAGATGTCCAAACCAACAGAGAACATTAAAGGAAAGTTCAGACTCAATCAAACATTATTTTGGAGTCTGTCTACATTAAAACTCTGCAGCTTCCTTAAAAACAACAGATGCTGGTTCACCTTTTTACATCTACCATCAGTGTTTGCATCAAATGTCAGTTTATCATCCAGGACAGTGACAGATATTAATATATTATATATATTTATATATATTTGTACCATTGCACTGCTGCCACCGGCTCCCTTTAATCAATCTGTTTTCTGTGTGTGTGTGTGTGTGTGTGTGTGTGTGTGTGTGTGTGTGTGTGTATGCTGCAGGCCTGCTGCAGATGCAGCTGATCCTCCACTATGACATGACGTACCGCGAGGTGAAGTACAGTAACCTCGGCCTGCAGGATATAGACCGCAAGATGCTGATGGGCATCAACGTCACACCCATCATCGGCCTGCTGTACACCCCCGTCCTCATCAGGTACACACACACACACACACACACACACACACAATGAAAATATTTATACCAGGGGTCTCAAACTCGCGGCCCGCAGGCCAATTCTGGGCCTCGTGACGATATTTTGTGGCCCCCACCTTGATATGTAAGTTTAATGTGAGTTTTATATGAATGGCACTTTACTGTGTTGTGTGTGGAAGGTCCCTTTAATAACTTTTTTTTGGTAATTCTGTGCCTATTATTAAGTAATTTCGTGTATTTTTGGTAATTGTGTCTTTTTTTAGTAATTTTGTGTCTTTTTTTGGTAATTTTGTGTCTTTTTAAAATTATTTAGTTTTTAGTTTTTTTCGGTCATTTTTTGTCTTTTTTTAAATAATTTTGTGTCTTTTTTTGGTCATTTCGTGTCTTTTTTGGGTCATTTTGTGTCTTTTTTGGTAATTTTGTGTCTTCTTTAATATTGTTGTGTCTTTTTAAATTATGTTGTGTCTTTTTTGGTAATTCTGTGTATTTTTTTTTTATCATTTTGTGTCTTTTGTTGTTATTTTGTGTCTTTTTTTTAAAGTAATTTAGTGTTTTTTCAGTCGTTTTGTGTCTTTTTCTAATTTTGTATATTTTTTATATTGATATATCGCCCAGCCCTACTTTACACTACATTTTAGATTTATATTTTGTTGAACATTTTTTAATTTATTCATACAGACTAAAAAAAAATCATATTTTCTATATACTTTTCAGTATTTTGTAATACCGTTAATGCAAAAATACCCTGAAATATCGTGAAAATATTTAGGGCCATATCGCCCAGCCCTATTTTGACTTAAATTTTGAACAGTGGGAGGATGTGGAGATGAGACAAACAACTTTATATAGTCTATGACTCAAAACAGTGACATCACAGTGGCTACGTCTACTTCTTTTATACGGTCTATCAAAAACAACCTTCCTTTCTTCTTGATGTCCTTGCTCTGCCTATATTCACTCTGTAATAATAACAACCTATTCTATTTTATCTCTCTGGAAGGTTTCTAGGTACTAAGTGGATGATGTTTCTGGCTTCAGGAATCTATGCGCTCTTTGTGTCAACTAACTACTGGGAGAGGTACTACACCCTGGTTCCATCAGCCGTAGCCATCGGCGTGGCCATTGTGCCGCTCTGGGCCTCCCTGGGGAATTACATTACAAGGTGAGTAACAGGATGTGGCGGGGTCATCGGATAATGAGGTTTTTATAAGAGGCGGAACTGGACCCCCATACGTCAATGCACACAATGTAGTGAGGCCTTATACCTTATTTTATTGAGTGTGCTTGAAAGAGCACACTATAGACTATTCACCGAGCTTAATCCTAGATTTAATTCTTCCGTTTCTTCCGTGTTTTTTTCGGTTGACTGCTCCTCCCAGAGTTTTGGTCTCACATACGCTAAAAAGGTATCAAATGGACCGGCTCGGCCATGACAAGTGTGCTATGACTTTTCTGAAATCCTCCCAATGTTACCCTATGGAGAGGCTAGAGTGGAGGACAACATCGCTAGAGTGCAGAGAGAGAAAAAAAATTGGATACTGCCCTCGAGGTCGCAAATGCCACTCTAATTAGACACAAAATGACTAAAAAAGATGTAAAATAACCCAAAAAAGACATAAATTGATGGGAAAAAAGACACAAAATGATAAAAAAAAGACAAAAAATGACAAAAAAGACACAAAATGACCAGAAAAACCCACAAAATGA
Organism: Centropristis striata; assembly: GCF_030273125.1. Classification (NCBI taxonomy): domain Eukaryota; kingdom Metazoa; phylum Chordata; class Actinopteri; order Perciformes; family Serranidae; genus Centropristis; species Centropristis striata. The sequence goes on along the minus strand of NC_081517.1, from coordinate 8,289,410 downwards.
CAAAAAAGACACAAAATGACTCAAATGAAGACACAAATTGACAAAAAAGACACAAAATGACCAAATTGACAAAAAAGGAAGTAAAATGACCAAAAAAAGACAAATTGACCAAAAAAGACACAAAATGACCAAAAAAAGACGTATAAAGCGCCGTAAAGTGCACATTTAAATAAAAAAACATCTTAAATAAAAATAGCCTATGAAATAAAATAGGCAAATCTTTTTCTGAAATACATATATCTATATGTGAAAAGAATAACAAACATTACAAAAGAACTAAATATGACAAACCCTAGTAAGGGCAGCATTTATATATAAAGAAAATAAATAAATTGAACTAAATCGATACATAAGATATGGTCTAATTCCATATCACATTTAAATGTCCATTTAAATATCAAAGCAGGACCCTTTAATCAATTAATGGTGGTTATTCTTTAACAGATTATTCATTTTTATTAACATAAATAAGTTGATACAGTACTTCCGGAGCTCAGACATTAATTTTATATCAAGGAAAACGTGTTGTCTTTTAAAAATCTTAAAGTGAAAGGAGAGACTTTGTGTCAGTGAGAAAACCAAAATACTGAAAAAGAATAATCATCCCCTTCAAGTGAGTGTTTTCACATCTGTTCACAAAGAGGCGTAACAACAACAACAATACCTTGTATTGTCGCGATCGATGCCAGCCTCAAACAGTTTAACAGCCTCTTTGTTGTGCAGCATGTGATGGTCAAACAGATTTTTTTTTTGCCAGCACGTTCTTCTTGTTATTTTGCAAAGCTTTGTTTTGATTTTGTGCAACCACGTCGCATAGAAACACAATTACCTCTGTTCAATTGTTTTTTATTTCTGTCTCAAAGTGTGGAGTTTCTATAAACACTTCCTATGTCCCTCGGACACAATATAGGAGAAATGTAAAAAAAAACATGATAAAATATATTTTGTTGGTGAGATGTACAGATTATGATATGAGTATTATACATAGTGCAGACAACAGATGGACACATTATGACTGAATAATAATATGAAAATCATAATATGTAAAAATGAGCTGCACACATTATGACCTTATGGCAGTGATATGAGATTGGTGATAATAGTTCCATAATATCTACAGTCATAGAAAAAATGATTAGATCAGTTTCTTGTTCATTTTAATGTCTGGTACAACTAAAGGTACATTTGTTTGGACAAATATAATGATAACAACGAAAATAGCTGGTAAGAGTTTAATTTAATTATTTAGACATTTAACATGGTTTTATTGATAATAACCAAAATCATAATGACCAAAAAAAGGCACAAACTGACTTAAAAAGACACAAAATGACCAAAAAAGACCTTAAATGGCCCTAAAAAGACACAAAATGACCAAAAAAGACACAAAATGACCAAAAAAGAAGTAAAATTACTAAAAAAGACACAAAATGACCAACAAAAAGACGTATGACTAAAAGAAGACGCACATTGACCAAAAAAGACAGAAATGAATAAAACAGACGTATAATGACCCAAAAAAGACACAAATTGACCCAAAAAAGAAACAAAATGACCAAAAAGGCCAGTTGTTATCATTATATTTGTCCAAACAAATGTACCTTTAGTTGTACCAGGTATTAAAATGAACAAGAAATTGAAGAAAAAAATGGTCTAATATTTTTTTCCATCACTGTATGTGTGTGTATTTTCAGTAAAGGCTTTGAATAAACACCTTCCTGATTGTACAGTACTTTAGTTTAACTGTGTCTGTGAATGTGCAGGATGGCGCAGCAGTACTACGAGTACGTCAACTACAGGGAAGAACACGTACAGGAGCAGAAGAAGCTTCCTAAGGGAGCGTGCCACAAATACATCATTATCTTCCAGTCTGTCTTCAACATCATCTTCCATGTGAGTCTGTAGCCAACTTTGGTTCACTCGTGTTATAATTGAGTGTACTTAAACAGGGCTTATTCCTGGATTTTATTCTTCTGTTTCTTCTGTGTTTTTTTCGGTCGACTACTCCTATTTTGGTCGCCCATACACTAAAAAGGTATCAAATCGTCCGGCTCGACCATGACAAGTGTGCTATGACTTTTCTAAGGGTTGCGAGAAATGGTTCTTAAATTATTCTGCAAAAACATGGCAAAATATCCTCCCAATGTTACCACAGGAAATTCTAAATTAAAAAGACAGTTTGCAGAATCAAACCATTAAATTATTAAAGGCTAGAGTGGATGACATCATCGCTGGAGTGCAGAGGGAGAGAAAAAATTGTCAAAAAATACATTTGGAAACTGCGCTCGAGGCTGCAATAGCCACTCTACAGAAATAATTTATACAATGTCTTCACCCACACCCACACACACACACACACACACACACACACACACACACACACTAACTGAAAACTGTCAGTTTACACTAACTGATCAGTTTTATACAGAAACTGACAAGTTTCACACTACTTTCAGACAGACAGACACACCCACACACCGAACACACACACACACACACACACACACACACACACACACACACACAGACACACACAGACACACACAGACACACACACACACACACACACACACACAGACAAACACACCAACACCTGCTTTATAGTCTTACATGACTTCCTCCTCTTTTCCATTTTAAAAACAGTTCAAATTGTAATCTAATAATGTATGGGTCAGAGTCAAGCACACTCAAAATTTCTTTAGAAATGTTCTAGTTCATTTCATGTTGTGTTTGGTGTTTAACAACAGTGAAGAAATGTGTGCACTGACTGAGTTCTCCTGTCTTTTCTCTTTTCCTCATCAGCTGAGTTTTGTCTTCGCTGAGTTCCCCATGCGATTCGTCCTACATGATTACCTGCGGGACAGCAAGCATGTTCTCTTTAACGTCAACTCCTGCGGTAAAGACACGTCCCTTCACCTCCACTGATCAATGATTGCTATAAAAAAGCACAGGGCAAACATCTATGTAGGCCTGTCACAATAACACAATTTTTTTTAGGACGATATATTTTCCCAGAAACTATCACGATAAACGATAGACAGCATTGTGGATTACATCCTTTTCCACAGCAATGAATTTTAAAATCTCAAGAATATTAAACATTGAATTGAAATGTGGGAAATAAATATTAAAACATCCTAGATAAATAAAACATGAATAAATAAACTACAATCAAAACTAATAAATTAGTCTCTCCGGCTCTGTTTAATTTATATATAAACAGCTGTTTCAGAGTTGTTTTTGTCAATTCCTACTGCCTGTCAAACATTTGCAGTATTACTGAAAAAGCACAAAAAGTCTGCGTTATATTCAGGGTTCGTACGGGTGCTTGAAATCCTTGAAAATGCTTGAATTTAAAAGTTGTATTTTCAAGGTTTAAAAGTTCTTTGATTTTGGATAAAGTGCTTGTAAATGCTTGAAATTCTTACTGTATTTCTCTTGCAATCTGGCTATATCCATCTATAGACTATAGATAATCATGTTCAATGTATAAAATAATGAGTGGCCTATCTGAAATGAAGACCGTTCCTCCTAAAAGTGTAACACCAGGTTCAGTGAAATCTCCCCCTTTTAGTATGTAAATACTCATCCAAAACATGCAACTTACAACAGGTGTAAGATACTGGAAAAGCTGGAAAATTTACCTTGAAAAAAGCTTGAATTTGACCACTGCTAAAGTGTACAAACCCTGAATAATGCGTTCACTGTAAGAGAGGCGTGGCTCCTTTAAGAGGCAGGACAGTCAGTGCTAACAGCCTAACAGTTAGCTCTGTAGCAGTACAGTGTGTATGTGCTGCAGCAGCATGTGTTCACTTAGCGACCTCCGTTTGTTTACAACAAGCACCGGACACTGTGCACAGTAAGTGATGCCGGTTTGTTTACGATCAGCGGTGGACACGTTGTGTACAGTTAGCATGCCGGTTTGTTTATAATAAGCGGCGGCCGCTGCACAGTTACAACACTTATCGAGTCCACAAAAAGATATCGTGTCCATTTTTATACATCGAACGATAAGTCGAAATAGTAATTATCGTGACAGGCCTATATATCTATATGGGTTTAATACATTTTGTACAAAAATATATATAAAGAAATTATGGTTTTTAGGCCATATTGCCCAGCACTATGTCATAGACTTATGGTTTCACAGAAAACCAGTTTCATAGTTTTTTATGAAGTAGAAGTACAGTGCTGGTCTGTAAACATACTGTTTTGATCCACTTTTAGTAGTCAGCGAGGTGCTAAAAGAAGCACCAGTTGGCCGTCCAAAGCTGCTGTGAAACTAGTGAAGTGCAACACTTCTGCTCACGCTGAAAGGTTTTTTGTCCTGGCATACCGAACTTGGATCTCACTTCTGTCAATATGGCTTCCTTTTTTTGTCAACAACAATTGGGGGGAAGGAGAACTGCAGAGAGACTCACACCACAACAACATGACCACAGAGAACCTCTTTAAAATACAAAACCAGGATCACAGCTGCTGCTTTGTTAGCTGTTAGCCATTTGTAATGTGTTGTAATATTATTTCTATAAAGCAGAGACGCAGTGTGTGTAGGGCTGGGCGATATGGACCAAAAGTCATATCCCGATATATATAGAGGCTGAATAACGATATACGATATATGTCCTGATATTTTTATCACAAAGTGAGAGCAAATGTTCAGCCAAAGTCCAAGTTAAATATGACATGTCACATGTAGTTTTATTGAAACCGTTTATTTAAGTGAACATAAATGCTGTATAACAACAGGAGTACCTTTTTAAAAAAAAATAAAAAAAATCAATGCTCCATAAAGTGCACATTTAAATAAAAAAATATGAAATAAAATAGGCCAATCTTTTTCTGAAATAAATATATTGATATGAGAAAAGAATAACAAACATTACAAAAGAACTAAATATGACAAACCCTAGTAAGGGCAGCATTTATACATCAATCAATCAATCAATCAATCAATCAATCAATCAATCAATCAATCAATCAATCAATCAATCAATCAATCAATCAATCAATTAGACTTTATTTGTATAGCACACAGAAGTGTAACACAAAGTGCTTCACATAAAAAAGGAAATAATAATAACAACAGGAAACACTGGAGGCAGGTTAGAAATGAATTAGATAAAATTCATAAAAATAAAGTAAGGTAAGATAAAATAAAATAAAAAACAAAAGTGAATAATAATAATAATAATAATAAAAAGTAAAAAAGCTAGATAAAAAGATGAAAACAATAAATAAATAATTTAAATAATAAAAGTAGAGCATGGTAAATATATATATATATATATATATATATATATATATATATATATATATATATATATAGACTAATAAATAATAGCAAATAAATAAATAAAAGAGAAGATGCTGTGACACTAAGATGCATGAGCAGAAAAATATTCAAAAATGGTTTTCAAGTAAAAGCCAAATTAAAAAGACTTATGTCTTAAGTCTTTAGTTTTCTCTTAAAAATATATAAAGCAGCATGGAGCAACGATCACAGCACAAATTTGAACTATATTGAAAAAATATAAGAATAATAATATATTTTATAATAAAGGATTAATATATTTTTTATATCGATTTATCGCCCAGCCCTAAGTGTGTGTATTACAGGCTTGAGGTCTGATTAATAAAGCGTGTGTCAGTCTAAACCCTGCTGGTTGTCTCCCGTCTCCTCCTCTCTAATGAACCCTGCTCTTGGTCTGACAGGAGCAAACATCAGCGGAGTGATCCCCGGCTTCAACACCACCGTGCTCACCAACCTGCCTCGCTCCATGCTGCTCATCCAGGTGGAGAGCGTCCTCATGGGCTTCGCCTTCCTCTCCATGATCATCGTAAGATACACACATACACACACACACACACACACACACACACACACCCATTCTTGTACTTCTATCTTTGTGAGGACCCTCATTGGAACAGTGAATTCCCTTGCAAGGTTATAATAGTTTTGGATTTTTCATTAGTTTTAGTTTTAATTTTGTTGTGAATTTTTGTTTTCAAATTCAGTTAGTTTTTGTTAGTTTTTAGAGTGAGCTTGCAGGTTTGAGTTGAGTTTTTACTAGTTTTAGTTTTTTGTAATGGGGTATTTGTTGGGTGGGAGTTTAAGAGAGGTCACAGTAAATTTTGCCTTAATTTCCTTTGTCTTATCCGTCTTCATTATGTATGAAAAAAGTTGACAAAGATGAAAACAAAAGACATTTTGACTAGACAATACAGTTTCAGTTAATTATCTTTTTTTTTTTTTTTAAACTCATTTTTATTTTTATTCCAGTTAACAAAAATGTTTTTTCAATTCTAGTTTTCCTTATTTCATTTAGTTTTTGTTAGCTATAATAACCTTATTACCTAACCCTTAACCTAACCTTCACCATCACAACTAAATGCCCAACCCTAACCCTAATACATGGTTACCTTTACATAAACCTAATTGTAACCTTTAACCCTTAAAACAAAGTCTGAAATCTCAAAAAAGCCTTTAAAGAAGTGAGGACCTGCCGAAATGTCCTCACTTTGCAAAAATGTCCTCACTCTGTTGGTTAAAAACGTGTTGTGGTCCTCACTATGTAGGAAGTACAAGAACACACACACACACACACACACACACACACACACACACACACACACACACACACACACCCCAGCATGCACTGTGTTGAGGTTGTTTGTTGTGTATCAACCTGTTTCTCCAGGGAGCTCCTAGCAGAGATTAGAGTGAGGTATCCAGAGGAAGCAGCAATAAGCTGCTGGTCCTGGTGGTAACCATGAGCTCTAACTGCCAACGGCCAAAGTAATTTACCTCCACTATGCAGTTATCACAGCAGACGTTTTGGCACTTCATAGTAGGAAAAACACAGGTGAATATAATAAAACCACCACTGGCTCCGTGAAGTGTTGCAGTGAGTCAACATACGCAACGTCCAGACCTTCTGCTGTCATTTATGTTTTTAACCCTATAAAGCCAAATGTATCATATTTGATTCACACGCACACACACTGGTTCCAATGGTGGATCCATCATTGCTGCATGAAAAATTCATTTCAGCAGATGTTTGATGTTGTATTATAGGCGACATAGGCGGTCGCCTAGAGCGCCATCTGCTGGAGGGGCGCCGCCAGTCAACCTCGAGGGAGAAAAAAACAATAATAATTTTTGATGCCTATTGTCGCCCTCCCTTCGTGTTCTGTCGTGAAAATTATAAATATTAACAAAATAAAGAAACAGATAAACAATGACATTTTTCACTTGTGGTGCTGAGTCACGTGACGTGTGGCCATTGCCTTGCCCCCCTTTAGACGGTCAGATCGCTGTCACGATATGTTTTGATAAATCTTGTAAGATGAAACCGCCGTCAAAGCTCTCCGGTGCGCAGTATCGAAAGAGAAGAAAAATGAGGAGGAGGAGAAGAAGTCCCAATCTGTTTTTAAATACCGTTTTGTGTGAAGACGTTTAATTTGTATTAGCTTGCCAGCTAGGTTGAAATGAAGCAACGCTAGCTTAACACAGTTAAGCACATTTTGCACTTTCATTGTCTCTCTTGTCTCTAACTTTGTTAGCGTCTCCAGCTGTGCTTCTTTACAAATTTACTTGTAAGTTAATAATTATATAGACAGACAGTTGTATTATATAGCCTGGTTGGCACCATGGGCAAACAAAAACAAAAGCTGCCTTTATCATATTTAACCCTCCTTAGTCCTCCCGTCGACCATGCACAGGTGGTCCTCAACCTAGAATCACGTTTGTACAACAAATTCATCCTCTTCAACACCTTTAGTGACAGCAAGAGATGAAGAAAGGTTGTTTTTTTTTCTTCGAACAAAGTGAAACAAGCAACACTCTCAGATCCACATTCGGTGCAATTTAGAGCAATTTAAAAGACTAGCTTGAGAAATGGATTGCTGTAAATGCACAGAAGATTGTATTGGTAGATTGGCTCATGTGTTTATCCCAGCTTGGCTCTCTATTGGTATTTGCAGCTCTTAAGAAGGATACAAAGGCAGATGCAGTGCTTTGTGTTTGCTTATTTTCTCCTACAATAGGCTGCAGAGAACGTACAAAACAAATCAAGTTGTTGCTGTCTGCTGTTCCCCACAGTTCCTGGTGCTGTGCGGCGCTGCCTACCGGCCCACAGAAGAGATCGACCTCCGCAGCATCGGCTGGGGAAACATCTTCCAGCTGCCGTTCAAACACCTGAGAGACTACCGCCTGCGGCTGCTCTGCCCCTTCTTCATCTACAGCGGCTTTGAAGTGCTGTTTGCCGTCAGCGGATTCTCTCTGGTACTGTCAATCAAGTCTGGTTGTTACAGGATCTGCTTGGTTTTGTTTGTTTCTTTCATGATTTTCAAACTACCAAAACAGAAACCAAACACTTAGAGTGGCAGGCAGATTATAGTAATAAACAGAGGTGGAATGTAACTAAGTACATTTACTCAATTGGACTTAAGTACAATTTTGAGGTACTTATACTTTACCTGAGTATTACCATTTTATGCAACTTTATACTTCTACTCCACTACATTTATCTGACAGCTTAAGTTACTTTTCAGGTTGAGATATAACATAAAAACATTATCAATTTAGACATAAAATGACCAAAAAATACAAGAAAAGAAGAAAAAAAAACTCCACAAAACTACCAAAAATATGCAAAATGTCTATTCAGGGACATAAAACAACTAGACAGAGATATTAACTATAAAGATGCTTTTAAGGTTCTTTACTTTAGTATTTCCATTTTATGTAACTTTATATGTCTACTCCACTACATTTCGAGGCAAATATTGAACTTTTTACTCCACTACATTTAGCTGACAGCTTTATTTATTTTACAGGTTGAGATTTAACATAAAAACATGATCAATTTAGACATAAAATGACTACCTAGAGACAAAAAACAACCAAAAAATACAAGAGAAGAAGAAAAAAAATCCTCCACAAAACTATTCAGGGACATAATACAACTAGAAAGAGATATTAATCATAAAGATGCTGAAAACTGACAAAAAAAAGAAGTAAAAAGACGACAAAGGGGCACAAAACTACTACAAATAGATACAAATTACACAAAAAGATGCACAAAATGTCCAAAAAAGACATTAAAGAGACGTTTTATAACCAATTTTAAAGTTATTTACTTGAGTATTTACATTTTATGTAACTTTATACTTCTACTCCACTACATTTTGAGGCAAATATTGTAATTTTCACTCCACTACATTTATCTGCTAGCTTTAATTACTTTACAGGTTGAGATTTAACATAAAACATGATCAATTTAGACATAAAATGACTACCTAGAGACAAAAAACGACCAAAAAGTACAAGAAAAGAAGAAATAAAAGCCGCTACAAAACTACCAAAAATATGCAAAATGTCTATTCAGGGACATAAAACAACTAGAAAGAGATATTAATTATAAAGATTCTGAAAACTGACGACAAAGGGGCACAAAACTGCTACAAATTACACAAAAAGATGCACAAAATGTCCAAAAAAGACATTAAAGGGTTAAAAAGAGACGTTTAATGACCAATTTTAAGGTTCTTTACTGACGTATTTCCATTTTATGTAACTTTATACTACTACTTCACTACATTTAGAAGTAAATATTGTACTTTTTACTCCACTACATTTATCTGACAGCTTTAGTTACTTTACAGGTCGAGATTTAACATAAAAAACATGATAAATTTAAATTGATTCGACTTTTTAAAAAAATTAAACATCATCAAAAAATATGTTTAGTAGTTAAGATGAGCCTCATGTTTACAAAATTAAAACTTTTAACAGAAATGCATCAATACAAATAACCCTATAATATATTTGGAATATATAAAACAATCTGAGTGGGTTCATTCTGCATAACGAGTACTTTTACTTTTGATACTTTAAGTACATTTTGATGCTGATACTTTTACTTCAGTAAGTTTTGAATGCAGGACTTTTACTGTAGTGGAGTAATTTCACAGTGTGGTATTAGTACTTTTACTGCAGTAAAGTATCTGAATACTTCTTCCATCACTGATAATAAGGACGGTAAATACATAAAATCTACTGTGTAAGTTTAATCTAAGTTCTTTCTGTCTTCCTCCTCAGTCCTATGGCGTCTGTATTTTGGGCCTGAAACAGCTGTGGCTCCTCATAGTCGTCTATGGGCTCTCCTGCTCCATCTTCTCCTCCCTGTCCCTTTGCCTCCTGCGCCTCCCTCGCTGGGTGTGTCTGGTTGCAGGAGCTGCTGTGCACGCGGTGCTCCTGGTGGCTCTTCTTTCATATTCGTATTCTGCAAATCCAGACAAAAGTCTCCGTAACGACACAGAGCAGTATCTGGGCCCTCTCCTGCTGGTCTCAGTGCTGTGGGGACTCGGCACCGCTCTGAACAAGACTGGCGTCAGCAGTGAGTAACAACGAGGGTCATAATGTTTGGACGTGGTCTAGGGCTGGGCGATATGGACCAAAAGTCAAATCCCGATATATTTAGGCTGAATCAATATACGATATATATCCTGATATTTTTATCAGCATAATTTTGTGTCTTTTTTTGGTCATTTTGTGTCTTTTTTTTTGTCATTTTGTGGCTTTTTTTGGTCATTATGTGTCCTTTTTTAGTAATTTTGTGTCTTTTTTTTGGTAATTTTGTGTCTTTTTTTTAGTAAATTGTGTCTTTTTTTGGTCATTTTGTGTCTTTTTTGGTCATTTTGTGTCTTTTTTTAGTAATTTTGTGACTATTTTTGGTCATTTTAATACTGCCTCCAGCGGCCCCCAGGTAATTTGAGTTTGAGACCCCTGTTTTATATTGTATAAAAGCAGTGGATGAAGTTTCCTGGGCTGAAAAGTGACAACAATATAGAAGTGGCTTTACTGCATTCTTTCTAATGGTCAGCAGGGGGTTGAAAAAGAAGTCTGATTATATATGTGTGTGTGTGTGTGTGTGTGTGTGTGTGTGTGTGTGTGTGTGTTAGCTCTGCTAGGGATGCTGTACGCTGAGGAAAAAGAGCGTCTGGACTTCGTCTACACCATCTATCACTGGTGGCAGGCCATCGCCATCTTCATCGTCTACCTCTGGTCCAACATGCCCATGAGGGTATCGTCATTTATATAAATATTATATACATATATATTACTAACAGGATCTTTTTTATCATCAATCAGCGGGCTTATGTAGTAAGGTGCCAGCTGATTCTTTTGTTAACCCGGTTGTGTCCCTCTGTCTCAGGCCAAACTCTCCATCCTGTTGTTCACCCTGTTACTGGCCTGTTATTGTTACTGGCTGATGGAGCGTCGACTGGCAAAGAAAGTTCCCTTCAGACTGCCTCGCATCCCCCGACCACGCCACAAGGTACCCAACCACTGTCACTCACAAACAATCATAAAATATTTAAACAAACTGGCATTTAATAATAATAATAATAATAATAATTATAGTAATAATATTAGTATTAACGAATCAACTTTATTGATAAAATACTTTTTCAAAACCAAAAATTCATAGCATTATGTATACAGCAAATAATACATTTTTTTGTGTTTTGTTATTTTTATCATAAAAACATTGGCATTATATAAGCAAATCGACATTTGATAATCATTAATAATCAATAAATGTTTCAAAACAAAGTTACAAATATAATATATAATATAAAAATACTCACTATTTATAAAACAGACAAATAATGTTAGCAATGAACTGCCCTGATGACTGCACTGAGGGAAAAATAAAATCAAATAATTAAATTAAATTAAACAAAAACGATAATAATAAACAGATAAGACACGTTGAGAGTAACTAAAATATATTGGAAAGTGTTAAGCTTCTGAAAATGAATGAATATTTGGTAGTTGTGATCAGTTTATTTAAAGGTTTAACTCAGTGAAAATGGAAAATAATATTAATTAGTAATATAATGGCATTATGGGGTTTTTTTGCACATCAATTTTGTCCTTTTAAGACATCAGAGTAGGGCTGGGCGATACGGACCAAAAGTCATATCCCAATATATTTAGGCTGAATATATATCCTGATATTTTTATCACAAAGTGAGAGAAAATGTTCAGTCAAAGTAGTTTTAATGAAACCGTTTATTTAAGTGAACATAAATACTGTATAACAACAGGAGAACCTTTTTGAAAAAGAATCAAAGCTCCATAAAGTGCACATTTAGATTTAAAAAATGATCTTAAATAAAAATAGCCGATGAAATAAAATAGGCCAATCTTTTTCTGAAATAAATATATTTATATGAGAAAAGAACAACGAACATTACAAAAGAACTAAATAAAATAAATAAATATGACAAACCCTAGTAAGGGTAGCATTTATATATTAAGAAAGAACAAAACTAACTATGGTCTAATTCCATATCACATTTAACTGTATGCAGTCTTATAGGGCTTTTTTGATTTTTGAATCCTGTTCATGTATTTTCATGTCTTTGTAAGTTATTTTGTGTCTTTTTTGGTCATTTGTGTCTTTTTTTGTCATTTTTGTCCGTTGTTGTGTCTTTTTTAATTATCTTGTGTCTTTTTTTTGGTCATTTTCTGTCTTTTTTTGTCATTTGTGTCTTTTTTGTGTCTTTTTTGGTCATTTTGTAGCTGTTGTTGGGTCTTTTTAGTCATTTTGTGTCTTTTTGTCATTTTGTGTCTACTGTTGGGTTTTTTTCCCCGTTATTTTGTCTTCTCATTTTGTGTGTTTTTTGGTCATTTTGTGCCTTTTTTTAGGTAATTTTGTGTCTTTTTGTGGTCTGCTTCATTTTTACGTCTGGATGTGATGAAGAAGCCATGCTTTGGCGCTTTTGGAGACTCCAGAGGGTTAAAAATATATCAATTTATCGCCCAGCCCTATATCAGAGCATTAAAAAAAAAAGAAAGCAATATACAAGAGTTAAACTTGAACCAGAAAACCTGCTGAGTCATGCAGCTCAGCTGGGAACAGCCAGAAAAGACTTCATGGATCTTAAGAGACATAAAGAAAGAAAGTCTTTTTATAGTCACAGATTTATTTTAAAGCTTTTTACGGGTGACTAAAAAAGTGAGCAAACACATTTTGACTGGAGAGAGAAATTCTGTCTGGTTTGTGTCGGCAGGTCAAAGGTTACCGCTACCTGGAAGAGGACAACTCTGATGAGTCAGACTTTGATGGAAGTGAGGAGGATGATGACGAGGATGACGGGGAGGAGGAGAGAGAGGATGAAGAACCTGTGGCGGAGGAGAGGGGAGCAGAGGGCCGGAGGGAGGAAGGAGGCCAGGGAGCTGAGTCACCCCGAGCCAGGAGGAGAGGGGCCGAGAGGGGCCCCCGCCGCAGACGGGAGGAGGAGGAGAAGGTGGAGGAGGAGCGGGAGGGAGGCTGAGAGAGGAGGAGAAAAAGGAGGGAGGAGAGAGAGGAGGAGAAACAGGAAGGAGGAGAGGAGATGGAGGACAGATGGAGAGGAGTCAGAGATCATGACATGACATGATATTTATACTTCCCTTTATGCTGCACTCGTACTTCAAACATTTTCTGATATAAGTTTCATTATGAAGCTCTAGTTGTTTTCCAAAAGGTACAAAAATCTATAAATAATACTTTTGTTTTTCTCTTGTGCTAAGGAGTTAAATGTAATCACGGTTCTTAAAAGGTAGCACACACTGTTTAACTCATGGGTCTCAAACAATTGTGGCCCTCGTGACGCTATTTTGTGGCCCCCACCTTGATATGAAAGTTTCATGTGAGTTTTATATGAATGGCACTTTAGTGTGTTGTGTGTGGAAGGTCCCTGTAATTACTTTTTGTGTTGAAATTTTGTGTCTTTTTTGGGTCATTTTGTCTTTTTTTAAATAATTTTGTGTCTTTTTTTAAACAGTAATTTTGTGTCTATTTTGGGTAATTTTGTCTTTTTTTTTTTTAAATAATAATTTTGTGTCATTTTTGGTAATTCTGTGTCTTTTTTGGTCATTTTGTTTCTTTTTTGTTAATTTTGTGTCTTTTTAAAATAATTTTGTGTCTCTTTTAAAATAATTTTGTGTCTTTTTTTGGTCATTTTGTCTTTTTTTTTTAGTAATTTTGTGTCTTTTTTAAGTAATTTGTGTCTTTTTTTGGTCATTTTGATACTGCCTCCAGTGGCCCCCAGGTAATTTGAGTTTAAGACCCCTGGTTTAACCCACGTAAGGCAGGAAAGCATTATCGCATTTCTACTATTAAAACCGGGGGTGCTGTTGCATTATTCTACCATTTTCTACCAAAACCTTCATTTTGTAGTATTTGTAGTTTTTTCCACCTATTTTTGGTCTCTTGGCCAATGAAATGCATCAGAATACATGTGGGAGTGTCGCAATGCAACATTGGACTTTCCCACTTATGAGAAGCATTTTCTGGTATAAGCTTTCATTAGAAAGCTTTAATTGTTTAACCAGTCAGCGTTCCTTGACCCATATATGGGACATGGAGGTGTTACTACACTGTTGGAGGTGTTACTACACTGGTACGCTTATGTACAAAAATGTGTTTTTCAGCTAAAAAGTCCCAGCTATAAAGATCTGCAGAACTGTAATAAAAAAATATTCAGGTGGACAATAAAAAACTATTTTTTCACTGTGTTTCAACTTCCATCACTCAATAACAGCAGCACTAACAGTTATTCTGACTCTTTGGAAATAAACTCCAGAGTTACCTTTCAAATGTGACCAAAACCAGATTTACTCCAAACTATTCACAGCTTTCAATTTACATTTTCAGTGTTTTTTTTTTTTTTTTTTAGCCGTTTTAACCCTCTGGAGTCTCCAAAAGTGCCAAAGCATGGCTTCTTCATCACATCCAGACGTAAAAACAAAGCAGACCAAAAAAAGACACAAAATAACTTAAAAAAAGACACAAAATGACTCAAAAGAGACACAAAATAATAAAAAAAAGACACAACAACAGACATAAAATGATCAAAAAAGAAACAAATGACCAAAAAAGACACAAAATAACAAAAAAAGACACAACAGACACAAAATGACCAAAAAAGACATAACTAAAAAAGACACAACAACAGACACAAAATGACCAAAAAAAGACACAAATAACCAAAAAAAGACACAAAATAACTAAAAAAGACACAAAAAGATACAAAATGACCAAAAAAGACACAACAACAGACACAAAATGACAAAAAAGACACAAAATAACAAAAAAAGACACAAAATAACTAAAAAAGACAACAACAGACAGAAAAAAAGACAGAAAAAATACACAAAATTACTTAAAGAAAAGACACAAAATGACTTAAAAAAAAGACACAAAATGACCAAAAAAGACACAAATGACCAAAAAAGACAAAATGATTACAAAGACACGAAAAGACATGAAAAGGATCCAAAAATGCACAAAAAACTCCAAGACTCAATAGAGTTAAGGTTAATTTGCAGGGACGCTAAGGGGTTAACTGTAATCTCAACAGTTGTCCAAAAGGTACGGAAATCTTAAAAGGTAGCACACACTGTTTAAAACATGAATACAACAAAAATACTTGAGTTTTCCTCTTGCTGTGGCTCCTATTCACCATTCTGACAGTAATTACAGAGAGCAGAGCAGGTGCTATGGAGAAAATCGATTCTGTAACATAAAAACTAGTTTCATTTAAAAAAAGAAGAAGTGTCCTTCTCTGAAAAGAAAGAAGTGAAAGTGTCAGAAAAGCGAGCGAGGGATTGATTTTATCCTGAGGGTGAAGTGTGTTTGGATGGAGTCATTTTTAGAGGCTGGTCCTGCAGCGTGAGCAGCCACAGCTATATTTGCTCTTCTCTCTTTGTTTACTTCCACCCAACACCAGTTATTATCAGAAGCTGGTGTCACACGTGTCTCAGTCCTGACGCAGCTCGCAGGAGGAGTTTAACTTTAGCTTTCTGCAGAAGTTCGATCTGAATGTACGTGTTTGCTTTAGTTTAGTTCAATAAACAACAGGTACAGGATGCATTTTGGTACAAAGAGGCCTCAGAGATATTATATTTATTAACACTATGGAGTCTTATCGGGCTATTTTGTCCATGTTTGAATCATTTTCATGTCTTTTTGTGTCCTTGTAAGTCATTTTGTGTCTTTTTTGGTCATTTTGTGTCTGTTGTGTCTTCTTTTAGTTATTTTGTGTCCTTTTTTTGTCATTTTGTGATTTTTTTGTCTTTTCTTGGTAATTTTGTGTCTGTTGTTGTGGTCTTTTTAGTTATTTTGTGTCTTTTTTGGTAATTTGTGTCTTTTTTGTGTCTTTTTTGGTAATATTGTGTCTGTTGTTGTGTCTTTTTTAGTTATTTTGTGTCTTTTTTGTCATTTTGTCTCTTTTTTTGTTCATTTGTGTCTTTTTGTGTCTCTTTTGGTCATTTTGTGTCTGTTGTGTTTTTTTTAGTTATTTTTTGTCTTTTTTGGTAATTTGTGTCTTTTTGTGTCTCTTTTGGTAATGTTGTGTCTGTTGTTGTGTCTTTTTTAGTTATTTTTTGTCCTTTTTTTGGTCTTTTTGTGTCTTTTTTGTCATTTTGTGTCATCTGTGTCATTTTTTTTCTTTTTGTCTTTTTTTTTTGTCATTTTGTTTCTTTTTTAGTTATTTTGCGTCTTTTTTTGGGTCATTTTGTGTCTTTTTTGGTCTTTTGTGTCTTTTTTGGTCATTTCGTGTCTTTTTTTGGTCTACTTTGTTTTTACATCTGGATGTGATGAAGAAGCCATGTTTTGGCACATTTGGAGACTCCACAGGGTTAACTTTAAGCTTTTTTGCAGAAGTTGGATATGAATGTATGTGTTTGCTTTAGTTTAGTTCAATAAACAACAGGTACAGGATGCATATTGGTACAAAGAGGCCTCAGAGGTATTATATTTATTAATACATGGAGGGTGTTTAATGAAGTTATCTACAATCCAACAACAAACAACAGCTGCTGCCATTTTGCACTGGTGACGTCATTCAAGTTCCTGCCAATGAATTATGAGCTTAAATTCAAATTCCAAAAAGGGATGCTGTGTAAACTGAAATAAAAAAAGGAGAGATAAGATAAACAGTTTGGTCTCAGTGTTTCTACTTAGCAGCTGTGAAATGAACCATATTGTTACTCACATTGTTAGCTAACTAATGTTTAGCAGGTATAATGTTGACAGTGTTAACTAGTGGTGGCCAGATGAAGCCTTGAAGCTTTTCATCCAATTGGTTGAAAGAAAAAAAAGGTTCATTTCTGGAGGTTCCATGTGCACAAAACCCCTGCTGGGCTGTAGGCGAAAAGTCTTGTTACTCAGTCTTGTCTATAATGTCCACGCTGGTCTCCAGATCGATCCTGATGCTTTTCCAGGGCCGTCAGTCGCTCCTTGATTTCATCCAAAGTGCGGTTTGTGATCACAGTCTGAGTTCTGATGTATCTAGCCATCGTGTCAATCATTACGGCCAAAGAGAGAGGTGTCCATGTGTCTTTTAAATCCTTAAAAGTATTGTTACATTTGTTTCAATTAAATGTGTCAAAGTGTTAAAATTCAAGCTGATTTTGTCCTGATTGTTTTGTTTGTGCTGAATCATTGACTAAAGATATTTTGACACGTCAGTAGGAAAAGCAGTGATGAGGGCTGTGATGGAACAGGCCTATTAATCATGAAAAGTAACTGCACAACAAGTATAAATGTACAATTTACAAAACTTAACTTTATCTACTTCACATTGTTCTCTTCAGTTCAGGTACTTTTATCAGACATTAAGGTTGAAGTTAGTTAATATATAGTTTATTCTGTTAAAGCAATCAGAGTAGGACATTCTGTCTTACCCTGGTAATAAACCCCAGTCTGTAGAGCAGGGGTCTCAAACTCAAATTACCTGGGGGCCACTGGAGGCAGTATCAAAATGACCAATAAAAGACACAAAATGACTAAAAAAGACACAAAATTACCAAAAAACCCACAAAATTACAAAAAAAAGACACAAAATTACAGTAAAAACTAAATTACTTAAAAAGATACACAAAATGACCAAAAAAAGACACAAAATGACCAAAAAAGACACAAAATGGCCAAAAAAATACACAAAATTACAGTAAAAACTAAATTACTTAAAAAGATACACAAAATGAACAAAAACGACACAAAATGACCCAAAAATGTACAAAATGACAAAAAAGACACCAAATTATTAGAAAAAGACACAAAATTACCAAAAAAAGACACAAAATTACTAAAAAAAAAGACACAAAATAAAATAAAAAAAGACACAAAATAAAAAAAAAATGCATTAAAATGACATGACATAACATTTCCACTTCTTGCGGGAACAACAACAGGGCAGATAATAAACGGTCCGGTAGCAGCTGCCTTTCTTTCTGTTAACATCGTCATAGAAACAGGTGAAACAAAGCTCCAGCTGGAGCAATAAAGGGACCTTCCACACACAACACGGTAAAGAGACATTCATATAAAACTCACATTAAACTTTCATATCAAGGTGGGGGCCACAAAATATCATCATGAGGGCCACAATTGGCCCACGGGCCGCGAGTTTGAGACCCATGCTGTAGAGGATATATAACAAAATATTTGTAATGATTCTTCCCTCTGACTCTTCACTGAGCTGCTTGATGTTGCATTGATCCCTGTAAAGTTGTGAATGAATGTTATATTATGTAACAGACTAACAGTGTGAATCTCTCAACACCTTTATATAATCTTTACATTGAGCTGAAGATTGTGTGGAAGTTACCTGTTGAGTCTTGACCTACAGTATCTGTTGACTGGTGGGTGGTGTACAGTCACTCTCACTTTCTATCAAGCAAGTGGTGTCAAACAGCATTGCCATGGAAACGTTGATGTATGACCAGTGCAAAAAATAGCAAAACTTAACGACTTTCATTGCAGTTATTGTGACAGTTTAGTTACATAACCAGACATAATTATATAAATGTCTTCATTAAACAAGTACAAACACTATGATAAACTTGAGAAAAAACATTTCAGAGTAAAGTTTTGTTTAAGCTGTAAAAAAGAAGAAGAAAGGGCAATTTACACATAAAGCATCAGTGTTCTTGTGTTAAATTACTAATATTTATTATAAATATTCGGTTATTACAAATACCTTAAGTTGTATTCAATCTTGCCAATCAAAATGTTTATGAATTATTGAACCAGATACTTTTTTAGTGTATGTGTTAAAAAGAAGAAAAAAGTCGAAGTCTCGAAAAAAAGTTAAAATAACGAGTAAAAGTTGAAGTCACAAGAAAAAAGTCAAAATGGGAAGAAAAAAGTCAAAGTCACGAGAAATAATTCAAAATGAGAGAGAAAAAAAGTCGAAAATCACAAAAAGTCAAAATAATAAGAAAGAAGTTGAAGTCACAAGAAAAAAGTCAAAATGAGAAAAAAAGTCGAAATCATGAAAAAAAGTCAAAATGAGAAAAAAAGTCGAAATCATGAAAAAAAAGTCAAAATGAGAAAAAAAGTCGAAATCATGAAAAAAAAGTCGAAATGAGAAAAAAAGTTGAAGCCACAAAGAAAAAGTAAAAATAACAAGAAAAAGTCAAAATGACAAGAAAGAAGTCAAAGTCACGAGAAAAAAAAAATCAAAATGAAAAAAAAATAAAAGTCAAAATCGTGAAAAAAAAGTGGAAATGAGAAGAGAAAAGTCGAAGTCAAGACAAAAAAGGCAAAACGAGTTTTTGCATATAAAGTGGACTCATTTTCAGGTTCATCCTTGTATTTTGGGATTTCTACTAGAACATGTTTTAATGTTGAAAAATCACATTATTTTATACAGTCTGTCTGAATATACCTGTATTCGCTTTCTGTCTCAAATGCTCCATTTTAGCGCCTGTCTCTTTAAGCTTCAGTAAAGTTTACAGTCTGTTCGGGTTGTGATATACTTTTTGTAAAAATCTGTTTTCACGTTGATATTAAAGAGGCTTTTTTTTGCAAATTCTTTTTAAAAAGGCCAAATTATATTGACCATGATTTCATGTGTAAAAGCAACAAAAGGGTGAAACATCAAAGGGGATGAATTCTTTTTATAGGCAGTGTATGTGTGCACTCTCACAGGAATGACTGGATGGACTTGTCAGTTTTCTCAATATGAGCTTTATTTTACTCTCACTAAACATATTGAGCATGAACAGAAATATGAATATGAGCTGAGATAAAGAGGTAGCTGCTACATCTCATCATGATGGTTTTTTGTGTTGTAGTTGCGGTCCTGAACTCAGAACCTGAAGTCCAGACTTCTGGCCCAAAGTCATATCCAGGTCCCTGAAGCTCAGCCTCCAGGAGTTAGCCTGAGCCGTCCCTGTTGCCAGGTCTGATCCGGTCCCTCTCAGTGCCTGATGCGTCTGATGGACTGGATCTTTGGGGTCTGGCAGTGGGAGCCCCAGTTCCTCCAGTGCTGGTAGTCTCCACTGTGTCTCTCACACTCCATGATGTACTGCTGGCCTCGGTAGCCGGGGTACTCATAGCACACGAAGCTGGAGACACAAGAAGTAAGATGAGATAAATTATTGTTTGTGATCGGCTTGTTGGCATCTCTGTTCTGTCGCTTCTTGTTATTTATCAGACAATGTGCTGATATTAGGTTCATTTATTTGCACAGTTATTAATAATAACATAAAATGACAAAGATAATAAATAATGTAAAGTGCAGGAAGAGGCAGAAAACCTAGATCGGCTTATTTAAAGCTTCCAACCTAAAATTTCCTCCTTCGCTTAAATCTAGAAATAAGCATGTGGAATGCTTAAAATAAGAAATTAACTCTTAAAACAAGATAAATTAAAGCTGCAAGCAGCGTTGAACTGGCCCGAGCAGAGTGACCTGCACATTATTTCTTTCTTTATCTTAATTATCTTAATTTAAGAAATCTTGTCAAGTGAAATTGTCTGTCCATACAGCAAGATCATTTGCACAACTGTAGCACTGCAAAAACCAACTGACAAAAAAATAAGAAATAAATAACTAGAATTAAGCAAATACATGCTCAAAACAAGTCAAATTATCTGCCAGTGCAGATAAGTGGCTTGAAAAGCGCAACTGTAGTAATGTTAAAATAAGCCAGAAATACGTGAAACGAGCATGTTTGGAAGAAATGCTTTTGAAATAACATTTAAACTACATGCAACTCTCAAGTGGAGCCAATATTTTAGGGTAAAAACTCACCATATTCAACAGTTGAATAGATTGAAAAGCATGAAAAAGCTCACAATGTCAATCCTAAAAACAAGTCTTTAAACAAGATAATTACATAAGGACATAATAATAATACTAATAATTAAATAAGCACATAAAGCTATGGCGTTATGTTTGTTTTTATCTTGTTTTTAGACACCGCTTTTTGCACTTCAGAACCTTTTTGGACATAGCTCAGAGGAAGAAGCTCCTGAGTTACTGTGAGGGTAAATCAGCTTGCGTATGTGTGTGTGTGTGTGTGTGTGTGTGAAGCAGCTGTGCTCAGGGAGGATCTGAGAGAAACAGCCTGGGGAGTCCCAGAGAGACTCCTGGTGTGAGAAGAGGAGGAGGAGGAGAACAAAGTCAGAGGAGGAGGAGGGCCAGGGGAGGAAACCAGCAGGTTCCCGCTGGTTTCATTATTCTCCACAACTTTTTTAGTAACATTTTTAGAGATGATCTCGCTGGTAGGACAGGCAACGATTGCATCATACATTAATGTCTTCCTCTCTCTACATCAGGGGTCTTAAACTCAAATTATCTGGGGGCCGTTGGAGGCTGTATCAAAATGACCAAAAATAGATACAAAATTACTAAAAAAAGACACAAAATGACAAAAAAAGACACAAAATGACCAAAAAATACACAGAATTACAAAAAAACCCACACAATTATTAAAAAAAGACACAAAATGACAAAAAAAGACACAAAATGACCAAAAAAAGACACAAAATTACTAGAAAAAGACACAGAATTACCAAAAAATGACACAAAATTACTAAAAAAAACGGCACAAAATAAGCAAAAATAGACACAAAATTACTGAAAAAACAGAAAAAAAATGTCTTAAAAGGACACAAAATGACAAAAAAGACACAGAATTACCAAAAAAAGTAACAAAATTATGAAAAAAAAGACACACAATTATTAAAAAAATACACAAAATGACCCAAAAAAGACACAAAATGACAAACAAATACACACAATTACTAAAAAAAGACACAAAATTACCAAAAAAAAAGGACAAAATTATTTTTTCCTGTCTCTTTTGGTCATTTTGTGTCTTTTTTTGGTCATTTTGTGTCTTTTTAAAGTAATTTAGTGTTTTTTCAGTCATTTTGTTTCTTTTTTTTGTAATTTTGTGTCTTTTTTTGGTCATTTTGATACTGCCTCCAGCGGCCCCCAGGTAATTTGAGATTGAGACCCCTGGTTTACATGCTCATAAATGATGCGTTCAGCGATTGTTTTTCAGCCACTTAGCATGTTCAGAGAGCAGTTTTGTCCATTTCGGGGAGCTCAGATGGAGAGCAGAGTAGTTTATTTTCAGCTAAAGGAAATTAGGAGCATGGTGAAATCATTTTCCAGGAAAAACACAAGATTTCCCAAGTGTTTGCAAATTGAATATTGGTAAACTACTCTCTAAGTTTTCCGGGACATGTGGGAGCCCTGGCTGAATGAGAGGAGAGTACAGGAAAGGGGAGAAAAGAATAAAGAAAAGGAGAAGAGAGCGAAGAAACGGATATGAAATGAAATTTGTATGTTAGTTTTTATGACTACTCATGGGGACATTTCATCGAGAATTGTACTTATTAGTTATTAAAATATGGAGGAGGAAATGAGTTGATTAAAAATTGGATATAGTTGAGAAAACAAAGAAAAATAAAGCACATTTTAAAGAGCTGCCTTGAGAGTAAAATGTGATTATACAGTAAGTGTGTAAATGAGGATTTTGTTGCTTCAATATTATCAGTATCAATTATAATAATATTTAAAGAATTCTTACAAAGAAAAATGTACCGACTGCACTGGCAGATCATTTTACTTGTTTCGAGCATGTATTTGCTTCATTCTAGTTATTTATTTCTTATTTTTTGTCAGTTGGTTTTTACAGTGTAAAAAGGCTTGTGGCCAGTTTCTTCCTGTTTAATGATCTGCAGAGGTCTCCTGCTCTCCAAAACAAACAGACACAGTGATTAAAACGGGTAATACACTACCTGTAGATCTGAGGTCTGCCCAAACGCTCAGCTCCTTTAAATCAGGACTAATCAGACTGTTTACTGCAGCGTACTCTTAACTTTAACACTTATCTGCTGTACTCTACTGCCCTTACTTTTTAACTACGCAATGTTTGACTTGTGCTTTTTATTATTTTATCTCTTTTCTTATCCTGCTGTATCTTATTTTATCTTATTTGTATTTTTATTTCTATTTCCCTGTTTTAATTGACTGTTTTTAGTGTTTTCAATTGTGTCTTGCTGTTTTTAATGTTTATATAAAACACTTTGAATCACCTTGTGTTGAATTGAAGGGGAATTCTCCTCCTCTCCACAACAAATGAACCAGATTTAACTCGTCAGTGTTCCTTGACTCATATATGGGACATAGGGGTGTTCGACACTGTTACGCATATTTCCTCAAATAGTAGCCGGGGCTTCTATTAATAAAAAATCAGTTTGGGACCCGGCTAATAATAGGGGCAGACTATTATTTGAAGGAAGCTTTTATTAAAAAAAAAAAATCAGAGCAGCTCTGACCGGCACTTTTTAGAGTGTTTTACACAGCGCATTGTAGCCAGTTACCCGGATGTCGGCCATATTGGAAGTACTCGGATGTAAACAAACAATGAACAGCACGCTGAATGTTCATTTTAAGCAGGATTTAAATGTCTAAACTATTAAAAAGCCCAGAAGAACGTGCGTAAACGGCTCGACTTTACAGAGAATGACTAGGACAGCAGGAGAAACAACCATATTTACCTACAGTACTAACTCCAAAATACAGGTGTTGTGTGGAAATCTGTTACCGTCAAATGATGTTTCCTGAACGGTGTTCTCCGTAGCATCACCTCCGCAGTTGGAGTTAGGATTTAAGTTTAAGGTTAGGCCTTGTAGAGAGAACTGTTTGGGGATAAGGTAAACTTGGTCTCATGTTAACAACTTAAAGGACGACTGGTTGGGGTCAGGTTTTTTTAAAATAATTTTGTGTCTTTTTTTGGTCATTTTGTGTCTTTTTTGGTCATTTTGTTTCTTCTTTAAGTAATTTAGTGTTTTTTCTGTCATTTTGTGTATTTTTTGGGCCATTTTGTGTTTTTTTCAGTAATTTTGTGTCTTTTTTGTAATTTTTGGTAATTTTGTGTCTTTTTTTAGTAATTTTGTGTCTTTTTTAAAGAATTTTGTGTTGGAGTTAGGATTTAAGTTTAAGGTTAGGCCTTGTAGAGAGAACTGTTTGGGGTTAGGGTATACTTGGGGTCATGTTAACAACTTAAAGGAGGACTGGTTGGGGTCAGGGGTCAGGTTGGTGCAGGTTAAGGTAAGGGGGACACATATCGACGGGGGAACAGACTTTGACATAACACCGGTAAGACACCGGGCTTATAAAAGAGGCCGGCTTTTATTTACTAAAAATTGTTTTTACACCCGGTTACTAAATGAGGCCGGTCATTAATAGGGGCCCGGCTTCAAAATTGAGGAAATACGGTATGTACAAAATGATGTTTTCCAGCTAATAAGTCCCAGCTGTAATGATTTGCAAATGTGTCTGGATGACTTACGCTCCACACTGCACGTGCATGGAGCCGACCTCGGGCCTGAACCAGCCCATGGCCTGCAGGGACGGGTAGTCGTCACACAGCTCCGTGTTCTGGCCCATGAAGTTCTCCCTCTCAAAGATCCTCATCCTGCTGCTCTCGTGAGACTGTGGGGGTGGAAAGAAAGTTAGTGTTACATAGCGTGTGTTTCTACTGAGTGTTTTGGCTCTGC
The DNA here is from genome assembly GCF_030273125.1 of Centropristis striata. NCBI lineage: Eukaryota > Metazoa > Chordata > Actinopteri > Perciformes > Serranidae > Centropristis > Centropristis striata. The sequence continues at coordinate 8,264,541 of NC_081517.1, read as the reverse complement.
CCACTCGTGAATTTATCATGATCCTGAAATAACTTGATAATATCACAAGCATGTCCAGATGTGTGCATCACTTTAAAGTGTCCTCTGGAAACACTTCTGTTGTGTTGTGGTCTTTGCAGCGTTTTCTAAATGCTGCTCTTGTGCTGTCCCTTATCAAGCCCTTATCAATCACATTACAGTTAAACAAATCAAATGCATTCATAAATGAATGATGCTAGCCCGCTAACGCTAGCATGCTATTGATCGCTGGCTAACGTTAGCACGCTATGATCAGCCGTAACGTTATAACATTGAAATTATCATCATCTTGAAATAAAGTGATAATATCAAGCGTGTCCAGACGTGTGCATCACTTTTAAATGTCCTCTGGAAACACTTCTGTTGTGTTGTGTTCTTTGCAGCAGGTTTTCTAAATGCTGAGCTTGTGTTGCCAAACTGATGAAGATGTTTTCTCAGTTTACTTGTGTTTTGTGTATTTGCATGTGTTTTCTTAAGTTAAGAACCCAATGGAAAGGCGCCTAAAGCGTGGTGGTCTTGTTTCTATTTCTGAGCTGTTTCAGTCACTTGCTGTGTGTCTTGTGATCCCTCCCTCCTCCTGTCACTCTGTCACTCACTTCCTTCTCATCTCAGCTCACTGTTTAACCTGCAGGTACTCACGGCGCAGTAGATCGGGCGGAAGGACATGAAGCGCTCGTTGTGGTAGGACAGGGCGCCGCTGTACGCCTCCCAGTTGGGGTACTCGCCCCTCTCCAGGATGAACTGCTGGCCCTGGAAGTCATGGTGCTCGAATCCCACCCAACTGGAGGGAAGAGATTAAATATCAGATGAGTGAATAAAAAACATAACCAAAATCATTCAGAATATTACAATAGGGTTCTTGCACTTTCAGTGCTCGGTCCCTAATAAAACAGACAGCTGACATTAGACAGGGTGAGAAGAATGCGAAGCACAAGGAGAGGAGATAGGCTGCAGACTGGGAATTAAACCAGTTTAGACCCTCTGCTAGTCACAGGAAACAGTGTGTCTGCCACTAGGGGTCTCTCTATCAAACAATAACAGAAGACGAAGCACAGGAATGAGTTCTTAATCCCGAAAGTGAGTAACTATTTTAACACCCTGGGGTCTATCCTCTCAATCTCAATGAGGATTTTTAATGGGCTGATGGTTAGACGGCTGAAATAATGTCTGTGTTTAACACAAGCTGAAGAGATGTTTGCATTTTGTTGTATGACATAAAACACGATAGTAAATACTCTTACTTGTGAATTTTGAGTTTTCATGTGTTTAATTACGTTAGCTCTCTATGCCATCCTTGTGGCCAGTTTCTTCCTGTTAAATTATCTCTCCAAAACAAACAGAAACAGCGATTAAAACTGATATAAACACTGAATTAAGCAGCGAGCCGAGCTGTTCCTGGGTCCAGGCTGCAGGAGGTTTTAACTAGAAGCAGAGGTCTCCTCCACTCCACAACAAATTAACCAGATTTAAACCAGTAAGAAGTTTCAAAATGTGGCTTGAAGCTGGGTAAAAAGACAATTTATGACTTCTGGCCATCACACAACAGACATGTATGATGTAAAAAAAAGAAGAAAAGAAGATATATCTGGGATTGTAAATTGCTGGAATAATTTTGAATAATGTAAGGTAATTATTCAATAAAAGATATATATATGGTTCTTAGATCTTTTAATGGGGAAAAGTTACATATGATTCATTTTAATCGACCCTCCATTTTTAAGATTAGCAAAAAAGGATGACTGAAGATGAAAAATGACCAATTAATATCAGATCTTTGTCAGGATTAGGGCTGGGTGACATATCAATATAAAAGATATATCGATATATTTTTAAATGTGATATGGATTAGACCATATCACATATATCGATATAGTTCAATTTATTTTTTTTACTTATATATAAATGCTGCCCTTACTAGGGTTTGTCATATTTAGTTCTTTTGTAATGTTCATTATTCTTTTCTCATATAAATATATTTATTTCAGAAAAAGACTGGCCTATTTTATTTCATATTCTATTTTTTTTCTTTAAGATATTTTTGTCTAAATGTGCACTTTATGCTTTGATTTAAAAAAAAAAGTTTTTAAGTTTCCAAATTTATTTTTTGACACATTTTTCTCTCCCTCTGCACTCTAGTGATGATGTCATCCACTCCAGCCTCTCCATAGGGTAACATTGGGGGGATTTTTTGACGTGTTTTTGCCGAATAATCTGAAAACCATTTGCCAACACCCTTAGAAAAGTCATAGCACACTTGTCATGGCCGAGCCGGTCGATTTGATACCTTTTTAGTGTATGTGAGGCCAAAACTCTGGGAGGAGTAGTTGAAAAAACAAAACACGGAAGAAAGGGAAGAATAAAATCTAGGATTTAGCTTGGTGAATAATTCAATATAATATATATAACATAATGGTTTTAGACCTTTTTTAATGTGGAAAAGTTACATATGATTCCTTTAATCGCCTCTCCATTTTTAAGATTACCAAAAAAAGCATGACTGAAGAGTTAAACATGACGACCAAGAAAACAAGAAGCTCTAGGAGAAGAAGGGACTGAGTTGGTATTTACTGACTGTATTTTCCGTTTTCTTGGTCTACAAATAGTACAGTTGCACCCTCAGAAATAATCATTTCTCACCAGTTTTTGCTCTGAAATACTGGAGCTAAATGTAGACTCAGCTGCTGAAGTCAGCAGGTGTTTGGCGAACAACTAGTCTGACTTTGGCAAAACACACAGCGTGACTAAGGCCTGGGCTGTTATATGAAGCTGCTCAGAGCATCGTTTTGGTCTGGATTGCGTCAAAATAGTGAGTGGGGCGCTAGTTTGCTAATAGGAGAGCATAATTAAACTCCTAAATGATTTGAAAAGGTTTTCTTACACTGAGACAGTCACCGACAGATGGCTGCAGGAGGGCTGCTAACGTATAATGAGGTGCATTGAAAATGAAAATAACTGCATTATTTACCCACACAAGAAGAAAAAGTTAGTATGTGGGAATGTTACCGATGCATTAGATACTTTTATATATATATTACAAGTTTACAAAGTTTAGTTATTTAATGTCTCTTAAAGCTGAAGAAATGTAATCACTGGTCTGGAAAAATGAAACTGTATTTTGTGGTTACAAAACTTTGACAAACTATTTCATCTATCTGGTTTTAGGACTTAATAAACTTATTGGAGCTGAGATGGATCAGACAAAGGAAATAAAGGAAACATTTATTGTCATTTTGTCAACATTTACATATTAAACACACTTTTTAAAATTGGTCTTTTGTAATATTACAATTTTGAGATGAAAGTCACAATTATGAGATCAGAGTCGAAATTATGAGATACAAGTCGTAATTTTGTGATAAAAAAGTTGAAATAAAGATTAAAAAAGTCATAATTATAAGATAAAAAGTTGAAATTTTGAGATAAAGTCATAATTTAAAGATAAAAAGTAAATTATGAAATAAAAGGTCATAATTTTGAGATAAAAAGTCGTTATAAGATGGACATACTTTTCAGAGGCCAACATTTACATATTAAACATACTTTTTAAAATGGGTCTTTTTTAATATTAACATTTTTGAGATAAAACTCATAATTTGTGATCAAAAAGTAATAATTATAAGATAAAAAGTTACAATTTTGAGATAAAAAGTCATAATTTTAGAATAAAAAAGTCATAAGATAAAAATTTTGACATAAAAGGTCATAATTTTGAGATTTAAAAAAGTTCAAATTTGAGATAAAAAGTCATCATTTTTAGATAAAAAGTCACAAGATAAAAAGTCAATTATGAGATAAAAGGTCATCATTTTGAGATTTAAAAAAATTGAAATTATGAGATTAAAAAAAGTCATAATTATCAGACAAAAAGTCAAAATTACGTGCCAAAGTTTTATTTTAAGATAAGTCAAAATTATGACATAAAAAGTTGAAATAAAGATAAAAAGTCATAATTATAAGATAAAAAGTTGAAATTTTGAGATAAAGTGATAATTTAAAGATAAAAAGTCAATTATGAAATAAAAGGTCATAATTTAAAGATAAAAAGTCACAAGATAAAAAGTCAATCAAGAGATAAAAGGTCATAATTTTGAGATTTAAAAAAGTTGAAATTATGAGATTATAAAAGTCATAATTATCAGATAAAAAGTCAAAATTACGTGATAAAGTCAAAATTTTAAGATAAAAAGTCAAAATATGACATAAAAAGTTGAAATTATAAGGTAAAAAGTCATAATTACAAGATAAAAAGTCGTTATAAGATGGACATTAATTTTCAGAGGCCAACATTTACATATTCAACATACTTTACTTTACTATACTTTAAAATTGTTATTTTGTAATATTGAAATGTTTTTGAGACAGTGAATTTTAGGTCTTCATTAAATCTAAGCCATAATCATTATAATGAGAAGAAATTAAATAAATGAAGACATGAAATATGTCATTCTGTGTGTAATGGATCTATATAATGTGTTATTTCACCTTTTGAATTGAATTACTGACATAAATAAACTTCTTCTGTGATATTCTTATTTATTGAGATGCACCTGTATAATAGTAAGTATAGGTCTAAATGTATTATTTTACAAGCTGGTCCCTTAAAGGTTGCATGACTTTTTCCTGCGCAGACACTGAGAATAAAGTATCACGTGTATTTTATTCAAAGGACAAAAACAGTGATGTGTCCTGAAATGATCCAGTGCAGAGCAACAATAAGTTGATGAGAGGTGAAGCAGCTCTGAATGGATCCACAGAGAGAAACTGCTGCTGGATAAAAGGCTGAAGAGTGATTAAAAGACCCTTTAACTCCTGTTCACTATTTCATCCTTTTTTAAAAAGGCAGAAATAAACTGACCTCTACCTCTACTGCTGAGATAGAGAGAGCTGAGAGTGACACGCTTTAAAAACAGAACTTCATCTCAAAGACACACACTTACATACAGTGGTGGAGGAAGTATTCAGATCCTTTCCTGCAGTAAAAGTACTAACATCCCACTGTGAATTTACTGCACTACAAGTAAAAGTCCTGCATTCAAAACTACTGAAGTAAAAGAAAAAAAGTATCAGCATCAAAATGTACTTAAAGTATAAAAAGTAAAAGTACTTGTTATGCAGAATGAACCCACTCAGATTGTTTTATATATTCTAAATATGTTATAATGTTATAGGATTATTATTATTGATGCATTTATGTAAGCAGCATTTGAATTTTGTAAAGATAAGGCTCATTTTAACTACTTAATATACAGTTTAATTTGGTTTAAATGTCTTATGACTTTAAATTCATCATGTTTTTTATTCTTAATCTTGACTTGAAAAGTAACTAAAGCTGTCAGATAAATGTAGTGGAGTAGAGTGTAAAGTTACAAATGTGAAGTACAAGTACCTCAAAATTGTACTTAAGCAGTGTTGGAAGAAATATTCAGATCCTTCACTTCAGTAAAAGTACTAATACCACACTGTGAAATTACTCCACCACAGTAGAAGTCCTGCATTCAAAACTTACTGAAGTAAAAGTACAAAAGTATCAGCATCAAAATGTACTTAAAGTATCAAAAGTACAGGAAATTCTAAATTAAAAAGACAATTTGCAGAATCAAACCATTAAATTATAGCCATTTGGATTAAATGTTAAGGAATAATTATTACTTGTTATTACAATTGTTGATGCATTTATGTAAGCAATGTTTTAATTGTCTAAAGGTAGGACTCATTTTAACTACTTAATATACTTTTATGTGCTTTAATTAAAAGAAAATATGCATAATCACTATAAATTGATCATGTTTTTATGTTAAATCTCCTGTAAAGTAACTAAAGCTGTCAGATAAATGTAGTGGAGTAAAAAGTACAATATTTGCCCTTAAAATGTAGTGGAGTAGAAGTATAAAGTTACAAATGTGGAAATACTCAAGTAAAGTACAAGTACCTCAAAATTGTACTTAAGCAGTGGTGGAAGAAGTATTCAGATCCCCTACTAAAGTTAAAGTAAAAGTACTAATACCACACTGTGAAATTAATCCACTACAGTAAAAGAATAAAAGTATCAGCATCAAAATGTACTTAAAGTATCAAAAGTAAAAGTACTCGTTATGCAGAATGGACCCACTCAGACTGTTTTCTATATTCTAAATATATTATTAGATTATTTGTATTGATGCATTTATATGAGCAGCATTTTAATTTTGTAAAGATAAGACTTATTTTAACTACTTAATATACGGTTTAATTTGGTTTAAATGTCTTATGTCTTTAAATTTATCATGTTTTTATGTTAAATCTTGACTTGAAAAGTAACTAAGCTGTCAGATAAATGTAGTGGAGTAAAAAGTACAAGATTTGCCTCAAAATGAAGTATTAAGATCCTTTCCTTCAGTAAAAGTCCTAATACCACACTGTGAAATGAATCCACTACAGTAAAAATCCTGCATTCAAAACTTACTGAAGTAAAAGTACAAAAGTATCAGCATCAAAGTGTACTTAAAGTATCAAAAGTAAAAGTACTTGTTACTTGTTATTACAATTGCTGATGACTTTATGTAAGCAGTGTTTTATTGTCTAAAGCAGGGATGGGCAACTTAATGCTTGAGGGGGCCACAAATTTTCATCGACTCTGCCAGAGGGCCACATATAGGACAGATATTAGTAAACTGCAATTTTAATTAAGTTTACAGTGCAGTAACTTAACATATTTCATGCTCAAATGCATTTTTAACAGTATAAATAGGAATACAAAAGGTTTGAAGCAAATAAAAAATAACCACTTACTGTGATTTCTTTTGTTTTCAGTGCAAGAACAGCAGACCAACATTAAATGCAAGAAGTAATTTTGTGCACTTTTACACTGCACTTTTAAGATTTCATGCTCAAATGCATGTAGTTGTACTGAGGGCCACTTCAAGTGAGGGTGCGGGCCGTATGTGGCCCCCGGGCCTCCAGTTGCCCATCCCTGGACTAAATGTATGGGTCCTTTTAACTACTTAATATACTTTAGTGTGCTTTAATTAAAAGAAAATATGCATAATCCCTTTTAATTGATCATGTTTTTATGTTAAATCTCGACCTGTAAAGTAACTAAAGCTGTCAGCTAAATGTAGTGGAGTAAATAGTATAATATTTGCCCTTAAAATGTAGTGGAGTAGAAGTATAAAGTAACAAAAATGGACCTCAATGTACCTCAAAATTGTACTTAAGAACAGTACTTGGGTAAATGTACTTATTTCCTTTCCACCACTGCTTACGTAAACTCTCACACACACACACACACACACACACACACACACACACACAGTGAGTGTGTGTCCACAGAGACGTGCAGGCGTACAGGCAGTGACTCACGCTCCACTCTCCACTCGGATGGAGCGGATGTTGTCCAGGCCGCAGTCATAGATGTTACAGCACTCAGAGGTGAACTCCATACACCTGCCCTGGAAGAACTCCCGCTCAAACACAGTCACCTGGGGAGAGGTCAGGACAACACAGGCATGAGTGTGTGAGTGTGTGTGTGTGTGTGTGTGTGTGTGTGTGTGTGTGTTAGGGCTGGGCGATATGGACCAAAAGTCATATTCATATCCTGATATATTTAGGCTGGATATCAATATATATACAATATTTTTTTTACTGCAAAGTGAGACCAAATGTTCAGTCAAAGTCAAATATGACATGTCACAAGTAATTTTATTAAAACTATTTATTTAAGTCAGGGGTCTCAAACTTAAATTACCTGAGGGCTGATGGAGGTAGTATCAAAATGACCAAAAAAAAAACACACAAAATGACCAAAAAAGACACAAAATGACAGAAAAAAACTAAATTATTAAAAAAACAAAACACAAAATGACAAAAAAAAAAAGACACAAAATTACTAAAAAAAGACAGAAAAAAACTAAATTAGTTAAAAGAAGACACACAATTACCAAAAAAAGACACAAAATTACACAAAAAAAGACACAAAATGAGCAAAAAAGACACAGAATTACCAAAAAAGACAAAAAATTACCAAAAAAACACAAATTACTAAAAAAAGAAACGGACAAAATTGTTTTAAAAAGACACAAAATTACCAAAAAAAAGACCCAAAATTACTAAAAAAAGACAAAAAAATTCAAAAAAAAGACACAAATTTATTATTAGTAGTAGTAAAATATAATTCTATCTGTGTGGCCTAGAGGTTAGGAAATCAGATGTTACCACAGGGGTTGCTGGTTCGAATCCCAGGACTCACGGGTCAAGAACTATTTGTTAAAAAATAGCAACAAATTGCCACATAATGAGATGTCCAAAAATGACTCCCTTGTCAAAAATGGTCAAATTTTGCCTAAAAATGCTAAAAATGGGTCAATTATAGTCTGTTGAAACATCCGTTGGCAAGATGTCAAATTGTGTAACCACAAAATGAAAATAAATAAATAAATAAATATATATATATGTATATATATATACATATATATATATATATATATATATATGATATATTTAATTGGACTTATACATATAATTACTTCATTTAAAAAACATATTTCTGGGTATTTCTACATTTACACATTTCGTCAATATTGAGAAGAACATATTCTTAAAACAACCATTTTTTTCATCATGTTGCAATGTAAACGTGGATTGTATTTTTTTTCTCATTTTAGTTCACTTTTGTTTTCCTGTATATAGATATCAGATTTTTATGACAAAAAAAATAGGTCTAATATATGGTTACACCAACTGACAATGGATTAGATCACGTCATTGACCCATATGTGATATTGTCTAATTCCATATCACATTTAAAAATATACTGATACATTTTTAATATGGATATATCGCCCAGCCCTAGTGTGTGTGTGTGTGTGTGTGTGAATATTCACCTTAAAGAAAGGAGCTGTTCCCATGCAGGGGAAGTACATGGGATGGTTCATGTGGGTTTTATTAAATCGATACATCTCTAAAGTGGAAAAAAACACAATAAAAAAAACATGGATTAGAGAAGAGGAAGAGGTGTAAAAAAATAAAAGCTTTGATTTATTGGATAAAAAGATGATTTACCTTTAAATGTGAACTACTCAAGTACTTTTTATATGTTGTAACAAACAATATTTACCTCTATAAACATTTTAATTCAACATCTTAAAAACAGTCTATAGCAGATAAAACACCTGGGTTAAATGAAGCCAAAACAAATTTTTAATCCCCTCAGGTGTGTGTGTGTGTGTGTGTGTGTGTGTGTGTGTGTGTCACCTGCTCACCTGCTGCTCCTCCTCGCGCCTCTCTCACCAAATCCTCTTTAAACGGAGACTTTGTGCTCACCTGGCGACCAGGTTTTATACCGGCGTCCACGCGACGACCTCGTGCCCGCGCGTGTGGCCCCTTCATGCCTTTGATGTGAACGAGGCGAGTTTGACCACTTCCGGTTGGGGGTCTTCAAAATTAAACCCTGCTGAACAATAAAACTGTTGGAATAATTATTTTAAATAATAGATTCTTGGGATGAAAATGAAAATATAATCAGCTAGATAATGTGATTTTGTGCTATTTTTTAGATTAGGATTTTTTATTTTACAGAGAGAATAAGATTTGTGGGTAACACTTTACCATAAGTATTTATAGACCAGTTATTAACATTTACAAAGTGCTATACAAAATTAATCTCTAAATGTTTTCAACCAATTTCTTAAAGGTATATGAATCATTTCAAAATCATTTACATACTTAATATGTTAAAATGTTATAATGAGTGCAACTAAAACTATTAATAAACTTTTAATTATAATTGAATTGTTTGTTAATGGTAAAGTAACTATAAACTTTCATTAATATACCATCTATTTGCCATTTATAAATGATGTAGTTAGTTAAACATTAATAAATTATGTATTTACCATTCTAAATGGCTATACAGTTTATAAATGATGATTCAACATTAATAAACAATAATCTGTTTAGCATTTATAAATGATGGTTATTGTAAAGTTTTACCGATTTGTGATAAGAGGGATAAGGTTTTTAGCTAACACAATTGCATTTTAAAATGTGTTTTTTTTTTTTGTAATTCATAGTCTATTTTCAATTGTATGGCCTACTCAGTATTGATGTGCCATTGCAACAGTAAAATGTTTGTCTATAACCCTAATTCCAAAAAAGTTGAGACGCTGTGAACAATTTAATTAAAAATAGAATACATTAAATTCAGATTTTATATTTACAAAAAAAACAAACACATTTTAAAATGCAATTGTGTTAGCTAAAAAGTTTATCAGTTTGACCATTGAATATAATGTCTTTGTCCTGTACTTCAATTTAAGTCTAATATTGACCATGTCAAAAAGAAGAACAAATAATTGCATTCTGTTTTATCCATGTTTTAAACAATGTTGCAACCTTTTTGGGAATTATGATTGTATTTAACATGTTGTGGTCATTGTTTTATTTTTATTTATTTATTTTTTTTTTACAGTTTTTACTGTTGTCTTTATGAAACTTTATGAAATAAAACTTAAAGGTGAATAAACCATACACTAGACTATATTTACAATACACATAATAGGTTGGGTGAGCAGTAGGGCTGGGCGATATATCGATATAAAAAATATATCGATATATTTTTAAATGTGAAATGGAATTCATTTTGTGACTTAAATAAACAGTTTCAATAAAACTACTTGTGATATGTCATATTTGACTTTGACTGAACATTTCAGGATATATATCAAATATTGATATTCAGCCTAAATATATCGGGATATGACTTTTGGTCCATATAAGTGTATATAGTGAGCATGATGTTAAGCCCTTCATTACTTTACTTTGCCTCCTTCAGAGCTATTAAGGTGTTTTATTTTGAAGGCAGGAGGAAGAAGACTTTCAGTATTTCTATGTCTAACTGTGATCAACTTGACTCAGGTGAGCGCGACCCTCCCGTGCGCGCCTTTGTGCGCGTGCTTTGCTTCACAAACTGTCCGTGTGCGCGCCCCCGTGAGCGCGCCGCTCGCCCCTCTCTCTGTCTTTGTAACGTATGCGGCCTGTCGACTCAGCAGGTCCGTCTATACAGCAGGACAGAGGTGAGGGGGAATGCGGCCTGTTGTTGCTCTATTCGTATAGGTCAGCAGAGCCATCGTATGGAGCAACAATGGCCGGCTATAGGCAGAGAATGAGGAGGATTTGGAGCGCCATCCGGGGAGCCGGGTTCAATAGTGGTATCAAAATTGGAGGAAATTGGGACAGAGAAATTACATTAACCATCTGGAGTCTCCAAATCCATCATCAAAAAGATTACACAAAATTACCAAAAAAAGACACAAAAAAGACACAAATGACCAAAAAAGACACAAAATGAGAAGACAGAATAACAAAAAAAAAAAAAAACCCACAGAAGACACAAAATGACACAACAGACACAAAATTACCAAAAAAGACACTAATGTCCAAAAAAAGACTCAAAATAACTAAAAAAAGACACAACAACAGACACAAAATTACCAAAAAAAAACACAAAAAGACACAAATGACCAAAAAAGACACAAAATGAGAAGACAGAATAACCAAAAAAACCCCCACAGAAGACACAAAAAGACACTTAAAATGACCAAAAATCTAAAAAATTGTGTGTATTTTTTGTCATTTCGTGTCTTTTTTTTAAGTAATTTTGTGTCTTTTTATTAATTTTTTTTTTTTTTACTTTTTTAACTTTTTTGTCTTTTTTTGTATTTTTGTGTCTTTTTTGTGTCATTTTGTGTCTTTTTTTTTTTAAAAGTCATTTAGGGATTTTTTCTGTCATTTTCTGTCTTATGTTTTTAGTAATTTTGTGTCTTTTTTTGGTCATTTTGATACTGACTCCAGTGGAGAATTTGAGTTTGAGACCCCTGTTTTACAGTGACAAACATGGATAGAAAAGTGCCCTCGGTGGCTTATTTCTAGTGTTTATATTATTCTGCAAATTTTTAGTACAAGAAAAAATAAACACACGGAAAAAGAAAGCAATAACTTTGTTGCTATGTCAGTATTTAATGAAACTGTTACATCCACAGAACAATTTTGTACTGATGTTTTAATGTTAACTTCACCTCCAGTCCATCACTAGGTCCACAATAAGCCACGGTTGCCATAGCAACACCCCCCCCCCCCCCCCCCCACCTCCCCCAAACTCATCTGGTTGTTGGTGGTTGACATTTAATCTAGAGAGCCTGAGGAGGCTGACACCTCAACATGTTCACTGACACACATCTACAGAGAGGACACCAAAGTCACGACCACCACCATTTTTCTAACAGAATTTACAAACTTTCTCCACTATAACGGCTTTGCACCGTTATTTAACCCTTTATAGGGCACTCTTGTTAATTGAAAATGTCAATCCTGAAGTGTTATTGGAGGATATTACAAGACTTTTTGCAAAATGTTTCATTTTTATATTGCAAATCGAGGTCATCTGAGTCATTATTATTATTATATTTATTTTAGTCTCTTTCCCACATCAACCCTAAATAGATAATAACACATGGTAAGGCTAAATTGAAATCATTTCATTGTTCTCCAATGCTGGAAAAAAGCTAAATAAGATCATGACTCTACTCCAAATATTATGAATACAAAAACAAAGATGAAAAAATATGACAAGGCCATTCTTGCTTGTTGTATGGAGGCCGCCGGGGTGGGGGGCTTGAAAGTATATTTTAGATAGAAAAGGGGGGCCCAGTAGAAAAACTTTAGGAACCACTGCCATAGAGGACTAACCTTTAACCCTCCGGAGTCTCCAAAAGCGCCAAAGCATGGTTTCTTCATCACACCCAGATGTAAAAACAAAGCTGACCAAAAGAAGACACAAAATGACAAAAAAAGACATAAAATGAGAAGACAGATTAACCCCCCCCCCAAAAAACCCCACAGAAGACACAAAATAACTAAAGAAAGACACAACAGACACAAATGACCAAAAACCCACAGAAGAGACAAAATGACAAAAAAAGAAAGAAAAAAAGACACAAAAACCCCCACAAATTACCAAAAAAGACATGAAATAAATAAAAAAGACACAACAACAGACACAAAATTACCGAAAAAGACACAAAAAGACAAAAAAAAGACGCAACATGAGCAAAAAAGACACAAAATGACCAAAAAGACACGAAAAAGACACAAATGACCAAAAAAAGACACAAAATAACTAAAAAAGACACAATAGACACAAAATTACCAAAAAAGACACTAAAAGACACAAAATGACTAAAAAAGACACAAAATGACCAAAAAGACACAAAATGAGAAGACAGACTAACCCCCCCCAAAAAACCCCACAGAAGACACAAAATAACTAAAGAAAGACACAACAGACACAAATGACCAAAAAAGACACAAAATAACTAAAAAAGACACAAAATGACCAAAAAAGACACGATTCAAAAATGGACAAAATAGCCCAAGACTCCAAAGAGTTTACTCATGAATTTTATTGTAGGGTATACAGCATTATCTGCTGGGAGACCCTCAACATGCTGAAGCAGCAACCTCCTGGTCTCCTGCCAGCACTGGAATATGTAGATTTGGTGCAATATTGGCCCCTTTCTATGCAAATTAGTCTCTTTTTGCCAAAACAGTCCAAATTACAAAGATCAGTGCTAACAGCCAGGTGTAGTTACAGTTAACCCTCTGGAGTGTCCAAAAGCTCCAAATCCAGACTTGTTGACTCCATCCAGACTAGAAAACAAAGCAGCGTGGAGTCCTACTGTAAATTTGCCTCTAAAGTTCTGGCTGTAAACTCCATGAGGCCAGTTTCAGTTTGATGATGATATACCAAGTAAAACTGGAGACAAGCTCAAATATATTTAGTATAAAATGATAGAACTGGATGTAACCCTCTTATATGTTTTATTTGACACCTTTGTTCACATTTGCAACATTTAAAATTATTAATTGAGTATGATAGTATGATATATAAAAAAAACACAAAATGAGAAGACAGAATGACCAAAAAAAAAACCCCACAGAAGACACAAAATTGCAAAAAAAGACACAAAAAGGACCCAAAAAAGACACAAAATTACAAAAAAGACACAAAAATGACCAAAAAGACAGAAAATGAGAAGACAGTATGAGAAAAAACAACAACACAGAAGACACAAAATCACCAAAAATAGACACAAAATGTCTAAAAAAACCCCCCCACAAAATGAGAAGACATAATGACCAAAAAAAAAGAACACAGAAGACACAAAATGACAAAAAAAAAGACACAAAATGAGAAGACAGAATGACCACAAAACAACACTGAAGACACAAAATGACCAAAAAAACATCAGCATCTTCATGAGTTTCCAGCTCAAACTCCCATGCACCACCCAGTTCTACTACAGCATTCCTGAAATATATATGAAGAGAGAAATGAATAAATAACTAGATTCTGCTGCTCCTGAGAAGGTTTCTGATTCAGTCTGGCTCCTGTTGTCTCCTCAGCTGATATATGCTGTATGAACCTGGACTGAGCACAATAACTTTTGGACGAGTCGATGATTGACACGAAGCAAAGTTATCCTTTTGTGTCTTGTGTGAAAATACACATATTAATCTTTGAAAACTTACTTTCTGCTGCATTAAAATGTGCTAAATCTGATCTATGAAACAGAAAAGCACGTCTGTCTCAATTGCATATCAGCTTTGGAGTAAATTAAGAGCTAGACCCTTTACAACTGATGCACTGGCCTCAAGAGTATTTATACTTTGGCACATGCACACTGTAAAAAAAATTCCGTTGCTTTTACAGAAAAAAATGGCAGCTGTGGTTACCAGAATAATTCTGCAAAAAATACAATACAAATGTAAACAACTTTACACCCTCCCTCTAAAGCACTGGCTTCAAACTCCAAGCCAGAAGTCATAGTATAAACATATAGAACTAAATGTTTTCCTCATTTTACATCTTATATGTTATATTTGTACTTTTGCATTTAAAAATTCTGCATTGAGCGTGATTGTGTTTTAAAAGGTACATTTTTTTTTGCATAATTTGCAAAATCAGATTTTATGTTGGAGGTTTTTTTTTCTTTCTTTATTTGGCTTCAAAATGTTCATCTAGTAAGTCAAAGTGAAAAAATAATTATCAGGTCATATAGGTGAGGTTGTGCGGAAAAAATGATACCAACATGGCGTGGTGAACATTTATAAGTGGCAGAATGAAAAGTATGCAAACAATGACACTATTTAGTAAATTATGGTCCCATTTAGAGTAAAATAGAAGATAAAATATGCTATAGGGTGTGGCTACCTGGTGACCAACAGGTCGTTACCATGGCAACATGTCAATCAGGATAGATGTAACAATGCGTATCCATGGCACTATGTTTTGAACGTGTTTTTTGTGTTTTAGTCTCAGCTGCAAAAATGTATATATGTGTATTTGCACTGTAATATCATTAAGGTAATATTCTTTGTGAATTAATCGCTATCAGCGACTGCCAACCATCCTTTGTGAATTCTAAAGCTAACGAAGGGACAATGAAGCTTTGTGAAGCATTTGATTTACTTTTTGACCCCACTAGATGGTCTTGGCTTAAAAAAAGGCTTTAGTTATGGTAACTGAGTGTGTTTTTAAACCCTTTGTTGAATAAAGAGCCCCATCTAGTGGGCTCCGTAAATAAAGCAAATACTTCATGAAGCTTTGTTGTCCCTTCACTAACTAAAACTATAGGTCCACAAACCAGTGGGTGGCATTATATGATAGTTTGTCCACTTCTTATATACAGTTGTTATATACTGTGTCTACAGTCTATGAGCTAAGAATAAACTTAATAAAGTTTTCTGAAAAAGTTTACCTTCATTTAACAGACATGTAGTGTATGAGGACGCATTTTTAGTCCTTATATCATGGGTCTCAAACTCGCGGCCCGCGGGCCAATTGTGGCCCTCGTGATGATATTTTGTTGTGTGTGGAAGGTCCCTTTAACTCCTTTTTTTTGGTAATTTTGTGTTCTATTTTTTTGTAATTTTGTGTCTTTTAAAAAAAAAAAAAAATTGTGTCTTTTTTAATAATTGTGTGTCTTTTTTGGTAATTCTGTGTCTTTTTTGGTAATTCTGTGTGTTTTTTGGTCATTTTGTGTCTTTTTTGGTCATTTTGTGTCTTTTTTTTGTAATTTTGTGTCTTTTTTTGGTCTTTTTTTTTGTAATTTTGTGTCTTTTTTTGGTCATTTTGTGTCTTTTTTTTGTAATTTTGTGTCTTTTTTTGTAATTTTGTGTCTTTTTTGGTCATATTGTGTCTTTTTTTTGTAATTTTGTGTCTTTTGGGTCATGTTGTGCCTTTTTTTGTAATTTTGTGTGTTTTTGTGTCCTTTTTTGGTAATTTTGTGTCTTTTTTAAGTAATTTAGTTTTTTTCTGTCATTTTGTGTCTTTTTTTTGGTCATTTTGATACTGCCTCCAGTGGCCCCCTGGTAATTTGAGTTTGAGACCCCTGCCCTATATGGATTGATATACTGATGGATAAACAGATGAATGGACTGATGGAGTGACCAACGGACAGATTTTCTGTTTTTTTAGTAGCATTGTCACACTAAACTTCTTTCCTTTACCCTTTAAACTTGGTTTTGCTCAGACAGAATGATGTCACATTGTCAAGTATTTTTGACTTTCATTTCCTCAGCAGAAGATCACAGACACAGAACATAAAACACCTGTATATTAAAGGCCTTTATGTGAAGTGTCAAATCTAATATCTCACTGCAGGCGCAATGAAGTGCTGTCTATCTATTCCTGGACACTGTGAAAGGAGATGAGTCAAACTTGAATTAAATTTGAAGGTTTTTTTATTCACACACTTCAGCCTTGCACCAGATTCTTATCAAAGGGCTTCTTTGAAGGGCAGGTTTTAATAGTTCACATGGGAAATTTCTCGACTTTTCTTGTTCTTTTTCATCTTTTCCCATCAGATCAGCTGCAGTATATTTTTACTCTTACAGCTAAGCAAACACGCTGTGATTCTATACAACAGGCTGCTCATTCTAAAAACACTGATCATCTACAAAACATGAAGGCAACAAGATAACCTTTTGGAATTATGTTCATGTAAGGCAGGGGCCTCAAACTCAAATTATCTGGGGGCCGCTGGAGGCAGTATCAAAATGACCAAAAAAGACACAAAATGACAGAAAAAAGACACAGAATTACCAAGAAAAGACACAAAATGACCGAAATAGGACACAAAATGACTAAAAAAGACACAAAATTACAAAAAAGGACACAAAATGACTGAAAAAACGCTAAATTACTAAAAAAAGACACAAAATGACCAAAAAACACACAGAATTACCAAAAAGACACAAACTTATTAGAAAAAGACACAAAATGACCCAGAAAAGACACAGAATGACCAAAAAAGACACAAAATTATTAACAAAGACACAAAATTATTTTGAAAAGACACAAAATTACCAAAAAAGACATGAGATTATTAAAAAAAGACATGAGATTATTAAAAAAAAAGACACAAAATTACCCAAAAAAGACACTAAATTACCAAAAAAAGTAATTAAAGGGACCTTCCACACACAACATGGTAAAGTGCCATTCATATAAAACTCACATTAAACTTTCATATCAAGGTGGGGGCCACAAAATATCATCACGAGGGCCACAATTGGCCCGAGAGTTCGAGACCCCTGATGTAATGTGAATGTGAAAAAGGTATAGTGCTATAAAACACATTCCAAGGATATAAAAGATATACATATACTGTATTGCAAATATTATATATATGTAATTTCAAAACTTTATTTGTTACAGTCTTTGAATGTTTCTTTCTAAACTACTTTATGCTGCCATTTTTCCTATAGTTTCTTTAGAAAAAGAGACCGTATATTTCAACTAGGGCTGGGCGATATATCGATATATAAAAAAGATATCAATATATTCTTAAATGTGATATGGAATTAGACCATATATTGCATATATTGATATAGTTCTTTTTTTTCTTTCTTTATATATAAATGCTGCCCTTACTAGGGTTTGTCATATTTAGTTCTTTTGTAATGTTTGTTATTCTTTTCTCATATAAATATATTTATTTCAGAAAAAGATTGGCCTATTTTATTTCATAGGGTATTTTTTTATTTAAGATCATTTTTTTAATCTAAATGTGCACTTCATGGAGCTTTGATTAAAAAAAAAAAAAAAGGTTGTCCTATTGTTATTCAATATTTATGTTCACTTAAACAAACGGTTTCAATAAAACTACTTGTGACATGTCATATTTGACTTGAACTGAACATTTGCTCTCACTTTGTGATTAAAATATCGGGATATATATCGCATATCGATATTCAGCCTAAATATATCGGGATATGGTTAAAAATGCATAGTCTTTTATACTACCAGTGTGTACGCAGTGTTATTTTAATGATCTATTATATGATTTAAAGGTATGTTATGTGACATTTCTGCATTTAAGTTTCTAAAAATGGTTAGACGTGTTGATTTGTCATCCAGTTTTTGAACCACATATTTACAATTCACATTTAAGATCTTGATCATTTTCATCATGTTACTATATATTATAAGTGGATGAAAAATGTAGATTTACATTGTATATCTTGATCTTTAGTTAACATAGAAACTAGCTGAGCAAACGTAATGACACGAGATTATTAAAAAAAGACACCAAAATTACCAAAAAAGACACAGAATTACCAAAAAAGACACAAAATTATTAAAAAACACACAAAAGTATTTAAAAAAGACACAGAATTACAAAAAAAGACACAGAATTACCAAAAAAGACACAAAATTATTAAAAAAAGACACAAAGTTATTAAAAAACACACAAGATTATTAAAAAGACACAAAAATTACCAAAAAAGACACAGAATTACCAAAAAAGACACAAAATTATAAAAAAAAGACACAAAGTTAATAAAAAAGACACAAAAATTAAATAAAAAAGACACAAAATTACTAAAAAAGACACAAAATTATTAAAAAAGACACAAGATTATTAAATAAGACACAAGATTATTACAAAAGACACAATATTACCAAAAAAATGGTTTGTAATTTTTGGTAATTGTATGTCTTTTTTTTTGGTATTTTTGACATGTTTTTTGGTAACTTTGGGCCTTTTTTGATAATTTAGTGTCTCTTGTTGAAATTTCACCCCCCTTTTTTTTTTTTTTTTTTTACATCTTTTTTTGGTCATTTGGTGTCTTTTTCTTAGTCATTAAATGTCCTTTTTTAGATTTTTTGTTGGTCTCTTATGTCTTTTTTCTGGTAATTCTGTGTCTTTTTTAAGTCATTTTATGCCTCCTTTTTAAAATGTCTTCTTGGGTGTTCTGTTGGGAAACATTTAAGGTTCATTGTTAGTCATTTTATGTCTTTCTTTTTGGTAATTTTGTATCTTTTTTTCTTTCTTTTTGGTAATTTTGTATCTTTTTTTCCTTTGTTTTTGGTAATTTTGTATCTTTTTTTCTTTCTTTTTGTAATTTTGTATCTTTTTTCCTTTCTTTTTGGTAATTTTGTATCTTTTTTTTCTTTCTTTTTGGTAATTTTGTATCTTTTTGTCTTTCTTTTTGGTAATTTAGTATGTTTTTTCCTTTCTTTTTGGTAATTTTGTATCTTTTTTTCTTTCTTTTTGATAATTTTGTATATTTTTTTCTTTCTTTTTGGTCATTTTGTATCTTTTTTTCTTTCTTTTTGGTAATTTTGTATCTTTTTTTCTTTCTTTTAGGTAATTTTGTATCTTTTTTCTTTCTTTTTGTTAATTTTGAATCTTTTTTCTTTCTTTTTGGTAATATTGTATCTTTTTTTCTGTGTTTTTGTTAATTCTGTATCTTTTTTTTCTTTCTTTTTCGTAATTTTGTATCTTTTTTCTTTCTTTGTGGTAATTTTGTATCTTTTTTCTTTCATTTTGGTAATTTTGTATCTTTTTTTTTCATTTTGGTAATTTTGTATCTTTTTTCTTTCATTTTGGTAATTTTGTATTTTTTGTTTCATTTTGGTAACTTTGTATCTTTTTTCTTTCATTTTGGTAATTTTGTATCTTTTTTCTTTCATTTCGGTAATTTTGTATCTTTTTTTCTTTCTTTTTGGTAATTTTGTATCTTTTTTTTTCTTTATGGTAATTTTGTATCTTTTTTGGTAATGTGAATCCTTTTTATACGTCTGCTAAAAGAAAGTTTATTTTTTATTTTTATCAATGTCCTTTTAGATGTCGGGGCGTGGTTGAATCTAGTCACGTCAGAATAACCTCCTCCAGTCGTGAATAGGAGACAGGATGCATAAATCAGACGTACTATGTCCCAGGGTTCCCACTGAACTTCTCCTGGCCTCAATCAAATTTCACTTTAGATGCAAGTGCACAATTCAGCTCTTCCCTCAGTCCTCCATTGACCTTTTGCCTGATGCTCACTTGAGCCCGACGATTCAAGGGAAATTCAAATTGCAGGATTAATGAGGCCACTGGATCCAAGACGAGTCGTTTTTAGCCTCTGGAGCTCATCTGGTGAAGAGCTGCAGCTCTCTTCTCCGTCGTGAACCCTTGATGTTACAGATGACGTGACCTCTGAGATATATTCGGCCACTTTGCTTTCTCCCTTGAGCACATTTTAGAATAGGCGCCTCATGGATGAACACTCACCCCGATATTCTACCAACCCACGCTAAAAATAAAAGGCAGAGGGCTTTAATTTAATAGCAGGGGTCTCAAACTCAAATTACCCGGGGGCCACTGGAGGCAGTATCAAAATGACACAAAAAAGACACAAAATTACAGAAAAAATACACAAAATGACTAAAAAAAGATGCAAAATTACAATTACAAATTACAAAAGAGACACAGAATTACCAAAAAAATACACAAAATTACTAAAAAAGACACAAAATGATTAAAAAAGGACACAAAATTACTAAAAAGAGACACCAAAATTATTTAAAAGGACACAAAATGACCAAAAAAAGACACAAAATGACTGAAAGAAATCACAGAATTACCAAAAAAGACACACAATTATTTAAAAAAGACACAAAATGACCAAAAAAAGACAGAATTACCAAAAAAGACACAAAATTATAAAAAAAAGAAACAAAATGACCCTAAAGACACAAAACAATTTAAAAAATACACAAAATTACCCAAAAGATACAAAATTACTAAAAGACACACAAGATTATTTTAAAAGACACAAAATTACCCAAAAAGACACAAAATGACCAAAAAACCCCACAAAATTACTAAACAAGACAAAATTATTCAGAAAAAGACAACATTACTAAAAAGAGACACAAAATTACCAAAAAAAGACACAAAATTACTAAAAAAGACACAAAATAAATAAAGAAAAATACATTAAATGACACAAAAAGACACTAAATGACCAAAAACCTCCACAAAATTACTAAAAAAGACAAAATTATTCAGAAAAAGACACAAAATTACTAAAAAAGAGACACAAAATTACCAAAAAAGACACAAAATTACTAAAAAAGAGACACAAAATTACCAAAAAAGACACAAAATTACTAAAAAAGACAAAATTATTCAGAAAAAGACACAAAATTACTAAAAAGAGACACAAAATTACTAAAAAGAGACACAAAATTACCAAAAAAAAAGACAAAATTACCAAAAAAGTAATTAAAGGGACCTTCCACACACAACACGGTAAAGTGCCATTCACATAAAACTCACATTAAACTTTTATATCAAGGTGGGGGCCACAAAACATCGTCATGAGGGCCATAATTGGCCCGCGGGCCGCGAGTTTGAGACCCCTGTTAATAGCCTTCTCCCTTAGTGATGACGAGGTTCAGATTATTGTCCATGCAACACTCTGAACCTCTTTGCTCAGGTTATTGCTTCTCTCCTCTTATTGCTTCTGTTATTGTTTGTCCCAGCGCCTCTTGATTACAGCGCTGATGGGAATAGTGTTGAATAATTTTGTGACAGGCTCTTAAAAGTGAACCTGGTCAGCCTGGCGGCCATTATTATCTAACTACTACTAGGGTGAGGGCTTTGCCTCTAACAGCACTCTCATTTAGTTCATGGATTCATGTCAGAATCAATATTAGGTCATTTTATCTGCCATCATTCGACATCATTTGATTCCAAACACAAATAATGTACAAAGCAGCTAATAACTTACTTCCAATTAATATACAAAACTTCTTTAAGGGTCGAAACGGGAGATGGGACGAGATATCAAATAACTTTTTTCTTTTCTTTTTTTTTTCTTTCTTTTTTTTCTCTTTTTTATTGTGCAATAATACAATACAGTGAATTAGACAGACAGGGATTGAATATCAAACAACGCCAATAATGGTACCCCTGTCTGTGTGTGTGTGTGTGTGTGTGTGTGTGTGTGCGCGTGTGCGTGTGTGCGTGCATTTTTCAGTTATAGATCTAGCAGTTAAGTATTAATATATGATAATAAATATTATGTATTATTATTAGACAGAGAAAACGTTACTACTAAAATGTAAATAGAACTAGAACATTTCCTCTGGTGAAATTGTGAAAGGGCCACACTGCCAGTGTGTGTACACTATGATGAGATTCTTCAGAGATTTCAAACAATTAATACTAGGAATGTTGTCATACTATATAATATACAAGGAGCACACCTACAACAAACATTCCTTTTCAAGTATTTATTTATACAGCAACCTATGACCTTTAACCTCAAAATGTGTGTGTGTGTGTCTGTGTGTGTAATGTGTATCTGGAGGAGTGTGCACGCTTACACGCGCAGTTGTGTGTGTAATTAAAATCACATAACGTTATCGTGTGTGTGTGTGTGTGTGTGTGTGCGTGCGTGCGTGTGTGTTTGAAGCATGTGCATCTGGAGGAGTGTGCACGCTTACGCCTATGTGTGTGTGTGTGTGTATCTGTAACTGGAATCAGAGCAAAGATCAAAGGCAATCAGAGCAGAGCAATCAACAGAATTAACTGCCACCAACTGCCAATGTTCCGGAACAGAGGTGGACAGACTGGAATTTCTGGCCTCGAACAGAAAGCCTTTTTGGCAAAACCATAATACCTATCATTGATCCGACTTCACTTTGAGTGTCCTGAGTTCTTCCTGAACGTCTACATATGTTTTTTTTTTTAAGAAAAATGAAAATATAGCTTTGTTAGAGCGATCTAAAAAAACTGTTACATCTCCCTTTTTCAGAAATGTTCCTGCGTTTTTAATATGGGAGCCAATGAGGCTGTTGGTGCATGTTGGTGGCGCATCTGTGCATCCTACGCCCAAACTATAACTCTGACAGCTTTACCAGAGGATTGTGAGTGAGAAGACAAATTTTCCTATGTTTCTATGTATAAATTATTTCTGTAGAGTGGAATTTGTGGCCTGGAGCGCAGTTTTACCACCAGTGACAGCACCTCTGGCTGCTGTCACTGTACCGGAACATTCAGGTGGCAGTTAATTATGTTGATTGCTCTGCTCTGATTGCTTTTGATCCTTTGATGTGATTCAAGTTACAGATACACGCACACACACATGCGCGCAAGCGCGCACACTTCTCAAGATACACATGCTTCAAACACAAACACACACACACACACACACACACACACACACAGGTAAGGTTATGTGATTTTAATTACACACACACACACACGCACACAGGTAACTTTATGCGATTTTCGTTACACACACAACTGCGCGCGTAAGCTCACACACACCTCCAGATACACATGTTTCGCTCTCTCTCTCTCACACACACACACACACACACACACACACACACACACACACACACACACACATTTTGAGGTTAAAGGTCATAGGTTGCTTGTTGTAGGTGTGCTCCTTGTATATAATATAGTATCATAACATTGCTAGTATTTAGTACTAGTATCTATCTATCTATCTATCTATCTATCTATCTATCTATCTATCTATCTATCTATCTATCTATCTATCTATCTATCTATCTATCTATCTATCTATCTATCTATCTCCCTGTCTCTCTCTCTCTCTCTCTCTCTGTCTCTCTCTCTCTTTGATGATGGGGGTATTTCTATTCTGTGGGGGCTGTGGTGAGCTCAGCGACTTTGCTTCTGTCTCTATAATCCCTCTCTCTGAGCGCCAGCGTATAAAAGCCCTGAGGGGCCTGGCCCACTCTCACACAGACCACCAGTCTCACCCTGAGTCTACTCCATACGCACACACTGCCACAGGTAAGACAGTGGACAAAAAAAACCCATACAGAACGAGCAAAGAACAGATAGAGAGCAAAAATAACCTGGTATAATACCTAAAAACAAGAAAAGTCTGCTGTAGTTTGAGCTCAAGATATGATAGTCAAACATTGTTGGTGAAATGTGAATTTATTTTTTGGACAAATCAATAAATCTCTTATACTCAGAGTTTATTCTGAGTATAAATTCTGCAAAAATAATGTTTAAATCTTGAGTGGTAGAACCTTAAATATAACTTTAAAATGTGTTTAATTTGGCAAAAACAGCATTTAAATGCATTAGAGTTTATTCTGAGTATAAATTATACTAAAATATTGTTTAAATCTTGACTGCTGGAACCTTAAATATAACTTTAAAAATGTGTTTAATTTGGCAAACATAGCATTTAAATGCATTAATGTTCCGTTTTTTTGTTTTTTTTCCAAAAATGTATTTCATTCATTAGCTGTCAATAAATCTCTTATACTGAGAATAAACATTACAGTTTATTCTGAGTATAAATTATGCTAAAATAATGTTTAAATCTTGACTGCTGGAACCTTTAATATAACTTTAAAAATGTGTTTAATTTGCCAAACACAGCATTTAAACTGCATTAATGTTCTATTTTTTAAAAAGTTTTTTTTAAAATTCTGGCTCAAAACTTAAAAGTTTAATACATAAATGTGTTTATATGTATGTTATATGCACGTGTTTTACTGAAGAATTCATTTGGGCTTTTTTGATGGTTTTTTTTGTCGGAAAGGGTTTCAAATTTTATTCTAAAATGGGCGAGATAATAACTTGTGTGGTGAAGTTTGATTTTAATTTGGCTTTGTTAGGGATGACATGTATGAAAATAATTAGGTTTTGGGGTGTGGAGGTTTGTATTTATTCCTACATTGTAAATAATCGCTGTGAAATCTACAGTTATTTACTGTATTATCCACAGTTCCTCACTGTGTTTGATTTTTACAGTATAGTGCTGTATAATTTACAATAAAAGTCGGTCCTTGTGACAAAATTACAGCCGTCAAAACATTACTGTAGAAAAAACACAGTAAACAGTGTAGTACTGTGAAAAGTAAAGTAAACTACTGTATTTTTCCATTTTTATCATAATTTTGATCAGAATCAGTCCTATACAAATGCTGTTTAAATAATTAACTTACAGTTTTTCATACAGAACACAGTATGGAAATCAATTGTAAAACAGTTAATATATTAATATTATTTTGTTTAGTGTATAGAGTAATCACTTGAAATTACTAATTATTTCTATAAAAAGTAATGATGAAATGATTATCAAATTAACAACATTGTTTACTGTGCTGTATTGCCATAAACAGTTCCATTAAACATCACAATGTTTAACTGTTTTTTATTCTTACAGTAAACTAATCAGTACTGTAAACACAACTAAAAAATCAGTGTTTAAATTTCTTTTTACAGTATAAAAAAGTACTGTAAATAAAAATACAGTAGTTCTACTGTAAATAATAATTACAGTAAGTTACTTGTTAATTGCTGCCAATAAGTTACTGTTAAAATCACAGTAAATTATTTACAGTGTAGACATTAAACTAACCTCTTCAAGAGACTATAGGGGTGAGCTAAACCAAATTTAATCTAAATTTCTGAATAAAGTATTATTTAATATTATTTCTGATGACTTTGCATTTAAAGAGGCACAAGAAAATATTATAATAAATAATTGAAACAAACTGTCTATACCATGGGTCTCAAACTTGCGGCTCGCTGGCCGATTGCGGCCCTCATGACGATATTTTGTGGCACCTTTAAAGGTCCCTTTAATTACTTTTTTTGGTAATTTTGTGTCTTTTTTGGTAATTTTTTATCTTTTTCAAAATAATTTTGTGTTTTTTTTAAATAATTTAGCGTCTTTTTTAAAAATAATTTTGGGTCATTTTTTTAAGTGATTCTGTGTCTTTTTTTGGTCATTTTGTGTCTGTTTTTGGTCATTTTGATACTGCCTCCAGGTAATTTGAGTTTGAGACCCCTGGTTTAACCCCTCCTTCCCGCCCTTATTATTATTTTTAAACAGTCCATAAATGTGACAATAAAATTCAAAACTGATTTAAATAATTTTTTTTCTTCTCTTCTCAGTCATCATGTCTGCCGGAGGAGAGAAATCCAAGTCTGCTTCCCAGACTGACGGGAAGGCAGCTCAGAACAAGATGTCTGAGATGGGCATGATGTCTTACAAGGTACACACACACACACACACACACACACACACACGCCCCACATGTATAGCTGCTGATCAAACATCACATATAGACCATACGGCCTTCTGCACAGCGTGTGAAGCAGCTGGCTTCACATTAACAGTTTACCTTCATCACGAGCTGCTGCAGCTCAGTGAGGGGGCGGCCCACAACTACAACACATAGAAAAATATACCAGGGGAGGCTCCTGCACTGAAAAAAAAAAGAAATAAATAACTAGAATTAAGCAAATACATACATTTTTTTTTCCAGTGCCTAGATATTTTTTAGATATATAGATATATTAGAACTTTTTTTAAAGAATTCTTACAAATAAAAATGTACTTACTGCACTGGCAGATAATTTGACTTGTTTCGAGCATGCATTTGCTTAATTCTAGTGATTTATTTCTTATTTTTTTGTCAGTTGGTTTTTGCAGTGTACATGCAACTAAAACTCTCAACTGGAACCAATATTTTAGGTAAAAACTCATCATATTCAACGGTTGAATAGCTTCAAAAGCATAAAAAAGCTCATGATGCCAATCCTAAAAACAAGTCTTTAAACAATAAGATATATAAAATAAGCACATAATAATAATAATACTAATAATTTAATGAACACTGCAAAAAAGGTGTTTCTAAAAACCAGATAAAAACACTAAATCTGGAGGAAAAAACAACAACTTTTGATTTAGAAGTGTTAGATAATGTATCTTGTTTTAAGAGTTAATTTATTATTTCACATTTTTTGCAGTGAGCACATAAAGCTATGGTCAGTAGGTAAATTATACTCAAAACAATATAGTTAAGATAACATTGCTAGATAGAAGAGCAACACATTCACCTCATTCTCCTCTCAATCTTTGTATATTTTACAACCTGGTCTCACAGGAATCCGTGAAATAGCCACAGATTTGCTTAACTCAAAATCCGTGGAATAGCCACGGAATCACTCAAATTTCCGTGAAACTGACACAGATTTTGCTACAATGCAAGTTAATGACAGTCATATCCCGTGGCTATTCCAACATACAAAGTGATTATGTACATTCACTGAGTGAATATTTAGAAAATAAAACATATATTTCTCGCTAGAAATGTGATCAAAATCCATTTTTATGCAGAAACTAAGTCAAAATATTTCACTAGAAATGAGAGAACTGTCCGCCATGTTTTTTGTTCTGACCGCCGGGACCTTGAAAGTCACGTGACTTGGAACAAACCAATAGGAAAAAATATCCATGGAGTAGCCACGGGATATGACTCTCATTAACTTGCATTGTAGCGAAATCCGTGTCCGTTTCACGCAAATTTGAGTGATTCCGTGGCTATTCCACGGATTTTGAGTTAAGCGAATCTGTGGCTATTTCACGGATTCCTGTGAGACCAGGTTCCTATTTTAGAAACACAGTCTTTCTATCTTATTTCTGCTCTCCTCGTGTGTTGCATTGACTTTGAAACCACCTCTAACTCTCTTTACTTCCCTCCAACCACCAGATGTGTGTGTACGACCAGGAGAACTTCCAGGGCCGCTGCATCGAGATCAACGGAGAGTGTATGAATGTGTGTGACATGGGGATGGATCGGGTTCGCTCCCTGCGCGTCGACTGTGGACCGTAAGTACCTGGAGCTGCACGTTAACAGACATAAACACCCACCTGTCAGTAATCACACCACTGTACCGACACCCACACTCCTCTGAGCTCAGGAGATGGTTTACAAATTATACCTCTCCATTATGTGACACTTCACATGTGAAGCAGGAAGCTGATGCTTTTATCCTGAGAGATCAGCAGAGAGAGCAGCAGCACAATGAACTTCACTACAGGAACTAATATCAGGACAGGAGCTAATATCAGGACAGGAACTAATAACAGGACATGAACTAATATCAGGACATGAACTAATATCAGGACATGAACTAATATCAGGACAGGAACTAATAACAGGACATGAACTAATATCAGGACATGAACTAATATCAGCACATGAACTAATAACAGGACATGAACTAATATCAGGAATATCAGGACATGAACTAATATCAGGACATGAACTAATAACAGGACATGAACTAATATCAGGAATATCAGGACATGAACTAATATCAGGACATGAACTAATACCAGGACATGAACTAATATCAGGACAGGAACTAATATCAGGACAGGAACTAATATCAGGACATGAACTAATATCAGGACATGAACTAATATCAGGACAGGAACTAATACCAGGACAGGAACTAATACCAAGACATGAACTAATAGCAGGACAGGAACTAATATCAGGACATGAACTAATATCAGGACATGAACTAATATCAGGACAGGAACTAATACCAAGACATGAACTAATAGCAGGACAGGAACTAATATCAGGACATGAACTAATACCAGGACATGAACTAATATCAGGACATGAACTAATACCAGGACATGAACTAATACCAGGACATGAACTAATACCAGGACATGAACTAATAACAGGACATGAACTAATATCAGGACAGGAATTAATAACAGGACGAAGCAACAAACAGCAGTGCTGAAGTTTTCCACCTCAACATATTAATCAATCAATTATGGATCAAATGTATCAATGTGGACCAATGAGAATAAAATACCAATTAAGGAGATGAGCTCTGGATGGTATAAAACACTGCAAATTATTTGTTTCTTACCAAGATAAAAAAAAACCTTTAGATTTAGAAGTGTTACATATTTTTTTTCAAGATCAGATTTTATGTTTTCTTTTGTTTCTTTTGGGTTTTTATCAAGTTAGTCAAAGTTAAAAATTAATTATCAGGACATATAGGTGAGGTAACGCTGAAAAAACTGATACCAACATGGTATGGTGACAATTTTTTTACTGATTTTTAAAAGACGTAATAGCCAAATATTTCAGAGGGTTAACATAATAACTAAACGGTTTACACAAGAGGAAAAATTCCAATGTTTTCTGAAAGATGAGAAGTTTCTCTTTACAGCCAATATGGTGTCATTAGGGTAATTTCAGGGTAACATCTCCCAGAAGCTCACAAAGCAGGAATACACACACTCAGCAGTGGATAAATAGAAACACTGGATTATGTCTGAAAAAAGTTGACAAAGATGAAAAAGAAGGACATTTTCACTATAATTTTAGTTGGTTTTAGTTAGTTTTGTAACCACAAAATACAGTTTCAGTTAGTTATAATTTTAAGAAAAACCTCTTGTTTTTATTTTTATTTCAGTTAACAAAATGTTTTTACAATTCTCGTTTTTGTCATTTTGTTATTTTTCGAACAAATAATCGAGTACATCAGGGATGGGCAACTGGAGGCCCGGGGGCCACAGACAACTACATGCATTTGAGCATGAAGCCTTAAAAGTGCAGTGTAAAAATGCACAAAATGACTTCTCGCAATTAATGTTGGTCTGCTGTTCTTGCACTGAAAAAAAGAAATCACATTAAGTGGTTATATTATATTATATATAATATAATATATATATATATATATATATATATATATATATATATATATATTATATTTTCAAACTTCAGAAAGCTCATAAAGTTTTGAGATGAATAAATAGATATTTGGGTGTAAAATCACCATGGTGCTCTTTCATAAGGCTATGAACTGCTTGTCCATCATCCTCAGAAGGTATTATCTGCCTCCCCTCTTGCCCTCGTGACCTTTCCTTCCTTCATTGCCTCCTCAGCTTCGTGGGCTTTGAGCAGATGAACTTCTGTGGAGAGATGTTCATCCTGGAGAAGGGCGAGTACCCCCGCTGGGACTCTTGGAGCAACTGCCAGAAGAACGACTACCTGCTGTCCTTCAGGCCCGTCCGCATGGTAAAACCTGCTGTCTGTCTGTCCTCATAGGGAACAAGTAGAATAGAATAGAATAGAATAGAATAGAAATGCCTTTATTGTCATTGTACATAGCACAAAGAAATTAGAGTGCAACTCCCATAGTGCAAAAGAATAAATAATTGAATGGCAAGAAAAAAATACTGAATATAGAATAAATATATAATAACATGTTGTGTTTTTTCAATAATTTTAACATCTATTTCTGGTCATTTTGTGTCTTTTTTAGTCATTTTAACATCTGTTTTTGGTTATTTTGTGTCTATTTTGATAACTTTGTGTGCTTTTTGGTCATTTTTACATCTACAGTCATGGAAACATTCTTGATAATAGCCAAAATCATTATGAATAAAACCATGTTGTGTTATGTCACTGCGATAAACCCAAGACTAGGAAAAGACTGATATGAAACAATGCAGATTCTTGTTTAACCATTTTTACATCTATTTTTGGTCAATTTGTGTCTTTTCTGATCATTTTAACATCTATTTTTGGTCAATTTGTGTCTTTTTTTAGTCATTTTCACATCTATTTTGGTCATTTTGTGTCTTTTTAAAAAATCATTTTAACATATATTTTTGGTAATTTTGTGACTTTTTCGATAATTTTAACTTCTATTTTTGGTCGTTTTGTGTCGTTTTAGTCATTTTTACATCTATTTTTGGTAATTTTGTGTCTATTTTGGTCATGTTGTGTCCTTTTTGATCATTTTAACATCTATTTTTGGTCAATTTGTCTCCATTTTGATAATTTTGTGTCATTTTTTGGTAATTTCTACATCTACAGTCATGGAAACATTCTTGATAATAACCAAAATCATTATGAATAAAACCATGTTGTGTTACGTCACTGCGACAAACCCAAGACTAGGAAAAGACTGATGAAACAGAGCAGATTACTACCTTAAACTTAACGATGGAGATGACTCCTGTAAAACTCCTAGATTTACTAAAGATTTTCTGTTTTTATTCTGGGACTGGGAACATCTTTTGGTGTAAGTCATCTTCTATTTATCCTTGTTTGTTTCCTCCTCTTTCTCCTTCACCACCACCTCGTAGGACCCTGAGAAGCACAAGATCTGCCTGTACGAGGTCGGAGAGTTCAAGGGTCGTAAGATGGAGATCATGGACGATGACGTCCCCAGTCTGTTCTCTTACGGTTTCACCGACCGCGTGGGCAGCATCATGGTCAGCTGTGGAACGTGAGTAGAGTGGCGATATTTCACGAGTTGTTACACTTGACGACAAGTCACAATAATTGTTGGAAGTAACTTTTTTATGGGTAATCTTCCTAAGACTTAGATTGTACAATTGATACCACTAAACTGAGCCAAAATACATTTAGTTAACATTTATTTAATATGCTGCGATTCGGTTTAATTTAAAATAATGTCTACTGTCTTACTCCAGTCTTTATGCTAAGCTAAGCTAACCAGCTATTAGCGTATTTATTGCAGAGAATAATCCGTCCTGCCACGGAGAGAGAGGAGCCGTCCACTGCTGGTTTTGATGATTTTACATATTTATATTTTGGGGTAATTTTACTTATTTCTGGGTTCATTTTACACATTATTTGGGGTAATTTTAAAAAATTTTTTCGATTAATTTGACATATTTTTGGGGTAATTTTACATATTTTTTTCAGTAAATTTTACATATTTTTTCAGTTAATTTTACATATTTATTGGGTAATTTAACATATTTTTGGAGGTAATTTTACATATTTTTTTGGTTAATTTTACATATTTTTTTGGTTAATTTTACATATTTTTGGGGTAATTTTACATATTTATTGTGTAATTTTACATATTTTTTTTGTTAATTTTACATTTTGTTTAGTTAATTTTACATATTTATTGGTTAATTTTACATATTTATTGGGTAATTTTACATATTTTTCCATGGAGCTGTAACTCCGTCTGATCAAATCCTTTTTCTATTTCTAGCCTCTAACTGTCAAATAATACATTATTCAACAGTGTCAACAACAAACATTTACACCCTGCTTTTGTAACAGCTTCACAAAAAAACCCCACATCTCCATGTAGAGCCGAATATGTCAGACAGTCTCGGTCACAGTTTGTCGTCATTCTCAGACTAGCAGAGACAGCAGCATATTTACCAGCGATGTGAGAGCTGTGGAAGCGAGTTCAGGAATAGAGGTTTTTCATCAGCAGCTTGCCGAGGGTGTCATGAACGTCAGCAGCTCAGTGTGTCTGACTCTGTCGGTGTTCTCGGAGGTGTGGCGACAGCAGACACTGTTTCTTAAATGCTGTGATTACTTCATTCGCCGCACTCCCCGCTGTCTGAAACATCTGTGGTGCAGCATCTGACAGCATGACAAACAGATCGATGTCTTAATCTGTTTGCTGTTTACTCTCCCTCTACATCTGTGCCACTGCTATCTTTCTCTCACATTTTAATCATCTGTTACTTAATATTTCAACCTTGTGTTTTTAAGATAAACTAATTTTCTGCTAATTATCTCAGATCAATTTTGCACCACTTTCTTCTGGAGTCTGGGGCTATTTTGGCTGTTTTTAAATCCTTTTCATTCTGCCTGTATATAACACTTACGTAAATGTTCACCACGGTATGTCGGTATCTTATTTTTATCAGCACACCCTCACCTTTATGATCGGATAATTATTTTTTCACTTTGACTTACTGGATCAACATTTCAAACCCAAAGAAACACAACAGAATGTTGCACAAAACACAAGTTGCATATAAGACATAAAATGAGAATAACATCTAGTTCTATATTTTTATATTAAATATATTTGACCTTATCTCCGGTTTTACTTGGGCCCCGTTTACACGAAGGGAAAACGCAGATATTTCCATGCGGTTTGGGCTCTCATTTACACAAAACCCCCATTTTTATCACAGAAAACGATTATTTCCAAAAACTCCGGGCAAAGTGGGAAATTTTGACGTATGGACATTGCCTGCCAACGTCACCCCCGCCAATTTTGGATCCAACCTGGGCAAACTGCGGTCTGGTGGACAAACTTCGAGAAAGAAGTCGTCCTCCCGGAGGAATGGCATGAGATGTTGTTGTTGTTGATTCTGAGGATTCTGATTGGCTTGCATGGCTTTATCCTTCTTACTACACTGTAGGGACACTAATAGGTTTGGCATAGTTATAATGGTGCTCAACGATGTATTTATGCGGGTTGATGTAAATGACAACTGTTTTGAAAATGGATGGGGGGAAATATTTGTTTCTCTAAATACCCTGCTATGTATAAACGTGGCCTTGGCCTATCATCATCAAACAAAAACTGGCCTCATGGAGTTTTAAGCCAGTGTTTTAGAGGGAAGTTGATGGCAGGGAAACACACTTGAAACAACATTTGATAATGTTGGCGTGATTGGTGACTCCAGAGGGTTAAAAGAAATTTCAGATTCCACACACAGCTTCACACAAATTGATATTCTCTTCTCTTCCTCTGTCTCTCCCCAGCTGGGTGGGTTACCAGTTCCCCGGCTACCGTGGCAGCCAGTTCCTGCTGGAGAAGGGCGACTACAAGCATTTCAATGAGTTCGGAGCTCGCTGCCCCCAGATGCAGTCCATCAGGCGCATCCGTGACATGCAGTGGCACCCTCACGGCTGCTACACCATGTCCTCCAAGTGAAACCCAGCGAGGGCGAGGAAGAGAGGGATCGGAGGAGAAACTGAGGCCGAGGGTGGGCCCAGGGATGGAGGAGGAGGCAGTGGAGGGAGGGCGAGGAAGGAGAGAAGGAGGGAGAGGGTGTAATATTTTCTCCTCTGTTCCTAAATCCCCTACCGGTCTGAATACAGGATGGAGGGAATACACTAGGCTGTTATTTTTAGTTGTTGGAACATTGTAATCTGGTGAGCAATGAAAAGTTATTCAAAGTGAAGAAGATAATTACACGGGCCGTAGAGACTGGATCGGATCATAAAGGCTCTCTCCATTTTTGTTCTCCATCTCCGTTTGTCAGCTCCTTTCTCCCCACTTCTCCTTCTCTCCCTCCCTCTCTCCCCCTCACACACTTCACATTAGAGCCTCACTGAGGGTGAGGGGGGGTGGGGGGGGCACCAGTTTTTGGATTTGTTTGTGTTTGTGTGGTGGGGGATCTGAGATGGAAGGAAGCCAAAACAACAAAAGAAGAAGTGGTGGTTATTTCTCTCTGTTCAGATCCTGCAGGCACATAAACCCCTTAACCCCAATTAATAAAGCATCTCACATCCTGCTCCACTTGAAATGACTTCTTATTTGACAGATACGGCTGTGATATGTATGTCCCAGAAGCATGGTTGTGATATTTCCGGCAGATGTCGGGGGGTGTACATTCATCAGGTGAACAGAAATACAACTTTAACCA
This sequence comes from Centropristis striata, assembly GCF_030273125.1. NCBI lineage: Eukaryota > Metazoa > Chordata > Actinopteri > Perciformes > Serranidae > Centropristis > Centropristis striata. The sequence continues at coordinate 8,229,936 of NC_081517.1, read as the reverse complement.
TCTGGAGTCTCCAAAAGCGCCAAAGCATGGCTTCTCCATCACATCCAGACGTAAAAACAAAGCAGACCAAAAAAAGACAGAAAAATGACTTAAAAAAAGACACAAAATGACCAAAAGAAGACACAAAAAGACACAAAATAACCAAAAAAGACACAAAAAGATACAAATGATGAAAAAAGACACAAGATAACCAAAAAAAGACACAACAGAGAAAAATTACCAAAAAACACAGAAAAGACTCAAATGACCAAAAAAGACACAAAATGACCAAAAGAAGACACAAAAAGACACAAAATAACCAAAAAAAGACACAAAAAGATACAAATGTTAAAAAAAGACACAAGATAACCAAAAAAAGACACAACAGAGAAAAATTACCAAAAAACACAAAAAAGACTCAAATGACCAAAAAAGACACAAAATGACCAAATAAGACACGAATAACCAAAAAAGACACAAAATTACCAAAAAAAGACACAAAAAAGACACAAATGACCAAAATCGACACAAAATGTACAAAAAAGACACAAAATAACTAACCAAAATTTGACCCTGAAAAAAGAAAGAGCTGTTGGACTGTCATTTGTTCGACTAAATATGGGACACCCATTCAGATAAAAGACTAGTACCTTTGAGGATTCGAATCCGGGTCACGGCAGCAGCGTGAACCTCTGCTTGTTTCTCCATCAGTTGTGCCATTTTACATAGCTTTAAACTGGACAGCTGAAGCAGAAAGTCCTGTAAAAGGTCCCATACTCTCTTACTTGATCGGCCATTTGACTCTCCTACTCTCCACAAGTCAGACACTTTGAACATTTGTGTGAAAGATGAACTGCTCCCACTACCCGGCTGCATTTTGAGTTCATCAAATGTAGGGCTAGTGGCGCAATGGATAACGCGTCTGACTACGGATCAGAAGATTCTAGGTTCGACTCCTGGCTAGCTCGTACAAGTCTTTAGCTTCAAAGCACTTGTGCTGAATATGAAAAGAATTCTCGTCCACAATGGGTATGTCAAATTAGCATCACAAAAGAATGAAATGATTGGACAAAGTCTCTAACATGTGATGAAATTCCTCTGCAGCCCTTAGCTTCAGTCAGTCTAAGGTACCATAAAGTCACATTGGATTTTCTGATTTTACACCCTTATTATGAGTTTTTTCAACAACCAAATGGGACCCTGAAAAAAGAAAGAGCTGTGCTCGTAAAACATATGTTGGACTGTCATTTGTTCGACTAAATATGGGACACCCATTCAGATGAAAGACGAGTACCTTTGATGGCCAGAGCTCCAAATATGCGATCACAACACCAAGGCACTCAGCGTCTGACATGGCCGTGATCGTATAGTGGTTAGTACTCTGCGTTGTGGTCGCAGCAACCCCGGTTCGAATCCGGGTCACGGCAGCAGCGTGAACCTCTGCTTGTTTCTCCATCAGTTGTGCCATTTTACATAGCTTTAAACTGGACAGCTGAAGCAGAAAGTCCTGTAAAAGGTCCCATACTCTCTTACTTGATCGGCCATTTGACTCTCCTACTCTCCACAAGTCAGACACTTTGAACATTTGTGTGAAAGATGAACTGCTCCCACTACGCGGCTGCATTTTGAGTTCATCAAATGTAGGGCTAGTGGCGCAATGGATAACGCGTCTGACTACGGATCAGAAGATTCTAGGTTCGACTCCTGGCTGGCTCGTACAAGTCTTTAGCTTCAAAGCACTTGTGCTGAATATGAAAAGAATTCTCGTCCACAATGGGTATGTCAAATTAGCATCACAAAAGAATGAAATGATTGGACAAAGTCTCTAACATGTGATGAAATTCCTCTGCAGCCCTTAGCTTCAGTCAGTCTAAGGTACCATAAAGTCACATTGGATTTTCTGATTTTACACCCTTATTATGAGTTTTTTCAACAACCAAATGGGACCCTGAAAAAAGAAAGAGCTGTGCTCGTAAAACATATGTTGGACTGTCATTTGTTCGACTAAATATGGGACACCCATTCAGATGAAAGACGAGTACCTTTGATGGCCAGAGCTCCAAATATGCGATCACAACACCAAGGCACTCAGCGTCTGACATGGCCGTGATCGTATAGTGGTTAGTACTCTGCGTTGTGGTCGCAGCAACCCCGGTTCGAATCCGGGTCACGGCAGCAGCGTGAACCTCTGCTTGTTTCTCCATCACTTGTGCCATTTTACATAGCTTTAAACTGGACAGCTGAAGCAGAAAGTCCTGTAAAAGGTCCCATACTCTCTTACTTGATCGGCCATTTGACTCTCCTACTCTCCACAAGTCAGACACTTTGAACATTTGTGTGAAAGATGAACTGCTCCCACTACGCGGCTGCATTTTGAGTTCATCAAATGTAGGGCTAGTGGCGCAATGGATAACGCGTCTGACTACGGATCAGAAGATTCTAGGTTCGACTCCTGGCTAGCTCGTACAAGTCTTTAGCTTCAAAGCACTTGTGCTGAATATGAAAAGAATTCTCGTCCACAATGGGTATGTCAAATTAGCATCACAAAAGAATGAAATGATTGGACAAAGTCTCTAACATGTGATGAAATTCCTCTGCAGCCCTTAGCTTCAGTCAGTCTAAGGTACCATAAAGTCACATTGGATTTTCTGATTTTACACCCTTATTATGAGTTTTTTCAACAACCAAATGGGACCCTGAAAAAAGAAAGAGCTGTGCTCGTAAAACATATGTTGGACTGTCATTTGTTCGACTAAATATGGGACACCCATTCAGATGAAAGACGAGTACCTTTGATGGCCAGAGCTCCAAATATGCGATCACAACACCAAGGCACTCAGCGTCTGACATGGCCGTGATCGTATAGTGGTTAGTACTCTGCGTTGTGGTCGCAGCAACCCCGGTTCGAATCCGGGTCACGGCAGCAGCGTGAACCTCTGCTTGTTTCTCCATCACTTGTGCCATTTTACATAGCTTTAAACTGGACAGCTGAAGCAGAAAGTCCTGTAAAAGGTCCCATACTCTCTTACTTGATCGGCCATTTGACTCTCCTACTCTCCACCAGTCACACTTGGTTGTTGGTCGGCCATTTGACTCTCCTACTCTCCACCAGTCACACACTATGACCTACTAATGTGAAAGACTAGCTGCTCCCACTACCCGGCTGCATTTTGACTTTAACAAATGTAGGGCTAGTGGCGCAATGGATAACGCGTCTGACTACGGATCAGAAGATTCTAGGTTCGACTCCTGGCTAGCTCGTACAGGTCTTTAGCTTCAAAGCACTTGTGCTGAATATGAAAAGAATTCTCGTCCACAATGGGTATGTCAAATTAGCATCACAAAAGAATGAAATGATTGGACAAAGTCTCAAACACGTGATGAAATTCCTCTGCAGCCCTTAGCTTCAGTCAGTGTAAGGGACCATAAAGTCACCTCGGATTTTCTGATTTTACACCCTTATTATGAGTTTTTTCAACAACCAAATGGAACCCTGAAAAAAGAAATAGCTGTGCTCGTAAAACATATGTTGGACTGTCATTTGTTCGACTAAATATGGGACACACATTCAGATAAAAGACGAGTACCTTTGATGGCCAGAGCTCCAAGTATGCGATCACAACACCAAGCCACTCAGTGTCTGACATGGCCGTGATCGTATAGTGGTTAGTACTCTGCGTTGTGGTCGCAGCAACCCCGGTTCGAATCCGGGTCACGGCAGCAGTGTGAATCTCTGCTTGTTTTATGTTGTTTCTCGATAAATTGCACCATTTTACATAGCTTTAAACTGGACAGCTCAAGCAGAAAGTCCTGTATTAGGTCCCATACTCTCTGACTTGATCGGCCATTTGACTCTCCTACTCTCCACCAGTCAGACACTTTGAACATTTGTGTGAAAGATGAACTGCTCCCACTACGCGGCTGCATTTTGAGTTCATCAAATGTAGGGCTAGTGGCGCAATGGATAACGCGTCTGACTACGGATCAGAAGATTCTAGGTTCGACTCCTGGCTAGCTCGTACAAGTCTTTAGCTTCAAAGCACTTGTGCTGAATATGAAAAGAATTCTCGTCCACAATGGGTATGTCAAATTAGCATCACAAAAGAATGAAATGATTGGACATAGTCTCTAACATGTGATGAAATTCCTCTGCAGCCCTTAGCTTCAGTCACTCTAAGGTACCATAAAGTCACATTGGATTTTCTGATTTTACACCCTTATTATGAGTTTTTTCAACAACCAAATGGGACCCTGAAAAAAGAAAGAGCTGTGCTCGTAAAACATATGTTGGACTGTCATTTGTTCGACTAAATATGGGACACCCATTCAGATAAAAGACGAGTACCTTTGATGGCCAGAGCTCCAAATATGCGATCACAACACCAAGGCACTCAGCGTCTGACATGGCCGTGATCGTATAGTGGTTAGTACTCTGCGTTGTGGTCGCAGCAACCCCGGTTCGAATCCGGGTCACGGCAGCAGCGTGAACCTCTGCTTGTTTCTCGATCAGTTGTGCCATTCTACATAGCTTTAAACTGGACAGCTGAAGCAGAAAGTCCTGTAAAAGGTCCCATACTCTCTGACTTGATCGGCCATTTGACTCTCCTCCTCTCCACCAGTCAGACACTTTGAACGATTGTGTGAAAGATGAACTGCTCCCACTACGCGGCTGCATTTTGAGGTCATCAAATGTAGGGCTAGTGGCGCAATGGATAACGCGTCTGACTACGGATCCGAAGATTCTAGGTTCGACTCCTGGCTAGCTCGTACAAGTCTTTAGCTTCAAAGCACTTGTGCTGAAGATGAAAAGAATTCTCGTCCACAATGGGTATGTCAAATTAGCATCACAAAAGAATGAAATGATTGGACAAAGTCTCTAACACGTGATGAAATTCCTCTGCAGCCCTTAGCTTCAGTCAGTCTAAGGGACCATAAAGTCACATCGGAATTTCTGATTTTACACCCTTATTATGAGTTTTTTCAACAACCAAATGGGACCCTGAAAAAAGAAAGAGCTGTGCTCGTAAAACATATGTTACTGTCATTTGTTCGACTAAATATGGGACACCCATTCAGATAAAAGACGAGTACCTTTGATGGCCAGAGCTCCAAATATGCGATCACAACACCAAGGCACTCAGTGTCTGACATGGCCGTGATCGTATAGTGGTTAGTACTCTGCGTTGTGGTCGCAGCAACCCCGGTTCGAATCCGGGTCACGGCAGCAGCGTGAACCTCTGCTTGTTTCTCCATCAGTTGTGCTATTCTACATAGCTTTAAACTGGACAGCTGAAGCAGAAAGTCCTGTAAAAGGTCCCATACTCTCTGACTTGATCGGCCATTTGACTCTCCTCCTCTCCACCAGTCAGACACTTTGAACGATTGTGTGAAAGATGAACTGCTCCCACTACGCGGCTGCATTTTGAGTTCATCAAATGTAGGGCTAGTGGCGCAATGGATAACGCGTCTGACTACGGATCAGAAGATTCTAGGTTCGACTCCTGGCTAGCTCGTACAAGTCTTTAGCTTCAAAGCACTTGTGCTGAAGATGAAAAGAATTCTCGTCCACAATGGGTATGTCAAATTAGCATCACAAAAGAATGAAATGATTGGACAAAGTCTCTAACACGTGATGAAATTCCTCTGCAGCCCTTAGCTTCAGTCAGTCTAAGGGACCATAAAGTCACATCGGAATTTCTGATTTTACACCCTTATTATGAGTTTTTTCAACAACCAAATGGGACCCTGAAAAAAGAAAGAGCTGTGCTCGTAAAACATATGTTAGACTGTCATTTGTTTGACTAAATATGGGACACCCATTCAGATAAAAGACGAGTACCTTTGATGGCCAGAACTCCAAATATGCGATCACAACACCAAGGCACTCAGTGTCTGACATGGCCGTGATCGTATAGTGATTAGTACTCTGCGTTGTGGTCGCAGCAACCCCGGTTCGAATCCGGGTCACGGCAGCAGTGTGAACCTCTGCTTGTTTTATGTTGTTTCTCGATAAATTGCACCATTTTACATAGCTTTAAACTGGAAAGCTCAAGCAGAAAGTCCTGTATTAGGTCCCATACTATCTGACTTGGTCGGTCATTTGACTCTCCTACTCTCCACCAGTCACACACTATGACCTACTAATGTGAAAGACTAGCTGCTCCCACTACGCGGCTGCATTTTGAGTTCATCAAATGTAGGGCTAGTGGCGCAATGGATAACACGTCTGACTACGGATCAGAAGATGCTAGGTTCGACTCCTGGCTAGCTCGTACAAGTCTTTAGCTTCAAAGCACTTGTGCTGAATGTGAAAAGAATTCTCGTCCACAATGGGTATGTCAAATTAGCATCACAAAAGAATGAAATGATTGGACAAAGTCTCTAACATGTGATGAAATTCCTCTGCAGCCCTTAGCTTCAGTCAGTCTAAGGTACCATAAAGTCACATTGGATTTTCTGATTTTACACCCTTATTATGAGTTTTTTCAACAACCAAATGGGACCCTGAAAAAAGAAAGAGCTGTGCTCGTAAAACATATGTTGGACTGTCATTTGTTCGACTAAATATGGGACACCCATTCAGATAAAAGACGAGTACCTTTGATGGCCAGAGCTCCAAATATGCGATCACAACACCAAGGCACTCAGCGTCTGACATGGCCGTGATCGTATAGTGGTTAGTACTCTGCGTTGTGGTCGCAGCAACCCCGGTTCGAATCCGGGTCACGGCAGCAGCGTGAACCTCTGCTTGTTTCTCCATCAGTTGTGCCATTTTACATAGCTTTAAACTGGACAGCTGAAGCAGAAAGTCCTGTAAAAGGTCCCATACTCTCTTACTTGATCGGCCATTTGACTCTCCTACTCTCCACCAGTCACACTTGGTTGTTGGTCGGCCATTTGACTCTCCTACTCTCCACCAGTCACACACTATGACCTACTAATGTGAAAGACTAGCTGCTCCCACTACCCGGCTGCATTTTGACTTTAACAAATGTAGGGCTAGTGGCGCAATGGATAACGCGTCTGACTACGGATCAGAAGATTCTAGGTTCGACTCCTGGCTAGCTCGTACAGGTCTTTAGCTTCAGAGCACTTGTGCTGAATATGAAAAGAATTCTCGTCCACAATGGGTATGTCAAATCAGCATCACAAAAGAATGAAATGATTGGACGAAGTCTCAAACACGTGATGAAATTCCTCTGCAGCCCTTAGCTTCAGTCAGTCTAAGGGACCATAAAGTCACCTCGGATTTTCTGAATTTACACCCTTATTATGAGTTTTTTCAACAACCAAATGGAACCCTGAAAAAAGAAATAGCTGTGCTCGTAAAACATATGTTGGACTGTCATTTGTTCGACTAAATATGGGACACCCATTCAGATAAAAGACGAGTACCTTTGATGGCCAGAGCTCCAAGTATGCGATCACAACACCAAGCCACTCAGTGTCTGACATGGCCGTGATCGTATAGTGGTTAGTACTCTGCGTTGTGGTCGCAGCAACCCCGTTCGAATCCGGGTCACGGCAGCAGTGTGAATCTCTGCTTGTTTTATGTTGTTTCTCGATAAATTGCACCATTTTACATAGCTTTAAACTGGACAGCTCAAGCAGAAAGTCCTGTATTAGGTCCCATACTCTCTGACATGATCGGCCATTTGACTCTCCTACTCTCCACCAGTCAGACTTTTTTAACATTTGTGTGAAAGATGAACTGCTCCCACTACGCGGCTGCATTTTGAGTTCATCAAATATAGGGCTAGTGGCGCAATGGATAACGCGTCTGACTACGGATCAGAAGATTCTAGGTTCGACTCCTGGCTAGCTCGTACAAGTCTTTAGCTTCAAAGCACTTGTGCTGAAGATGAAAAGAATTCTCGTCCACAATGGGTATGTCAAATTAGAGAGACGAGTACATTTGATGGCCAGAGCTCTAAATATGCGATCACAACACCGAGGGACTCAGTGTCTGACATGGCCGTGATCGTATAGTGGTTAGTACTCTGCGTTGTGGTCGCAGCAACCCCGGTTCGAATCCGGGTCACGGCAGCAGCGTGAACCTCTGCTTGTTTCTCCATCAGTTGTGCCATTCTACATAGCTTTAAACTGGACAGCTGAAGCAGAAAGTCCTGTAAAAGGTCCCATACTCTCTGACTTGATCGGCCATTTGACTCCCCTACTCTCCACCAGTCACACTTGGTTGTTGGTCGGCCATTTGACTCTCCTACTCTCCACCAGTCACACACTATGACCTACTAATGTGAAAGACTAGCTGCTCCCACTACGCGGCTGCATTTTGAGTTCATCAAATGTAGGGCTAGTAGCGCAATGGATAACGCGTCTGACTACGGATCAGAAGATTCTAGGTTCGACTCCTGGCTAGATCGTACAAGTCTTTAGCTTCAAAGCACTTGTGCTGAATATGAAAATAATTCTCGTCCACAATGGGTATGTCAAATTAGCATCACAAAAGAATGAAATGATTGGACAAAGTCTCAAACACGTGATGAAATTCCTCTGCAGCTCTTAGCTTCAGTCAGTCTAAGGTACCATAAAGTCACATTGGATTTTCTGATTTTACACCCTTATTATGAGTTTTTTCAACAACCAAATGGGACCCTGAAAAAAGAAAGAGCTGTGCTCGTAAAACATATGTTGGACTGTCATTTGTTCGACTAAATATGGGACACCCATTCAGATCAAAGACTAGTACCTTTGATGGCCAGAGCTCCAAGTATGCGATCACAACACCAAGGCACTCAGTGTCTGACATGGCCGTGATCGTATAGTGGTTAGTACTCTGCGTTGTGGTCGCAGCAACCCCGGTTCGAATCCGGGTCACGGCAGCAGTGTGAACCTCTGCTTGGTTTATGTTGTTTCTCGATAAATTGCACCATTTTACATAGCTTTAAACTGGAAAGCTCAAGCAGAAAGTCCTGTATTAGGTCCCATAATCTCTGACTTGATCGGCCATTTGACTCTCCTACTCTCCACCAGTCAGACATTTTGAACGATTGTGTGAAAGATGAACTGTTCCCACTACGCGGCTGCATTTTGAGTTCATCAAATGTAGGGCTAGTGGCGCAATGGATAACGCGTCTGACTACGGATCAGAAGATTCTAGGTTCGACTCCTGGCTAGCTCGTACAAGTCTTTAGCTTCAAAGCACTTGTGCTGAAGATGAAAAGAATTCTCGTCCACAATGGGTATGTTAAATTAGCATCACAAAAGAATGAAATGATTGGACAAAGTCTCTAACACGTGATGAAATTCATCTGCAGCCCTTAGCTTCAGTCAGTCTAAGGGACCATAAAGTCACATCGGAATTTCTGATTTTACACCCTTATTATGAGTTTTTTCAACAACCAAATGGGACCCTGAAAAAAGAAAGAGCTGTGCTCGTAAAACATATGTTAGACTGTCATTTGTTCGACTAAATATGGGACACCCATTCAGATAAAAGACGAGTACCTTTGATGGCCAGAGCTCCAAATATGCGATCACAACACCAAGGCACTCAGTGTCTGACATGGCCGTGATCGTATAGTGGTTAGTACTCTGCGTTGTGGTCGCAGCAACCCCGGCTCGAATCCGGGTCACGGCAGCAGCGTGAACCTCTGCTTGTTTCTCCATCAGTTGTGCTATTCTACATAGCTTTAAACTGGACAGCTGAAGCAGAAAGTCCTGTAAAAGGTCCCATACTCTCTGACTTGATCGGCCATTTGACTCTCCTCCTCTCCACCAGTCAGATTGTGTGAAAGATGAACTGCTCCCACTACGCGGCTGCATTTTGAGTTCATCAAATGTAGGGCTAGTGGCGCAATGGATAACGCGTCTGACTACGGATCAGAAAATTCTAGGTTCGACTCCTTGCTAGCTCGTACAAGTCTTTAGCTTCAAAGCACTTGTGCTGAAGATGAAAAGAATTCTCGTCCACAATGGGTATGTCAAATTAGCATCACAAAAGAATGAAATGATTGGACAAAGTCTCTAACACGTGATGAAATTCCTCTGCAGCCCTTAGCTTCAGTCAGTCTAAGGGACCATAAAGTCACATCGGAATTTCTGATTTTACACCCTTATTATGAGTTTTTTCAACAACCAAATGGGACCCTGAAAAAAGAAAGAGCTGTGCTCGTAAAACATATGTTAGACTGTCATTTGTTCGACTAAATATGGGACACCCATTCAGATAAAAGACGAGTACCTTTGATGGCCAGAGCTCCAAATATGCGATCACAACACCAAGGCACTCAGCGTCTGACATGGCCGTGATCGTATAGTGGTTAGTACTCTGCGTTGTGGTCGCAGCAACCCCGGCTCGAATCCGGGTCACGGCAGCAGCGTGAACCTCTGCTTGTTTCTCCATCAGTTGTGCTATTCTACATAGCTTTAAACTGGACAGCTGAAGCAGAAAGTCCTGTAAAAGGTCCCATACTCTCTGACTTGATCGGCCATTTGACTCTCCTCCTCTCCACCAGTCAGATTGTGTGAAAGATGAACTGCTCCCACTACGCGGCTGCATTTTGAGTTCATCAAATGTAGGGCTAGTGGCGCAATGGATAACGCGTCTGACTACGGATCAGAAAATTCTAGGTTCGACTCCTTGCTAGCTCGTACAAGTCTTTAGCTTCAAAGCACTTGTGCTGAAGATGAAAAGAATTCTCGTCCACAATGGGTATGTCAAATTAGAGAGACGAGTACATTTGATGGCCAGAGCTCTAAATATGCGATCACAACACCGAGGGACTCAGTGTCTGACATGGCCGTGATCGTATAGTGGTTAGTACTCTGCGTTGTGGTCGCAGCAACCCCGGTTCGAATCCGGGTCACGGCAGCAGCGTGAACCTCTGCTTGTTTCTCCATCAGTTGTGCCATTCTACATAGCTTTAAACTGGACAGCTGAAGCAGAAAGTCCTGTAAAAGGTCCCATACTCTCTGACTTGATCGGCCATTTGACTCTCCTCCTCTCCACCAGTCAGACACTTTGAACGATTGTGTGAAAGATGAACTGCTCCCACTACGCGGCTGCATTTTGAGTTCATCAAATGTAGGGCTAGTGGCGCAATGGATAACGCGTCTGACTACGGATCAGAAGATTCTAGGTTCGACTCCTGGCTAGCTCGTACAAGTCTTTAGCTTCAAAGCACTTGTGCTGAAGATGAAAAGAATTCTCGTCCACAATGGGTATGTCAAATTAGCATCACAAAAGAATGAAATGATTGGACAAAGTCTCTAACACGTGATGAAATTCCTCTGCAGCCCTTAGCTTCAGTCAGTCTAAGGGACCATAAAGTCACATCGGAATTTCTGATTTTACACCCTTATTATGAGTTTTTTCAACAACCAAATGGGACCCTGAAAAAAGAAAGAGCTGTGCTCGTAAAACATATGTTAGACTGTCATTTGTTCGACTAAATATGGGACACCCATTCAGATAAAAGACCAGTACCTTTGATGGCCAGAGCTCCAAATATGCGATCACAACACCAAGGCACTCAGTGTCTGACATGGCCGTGATCGTATAGTGGTTAGTACTCTGCGTTGTGGTCGCAGCAACCCCGGTTCGAATCCGGGTCACGGCAGCAGTGTGAACCTCTGCTTGTTTTATGTTGTTTCTCGATAAATTGCACCCTTTTACATAGCTTTAAACTGGAAAGTGTTAAAATAATTGATTATTTTCTATATTGGTATGTGATTTTATGCTTTATTTCTCTGTTCTCTGTCTCTGTTCTCTGTTCTGACGCAGGTCACTATCAAAGGTCAAACCTTGACTGTAATAAATATCTCTATGCATTTATATTAAGTCAGACAATATGATTTGATACACTGATTGTGTTTGTGTGTTAATATTGATGTAGAAAACTATGATTACTTTAATTACATATATTCCATTTGCTTAAACTGATTAAGATTCTATAACTCACAAAGAATGACATCCAGATATATTGATGCAGAGTTTTTGCTGTGTGTGTATGTGTGTCTGGAGAGGAGGGCCACAGAAGGCCAAGTGAAAGTCCCGTGTGAAAATGTCTGTAAGTCATAACAAGGAAAAATGTTTGTGCTAACAAGTTTGTTAGCAGGCCAAAAGGCCTTGTCCTGGGTAGCAGTGATTGTATTGCCCAGGTGGCCTGATGTGTGACGGTATGAAAGAAGACTGGCGAATGAGCGGATCAGGAAGGCGGGACTTCCTGGAAGAAATCAACCAGCATGTTTTGTAAACAATTGTAAGGTTATTTTAATGGGTTCCAGGGAGGGAGACGTGGTTCAGACTTCACGAACTGAAAACACGTCTGTTTGTATTCAGGGACATGAGTTAATTTTGAACCCGGAGATCTCTGTAAAGTGCACATTTTTTGACGTATTGTAATAAAACTTTTGTTAAACTGAGAAACTTGGACGTTCTCCAGCTCTTCATTTCCCCATCAAAGAATGCGCAGAAAAATGGTGAGGTTTTTTCTGTTGGTGACAGATTTTTTCTGTCGGTGACAGATTATCAATTTTCAAGGTTTCCTCATGCAATTTTTCTAACAAATGGTGACCCTGACGTGATGGGGAATGGAAGCTGGAGGACGTGAGTATTAAAATTAATTTTTTATATATGCTTGATCTGAAATTTAACCTGTAATTCTCTTTGGAAATAGATAACAGCCTGAATTATTGCTGATACCACTGACATCCAGACTTTGTTGACAACAGCAGGGTACCCTAAAAAAGGAAGGTGAGCACAAACCTTTTTAATAAAATCTGTGCAAATTGGCCTAATTGCAAAATTGAGTTGTTGTCAATAGAAAACAGATGTCATAGTTAGAAATACAATACGTCAAGAAGATTTATTGACTTATAAAAAATAACAAAAATAATAAAAAAATAAATAAAACAAATAAAACATTTTATTTTAATTAAAAATTAAAATAGAATAAAATAAAAATAGAAGAAAGAGGGGGCATACGACTGTCCAGCTCGAAGACAGGGGATAACGGTCCCGCTGTAAGGCCTTTTTGATGTAAAGGGGGACCGGGGTGTCTCGCCGAAAACAGGGATCCGCGGTTGGAGTCCGCTGTATAAACTGCAGAAAAGGTGGATTACGTGATTTTAATCCAGCCTGAAGACAGAGAATACGGTTCTCTGTGTTGATTTTAAAGGGGGATTTTCTTTTTAGAAAATCCGGCCAAAAATCAGGAGGCAAAGTGTCTCGCTGTATTTCTCCAATCAATATTCCAATCAAAATGTTTGAATTAAGACTGTTCTAATCAAGAAGTTTTATTAACATGTGTGTTTATAGAATAATCAATCAGAGTGATTAATGAAGGATTGAAATGTATGGGCTGGGTCTTTTCTCATAGAGTGAATTTAAAGATTACACGTCTTGTGTGTCTACTCTGAGAAATGTCTGTGGGTATTGTGGGAGGTTTGTTTTAATAATTGATGACTCTGTCAAGATTGTATTTAAAACTGTGTGCGAACTGAGTTAACTCCAAGTGTCTGAGCGCAACATTTCTTTTAAATGTTGTAGAAGCTTCTCAGTCTGGTTCATAACACGGGGCAATGCGTCCAATACAATCTCTGACTCAGCATGGGTTGCAAAGTAATTTATCTGAACATATATATCATAGAAAAAAAGGTTCTGCATTTCATTCAATGGAGTAAAAATTTGGAATGGGATGTGTGAAGAATTAAACACTTCAAAGTCAAATTTAAAGAGCATGTCTTCACTCAATATAGGGATGAAAATAGGTGTGTGAGATGAAAAGTGTGTGCTGCGTGGGTGTGTGTGTGGGGGATGGTATCAGGTGGTGTAGGTTAATAATGGTGATAATAAGTTTAAATACTACATTACTATGTGTTATACATACAAAAATATAGGTGGAAGTATCCACACACTGGTCAAGGCCAGTCACTACCCTGCTTGTACTTAAAATTTGGATATTTTTCTTTTAAAAATATACTAAGTCTTACTTTAAATTCCTTTTGCTGGAGATACATCTTTAATTTACTGTTAGTACAAATTTTAATGCAGTACGTGTAAAAAAAAAAAATTGTTTTTGTTTGTTTGTTTGGTTGTTTTTCCATTTAAATAAGGGTATGAATAATCCTTACACCACTGCTCAAAGTTTAAGAGACTGTTTCTGTCTTGACCTTCCCCCAGAAGTTGTTTTGAGCATGTCTGTGTGAGTGAAACGTTTTTGAGCGTGTCTGAGTGTGTGATTTCTGTAATGAATGTTGAAAGAGGGTGATAAGTTTTCACTACATATTTAAAAAGTACTATTCCAGATTTGTAATAAGTACAAAATAATTGGGACACCTGCACAATCTAATGAAATATTCATGTCCAGTAAAACAGCTTTGCCAGTTTCTATTTTGGTTAAAATTTTACCTGCTCAGTTTTTATTGTATTTTATTTTTACAAAGTCAAAGGTGATTGATTGACTTGTTCTGTAGTCACTTTGTTTTACTTAATATATTTGATAAAATGTATTCAATATAAATGTGTCCTTGATTTTGAGGCAGTTGTTTAAGTAACTTTAAATATAAAAATGTTTGAGAAGTATTCTACTTATTTTGATCATATTAAATATAATCTTTATGTGTATGTAATTCTAAATCAAGAGAATTTTGTCTGTTCCTAATTGACAGGCACTTCCTTGCGTGCCAACTGTTGCCTCATTTTTTATTGAGTAGCTATTGTTTTTTGTTTTTACAATGTACAGATATATAAAGTGTTCTTATATTTTTGAGTAAAATGATGTTCTTGTTTATGAAAAAACAAATAGACTTTACTTAATTTGGTTAAATAAATATAATTTAAAACTTGGGTGGAATGGAATTAAGTAAATGTTACTTAATATCTTCAGAACTGTTATGTTTTATGGAATATAAAATTTACTTGATACTTGCAAGTGAGTGTTACTTGATATTGCAGCATTACATTTTACTGAAATCATTTGTGTGCAAATACTGAGAATATATTTTTTAAGTAAATCTTTTGAGTTATTTTCAGGGTGGAGAGAGAAAAGAGAGAAGCAGGCAGAGAGACAGAGGCTCCAAGGTTGCCTGGTGTTGTTCTCTCCTTCAGGCCTGATTGTTTTGTTTATGGAGACATAACATTTTTCTTTTCAAATTAACAGTTACACTCACTTACCTATTCTGACTTTTATCTTTGGTTTATGTTTTTTTGTTTTCCTTTATGAGTTATGTTTTGGGTTGAGGAGTTTTTTGTTTTTTTTCCTGCTCTGTGTGGAAGCGTAGTATAATTATAATTTACTGGTGTGCAGAATGTTACTGTAATGTAAACAAATGTTCCCCTGTGAGGCCAAGTGGCGTTACCCCTTTGGGTTTCGTCTTATTTTTTGTTTTACTAGTGCTGTGGTGGCTCTGGTTAGAGCATTTGTCTCGGGGGCACATCATGGTCAAGGGGAAGTGGCCAGTTCTGGTTGCTTCACCTCGCCATGAGTTTCAGTGTTTAAATACCCACCGCTGGTCACCACATGAAGACTAGGGTTGAGATTAGCTAGATAGTAATGGTCAGGTAGTCAGCTAGAGGGGAGCCTTGTTTACTGTCCAGGCCATAGTGTTTGGCTGGTTGTGTATTGATTTTTTGCACACACCCAAGTATGACAAGTGTTGATGAGTTATTTTTTATTTTTATTTTGTTCTTTATTTTTTATTTCTCCTTTCAGTGGAGCTTGTTGGCTTTCTGCACAAAAAAGCAGCTGTTAAAAATAGCACAACATTTTGGCCTTGACGTTGGTGACAAAATTATAAAAGACAGAGTGAAACTTGTCTTGAAGGCCAGTTAAAAAAATTAAAAATTAAAAAATAAAAGAGGGGGGATTTATCAGAAGTCCCGTCAGCATGTTTAAATTTTGTCCATTCATTATATTGCAAATATATATTTATATAGCAAATTGCAGCCGTTTTAAATGCAGTCTGTTTTTACCCCATTGGTCAGAGTTATGTTTTGGAACTGATATAGATTGTTAACGAAAGTTGCTCAACTTACTGTGTAAGTTGATGTGATATCTTGCTAAAAGATAGATGACAGGTGGTTGAAATCAAGTGAGTGTAATAGATGGAAAAGAGTACGTAGGGGAAGAGAGACAAAAAAGAAGGTATTAGTATGTGTTGACAAGAGAAGAAAAGATTGGGCAACTTGCTTGCTACGAACTGTATGTAATTAAAAAAATTTTTTTTTTGGATGTTTGAACTCACAATCTGCCTGAATTTATATTCTTGCCCCAACATTTCATGCAATTTATTCTCCGATACTGATTCAGTGTACTGAGATATTTTGTTACATTTTGGTTTCATTTCCACTGAGTGTGCTTCACTATTCTACAGTAAATGTTTTAAAGGGCCAGCCACTGAGGGTGAAAGGGGGGTGCCCCTGGATTTACCACAGTTGGATCATGTGTCCTTTTGCTGTACATTAACTGCACTGGAAGCCTTCTGTCCACACAGGTCCAGGAGACATGACAGCTCCAGACAGAGAAAAGCTCGGGTAAGAGTGTAAGACTCTCCGAGAGTGTGTGTGTGGCTGAAGGTCATCAACAGGAAGTGGACAGAACCATGTTGGGCAAGTCCATATCAGGTTAAAAAAGAGCTGTGAGAATCATACATTCATGAAAAAAATCATATTCATATAATCAATTGTTTTTGACATTATATACTGCAAAAATTTTTTTGGGATAAATGGGTACAGAAAGATTGTTTTGGATACGGCTGTGTTTGTGTTTGGCTCTGCTATCTCTCTTTATAGTGCTTCCTGTTCTGTGTCACCTGGAGCCGAGGGGGAGAGTGGACGGTGGTAATATTACTATATTATGTACAGAAATTGACATATTGATGACACAAGCATAGTGGTGTTGTGTGTTGTGTGTATTTCTCATATCTGTTCTGTCTGTGTTTTGCATCTCCATGGTTATCGAAGGTAAAACCCTTTCCCCATATCAAATGACATTAATCCACTCTGAAATGCTTTGCTGCTCACTGATATTGCTACTATTCATAATTTTGTTTGAGTTGGCCTAATGAATGTTAGGCCAAAAGAGGGAATTGTTAAAATAATTGATTATTTTCTATATTGGTATGTGATTTTATGCTTTATTTCTCTGTTCTCTGTCTCTGTTCTCTGTTCTGACGCAGGTCACTATCAAAGGTCAAACCTTGACTGTAATAAATATCTCTATGCATTTATATTAAGTCAGACAATATGATTTGATACACTGATTGTGTTTGTGTGTTAATATTGATGTAGAAAACTATGATTACTTTAATTACATATATTCCATTTGCTTAAACTGATTAAGATTCTATAACTCACAAAGAATGACATCCAGATATATTGATGCAGAGTTTTTGCTGTGTGTGTATGTGTGTCTGGAGAGGAGGGCCACAGAAGGCCAAGTGAAAGTCCCGTGTGAAAATGTCTGTAAGTCATAACAAGGAAAAATGTTTGTGCTAACAAGTTTGTTAGCAGGCCAAAAGGCCTTGTCCTGGGTAGCAGTGATTGTATTGCCCAGGTGGCCTGATGTGTGACGGTATGAAAGAAGACTGGCGAATGAGCGGATCAGGAAGGCGGGACTTCCTGGAAGAAATCAACCAGCATGTTTTGTAAACAATTGTAAGGTTATTTTAATGGGTTCCAGGGAGGGAGACGTGGTTCAGACTTCACGAACTGAAAACACGTCTGTTTGTATTCAGGGACATGAGTTAATTTTGAACCCGGAGATCTCTGTAAAGTGCACATTTTTTGACGTATTGTAATAAAACTTTTGTTAAACTGAGAAACTTGGACGTTCTCCAGCTCTTCATTTCCCCATCAAAGAATGCGCAGAAAAATGGTGAGGTTTTTTCTGTTGGTGACAGATTTTTTCTGTCGGTGACAGATTATCAATTTTCAAGGTTTCCTCATGCAATTTTTCTAACAAAAGCTCAAGCAGAAAGTCCTGTATTAGGTCCCATACTCTCTGACTTGGTCGGCCATTTGACTCTCCTACTCTCCACCAGTCACACACTATGACCTACTAATGTGAAAGACTAGCTGCTCCCACTACGCGGCTGCATTTTGAGTTCATCAAATGTAGGGCTAGTGGCGCAATGGATAACGCGTCTGACTACGGATCAGAAGATTCTAGGTTCGACTCCTGGCTAGCTCGTACAAGTCTTTAGCTTCAAAGCACTTGTGCTGAATATGAAAAGAATTCTCGTCCACAATGGGTATGTCAAATTAGCATCACAAAAGAATGAAATGATTGGACAAAGTCTCTAACATGTGATGAAATTCCTCTGCAGCCCTTAGCTTCAGTCAGTCTAAGGTACCTTAAAGTCACATTGGATTTTCTGATTTTACACCCTTATTATGAGTTTTTTCAACAACCAAATGGGACCCTGAAAAAAGAAAGAGCTGTGCTCGTAAAACATATGTTGGACTGTCATTTGTTCGACTAAATATGGGACACCCATTCAGATAAAAGACGAGTACCTTTGATGGCCAGAGGTCCAAATATGCGATCACAACACCAAGGCACTCAGCGTCTGACATGGCCGTGATCGTATAGTGGTTAGTACTCTGCGTTGTGGTCGCAGCAACCCCGGTTCGAATCCGGGTCACGGCAGCAGCGTGAACCTCTGCTTGTTTCTCCATCAGTTGTGCCATTTTACATAGCTTTAAACTGGACAGCTGAAGCAGAAAGTCCTGTCAAAGGTCCCATACTCTCTTACTTGATCGGCCATTTGACTCTCCTACTCTCCACCAGTCACACTTGGTTGTTGGTCGGCCATTTGACTCTCCTACTCTCCACCAGTCACACACTATGACCTACTAATGTGAAAGACTAGCTGCTCCCACTACCCGGCTGCATTTTGACTTTAACAAATGTAGGGCTAGTGGCGCAATGGATATCGTCTGACTACGGATCAGAAGATTCTAGGTTCGACTCCTGGCTAGCTCGTACAGGTCTTTAGCTTCAAAGCACTTGTGCTGAATATGAAAAGAATTCTCGTCCACAATGGGTATGTCAAATTAGCATCACAAAAGAATGAAATGATTGGACAAACTCTCAAACACGTGATGAAATTCCTCTGCAGCCCTTAGCTTCAGTCAGTCTAAGGGACCATAAAGTCACCTCGGATTTTCTGAATTTACACCCTTATTATGAGTTTTTTCAACAACCAAATGGAACCCTGAAAAAAGAAATAGCTGTGCTCGTAAAACATATGTTGGACTGTCATTTGTTCGACTAAATATGGGACACCCATTCAGATAAAAGACGAGTACCTTTGATGGCCAGAGCTCCAAGTATGCGATCACGGCAGCAGCGTGAACCTCTGCTTGTTTCTCCATCAGTTGTGCCATTTTACATAGCTTTAAACTGGACAGCTGAAGCAGAAAGTCCTGTAAAAGGTCCCATACTCTCTTACTTGATCGGCCATTTGACTCTCCTACTCTCCACCAGTCACACTTGGTTGTTGGTTGGCCATTTGACTCTCCTACTCTCCACCAGTCACACACTATGACCTACTAATGTGAAAGACTAGCTGCTCCCACTACCCGGCTGCATTTTGACTTTAACAAATGTAGGGCTAGTGGCGCAATGGATAACGCGTCTGACTACGGATCAGAAGATTCTAGGTTCGACTCCTGGCTAGCTCGTACAGGTCTTTAGCTTCAGAGCACTTGTGCTGAATATGAAAAGAATTCTCGTCCACAATGGGTATGTCAAATCAGCATCACAAAAGAATGAAATGATTGGACAAAGTCTCAAACACGTGATGAAATTCCTCTGCAGCCCTTAGCTTCAGTCAGTCTAAGGGACCATAAAGTCACATCGGAATTTCTGATTTTACACCCTTATTATGAGTTTTTTCAACAACCAAATGGGACCCTGAAAAAAGAAAGAGCTGTGCTCGTAAAACATATGTTAGACTGTCATTTGTTCGACTAAATATGGGACACCCATTCAGATAAAAGACCAGTACCTTTGATGGCCAGAGCTCCAAATATGCGATCACAACACCAAGGCACTCAGTGTCTGACATGGCCGTGATCGTATAGTGGTTAGTACTCTGCGTTGTGGTCGCAGCAACCCCGGTTCGAATCCGGGTCACGGCAGCAGTGTGAACCTCTGCTTGTTTTATGTTGTTTCTCGATAAATTGCACCCTTTTACATAGCTTTAAACTGGAAAGCTCAAGCAGAAAGTCCTGTATTAGGTCCCATACTCTCTGACTTGGTCGGCCATTTGACTCTCCTACTCTCCACCAGTCACACACTATGACCTACTAATGTGAAAGACTAGCTGCTCCCACTACGCGGCTGCATTTTGAGTTCATCAAATGTAGGGCTAGTGGCGCAATGGATAACGCGTCTGACTACGGATCAGAAGATTCTAGGTTCGACTCCTGGCTAGCTCGTACAAGTCTTTAGCTTCAAAGCACTTGTGCTGAATATGAAAAGAATTCTCGTCCACAATGGGTATGTCAAATTAGCATCACAAAAGAATGAAATGATTGGACAAAGTCTCTAACATGTGATGAAATTCCTCTGCAGCCCTTAGCTTCAGTCAGTCTAAGGTACCTTAAAGTCACATTGGATTTTCTGATTTTACACCCTTATTATGAGTTTTTTCAACAACCAAATGGGACCCTGAAAAAAGAAAGAGCTGTGCTCGTAAAACATATGTTGGACTGTCATTTGTTCGACTAAATATGGGACACCCATTCAGATAAAAGACGAGTACCTTTGATGGCCAGAGGTCCAAATATGCGATCACAACACCAAGGCACTCAGCGTCTGACATGGCCGTGATCGTATAGTGGTTAGTACTCTGCGTTGTGGTCGCAGCAACCCCGGTTCGAATCCGGGTCACGGCAGCAGCGTGAACCTCTGCTTGTTTCTCCATCAGTTGTGCCATTTTACATAGCTTTAAACTGGACAGCTGAAGCAGAAAGTCCTGTAAAAGGTCCCATACTCTCTTACTTGATCGGCCATTTGACTCTCCTACTCTCCACCAGTCACACTTGGTTGTTGGTCGGCCATTTGACTCTCCTACTCTCCACCAGTCACACACTATGACCTACTAATGTGAAAGACTAGCTGCTCCCACTACCCGGCTGCATTTTGACTTTAACAAATGTAGGGCTAGTGGCGCAATGGATATCGTCTGACTACGGATCAGAAGATTCTAGGTTCGACTCCTGGCTAGCTCGTACAGGTCTTTAGCTTCAAAGCACTTGTGCTGAATATGAAAAGAATTCTCGTCCACAATGGGTATGTCAAATTAGCATCACAAAAGAATGAAATGATTGGACAAACTCTCAAACACGTGATGAAATTCCTCTGCAGCCCTTAGCTTCAGTCAGTCTAAGGGACCATAAAGTCACCTCGGATTTTCTGAATTTACACCCTTATTATGAGTTTTTTCAACAACCAAATGGAACCCTGAAAAAAGAAATAGCTGTGCTCGTAAAACATATGTTGGACTGTCATTTGTTCGACTAAATATGGGACACCCATTCAGATAAAAGACGAGTACCTTTGATGGCCAGAGCTCCAAGTATGCGATCACGGCAGCAGCGTGAACCTCTGCTTGTTTCTCCATCAGTTGTGCCATTTTACATAGCTTTAAACTGGACAGCTGAAGCAGAAAGTCCTGTAAAAGGTCCCATACTCTCTTACTTGATCGGCCATTTGACTCTCCTACTCTCCACCAGTCACACTTGGTTGTTGGTTGGCCATTTGACTCTCCTACTCTCCACCAGTCACACACTATGACCTACTAATGTGAAAGACTAGCTGCTCCCACTACCCGGCTGCATTTTGACTTTAACAAATGTAGGGCTAGTGGCGCAATGGATAACGCGTCTGACTACGGATCAGAAGATTCTAGGTTCGACTCCTGGCTAGCTCGTACAGGTCTTTAGCTTCAGAGCACTTGTGCTGAATATGAAAAGAATTCTCGTCCACAATGGGTATGTCAAATCAGCATCACAAAAGAATGAAATGATTGGACAAAGTCTCAAACACGTGATGAAATTCCTCTGCAGCCCTTAGCTTCAGTCAGTCTAAGGGACCATAAAGTCACCTCGGATTTTCTGAATTTACACCCTTATTATGAGTTTTTTCAACAACCAAATGGAACCCTGAAAAAAGAAATAGCTGTGCTCGTAAAACATATGTTGGACTGTCATTTGTTCGACTAAATATGGGACACCCATTCAGATAAAAGACGAGTACCTTTGATGGCCAGAGCTCCAAGTATGCGATCACAACACCAAGCCACTCAGTGTCTGACATGGCCGTGATCGTATAGTGGTTAGTACTCTGCGTTGTGGTCGCAGCAACCCCGGTTCGAATCCGGGTCACGGCAGCAGTGTGAATCTCTGCTTGTTTTATGTTGTTTCTCGATAAATTGCACCATTTTACATAGCTTTAAACTGGACAGCTCAAGCAGAAAGTCCTGTATTAGGTCCCATACTCTCTGACATGATCGGCCATTTGACTCTCCTACTCTCCACCAGTCAGACTTTTTTAACATTTGTGTGAAAGATGAACTGCTCCCACTACGCGGCTGCATTTTGAGTTCATCAAATGTAGGGCTAGTGGCGCAATGGATAACGCGTCTGACTACGGATCAGAAATTTCTAGGTTCGACTCCTGGCTAGCTCTTACAAGTCTTTAGCTTCAAAGCACTTGTGCTGAATATGAAAAGAATTCTCGTCCACAATGGGTATGTCAAATTAGCATCACAAAAGAATGAAATGATTGGACAAAGTCTCTAACATGTGATGAAATTCCTCTGCAGCCCTTAGCTTCAGTCAGTCTAAGGTACCATAAAGTCACATTGGATTTTCTGATTTTACACCCTTATTATGAGTTTTTTCAACAACCAAATGGGACCCTGAAAAAAGAAAGAGCTGTGCTCGTAAAACATATGTTGGACTGTCATTTGTTCGACTAAATATGGGACAACCACTCAGATAAAAGACTAGTACCTTTGATGGCCAGAGCTCCAAATATGCGATCACAACACCAAGGCACTCAGTGTCTGACATGGCCGTGATCGTATAGTGGTTAGTACTCTGCGTTGTGGTCGCAGCAACCCCAGTTCGAATCTGGGTCACGGCAGCAGCGTGAACCTCTGCTTGTTTCTCCATCAGTTGTGCCATTTTACATAGCTTTCAACTGGACAGCTGAAGCAGAAAGTCCTGTAAAAGGTCCCATACTCTCTTACTTGATCGGCCATTTGACTCCCCTACTCTCCACCAGTCACACTTGGTTGTTGGTTGGCCATTTGACTCTCCTACTCTCCACCAGTCACACACTATGACCTACTAATGTGAAAGACTAGCTGCTCCCACTACGCGGCTGCATTTTGAGTTCATCAAATGTAGGGCTAGTGGCGCAATGGATAACGCGTCTGACTACGGATCAGAAGATTCTAGGTTCGACTCCTGGCTAGATCGTACAAGTCTTTAGCTTCAAAGCACTTGTGCTGAATATGAAAATAATTCTCGTCCACAATGGGTATGTCAAATTAGCATCACAAAAGAATGAAATGATTGGACAAAGTCTCAAACACGTGATGAAATTCCTCTGCAGCTCTTAGCTTCAGTCAGTCTAAGGTACCATAAAGTCACATTGGATTTTCTGATTTTACACCCTTATTATGAGTTTTTTCAACAACCAAATGGGACCCTGAAAAAAGAAAGAGCTGTGCTCGTAAAACATATGTTGGACTGTCATTTGTTCGACTAAATATGGGACACCCATTCAGATCAAAGACTAGTACCTTTGATGGCCAGAGCTCCAAGTATGCGATCACAACACCAAGGCACTCAGTGTCTGACATGGCCGTGATCGTATAGTGGTTAGTACTCTGCGTTGTGGTCGCAGCAACCCCGGTTCGAATCCGGGTCACGGCAGCAGTGTGAACCTCTGCTTGGTTTATGTTGTTTCTCGATAAATTGCACCATTTTACATAGCTTTAAACTGGAAAGCTCAAGCAGAAAGTCCTGTAAAAGGTCCCATACTCTCTGACTTGATCGGCCATTTGACTCTCCTCCTCTCCACCAGTCAGACACTTTGAACGATTGTGTGAAAGATGAACTGCTCCCACTACGCGGCTGCATTTTGAGTTCATCAAATGTAGGGCTAGTGGCGCAATGGATAACGCGTCTGACTACGGATCAGAAGATTCTAGGTTCGACTCCTGGCTAGCTCGTACAAGTCTTTAGCTTCAAAGCACTTGTGCTGAAGATGAAAAGAATTCTCGTCCACAATGGGTATGTCAAATTAGCATCACAAAAGAATGAAATGATTGGACAAAGTCTCTAACACGTGATGAAATTCCTCTGCAGCCCTTAGCTTCAGTCAGTCTAAGGGACCATAAAGTCACATCGGAATTTCTGATTTTACACCCTTATTATGAGTTTTTTCAACAACCAAATGGGACCCTGAAAAAAGAAAGAGCTGTGCTCGTAAAACATATGTTAGACTGTCATTTGTTCGACTAAATATGGGACACCCATTCAGATAAAAGACGAGTACCTTTGATGGCCAGAGCTCCAAATATGCGATCACAACACCAAGGCCCTCAGTGTCTGACATGGCCGTGATCGTATAGTGGTTAGTACTCTGCGTTGTGGTCGCAGCAACCCCGGTTCGAATCCGGGTCACGGCAGCAGTGTGAACCTCTGCTTGTTTTATGTTGTTTCTCGATAAATTGCACCATTTTACATAGCTTTAAACTGGAAAGCTCAAGCAGAAAGTCCTGTATTAGGTCCCATACTATCTGACTTGGTCGGCCATTTGACTCTCCTACTCTCCACCAGTCACACACTATGACCTACTAATGTGAAAGACTAGCTGCTCCCACTACTTGGCTGCATTTTGAGTTCATCAAATGTAGGGCTAGTGGCGCAATGGATAAAGCGTCTGACTACGGATCAGAAGATGCTAGGTTCGACTCCTGGCTAGCTCGTACAAGTCTTTAGCTTCAAAGCACTTGTGCTGAATGTGAAAAGAATTCTCGTCCACAATGGGTATGTCAAATTAGCATCACAAAAGAATGAAATGATTGGACAAAGTCTCTAACATGTGATGAAATTCCTCTGCAGCCCTTAGCTTCAGTCAGTCTAAGGGACCATAAAGTCACCTCGGATTTTCTGAATTTACACCCTTATTATGAGTTTTTTCAACAACCAAATGGAACCCTGATAAAAGAAATAGCTGTGCTCGTAAAACATATGTTGGACTGTCATTTGTTCGACTAAATATGGGACACCCATTCAGATAAAAGACGAGTACCTTTGATGGCCAGAGCTCCAAGTATGCGATCACAACACCAAGCCACTCAGTGTCTGACATGGCCGTGATCGTATAGTGGTTAGTACTCTGCGTTGTGGTCGCAGCAACCCCGTTCGAATCCGGGTCACGGCAGCAGTGTGAATCTCTGCTTGTTTTATGTTGTTTCTCGATAAATTGCACCATTTTACATAGCTTTAAACTGGACAGCTCAAGCAGAAAGTCCTGTATTAGGTCCCATACTCTCTGACATGATCGGCCATTTGACTCTCCTACTCTCCACCAGTCAGACTTTTTTAACATTTGTGTGAACGATGAACTGCTCCCACTACGCGGCTGCATTTTGAGTTCATCAAATGTAGGGCTAGTGGCGCAATGGATAACGCGTCTGACTATGGATCAGAAGATTCTAGGTTCGACTCCTGGCTAGCTCGTACAAGTCTTTAGCTTCAAAGCACTTGTGCTGAAGATGAAAAGAATTCTCGTCCACAATGGGTATGTCAAATTAGAGAGACGAGTACATTTGATGGCCAGAGCTCTAAATATGCGATCACAACACCGAGGGACTCAGTGTCTGACATGGCCGTGATCGTATAGTGGTTAGTACTCTGCGTTGTGGTCGCAGCAACCCCGGTTCGAATCCGGGTCACGGCAGCAGCGTGAACCTCTGCTTGTTTCTCCATCAGTTGTGCCATTCTACATAGCTTTAAACTGGACAGCTGAAGCAGAAAGTCCTGTAAAAGGTCCCATACTCTCTGACTTGATCGGCCATTTGACTCTCCTCCTCTCCACCAGTCAGACACTTTGAACGATTGTGTGAAAGATGAACTGCTCCCACTACGCGGCTGCATTTTGAGTTCATCAAATGTAGGGCTAGTGGCGCAATGGATAACGCGTCTGACTACGGATCAGAAGATTCTAGGTTCGACTCCTGGCTAGCTCGTACAAGTCTTTAGCTTCAAAGCACTTGTGCTGAAGATGAAAAGAATTCTCGTCCACAATGGGTATGTCAAATTAGCATCACAAAAGAATGAAATGATTGGACAAAGTCTCTAACACGTGATGAAATTCCTCTGCAGCCCTTAGCTTCAGTCAGTCTAAGGGACCATAAAGTCACATTGGAATTTCTGATTTTACACCCTTATTATGAGTTTTTTCAACAACCAAATGGGACCCTGAAAAAAGAAAGAGCTGTGCTCGTAAAACATATGTTAGACTGTCATTTGTTCGACGAAATATGGGACACCCATTCAGATAAAAGACGAGTACCTTTGATGGCCAGAGCTCCAAATATGCGATCACAACACCAAGGCACTCAGTGTCTAACATGGCCGTGATCGTATAGTGGTTAGTACTCTGCGTTGTGGTCGCAGCAACCCCGGTTCGAATCCGGGTCACGGCAGCAGTGTGAACCTCTGCTTGTTTTATGTTGTTTCTCGATAAATTGCACCATTTTACATAGCTTTAAACTGGAAAGCTCAAGCAGAAAGTCCTGTATTAGGTCCCATACTCTCTGACTTGGTCGGCCATTTGACTCTCCTACTCTCCACCAGTCACACACTATGACCTACTAATGTGAAAGACTAGCTGCTCCCACTACGCGGCTGCATTTTGAGTTCATCAAATGTAGGGCTAGTGGCGCAATGGATAACGCGTCTGACTACGGATCAGAAATTTCTAGGTTCGACTCCTGGCTAGCTCTTACAAGTCTTTAGCTTCAAAGCACTTGTGCTGAATATGAAAAGAATTCTCGTCCACAATGGGTATGTCAAATTAGCATCACAAAAGAATGAAATGATTGGACAAAGTCTCTAACATGTGATGAAATTCCTCTGCAGCCCTTAGCTTCAGTCAGTCTAAGGTACCATAAAGTCACATTGGATTTTCTGATTTTACACCCTTATTATGAGTTTTTTCAACAACCAAATGGGACCCTGAAAAAAGAAAGAGCTGTGCTCGTAAAACATATGTTGGACTGTCATTTGTTCGACTAAATATGGGACAACCACTCAGATAAAAGACTAGTACCTTTGATGGCCAGAGCTCCAAATATGCGATCACAACACCAAGGCACTCAGTGTCTGACATGGCCGTGATCGTATAGTGGTTAGTACTCTGCGTTGTGGTCGCAGCAACCCCAGTTCGAATCTGGGTCACGGCAGCAGCGTGAACCTCTGCTTGTTTCTCCATCAGTTGTGCCATTTTACATAGCTTTCAACTGGACAGCTGAAGCAGAAAGTCCTGTAAAAGGTCCCATACTCTCTTACTTGATCGGCCATTTGACTCCCCTACTCTCCACCAGTCACACTTGGTTGTTGGTCGGCCATTTGACTCTCCTACTCTCCACCAGTCACACACTATGACCTACTAATGTGAAAGACTAGCTGCTCCCACTACCCGGCTGCATTTTGGATTTAACAAATGTAGGGCTAGTGGTTCAATGGATAACGCGTCTGACTACGGATCAGAAGATTTTAGGTTCGACTCCTGGCTAGATCGTACAAGTCTTTAGCTTCAAAGCACTTGTGCTGAATATGAAAATAATTCTCGTCCACAATGGGTATGTCAAATTAGCATCACAAAAGAATGAAATGATTGGACAAAGTCTCAAACACGTGATGAAATTCCTCTGCAGCTCTTAGCTTCAGTCAGTCTAAGGTACCATAAAGTCACATTGAATTTTCTGATTTTACACCCTTATTATGAGTTTTTTCAACAACCAAATGGGACCCTGAAAAAAGAAAGAGCTGTGCTCGTAAAACATATGTTGGACTGTCATTTGTTCGACTAAATATGGGACACCCATTCAGATCAAAGACTAGTACCTTTGATGGCCAGAGCTCCAAGTATGCGATCACAACACCAAGGCACTCAGTGTCTGACATGGCCGTGATCGTATAGTGGTTAGTACTCTGCGTTGTGGTCGCAGCAACCCCGGTTCGAATCCGGGTCACGGCAGCAGTGTGAACCTCTGCTTGGTTTATGTTGTTTCTCGATAAATTGCACCATTTTACATAGCTTTAAACTGGAAAGCTCAAGCAGAAAGTCCTGTATTAGGTCCCATACTCTCTGACTTGATCGGCCATTTGACTCTCCTACTCTCCACCAGTCAGACATTTTGAACGATTGTGTGAAAGATGAACTGTTCCCACTACGCGGCTGCATTTTGAGTTCATCAAATGTAGGGCTAGTGGCGCAATGGATAACGCGTCTGATTACGGATCAGAAGATTCTAGGTTTGACTCCTGGCTAGCTCTTACAAGTCTTTAGCTTCAAAGCACTTGTGCTGAATATGAAAAGAATTCTCGTCCACAATGGGTATGTCAAATTAGCATCACAAAAGAATGAAATGATTGGACAAAATCTCTAACACGTGATGAAATTCCTCTCCAGCCCTTAGCTTCAGTCAGCCTAAGGGACCATAAAGTCACATTGGATTTTCTGATTTTACACCCTTATTATGAGTTTTTTCAACAACCAAATGGGACCCTGAAAAAAGAAAGAGCTGTGCTCGTAAAACATATGTTGGACTGTCATTTGTTCGACGAAATATGAGACACCCATTCAGATAAAAGACGAGTACCTTTGATGGCCAGAGCTCCAAATATGCGATCACAACACCAAGGCACTCAGTGTCTGACATGGCCGTGATCGTATAGTGGTTAGTACTCTGCGTTGTGGTCGCAGCAACCCCGGTTCGAATCCGGGTCACGGCAGCAGCGTGAACCTCTGCTTGTTTCTCCATAAGTTGTGCCATTTTACATAGCTTTAAACTGGACAGCTGAAGCAGAAAGTCCTGTAAAAGGTCCCATACTCTCTTACTTGATCGGCCATTTGACTCTCCTACTCTCCACCAGTCACACTTGGTTGTTGGTCGGCCATTTGACTCTCCTACTCTCCACCAGTCACACACTATGACCTACTAATGTGAAAGACTAGCTGCTCCCACTACCCGGCTGCATTTTGACTTTAACAAATGTAGGGCTAGTGGCGCAATGGATAACGCGTCTGACTACGGATCAGAAGATTCTTGGTTCGACTCCTGGCTAACTCGTACAGTTCTTTAGCTTCAAAGCACTTGTGCTGAATATGAAAAGAATTCTCGTCCACAATGGGTATGTCAAATTAGCATCACAAAAGAATTAAATGATTGGACAAAGTCTCAAACACGTGATGAAATTCCTCTGCAGCCCTTAGCTTCAGTCAGTCTAAGGGACCATAAAGTCACCTCAGATTTTTTGATTTTACACCCTTATTATGAGTTTTATCAACAACCGAATGGAAACCTGAAAAAAGAAATAGCTGTGCTCGTAAAACATATGTTGGACTGTCATTTGTTCGACTAAATATGGGACACCCATTCAGATAAAAGACGAGTACCTTTGATGGCCAGAGCTCCAAGTATGCGATCACAACACCAAGCCACTCAGTGTCTGACATGGCCGTGATCGTATAGTGGTTAGTACTCTGCGTTGTGGTCGCAGCAACCCCGGTTCGAATCCGGGTCACGGCAGCAGTGTGAATCTCTGCTTGTTTTATGTTGTTTCTCGATAAATTGCACCATTTTACATAGCTTTAAACTGGACAGCTCAAGCAGAAAGTCCTGTATTAGGTCCCATACTCTCTGACTTGATCGGCCATTTGACTCTCCTACTCTCCACCAGTCAGACACTTTGAACATTTGTGTGAAAGATGAACTGCTCCCACTACGGGGCTGCATTTTGAGTTCATCAAATGTAGGGCTAGTGGCGCAATGGATAACGCGTCTGACTACGGATCAGAAGATTCTAGGTTCGACTCCTGGCTAGCTCGTACAAGTCTTTAGCTTCAAAGCACTTGTGCTGAAGATGAAAAGAATTCTCGTCCACAATGGGTATGTCAAATTAGAGAGACGAGTACCTTTGATGGCCAGAGCTCCAAATATGCGATCACAACACCAAGGCACTCAGTGTCTGACATGGCCGTGATCGTATAGTGGTTAGTACTCTGCGTTGTGGTCGCAGCAACCCCGGTTCGAATCCGGGTCAGGGCAGCAGTGTGAATCTCTGCTTGTTTTATGTTGTTTCTCGATAAATTGCACCATTTTACATAGCTTTAAACTGGACAGCTCAAGCAGAAAGTCCTGTATTAGGTCCCATACTCTCTGACTTGATCGGCCATTTGACTCTCCTACTCTCCACCAGTCAGACACTTTGAACATTTGTGTGAAAGATGAACTGCTCCCACTACGCGGCTGCATTTTGAGTTCATCAAATGTAGGGCTAGTGGCGCAATGTATAACGCGTCTGACTACGGATCAGAAGATTCTAGGATCGACTCCTGGCTAGCTCGTACAAGTCTTTAGCTTCAAAGCACTTGTGCTGAATATGAAAAGAATTCTCGTCCACAATGGGCATGTCAAATTAGCATCACAGAAGAATGAAATGATTGGACAAAGTCTCTAACATGTGATGAAATTCCTCTGCAGCCCTTAGCTTCAGTCAGTCTAAGGTACCATAAAGTCACATTGGATTTTCTGATTTTACACCCTTATTATGAGTTTTTTCAACAACCAAATGGGACCCTGAAAAAAGAAAGAGCTGTGCTCGTAAAACATATGTTGGACTGTCATTTGTTCGACTAAATATGGGACACCCATTCAGATAAAAGACGAGTACCTTTGATGGCCAGAGCTCCAAATATGCGATCACAACACCAAGGCACTCAGCGTCTGACATGGCCGTGATTGTATAGTGGTTAGTACTCTGCGTTGTGGTCGCAGCAACCCCGGTTCGAATCCGGGTCACGGCAGCAGTGTGAACCTCTGCTTGTTTTATGTTGTTTCTCGATAAATTGCACCATTTTACATAGCTTTAAACTGGACAGCTCAAGCAGAAAGTCCTGTATTAGGTCCCATACTCTCTGACTTGATCGGCCATTTGACTCTCCTACTCTCCACCAGTCAGACACTTTGAACGATTGTGTGAAAGATGAACTGCTCCCACTACGCGGCTGCATTTTGAGTTCATCAAATGTAGGCGCAATGGATAACGCGTCTGACTACGGATCAGAAGATTCTAGGTTCGACTCCTGGCTAGCTCGTACAAGTCTTTAGCTTCAAAGCACTTGTGCTGAGGATGAAAAGAATTCTCGTCCACAATGGGTATGTCAAATTAGAGAGACGAGTACCTTTGATGGCCAGAGCTCCAAATATGCGATCACAACACCAAGGCACTCAGTGTCTGACATGGCCGTGATCGTATAGTGGTTAGTACTCTGCGTTGTGGTCGCAGCAACCCCGGTTCGAATCCGGGTCACGGCAGCAGCGTGAACCTCTGCTTGTTTCTCCATCAGTTGTGCCATTCAACATAGCTTTAAACTGGACAGCTGAAGCAGAAAGCTTTAAAAGGTCCCATACTCTCTGACTTGATCGGCCATTTGACTCTCCTCCTCTCCACCAGTCAGACACTTTGAACGATTGTGTGAAAGATGAACTGCTCCCACTACGCGGCTGCATTTTGAGTTCATCAAATGTAGGGCTAGTAGCGCAATGGATAACGCGTCTGACTACGGATCAGAAGATTCTAGGTTCGACTCCTGGCTAGCTCGTACAAGTCTTTAGCTTCAAAGCACTTGTGCTGAATATGAAAAGAATTCTCGTCCACAATGGGTATGTCAAATTAGCATCACAAAAGAATGAAATTATTGGACAAAGTCTCTAACGTGATGAAATTCCTCTGCAGCCCTTAGCTTCAGTCAGTCTAAGGTACCATAAAGTCACATTGGATTTTCTGATTTTACACCCTTATTATGAGTTTTTTCAACAACCAAATGGGACCCTGAAAAAAGAAAGAGCTGTGCTCGTAAAACATATGTTGGACTGTCATTTGTTCGACTAAATATGGGACACCCATTCAGATAAAAGACGAGTACCTTTGATGGCCAGAGCTCCAAGTATGCGATCACAACACCAAGCCACTCAGTGTCTGACATGGCCGTGATCGTATAGTGGTTAGTACTCTGCGTTGTGGTCGCAGCAACCCCGGTTCGAATCCGGGTCACGGCAGCAGCGTGAATCTCTGCTTGTTTTATGTTGTTTCTCGATAAATTGCACCATTTTACATAGCTTTAAACTGGACAGCTCAAGCAGAAAGTCCTGTATTAGGTCCCATACTCTCTGACTTGATCGGCCATTTGACTCTCCTACTCTCCACCAGTCAGACACTTTGAACATTTGTGTGAAAGATGAACTGCTCCCACTACGCGGCTGCATTTTGTGTTCATCAAATGTGGCGCAATGGATAACGCGTCTGACTACGGATCAGAAGATTCTAGGATCGACTCCTGGCTAGCTCGTACAAGTCTTTAGCTTCAAAGCACTTGTGCTGAATATGAAAAGAATTCTCGTCCACAATGGGTATGTCAAATTAGCATCACAAAAGAATGAAATGATTGGACATAGTCTCTAACATGTGATGAAATTCCTCTGCAGCCCTTAGCTTCAGTCAGTCTAAGGTACCATAAAGTCACATTGGATTTTCTGATTTTACACCCTTATTATGAGTTTTTTCAACAACCAAATGGGACCCTGAAAAAAGAAAGAGCTGTGCTCGTAAAACATATGTTGGACTGTCATTTGTTCGACTAAATATG
This sequence comes from Centropristis striata, assembly GCF_030273125.1. Lineage (NCBI taxonomy): Eukaryota > Metazoa > Chordata > Actinopteri > Perciformes > Serranidae > Centropristis > Centropristis striata. The sequence goes on along the minus strand of NC_081517.1, from coordinate 8,197,024 downwards.
GGACACCCATTCAGATAAAAGACGAGTACCTTTGATGGCCAGAGCTCCAAATATGCGATCACAACACCAAGGCACTCAGTGTCTGACATGGCCGTGATCGTATAGTGGTTAGTACTCTGCGTTGTGGTCGCAGCAACCCTGGTTCGAATCCGGGTCACGGCAGCAGTGTGAACCTCTGCTTGTTTTATGTTGTTTCTCGATAAATTGCACCATTTTACATAGCTTTAAACTGGACAGCTCAAGCAGAAAGTCCTGTATTAGGTCCCATACTCTCTGACTTGATCGGCCATTTGACTCTCCTACTCTCCACCAGTCAGACACTTTGAACATTTGTGTGAAAGATGAACTGCTCCCACTACGCGGCTGCATTTTGAGTTCATCAAATGTAGGGCTAGTGGCGCAATGGATAACGCGTCTGACTACGGATCAGAAGATTCTAGGTTCGACTCCTGGCTAGCTCGTACAAGTCTTTAGCTTCAAAGCACTTGTGCTGAATATGAAAAGAATTCTCGTCCACAATGGGTATGTCAAATTAGCATCACAAAAGAATGAAATGATTGGACATAGTCTCTAACATGTGATGAAATTCCTCTGCAGCCCTTAGCTTCAGTCAGTCTAAGATACCATAAAGTCACATTGGATTTTCTGATTTTACACCCTTATTATGAGTTTTTTCAACAACCAAATGGGACCCTGAAAAAAGAAAGAGCTGTGCTCGTAAAACATATGTTGGACTGTCATTTGTTCGACTAAATATGGGACACCCATTCAGATAAAAGACGAGTACCTTTGATGGCCAGAGCTCCCAATATGCGATCACAACACCAAGGCACTCAGCGTCTGACATGGCCGTGATCGTATAGTGGTTAGTACTCTGCGTTGTGGTCGCAGCAACCCCGGTTCGAATCCGGGTCACGGCAGCAGCGTGAACCTCTGCTTGTTTCTCCATCAGTTGTGCCATTCTACATAGCTTTAAACTGGACAGCTGAAGCAGAAAGTCCTGTAAAAGGTCCCATACTCTCTGACTTGATCGGCCATTTGACTCTCCTCCTCTCCACCAGTCAGACACTTTGAACGATTGTGTGAAAGATGAACTGCTCCCACTACACGGCTGCATTTTGAGTTCATCAAATGTAGGGCTAGTGGCGCAATGGATAACGCGTCTGACTACGGATCAGAAGATTCTAGGTTCGACTCCTGGCTAGCTCGTACAAGTCTTTAGCTTCAAAGCACTTGTGCTGAAGATGAAAAGAATTCTCGTCCACAATGGGTATGTCAAATTAGCATCACAAAAGAATGAAATGATTGGACAAAGTCTCTAACACGTGATGAAATTCCTCTGCAGCCCTTAGCTTCAGTCAGTCTAAGGGACCATAAAGTCACATCGGAATTTCTGATTTTACACCCTTATTATGAGTTTTTTCAACAACCAAATGGGACCCTGAAAAACGAAAGAGCTGTGCTCGTAAAACATATGTTAGACTGTCATTTGTTCGACGAAATATGGGACACCCATTCAGATAAAAGATGAGTACCTTTGATGGCCAGAGCTCCAAATATGCGATCACAACACCAAGGCACTCAGTGTCTGACATGGCCGTGATCGTATAGTGGTTAGTACTCTGCGTTGTGGTCGCAGCAACCCCGGTTCGAATCCGGGTCACGGCAGCAGTGTGAATCTCTGCTTGTTTTATGTTGTTTCTCGATAAATTGCACCATTTTACATAGCTTTAAACTGGAAAGCTCAAGCAGAAAGTCCTGTATTAGGTCCCATACTCTCTGACTTGATCGGCCATTTGACTCTCCTACTCTCCACCAGTCAGACACTTTGAACATTTGTGTGAAAGATGAACTGCTCCCACTACGCGGCTGCATTTTGAGTTCATCAAATGTAGGGCTAGTGGTGCAATGGATAACGCGTCTGACTACGGATCAGAAGATTCTAGGATCGACTCCTGGCTAGCTCGTACAAGTCTTTAGCTTCAAAGCACTTGTGCTGAATATGAAAAGAATTCTCGTCCACAATGGGCATGTCAAATTAGCATCACAGAAGAATGAAATGATTGGACAAAGTCTCTAACATGTGATGAAATTCCTCTGCAGCCCTTAGCTTCAGTCAGTCTAAGGTACCATAAAGTCACATTGGATTTTCTGATTTTACACCCTTATTATGAGTTTTTTCAACAACCAAATGGGACCCTGAAAAAAGAAAGAGCTGTGCTCGTAAAACATATGTTGGACTGTCATTTGTTCGACTAAATATGGGACACCCATTCAGATAAAAGACGAGTACCTTTGATGGCCAGAGCTCCAAATATGCGATCACAACACCAAGGCACTCAGCGTCTGACATGGCCGTGATTGTATAGTGGTTAGTACTCTGCGTTGTGGTCGCAGCAACCCCGGTTCGAATCCGGGTCACGGCAGCAGTGTGAACCTCTGCTTGTTTTATGTTGTTTCTCGATAAATTGCACCATTTTACATAGCTTTAAACTGGACAGCTCAAGCAGAAAGTCCTGTATTAGGTCCCATACTCTCTGACTTGATCGGCCATTTGACTCTCCTACTCTCCACCAGTCAGACACTTTGAACGATTGTGTGAAAGATGAACTGCTCCCACTACGCGGCTGCATTTTGAGTTCATCAAATGTAGGCGCAATGGATAACGCGTCTGACTACGGATCAGAAGATTCTAGGTTCGACTCCTGGCTAGCTCGTACAAGTCTTTAGCTTCAAAGCACTTGTGCTGAGGATGAAAAGAATTCTCGTCCACAATGGGTATGTCAAATTAGAGAGACGAGTACCTTTGATGGCCAGAGCTCCAAATATGCGATCACAACACCAAGGCACTCAGTGTCTGACATGGCCGTGATCGTATAGTGGTTAGTACTCTGCGTTGTGGTCGCAGCAACCCCGGTTCGAATCCGGGTCACGGCAGCAGCGTGAACCTCTGCTTGTTTCTCCATCAGTTGTGCCATTCAACATAGCTTTAAACTGGACAGCTGAAGCAGAAAGCTTTAAAAGGTCCCATACTCTCTGACTTGATCGGCCATTTGACTCTCCTCCTCTCCACCAGTCAGACACTTTGAACGATTGTGTGAAAGATGAACTGCTCCCACTACGCGGCTGCATTTTGAGTTCATCAAATGTAGGGCTAGTAGCGCAATGGATAACGCGTCTGACTACGGATCAGAAGATTCTAGGTTCGACTCCTGGCTAGCTCGTACAAGTCTTTAGCTTCAAAGCACTTGTGCTGAATATGAAAAGAATTCTCGTCCACAATGGGTATGTCAAATTAGCATCACAAAAGAATGAAATTATTGGACAAAGTCTCTAACGTGATGAAATTCCTCTGCAGCCCTTAGCTTCAGTCAGTCTAAGGTACCATAAAGTCACATTGGATTTTCTGATTTTACACCCTTATTATGAGTTTTTTCAACAACCAAATGGGACCCTGAAAAAAGAAAGAGCTGTGCTCGTAAAACATATGTTGGACTGTCATTTGTTCGACTAAATATGGGACACCCATTCAGATAAAAGACGAGTACCTTTGATGGCCAGAGCTCCAAGTATGCGATCACAACACCAAGCCACTCAGTGTCTGACATGGCCGTGATCGTATAGTGGTTAGTACTCTGCGTTGTGGTCGCAGCAACCCCGGTTCGAATCCGGGTCACGGCAGCAGCGTGAATCTCTGCTTGTTTTATGTTGTTTCTCGATAAATTGCACCATTTTACATAGCTTTAAACTGGACAGCTCAAGCAGAAAGTCCTGTATTAGGTCCCATACTCTCTGACTTGATCGGCCATTTGACTCTCCTACTCTCCACCAGTCAGACACTTTGAACATTTGTGTGAAAGATGAACTGCTCCCACTACGCGGCTGCATTTTGTGTTCATCAAATGTGGCGCAATGGATAACGCGTCTGACTACGGATCAGAAGATTCTAGGATCGACTCCTGGCTAGCTCGTACAAGTCTTTAGCTTCAAAGCACTTGTGCTGAATATGAAAAGAATTCTCGTCCACAATGGGTATGTCAAATTAGCATCACAAAAGAATGAAATGATTGGACATAGTCTCTAACATGTGATGAAATTCCTCTGCAGCCCTTAGCTTCAGTCAGTCTAAGGTACCATAAAGTCACATTGGATTTTCTGATTTTACACCCTTATTATGAGTTTTTTCAACAACCAAATGGGACCCTGAAAAAAGAAAGAGCTGTGCTCGTAAAACATATGTTGGACTGTCATTTGTTCGACTAAATATGGGACACCCATTCAGATAAAAGACGAGTACCTTTGATGGCCAGAGCTCCAAATATGCGATCACAACACCAAGGCACTCAGTGTCTGACATGGCCGTGATCGTATAGTGGTTAGTACTCTGCGTTGTGGTCGCAGCAACCCTGGTTCGAATCCGGGTCACGGCAGCAGTGTGAACCTCTGCTTGTTTTATGTTGTTTCTCGATAAATTGCACCATTTTACATAGCTTTAAACTGGACAGCTCAAGCAGAAAGTCCTGTATTAGGTCCCATACTCTCTGACTTGATCGGCCATTTGACTCTCCTACTCTCCACCAGTCAGACACTTTGAACATTTGTGTGAAAGATGAACTGCTCCCACTACGCGGCTGCATTTTGAGTTCATCAAATGTAGGGCTAGTGGCGCAATGGATAACGCGTCTGACTACGGATCAGAAGATTCTAGGTTCGACTCCTGGCTAGCTCGTACAAGTCTTTAGCTTCAAAGCACTTGTGCTGAATATGAAAAGAATTCTCGTCCACAATGGGTATGTCAAATTAGCATCACAAAAGAATGAAATGATTGGACATAGTCTCTAACATGTGATGAAATTCCTCTGCAGCCCTTAGCTTCAGTCAGTCTAAGATACCATAAAGTCACATTGGATTTTCTGATTTTACACCCTTATTATGAGTTTTTTCAACAACCAAATGGGACCCTGAAAAAAGAAAGAGCTGTGCTCGTAAAACATATGTTGGACTGTCATTTGTTCGACTAAATATGGGACACCCATTCAGATAAAAGACGAGTACCTTTGATGGCCAGAGCTCCCAATATGCGATCACAACACCAAGGCACTCAGCGTCTGACATGGCCGTGATCGTATAGTGGTTAGTACTCTGCGTTGTGGTCGCAGCAACCCCGGTTCGAATCCGGGTCACGGCAGCAGCGTGAACCTCTGCTTGTTTCTCCATCAGTTGTGCCATTCTACATAGCTTTAAACTGGACAGCTGAAGCAGAAAGTCCTGTAAAAGGTCCCATACTCTCTGACTTGATCGGCCATTTGACTCTCCTCCTCTCCACCAGTCAGACACTTTGAACGATTGTGTGAAAGATGAACTGCTCCCACTACACGGCTGCATTTTGAGTTCATCAAATGTAGGGCTAGTGGCGCAATGGATAACGCGTCTGACTACGGATCAGAAGATTCTAGGTTCGACTCCTGGCTAGCTCGTACAAGTCTTTAGCTTCAAAGCACTTGTGCTGAAGATGAAAAGAATTCTCGTCCACAATGGGTATGTCAAATTAGCATCACAAAAGAATGAAATGATTGGACAAAGTCTCTAACACGTGATGAAATTCCTCTGCAGCCCTTAGCTTCAGTCAGTCTAAGGGACCATAAAGTCACATCGGAATTTCTGATTTTACACCCTTATTATGAGTTTTTTCAACAACCAAATGGGACCCTGAAAAAAGAAAGAGCTGTGCTCGTAAAACATATGTTAGACTGTCATTTGTTCGACGAAATATGGGACACCCATTCAGATAAAAGATGAGTACCTTTGATGGCCAGAGCTCCAAATATGCGATCACAACACCAAGGCACTCAGTGTCTGACATGGCCGTGATCGTATAGTGGTTAGTACTCTGCGTTGTGGTCGCAGCAACCCCGGTTCGAATCCGGGTCACGGCAGCAGTGTGAATCTCTGCTTGTTTTATGTTGTTTCTCGATAAATTGCACCATTTTACATAGCTTTAAACTGGAAAGCTCAAGCAGAAAGTCCTGTATTAGGTCCCATACTCTCTGACTTGATCGGCCATTTGACTCTCCTACTCTCCACCAGTCAGACACTTTGAACATTTGTGTGAAAGATGAACTGCTCCCACTACGCGGCTGCATTTTGAGTTCATCAAATGTAGGGCTAGTGGTGCAATGGATAACGCGTCTGACTACGGATCAGAAGATTCTAGGTTCGACTCCTGGCTAGCTCGTACAAGTCTTTAGCTTCAAAGCACTTGTGCTGAATATGAAAAGAATTCTCGTCCACAATGGGTATGTCAAATTAGCATCACAAAAGAATGAAATGATTGGACATAGTCTCTAACATGTGATGAAATTCCTCTGCAGCCCTTAGCTTCAGTCAGTCTAAGGTACCATAAAGTCACATTGGATTTTCTGATTTTACACCCTTATTGTGAGTTTTTTCAACAACCAAATGGGACCCTGAAAAAAGAAAGAGCTGTGCTCGTAAAACATATGTTGGACTGTCATTTGTTCGACTAAATATGGGACACCCATTCAGATAAAAGACGAGTACCTTTGATGGCCAGAGCTCCCAATATGCGATCACAACACCAAGGCACTCAGTGTCTGACATGGCCGTGATCGTATAGTGGTTAGTACTCTGCGTTGTGGTCGCAGCAACCCCGGTTCGAATCCGGGTCACGGCAGCAGCGTGAACCTCTGCTTGTTTCTCCATCAGTTGTGCCATTCTACATAGCTTTAAACTGGACAGCTGAAGCAGAAAGTCCTGTAAAAGGTCCCATACTCTCTGACTTGATCGGCCATTTGACTCTCCTCCTCTCCACCAGTCAGACACTTTGAACGATTGTGTGAAAGATGAACTGCTCCCACTACACGGCTGCATTTTGAGTTCATCAAATGTAGGGCTAGTGGCGCAATGGATAACGCGTCTGACTACGGATCAGAAGATTCTAGGTTCGACTCCTGGCTAGCTCGTACAAGTCTTTAGCTTCAAAGCACTTGTGCTGAAGATGAAAAGAATTCTCGTCCACAATGGGTATGTCAAATTAGCATCACAAAAGAATGAAATGATTGGACAAAGTCTCTAACACGTGATGAAATTCCTCTGCAGCCCTTAGCTTCAGTCAGTCTAAGGGACCATAAAGTCACATCGGAATTTCTGATTTTACACCCTTATTATGAGTTTTTTCAACAACCAAATGGGACCCTGAAAAAAGAAAGAGCTGTGCTCGTAAAACATATGTTAGACTGTCATTTGTTCGACGAAATATGGGACACCCATTCAGATAAAAGATGAGTACCTTTGATGGCCAGAGCTCCAAATATGCGATCACAACACCAAGGCACTCAGTGTCTGACATGGCCGTGATCGTATAGTGGTTAGTACTCTGCGTTGTGGTCGCAGCAACCCCGGTTCGAATCCGGGTCACGGCAGCAGTGTGAATCTCTGCTTGTTTTATGTTGTTTCTCGATAAATTGCACCATTTTACATAGCTTTAAACTGGAAAGCTCAAGCAGAAAGTCCTGTATTAGGTCCCATACTCTCTGACTTGATCGGCCATTTGACTCTCCTACTCTCCACCAGTCAGACACTTTGAACATTTGTGTGAAAGATGAACTGCTCCCACTACGCGGCTGCATTTTGAGTTCATCAAATGTAGGGCTAGTGGTGCAATGGATAACGCGTCTGACTACGGATCAGAAGATTCTAGGTTCGACTCCTGGCTAGCTCGTACAAGTCTTTAGCTTCAAAGCACTTGTGCTGAATATGAAAAGAATTCTCGTCCACAATGGGTATGTCAAATTAGCATCACAAAAGAATGAAATGATTGGACATAGTCTCTAACATGTGATGAAATTCCTCTGCAGCCCTTAGCTTCAGTCAGTCTAAGGTACCATAAAGTCACATTGGATTTTCTGATTTTACACCCTTATTGTGAGTTTTTTCAACAACCAAATGGGACCCTGAAAAAAGAAAGAGCTGTGCTCGTAAAACATATGTTAGACTGTCATTTGTTCGACTAAATATGGGACACCCATTCAGATGAAAGACCAGTACCTTTGATGGCCAGAGCTCCAAATATGCGATCACAACACCAAGGCACTCAGTGTCTGACATGGCCGTGATCGTATAGTGGTTAGTACTCTGCGTTGTGGTCGCAGCAACCCCGGTTCAAATCCGGGTCACGGCAGCAGCGTGAACCTCTGCTTGTTTCTCCATCAGTTGTGCCATTCTACATAGCTTTAAACTGGACAGCTGAAGCAGAAAGTCCTGTAAAAGGTCCCATACTCTCTGACTTGATCGGCCATTTGACTCTCCTCCTCTCCACCAGTCAGACACTTTGAACGATTGTGTGAAAGATGAACTGCTCCCACTACACGGCTGCATTTTGAGTTCATCAAATGTAGGGCTAGTGGCGCAATGGATAACGCGTCTGACTACGGATCAGAAGATTCTAGGTTCGACTCCTGGCTAGCTCGTACAAGTCTTTAGCTTCAAAGCACTTGTGCTGAAGATGAAAAGAATTCTCGTCCACAATGGGTATGTCAAATTAGCATCACAAAAGAATGAAATGAGTGGACAAAGTCTCTAACACGTGATGAAATTCCTCTGCAGCCCTTAGCTTCAGTCAGTCTAAGGGACCATAAAGTCACATCGGAATTTCTGATTTTACACCCTTATTATGAGTTTTTTCAACAACCAAATGGGACCCTGAAAAAAGAAAGAGCTGTGCTCGTAAAACATATGTTAGACTGTCATTTGTTCGACGAAATATGGGACACCCATTCAGATAAAAGATGAGTACCTTTGATGGCCAGAGCTCCAAATATGCGATCACAACACCAAGGCACTCAGTGTCTGACATGGCCGTGATCGTATAGTGGTTAGTACTCTGCGTTGTGGTCGCAGCAACCCCGGTTCGAATCCGGGTCACGGCAGCAGTGTGAACCTCTGCTTGGTTTATGTTGTTTCTCGATAAATTGCACCATTTTACATAGCTTTAAACTGGAAAGCTCAAGCAGAAAGTCCTGTATTAGGTCCCATACTCTCTGACTTGATCGGCCATTTGACTCTCCTACTCTCCACCAGTCAGACATTTTGAACGATTGTGTGAAAGATGAACTGTTCCCACTACGCGGCTGCATTTTGAGTTCATCAAATGTAGGGCTAGTGGCGCAATGGATAACGCGTCTGATTACGGATCAGAAGATTCTAGGTTTGACTCCTGGCTAGCTCTTACAAGTCTTTAGCTTCAAAGCACTTGTGCTGAATATGAAAAGAATTCTCGTCCACAATGGGTATGTCAAATTAGCATCACAAAAGAATGAAATGATTGGACAAAATCTCTAACACGTGATGAAATTCCTCTCCAGCCCTTAGCTTCAGTCAGCCTAAGGGACCATAAAGTCACATTGGATTTTCTGATTTTACACCCTTATTGTGAGTTTTTTCAACAACCAAATGGGACCCTGAAAAAAGAAAGAGCTGTGCTCGTAAAACATATGTTGGACTGTCATTTGTTCGACTAAATATGGGACACCCATTCAGATAAAAGACGAGTACCTTTGATGGCCAGAGCTCCCAATATGCGATCACAACACCAAGGCACTCAGTGTCTGACATGGCCGTGATCGTATAGTGGTTAGTACTCTGCGTTGTGGTCGCAGCAACCCCGGTTCGAATCCGGGTCACGGCAGCAGCGTGAACCTCTGCTTGTTTCTCCATCAGTTGTGCCATTCTACATAGCTTTAAACTGGACAGCTGAAGCAGAAAGTCCTGTAAAAGGTCCCATACTCTCTGACTTGATCGGCCATTTGACTCTCCTCCTCTCCACCAGTCAGACACTTTGAACGATTGTGTGAAAGATGAACTGCTCCCACTACACGGCTGCATTTTGAGTTCATCAAATGTAGGGCTAGTGGCGCAATGGATAACGCGTCTGACTACGGATCAGAAGATTCTAGGTTCGACTCCTGGCTAGCTCGTACAAGTCTTTAGCTTCAAAGCACTTGTGCTGAAGATGAAAAGAATTCTCGTCCACAATGGGTATGTCAAATTAGCATCACAAAAGAATGAAATGATTGGACAAAGTCTCTAACACGTGATGAAATTCCTCTGCAGCCCTTAGCTTCAGTCAGTCTAAGGTACCATAAAGTCACATCGGAATTTCTGATTTTACACCCTTATTATGAGTTTTTTCAACAACCAAATGGGACCCTGAAAAAAGAAAGAGCTGTGCTCGTAAAACATATGTTAGACTGTCATTTGTTCGACGAAATATGGGACACCCATTCAGATAAAAGATGAGTACCTTTGATGGCCAGAGCTCCAAATATGCGATCACAACACCAAGGCACTCAGTGTCTGACATGGCCGTGATCGTATAGTGGTTAGTACTCTGCGTTGTGGTCGCAGCAACCCCGGTTCGAATCCGGGTCACGGCAGCAGTGTGAATCTCTGCTTGTTTTATGTTGTTTCTCGATAAATTGCACCATTTTACATAGCTTTAAACTGGAAAGCTCAAGCAGAAAGTCCTGTATTAGGTCCCATACTCTCTGACTTGATCGGCCATTTGACTCTCCTACTCTCCACCAGTCAGACACTTTGAACATTTGTGTGAAAGATGAACTGCTCCCACTACGCGGCTGCATTTTGAGTTCATCAAATGTAGGGCTAGTGGTGCAATGGATAACGCGTCTGACTACGGATCAGAAGATTCTAGGTTCGACTCCTGGCTAGCTCGTACAAGTCTTTAGCTTCAAAGCACTTGTGCTGAATATGAAAAGAATTCTCGTCCACAATGGGTATGTCAAATTAGCATCACAAAAGAATGAAATGATTGGACATAGTCTCTAACATGTGATGAAATTCCTCTGCAGCCCTTAGCTTCAGTCAGTCTAAGGTACCATAAAGTCACATTGGATTTTCTGATTTTACACCCTTATTGTGAGTTTTTTCAACAACCAAATGGGACCCTGAAAAAAGAAAGAGCTGTGCTCGTAAAACATATGTTAGACTGTCATTTGTTCGACTAAATATGGGACACCCATTCAGATGAAAGACCAGTACCTTTGATGGCCAGAGCTCCAAATATGCGATCACAACACCAAGGCACTCAGTGTCTGACATGGCCGTGATCGTATAGTGGTTAGTACTCTGCGTTGTGGTCGCAGCAACCCCGGTTCAAATCCGGGTCACGGCAGCAGCGTGAACCTCTGCTTGTTTCTCCATCAGTTGTGCCATTCTACATAGCTTTAAACTGGACAGCTGAAGCAGAAAGTCCTGTAAAAGGTCCCATACTCTCTGACTTGATCGGCCATTTGACTCTCCTCCTCTCCACCAGTCAGACACTTTGAACGATTGTGTGAAAGATGAACTGCTCCCACTACACGGCTGCATTTTGAGTTCATCAAATGTAGGGCTAGTGGCGCAATGGATAACGCGTCTGACTACGGATCAGAAGATTCTAGGTTCGACTCCTGGCTAGCTCGTACAAGTCTTTAGCTTCAAAGCACTTGTGCTGAAGATGAAAAGAATTCTCGTCCACAATGGGTATGTCAAATTAGCATCACAAAAGAATGAAATGAGTGGACAAAGTCTCTAACACGTGATGAAATTCCTCTGCAGCCCTTAGCTTCAGTCAGTCTAAGGGACCATAAAGTCACATCGGAATTTCTGATTTTACACCCTTATTATGAGTTTTTTCAACAACCAAATGGGACCCTGAAAAAAGAAAGAGCTGTGCTCGTAAAACATATGTTAGACTGTCATTTGTTCGACGAAATATGGGACACCCATTCAGATAAAAGATGAGTACCTTTGATGGCCAGAGCTCCAAATATGCGATCACAACACCAAGGCACTCAGTGTCTGACATGGCCGTGATCGTATAGTGGTTAGTACTCTGCGTTGTGGTCGCAGCAACCCCGGTTCGAATCCGGGTCACGGCAGCAGTGTGAACCTCTGCTTGGTTTATGTTGTTTCTCGATAAATTGCACCATTTTACATAGCTTTAAACTGGAAAGCTCAAGCAGAAAGTCCTGTATTAGGTCCCATACTCTCTGACTTGATCGGCCATTTGACTCTCCTACTCTCCACCAGTCAGACATTTTGAACGATTGTGTGAAAGATGAACTGTTCCCACTACGCGGCTGCATTTTGAGTTCATCAAATGTAGGGCTAGTGGCGCAATGGATAACGCGTCTGATTACGGATCAGAAGATTCTAGGTTTGACTCCTGGCTAGCTCTTACAAGTCTTTAGCTTCAAAGCACTTGTGCTGAATATGAAAAGAATTCTCGTCCACAATGGGTATGTCAAATTAGCATCACAAAAGAATGAAATGATTGGACAAAATCTCTAACACGTGATGAAATTCCTCTCCAGCCCTTAGCTTCAGTCAGCCTAAGGGACCATAAAGTCACATTGGATTTTCTGATTTTACACCCTTATTATGAGTTTTTTCAACAACCAAATGGGACCCTGAAAAAAGAAAGAGCTGTGCTCGTAAAACATATGTTGGACTGTCATTTGTTCGACGAAATATGAGACACCCATTCAGATAAAAGACGAGTACCTTTGATGGCCAGAGCTCCAAATATGCGATCACAACACCAAGGCACTCAGTGTCTGACATGGCCGTGATCGTATAGTGGTTAGTACTCTGCGTTGTGGTCGCAGCAACCCCGGTTCGAATCCGGGTCACGGCAGCAGCGTGAACCTCTGCTTGTTTCTCCATAAGTTGTGCCATTTTACATAGCTTTAAACTGGACAGCTGAAGCAGAAAGTCCTGTAAAAGGTCCCATACTCTCTTACTTGATCGGCCATTTGACTCTCCTACTCTCCACCAGTCACACTTGGTTGTTGGTCGGCCATTTGACTCTCCTACTCTCCACCAGTCACACACTATGACCTACTAATGTGAAAGACTAGCTGCTCCCACTACCCGGCTGCATTTTGACTTTAACAAATGTAGGGCTAGTGGCGCAATGGATAACGCGTCTGACTACGGATCAGAAGATTCTTGGTTCGACTCCTGGCTAACTCGTACAGGTCTTTAGCTTCAAAGCACTTGTGCTGAATATGAAAAGAATTCTCGTCCACAATGGGTATGTCAAATTAGCATCACAAAAGAATTAAATGATTGGACAAAGTCTCAAACACGTGATGAAATTCCTCTGCAGCCCTTAGCTTCAGTCAGTCTAAGGGACCATAAAGTCACCTCGGATTTTTTGATTTTACACCCTTATTATGAGTTTTATCAACAACCGAATGGAAACCTGAAAAAAGAAATAGCTGTGCTCGTAAAACATATGTTGGACTGTCATTTGTTCGACTAAATATGGGACACCCATTCAGATAAAAGACGAGTACCTTTGATGGCCAGAGCTCCAAGTATGCGATCACAACACCAAGCCACTCAGTGTCTGACATGGCCGTGATCGTATAGTGGTTAGTACTCTGCGTTGTGGTCGCAGCAACCCCGGTTCGAATCCGGGTCACGGCAGCAGTGTGAATCTCTGCTTGTTTTATGTTGTTTCTCGATAAATTGCACCATTTTACATAGCTTTAAACTGGACAGCTCAAGCAGAAAGTCCTGTATTAGGTCCCATACTCTCTGACTTGATCGGCCATTTGACTCTCCTACTCTCCACCAGTCAGACACTTTGAACATTTGTGTGAAAGATGAACTGCTCCCACTACGGGGCTGCATTTTGAGTTCATCAAATGTAGGGCTAGTGGCGCAATGGATAACGCGTCTGACTACGGATCAGAAGATTCTAGGTTCGACTCCTGGCTAGCTCGTACAAGTCTTTAGCTTCAAAGCACTTGTGCTGAAGATGAAAAGAATTCTCGTCCACAATGGGTATGTCAAATTAGAGAGACGAGTACCTTTGATGGCCAGAGCTCCAAATATGCGATCACAACACCAAGGCACTCAGTGTCTGACATGGCCGTGATCGTATAGTGGTTAGTACTCTGCGTTGTGGTCGCAGCAACCCCGGTTCGAATCCGGGTCAGGGCAGCAGTGTGAATCTCTGCTTGTTTTATGTTGTTTCTCGATAAATTGCACCATTTTACATAGCTTTAAACTGGACAGCTCAAGCAGAAAGTCCTGTATTAGGTCCCATACTCTCTGACTTGATCGGCCATTTGACTCTCCTACTCTCCACCAGTCAGACACTTTGAACATTTGTGTGAAAGATGAACTGCTCCCACTACGCGGCTGCATTTTGAGTTCATCAAATGTAGGGCTAGTGGCGCAATGTATAACGCGTCTGACTACGGATCAGAAGATTCTAGGATCGACTCCTGGCTAGCTCGTACAAGTCTTTAGCTTCAAAGCACTTGTGCTGAATATGAAAAGAATTCTCGTCCACAATGGGCATGTCAAATTAGCATCACAGAAGAATGAAATGATTGGACAAAGTCTCTAACATGTGATGAAATTCCTCTGCAGCCCTTAGCTTCAGTCAGTCTAAGGTACCATAAAGTCACATTGGATTTTCTGATTTTACACCCTTATTATGAGTTTTTTCAACAACCAAATGGGACCCTGAAAAAAGAAAGAGCTGTGCTCGTAAAACATATGTTGGACTGTCATTTGTTCGACTAAATATGGGACACCCATTCAGATAAAAGACGAGTACCTTTGATGGCCAGAGCTCCAAATATGCGATCACAACACCAAGGCACTCAGCGTCTGACATGGCCGTGATTGTATAGTGGTTAGTACTCTGCGTTGTGGTCGCAGCAACCCCGGTTCGAATCCGGGTCACGGCAGCAGTGTGAACCTCTGCTTGTTTTATGTTGTTTCTCGATAAATTGCACCATTTTACATAGCTTTAAACTGGACAGCTCAAGCAGAAAGTCCTGTATTAGGTCCCATACTCTCTGACTTGATCGGCCATTTGACTCTCCTACTCTCCACCAGTCAGACACTTTGAACGATTGTGTGAAAGATGAACTGCTCCCACTACGCGGCTGCATTTTGAGTTCATCAAATGTAGGCGCAATGGATAACGCGTCTGACTACGGATCAGAAGATTCTAGGTTCGACTCCTGGCTAGCTCGTACAAGTCTTTAGCTTCAAAGCACTTGTGCTGAGGATGAAAAGAATTCTCGTCCACAATGGGTATGTCAAATTAGAGAGACGAGTACCTTTGATGGCCAGAGCTCCAAATATGCGATCACAACACCAAGGCACTCAGTGTCTGACATGGCCGTGATCGTATAGTGGTTAGTACTCTGCGTTGTGGTCGCAGCAACCCCGGTTCGAATCCGGGTCACGGCAGCAGCGTGAACCTCTGCTTGTTTCTCCATCAGTTGTGCCATTCAACATAGCTTTAAACTGGACAGCTGAAGCAGAAAGCTTTAAAAGGTCCCATACTCTCTGACTTGATCGGCCATTTGACTCTCCTCCTCTCCACCAGTCAGACACTTTGAACGATTGTGTGAAAGATGAACTGCTCCCACTACGCGGCTGCATTTTGAGTTCATCAAATGTAGGGCTAGTAGCGCAATGGATAACGCGTCTGACTACGGATCAGAAGATTCTAGGTTCGACTCCTGGCTAGCTCGTACAAGTCTTTAGCTTCAAAGCACTTGTGCTGAATATGAAAAGAATTCTCGTCCACAATGGGTATGTCAAATTAGCATCACAAAAGAATGAAATTATTGGACAAAGTCTCTAACGTGATGAAATTCCTCTGCAGCCCTTAGCTTCAGTCAGTCTAAGGTACCATAAAGTCACATTGGATTTTCTGATTTTACACCCTTATTATGAGTTTTTTCAACAACCAAATGGGACCCTGAAAAAAGAAAGAGCTGTGCTCGTAAAACATATGTTGGACTGTCATTTGTTCGACTAAATATGGGACACCCATTCAGATAAAAGACGAGTACCTTTGATGGCCAGAGCTCCAAGTATGCGATCACAACACCAAGCCACTCAGTGTCTGACATGGCCGTGATCGTATAGTGGTTAGTACTCTGCGTTGTGGTCGCAGCAACCCCGGTTCGAATCCGGGTCACGGCAGCAGCGTGAATCTCTGCTTGTTTTATGTTGTTTCTCGATAAATTGCACCATTTTACATAGCTTTAAACTGGACAGCTCAAGCAGAAAGTCCTGTATTAGGTCCCATACTCTCTGACTTGATCGGCCATTTGACTCTCCTACTCTCCACCAGTCAGACACTTTGAACATTTGTGTGAAAGATGAACTGCTCCCACTACGCGGCTGCATTTTGTGTTCATCAAATGTGGCGCAATGGATAACGCGTCTGACTACGGATCAGAAGATTCTAGGATCGACTCCTGGCTAGCTCGTACAAGTCTTTAGCTTCAAAGCACTTGTGCTGAATATGAAAAGAATTCTCGTCCACAATGGGTATGTCAAATTAGCATCACAAAAGAATGAAATGATTGGACATAGTCTCTAACATGTGATGAAATTCCTCTGCAGCCCTTAGCTTCAGTCAGTCTAAGGTACCATAAAGTCACATTGGATTTTCTGATTTTACACCCTTATTATGAGTTTTTTCAACAACCAAATGGGACCCTGAAAAAAGAAAGAGCTGTGCTCGTAAAACATATGTTGGACTGTCATTTGTTCGACTAAATATGGGACACCCATTCAGATAAAAGACGAGTACCTTTGATGGCCAGAGCTCCAAATATGCGATCACAACACCAAGGCACTCAGTGTCTGACATGGCCGTGATCGTATAGTGGTTAGTACTCTGCGTTGTGGTCGCAGCAACCCTGGTTCGAATCCGGGTCACGGCAGCAGTGTGAACCTCTGCTTGTTTTATGTTGTTTCTCGATAAATTGCACCATTTTACATAGCTTTAAACTGGACAGCTCAAGCAGAAAGTCCTGTATTAGGTCCCATACTCTCTGACTTGATCGGCCATTTGACTCTCCTACTCTCCACCAGTCAGACACTTTGAACATTTGTGTGAAAGATGAACTGCTCCCACTACGCGGCTGCATTTTGAGTTCATCAAATGTAGGGCTAGTGGCGCAATGGATAACGCGTCTGACTACGGATCAGAAGATTCTAGGTTCGACTCCTGGCTAGCTCGTACAAGTCTTTAGCTTCAAAGCACTTGTGCTGAATATGAAAAGAATTCTCGTCCACAATGGGTATGTCAAATTAGCATCACAAAAGAATGAAATGATTGGACATAGTCTCTAACATGTGATGAAATTCCTCTGCAGCCCTTAGCTTCAGTCAGTCTAAGATACCATAAAGTCACATTGGATTTTCTGATTTTACACCCTTATTATGAGTTTTTTCAACAACCAAATGGGACCCTGAAAAAAGAAAGAGCTGTGCTCGTAAAACATATGTTGGACTGTCATTTGTTCGACTAAATATGGGACACCCATTCAGATAAAAGACGAGTACCTTTGATGGCCAGAGCTCCCAATATGCGATCACAACACCAAGGCACTCAGCGTCTGACATGGCCGTGATCGTATAGTGGTTAGTACTCTGCGTTGTGGTCGCAGCAACCCCGGTTCGAATCCGGGTCACGGCAGCAGCGTGAACCTCTGCTTGTTTCTCCATCAGTTGTGCCATTCTACATAGCTTTAAACTGGACAGCTGAAGCAGAAAGTCCTGTAAAAGGTCCCATACTCTCTGACTTGATCGGCCATTTGACTCTCCTCCTCTCCACCAGTCAGACACTTTGAACGATTGTGTGAAAGATGAACTGCTCCCACTACACGGCTGCATTTTGAGTTCATCAAATGTAGGGCTAGTGGCGCAATGGATAACGCGTCTGACTACGGATCAGAAGATTCTAGGTTCGACTCCTGGCTAGCTCGTACAAGTCTTTAGCTTCAAAGCACTTGTGCT
Source organism: Centropristis striata (assembly GCF_030273125.1). NCBI lineage: Eukaryota > Metazoa > Chordata > Actinopteri > Perciformes > Serranidae > Centropristis > Centropristis striata. The sequence continues at coordinate 8,179,150 of NC_081517.1, read as the reverse complement.
GAAGATGAAAAGAATTCTCGTCCACAATGGGTATGTCAAATTAGCATCACAAAAGAATGAAATGATTGGACAAAGTCTCTAACACGTGATGAAATTCCTCTGCAGCCCTTAGCTTCAGTCAGTCTAAGGGACCATAAAGTCACATCGGAATTTCTGATTTTACACCCTTATTATGAGTTTTTTCAACAACCAAATGGGACCCTGAAAAAAGAAAGAGCTGTGCTCGTAAAACATATGTTAGACTGTCATTTGTTCGACGAAATATGGGACACCCATTCAGATAAAAGATGAGTACCTTTGATGGCCAGAGCTCCAAATATGCGATCACAACACCAAGGCACTCAGTGTCTGACATGGCCGTGATCGTATAGTGGTTAGTACTCTGCGTTGTGGTCGCAGCAACCCCGGTTCGAATCCGGGTCACGGCAGCAGTGTGAATCTCTGCTTGTTTTATGTTGTTTCTCGATAAATTGCACCATTTTACATAGCTTTAAACTGGAAAGCTCAAGCAGAAAGTCCTGTATTAGGTCCCATACTCTCTGACTTGATCGGCCATTTGACTCTCCTACTCTCCACCAGTCAGACACTTTGAACATTTGTGTGAAAGATGAACTGCTCCCACTACGCGGCTGCATTTTGAGTTCATCAAATGTAGGGCTAGTGGTGCAATGGATAACGCGTCTGACTACGGATCAGAAGATTCTAGGTTCGACTCCTGGCTAGCTCGTACAAGTCTTTAGCTTCAAAGCACTTGTGCTGAATATGAAAAGAATTCTCGTCCACAATGGGTATGTCAAATTAGCATCACAAAAGAATGAAATGATTGGACATAGTCTCTAACATGTGATGAAATTCCTCTGCAGCCCTTAGCTTCAGTCAGTCTAAGGTACCATAAAGTCACATTGGATTTTCTGATTTTACACCCTTATTGTGAGTTTTTTCAACAACCAAATGGGACCCTGAAAAAAGAAAGAGCTGTGCTCGTAAAACATATGTTGGACTGTCATTTGTTCGACTAAATATGGGACACCCATTCAGATAAAAGACGAGTACCTTTGATGGCCAGAGCTCCCAATATGCGATCACAACACCAAGGCACTCAGTGTCTGACATGGCCGTGATCGTATAGTGGTTAGTACTCTGCGTTGTGGTCGCAGCAACCCCGGTTCGAATCCGGGTCACGGCAGCAGCGTGAACCTCTGCTTGTTTCTCCATCAGTTGTGCCATTCTACATAGCTTTAAACTGGACAGCTGAAGCAGAAAGTCCTGTAAAAGGTCCCATACTCTCTGACTTGATCGGCCATTTGACTCTCCTCCTCTCCACCAGTCAGACACTTTGAACGATTGTGTGAAAGATGAACTGCTCCCACTACACGGCTGCATTTTGAGTTCATCAAATGTAGGGCTAGTGGCGCAATGGATAACGCGTCTGACTACGGATCAGAAGATTCTAGGTTCGACTCCTGGCTAGCTCGTACAAGTCTTTAGCTTCAAAGCACTTGTGCTGAAGATGAAAAGAATTCTCGTCCACAATGGGTATGTCAAATTAGCATCACAAAAGAATGAAATGATTGGACAAAGTCTCTAACACGTGATGAAATTCCTCTGCAGCCCTTAGCTTCAGTCAGTCTAAGGGACCATAAAGTCACATCGGAATTTCTGATTTTACACCCTTATTATGAGTTTTTTCAACAACCAAATGGGACCCTGAAAAAAGAAAGAGCTGTGCTCGTAAAACATATGTTAGACTGTCATTTGTTCGACGAAATATGGGACACCCATTCAGATAAAAGATGAGTACCTTTGATGGCCAGAGCTCCAAATATGCGATCACAACACCAAGGCACTCAGTGTCTGACATGGCCGTGATCGTATAGTGGTTAGTACTCTGCGTTGTGGTCGCAGCAACCCCGGTTCGAATCCGGGTCACGGCAGCAGTGTGAATCTCTGCTTGTTTTATGTTGTTTCTCGATAAATTGCACCATTTTACATAGCTTTAAACTGGAAAGCTCAAGCAGAAAGTCCTGTATTAGGTCCCATACTCTCTGACTTGATCGGCCATTTGACTCTCCTACTCTCCACCAGTCAGACACTTTGAACATTTGTGTGAAAGATGAACTGCTCCCACTACGCGGCTGCATTTTGAGTTCATCAAATGTAGGGCTAGTGGTGCAATGGATAACGCGTCTGACTACGGATCAGAAGATTCTAGGTTCGACTCCTGGCTAGCTCGTACAAGTCTTTAGCTTCAAAGCACTTGTGCTGAATATGAAAAGAATTCTCGTCCACAATGGGTATGTCAAATTAGCATCACAAAAGAATGAAATGATTGGACATAGTCTCTAACATGTGATGAAATTCCTCTGCAGCCCTTAGCTTCAGTCAGTCTAAGGTACCATAAAGTCACATTGGATTTTCTGATTTTACACCCTTATTGTGAGTTTTTTCAACAACCAAATGGGACCCTGAAAAAAGAAAGAGCTGTGCTCGTAAAACATATGTTAGACTGTCATTTGTTCGACTAAATATGGGACACCCATTCAGATGAAAGACCAGTACCTTTGATGGCCAGAGCTCCAAATATGCGATCACAACACCAAGGCACTCAGTGTCTGACATGGCCGTGATCGTATAGTGGTTAGTACTCTGCGTTGTGGTCGCAGCAACCCCGGTTCAAATCCGGGTCACGGCAGCAGCGTGAACCTCTGCTTGTTTCTCCATCAGTTGTGCCATTCTACATAGCTTTAAACTGGACAGCTGAAGCAGAAAGTCCTGTAAAAGGTCCCATACTCTCTGACTTGATCGGCCATTTGACTCTCCTCCTCTCCACCAGTCAGACACTTTGAACGATTGTGTGAAAGATGAACTGCTCCCACTACACGGCTGCATTTTGAGTTCATCAAATGTAGGGCTAGTGGCGCAATGGATAACGCGTCTGACTACGGATCAGAAGATTCTAGGTTCGACTCCTGGCTAGCTCGTACAAGTCTTTAGCTTCAAAGCACTTGTGCTGAAGATGAAAAGAATTCTCGTCCACAATGGGTATGTCAAATTAGCATCACAAAAGAATGAAATGAGTGGACAAAGTCTCTAACACGTGATGAAATTCCTCTGCAGCCCTTAGCTTCAGTCAGTCTAAGGGACCATAAAGTCACATCGGAATTTCTGATTTTACACCCTTATTATGAGTTTTTTCAACAACCAAATGGGACCCTGAAAAAAGAAAGAGCTGTGCTCGTAAAACATATGTTAGACTGTCATTTGTTCGACGAAATATGGGACACCCATTCAGATAAAAGATGAGTACCTTTGATGGCCAGAGCTCCAAATATGCGATCACAACACCAAGGCACTCAGTGTCTGACATGGCCGTGATCGTATAGTGGTTAGTACTCTGCGTTGTGGTCGCAGCAACCCCGGTTCGAATCCGGGTCACGGCAGCAGTGTGAATCTCTGCTTGTTTTATGTTGTTTCTCGATAAATTGCACCATTTTACATAGCTTTAAACTGGAAAGCTCAAGCAGAAAGTCCTGTATTAGGTCCCATACTCTCTGACTTGATCGGCCATTTGACTCTCCTACTCTCCACCAGTCAGACACTTTGAACATTTGTGTGAAAGATGAACTGCTCCCACTACGCGGCTGCATTTTGAGTTCATCAAATGTAGGGCTAGTGGCGCAATGGATAACGCGTCTGACTACGGATCAGAAGATTCTAGGTTCGACTCCTGGCTAGCTCGTACAAGTCTTTAGCTTCAAAGCACTTGTGCTGAATATGAAAAGAATTCTCGTCCACAATGGGTATGTCAAATTAGCATCACAAAAGAATGAAATGATTGGACATAGTCTCTAACATGTGATGAAATTCCTCTGCAGCCCTTAGCTTCAGTCGGTCTAAGGTACCATAAAGTCACATTGGATTTTCTGATTTTACACCCTTATTATGAGTTTTTTCAACAACCAAATGGGACCCTGAAAAAAGAAAGAGCTGTGCTCATAAAACATATGTTGGACTGTCATTTGTTCGACTAAATATGGGACACCCATTCAGATAAAAGACGAGTACCTTTGATGGCCAGAGCTCCAAATATGCGATCACAACACCAAGGCACTCAGCGTCTGACATGGCTGTGATCGTATAGTGGTTAGTACTCTGCGTTGTGGTCGCAGCAACCCCGGTTCGAATCCGGGTCACGGCAGCAGCGTGAACCTCTGCTTGTTTTATGTTGTTTCTCGATAAATTGCACCATTTTACATGGCTTTAAACTGGACAGCTCAAGCAGAAAGTCCTGTATTAGGTCCCATACTCTCTGACTTGGTCGGCCATTTGACTCTCCTACTCTCCACCAGTCAGACACTTTGAACGATTGTGTGAAAGATGAACTGCTCCCACTACGCGGCTGCATTTTGAGTTTATCAAATGTAGGGCAAGTGGCGCAATGGATAACGCGTCTGACTACGGATCAGAAGATTCTAGGTTCGACTCCTGGCTAGCTCGTACAAGTCTTTAGCTTTCAAAGCACTTGTGCTGAAGATGAAAAGAATTCTCGTCCACCATGGGTATGTCAAATTAGCATCACAAAAGAATGAAATGAATGGACAAAGTCTCTAACACGTGATGAAATTCCTCTGCAGCCCTTAGCTTCAGTCAGTCTAAGGGACCATAAAGTAACATCGGAATTTCTGATTTTACACCCTTATTATGAGTTTTTTCAACAACCAAATGGGACCCTGAAAAAAGAAAGAGCTGTGCTCGTAAAACATATGTTGGACTGTCATTTGTTCGACTAAATATGGGACACCCATTCAGATAAAAGACGAGTACCTTTGATGGCCAGAGCTCCAAATATGCGATCACAACACCAAGGCACTTAGCGTCTGACATGGCCGTGATCGTATAGTGGTTAGTACTCTGCGTTGTGGTCGCAGCAACCCCGGTTCGAATCCGGGTCACGGCAGCAGCGTGAACCTCTGCTTGTTTTATGTTGTTTCTCGATAAATTGCACCATTTTACATGGCTTTAAACTGGACAGCTCAAGCAGAAAGTCCTGTATTAGGTCCCATACTCTCTGACTTGGTCGGCCATTTGACTCTCCTACTCTCCACCAGTCAGACACTTTGAACGATTGTGTGAAAGATGAACTGCTCCCACTACGCGGCTGCATTTTGAGTTCATCAAATGTAGGGCAAGTGGCGCAATGGATAACGCGTCTGACTACGGATCAGAAGATTCTAGGTTCGACTCCTGGCTAGCTCGTACAAGTCTTTAGCTTTCAAAGCACTTGTGCTGAAGATGAAAAGAATTCTCGTCCACCATGGGTATGTCAAATTAGCATCACAAAAGAATGAAATGAATGGACAAAGTCTCTAACACGTGATGAAATTCCTCTGCAGCCCTTAGCTTCAGTCAGTCTAAGGGACCATAAAGTCACATCGGAATTTCTGATTTTACACCCTTATTATGAGTTTTTTCAACAACCAAATGGGACCCTGAAAAAAGAAAGAGCTGTGCTCGTAAAACATATGTTGGACTGTCATTTGTTCGACTAAATATGGGACACCCATTCAGATAAAAGACGAGTACCTTTGATGGCCAGAGCTCCAAATATGCGATCACAACACCAAGGCACTTAGCGTCTGACATGGCCGTGATCGTATAGTGGTTAGTACTCTGCGTTGTGGTCGCAGCAACCCCGGTTCGAATCCGGGTCACGGCAGCAGCGTGAACCTCTGCTTGTTTTATGTTGTTTCTCGATAAATTGCACCATTTTACATGGCTTTAAACTGGACAGCTCAAGCAGAAAGTCCTGTATTAGGTCCCATACTCTCTGACTTGATCGGCCATTTGACTCTCCTACTCTCCACCAGTCAGACACTTTGAACGATTGTGTGAAAGATGAACTGCTCCCACTACGCGGCTGCATTTTGAGTGCATCAAATGTAGGGCAAGTGGCGCAATGGATAACGCGTCTGACTACGGATCAGAAGATTCTAGGTTCGACTCCTGGCTAGCTCGTACAAGTCTTTAGCTTTCAAAGCACTTGTGCTGAAGATGAAAAGAATTCTCGTCCACCATGGGTATGTCAAATTAGCATCACAAAAGAATGAAATGAATGGACAAAGTCTCTAACACGTGATGAAATTCCTCTGCAGCCCTTAGCTTCAGTCAGTCTAAGGGACCATAAAGTCACATCGGAATTTCTGATTTTACACCCTTATTATGAGTTTTTTCAACAACCAAATGGGACCCTGAAAAAAGAAAGAGCTGTGCTCGTAAAACATATGTTAGACTGTCATTTGTTCGACTAAATATGGGACACCCATTCAGATGAAAGACCAGTACCTTTGATGGCCAGAGCTCCAAATATGCGATCACAACACCAAGGCACTCAGTGTCTGACATGGCCGTGATCGTATAGTGGTTAGTACTCTGCGTTGTGGTCGCAGCAACCCCGGTTCAAATCCGGGTCACGGCAGCAGCGTGAACCTCTGCTTGTTTCTCCATCAGTTGTGCCATTCTACATAGCTTTAAACTGGACAGCTGAAGCAGAAAGTCCTGTAAAAGGTCCCATACTCTCTGACTTGATCGGCCATTTGACTCTCCTCCTCTCCACCAGTCAGACACTTTGAACGATTGTGTGAAAGATGAACTGCTCCCACTACGCGGCTGCATTTTGAGTTCATCAAATGTAGGGCTAGTGGCGCAATGGATAACGCGTCTGACTACGGATCAGAAGATTCTAGGTTCGACTCCTGGCTAGCTCGTACAAGTCTTTAGCTTCAAAGCACTTGTGCTGAAGATGAAAAGAATTCTCGTCCACAATGGGTATGTCAAATTAGCATCACAAAAGAATGAAATGATTGGACAAAGTCTCTAACACGTGATGAAATTCCTCTGCAGCCCTTAGCTTCAGTCAGTCTAAGGGACCATAAAGTCACATCGGAATTTCTGATTTTACACCCTTATTATGAGTTTTTTCAACAACCAAATGGGACCCTGAAAAAAGAAAGAGCTGTGCTCGTAAAACATATGTTAGACTGTCATTTGTTCGACGAAATATGGGACACCCATTCAGATAAAAGACGAGTACCTTTGATGGCCAGAGCTCCAAATATGCGATCACAACACCAAGGCACTCAGTGTCTGACATGGCCGTGATCGTATAGTGGTTAGTACTCTGCGTTGTGGTCGCAGCAACCCCGGTTCGAATCCGGGTCACGGCAGCAGTGTGAATCTCTGCTTGTTTTATGTTGTTTCTCGATAAATTGCACCATTTTACATAGCTTTAAACTGGAAAGCTCAAGCAGAAAGTCCTGTATTAGGTCCCATACTCTCTGACTTGATCGGCCATTTGACTCTCCTACTCTCCACCAGTCAGACACTTTGAACATTTGTGTGAAAGATGAACTGCTCCCACTACGCGGCTGCATTTTGAGTTCATCAAATGTAGGGCTAGTGGCGCAATGGATAACGCGTCTGACTACGGATCAGAAGATTCTAGGTTCGACTCCTGGCTAGCTCGTACAAGTCTTTAGCTTCAAAGCACTTGTGCTGAATATGAAAAGAATTCTCGTCCACAATGGGTATGTCAAATTAGCATCACAAAAGAATGAAATGATTGGACATAGTCTCTAACATGTGATGAAATTCCTCTGCAGCACTTAGCTTCAGTCAGTCTAAGGTACCATAAAGTCACATTGGATTTTCTGATTTTACACCCTTATTATGAGTTTTTTCAACAACCAAATGGGACCCTGATAAAAGAAAGAGCTGTGCTCGTAAAACATATGTTGGACTGTCATTTGTTCGACTAAATATGGGACACCCATTCAGATAAAAGACGAGTACCTTTGATGGCCAGAGCTCCAAATATGCGATCACAACACCAAGGCACTCAGCGTCTGACATGGCCGTGATCGTATAGTGGTTAGTACTCTGCGTTGTGGTCGCAGCAACCCCGGTTCGAATCCGGGTCACGGCAGCAGTGTGAACCTCTGCTTGTTACTCCATCAGTTGTGCCATTTTACATAGCTTTAAACTGGACAGCTGAAGCAGAAAGTCCTGTAAAAGGTCCCATACTCTCTTACTTGATCGGCCATTTGACTCTCCTACTCTCCACCAGTCACACTTGGTTGTTGGTCGGCCATTTGACTCTCCTACTCTCCACCAGTCACACACTATGACCTACTAATGTGAAAGACTAGCTGCTCCCACTACCCGGCTGCATTTTGAATTTAACAAATGTAGGGCTAGTGGCGCAATGGATAACGCGTCTGACTACGGATCAGAAGATGCCCGGTTTGACTCCTGGCTAGCTCGTACAAGTCTTTAGCTTCAAAGCACTTGTGCTGAATATGAAAAGAATTTTCGTCCACAATGGGTATGTCAAATTAGCATCACAAAAGAATGAAATGATTGGACATAGTCTCTAACATGTGATGAAATTCCTCTGCAGCCCTTAGCTTCAGTCAGTCTAAGGTACCATAAAGTCACATTGGATTTTCTGATTTTACACCCTTATTATGAGTTTTTTCAACAACCAAATGGGACCCTGAAAAAAGAAAGAGCTGTCCTTGTAAAACATATGTTGGACTGTCATTTGTTCGACTAAATATGGGACACCCATTCAGATAAAAGACGAGTACCTTTGATGGCCAGAGCTCCAAATATGCGATCACAACACCAAGGCACTCAGCGTCTGACATGGCCGTGATCGTATAGTGGTTAGTACTCTGCGTTGTGATCGCAGCAACCCCGGTTCGAATCCGGGTCACGGCAGCAGCGTGAACCTTTGTTTGTTTCTCCATCAGTTGTGCCATTTTACATAGCTTTAAACTGGACCGCTGAAGCAGAAAGTCGTGTAAAAGGTCCCATACTCTCTTACTTGATCGGCCATTTGACTGTCCTACTCTCCACCAGTCACACTTGGTTGTTGGTCGGCCATTTGACTCTCCTACTCTCCACCAGTCACACACTATGACCTACTAATGTGAAAGACTAGCTGCTCCCACTACCCGGCTGCATTTTGTATTTAACAAATGTAGGGCTAGTTGCGCAATGGATAACGCGTCTGACTACGGAGCAGAAGATTCTAGGTTCGACTCTTGGCGAGCACGACAAGTCTTTAGCTTCAAAGCACTTGTGCTGAATATGAAAAGAATTCTCGTCCACAATGGCTATGTCAAATTAGCATCACAAAAGAATGAAATGATTGGACAAAGTCTCTAACACGTGATGAAATTCCTCTGCAGCCCTTAGCTTCAGTCAGTCTAAGGTACCATAAAGTCACGTTGGATTTTCTGATTTTACACCCTTATTATGAGTTTTTTCAACAACCAAATGGGACCCTGAAAAAAGAAAGAGCTGTGCTCGTAAAACATATGTTGGACTGTCATTTGTTCGACTAAATATGGGACACCCATTCAGATAAAAGACGAGTACCTTTGATGGCCAGAGCTCCAAATATGCGATCACAACACCAAGGCACTCAGTGTCTGACATGGCCGTGATCGTATAGTGGTTAGTACTCTGCGTTGTGGTCGCAGCAACCCTGGTTCGAATCCGGGTCATGGCAACAGTGTGAATGAATGGACCGTTTACATTGTTTCTAAATGTTCCTCCATTCTCTGCTTCGTTTTTTTTTTTGTTGGCAAAATTTCACGTACAGGGCCTCATACTCTCTGACCGGTTTTTGACTCACTCACTCTCTCTTTCTTTGTCTCTTTCTTTCTACCTCTCAGGTTTTTTAAGCCAGGTAATAGGGGCCAATTTCAAGTACGGTGTGTTCACAAACACCATCCAACAAAATACAATATCATACCTTTATCTACTAGACACAAGATATCTTCTCTTAAAATGCCAATTCTCAGTGGATGTGATTGAGGTTTCATGTTTTCACATAAGACTTGTATGTGATGTAAACCTAATCACTGGAATGGCACATTAGATTTAAGTTGCATTAACGTAAATGTAAAGGAGTATGACCTCCTGCCAGACTTATTCCACAATGCTATTTTCTTAAAAATTAAACATCTGTCTCATTCTGTCTTTAAAAAAAAGCATCTTTATTGATGGACTTGAAATAACTAGAGGAATCGACCAGCTCACTGGATTTGGTATTGCTGGAGCAATTTTAGATTTTTTATCCTCTGTCCTCGCACACTGTAATCAGTCAACATAATGCTTTGTGCAGAGGCACATATTTGATTTCTACTGATGGAACAATTTGGACCAACATTACTAATGTGTTAAAGAAAAAAGCAAATTTCTCTACCACAGCACTCTCCCTAAAACTACATTCATTTCATTTGATGCATTATTTATCTTTCTAACCAAAGAGAATATTGATGCTTGGCACTGTCTGCAAACATCAGCATGAAAATGGACTTGACCACATTTTAGTAATACTCTGTCTCCATTTATAACATCCATTAAATTCTGCACTGCTTACTTCATCCCCTACATCTGATCAAGTATTCAAATATACCAAACTACATCATTCATAATGTCATATGAACATTCCCTCTGTGTGATGTGGCTGACCCACGGAGTGACGTTGGTGATGATGAGCTTTTTATAGAACAGGGCTTTGAAATGACTGAGAGTGCTTCAAATCATGAAAATATAATGAGGCAAGTTTCAGTAAACTGCATTAGAGTATATTCAATCATTGTTAGCTCAGAAATTATGCGTACAGTACATCAATATGATTCACCAGTCCTTTCATTGCCTCTTTTTCTCTCTCACCAACCTGTTGACGAAACCATTTTCCATTTAAACACAACAAAACATACGCACAGTCTGATGAGAAATTATCCAAAAATAATATCTACATAATAGCATGTTTCTTCCCACTGTTTCAAAAGTGTGTCAGCTCTGCATAGTGGGTTCAGGGTCACTATTGTAATTCTCCAGTGCACAATATCCCAAACACCAATGCTAATGCAGAAAACAGTTTGATGTAGTTTATTCATCACAGTGATTCTACAATCACCTAGATACCCAGAGAGACATGGAAAACAGAGTCTGATGTCTGTAAAGTTTGGCAGTTTGGCAAAATACTGTGTCGAGTCCATTAATTTTACAAAACACAGAAAGTTCTCCCAACACACCTGCACTAGCTGTTGCAATCCAACAAAAATACCTTTAAAAAATTTAGTTCAGTCATGGTTAATTCTGTGTTCGACAGGTGTTGCCAAAGCCCCCTTTTTCAAATACTATTCCTTGACTGAAAAGGTGTTATCAGCCTCAAAGATATGTGTTAGAAAGGAGCCTGCTGCAACTACTAACTGTTTTAGAAAGACATTATCAATTATTCACACTAGTGCAGTGCCAGTAGGAAGCATGTATTCATATAGTGGGAGATTAGGTCGATTTTTCAATTATTGCCAAATGAGGTTCTGTGTGAAAGTGGGATGTACAATGAGGTGTAATACTCTTGCGTAGTGTTAATATACAAAGTGTATATTGGGTAATACATGAATGTACATTGAGATAGAAAGAGACACAGAAATAGTTATTTTAAGAAAAAGAAACTTAATCATTCAACATGGTTAGACATATATACAGACACAGATATAGGAGGGATTTATTGATAACTATTGTGTTTTATATATTGTGGCTTTTAGCAGGACACTGCAGAGAGTTGAACCCCATTCCACTGATGCGGAAGAAAGGGCTTAAATCTCTGCTTAGCATGCTAATCGTGAGGTAGCACATTACGCAGTGCTGCACTAAAAGTACATTAACATTGAACCCAATTAGCTGATATACTATATTGCATGTAAGTATCTCATATCAAATGATTATGGGCATTATGCTAAGCAACATGAATGTCATCCCTGAATTACATAGTAATGCAACATAAGAAATGAATAAAGCTAAATCTCTCTATTAGCGATTAGCATGCTAATCGCTAATAACAGAATGTGCACATTACATGCAGACCACTTCAATGTCTGCAACTCCATAAAACACTTACTTTTCATAAGGTACCACACCATCCAGCACATACACATTGAACATTGATATTCACTGGAAACTATTTGAATATTATTGGAAAATTGAACCTTGTGGTGCACTTTAAAACTCCTAAAGGCTAAATAGACTTATAGATGAGATGAGTCAGGGTGGAAATCCAGAGTGAATTGTGTTAATGACCAGGTGTAGGCCTAACACACAATGGGGCGGAGCTCCCCTAAAAGGGGACGGAGCTCCCCTAGAAGGCATCCTATCGAAAACAGTGCAATGCCGCAAAATGTCCTACGTAATAATGTCAAAAACTTCAAAATCGAGGATGCACACCTTCGAGCCATGCGCAAACCACATACGAAATCTTAGGTCAGTCTGACTAACACGTCATCATCTTAAATATGTACGCATAATGTTTGTTATGTAATTTAAGTTTCATTTTCATAATCCATACGGGACATGAACAGTGGTCTCCACCCCAACCTCCTCCCTACATGGACTATGACAGTCTTTATATTATGTCACCTGACTTTCTATGTTTCTGTCATAATGACTATGGTCACTAGAGGTTGCTGCATAACAGTATTTGTAAATTGACCATGTAAATAGATGATGACAGCCTTCTGAACCAATTTCATGGTTGCCCATAAAATTGGAATAAAATATATATATATATTTTTTACCTCTTTCCATGATTGTGACAATGTGATTTATTCTTGACAGAAAAAGTGTATATCTCCTCAAAATTGTATTAATCAATCTGAAAATGAAAAAACACAGTGAAAGGGTCAAAATTATGAGACCACACCGAGTAATCAACGGTAGTCACGCCCCAAATCATACGATTCTTTATCTTCTATTTTCTTCTTAATGGGGCCATTATTTACACTATTAACATCAGATTGTTTTGAAGAAGATTTTTACTAGCAATTGAGACCATAGTGTTGTCCTTAAAAAATTCTGAGGTAATAAATTAAGTAAGAAGTTTTCTAATTTTGTATTGAAATGAATAGACTGAAATTTTTCTGCAGCCGCTGCCAGCGCCCCCTGCTAGAATTTTCAGTAGAATGCAGCTTAAGGCACTTCCTGGTTTGCCTCACTGCTCAGACCCGGAGGCTGCTGCCTGGTGTAGTCACATATGCAATCCGTTGGTTTGTGGACTGAGGATCAAAGCACAAAATTTCCCATGGTAGTGACCTGTCAATCACAAGGTAGCCACACTCTAAAGCATTACCCTACTTCATTATCTATCTATTTTCCTCTGAATGGGATGATAGTTTACATAATGAACACGATGCTGTATGGTGGAAGACGTGAATCTAGCCATTACAACAGTAACTCACTCAGAAAATCTTTACTGTGGTATTAAATCAACTCACAAGTAGTGTCATTTTCTCATAGACTTCTTTTTGCAACCAACCCTGCTGACCATGAGAAAGAATGCAGGTATAAGGCACCTATAAGGATGATAATTCAATCACATTCACATTCAAAGCTAGTGGCAATTGGTGTTTATGTCCCAAACTGGGCAGCACTAGTCAACTGCTTGTCAATCCAATGTCCGAGTATCAAGGTGGAAAGATATTTTGGGGCATCCAGGGTTCTGGATCCAAACTTCCTATTGATTTGTTTCTGCACAGACAGTGTTGGAACACTTCAAAGTTTTACTGGCTGAATATAAAATACAGACTCAATGATTAAAAAGTTAGTGATGATCGTGAATTCCTAATGAGCAAAACACATTCGATCACTCCCTTAAAATGTTGCCTGCGTCTCTGATGTCAGAATGAATTTTACTTTATATTCTATCGACTCCTGTAAATAATTGATACATTTTGCATTTTTAATCAATTCATGCTCTGATTCTGGGTCAATATGATGTGCCTTCTGAATATGTGCAGCTCTGATTAGGCTGGTTTGTAGTTATTGCTATAAAAGTTAATGCACTGAAAATAGATGTCCCATGAAATGTTTTTCTGGTGACAAAGCAATGACGATTCAAACCACGTAGATGCCCTATGGGCGGCGAGGCGGTACGTGGTTGGCACAACCAACCCAGTACTTTCCTCTGGGAAACCTCCCTGTGTCCTGTTGTTGGCCAGAAATAGTGTTTTTTAAGACTTGCTCTGACCTTAATAAAGTGTTGAAAAAGTAATTTGAAAATGTTCAATGAAAAACACTGTCGAATTGCATCAGAAATAGGGCGTAAAATTAAAAATGTAATATCACCTTAGCAGATGCTTTTAATTACCATAAATCAAGGAATAGTACAAAACTTTTAAACTGTAGAAAACACAGTTTTTTTTCATGCAAAATGAAAGGAGGGATACCATAATGTCACAAGGACACAATCACCCTGAAAATAAAAGGACTACTCAGTCTAAATTACAGTTGTTTTACTGATATTTACATTTAAATTTACAGTAGGAAACCCATTCATGGTATTTTTTTACGTCGAAGTTCTGTCAACCACAGCTGCTGGTATTTTACCATAAATTAAACAGATTTTTACAGTGCGATTTAATTTACCTCAACAGTATATCACGTTTTTTTTTTACAGTGCATTGTAAGGTTTGCTGTGTACAACAGTTAACCTGCTAGTAATGGGCCACCAATTGCTGTATTCATACAGTGTTGCTACATTAACATTTTCTAACTGTGTTTCTTATAATAAACTACTGAAAAGTTTTCTTCATATTCATATCGAACTACTGTAAACTGCATACATGTGCTGTGGATAATCACTCTTTAAAAGGGCGCCACAGGAATGAGTTCTTAAACCCAGAAGTAAGTTAGCATGTTAGCACCCTGGGGTCTAACCTCTAAAATTCAATGAGGATTTTGAATGGGTTTTTGGTTAGAAGCCTGAAATAAGGTCTGTGGTTAACACAAGCTTAAGGGATGCTCAAGGTTTGTTGTATAAAAAAACAAGTCATACAATACGTTAGTACATACCCCCACTGAGTCTTGATGTGTCCTTAAAAAGGCGGTTGCTGACATGTGGCTAAGTGAGGCTAATGTGGTTGTCGGAGACATTCAACATCATCACACCGGACACGGACAGAAACTCTCTCACTAGTTCACCTCACAGCCTCTTGTCATGTTTTTGCTTTTGCAGACTCTTGTAGGTTGTACATTATGTTATTTAACATTTTATAAGGCTAAGGATTTGCTAGCTTGTCAGCTGGTTAGCTTGCCGAAGTCTGAAGAATTACAACTGTGACGTTGAAGCATAGACTGTATATAAATAATGGACATAGTCACCATGACATCACCCATTGGTTTGTGGACATCCCGTTGGAAGCATCGAGTTCAGATATCAGGTGATCTTAACCCATATTTGGACTGTGGAGGAACGAGAGGGATCTGATCACTGACTACATGCCTCTCTACACCTCAACCTGACTGAGAGAAGTCGCTGCTAATTCATGTTAGCATTAACTGGAGCATTAACTGGGACGTTAGTTTTGGCTAGCAAAAAACAAAATGTATGTTACTTAGCGACTCCTTGGAGTGTCTGTTAGTCCAACCAAACGCTGAACAAGACATTTTTACTGAACAAAACGATCAAATAAACTGTCATTTAGTGAAAATACAGTGAAAGGGTCAAAGTTATGAGACCAAACCGCTAAACGTCCTTTTTTATATCTATATAACGTTACATATAACTTTATTGACACATTGCTGTGGATATGCATTGTTCTGCTTCTCTCCTGATGATGGCTCTCCTTGTTAGCCACCATTTTGTATTGAAATGAATGGACAGACATTTTTGCAGCTGCCGTCAGCGCCCACTGTTGGAATTTTTGGTAGAATGCAACTTAAGGCACTTATTGGTTTGCCTCCCTGCTCAGACCCGGAGGTTGCCGCCTGCGTTCAAGTCATGCGACGTGTTGTAGTTTGCTATAGCATAACGTTAGGTTTTTACTTTCATAAGCTGCATTAATGCCCCAAACATTAAAAAAAAGTGGTGTTTTTTTGTGAAGTTTACCCTGCTGAACAAAATCTGTAAACATCAGAAATGTGTGTTTGCCACAGAGCTTATTTTCTGCAATGATCCAAAATCCAATGCAAAATCCCATTCCCGAATTCTCAATAGACCCCATGGAGATGCTACTTCCAGGTTGACCTACAAAAATATGTCATTTCATTTTCTCTATATATCTGTGGTCCAGTATTTCTAGTACAGTCCATTATTCTGGAGAAACATATGATTGTTGAGTCTTATTCCCATCTATTGGTATTTGCCAAGCTAAATAGGCCTACTAATGCTTCCTGAGTTAGTGTTCTGGTACTACTAATAACCAAATGTGTCAAAATTAATATTTGATGACGTGGGAATGAACAACTGACAATCTTCCTCCTGTACCACATACTGCACCTTTGAACATCTAGCACAAAAGAGCATGAGACAAGTGACAGCTTTATGTAACAGAACATTTAATTATAGATAGATACATTAATGGAATAAAATATTAGACCATTGTTTTCTTCAATTTCTTGTTAATTTTAATGCCTGGTACAACTAAAGGTAAACAATTTTGGACAATTAAAATGATAACAACAAAAACAGCTCATGAGAGTTTAATTCAAGAGCTGATATATATCCTTTTTTTATGGTTATCACCATCAATTGTGTCTTTTTATTTGTCATTATACGTCTTTTTGGTAATTTTTTTTGTCTTTTTTGGACATTTAGTGTATTTCTTTGGTCAATTTGTGTCTTTTTTGTCATTTTACATATTTTTTGGTCATTTTGTGTCCTTTTTTGGTCAATTTGTGTCTTTCTGGTAATTTTATGTCTTTTTTTTTGTCATTTTACGTCTTTTTTTGTCATGTTGTGTTTTTTTTGGTCATTTTACATATTTTTGGTCAATTTGTGTCTTTTTTTGGTAATTTTACATCTTTTTTGGTCTTTTTGGTCAATTTCTGTCTTTTTTTGGTTATTATGATTTTGGTTATTGTCAAGAAAACCATGGAAAATGTCTAGATATCAGCTCTCTCATGAGCTATTTTTGTTGTTATCATTATATTTCTCTAAACAAATGTATTCTTTATTTGTACCAGGCATTAAATAAACAAGAAAACAAGGGTAGCCTAATATTTTTTTTCCATGACTGTAGCATCTGTATCATTATAGTATCATGGAATCAATGCTTGCTGCCATGAAGATTCAGATATGGCTCCACCCCCTCGGCAACTCTCCTCAGGCAGCTAATTGACTGGCAGGCGTGGGTAATTCATTTATGAGAACGAATTGAAACTCTTAGTTATTACATGAATGAATATTGCACAATTAAAGGAGACCTCCAAGATACAGTGGTTACAGCTGCAGCACTGTCACCACATGTAGGAGGTGAGAGCAACAGAAATAGCAAAACCAATACGAGCTCTCTCTGTTGAAACATGAACATTATGACACTTGAAGAAACATAACCTCATTGCATTTTCCTGTTTGTGTTATAGACATTTTTGTTCTTTTAAACCTCAGAAATCCTCAGAATCACAGATATGACTCCAGTAAGAAGACTGAATATTTTTTAGCATATATTCAGTTTTAACCGTTTGTAGTTTTGAGCTATTTTATCCGCTTTTAAAACCCTTTTCATTCTGCCTCTATAAACCACCTAAATGCAATGTTTTTGCCATGCCATGTTGGTATTATTTTTTTAGCATAACCTCACCTATATGACCTGATAATTAGTTGAGTATGAATATTGTGTTTTTTTTTTACTTAACACACAATTATTAATTTAATTTAAAAAAAGACAAAAAAGGCCAAAAAAAGACACAAAATGACCAAAAAAGACACAAAATTACTAAAAAAAGACAAAAGGACTGAAAAAACACTAATTACTTAAAAAAGACACAAAATGAAAAAGAAAATACACAAAATGACCAAAAAATACACAGGATTACCAAAAAAGACACAAAATTATTAAAAAAAAAAAGACACAAAATTACCCCCAAAAAAGGACACAAAATTACAAAAAAAAAAGACACAAAATTATTTTTTAAAAAAGGACACAAAATTACCACAAAAAAAAGACACAAGATTACCAAAATAGACACAAAATTATTTTTAAAAAAGTAATTAAAGGGACCTTCCAAACACAACACGGTAAAGTGCCATTCATATAAAACTCACATTAAACTTTCATATCAATGTGGGGGCCACAAAATATCATCACGAGGTCCGCAATTGGCCCGCGGGCCGCGAGTTTGAGACCCATGACATAGAGAGTCCGGCTGCTAATGGTGCGTTCAAGGTCTACACGAATGTCAGAATTATCAACGTTATTCCGAGCTACAAGTTCTGACTTGAAGTGTGAATTAAACACACCATAAGGCGACAAACATCGCCAGTAAAACAGAGGATTAATGTTCCGTTAGTTAGACTTATTTACATTGCAGCACATAGAGAGTCCAGCGGCTAATGGTGCGTTCAAGTTCTACACGAATGTCAGAATTTTCAACGTTGTTCCGACCTCCAAGTTCCGACTTTCAGTGTTAATTGAACACACCATACGGCGTTACGGTAAGAACGAGTTTGACCCACCTTCAAAATAAAAGCAAACACATGTAGCTTTCAAAATAAGAGCACATGGATGTGTTAGCAGAAGCCACCACAGATTTTACAAGAAAACTGTCAAAATATGACACCTTAAATAAAACATACAACAACCCTAATTCTCCTTTACAATAATTCATCAAAATATGCAATGATTAAGATTGATTAGTGGCATTATAATGTGCAAGAAGCACCAAATTTAGGCTTTTAGGGCAAACATTTCAGGAAAAAAAAATCCTGTGGGAAACACTGGTTTTAAAGGCTTGACAGACTGGACAGATAAGAAATTGCCCAGCAGTATGTTGAGGGTAATGAAAGGAGGAGAGATGATTTTGGGTCATGCTTCAAGTCAATAAATTTGTTTGGTTGCACTGGAAATTTCATGTACAAATGTTTAAATAAAACATTTTGGTTCAGGCATGGAGTGGGGAAATAACTCATTGAGTTGAAATCATTTGCTAACAGCAAAAATCCCATCTGCGCCCCTGCCTCCCTGACTAAAGCACTTCTGTATCAGCTTCTGAAGCTGCGGCAAAAAAACCCCAACATATTCCCATGCAGTCCCATTCCAGAAATAAACTCTCATTTTTGCAGCTCGGCTCGATTCCTCTTTTCAGATTACGGAGTGAAAGGCACACTTCACCTGTCACACTGCCACCCGGTGTAGTTGTGTCTATAAATACACTGAGATAAGACACCTACAAGGTGCTATGAGACTGTGCAGTTAAATATGGATCGGAGGAGTATTGACGTCAGACTGACACACACACACACACACACACGCACACACACATGCATATACGCACATACACACATATGGACGTTCATACATGAGTAGACCCGAGCACACACATTCAGACACACACACACACACACACACACACACACACACACACACACACAAACACACACACACGCCTTATTTCCAGCCCTGCCTCTGATGTCATTCTGTGAATTGGGACTGTCTCAGCAGCAGGGCATTATGGGATAGCTTATAAGAGCTTAATGACTCCTTAAGGTGCAATACTGCTAAATAATGGGTAGAGAGAATGAGAGAGAGAGATGAACACATACACACCATCACACACATACACATCCGCCCCAATCTCCACCTTCTCACTTCCATTTCCAGCACTTTCTCTCTCTCCATCTGCTTATTTAGCGGCTCTGAACGCCTGATTGGCTGCTCAGATGGCTGGTCATTCACCATCACCGATAAAAAGACATGTCCTATTAATTAAAAAGATTCTCGAAGATGAAGTGTGTCCTCCAACTTTCTTTGTCAATCTTTATTCCCCCAGTGTATTTATACTCCCAGAGGGTGGAGGTCACTGTGTTATGGAATGGATTTACAACAACACTTCTATTTTCAGTTTCTGTGGAAACGGTTTCAATAGCTGATTCACAGTTAGGAGCTTCGTTACTGTAAGGACAACTCTCTTTAGACTATAGACTCGTAAAGTGGAATTTAATGAGATATTTAAAATTACAGCCACATCTGATTCTTCTGAGAGCATGAGCTGAGAATGAATGAATGAATGAATGAATGAATGAATGAATGAATAAATAAATAAATAAATAAATAAAAGTGAAGTCATTTGTAAAAAAAAGGGGGAATTAATGAATTAGAATGAAAGAAAGAAAGAAAGAGAAAGAAAGAAAGAAGGAAAGAAAAAAACAGTGAAAGAAAGAAAGAAGGAAAGAGAGAGAAAGACAGACAGAAGGAAACAAAGAAAGAAAGAAGGAAAGAGAGAGAAAGACAGACAGAAGGAAACAAAGAAAGAAAGAAAGAAAGAAAGAGAGAGAGAGAGAAAAAAGAAAGAAAGGAAGAAAGAGAAAGAAAGAAGGAAACAAAGAAAGAAAGAAAGAAAGAAAGAAAGAAAGAGAGAAAAAGAAATAAAGGAAGAAAGAGAAAGAAAGAAGGAAACAAAGAAAGAAAGAAAGAGAGAAAAAAGAAATAAAGGAAGAAAGATAAAGACAGACAGACAGACAGACAGAAGGAAACAAAGAAAGAAAGAAAAAGAAAGAAAGAAAGAAAGAAAGAAAGGATGAAAGAAGGAAAGAAAGAGAAAGACAGACAGAAGGAAACAAAGAAATAAAAAGAAAGAAAGAAAGAAAGAGAAAGACAAAAAGAGAAAGAAGGAAAGAAAGAGAAAGAAAGACAGAATGAAACAAAGAAAGAGAGAAAGAGAAAGAAAAAGGAAAGAAAGAAAGCAAAAGAAAGACGGAAGGAGAAAGAAAGAAAGAAAGCAAGAAAGAAAGAAAGAAAGAAGGAGAAAGAAAGAAAGAAAGAGAAAAAAAAGAAAGAAAGAAAGAGAAAGACAGACAGACAGAAGGAAACAAAGAAAGAAAGAAAAAGAAAGAAAGAAAGAAAGAAAGAAAGAAAGGATGAAAGAAGGAAAGAAAGAGAAAGACAGACAGAAGGAAACAAAGAAAGAAAAAGAAAGAAAGAAAGAAAGAGAAAGAAAAAAGAGAAAGAAGGAAAGCAAGAGAAAGAAAGACAGAATGAAACAAAGAAAGAGAGAAAGAGAAAGAAAAAGGAAAGAAAGAAAGCAAAAGAAAGACAGAAGGAGAAAGAAAGAAAGAAAGAAAGAAAGAAAGAAAGAAAGAATGAAAGAAAGAAAGAAAAAGGAAGAAAGATTATCTTACTTATATTATACTTATCTTCATTGTCATCTGTCATCTCAAGACTAATTTCTTTCAACAATATTTTAACGCCCCCATATTTTGCATTTTGGAAGAAAACTTAATTATGCCACCGTCAAGTGGAATTTAATCACTGAAACTGTAGTCATACCCATATTGTTCTCCAGAGAGCTGTTCTATGAAACCTGACTATTTAATACGTAAATAAATATCATAATAAAAATGATGCGTATGCAATAACAGGGAAACTAATGAATGACTTCATTCAAGTGATAGAAAGTGATCATCAAAACTCTAGTCAGAGTCGTATCCTTTACCCGGGAGCTGCTGTATGGAGGACCAAACTTGACTCATTGAAAATGAATAAACAAAAGGGAAGAATTAATAAATGTTGTTGAATTAGGTCACTCAAAACAGTGCATAAATGAATAAATCTGACAGCTAAAATTGCTGAAAAATAGAAATAATAATGTTAATCAAATTATTCAGCCCAGTTGCCAGAAAAAAAAGTTGCCGTTTTTCGTTCCTGCAAACCACAGATGCGTTGAAATTAGGGATGTGCCATATCGTATCATTCACGATAATATTGGTATATTTTTTTTTGTTAAAAAAAATGCATATCATGACATTGGCAACGTTAAGTAAAAAAAAAAAAAAAAGTTACTTACTCCCTGTCGCTAAACACATGCAGCTTTCAAAATAAGAGCACAGTGTGTTAAGAGAATCCACCACAGAATTTACAAGAAGACTGTCAAAATAAGTTGCCTTAAATAAAACATACAAGAACCTTTATTCTCCTTTACAGCATTTAATTAAAAACATGCCCCTGGAACCCCTAAATGGTTATTTTTATGAATTGATCATACTCAAGAGTCAAGAGTAATTTTTTTTGTATTTGGCAACTGTTGAGATTTGCACTTCAAACTACATTTTTATGTATTTACTAATATCGTCAATAATATTGTTATCGCAAAAATAGCCTGCAATATCGTGATATTCTTTTAGGGCCATATCGCCCAACCCTAGTTGATATAAACATTTTTCTGAAACTAGACTATCACCCATTTGTCCTCCATGTAAAACATAAAGTACATTTTAAGTTGCTTTTGTTTAAGTTAACCTCTAAAATATTTTCAGTATGTAATAAATAAATCAAGACGAGGTCAAAACCGAGTATACCGAGACCATGTCAATGTGATTTTGCAGGAAATGTGTTACAGGAATAGTTAATGCTAGTGTCTATGAGGTGAATATTTTAGATATTAGTAGTATTAAGTAATTCATTTTTCATTATCCGTAACTACATATCCGCACTCAGGTCGTGTGGGGCCAGGTTGCCAGACTATCGCAGGGCTGATACATAGAGACAGACAATCACACTCTCATTCACACCTACGGGCACCGTGTAGCCCTTTGCACCACCGTGTAGCCCCCTGCACCACCGTGTAGCCCTTTGCACCACCGTGTAGCCCTCTGCACCACCGTGTAGCCCTCTGCACCACCGTGTAGCCGTCTGCACCACCGTGTAGCCCTCTGCACCACCGTGTAGCCCACTCAACCACCGTGTAGCCCTCTGCACCACCGTGCAGCCCACTAAACCACGTGTAGCCTCTGCACCACCGTGTAGCCCACTAAACCACCGTGTAGCCCGCCTCACCACCGTGTAGCCGTCTGCACCACCGTGTAGCCGTCTGCACCACCGTGTAGCCCACTCAACCACCGTGTAGCCGTCTGCACCACCGCGTAGCCCGCCGCACCACCGTGTAGCCGTCTGCACCACCGTGTAGCCCGCCGCACCACCGTGTTGCATCCCCACCACCGTGTAGCCCTCCGCACCACCGTGTAGCCGTCCGCACCACAGTGTAGCCCTAGTAATAATACACTTAATTATATAAATATAAATAACCCCTTGTCACAGATCAAATAGGATTCCATACTATTAAATGTATCAATCTCCACTGAGGGTGAGACACGGAAAGCTAGTGATAGCTGCTAAGCTCTTGCTCAGTGTGTTAAATGTTTCCTCCCCGCCAACTTTACTGATAATGGTACTAAGTATGTAATAAGTATGGTGCATAAGTTGTGTTGGAAGCAAGGCTTCGTGACCTGGAAGTACGGCTCCACAGCATGGAATCCCAATCAGTAACTTTATTTGCTGCAGTTACCCCATAGCTGGTGCTGTAAAACCCAATGTTGCTCTTTTGTTATCATTAATAATTTTTCCTTTTCAATACGACAAAGATTTGTTTGTTCGTTTTTTATTTAGATCCCCATTAGCTTTTGCAAAGCAGCACCTATTCTTCCTAGGGTCTATCATCATATTTCAGTGTGACAAATAAAATGTAGGAATACACAGAAAGATAACAGACATGACATACCTTATATGAATACATAACATGTATGTAATTACATTTTACATAAAAAATGGCTGCATCAATTAAAGATGATATTTAGATCATGACTTCTAAGTTGTTGGTTTTTTTTTTTTTTAAAGCTATACAGATTTAATTGAGTAATATGATAAGGGAGTGAGTTCCACTGTTGCATTGCCACTATAGTCTCCTCAATCACTAGTAAAAAAAATCAATTTCAAGATAATCTGATGTTAATAATGTAAATAATGGCCCCATGTAGAATAAAATAGAAGATAAAGAATCGTTTGATTTGGGGCGTGGCTACCTTTGATTGACAGGTCACTAACAAGGGGAGCCGTCATCAGGAGAGAAGCAGAACAATGTGTATCCATGGCAACGTGTCAATAAAGTTGTAGTTTTTTAAAAAGAGACGTTAACTGCCACAAAGAGGCCACAAACCAATGGATGACGTCACGGTCACTACGTCCATTATAAAAAAAAAATTGTCATTTTTGTCATTTTGATATTTAGTTTAGTTTTTCTTATTATTTTCAGTCTAACATGTATTTATGTATATCTTTATTTTAATGTATTTATTAATGAGTTAATTTGCTCATTTGTATTTATTACTCTATTAATTTCCTTGTTAATAAGCCATGTTTGGTCCTCCGTACCTCAGGCTGATGATGTTATCTGCCTTCCCACTAAGTGCACTGTAACTGTTTCTCAGCAGACTTAATGAGTTTAGTCAGATTTGCAGGCAGATCAAATGAAATCACAGAGCAGATGATTCTCCACGTTGTTTATTGCTATGAAAGCCACAGATTTCTGCCGGCAATCAAAATGTGTCATCGGTACTATTTATACTATGATATTTTTTAATACAGTCCTACATGATTAATCATTACAGTAAGTTGGAAGCTGCCATTGTTACATGCAGGGATTGTGATGTATAAGTTCGGAAACAGCTTGCACACGTATGTTGAGTAGGAGTGGAACACAATTTTAGTCTCATTGTCCAATTATGAGTAATGTTAAGTCATTAATGTAAGTTGGAGGAAAAAGGAGGAGTTATCGGACCATATGGAGGAAGAACTTTCCTTCTCTCCTCCTCGCTCTACCATTCTTTGGAGCTTTTTTTTGTCTACTTCCGTTCAGCAGCCACACAAATGAACTATGCACAAATTAATTTGCACATGTTTCGCTCCTTTGCAAGCAAACACACACACAAGCGCATGCATTTTTTCTTAACCTGACAGTTGGTGTGCGTCATGGCATGTTGATGCTCATTCAGAGCCTCTCTGAAAAAGTCTCTGGCTGACTGTTGAGTGATGTAAGATTGATATGTAACTCCTCTTCTTTCTGCTCAGACAAATCAGTGGGTGTGTTGAGCTTTCAGGAAGATGGATGGGGTAGAGACGGAGAGGGAAGATGTGGGAATAATACAACGCTGATTATGTTTTTAGTTTTCTTGACATGTTTTACACCACAGCGGGAGATTAAAAATGTAGCTGGCAGGTATTTCGGCACTGTGTGACAGGGGATAAGTTTTAGACAGGCTACCTGTTTCGCTCCATGAGGGATGATACATTTTTTTCCTGTGTCTGTCTCCAGCCTTTAACAAACTCTTGCTCCCTCTTTGCATCCCTAACAAGACCCCCTGTGTCTGTCTGTCTGTTTTCCTCTCTCATATCATCACCGTCTCTCTCTCTCTCTGCAGCCCAGGCCTTTTTTTTCCCACTTTAGTTTACCGAGTCTTCATTACGTGCCTATCTGCGTCACGCATGAGGCATGCCTGAGGGTTAAAAATAAAAGATGAAAGGGAAACAGACGGATGCAGGGAGAGAGGAGAGGCAGACTGATGACTAGGGGTGAGGATATGGACGGGAGAGGTGGGAGGACCGGCCTTCGAAGCAATAGGCTGCAGATGAAGAATAATAAATCCAGCCATTAACCCTTAATAGGGCACTCATTGAAATACTTGCAAATTCCAAATTTCAACCCTAGAGAATACTGGAGGATATTACATACAGCCAGAATGTGTAAAAAACAACAACATACGGACCCAGGGGAGGGGGGTAATATTTTGAGAAAAAAGTTTACGAGATTAAAGTGGCAAATCTACGAGAAAAAATGCCCAGATTTAAAGTATCTGCAAGAAAAAAAGTTTCTTTCACTAAATCTGCGACTTTTTTGCGCAGATTTGCCACTTTAAATCTCTTAAATCTGCGACTTTTTTTCTTGTAGATTTGATACTTTTTTCTCTAAATATTACAAATCCATGTGGTTCTATGACCTCACAGAGAGACACAGGGACCCCGTTTTGGTA
This sequence comes from Centropristis striata, assembly GCF_030273125.1. Classification (NCBI taxonomy): domain Eukaryota; kingdom Metazoa; phylum Chordata; class Actinopteri; order Perciformes; family Serranidae; genus Centropristis; species Centropristis striata. Next base: position 8,153,280 of record NC_081517.1, on the reverse strand, counting down.
TCCACTGAAGTTACCAAATATAGTTATTCGCTCGATAAAGGGTAAACCCTTAATATTGCACTCATTGAAATACTTGCAAATTCCACATTTCAACCCTAGAGAATATAGGAGGATATTACATACAGCCAAAATGTGTAAAAAAAACATACGGACCTGGGGGAGGGGGGTAATATTTTGAGAAAAAAAGTTTACGAGATTAAAGTGGCAAATCTACAAGAAAAAAATCGTAGGTTTATGAGATTTAAAGTGGTGAATCTACAAGAAAAAAGTTTTTTTCACTTTCTTCTCGTAAATCTGCGACTTTTTTCGCGCAGGTTTGCAACTTTAAATCTCTTAAATCTGCGACTTTTTCTCTTGTAGATTTGCCACTTTCATCTAGTACATTTGCAACTTTTTTTCTCTAAATATTACAAATCCATGTGGTTCTACGACCTCACAGAGAGACATGGCGGCCCCATTTTGATATCCACTGAAGTTACCAAATATAGTACTCCCCATCATGCCATGCATCACCTGTGAATGGCTGTGTCAGCGGGTGACATGGATCCTGAGTGATGGGAGATAATGGGCAGAAATGTCATGTGTTTCTGTCTTCACCAAGCAGGGCCGAATGATGACATAGAACCGTCGAAACTGAAAACAAGTTTTTGAAAGTCAATTCTGGGTCATTTCTGAGTTCTTTCACAAGCTTACTTTTTATTCTTTACACAACTTCTGACACATTTTGTGTGTAGAAGTGTAACACCTTGAGGCCCTTGTAGAATAGACTGGGAATGTGTTTGAGAATGCATGCTGCTGTCCCAACCTGATTGATTTCATGTCAGGCCCGTTCGTCCCTCTGGTTGCTAGGAACAACCACACTTTCGACGTGATCAGAAAACAGTTCATACCCTTGCACCAACTTGGCAATATAAACTTACTAGGGCAAAAAACAACAACAACAAACTGCTGAGCTCTTACTGAGTCTAGCTTTTTCCACTTTCTCTGCAGTGCGTATACAGCTATTCTGATCTGGAAGCTGAGCTCATATTTGCTGTGAGAGTTTTATTAAACAAATTCATTTAGATTGGAACTAGGAGGGCAAATAATAACAATAATAATCTTAAATTCTATTTATAGGGCGGTTTTCAGGGTACACAAAACACTTTACAGTTAAACAGTTAAAATGCAGTTAAAGACAAAACACACAATTAAAATCAACAACAATGGTCACACATTAACCCTTTATCGGGCGAAGAACTATATTTGGTAACTTCAGTGGATATCTAAATGGGTCCCCATGTCTCTCTGTGAGGTCGTAGAACCACATGGATTTGCAATATTTAGAGAAAAAAGTTGCAAATTTACTAGATGAAAGTGGCAAATCTACAAGACAAAAAGTCACAGATTTAATAGATTTAAAGTGGCAAATCTGCAAGAAAAAAAGTGAAAAAAACAACAACTTTTTTTCTTGCAGATTCACCACTTTAAATCTCATAAATCTGCACATTTTTTCTCGTAGATTTGCCACTTTAATCTTGTAAACTTTTTTCTCAAAATATGACCCCCCTCCCCTGGGTCCTTATGTTTTTTTTTTTTTTTACACATTCTGGCTGTATGTAATATTCTCCAGTATTCTCTAGGGTTGAAATTTGGAATTTGCAAGTATTTCAATGAGCGGCAGAGTTCTGGATGTACTGGAGTTTGTTGAGTAATTTGGAGGAAATACAATATGCTATTAGAGTAGTCTAGTCTGGAGGTGATAAAGGCGTGGATCAGTGTTTCTGCGGCGGGGAAGGAGAGTGATGGACTGAGACGGGCAATGTTCTTCAGGTGCAAAAAGGCAGTTCTGGTGATTTGGTTGCTGTGGTGCTCATAAGAAAGGTTGAAGATGACTCCCAGGTTACGGATGTGGGGGGACAGAGTGGAGTTGTCGATGGTGAGGTTGACATTTTCTGTGGTTTTCATGCAGGATTTTGGACCAGTGATTATGACGTCTGATTTGTCACAGTCAAGTTTCAGAAAGTTTGTTTGCATCCTCCGCCAAGGCCAATGGTGCATTCACATGCTTCTTGAATGTGTTCATAAGCTTCAAGTCATAATGTGTAAACAACTTGGACGCTATGATGAAGATATGTGGTATTTTATTGCTCAGATCACTTAAACAACACATTGATAGCTGAAAAAATGATTAGACCACCCTTTTCTTCAATTTCTTGTTCATTTCAAGGCCTGATGCAACTAAAGCTACATTTGTTTGGACAAATATAATGATAACAACAAAAATAGCTCATAAGAGATTAATTTAAGAGCTGATATCTGGACATTTTCCATGGTTTTATTGAAATTGGTTTTGGTTGTTATTAAGAAAACCATGGAAACTGTCTAGATATCAGCTCTTAAATTAATCTCTTATGAGCTATTTTTGTTGTTATCATTTTGTTTGTCAAAACAAATGTACCTTTCGTTGTAAGGCATTAAAATGAACAAGAAATTGAAGAAAACAAGGTGGTCTAATCATTTTTTCCATGACTGTATGTACCTACATTTGCCAACTTCCCGCTTCATTTGTTCTCAACATAAACTGTTCTGTGTAAAGAACAATGTAATTTGAAAACAACATGGACGCTCTGATGAAGATATGTGGTATTTTATTGCTCAGACCGCTTAACCTTTGTGTAGTCTTAGTATTCTATGCACTCCCCTTGTCCTAAAGGGTAAAAAAATGACCCGACATTACTAACTGAACTCCTAATATAAAGCAGCGTCATTGTATTTAAAACCCCTAATCTATTTTCCACAAAGAAACAACCTGTCTTTCATCAAAAACTTTGTGAGTACCTAGATTTTCCCTTTTCACAGTCCAGAAAAACTGAAGGGAAAATATGACTTTTAGGCATTACAGTTATACAGATTAGCAACAAAATACTAACCAACGATAAATAAGGATTAAAATGTATGAAAAGTCAAAATTCTGTCATAAATAAAGATCATTTATTGTTCTTTTTGTTGGTCATTTTTTGACCCTTAAGACAACACAAGGGTTAAACAACACATTGGTAGCTGTTTCCAGTATGCAGAACTTTGACGAGCAGATCAGGTGATCTATAAAACATGTACCTACTATTGCCAATTTTCTGAATATTTGTTCCCACTTCATTTATTCTTAACATAGACTGTTCACCTGCATTCAACCATAGCTGGCTCAAACATGATCGGTCAATATTCCTTGGACTACAAAACCATAACTCTTCAGATAACAACAGTTGTCTACAGATTCTGCATTCATATTCAAATATCTCTTAATAGAGATTAGGGTGTAACGAGATCTCTCGAAATCAGTCTTGCGCGATTTGAGTTATCCAAACTTCTATTTGTGACGTGGAGAGTAAGAACGAATCGAAGTGGCACAGTCCTCCTGCAGCAGTCTCTCCCAGCTGCAGACAAATTGCTAATAAGCTCTGTAGCAGTACAGTTTGTATGTGCTAACATGCTAACAGTTAGCTCTGTAGCAGTACAGTGTGTATGTGCTGCTGCTGCAGGAGGTGTTCACTCAGCGATCTCTGTTTGTTTACAACAAGCACCGGACACTCTGTGCACAGTTAGCGATGCCGGTTAATTCACGATCCCTATGTTTATGATAATTAGCCATGTTGCTTTGTTTATGATCAGCTGCTGATGTTGTGCACAGTTAGCGACAGCGGCTACAGTTGCTTCTCCCGTGTTTAATCCCTCGTGTATGTGATCACGGTCGAAACTGTCGCTAAGCGATTACGTGACGATCGAAAACCAAACGTCACCTCCATAGTCTCATTAATCCCTCTGGGGGACTTTATTTTTTTATTTATCTTATTTTAACTTTTATAAATTTTGGTTTTAGTTTCAATTTGTGGAAGAAGTTTATTAAAAGCTCATGCTTACATCATGCATGTAAAGAGTTATAATAAAACATTTCAAAATGCATATGCAACTTGGTTAAATAAAAGTCTGTTGGTCCAGTCATATATTTTGTCATTGTAGTTTTCTTAAAATCTCGTCTTGTCTCGTTCTCATGAACCCAATATCTCGTCTCGTGAGCTGAGAGTATCGTCACACCCCTAGAGGGTACACCCTGTTGATAGTGTCAACTTCATGGTGTGGAAGTGTGGATGGATGTGGAGTTTGTTCTTCAGCTTTTATCTTATTCTGTCTCACAGCTTGGATCTGAATTTTTGTTTTTATATTTGTCAGTGTGTGTGATGTTCCAGGGTTGGTGTTGAATTTTTAGTGACAGTGCTGTCAAAGACAAAAGATAAAGCACCTCCAAGGATTTGGCTGCTGTCACATTTGGAGATGGCACATATATACCTGCACTCTTACTGTATGTATGTGCAGTGGTATAACATGCCAAGTCTAAACTGAAGGCTTGTATCATCCGGTTGTTATCTATAATTATAAGTGTGGTACTTAAATAAACAATATAAATGTTCACTTGCTAGATTATATGTATATATGGGCAACTCTGTTTTGTACCAGGCTGTAAACATGGTTATTTCTGCTGTAAAGTTGTTCCTTTTTTTTTTTTTTTTTTACATCTCTGGGGTCTGTGGGGATTGTCTCGCTTTTGGTGCCAGCCTCAAGTGGCCAGTTGAGGAACTGCAGATTTTGGCAGTTTGACATTAACCCCTAACCCAGTGCCTATATATTTATTTTTTCACCGTGTAAGTGTTGTGTCTTTAGTCTTTAATAGTCAGATGCAAATATGATTTAACCCTACAAAAATCTAACAAAAGGTTTCAAAGTTTCATTCAATATATTCAAAGATGAATTTCCTGAACGGCATGCCATTATATATATATATATATATATATATATATATATATATATATATATATATATATTCTGTTCCTCTCTTCTACAGCGTCCATTACAAGAACATGCACATGGCAAATAATGCAAATTAGATGATGATGTAATTAAGAGACTTTTAGGACAGCCAATAGCTACTTTCCTTACTGAGGAGCTGACAACACTGATTCATAGTTATTATTTTGTATCAGCTCTTGATGCTGTGGTAGGAGAAAGAGCTTCACTGAGTGGCGGCTCTTTTGTTTCACTAGACATGGAGGAAACGTGCAGCACGTGGCATCGCTACAGTCTCTGACCTCACAGGACGGTTAGAATGTTTTTGTTATTTTTGTTATTTATAAGAATCAATGCGTCAAATGATTTGGACCGTTTTTTTTGAACATGTGAGTCAAGCAGAGCCCTGTTAAGATGGCACAGTTTAAATGAAAGTCAAAGAACAGACCACAACACAGTATTAAAACTATAAAGTTACAACCCAAATCTACTTTGTTATAAGATCTGCAGTGAAAGAAAGAGTGAGAAAATGAATCAAAGAGCATATCGATGTTCCTTTTTGTTTTCTTTATTATCAGACATCTAATTACACTGCCTAGGTACAGCGTGAGAAACACTTGTCAGATCTTAAGGACTGCTAAAAAAAAGGGTCCCGTCTTCAATACAGCCTTGAGTTCTCTGTCTCTCTCTCTGTTGACTCCATCCAGACTAGAAAACAAAGCAGCGTGGAGCCCTACTCTAAATTTACCTCTAAAGTTTTGGCTGTAAACTCAATGAGGCCAGTTTCAGTTTGATGATGATATACCAAGTGAAACTGGAGACAAGCACAAATATATTTAGTATAAAATGATAGAACTGGATGTAACCCTCTTATATGTTGGATTTGACACCTTTGTTCACATTTGCAATATTTAAAATTCTTTATTGAGAGTGATAGTGTTTTGAAAGTTAAAAAAAAAGATTCAAAATCACATTTTATGTTGGACTAAAGGACTAAAAAAGACACAAAATGACCATAAAAAGACACAAAATGACTAAAAGAAGACAAAAAATGACACATGACCAAAAAAAGAGACACAAAATGACCGAAAAATCTTAATTCAAAAAATCTTGTCAAGTGAAATTATCTGTCCATGCAGCAAGATCATTTCCCTCAGATTTAGTGTTTTTATCTTGTTTTAGACACACCTTTTTGCAGTGCAATGTACACCACCTTCTCCTCACATATGTATTAAGTTTAATTTATGCTGTGAAGTTTAATTTATGCAGTGAAGGGTGTCTGCAGGTCTTTCCTATTTCTATTTTAATCCCAATGTCCCAATGTGTTTTTCTCACTTCCCCAGGCCTGTTAGTCTGTAAGATAATATATTCCTAAACACTCTTTGCACTGGGCTTTCATTCTGGAGGAGCAGTCGGTGCTTAATTGATTTGGCAAGTAAAATAGGCCATTTAATTAAATGTAACTGAAAGAGATAAAAAAAGAGCACCCTGAAGTAGGTGAGGGAACATTTTCACAAGACCAAATACCAAGACCTTACACCTGAGGGTAAGTGTTAATAAGAAACTGTGCAGACGTAGACTCATACGCACAAACAGGTAAAACAAGCACTGATGATATTGGGAAGGGGTTGATGACGTTAGGCAGGCAAATGTGAGGATTGTGAGAAAAGCAGAGGGGAAAAGAAGAATAAATCAATAAACTTAAGTTAATCCACTGACAGTGTTCGTTGGAAGTGCTCTAATCCTGCCAGTAAAGCTTCAGAGAACTGAATCAAACAGATGGACGGACAGATTGATGCTGAAACAAATCAAATACTGGAGCAAATCAGAGGAAAGAACAACACAATGTCTATGTCATTCAATAGAAGATAAGTGATCACCATGGCCTGGTCTGGAAAGTACAATTTAACCCTCTGTAGTCTCCAAAAGCTCCAAATCCAGACTTGTTGACTCCATCCATACTAGAAGACAAAGCAGCGTGGAGCCCTACTGTAAATTTACCTCTAAAGTTCTGGCTGTAAACTCCATGAGGCCAGTTTCAGTTTGATGATGATATACCAAGTAAAACTGGACACAAGCTCAAATATATTTAGTATAAAATGAAAGAACTGGATGTAACCCTCTTATATGTTATATTTGACACCTTTGTTCACATTTGCAACATTTAAAATTCTATATTGAGCATGATAGTGTTTTGAAAGTAAAAAAACAGATTCAAAATCACATTTTATGTTGGACTAAAAGACTAAAAAAGACACAAAATGACAAAAAAAGACACAAAATGACTAAAAAAGAAGAAAAAAGACACAAAATGACTGAAAAGACACAAAATAACAAAAAAAGACACAAAAAAGACACCAAATGACACAAATGACCAAAAAAGACACAAAATAACTAAAAAAGACACAAAAAAAGAAACAAAAAAGACAAAAAAGACACAAAAAAGACACAAAATAACAAAAAAAGACACAAAAAACACAAATGACCAAAAAAGACACAAATGACCAAAATAGACACAAAATGACTTAAAAAAAAGACACAAAATGACAGAAAAATACACAAAATGACCAAAAAAGACACACAATGACTTACATAGGCACGAAAAGACATGAAAAGGATAAAAAAAAAATGGAGAAAATAGCCCCAGACTCCATAGAGTTAAAGCAATTAGGCTAGCAAAAAAGTAGGTTTCTATTTGGTCTCTGCATGATGAGGAAAGTACTAAATCCTCTGCTGTGAGAAATATTTCTCTCTGTGTGAAATCTAAGATAATATCAAGAAAGCAGAGCCACTTCCTGTCTGTGAAGGACCAGCTGCTGTGATTGCTGTAAATAAACATTAAGAGGTGCACTGGATGCCTGCGGGGAAATCTGGAATCCATTTAATTTAATCTAATGCTGGATTAAAGAAATACAGCGGGGCTGAAAATAAAGAGATACACACAGCAGGTAATGTCTTTTTAGAAGGATTTTAATGCTGTGCAACATTTCGAGCACCAGGCAACGTGTCCTCATACAAGTCAAGTCAAATCATGTTTATTGGTATAGCCCATTTCATACACAGAACGGTAGCCCAATGTGCTTCACATAATCAATCACACATTACAATGTCTACATTCACATATTAAAATGTCTAAATGTCATGTCATAAGAGGTCAGATCAATTAAAATGGTTAAAATAATTTGAATTTTTAAAAAATGAAGACATGGGAATTTACAGGGAACATATAACACAGAAATGACAAATGCAAAATAAATAACGAGAAAATTTCCTCTGGGGAAAAGTCCTTTGTGAAAGGGCCACGGGGGCTACTGCTGGTGTGTGTACACTACGATGAGATTCTTCAGAGATTTCAAACTATGCCCTTTAACCTCAAAATGTGTGTGTGTGTGTGTGTATGTGTGAAACGTGTATCTGGAGGAGTGTGCGCACTTACACGCGCATTTGTGTGTGTAGCGAAAATCGCATAAAGTTACCTGTGTGTGTGTGTGTGTGTGTGTGTGTGTGTGTATGTGTGTGCGCGTGTGTGTCTGAAGCATGTGTATGCATGTGTGAGGAGTGTGCACCCTTACGCGCATGTGTGTGTGCGTGTATCTGTAACTGTAATCACATCAAAGGCAATCAGAGCAATCAACAGAATTAACTGCCACCTGAATGTTCCGGCACAGTGACAGCAGCCAGAGGTAGACAGACTGGAATTTGTGGCCTCAAACAGAAAGCATTTTTGGCAAAACCATAATACCTATCATTGATCTGACTTCACTTTGAGCGTCCTGAGTTCTTCCTGAACGTCTACATATGTTTTTTCCTGAAAAATGAAAAAATAGCTTTGTTAGAGCGATCTAAAAAAAACTGTTACATCTCCCTTTTTCAGAAATCTTCCTGCGATTTTAATATGGGAGCCAATGAGGCTGTTGGTGCGTGTTGGTGGCGCATCTGTGCGTCCTACGCCCAAATTATAATTCTGACAGCTTTACCAGAGGATTGTGAGTGAGAAGACTACTTTTCCTACGTTTATATGTATAAATTATCTCTGTAGAGTGGAATTTGCGGCCTGGAGTGTAGTTTTCAAATTTATTTTTGACAATTTTTTCTCTCCCTCTACACTCTGGCGATGATGTCACACACTGTGACGCGAACATTCCGTGCAATACACACCCATTATAATCTCAGAATTTGTCCAAAAATGATCATGGTCATTGAACAGGGATTGATAAAAAACTATATGACCTATCGAAACGTGGATTTTTTTTCACCCCGAGCACTGTGCTTGGTGCGATTGCCCCGTGGCCCTAATTACAAAACAAATGAATAAAAGCAAAATAGCAAAACACTCAGGAGGACAAAGCCTCTGTGGTACATTCTACCAAAAATTCCAGCAAGGGGGCGCTGACGGCAGCTGCAGAAGCATTTTGTTCCATTCGTTTCAGTGCCAAATGGGAAAACTTCTCACTTGATTTATTACCTCAGATTTTTTTATTTTTAGGACAACACTATGGTCTCAATCACTAATAAAAATCTTCTTCAAGACAATTTTATGTTAGACCTAAAACGTCTGTAAAAAATGCCTTTAAAACCTATCGGCGATTTTCAAATTCCTACTAAATAATCGATTTTTCAGCATCTGTAGCAGATAGAAATGAAATTCGAAAAAAGTATTTGAGATCTTATACCTGTGGCTTTCATGGGAAGTTGAGTTCATTTGTCCAAACCTTCAATAAAGTTTTTTAAAAAATCAACGTGTTGCATTTCGACATTCCCACACATTTTTTTTTGTTTTGTTTCCTTAACTTTCTGTTTTTAGATTTTAGAGTTTTTATAACTATTTTTTTTGTTTTTATGTTTTTTTAGTATTTTTTTGTTTTCATTGTTTTTATTTATTGCTATATTTGTGTATGATTTTTATTGTATTTTAATAACTATACAGCACTTTGGTCAACTGAGGTTGTTTTTAAATGTGCTCTATAAATAAACTTTGACTTGACTTGAGTTGACTAAGCAATGTGATATCAGTAACCCATAAGAAGCCCGTGTAACAAACACTTTAAATCTTCTATAATCTCTCATATTTAGCTTTAATTTAGCAATTATTTAAAAAAGACACAAAATAATTTTAAAAAGACACAAAATCACCAAAAAAAGGACACATAATTACTTAAAAAAGACACAAAATAATTTAAAAAAAAGACACAAAATTACTAAAAGACACACAATTGTTAAAAAAAGACACAAAAAGACACACAATTATTTAAAAAAGACACAAAATTACTAAAAAAGACACAAAAGTATTTTTAAAAAAGACACAAAATTACCCATAAAAGACACGAAATGAATAAAAAAAATTGTGCAAAAGCTCAATAACAGAAAGATATTACCTATATTTAATAGCTTCAACACAGGCCAGAGAACAGAGGGCCGTTACCGTGGCAACAGACACACCTCTACTACAGCATCCCGTCAGCTTCGCTGCTGACGTCACACAGGACAGGGCACAATGAGGGGGCTAATTGAAATGCACCTGTTTATCTAAGACAGGCGTCTCAAACTCACATTCCCTGGGGGCCGCTGGAGGCAGTATCGAAATGAACAAAAATACACAGAATTACAAAAAAAGACACAATTATTTTAAAAAGACACAAAAAGACACAAAATTACACAAAAAGACACAAAATTACACAAAATTACCAAAAAAGACACAAAATTACAAAAAAAAGACACAAAATTACAAAAAAAGACACAGAATTACCAAAAAGACACAAAATTATATAAAAAAAATAAAGTCATTAAAGGGACCTTCCACACACAACACGTTAAAGTGCCCTTCATATGAAACTCATATTAAACTTTGATAAAAAAATTTCACAAAATGACCCAAAAAATACACAAAAGGCCCCAAAAAACACAGAAAATGACCAAAAAAGACACGAAATTACAAAAAAGACAAAAATGGCCAAAAAACACAGAAAATGACCAAAAAAGACACGAAATTACAAAAAAGACAAAAATGGCCAATAAACATACAAAATGACAAAAAAAGACACAAAAGTACTAAAAAAAGACACAAAATGTTCGAAAAAAACACTAAATTACTTAAAAAAAACACACAAAATGACAAAAAAGACACAGAATTACAAAAAAAAAGACACAGAAATACCAAAAAAAGACACAAAATTACCAAAAAAAGACACAGAATTACCAAAAAAAAAAGGAATTAAAGGGACCTTCCACACACAACATGGTAAAGTGCCATTCATGTAAAACTCACATTAAACTTTCATATCAAGGTGGGGGCCACAAAATATCGTCACAAGGGTTGCAATTGGCCCGCGGGCTGCGAGTTTGAGACCCAGGATGTACATATATGTGTGTAGGAGGAAATGAACATTGCTTTTGCTTTTTTTGTCACCATTGTCGAGGACTGTGGAGAACTCTTTTTTCCGCGTCGTAGCCAGGCGATTGATCCGCCTCGTGTGAGAATAAAAGTTGCAGGTACAGATGAAGTGTGAGATCAATAAAGACACGCTGTGTGTAATGGAGAAAAGACGCCCTGTGGTGTTTACTCCTCCAACATAATTTTGTTTTCATTCAGTGTTGTACCCATTGAAACACACCGTGTCTGTCCTTGATACGTGACATTACAGGAAAAGCAGATCATCGTCTTGTATATTACTCTCTTTTTTTTCCTTTAATGGACAGTGACACATACATCAAAGGCTCCTGTTTGAAACAAAAAGGGACACTGAGTCATTGTCATGGTTACAGTTATGTAGCAACAGGCACAGATCACACACACAATGCTTGATTCATATGGTGAAAACATGTAGAACACCAATAATATAATGATGTTGAAAAAAACAAAGATGTATGTCCCAGTGCATGCTGGGAAGCTTTCTTGTTTATTCCTTCTTTTTAAAATTAAATATTTTCGACATTATTCTCATAATTAATTAAATATTTTCGACTGTATTCTCATAATTAATTTAATTTTTAAGACTTTATTCTTGTAATTAATTAATTAAATATTTACAACTTTATTCTCGCAATTAATTCAATATTTTCAACTTTATTCTCGTAATTAATTCAATATTTTCAACTTTATTCTCATAATTAATTAAATATTTTCGACTTTATTCTTGTGATTAATTAAATATTTACGATTTTATTTTCCTAGTTAATTAAATATTTTAAACTTTATTCTCATAACTAATTAAATATTTAAGACTTTATTCCTGTAATTAATTAATTAAATATTTATGACTTTATTCTGGTAATTAATTAAATATTGAAGATTTTATTCTTGTAATTAATTCAATTTTTTTCAACTTTATTCTCGTAATTAATTAAATATTTTCAACTTTATTCTCATAATTAACTCAATATTTAATACTTTATTCTCTTAAGTAATTAAGTATTTATGACTTTAACAAAAATGTATGTCCCAGTGCATGTTGGGAAGCTTTCTTGTTAATTTTTCCATTTTTTTTATGTCAAATTTAGTTGTGGATTGTACAAAGTGAGCGAGTGATACATACATTAATAGAGTGTGTGAGACTCGGAGAGCGTGTGGAGGGAAAAGCTCTCATGTATTTGGTAATTTGCGAGTGAGAGGACACTGAACACATTAGCTGTGAAGAGAAACAGAGCAAGTGACTGATAGAGTGAGTGAGGGAGGAAGAGGAGGAGGAGGAAGAGGAGGAGTAGGAGAGGAGACAATATTGATCTGAGCACATGCAAACACACATATGGCTGAGTGTTATACAATTGTTGTGCTGGAGGACAGGAAGTTGCAATGACCAAAGAAAGAAGAAGAGCGAGTTCAGCCAGTTTGCTGTTGAAAAGCCTTTAAAGTAGATAGTTTATAGTTCTATAGAGCCACGTTACAAACAGCTCACAGCACAGAGAATAGTATGTGTGAGCCATGTGTACATATAGGTCACTGCAGTGCACTGCACTCCAAGGAGATCCTTTACCTTCCTTATAATACATGTCCATGTTACTGATAAATATATATATATATATATATATATATATATATATGCTATGTGCTTGTAATCTGAGGTAGAGAATATTAGAGCTCACAGCTCCAGATAAAGCATGTTTCAATTAGTTTGTGGTAATTACAAATTTGTTTTGTAATATTGCATTGAATGCACTGTTCAGAGTACAGAGGAGAAATTTAAATGTATTTATACGACTGAGTATTAAGGGTAAAACACACACACACACACACACACACACACACACACACACACACACACACACACAAACACACCACCAATGTCACAACTAAATGACAAAATACTGAAAATGAATAAAATATGTTTCTTAAATGTACAACGGAGTATTAAGTCCTCATTTAGAAAAAGAAAAAAAAACAAGGAGAATAAAGTCATTAATTATTGTAAAGCTAATTATGAGAATAAAGTTGTAAATATTGAATTAATTAGGAGAATAAAGTTGAAAATATTGAATTAATTACGAGAATAAAGTCGTAAATATTTAATTAATTGCGAGGATTAAGTAAAAAATATTTAATTAATTACGGGAATAAAATCTAAAATATTGAAACACTTTATTCTCGTAATTAACTAAATACTTTAGTGTTGCAAAGATGAGTGAAAGTCTGAAAAAGAAGTCGCATTTGGATGCATTTTGACACATGTGACAACATGAAAACACAGTGGAGGATTAATAAAGTGAAGCTCTCCTATCGAGCCGGTTCCACTAATAACTTACAGGCATTAGAGAATTGAACATCCAAAAGTTCAGTTGGAAGATAAAAGGCAAGCTAGCATGCTGCTTCTGCTAACACTACTCCACCTGTTGCTGCTGACATTAAAATGTCAATAACTGTCCTTTTTAATTTCTATGCTTAGGTTTAGACAATTTGCCCAGAATATACAGATAAGGTTCACATCTTCACTTAGACATAGCTCTGGTAAAACTTGATTGTAGGTAGAACAGTTTACGTGAAACTATGAACAGGAACCATGCTGCTGTCATACAATTAATAATCCATAACCAGTCAGAAATTAAATAAGTAAATTACAAAACAATTTTACCAGTGAGATCAAATAAAGTCTGCTCTCTTTGGGGCTATGAATAAAATCCAGTTGTTCCAAATTTGGTAAAAATTGTCTGAATGGGGTTAAACCATCTCCTTATAATTGTTTTCTTTTTGTAGCTGCATTATTATAAAGATTGTGATGCACTGAAGCAGTCCATGCAAATCATTGTATTCAATTAGCACATTGTGCAGCTCCACGTGGTTACATGCTGCATACTTAAAAAAATCAGTCTTGTGAATAAGTATTGTGTATAATCAAATTACAACAAAGTGCACCAGTTAGTTTGTTGTAATTAAACTAAACACATCCAATCTGCAGAGGGTGGTATTTCAGAATATACTGTATAACTGCAGAATATAATAGGCGGGTGCATATATAAAAAAAAACACCTAACCCTAAAAAAATTCTAACAAAAGGATTCTCAGCCTTTTTTCTTGTAGTATTAGATGTCCTTAATAACATACTAAAAGTTTACCAAAATCTGACCAGAACGAGTCATTTTCAAGATCCAACACTAGACAAAGACATATGAGAAAGAAGAAATGTGTAATTAGTGAAGGGAAACTGTAAAGTGTCTGTGGTGAAGGTGCTCATTAGGAAGGCTCACTGGAACTGATCACATTTTTGTGGTTGGAAATGTAATAAATAATACGAGGAAGCTAATAAAGTTCAATTAAATTCATGCATGTTATTCATTTTTCAGAATATATGTACCACACATATGACCTGAATGAATGAGTTGGAAATTATGTAAATACATGTCCAAAATGAACATATCTATTGGATCAAATAATCATCTAGTGATATTCTCAATAGCTTCAAATGATTCTTTCATCCAGATAATGTAGATTTTGATAATGTAGACCTTCTGAGTGGCTTGGAAGATATATTGGTTCTCATAGATTTTACATGAGAAGTAAAAGAAGTCTTTAAACAAATAATAATTAAATAAGCACATAATAAAAAATATAAAATAAAACAATAATAATAACATGTGTAACATGTGTATCTGGAGGAGTGTGCGCACTTATGCACGCATTTGTGTGTGTGTGTGTGTTTATGTGTAACTAAAAACACATAAATTTACCTGTGTGTGTGTTTGTGTGTGTGTGAAGCACGTGTATCTGGAGAATGCGCGCTTACTCACGCATGTGTGTGTGTGTGCGTGTATCTGTAACTGTAATCACATCAAAGCATCAAAGGTGTTGGGGTCGACCAATCAGAGCAGAGCAATCAACAGAATTAACAGCTGTGGAATCTTCTAGCACAGTGACAGCAGCCAGAGGTGGACTGACTGGAATTTCTGGCCTCGAACAGAAATATTTTTTGGCAAAACCATAATACCTATCATTGATCCGACTTCATTTTAAGCATCCTGAGTTCTTCCTGAACATCGACATATGTTTTTATTTTTAGAAAAATGAAAAAATAGCTTTGTTAGAGCGATCTAAAAAAACTGTTACATCTCCCTTTTTCAGAAATCTTCCTGCGTTTTTAATATGGGAGCCAATGAGGCTGTTGGTGCGTGTTGGTGGATCATCTGTGCGTCCTACGCCCAAACTATAACTCTGACAGCTTTACCAGAGGATTGTGAGGGAGAAGACTAATTTTCCTACGTTTCTATGTATAAATTATTTCTGTAGAGTGGAATTTGCGGCCTGGTGTGCAGTTTTCTAATTTATTTTTTGACAATTTTTTCTCTCCCTCTACACTCTGGCAATGATGTCACACACTGTGACACGAACATTCCGTGCAATACACACCCATTATAATCTCAGAATTTCTCCAAAAATTATCATGGTCATTGAACAGGGATTGATAAAAAAACGATATGACCTATCGAAATGTGGATTTATACACCGATACACAAGACTTGTGTCTACTGTTTAAAGTTCAAATGGAGTCTCTAGGTGAAATTATGCCGGAGAAGTAGACGTTTAAAAATCTCCAATTATTGTTCTTTTTCACTCATTTGTTTCCGGCCGTCCCATTCACTTCAATGCAAAGTCGCGAAAAATTCATATTCCGTAGAGAAAAGTAATAGCACACGTTTTGATATATAATTGTGCGGGACGAAATTGTGTCCGGGAAAAGAAGGAAGAAGAAAAAATCCACAGTATAACAATAGTGCAGCACTGGTCCCTACAGCAATAGCTGTAGGGACCAGTGCTCGATGCGATTGCCCCGTGGCCCTAAAAACACAAAAGGGATGACGTCCTCCCCAAAAGCCTGATAACTTGCCTTGCCTTATAAGAAGAAAAAACTAATTATATTTCACTCCTGTAGCCATTGTGCTGCTGCAGACTGTGTGCCAGTGTGTGGAAAGAAAGCAGCAGTATATGGTGAAGCGGAAGTGGTGACGCCAAGGGACAGAACGAATGAAACACACAGGCAAAAAGGGAGGGAGCGCTGGAAGACAAAGAGAATAGACGATGTAGGAGAGGGGAGGTGAGGCAAGACGCTGAAGAATAGCACGTTGACAATTGGACTGGGTGTGAAAGATGCTGCTGCCTCTGTGAGAGAGACGGGGCCGTGCAGATGAGACATGTTAGATAGTTTCCTACATCACAACAAGACACACTGAGTCACCTCAGTCACTTTGTCTCAGTCTTCATGTGCGTGACTCTACGCTGTCTGTCTCTCAACTATCTGTGTCTTTTCCTGTTGTGTCCATGTGTGCTCATCCTCCTGTTCTTTCTCCCACATCCTCATTAGCGTCACCCAATGGGACACAAACACAAGTTGTGCTGTGGTTTTTTTTTTTGTGTTTCACTAATGAGATGTAAAAGGCGTCCTGCCTCCCAGAGTGTCCTTATTAAACCGACAGCGCTGCAGGATGTTAATAAAGAAAGGCTGGATGTTTGTAAGCCAGTGTGAATTGTGCAAAAGGGGGCTTCAGCTCAATAACAGAAAGATATTACCTATATTTAATAGCTTCAACACAGGCCAGAGAACAGAGGGCCGTTACCGTGGCAACAGACACACCTCTACTACAGCATCCCGTCAGCCTCGCTGCTGACGTCACACTGGACAGGACACAATGAGGGGGCTAATTGAAATGCACCTGTTTATCTAAGACAGGGGTCTCAAACTCACATTCCCTGGGGGCCGCTGGAGGCAGTATCAAAATGACCAAAAATACAGAGAATTACCAAAAAAGACACAATTATTTTAAAAAGACACAAAAAGACACAAAATTACACAAAAAAGACACAAAATTACCAAAAAACACACAAAATTTAAAAAAAGACACAGAATTACCAAAAAGACACAAAATTATTAAAAAAAAAAAAAGTAATTAAAGGGACCTTCCACACACAACACGTTAAAGTGCCATTCATATAAAACTCACATTAAACTTTCATAAAAAACTTTCACAAAATGACCCAAAAAATACACAAAAAAACACACAAAATGACCAAAAAAGACACAGAATTACAAAAAAAGACAGAATTACCAAAAAAAAGTAATTAAAGGGACCTTCCACACACAACACGGTAAAGTGCCATTCATATAAAACTCACATTAAACTTTCATATCAAGGTGGGGGCCACAAAATATCATCACGAGGGCCACAATTGGCCCGTGGGCCGCGAGTTTGAGACCCCTGCTCTAAGATAAGACCCCTGCAGGTCGCTGCAGTGACTCAGTCGTCACTCGGTAACTAGCAGCGGACCAGAGAGGTGCAGACAGACAGACAGATAAAGGCAGATGGACGGAGAGCGGCTGGCAGATGTGCAGGAGTGGGTGTGAGCCGGGGAAGCCTCGGTTTGTTTCTGTGTGGGGATTACACACACACACACACACACACACACACACACAAACACACAAACACAAGGTGGCCATGATGATGATCACACTCATTGATGAGACGGAGCCTACACAGTAACACAGAGCCGCTGTGTGGGTGACAACACAACACAGATTGACTGACACTCGCTGGTGGCATTTAGACAAAGTTCCAGCTTCAGCATGAAAAAACGCACGTGTATGGACACACACATTTGCACAGCTGGTGCTGTGGGTGTGTGTGAAGGGGAGGCCTGTGAGGTGTTGGTCCCGGATGGCCGGTGGGAGCAAAAAAAACGTCCAGATAAGGACGAAGCAGGAGGTGTGAGGGAACAGCAACACAGAGCCAGTAATGGAGCCCCTCACTTACTCATTTGTTTATGAAGCCTGTGGCTCAGTTGGCTCCGTGTGTGTGTGTGTGTGTGTGTGTGTGTGTGTGTGTGTTACATGTGACTGTTTCTTCCCTGGTTTACTCATCTGTTGATCCGGCTGTGTGTTACTATGAATGGGTTCACTTGTGTTGTTTATGGCTCCTGTTCTGAGCAGCAATCGACATTCATTTTCATTTTATTATTATTATTATTATTATTAATAATAATTGTGTAAGTGTTAATGTGATCACAAAGCTGTGAAGGGAAGACTATAAAACACCCCCCACTTTTATGTGTTTTGGTGATTTTTTGGGGGTAATTTTTTGTCTTTTTGTGTCTTTTTTTGGTGTTTTTGTGTGTGTGTTGTTTTTTGTCTTTTTTTGTCTTTTTTGTGATTTTACGTCTTTTGTTTCTTTTTTAGTCATTTTTATGGTAACTTTTTGTCTTTTTTTGTCTTTTTTTGGTGATTTTACGTCTATTGTTTCTTTTTTGGTATTTTTTGTGATTTTACGTCTTTTGTGTCTTTTTTGGTAATTTTTTTTGTATTTTTTTTTTTCTTTTTAGGTCTTTTTTGTGATTTTATGTCTTTTAAGTCTTTTTATGTCTTTTTTGTGATTTTATGTCTTTTGTTTCTATTTTGGTCATTTTACGTATTTTGTTTCTTTTTTGGTCATTTTGTCTCTCTTGGTAATGTTGTGGGTTGTTTTGGTAATTTTTTTTTTCATTTTGTGTCACTTTTGTAAATTTTTTGTCTTTTTTGCTCATTTTGTGTCTTTTTGTGTCTTTTTACATCTTCTTTTGGTCACAAAATGACCAAAAAAGACAAAAAAAATTACAAAAGTGACACAAAATGAACAAAAAATGACCAAAACAACCCACAAAATTACCCAAAAAGATATAAAAATGACCCACAAAATACTATGCACTTGCTGTTGGGACCAAGGACCTTTTATGTCTTTTTTTGGTATTTTTTTGGTCTTTTTATGTCTTTTTTGTGATTTTACGTCTTTTGTTTCTTTTTTGGTCATTTTACGTCTTTTTGTGTTTTTTTTGTGTCTTTTCTGTCTTTTTTTTTGTTCATTTTGTGTCTTTTTATGTCTTTTTACATCTTCTTTTGGTCACAAAATGACCAAAAAAAGACAAAAAAATGTACACCAAAGTGACACCAAATGAACAAAAAAGACAAATAAATATACTATTATGAAAGAAAACATGTTCTTGAAGCTGCACTTTTATCCCTGTAGTGTCTCTTCATACAGCAAAAGGTCTTTACGCAAGCATTTGTACAAAATGTTACAGAGACGGAGCCTTCAAAACCAACTAATCAATGATCAGATGAAGCAAAGTGGCTCATGCATTAGACTAAAGGAAACAGGACATCTAACAAGTACTTAGCAGAGCACTGTTCTGCACGGATCTTAAAAGCTGACGTCATCTTTAAAGCTGCATCAAACTCTTGAGTTGTAAATGTTTCCGTCCTATTCAGAATATGATGTTTACTTTGTATCCTGTAAGGATCTCCTTTGTAATGCAAGGCCCTAATATCTGTCTGCGGCTTCTTTTCATCTTTCATAAATGCACAAATTGGAAAAAAAATGCTTTTTCTTTTATTAATGTAGAGCAAGAAGACTATTAATCACTGGCTGGCAGAAAAATATACAATATACAGATATACAGAGTGACCACAAAGATAAAAACACATATGATGTAATACAAAGCAATACAATGCACCTGCAAGTAGAACTAATGTAGTTGTTTTGTTTGTTTATTATCTTTTTCATATTCTTATTGTAATTTCTACATTTTCTTTATTTCTTTATATTTATATTTTCTTTATTATATTTATATATTATTTTCTTTATATTCTTTTGTAATAATGCTATAATAGTGACATTTGTATTTCAAATCTTGAAACATTCCTTCATATTAAATATTTCAGTTTGTTTTCCATTATAAGTTTTTTTGTTTAGACTAACATCATATAAGCTTAATAATATGATGAATTAGAAACATGGCATACATATTTCAATTTATTATATATTATCAGAAAATACATGTAATAGCGATAATAATAATAATACATATTTGTGAATAATACAGGAGCATCTCATTACATTAGATCAGGGGTCTCAAACTCAAATTACCTGGGGGCCGCTGGAGGCAGTATCAAAATGACCAAAAAAAAGACACAAAATTACTACAAAAAGACACAAAATGACAGAAAAAAACTAAATTACTTAAAAAAGACACACAATGACCAAAAAATACAAAAAAGACTAAAAAAAGACACAAAATGACCAAAAAAAGACACAAAAAGACACAAAATTACAATAAAATACACAGAACGACTACACAAATTCACAAAATGACCAAAAAAGACACAGAATTACCAAAAAAGAAACACAATCATTAAAAAAAAGACACAAAATTACCAAAAAAAGTAATTAAAGGGACCTTCCACACACAACACGGTAAAGTGCCATTCTCACATTAAAATCTCATATCAAGGTGGGGGCCACAAAATATTGTCACGAGGGCCACAAGTTTGAGACCCATGCATTATAATATCATATAAGAGTTTATTTATGTCACTAATTCGATTAAAAAAATGAAATAACACATTATATAGATCCATTACACACAGAATGAAACATTTCATGTCTTCATTTATTTAATTTCTTCTAATTATAATGATTATGGCTGACATTTAATAAAGACCTAAAATTCAGTGTCTCAAAAAAATGTTAATATTACAAAAGACCAATTTTAAAAAGTCTGTTTAATATGTAAATGTTGGTCTCTGAATAGTGTGTCCATCTCTATGACTTCATAACTTCATAATTGACTTTTTATTTTATGAATTTTTTAATCTCAAAATTTCAACTTTTTTATCTTATAATTATGACCTTTTTTTATTTCATTATTTAAACTTTTTATCACAAAATCACAACTTTTTATGTCATAATTTTGACTTTTATCTCATAATTTCAACTCTAATCTCATAATTATGACTTTTACCTCAAAATTTGAATGTTACAAAAGACCCATTTTAAAAAGTATGTTTAATATGTAAATGTAAAAGTATGAACATCTATATGACTCAATACTTGGAAATGGACTTTTCCATCATATTCTAATATATTGAGATGATTCTGTATATCCCATATTAAAGTAGCTGGGACACTGTGGAAAAACACAATAAATAACAGAATGCAATGATCTGCAAAACCGTTTCTGACCTACATTCAATTAAAGACAGTAAACAGATGAGATGATCTGCTGCCAGTAGCAGGAGATCATTTTGGGAAAACTGCTGTGATTCATATTGCATTAATAATGTATGTAGGGCTGGGCGATATGGACCAAAAGTCATATCCCCATATATATATTTAGGCTGAATATTGATATATCCTGATATTTTTTATCACAAACTGAGAGAAAATGTCAAATATGACATGTCACAAGTAGTTTTATTATTATTATTAATAATAATAATAATAATAATAATAATAATAATAATGATAATTAAATAAATAGAAGGAAAAAAAAGGGACCCCCCCCCCCCCCCCCCCCCCCAACTTGGATCTCTATAAAACTATTACAGGACATGAGAGACCATGTTTTATCTATATCAATATCCAATCCACTTTATTTATATAGCACAATTTCAGCAAACACAAAGTGTTTCCAAAGTGCTGCACAATAATAAATAGATAACACAATACAAAGAGATGTAGTAAACAATAGAACAGTAAAATGCAATAAGATAAAATAAATTAAAAATAGGATAAAAATAAATTTAACAAAATGTAAAATGTACTGCCTGCACAAAGTAAAATATGCACTTATACAAATAAAAACTAAAAATCATAAAATCAACATAAAATCATATATATGCTATATATGCGATATTGCCTAACTCCATATCACATTTAAAAATATATCGATATATCACAAAAATTTCACAATCTAAAGCATCTTAAATCAGTTAACCATCTGGAGTCCACGAAAGCGCCGGAGCATGACTTCCTCATGGCGTCAAAAAAAGACACAAAATGACCAAAAAAAGATACAAAATGACAAAAAAGACACTAGCTAAAAAAGGACACAACAACAGACACAAAATGACAAAAAAAGACACAAAATGACAAGAAAAAAGACACAAAATGACAAAAAAGACACTAACTAAAAAAGGACACAACAACAGACACAAAATGACAAAAAAAGACACAAAATGACAAGAAAAAAGACACAAAATGACAAAAAAGACACAAAATGGCCAAAAAATACACCAAAAATACACAAAATGACAAAATAGACACAAAATAACTAAAAAGAGACACAACAACAGACACAAAATGACCAAAAAAGACACAAAAAGACACAAAATGACTAGAAAAAAGACACAAAATGACCAAAAAAGACACAAAATTACAAAAAAGACACAAAATGACAAAAAAAAGACACAAAATTACAAAAAAAGACACAAAAAGACATGAAAAGGTTTTCAAAAATGGACAAAATAGTCCAAGACTCCATTGAGTTAACATCACCTGGCTGGCGCTTGACTCAGCCCATTGACTCCATCTATAAATGATCCGATCAATGAAAAGCCAAAGCCAGTTATATTTATCACACTATATGTTTGTCATGCTGAAGCTTTAACACAAGCAGCGACAGCTTGAGGCACAGACACACACTGACACAGACTTAAAGTGGCTGCATGTGAAGGCATCTGCTGTGTTTTACTGTCTTTCTGCTTAACGGCCTCATTACCATCCATCAACCTAATTAATGATATCTGAACCTGTGTAATAAAAACAGAAGAACTGCTTGTAACGAGCCCCATTCACTCTTATGAATGAATCTGTTTAATGTCCGGAAAAATATCTCCATCATTAATTCATCATTAATTACGTTTTGCATTTTTTAATCCTTTTCATGTCATTTTGTGTCTTTTTTTTTGTGATTTTGTGTGTTTTTTTGGTCATTTTGTGTCTCTATTGGTCATTTTGTCTTTTTTAAGTCATTTTGTGTCTTTTTTAGTCCTTTAGTCCAACATAAAATTTTATTTTTAAAAACTTTTTTTACTGTCATTTTTTGTCCGTTGTTGTGTCTTTTTTAGTTATTTTGTGTCTTTTCTTAATCATTTTGTGTCTTTTTTTAGTTATTTTGTGTCTTTTTTTGTCATTTTGTGTCATTTTGTGTCTTTTCTTAATCATTTTGTGTCTTTTTTTGTCATTTTGTGTCTTTTTTAGTCATTTAGTCCAACATAAAATGTGATTTTGAATTATTTTTTTTAACTTTCATAACACTATCATGCTCAGTAAAGAATTTGAAATGTTTCAAATGTGAACAAAGGTTGCAAGCTTTTGTAGACTCCAGAGGGTTAATGGTCCAAACAAATGATTGTAGCATGTATGTCATATTTAACCCTCTGGAGTCTTATAGGGCTATTTTGTCCCTTTTTTAATCCTTTTCATGTCTTTGTAAGTCATTTTGTGTCTTTTTTGTGTGTCCTTTGTGTCTTTTTTGGTCATTTGTGTCTTTTTGTGTCTTTTTTGGTCATTTTGTGTCTTTTTTGGTCATGTTTTGCCTTTTTGTGTCTTTTTGTGTTTTTACGTCTGGATGTGATGAAGAAGCCATGCTTTGGCGCTTTTGCAGACTCCAGAGAGATATTATTAATGGTCCAAACAAATGATTGCAGCATGTCATATTTAACCTTCCACTTACAACATTCCTTAATCGCTTCTTGTTTCTTTAAGTGACTCCTTTTGGCACCGAGGCCTCTCTGGTGCTTTGAATCATAATTCGGGGGCATCCTCTTTTTTTTTTCCTCAGGCAGAAGCAGCTCGGCCCTTTTCTGTATTTCTCTGTCTGGCTGCAGCGCGCCGGAAGCAGACCATAACAGTCTCTGGAAACGAGCTGTGCGCTCTTCTCCTACCCGTTCTCCGCTCCTCCACAGAGCCCAGTCATCATTACCGGGCACCGTGCCTCCCCCCCTCCCTCCATCCCTCCCTCCCATCACAGTTTCTACTTTCTCCCTCCCTCCCTCTTGTGTTTCAATGTGCGTCGAGCCAGTCTCCTCCTCTCAGACTCTGCGCGCACATCTCCAACCAGTCTTTTTACGCGCGTACAAGCTCTCCAAGAGATTCCCCTGCGGTCGGCCCCTCCCCTTTCCGTTTCTTACCGCCCTCACTCATTCATGACCCCGGATCGGTGACGTAGGAGATTCCTCGGTGCCCACTGCCGTAGGCAATAACGGGATGCTTGAGTATATATGGGACGGTGGTAGCCATCAACCGGCACACTCTCAGTCGCTCCGACTCGGGAACCAGAGCATCAGCGGAGATAGCAGGCTTTACTTCCTCTAAGGCTAACTCGCTTTTGGGCTTTGGTTCAGAATGGACACCCCGACGATTTCTCGGAGCCGACGATGCTCCATCATGCGCAACTGCAAAAGTAAGTTTGTCTTTTCTGCTTTTTTGGATACATGGAAAGACTTAGAGCTGCTTTTTTACTACTTGTGCATCAGTTTTCTAAGTTTTTAATCCAAGAAAACGTTTTATAGTCTATGTTTAAATGGAACATGGACACATTGTTGCATGGATGATACAATATTTAAAGCAAACTCTTAAGTTTTGCCAGTAAATTGCTTATTTTATAACTTATAATAGTGAGATTTTAGACTGTGAAGTGGAGTATAACAAGAACTTTGAAGCAAAGATGAGAAAATGGCACCATGTTTGGACACTTTTGTGATAACTCTGTGCGTAATTTACGGTGCTCATTGCTCAAATGCTCCTTTAAACCTGATTTATTGTAAATATAAAGCTTTAAAGTGTTCATCCTGCTATTCTAGATGCAAAAACAACTAAAGTAGAAGTGAAATAAGCCCAAATATGAACTAGTTTGGGCTCAGTGTGCTGCTGTGATGGATGCAAACTGCTGATTTCAGCATTTCGGACACCTCACGCTTACCTCCTTCTCCTTCTCTCCTCCTCTCCTCCAGGCGGTCTCTCCCTCTGGCTGGTGGTGTGGCTGGTCCTCGGCAAGCCAAGTCCGGCGTCGGCGTGCCCGCACCTGTGCGTGTGCTACCCGACGCCCATGACTGTGAGCTGCCAGGCGCAGAACTTCACCGCCGTCCCGGTCGGAGTGCCCTACGAGTCTCAGCGCGTATTCCTCCAGAACAACCGGATCACGGAGCTTAGAGTTGGCTCTTTTGGCTTCGGGACTCAGGTAAGAAGGAGTTTGGACATCAGATTTTGCAGAAAGGAGACTTTCGGAATAGAGAAAATGACATTTCAGCTTTTGTTTTTGAAATATTCTCTTTCTTTCTGGTGGAACACACTACCAGTTCCACGAAAATTTACGAAATACCTTTTTTTTAAAAATTCAATTCAGTTATAGAAATTACATTTATTCAGGCAAAATCATTTTTGCAGGGGCTTCCCTCTCTACCTGTGATGAAGAAGCCATGCTTTGGTGCTTTTGTAGACTCCAGAGGGTTAAAGAATCCTCACTAGCACTTATTGATGCACTAATAGCTCTTATTGCACTATTCCTTGATTGTTTGCTTTTATTCTTCCTATAAGTCGCTTTGGATAAAAGCTAAATGACTAAATATAAATGTAAATATTTCACATATAAAATACACTATTTGATGCATAACTGGTTCTTTTCTTGCATCAGGTCCTGTGGCTGTTTGCTAACAACATCACGTGGATTGAAGCTGGGGCTTTCAGTGAGCTGAGGGACTTGGAGGAGTTGGACCTGGGGGACAACCCGAGTCTCCACAGGCTGGAAGGAGGAGCCTTCCGCGGCCTGGAGAAGCTCCAGAGCCTCCACATGCACCGCTGCAAGCTCACTGCTCTGCCCCACGACCTCTTCCACAAGCTGTACAGCCTGCAGTTCCTCTATCTGCAGGTAGGGGTGCTACACGTGCATGCAGATAACTGACACATGACAAACACATGCAGCCACCCACCCACAGTAAATATCACCAGTGTCTTTTCCTTTCCTGCTAACTAACTCTCTCCTCCTCTTCTTTTATTCTCTTCCTCAGGAGAATAACATCCACTTCCTGCAGGACGACATCTTCTCTGACCTCATCAACCTGAGCCAGCTTTTCCTGCATGGCAACCGTATCCGCACACTGTCGGAGAACGTGTTCCGCGGCCTGGTCAACCTGGACCGCCTCCTCCTGCACGACAACCGCATCCGCCAGGTGAACCGCCGCGCCTTCCGCGACCTGGGCCGCCTCACCATGCTGTTCCTCTTCAACAACTCTCTGGCCGAGCTGCCCAGCCAGACCCTGAGGGACACCCAGGGCATCGAGTTCCTCCGCCTCAACGGCAACCCATGGTCATGCGGCTGCGAGGCCCGCGCCCTGTGGGAGTGGTTCCGTGAGGCGCGTGTCTCTTCTTCCGAGGTGATCTGCTCCTCCCCGTCCACCCGCCGCAACCAGGACCTCCGCTTCCTCCGCGAGATGGACTTCGCCCTGTGCCCGCTGCCCGACCCCGGCTCCATCGCCGGCTCCACCACCACCACCTTCAGCACCAAGACACGCTGGTGGTTCCACAAAAACAAGCCCCAGTCGTCCACCAAGGGTCTCTTTGAGAAAGCGTCGGAAACCGTGAAAGCCGGTTTGTACGGGAAAGGCCCATCCACAACAACCTCCGTAGTCAAGTACGAGCTGGGGGAGGAGGAGCTGGCGCTGCCGAAACTCGACGCAGAAGAATACTGGGCCAACTACGGCAACGAGGACTCAGGTCTCACCGTTCGGTGCTTCGAGCTCGATTGTCCATCTGACTTCGACTTGCCTCCATCTTCCTCCTCTCCCTCGTCCTCCTCCTCCTCTACTCTCACACTACTAACCCTCTCTACTTTCAGCCTCTGCCTCCACCTTATATTCGGCTGAACGTGACTCTTAACACCCCTGTTGTCGCCTTCCGGCCTGTTTTAAAGGCTGCGACGACCACCTGTTAGACTCTACACCCCCTTTGCCCGTTTTGCTGTCTGCCTGCTGATCCTCAAAGGCGCAGCCAGGGAGATAGGGGGTTACACGGTTAGATTCTTAATCTAAAACCTTACAGGGCTTAACACTTTTCAGGGCTGATAAGAGTTCTTCAGCTAACATCATACACATTTAAAATACTCTACAGGTGTGGCTTTCTGTGTCTCACACTGTATGGTTAGGATTCCCTGCAATCAGGGAGGGCTACGAGGGCTGAGTGAGTCCGTCGCTAATATCAGTTTGCAATTTGATAGCAGTTGTGAATGATGTTGTCAATTTTTGTCACCTCGACTTTAGATATATCGCTACAAAGTGCATCCGATTCACTGGTTGCTACAAATACTATGATTACTGTTAGAATCAGTGCACAGTAATGACAATACTGTAACCACTTAAAGTGTTGTGTAAATAATAGGCTGTATTTTTGTGATATCTGTGATCACTTCCATCTTCATGCAGAAGAGAAAGCATAGAAAAGGGACTTCTATGGGACAGAACATAGAGAGAGGAGACGATATACTGTGAAGCTGTGAAACCGAAAAGGGAGGAAAAGAAGAAGTCACTGAGAAGGGAACAGTGGAAAGGAAAGTGACAGGGAGTAGAGGGAGGTATTTCTGCAAAACAGGATTAGAAAGAGGAAGATAGAAGAGGAAGGAGGAGCAGCAGTTCGTGCAGCAATAAGAAGAGGCAGTGGGAAGACAGACAGGACAGTGCTGGCACTAGAAGCAGCAAGCAACGTGCAGGTGAAAAGTAATAAATTCATTCATCGGTAGTTGTTCCGTTCATCCTCATTTGCATTTTCTGTCAACGTGGTTTCCTTCTGGACAACCACAGGGAACGATTCTTCCTGTCAGGAAGCCAGAGATTTGGTATTTGGATGTCTTTCTGTGACATATTGATGATATACTGTGTAAAAGATTGTTGATTTGAATGCTGATGAAGATCTTGATATAAAATTATACATTGAATATTTCCTGGATCATGCTTTTCTTTGGGGCGATATTTAAGATTTAAAGGGATGGTTCATCTCAATGAAACAAAAATACATATTTTTTTCTTATCTGTGCTGTTTATCAGAACACTGCAAATTATTTGGTTCTTACCAAGATAAAAAAAAAAACAACTTTAGATTTAGAAGTGTTAAATCATTTATCTTGTTGATATCTAGACATTTTCCATGGTTTTATTCATAATGATTTTGGTTTATATCAAGTTTCCATTACTGTAGATATAAAAATGACAGAAAAAATACACAAAATTGACAAAAAAAGACACAAAATTATCAAAAAAGACACAAAGTTACCAAAAATAGATGTAAGAATGACCACTAAAAAGACACAAATTGACAAAGAAAAGACACAAATTGACCAAAAAAAGACACAAACTGACCAAAAATAGATGTAAAAATGACCACTAAAAAGACACAATGGTGAAATCATTATTATCTGACACTTCTAAATACTTGCAAATTCCAAATTTCAACCCTAGAGAATATTGGAGGATATTACATACAGCCAGAATGTGTAAAAAAAACAAACATACGGACCCGGGGGAGGGGGGTAATATTTTGAGAAAAAAAGTTTACGAGATTAAAGTGGCAAATCTAGGAGAAAAAAAATGCACAGATTTATGAGATTTAAAGAAAAAAATTTAAAAAAGGCTCTTTTTCCACTTTTTTCTCGTAAATCTGCAACTTTTTTCTCAACTTTTTTCACACAGATTTGCCACTTTAAATCTCTTAAATCGGCAACTATTTTTCTTGTAGCTTTGCCACTTTAATTTAGTAAATCTGCAACTTTTTTCTCAACCCCATTTTGTTATCCACTGAAGTTACCAAATATAGTTCTTCGCCTGATAAAGGCTTAAGGTTCTCTGCATGTTTAATTCAAAAGCAAACAACAAAACAAAAATCCACCAACATAAAAAGTAGCAGATTGGTGCTGTGAGACTAAACCGAGAGACTAAAATGGACTTAAAGGGTCGACCACGTGGCTGTGATGTCACAAGTCGAGGCGCTCAGAATGTCTCTGGCTGTGATGGACATCTGTCTGTCTCTGTGTGTGTCCAGATAAAAAAAAAAAAAGATGAATGGATTCACAAGCTGGCACCTCTGCAAAAGACAAATACGTCAGTAGGTTTGTCACTCCTCTGACTCATCGGTGGGCGACGCCAGATGGACAGACGAGGTGCAAACTGGACGATTTGTAAATACGCGAAGAGAGCAACGAGAGAATCTGGAGACAAATTCAGACTGACAGACATGCAGACAGGCTTAAAAATCAAACACACACACTCTCACATCCTCTCACAAAGACAGTTAGCCTTGCTTCAAAAGAGACAACCTCACACTGTCTTTTCCTCTCCTTCTGCTTCAGAGAACTACAGACTTCTTTCAGACTTTCTATCAATGGAGGTCTCGATTAGGAATGATTCAGGGAGATATTGGCTGACAGCTGGGGGGCTCAGTCTCTTGTTGAGTTTTGTGGAGAAGGTCAAACTGAACACTGGTGCTCTTCAGTGACGACCAAAGTACCGATTATACCATTTGTTTCCTTGTTCACTGCAACAACAAAAAAAGGGTGCCTAAGATCAAGTAAAAGCACTAAATCTGAGGGAAATGATCTTGCTGCATGGACAGATAATTTCCCTTGACAAGATTTATTAAATTAAGATTGTTAAGTCTAGTAACTTTTTTGTGTTTTTTATGTGTATTTTTTATAATTCTTTTGTGTTTTTTGTGTGTGTGTGGGTTTTTTTTATGTGTGTGTTTTTTTGGAATGTTTTATGTGTTTTTGTGTGTGTTTTTATGTGTGTTTTTGGTGTTTGTTTTTTTTTGTTTGTTTTTATGTGTGTTTTTTGTAATTTTTATGTGTGGTTTTTGTAATTTTTTTTTTTTACTTTTTGTGTGTTTTTATGTTTTTTTTTTTTTATATAATTCTTTTGTGTTTTTTGTGTTCAAAATGTTGATCCAGTAAATCAAAATGAAATTAATAATCAGGTCATATAGGTGAGATTACACTGAACTGTGCACTAAATCTGAGGGAAATGATCTTGCTGCATGGACAGATAATTTCACTTGACAAGATTTCTTTGATTAAGATTGTTGAATCTAGAAATAAGCATGTTCAACACTTAAAATAAGAAAAAATTGAGACACACGCATTGAGACGCAAGAGCTCTGTATCAACTCGTCTTACTTGACCGAATAACATGTTTTAATATGAAAAAAAGGTGGAGTGTTCCTTTAAGAGTTATTTTTTCTTATTTTAAGTGTTGAACATGCTTATTTCTAGATTTAACAATCTTAATCAAAGAAATCTTGTCAAGTGAAATTATCTGTCCATGCAGCAAGATCATCCCTCAGATTTAGTGCACAGTTCAGTGTAATCTCACCTATATGACCTGATTATTAATTTGATTTTGACTTACTGGATCAACATTTTGAACACAAAAAACACAAAAGAATTATAACCCCCCCTATCTGTCCATGCAGCAAGATCATTTCCCTCAGATTTAGTGCTTTTACTTGATCTTAGGCACCCTTTTTTTGTTGTTGCAGTGAACAAGGAAACAAATGGTATAATCGGTACTTTGGTCGTCACTGAAGAGCACCAGTGTTCAGTTTGACCTTCTCCACAAAACTCAACAAGAGACTGAGCCCCCAGCTGTCAGCCAATATCTCCCTGAATCATTCCTAATCGAGACCTCCATTGATAGAAAGTCTGAAAGAAGTCTGTAGTTCTCTGAAGCAGAAGGAGAGGAAAAGACAGTGTGAGGTTGTCTCTTTTGAAGCAAGGCTAACTGTCTTTGTGAGAGGATGTGAGAGTGTGTGTGTACCTCTGTAACGCTGCCTCCTACTCGTTCACTCCTACTACATCTGGCCTTGCCCTAGTCACCTCTGGTGGAGCTGGGGACCTTTTATGCTATCTCCAGCCTTAAAGGAATGGAGGAAGCTTTAGGAAAAACGTGTGCAAATAAGAGAAGAGAAGAAGAAGAAGGAGTTGCTGTACATCAGCACACCTACAGTCTCTGGCTTCCTACAAGGACATGTGGATGCTTTGAAGGGAGGGGAGGGATTAATAAAACACTGCTCAAAAAGAAAGTGCATGCCCATATATGGTCACTTCCTCCTCCCTTTTTTCTCACACTGCATCCGCTGCTCTCTCAGATTCACATTTCTCTTAATTTTGCAATCTCAGCATTAACAAATTCCCTGTACACTGCAAAAAAACTGTCTAAAAACAAGATAAAAATACTAAATCTGAGGGAAATGATCTTGCTGCATGGACAGATAATTTCACTTGACAAGATTTCTTAAATTAAGATTATTAAATCTAAAAATAAGCATGTTGAATGCTTAAAATAAGAGATTAACTCTCAAAACAAGATACATTATCTAACACTTTTAAATCTAAAGTTTTTTTAAATCTTGGTAAGAAACAAATAATCATCAGGTCACTCTGCTCGGGCCAGTTCATCGCTGCTTGCAGCTTTAATTGATCTTGTTTTAAAAGTTAATTTCTTATTGAAGTTATCTGTCCATGCAGCAAGATCATTTCCCTCAGATTTAGTGTTTTTATCTTGTTTTTAGACACACCTTTTTGTAGTGTATTCAACTAAAACTCTCAATTGGAGTCAATATTTTAGGTAAAAACTCACCATATTCAACAGTTGAATAACTTGAAAAGTATTAAAAAGCTCACAATGTCAATCCTAAAAAGAAGTCTTTAAACAATAAGACAATTAAATAAGCACATAATAATAAATTATTTTATGCTTTTTTGTAAAGTGACCTTGGGTGTTTTGAAAGGCGCTTATAAATAAAATGGATTATTATTATTATTTATTATTAATAATACTTATAATTAGATAAGCAGTTAGGAGAGTTAAGAGAGTTAAGAGTTCATTTCTTTTTTATTTTAAGAGTTATTTCTTATTGAAATTATCTGTCCATTCAACAAGATCATTTCGCTCAGATTTAGTGTTTTTATCTTGTTTTTTGCAGTGTTCACTTTGTTCAATGTGCACGTTCTGTGTTTTGTATCCGAGACAGAGATGTATAATTCTTAATGACAGATATTTATTTCTTATTTATTTTTACTGTAAAAGAAAGAAATATGTGATTGAAAGAGGCAGCATAAAGAAATAATAAATTCATACTTGACTTAACAAGATGTGCTTGTGTGTGTGTGTGTGTGCTTGTGTGTGTGTATGTGTGTGTGGGCGTTTCATTCTATGTCTTGGCGACTGTCCAGTCAAACACCCAAAGCAATCAAAACACACACACACACACATGCTGCTATTGTGTAAGTCCTCCAGGCAGCTCTCCAGCTTTCTCAACTGTGAAACTACTGAGCTGAGACAAATGGAGAACAGGAAGCGTGGAGATGAAAACAAAGCAGAATGAGAGTAAACTTCACTATTATTCATCCACTTCAGGAGGAACAGTGACCCTGTCAGGGCTCCGATGACAGAAACAACACCTGCTGCTAGAATATGCTGAGAGCATGTAATTAAAAAGAGATAACACCAACTAGTGATTCAGTAATAATAATGAATCTTAGAAAATTTCCTCTGGGGAAATTCTGAAAGGGCCACGGGGGCTACTGCCGGTGTGTGTATGATGAGATTCTTCAGAATATAACTAAAAAAGACAACAATAGACACAAAATTACCAAAAAAAGACACAAAAAAGACACAAAAGACACAAAATGACTTACAAAGACACAAAAAGACATGAAAAGGATTAAAAAAAAGGGACAAAATAGCCCTATAAGACTCTAGAGGTTTAAAGTTAGGACAGACATTGTACAAAAACAAGTCAAAGTTCAGGAATGATTAAAATATTGCTACAATATTTGATTTGAATAAAACGTGATTGCATACATGGATAAAATTAAGAAATCAAAGAGGAATAGAATAAAAAAAAGAGCATCTAAGGCCTAGAGACCAGCAAACCCGCTAAAACAGAATCTTTTCACGTTTGTTGCTACAGTAACCAGTAGTACATAACACTAACGTAAAGGAAAACAACACCAATAAAATACACATAAAATAAGGATTTATCTGAAATATATCAACACTAAACCTTTTCCAACTGTAAAGTCATGAATAATGACATCTACTCTATGTACTTTTCTGGCCCTCAAAAACATACACATGAGGCCTGTTTCTACCGAGTACTTTTTGAGTACTTTTTGTAAAGCGGCTGAGTGTTTTGGCTCCACCCACTAGTTAGTTCCCCTCGGCCTCTGTTCCCATACAGGTACTTTAGTAGCGGCTAACCAGTGGAGTTAATGTGACAACAGACCGACACTGCAAGCAGTGTTGCCATCTTAGAGACTTTATTGCTATATTTAGTGACTATTCAGACCCTCTATAGCAGGGGTCTCAAACTCAAATTACCTGGGGGCCGCTGGAGGCAGTATCAAAATGACCAAAAAAAGACACAAAATTATTTAAAAAAGACACAAAATTACCCAAAAAAAGCCACAAAATTACCAAAAAAGACACAAGATGACAGAAAAATCTAAATTACTTAAAGAAAAAAACAAAATGCCCCAAACAGACACAATTATTTTAAAAAGACACAAAATGATACAAAAAAGACACAAAATGACCCACAAATGACCCGAACAAGACTCAAAATGACAAAACTGAATAAATTACTTAAAGAAGAAACAAAATGAGCAAAGAAAGACACATAATTACCAAAAAAGACACAAAATATTTGAAAAAGACACAAAATATTTGAAAAAGACACAAAATTACCGAAAAACACACAAAATTACCAAAAAAAGACACAAAATGACAAAAAAGACACACAAGTATTAAAAAAAGACACAAAATTATAAAAAAAACCCCACAAAATTACCAAAAAAAAAAGACACAAAATTACCAAAAAAAGTAATTAAAGGGACCTTCCACACACAACACGATAAAGTGCCATTCATATTAAACTCTTATTCATATTCATATCAAGGTGGGGGACACAAAATATCATCACAAGGGCCACAATTGGCCCGCGGGCCGCAGGTAGACTTTTTAAAAAAAGTGACTTGCAACAAATCTCGCAACTTTTTCTGGTGTTATTGGAGACTTTTGGAGTTTCGTTACTCTTCTTAACGAGTAGCAGGCGCTGTCCCAAAGCACTCAAAAGCGGCCCAGTCCTCCTGCAGCAGTCTCTCCCAGCTGCAGTCAGAGCAGAAGACGTTAACCCCTCAGCGTCCAGTTTGCACCAGTCTGCAAGTGTAAAAAACATTTCTGAGGTAATAAATCAAGTGAGAAGCTTTGTCATTTTGTATTGAAATGAATGGACCAAAATGCTTTTGCAGCCACACTTAGTGCCCCCTGCTGGAATTTTCGGTAGAATGCAGTTTAAGGCACTTCCTGGTTTGCCTCCCTGCTCAGACCTGGAGGTTGCCTCCTGGTTTGTCCACAGCTACTGTCTGTAACAGCTCTGCTGTTCTGCAGCTACATTTTTTTAAATATTTTTGCTGATTTTTACTGTAAGATGAGCTCATCAGTAAATAATTAATTTGAGTTCAAACTAAATTATTTAGTATGCAAAAGAAGATAAATAGTTGTGCAGTTTAGTAGGAGAGGCATTGACCTTCAAAAAAAAATATTTTTTACTAAGCAAACAGAAAAAAAGAAAACTGTAAACAGAATTGCATTGTTTTGAAGGTTAACATCTTTGTTTATTTAACTGAAAACAACAGAAAAACAGACCAAATGTTACAAGTGGGATGTGGACGTCAGTATTATCAGTAGTGTAGGATGTGCATAGTGTAAAATGTAGTGGATGTGTGTTGTCAAGTGCATTTAACTAAAAGGAAAAAGGAACGGTTAACCCTGCGGCTGCCACATCACTCCACAGACGTCTGCTGGGGAGAGAGAGAGAGAGAGAGAGAATGAATTAATTGTGGGTGCCAATATGCAAACTAAATTATTTAGTATGCAAAGGAAGATAAATAGTTGCACAGTTTAGTAAGGGAGGCATGAACCTTCAACAAAAAATATTTTTATACTGTACAATGGGATTCAAATCGGTACTTGAGTGCAAATTTGACTTTGTCTGACAGTTTTTCTCTATCAGACTTTACTAAGCAAACAGAAAACAAGCAAACTGAAAAGCTGTTATTCAAAAAAAGTCACAGACTGGAAACACTCTCACACACACACAGATGACATTATGTGGCTCGGAGCTCACTCGGAGGAATCACAGCTTGTCATGCCTATATAAGGATGAAACAAGCACATCAGACAGCTCATCCTTCTCTTTCCAATTGGTCTCCGAGCTTTTGTGTGGCAGAAAAATTCCATGACGCACCTTCTTCATCGACTTCATACGGAGCGCGTGGATTCCACTGGACGGCGTTCCTGTCACTCAAGCGTCAGACGGAGTCGGGGGCGGGATGTGGACCTTTCTGTGGAGAGCTACAGTATGTTGAATAGATGAATATTAATGATTCCCTGTTTATTTGTGAGGAGAGCAGCAGAGATGGATGGGGAGGGGGCTGGTTGCTGGTTGCTGGTTGCTGCGAGCTCATTCAAGTGCGTCACTACTTTGTCACAACTTGCCTCCACCTGCTGGGCCCCCATCCCTCTCTCTTTCTGTCTCTTTCTCCGCTCACACAAACACAAACCAACACATACGTTCACAGCCGTGCACACGTTTTCTCACTCTCTTATGCACATACGCAATTTGCATGTTTTTCGTCCTTTCATGTGTTGGAGTGAGTTGAATTTGCATCCTGTCAGACTTCTATATCACAAATCTGACATTTGTTTTATTTTGGCACCAGGCTTCTTCACACGTAGCTTTTGCACAAATCGCCCCTGACGTCATGTCCTTTGCTCTCCTCCTTACATTTCAACACTTTGTCTATCTGTAAGTGTAACCTCCAGCATGATCTGGCAAGCTCCTCTGATTCATGGACCTCTATCACTCATTCACAGTGAACCAAAGATGTGTCACTTCCCTTCCAGTGATGCTTCTAGGTTTTCCTTTTGAGAAAAGGTTAGAGGGGGACAGAGAAGACAAACTATGTCTAATTACAAAGTGTTTTAACAACAAATGAGATACTGTAAAGGCTGTGGAGGGCCAGACCAAAACTCTGAAGTTAATTCTGCTCAATATTAGTTTCAAATCTTGATAAAATGCAATAAATGATGTGGTTTTGACCTGCTACTGGTAAGAATACATGTTATACTTATGTGGAGTAAGTCAAATATAGCAGTAAAAAATAGCAAAAACTCTCACTTTTCCGTTTATTTGAAACACAACATAAATTCAAACCACAAAAACAAAATAGATAATGTATGTTATGCAGTAAACTCAATGTTTCCTACAGGATTTTTTTCAGCAGCTAGGGGTAAAGGGTTATTTGTCCACTGGATGGTGCAAGTGTAAATATCAATCAGCATTTTAGAAAGTATAAAAACTGACACCCAACTGCAAAACAAGCGTTAGAAGCAGTTTTTCCCACAGGTTTTTCTGAGACTTTTTGCCCTAAAAGCCTAAATTTAGTGCCTCTCGCTAATGCCACTATTCCATCTTAATCATTGGATATATGAATGAAATATTGTAAAGGAAAATAAGTGTGCTTTTATGTTTTATTGTTTTAATTCTGTGGTGGACTCTGCTAACACACCCATGTGCTCTTATTTTGAAAGCTACATGTTTGCTTTTATTTTGAAGGTGGGTCCAACACATTTATACCATAACACTTAGTAAATACAAGCACCAGGAAGTGTGTGGAGACTGACTGACCGCAAAAAAGCTTTGAAGGTAAGTAACAACAACCTAACACAGTGTTCGTTGTGGAACGCATTTCTGTGCAGGCGCGTATGCATGCACGCACATACGTAAATCGCCTTCAAAATAAAAGCACTACGGTTGTATTGATTTCTAATTTCAGGGTAACCAGGTCTGTTCTAACCACGTATTATCTAATTACAGCAGTATCCGTTATTCAGGAAAGCACAAATAATGCATTGGAAAAAGATTTTGCTCGTTATTATTCAGGAAAAAAGCCATTATTATTATTATTATTATTATTATTATTATTATTATTATTATTATTATTATTATTATTA
The DNA here is from genome assembly GCF_030273125.1 of Centropristis striata. NCBI lineage: Eukaryota > Metazoa > Chordata > Actinopteri > Perciformes > Serranidae > Centropristis > Centropristis striata. Next base: position 8,116,114 of record NC_081517.1, on the reverse strand, counting down.
ATAATAATAATAATAATAATATTAAATCAATATATGCTTTAAAGGCACAAAAAATGCATTTCTAATAACTGTTAGGTTACAAAATACAACATTTGCCCAATTTATTCTTCTATTTAAATACAGTTGCAGAGACGGAGCACCTACATATCACATGCTTGATTGTAAAAACACGGTGCTCAGTATTTAGTGGTGAAAAGATTATTATTATTGTGTAAAGACGTGACATCGCTGTGTTTTCATCTCAGCTCAATGTGAGATTCTTTACTGCACTTTGCTGTCAGTTTCTCGTCTCTCCTTTGATCTCTGTGTTTCATCAAGGTCACACACACACACACACACACACACACACACACACATTCTTGTACTTCTATCTTTGTGAGGACCCTCATTGTAACAGTGAATTCCCTAGCAAGGTGAGTTTTAATCAGTTTTTAGAGTGAGTTTGCTAGTTTTAGTTTAGTATTTATTTTTTTGAAATGCTTTAGTTTTAGTTTAGTTTTTTGTAATGGAGTATTTGTTGGGTGGGAGATTAAAAGAGGTCACAGTAAATTTTGCCTTAATTTCCTTTGCCTCATCCATCTTCATTATGGATGAAAAAAGTTGACAAAGATGAAAACGAAGGACATTTTTACTATATTTTTAGTTACTTTTGTAACCACACAATACAGTTTCAGTTAATTATCATTATCATGTAACCTTTAACCCTTAAAACAAAGTCTGAAATCTCAAAAAAGTCTTTAAAGAAGTGAGGACCGGCCGAAATGTCCTCACTTTGTTGGTTAAAAACGTGTTCTGGTCCTCACTATGTAGGAAGTACAAGAACACACACACACACACACACACACACACACACACACACACACACTACACAGTGGCAACTGGGCAGTCTGCTAACTTGTTGCTCTCACTACAAAGCTGCTAAGTTTCAACAATGTTAGGCTGAAAAATGTGCATGCAGGCTGCAACTCAACCTGTGTGTTAATTAGCAGATAGTCTGCTAATAATAATCAGTGTCTGTGGGTGTTTTGAAAGGCGCTTATAAATAAAATGGATTAACATCTCGGCTAATTAATGCAGTGTAAAGTGCTACAGGCTTATATCGATACCACACGTCAAGATAGTACAGCTAGACAGGCAATAAACCTGCAATGTGTACTGTTGCAAAAGTTAACTTTTGTAACAAAAATAAAGACCTGTTCCCAAACTGAGCTTTAAGAGACTGCTGCAGTGTACAGGTTTTCCAGCAGGGATTACTTGCTCAGCAGAGCGCACAGAGACCAACAGCTCAGCAGAGAGGAGGCACAGGCTTCAACAGATGCTATGCAAAGCTGGGTGTTAGGACCCAGAGCCCTGCACATGTGTGATTTTCAAGACCAGCCCCATCTCCTGGCACATATGGCCTATGAGTTCCACTGCCCAACCTGAAACCAAATCCTAATATAACTTTAACTCTTTATCGGGCGAAGAACTATATTTGGTAACTTCAGTGGATATAAAACTGGGTCCCCATGTCTCTCTGTGAGGTCGTAGAACCACATGGATTTCTTCCAGCTAATCAGCTAAGATCAGACTACGTCACAGACAGTGACACCATGACATCAGAATGATAATAATATAATAATATCAACTTTATTGATCTTGACCTCCAATGTAAAAATGAAAAATTTAGAAAAAAATCTGCAAGAAACGGTCGTACAAACAGAGTTATTCTTCAATGAGTTGTACGAGGAGAACTTGACTATGAAGGCATATTAGGGCCAAGTACGAATAAAAATAAAAAATCTACAAGAAAAAAATTTGCAGATTTAAGAGATTTAAAGTGGCAAATCTGCGAGAATAAAGCAATTTTTTTTCTCCCAGATTCACCACTTTAGATCTCATAAATCTGCAAAAATTTTTTCTTGTAGATTTGCTGCTTTCATCTCGTAAACTTTTTTCTCAAAATATTACCCCCTTCCCCCAGGTCCGTATGTGTTTTTACACATTCTGGTAGTATGTAATATCCTCCAATATTTCTCTAGGGTTGAAATTTGGAATCTGCGGGTATTTCAATCAGTGCCCTATTAAAGGTTAAGCATCACTTCATCACCCATTGCAATTTTCAGGCCCCACACACCATGATCACATCATGCGCAGTTTATTTCTATGTCTGCCTCTGTGCTGTCCAGCTCCTGTTGGTTGGGTCCATTCTTTGTTATGTTTTCACTTTTTTCTTGTTAGAGTCGTCTGGATTTCTGGATGAGTTGTATTTGAAGTCCGCTGTGTACTGTGTGAACAGGAGTGGAGCCAGAACAGTGCCTTGTGGAGCCCCTGTGCTGCTCATTAATGTCCCAGAAACACAGTTTCCCCAACCTGACATACTGTGGTCTTCCTGTCAGGTAATCAGTGATCCAGGAGATGAAGGAAAGATCCACTCCCATCTCTGTGAGCTTGTTTTTGAGTCTCTTGGGTTGGATGGTGTTGAATGCGCTCGAAAAATCAAATAACATGATTCTCTGCAAGCTGTTGTTGTCTGTGGTCTTTACTGAGTGAAGAGACTAAACACCCTGGTAACATAACCACTGCAACAGTCTCTGAAATCTCAGATAGAATCAAAGTTTTTGTGTAATGTGAAGTTTTAATTTTAGTTTTAGGTGTAAGCTAAAGCTGCTAACTGATGTACAGCTAACAGTGGAGTTGTGTTGACCTCATTGTCCTATCAAGGCATAAGAGGAATTACAAGACAGGATGGGGCGGGCTAACTGGTGGAGCTAACTCCAGTAGATATCTCTGCAAAATATATATCTTTGACACTCATTCACTCATTCCAACATTTAAAGCTAAAATTCTGGCCATATCTTACAAAATGCACCTTTAAACCTCTGGAGTCTGCAAAAGTGCCAAAGCATGGCTTCTTCATCACATCCAGACGTAAAAACAAAGCAGACCAAAAAATACACAAAAAGGCACAAAATGACTGAAAAAAAGACACAAAATTACCAAAAAAGACACAAAATCAGAACACAGAATAACCAAAAAAAACCCCACAGAAGACACAAAATGAACAAAAAAGACACAAATGAACAAAAAAGACACAAAATGACAAAATATGACACAAAATAACAAAAAAGACACAACAGACACAAAATTACCAAAAGAGACACAAAAAAGACACAAAAAGGCACAAATGACCAAAAAAGACACAAAATGACTTACAAAGACACGAAAAGACATGAAAAGGATTTTTTTTTAAAAGGGACAAAATAGCCTAAGACTCCAGAGGTTTAAGCTATAAGAATATATTCTGCTAGCTACTAGGCTGCATGAAACCTTGCCTTGCTTGTCTGTGGTCTTTGTGTAAAGTGTTCCTTTCAACTGCTCCCACATGAAATTCTACTCCCTACCTCCCTCACCCTACCCTAAAGCTGTGCTGTAACAACTAGTAAGCTAGCTAACAAATTACCTAATGACAGGACAGATTTCACCCCTCCACCCTCCTCTTCTTCTATCCTCCTACAATCTAAATCTTGTCTATTCCCACTTTATAAGTTCCTTCTCATAAATTGCTGCAGGTTCTTCTTCTTCCTCTTGAAACCCCAATTTAAAAAAAATCAATTTAGTTCATTTTCCCAGCTGACAGGAATGTGAATCTTTTCCAGATCAAAAAGACCAGAACAAAGGTTGGCTGCTGCAACAAGCCAACATGGGAGGAAGACTTTTGATCTGTTGTGCAGCCATGGAGCACTGCTGTCAGTGTTAGGGTAATGCATATTATTTCTAAGTTATGCAAATTAATGGATGCATATGGAGGAACATATGGACACATACTGTATACAAGGGTTGGGTACTTAAAAAGCAACTGTCACTGCAATAAAGACGCTCATGTTTTTAACTCTATAGTAATATCTAATGCTGTAAATGTGATGGTTATTAAGCCACCTACTACATATGCACATGTATGTTCATGTTAAGTAATAGATTGAAGAGACATGCCTGACATCTATGCTCACAGGTGGTCTCATCTGTTGTTCTAAGTCTCTCTTGTTGCCTGTCTCATTTTTCTGAGGTTTCTGGTTCCTCTTGACAGGTCTGTTTGATGAGTAAACAATGCAGAAACACGTGAGCACACCAAGGCAAGATGAACACCTTTTTCTTCTTTTGTAAAACAGTTGAAGAACCACATGTAATGCATGAAAAAAGCTGTACATGTGATGGTTATTATGCCTTCTACTACAGATACACGTGCATGATTTTGTTAAGTAATAGATCGAAGAGACCTCCTGTAGTGAGCACAGGCTGTTAATCAGTTTGTGTGTTTGTGTAACAAAAAGACAGAAAAAGGTGAAAAGTCACTGACGCCAATATGGGTGGAAAACAGAGCTCGCTGTTGACAGAATAAGCTGATAATGATGAATTCGTGTAAATGAGAGGGAGACAGAAAGATAGCAACAGAAGAGGTGTGACGTTTGAGTCATGTACTTGGATCCTCTCTGCAGTCCAGAACATTTGGACGGCTTAAGTGTGCACGCACACACACGTGCAAACGCACCCTCGTTGGCAGCCATCGCCGCTGCTGGTACGCCTTGAGAGAGGCCCACTGGGAGACAGACGTTCCTCATCGCATCACACAAGCAGGATCCACGCACATGCATGCCCACACACACACACATAGAAAAATGCAAACAAAATATGTATTTTTACATGCATAAGACTCACCACGTTTTCTCAAGCAGGTGGCACCAAAATATCTGCCTGTTTTCCAAGCATTTGCATTTCACAGTGTCTGAGGTGGATGTGTACGTCATGAACTCTGCTGTGATCATGTTCCCCCTCCGTATATATATATTTTTACTTTCTACCCTTACACAGAAGTATTGATGCACGCAAGAAAAACACTCCAAACAGATGGCGGCGGAGTGCACCAAACACACGCATATGCAAACATGTACCAGCATATATACACACAGCAAGCAGATGGACACATACAGATGTCTCAGATGGATTCTGACATCATCTGTCATTAAAAGTCAGATGACAGAAAGAGAAAAGCGGAGGACAGGGAAGAGAGAAATTGGCTGAAGATACATAAAAACATAGAAAAGCTTGAAAAGTTCCCTCTGATGAAGCTGAACTTTGCTCACAAAACAAACATTTTAAAAGTTGTTTGCTTGTCATCTTGCAGACAGACCTGACTTCAGCATCATTTTGTAGTTAATTTTGGCATACTTTTGATCCGTTTATTGCAATGTTTGAAGCAACTGTTGATAACTTCCAACCAGGTGGCAACCTCCAGGTCTGAGCATGGAGGCAAACCAGGAAGTGCTAAAGCTGCATTCTACCAAAATTCCAGCAGGGGGCGCTGACGGCAGCTGCAAAAGCATTTCAGTCCATTCATTTCAATGCAAAATGAGTGATTTCTCACTTGATTTATTACCTTAGAATTTTTTTGAGACAACATTGTGGTCTCAATCACTAGTAAAAAATGCTTCTTCAAGACAATTTGATGTTAATAGTGTAAATAATGGCCCCATTTAGAAGAAAATAGAAGATGAAGAATCGTATGATTTGGGGCGTGGCTACCTTTGATTGACAGGTCACTCACAAGGTGAGCCGTCATCAGGAGAGAAGCAGAACAATAGCCGTGTTTCGACTAGGGGGTTGGGGAAGTGGCCACCGGGAAAGTCTCAGGCCAATTCAACTACAATTTAGCCGTCGCTAATTGTGCACAACGTCAGCAGCTGAAACCAGCTAATAAATAAAAATGGCTAATTATGCACAGAGTCTCCGCTGATCATAAACATAGTGATTGTGAATTAACGGCATCGCTAACTGTGCAGAGTGTCTGGTGCTTGTTGTAAACAAACAGAGATCTCTAAGTGAACACCTCCTGTAGCAGCAGCACATACACACTGTACTGCTACAGAGCTAACTGTAGCTAACTGCCGGCTAACTAACGGCGGCTCTTCTTAACAAGCCGGCCTCCGGCTTGTTAGCGGCTCGTTAAGAAGAGTAAGTCGTTGCTTTCTTGAAAAATAGTCGCTAAATTTAGCAACAAAGTCGCTAAGTTGGGAACACCGCTTTGCTTTTACAAATGGCACGTGTTGTTGTCCTGTAGACTACTACGTCACATCCTGCTTAGCGTTCTATCCAATCAGCAGCTAGGATTTTCAGAGGAGAAAAAAGACCCTGCTCTTCAACAGGGAAAAATAAAGTCCCGACAAAAGTCAGCTCCAGGCTGCTTGTATTCAAATTAGGGGCGTTATGGCGAGTGAGACCCGCCTCATTCCGGGTATTGGGCTGTAGTGGAAACAGCCCTGATACGTATCCATGGCAACGTGTCAATAAAGTTATATATAATGTTATTTACATATAAAAAAGGACGTTTAGCGGTCTGGACTCATAACTTTGACCCTTTCACTATATTTTCACTTAATGACAGTTTATTTGAACGTTTTGTTCATTAAATGTCTTGTTCAGCGTTTGGTTGGACTAACAGACACTCAAGGAGTCACTGCTCAGTTTTATGAGGTCAGTAACCAACAGTTTTCCAAAATGAACATCCCAGTTAATGCTTAGAAAGATTAGCTGTGTAACAGACAGGCAAACATATGGAACTTGCACTCACACAGGCAGACAAATGCACAATCCCCTCGATACTAAACAGAAGAGACAAGGAAGGACAGAAAGGAGAACAGAAACAAACTGAAGCATAGTAAGAAGTGAAGAGTTGTCAGTGGAAACTTAAGACTTAGCTGTCACTAGGGGTCAAGACACAGTAGTGACAATATATAATATTTTGCACTTTTTACTTTCCAAGCGATCCACCACCAAGTCAATTACTACCTGTTGAGTCTGACCTTTCCTCCTTGTCAGTTTATTACTGCAGAGTTCTCTCACACCTCATTGAGTTCATCCTCTTTCATTATCATCTCCTGCTGATCTCATATGGTGTCATCGGCCTCTTCTCACTTCCAACTTGTCAGATACCAATGCTTGAGACTTCAGTGTCACGTACGACTTTCTGTACTCTATGTGTGAGAAATATGTGAAACTGATGTGATATAAAGAGGGGGAAGATACCTTTAGTGCAGCCAAACAAAGCCTGGACTTTGTCCAAGGAGATGTGTGTTCATGTCCCGTGTGAAATCAGAAAGCAATACGTAGCAGTCGGGTTCACAGTGTCCTGATTTCAACTATTTATATTCAAATATTCAGAATATTTGAGGAGGTTATAAACTATACATTTTGTATATGATGAACCAATTCTCAGTGGTGACCATTTTGGGACCAAAAAAGCAATCACTCAATGTAAAGATTAGTTTTTATATTTCTTAGGTTCTAACCCATTGACTGTATATAAATAATGGACGTAGTCACCCATAGGTTTGTGGCCCGTTGGAAGCATCGAGTTCATCGTTACACACGTCGCCATCTTGTTTCCGATACGGGGAGCAGACCAAGTGGCTGCTAATTCATGTTAGCATTAACTGGGATGTTACTTACCTCAGAAAAAAGAACAGCGACTCCTTGGAGTGTCTGTTAGTCCAACCAAACGCTGAACAAGACAAATTTATTGAACAAACGTTCAAATAAACTGTCATTAAGTGAAAATACAGTGAAAGAGTCAAAGTTATGAGACCAAACCGCTAAACGTCCTTTTTTATATCTAAATAACGTTATATATAACTTTATTGACACGTTGCCGTGGATACGCATTGTTCTGCTTCTCTCCTGACGACGGCTCGTCTTGTTAGTGACCTGTCAATCAAAGGTAGCCCCGCCCCAAATCATACGATTCTTTATCTTCTATTTTCTTCTAAATGGAGCCATTATTTACACTATTAACATCAGATTGTCTTGAAGAAGATTTTTTACGAGTGATTGAGACCATAGTGTTGTCCTAAAATACATTTCTGAGGTAATAAATCAAGTGAGAAGTTTTCTCATTTTGTATCTTGTAAAGAAAAACTGCCTAACCCAGCTTTAACATATGAAATATACCAGAATAAATTAAAATGTTGCTTAATGATTGGTGCATGCAGTTTATGATGTAACAGTTGTCGACCTAAGCCATGCCAGACTTTACTTATACAGTCTGTGCTTCAGGACTGCAGAAAAAACACTAACTTACTTGCTTAAACTTTCAAAAATGTTCCCTCAGAAGCCTCAAGTAGTAAGAAGCTAATTCACAAGTCATTTTCAGAGCCTTTAATGAAGTACATATCCCATATTTTTTGTCGTTGTTGTTTTTTTTTCTTATTTTTCTCCTCTCTCCTGTAATTATCATTCTTAGTATTATTGTTACTCATGCATGCTCTTTTTTAAAAAAAATTAAAAATTATATATATATATATATATATGTATACTGTATATGTATATATATATTATTTTTTTAAAAGAGCTTGCATGAGTAACAATAATACTAATAATGATAATGATGATGATTATATTTATTTATATTTATATATATATATTTTTTTTTTCAATTAATTTATTATTATTTATCTATTTACATTTCAGTACCGCTTTCTCTGCCTAATAATGATACATCATATTTATTATCATATATCAATACTTAACTGCTAGATCTATAACTGAAACATGCACGCATGCACACGCACACACACACACACACACACACACACACACACACACACACACACAAACCATTATTGTCGTTGTTTAATATTCACTCCCTGTCTGTCCATGTCACTGTATTGTATTATTGCACAATAAAAAAATACAAATAAAAAAAATGTTTTTGCAAAAGGAAAAGAACAAGACAGGACATGAATAGACAAGTTTTTAGATTTCACAACTCTATTTCATGGCACATGTGAGTATTTTATGATTTTGAGGAAGCTGTGTTTTTGTCCCACAGTGCTTCTATTGGCTAATAACTGCCAGGGGCTAAAAGGCTCAGAGAAAAATATTTCTGGAAAGTAAGGGGGTGGGCATGTCTGATCTCTGTATCATGTATTATCATGATACAGCACCAATAAATTAGTCCTCCTACCCGTAGTTCCCACTCCTCTATGTCCTGATTTCCCTCTCTGCCTCCCTGATTTAAAAAAAAACTGTCACAGTCCAACTACATCACAAGCATTAACCAAAACAGCTCTATGAAGATCACGCCCCCATCTTAAAATCCACGTTTTATGGACTCACGTGGAGTCACCAGTTTGATGATGATATAGCAAGTAAAACTGGAGACAAGGTCAATATATATTTAGTATAAAATGATAGAACTGGATGTTACCCTCTTATATGTTATATTTGACACATTTGTTCACATTTGCAACATTTGAAATTCTTTATTGAGCATGATAGTGTTTTGAAAGTTAAAAAAAAGATTCAAAATCACATTTTATGTTGGACTAAAGGACTAAAAAAGACATGAAACAACCAAAAAAAGACACAAAATGACTAAAAAAAGACACAAAATGGCCAAAAAAAGACACAAAATGACTAAAAAAGACACAAAATGACGAAAAAAGACACAAAATGACCAAAAGACACAAAATTACTGAAAAAAGACACAAAAAGACACAAAATTACAAAAAAGACACAAAATGACCAAAACAGACACAAAATGACCAAAAAAGAAGCAAAATGACTAAAAAAGACGCAAAATGACTAAAAAAGACACAAAATTACAAAAAAAGACACAAAATTACTAAAAAGACATAAAATGACCAAAAAAGACACAGAATTACTAAAAAAAGAAACAAAATGACTAAAAAAAAGACACAAAATTACTAAAAAAAGACACAGAATGACTAAAAAAAGACAAAAAATGATGAAAAAAAGACACAAAAAGACAAAAAAGACACAAAATGACCAAAACAAGACACAAAATGACCAAAAAAAGACACAAAAAGACTGAAAAAAGACACAAAAGGACCAAAACAAGACACAAAATGACTAAAAAAGACACAAAATGACTAAAAAAAGACACAAAAAGACTAAAAAAAGACACAAAGTGACCAAAAAAGACAAAAGCATTAACCAAAACAACTCTATGAAGATCCCCCATCTTAAAATCCACGTTTTATGGACTCACGTGGAGTCTCTCCACCTGTTTTCTTCTCATCACCTCTCTCATTTCTCTGCAGAACAGAGTGTAACTGTGTGCATCTTCCCACCTCTTTGTCCCTCTCTTCTTTCCAACTCCCTCCTTTCCTCACCCTCTTCTTCCTCCTCTTTTCTTCTCCTCCTCCTCCTCCGTCATCCTCGGGTACGTTTCGCTCCGTTCTGTTCTTCGGGTGATGATGACTGGCCGTGTCGCGGAGGCATCACCTCAGTCACCAGTCATTCATTCATACACTTCTCTCTACTGAACTGTTGATTCATTTTTAACTCTTTATTCTACTGGAGGATGTATAAATAGGAGGCTACAGGATGGCTGCAGGTGATAAAAGCCAATGATCAAACTATTCTTGATCACAATTTGTGCAGTCATTTGTTAGACATTTATCTCTAAAGAACCACATATGATTTTATAATAACTTAAGCACCAGAAGAGAACTTAATCTAAACTTGATGCCTCTCTGGACTCCCTGTGGTCCTCAAACACTCAGCATGGAGGGCTTCTTTACTCAGATCTCTCTCTGAGCTTAGCAGGAGCAATATATTTTCAATGTTTTGCATTTCCTTTCAGAAAAATATGTTTTGAAGTGTTTTAACTGTTGCATTACTCAAAACAGAATGAAAGAGACACAGACAGACATTGTCTGGATTGACAGGATTATGTGTACAAAAATTACATCATTAGTGACAGGACACTGTCAGGAGTCCAGCAGGGATTATTACCCTTTAACCCTCTGGAGTCCATGAAAGCGCCGGAGCATGACACCTCATGACGTTGCAATGTAAAAACGAAGCAGCATGGAAACCTGCTGTCAGCTTTTCTCTAAAGTTTTGGCTTTTCCACAAGTTTCCATGTCCAATTTAGCGCATCAACTCTTTTTCAGCAAAGGTAAAAGGTTTTTGTTGTGTGTTTTTTGTATGTTTTTATGTGTTTTTTTCTTGCAATTTTTTTTGTGTTTTTACATGTGTTTTTGTGTATTTCTTTTTTTTCAGTTTGTTGTCATTTTTTGTGTTTTTATGTGCTTTTAATGTATGTTTTTTGTAATTTGATGTGTGTTTTATGTGTTTTTTGGACACAAAATTACCAAAAAAGACACAAATGACCAAAAAAAGACACAAAATAACTAAAAAAGACACAATGACAGACACAAAATTACCCAAAAAGACACAAAAAAGACACAAGAAAGACACAAATGACCAAAAAAGACACAAAATGACATGAAAAGGATTTAGAAAAGGGACAAAATAGCCCCAGACTCCAGAGGGTTAATAAATAAATTTTCCACCTTTGTTAACACTGCCAGATAGCACATAGCTTTGGCTGAGGGTTGCATTCTCCAAGTGCTCTTTTAGTTAAAACTACAAAAACACATCACTGTGTCTTACTTTCAGGATGACTAATGATTAAAAGACAGCAGAAAATACAGCAGCAAACACAAGCTGACCAGAGGCTTGATGGGGGAACAGGGAAATGACGGGCCAGGACAGAGGCCTCCACACTGTAGCCCACTCAGCACAAACTGCACCAGGACCACCCGGGGACTGACTCAGAATAGCACTCGCTAACAAACATAACAAGGACAGTTGTTTCCCTGCAGTGTAAGTGAGAGAACAGCTTCTGCCCTGAAGAGGCGATGGCTCTCTTCCAGTTCTCTCTTCCACTTTCTAGTCAGAGCAAAGAAATTAGCATAACTCTTGAACGGCTGCAGAGTTCGCTGCCTCCTGAGTCGCCAGGGGAAACACTGTTGTTTATGATTCTATTTGGAGTTTTTGATCAGACAGACACTTACATTATGTCTTTTTCTGCTCTTCTGTATTGCAGTAGTTTGGTCTCTGGTGAACCCTTAATGTCCAAACATTTCTCTTTGAATAGTCCGCAGCAGCAGCACCTATTACTGAGCTTCAATAAACTGTTTGGAACTGTTCAATGTTTTCTTGCAAAGGTGTGGGTTGCATCATCAGTTATTCTGCTCCTCACCTGTGGAACAAACTACCTGTTGATCTGAGGTCTGCCCAAACGGTCAGCTCCTTTACATCAGGACTAAAAACACTATTGTTTACTGCAGCATACTCTTAACTTTATTTATTTTTAACATTTAGAGACTTGCTTAGCGACAGTTTCGATCCATGATTACATAAGCAACGGATTAAACATGGGAGACGCAACTGTGGCCGCCGTCGCTAACTGTGCACAACATCAGCAGCTGATCATAAACAAAGCAGCATGGCTAATTAACCGGCATCACTAACTGTGCATAGAGTGTCTGGTTTTATTCTTTTACTGTTTTTAGTATTTAATTGTTTTCATTGTTTTTATTTATACCTATTTGTGTATGATTTTATTCTATTTTAATAACTGTACAGCACTTTGGTCAACTGAGGTTGTTTTTAAATGTGCTCTATAAATAAACTTTGACTTGACTTGCCTTGACACAAAACGCCATTTAAAATAAGATGACATAACATTACTTTTATATTGGGACTTCTCCTCCTCCTCTTTTCTTCTCTTTCGATACTGCGCACCAGAGAGCTTTGATGGCCGTTTCATCTTGCAAGATTTATCAAAACATAACGTGTCTGTCACTTGACGTGACCTGACCTCTGTGACATCGGTCTGACCGTCTAAAGGGGGGCAAGGCAATGACCAAACGTCATGTGACTCAGCATCCATCACCAGTGAGAAAATGTTATTGTTTATTTATTTCTTTATTTTTTTTAATATTTATTATTTTCAAGACAGAACACGAAGGGAGGGTGACAATGGGCATCGAAAATTATTATTGTTTTGTTTTTTTTCTCCCTCGAGGGTCCTCGAAGATTTTTTTTGGGCATTTTATAGCTTTATTGACAGTGGAGATGTTAGAGTGAAAGGGGGAGATAGAGGGGAAGACACGCGGGAAAGGGCTCCGAGCTGGATTCGAACCCGGGCCGCCCACTCACGAGGACTGGGCCTCCGTGGTATGCGCTCTACCAGGTGTGCCACCGGGAACGCCCCGTGAGATGTTTTCTGAGATAATAAACCAGCAGTATGGTCTCTGTTGAACCCTTAAAGGCCAAACATTTCACTGTAAATAGTCTGCAGCAGCACCTATTTCCGAGCTTCGATAAACTGTTTGGAAATGTTCAATGTTTTCTCTCAAAGGTGTGGGTTGCATCGTCAGATTTTGTCCATATGGTGTATTTACATCCTCTGTGGGCAGGTTTTATGGATGGCAGTGCACACTTTGCATGGTTCACATTTTAATGTATAAAGAAAATGTTCTCTGGTGTAATGGTATTAGCTGTGGCTGCCTTTTGAGTTTACTGAGTCATCAGCTAAATTAGGTTAAAAAACAGCTATCACTCATGCCGCTGGAACACTAGAATAAATAAACGAGGAGAAAAAAAGTCTTAATGTGGCTGGGGGATCACCACATATCATAATCCAAGTGTAGATAATTAGTCATCGGCTTAAAATGACATCACAGACGGAGAGGAGAGATCTTCAGTCAGTTTAACCTTGGGATAAAAAGATGATGAAAAGCAGTAAATATTTCTTCTGGCAAAGACCAAAAGATGATGCAACGACTCACTGATTCTCTCTCTGTCTGAGTCCCAGGTGATTCCAGTAAAGTCCATTTAAGGATAGACTGAGATGTTGGTGCAACCTGAACCAGCCAATCGATGAAGAGGCCTGAATGACCTCACCTATTCATAAGGAACCTCTTTCTGTGCCTGGCTGTAAAAATGTTTCAGAAGGATTTTAAAGGAATCCATTGGCATGTGTGACTTTCTTTTCTTGTTCACTTTCTTGCAAAGACTAACAGGTGAATATACTCAAAGTGGCCTGTTGCCTCTCCAACCTCTCCACTACATTTATGCTCTAAAGTCAGTTTCACAAATATGAGTTGTGCTTTTTGTGATTGGCATTGGACAGTCATGATGCACCTGTTTCAGAGGTTTTCAGCCCATTAAAAAGCCAAAGCACAACAATACATTTAATAAAAGGCCTTTTTAAAAAGAAGTAATAAGTGCAGAATGTGGTTATCAACCCATTCAATGGTGAGTTCCGTTAGGTTTCACTTTCTGTTTCATCAGGTTTAGGCATCAAAATTACATGTTGAGGATATAAAAAGTACATGCTGAGGTTTTGGAAAAAATATCTACCTTATTAGGCCTGTCACGATAATTACTATATCAACTTATCGTTCGATATATAAAAATGGACATGATAGTTTTTGTGGACTCGATAATTATTGTCTACGTGTGTCTTTGTTTACATTAGCCATCAGCATTCCGCTGCTGATCATAAATTAACCAGCATCACTAACTGTGCACAGTGTCCGGTGCTTGTTGTAAACAAACCGGCATCACTGACTGTGCACATTGTGTCCGGTGCTTGTTGTAAACAAACCGGCATCACTAACTGTGCACAGAGTGTCCACCGCTTATTGTAAACAAACCGGCATCGCTAACTGTGCACATTGTGTCCGGTGCTTGTTGTAAACAAACCAGCATCACTAACTGTGCACAGAGTGTCCGGTGCTTGTTGTAAACAAACAGATATCGCTAAGTGAACACCTCCTGCAGCAGCAGCACATACACACTGTACTGCTACAGTGTTATAGTGGACGCATTATAACACTGACTTTTTGTGCTTTTTTAGTAATGCTGCAAATGTTTGACAGGCAGTAGGAATTGCCAAAAAAATCTGAGAAAAAGCTGTTTTTATATTATTTATAATAAATAATAATATATTTATCTCAGTGCAGATTCTGTTAACAGAGCCTAAGAGTCTATTGTATTTGTTTCAATTGTAGTTTATTTATTTATGTTTTATTTATCTAGGATGTTTTAATAATTATATTACTATACTCAATTATACTATCGTTTGTCATGATAGTTTCTGGGAAAATATATCGTCCTAAAAATTTGTTATCGTAAAAAATGACACTTTTTGAGAAGTCACATCCTGCTTGGCTCCATCTCATTTGTGTTTGATTTATTAAAACTGATCTTTCATAACAGAGAAATGCTCTGCCATAGCAATACATTTTAAAAGTATTTGTATTGTATGTGCATTGAGATTAATGCTAAAAAAGACTACAGTGTGTTAAATAAAAATGAGAATAACTATGATGGAGGTGATACTAATCACATCATGGGAGAAGTGAGTGTTAAAGAGTGGGAGGCAGCATGTGTTCATAGTATGTATGAACAAAAATGAGAGATGAAGATGAAGAGTGGGAGTGTTTGTGTTTGTGGTTGTGTATTTCTGAGGTAACCTTCTAAAAGCTATTTAAAGTGTGCCTCATTAGTGAATGATCGTTTGACATAACAAAGATGTACAGTACAGTAGAGTCATGATTAATGCTTTTTCCTTTATTTATTAATAAATTATGTTTGTGCTTTGCCTGTGTGGAAGAGGATTTGGTGAAGCACCTGTCAGAGCTCAGTTATTCTCCCTATTCATCAGAAGACTTTGGAAAGATTTGGAAAAGACTAGAAACTCTAAACACTTGTCTTTAGATGTGAGTTGATAGTTTTCTGGGAGACTTTTCCAAATCTTTCCAAAGTCTTCTGATGTATAGGGAACATTAGTCCATTAGCAGAGAATCCTGCAGGTAATGATGCATGAAAAGCTCCTATTATGAAAGTTAGCTATTTTGTCCATTTTTTAATCCTTTTCATGTCTTTTCGTGTCTTTGTAAGTCATTTTTTGTCTTTTTTGGTCATTTGTGTCTTTTTTGGTAATTTTGTCTGTTGTTGGCACATCACCTCCAGCTGAACCTCTCAAAAACTGAACTGCTGGTCCTCCCTGCTAAACCTACAATACACCACAACATCAACATCAAAATTGACTCCCTGTGTCTTGCCCCCACCAGGGTGGTGAGAAACTTAGGTGTGATGATTGATGACCAACTCACCTTTTCCAGTCATGTCGCCTCTGTTGCCCGGTCATGCCGCTTTGCACTTTACAACATCAGAAAAATCAGACCTTACCTAACTCTACATGCCACTCAACTCCTGACACAAGCTGTCATCATCTCAAAACTCGACTACTGTAACGCCCTGCTGGCAGCTCGCCAGCCTGCACAACAAAACCGCTTCAGGTGATCCAGAATGCGGCGGTACGCCTGGTCTACAACCAGCCAAAAAGGTCACATGTCACACTGCTGCTCATTGAGCTCCACTGGCTACCTGTTGCAGCCCGCATCAAATTCAAATCTCTACTGCTGGCCTACAAAGTTGTCTCCGGTACTGCTCCTACCTACCTGAACACCCTGATTCAGACATATGCTACCTCACGACCGTTGCGCTCTTCCAATGAACGGCGCCTGGCTCTGCTCCCCGTTGGTCCAAGGCAATCCAGACTCTTTGCATTTCTTGTTCCCCGCTGGTGGAACACACTACCAGTTCCAACCAGAGCAGGGGCGTCCCTCTCTACCTTTAAAAAACTCCTGAAGACCCAGCTCTTCAGAGAGCATCTTCTCTCCTAGCACCACACGATAATTCTACTCCTTAAAGGAATAGTTCGGAATTTTGGAAATAGGTCCTCATTTCCAACTTAGCCGGTGTGATATAGGTCGGTGGAGACCGTTTTTAGCACATTTTATGCAGTCCTTATAGTTGCACAAGTCACTGATGCTAAACTGGTGTTGAGCTAGCGCACGTCAATAGTATCATCCAGCCTGTCACTAAAAACAGCTTTACCTGCTCCGCAGAACACCCGAGACAAATGCATTATAATATCGGACTAATAGCTTATACTTTGTTTCCTGTTGTTGCTTAGGCTACGGCAGTGGCGGAGTGATATTATCTCCAGGCTAGTGAGGCTACAGTGGAAGACGGTTTCGGTTTCGCTGACAATCATGCAAGTTTATTTAGGTGCTGTCATATAGCAAGACACTATGGCCACTGCCAGCCATGCTGAGATTTCGGAGTTTGAGGACGACGAAGATGAGTTTGTGTTATCAAATCAGCCATACCAGTTTGGTTTCGTTTTGACGCACTACTACTAACCCACAAAGTAAAATTCCGCTGCTGCTGAGAAACTAGTCCCTCAAAATGTTTTAACATTGAAAATGCAAGGTTGGTTTAATTTCTAAAATTATTCTATCAACACAGATATGTACATCGATAGTCCGACGTTATAATGCATTCCGAACTATTCCTTTAAAGAACTGTCACTAGCACTTATTGAGGCACGAATAGCTTTTATTGCACTATACCTTGATTGTTTGCTTTTATTCTTCCTGTAAGTCGCTTTGTATAAAAGTGTCTGCTAAATGACTAAATGTAAATGTAAATGTTGTTGTGTCTTTTTTAGTTATTTTGTGTCTTTTTTGGTCATTTGTGTCTGTTTTGTGTCTTTTATGTATCTTTTTTGTGTCTTTTTGGGTAATTTTGTGTCTGTTGTTGTGTCTTTTTTAGTTATTTTGTGTATTTTTTGGGCATTTGTGTCTTTTTCGTGCCTTTTTTGTGTCTTTTGTAAGTTATTTTGTGTCTTCTGTGGGTTTTTTTGGTTATGGTTTGGTTATGGAGCATCAGTAAGATCCAGCAGAGAAACCTGCAGGTAATGATGCATGAAAAGCTCCTAATATTAAAGTTTTGACATCCAGTTTTCCAGTTTTTGTTTTAATCCTTCATCCACTCCAACATTTGTCTCAGTATCATTTTTCATGCCTTGCAGCCAAAAGGCGTCATCACATGTTAAATTTAGAAAGCCAACTGATCCCACCCTCATGTCACATTTGGCACGCTTGGTCTTGTCTGATGAACGCTGATTCTTCTTGATCTCAACAGACCTTTGAGAGTTCTTGGACCAGAAATGAGTCACTAGACTCGTTCCTCTGCTTCTTGCCTTCTGCCGTCACCACCACCGCCTATTTTAGTTCTGAGGAAATTACCATAAAACGAACGCCTTACATTACAGCGTCATCCCTCATTGATGAACTCAATAGTTGAGGCTCAGTTTTGAGCTTTGAGCCAACAGAGAAACAGTTGGTGTTTGTTATTCTTCTCATTCAAATCCTGCCTGAGTAAACCTTTAAGAATGTGCAGTTTAGTGGTGAATTAAGAGTTTTCCTCAACCACTTGTTGATGGTTCATGTGAGGTTATGAAGGCTTTCTTATTAACCCTCTGGAGTCCATCTATTTATTGAAAATACACGTTTTATTTACAGTAATAACTTTATTCAACCCATAAGAACCCAGACCCAGTAATCCTTTAAAAGTAAAATTATGGGGGATATATACTACAGACCAAGTGGACCACAAAGAACACATTTATGATGTTTTTAAAAAAATACTACCCCTAAATGTCAAAGATCTGTAATGTGACATAAACGTTACATTGGGCGTTTATGGTATTTATGTTTATGATATTTCTTATTTTTAACCCTCTGGAGTCCACGAAAGCGCCGGAGAATGAGTTCTTCATGACGTCAAAAAAAAGACACAAAAAGACACTAAATGACTAGAAAAAAAGACACAAAATGACCAAAAAAGAGACAAAAGGACAAAAAAAGACCAAAAATGACCAAAGAAGAAAAAAAAAAGAGACAAAATGACCAAAAAAGACACAAAAAGGGCACAAAAAGGCACAAAATGATAAAAAAAGACACAAAATAACTAAAAAAAGACACAACAGACAAAAAATGACTAGAAAAAAGACAAAAAATGACCAAAAAAGAAAAAAAAGACACAAAATGAAAAATGGACAAAATAGTCCAAGACTCCATAGAGTTAAATGAATAAACACCTTTTCTGCTTACAGAAACACAAATTTGCCTTTTTCTTTACAATCTCCATGACATATATCATAATTGTGACATTAATAGTGCTGTTTAACAAATTATTTTTTGGATTCATTTTTTTAAGTAACAAAATAAGAATAAATCAATAACAAATAAAAACAAATAACCATTTGCCTTTTTCGTATATGTATTTCCTTGGTATTGTATGTCTCTTTTGGTCATTTTGTATCTCTTTGGTCATTTAATGTATTTTCTTGGTCATTTTGTGTCTTTTTTGGTAATTTGTGTCTTTTTGTGTCTTTTTTGGTCATTTTGTGTCTGTTGTTGTCTTTCTTGGTCATTTTGTGTCTGTTGTTGTGTCTTTTTTAGTTATTTTGTGTCTTCTGTGTGTTTTTTTGGTTATTCTCTCTTCTCATTTTGTGTCTTTTTTTTTGTCATTTTGTGTCTTTTTATGGTGTGCTTTGTTTTTATGTCTGAATGTGATGAAGAAGCCATGCTTTGGCACTTTTGGAGACTCCAGAGGGTTAATTAAAATAAAATGAAAATCAGACTGATAGCCAGTTTGTGTGGAGAAAAAGGAGCCATGCATGTGATGTAAGGACAGACTGAAAGATGCTAAACAGAGACAGAAACGAATGCAGAGCAAGTTGACAAATTTGAACCCAAATCTCCTGGACTTCAGAGGTTTAAATATGATGTGCATCCTGTTTTAGTCTGTTTATAAAGGCAGCGCTCAATCCATGTTGACAACACTTTTTACTCTGTTTGATATTCACATATAGATTCCGTGTGTGTTTCAGTGGTGAAGTTGCAACATTGTTGCATTTTTCATATGGTTTGGTTTGCTTCTACATCTGTAATATTGGTGCAGCATTCACTGAATGTGTTTCCACGTCTGGTAGCTGATAAGAAGGGTGTGAGTGGTGCTGGGATCTTATCTGTGGAGAACTTCAATTACAAATGCTCTAGAAAGCAGCTTAAAGCCTCTGGGTCTACCTTCAAACAGACTTGGTTTAACTAAACTGGTGCACAGCAGACTGCACACACACAAGCATTACTGCTAAAATAATTTTTAAGTGGTTGGACCTCAACGAGTACCTGTTTCCTCTGCAACCAGAAAAAAAAAGTTTGATATGGATGAAAACACAGAGACACGTGCCCCAGGACTAAAAGCCCAAAGTGGAGTTCAGATAGTTGTTCGTGAGTTTGAGGTGGCAGACAAAGCGGAGATCCGTCGGATCTTTTCTGAAGGGCTGATGGAGATGGTAGTAGACACCGCCTTCAGAGGCCTGAGGCACCATCCTGAGAGCCTCCTGCTCTACTCTGCTGCAACCGGTAAGAACACAGGAACAGCTAGAAAACATTAGAATATCATGAAAAAGTTCAATATCATTTCAGAAAGTGAAACTCATACATGATATAGATTAATTACGCATTGAGTGAAATATATCAAGTCTTTTTTGGGGCATTTTACGTCCTTTTTTGGTAATTATATGTATTTCCTTGGTATTGTATGTCTCTTTTGGTAATTTTGTATCTCTTTGGTCATTTAATGTATTTTCTTGGTAATTTTGTGTCTCTTTTGGTAATTTTGTGTCGTTTTTTGGTCATTTTATGTCTCTTTTGGTCATTTTGTGTCTTTTTTGTGTCATTTACATCCTTTTTGGTAATTTTATGCATTTCCTTTGTATTTTTTGTCTCTTTTGGTCATTTTATATATTTTCTAGGTAACAAAGGATGAAAAATCCATTTACATTCAGTTTTGTGTTTTCATTATCTCTAAGCCAGAATCATCAAAATTACAAGAAAAACAGGCTTGAAATTGTTCACTCTATGTGTAATGAATCTATATAATATACAAGTTTCACTTTCTGAAATAATGGACAAAAAATATTGAACTTTTTCACAATATTCTATTTTTTTTTTTTTTTTTGAGATGTACCTGTACTACATGAATGAGATTCCTGTGATTGCCTCTGTTGTTACTGCAATCACACTGGTAAGGAAAGACAATTCTCTGTTTAAGAGACCCATATTTCCTTAAGAAGCTATAAAAACAGGCATATTTTTCTTTTCTGTTTGTGTTTTTTTTCCTTGCTGTTGCATTGTTCTCTTGTTTTGCCACAGAGAAAAGTCAAAAGTGTTCTCATTTTCAGTTGTCATACATGTTGTCCATGTCTTTCCTCCGGCAGTTGTGTGTTGTGTCGTCACCATGTGCTGGTGGCTGATAGGGCTCCTCCCTGCTGTCGTGCTGTGTGGGCGCTACTGCTACAGCAGATGTGTAATCAATGGTTACCTCCAGCATGCAGTCAGCAGAGACATGGGAAACATGGAAGAGTTTTACATGAAATCACCAGGTATACAATATATAGTGCTGCATATGTCAAGTTAACTGTACTGAAAAATAATCTGCTTCATATATTTCCGATTTACAGTGATGGTTTATACGGTCGATTTGAGGCAAGATAAGGATAGTGAGTGTTTTCTAATCCTGCATAACTAGATCCAAAATGAGACTGAAAGTCTTAGAAATTAGCCAGATTAATGCACCTGAAAGCTACAGACCAGTGTCTGATAGAAGTCAGGACTTAGGGACTTAAACCAGTTTTTAAAAAGTATATCATGCATCTTCTTTGAGTGATTAATGTAATTAGATCAGTTTATTTGGGAAGGCCAACTGTACAGTGTCCCTGAGAGCTCACAGTGCTGCAACTTAAGAAAACACATGCAAATACACAAAACACAAGCAAATTGAGAAAACATCTTCATCAATTTGATAACACAAGCGCAGCATTTAGAAAACGCTGCAAAGACCACAACACAACAGAAGTGTGTCCAGAGGACACTTAAAACTCTGCAAAAAAGGTGTGTCTAAAAACCAGATAAAAACACAAAATTTGAGGGAAATGATCTTGCTGCATGGACAGATAATTTCACTTGACAAGATTTCTTGAATTAAGATTATTAAATCTAGAAATAAGCATGTTGAACACTTAAAATAAGAAATTAACTCATAAATAATTTTTTTTATATTGTGAGAGCCAAATAATTTGCAGTGAAGTGATGCACACATCCGGACGAGCTTGTGATATTGTCAAGTTATTTCAAGACAATGATAATTTTACGTGAAAACGATCATAGCATGCTAACGTTAGCAGCCGATCGTTAACATGCTAACATTAGCCGTCGATCGATAGCGTGCTAACGTTGGCCAGCGGTATAATGTGAAATTATTACATTATTTCATGATAATGGTATTTTCATGTTATAACGTGATATATAACGTTAGCCCGCTAGTCCGTATCAATCACATTGCAGTTAAACAAATCAAATAAATGAATGATAAACGTTTTAGTTGGTCTCTCTCGACGGCACCGAGTTGTTCTTGGTCTTGCTAGCCTGCTAACACTAGTACGCTATTGATTGCCGGCTAACGTTAGCATGCTATAATCAGCCACTAACATTAGCATGCTTTTGATCGGGCGCTAACATTAGCACGATATGACCGGGAAATGATCATTATCTTGAAATAACGTGATAATATCACAAGCATGTCCAGACGTATGCATCACATTTAAATGTCCTCTGGAAACACTTCTGTTGTGTTTTCGTCTATTTGCAGCGTTTTCTAAATGCTGCGCTTGTGTTGTCAAATGAGGAGCGTGTCTATGTTCCCCTCTTTGTATGAGACTGGGGAACATAAGACCCTTTTTCCCGCTTTTCCCAAAAAGGGTCCTATATTCCCCTGTTACTGTCTCCCCTGTCTGTTACTTTTCCACCATTAGGCCTACTGCCAAATTCCATGGCAAATAGGCCTAGACGAGGAAAGATTAGGTCAGGGGTGGCAAACCTGCAGGTCTTGAGCTAACTCTAACCCTAACCCTTACCCTAACCCTTACCCTAGCCCTAACCCTAACCCTAGCCCTATCCCTAACCCTTACCCTAGCCCTAACCCTTACCCGAGCCCTAACCCTGCAACAGCAGGGAGCATAGGACCCTTTTTGGGAAAAACGGGGAACATAGGGATGACCCCGTCAAATTGATGAAGATGTTTTCTCAGTTTGCTTGTGTTTTGTGTATTTACATGTGTTTTCTTAAGTTGCAGCGCTGTGAGCTCTCAGGGCCACCGTATGTATCTCATTACAGTGACTGTGTGAAAAACAAAGACTTGGATGAATTGTGTTTTAAACATTTATTCATTATGCTCATGTTGTGTCCTTACCCTCCACCTCAGACTCCCGTCTGTTTGTAGCGGTGCTGCAGGACAGAGTGGTGGGCGTTGTGGCAGCAGTCGGCCAGCAGAAGCCAGGAGGTGCTGTGGAGCTGCGGAGGATGTGTGTTGACCAGAGCTGTCGGCGGTGTGGAGTGGGCGTGGCGTTGGGGCTAAAGGTCCTGGAGTTTGCTGCCACTCACGGATACTCGTCTGTTGTCCTGGGAACCACGGCGTACTCTCCGGCGGCCCACCAGCTCTACCAGCGTCTGGGCTTCCGCTGCGTAGGAGTCACCAACGGGTACATCACACCTGGTGCCAGGAGATCCTTCCTGACACAGATTTTCTACAGGGTCCGTCATCATCACTACAGCCTCGACGTGCACAACAGAAAGATCACTTTAAATGGAGAAGACAGTCGACAAGAGAGAAACTGACTCATTGGTCGTCTGTAACCCTGACAAACAACCTGGTGAATATTGAATCCTTTCTCAAGAACAGAGTAGCATGTTGTTAAAGAACCACTGCACCTCTGAGGACTTTTAACTATACAGACAGTGTTTTACCTCGCTCTCCTACCAACAGTCAACTGTCATCTTTCTTACCTTTAACCAAGCAGTTTTAGACTGCTTATGAGTTTTAAAACTTCAGAATCAGATCAGAAAGAGACTCATATGCTTTGTGTTTCTACTGTTCTCTAGTCTTCTTTGTAAAAGAAATGCAGGTGCATATCACAGAGGCTTAGTACTTGTAAGCAGGTCGCCTGGGTTCCATCAGTGAAATTTGTTTGAGGGAAAAGGACCCCAAAAATAAGGGGAGATATGCTTTTGACAAGAATACTTCTACTGGGTGATCTTCCGTTTATTCCGTGTTTTTTTTCGGTCGACTACTCCTCCCAGAGTTTTGGTTGCACATACACTAAAAAGGTATCAAATCGACCGTCCCGGCCATGACAAGTGTGCGCTGACTTTTCTAAGGGTTTCGGGAAACGGTTTTCAAATTATTCGGCAAAAAGACGCGAAGAAAAATCCCCCCAATGTTACCCTATGGAGAGGCTAGAGTGATGACATCATCGCTAGAGTGCAGAGGGAGAGAAAAAATGTCAAAAAATACATTTGGAAACTGGGCTTGAGGTCGCAAATGCCACTCTACAGAAATAATGTATACATAGAAACGTAGGAAAATGTGTCTTCTCCCTCACATTGGTGTGGAAAACTGTCAGAGTTATAGTTTGGGCGTAGGACCACAGATGATCCACCAACACCACCCACAGCCTCATAGACCGCCATGGGAAAAAGGAGGGAACATTTCTGGAGGAAAGCAGAGGTACCAGTTTCTTCTGATCGCTCTAAAAAGAAAATTTCTTTATTTTTATTCACAAAACACATATGTAGACGTTCAGGAAGAACTCAGGATGCTCAAAGTGAAGTCGGTTCAATGATAGGAGCTACAGTTTGGACTAGAATGCTTTCTGTTCAAGGGGAATTTTTTGTTGTTTTTCGCTCCCTGTCAGTGGCTTCACAGGAGCAGTTGATTTCAGTTGATTGCTCTGCTCTGATTGGTGGCTGCCACCTGGCCCTTGTTGCTTAGCTACCTGGTTTATTATCTTACAGGACTTCCTCCTCTTTTCCATGGCTGAGAGTCAAGCACACTCAAAATATCTTTTGAAATTTTCTAGTTATATCTTATATTTCCAGTCTCTAGTTCTCCCCTTTTCTATTTTCTCTATTTTTATTTTATTTGACTATTTAATTTTACATATATTTATTTGTTGTACTGATGGTTTCATTTAATTTATTTAGGTATATGGAATTTAATTTTACTGTTTATCTGTTTTTATTTCATTGACTCATTCATTCTTATTGACGTCATCCACCCTGTTATTGTCTCGTGTGCTTGTATAATTTCTAATTTTACTTCCACTATACATGGATGAGAGAAGGCAGCTGTGGGCGACTGTGAGACTCCTTTTTATTCTCCCTTTTCATTTTTTTTTGTTGCTTTTCATACTTTCTTTGGAGTGAGGTCAGTCGTGAGCTACTTGGAGTCATTTTGGTTTGGATGGTGGTTTATTCTCCTATCTGCTGTGATCTCTTTGTGAATATAGAGAGCACATACTATATGTTGTTTATGTTTTTGTTTTGATAAAAATCAATAAAATCTATTTTTAAAATGTCAGTGTAACATTAAACCCTTGTGTATCCTCCCGTCGACTATGCACCCATGGTCCTCAGGAGTCAAAAAGGACCCCATGACATTAGACTGGTTTTAGGATATGTAGAAAAAAAATATTAACAACTTTTTTTTTCACCTTTTAAGGCAACTCATGACCAACACATTGATATATAATTTTCATATTTTTTCGATTATTATGGGTCAGTTTTAGTCAAATATACAAAATTAGGCCTCATTTCAAGAGGAAAAAGTAATAAAACCTGAATATTTTTTTCAAGAATAATACTGAAAAAATAAATTCTTCATGCGAATGTACAGAGTAGGTTATGTCAACTTTTAGTGAAACTTATGTTTTGAAAACATTGTACATTTTAAGGTGAACGCAAAAAAAAAAAAAAAACATTTTTCCCCCACTATTATTATTTTTAAAAATATTCAGATTTTATTACTTTTTTTCTCTTGAAATGTGGCCATAATTATGTATATTTGACTAAAATTGAGCAATAATAATGAAAAAATTATGAAAATTATATATCAATTTATTTCTGATGAGTTGCCTTAAAAGGTGACAAAAAGTTGTTAGTTATATTTTACATGTCCTAAAACCAGTCTGATGTCATGGGGTCATTTTTGACCCCTGAGGAACATGGGTGGAATTCTTTTTTAAATTTTTGCTGACATCCAAAAATGAACAATGTTTTCAAAACATAAGATTGACTAAAAGTTGACATAACCTACTCTGTGCATTCCCATCAAGAAATTATTATTTCACTAAAACTATTGAAAAAAAAAAAAATCAGGTTTTATTACTTTTTTTTTCTCTTCAAATGAGGCCTAATTTTGTATATTTGACTAAAATTGACCAATAATAATGAAAACTAGAATACGTTATTTCACCAGAGATTGACTTATATTCCAAATATGGTGAGTTTTTGAATATGATAAAGGCTCCAAATTAGCGATTTACTTTTGGGAATAACAATAATAAATAATAATAGACAGACCAATTACAATAAGGTCCTCGCACCCTTGGTGCTCGGTCCCTAAAAATATGAAAATTAAATCCAAGTTAAATCCAAAATTAAAGGACCATGGGTGTGATACTTTTTATTTTTATTTTTGCTAACATCCAAAAATGAACAATTTTTTCAAAACATTCCCATCAAGACATTATAATTTCACTACAACTATTGAAAAAAAATCTGGTTTTATTACTTTTTTCTCTTGAAATGAGGCCATAATTTTGTATATTTGGCTAAAATTGACCAATAATATTGAAAAAAGAAAAGAAAATTATATGTCAATGTGTTACAACAAAAGTTGTTAATATATTTTGTCTACATGTCCTAAAACCAGTCTAAAACCTGAGGACCATGGGTGCTATAAAAATGTATAAAACTCATAAAAATGTATGAAGAAAGTTGAAATTTATTTGTTCTTTAAAGGATGCAGAGGGGCGCATGTGCAGAAATTTTCAAGTAATTCTATGAAAGTTAACATATATATTAATGGTATGATGAATATGATTTGGGGTCAAAAAGGACCACAGGAGAGTTAAATAAAGCACAAAATGTTTATCTCTATGTGAAGTGCAGTGCTTTCTTTATGCTCCATGGAGTTCTCATGATTCTGTCTGAGGCTCTTTTTATGATTCTGGTCTTGAAAAATTGAGAAAAAGTGCTTGTATGAAATAATCGGAGGGTGCAGCAGTTGACCAGCTCTGTCAGGACTCACTTCCTCTTAGTTTCTCTTTAATTTACTTACTCAGCAGTTGTTTAACCCTTTGGAGTTTTGGGCTATTTTGTCGGTTTTGGACTTGTTCACCATGATGTGTTGGTATCATTGTTTTCAGCACAACCTCACCTATCTGACCTGATTATTATTTTTTTCATTTTGACTTACTAGATCAACATTTTGAACACAAAAACACACAAAAATAATTACAAAAACACATAAAAACACAAAAAACAAATTTTTGTTTTTACAAAAAACACTATAATACACTATAATTACAAAAACACACATAAAACACACAAAAAAGACAAAAAATTACAAAAAAACACACAAAAAATGACAAAAAACACACATAAAAACACAAAAAAATCATAGATAACACACAAAATATACAAAAAACACACAACCCCCCCCCCCCAAAAAAAACCCAACAACACAAAAACACACATAATTACAATAAACACACTCAAAACACATACAAACATTTTTTTGAAAATACAAAAAACACACAAAAACACACACATATAAAACAGATAAAAACACACTGAAAAACAGACAAAGAACTAACAAAAAACAGTGAACACAAAAATGCTGAAAGCACACTGCATAATTAGAAAAATATCTGCAAAAAAAAGTAAAATCACGTTACTACACTTGGTCAAGTTGTTTTTTTTTACCTTTGCTGAAAAAGAGTTGATGCATTTAACTGGACATGGAAACTTTTGGAATTTGGATTTGGATTTATGCTTTATGAAACTGCAGCTTGTAATTTATTAAGGTAGACCACAACTTGTCCTTCTATTAATACATAAAAAACATACATACCATGAAATTAAACATTTCTACTATCACCCCTATAGCTGTGAGTTATTATAACTGGCTTTTTTGCATTCAGCTAATTTTAGATTAAACAAGTTGACCTGTGGGAGCTGTTGCCTGCAGCTAGATATAGAAACACATAAATATATGCAGAAGAACACGCTGAATGTGGATCAAAACAACATGACGTTACATCCTGTATGAACATACAGATCACAGGCTAGTGGTTAGGATTCTGACCCACAGTGTACAGTTTGATTCTTCCCAGTTTACATTTTTGTTGTACCACTTCAGTAATTACAGATACAGATGGAAGTATTTATTAGACCACCCTTGTTTCTTCTCAAATTACTTGTTCATTTTAATGTCTGGTTCAACTAAATTAAGCATTAAACATTTGTTTGGACAAATATAATGATAACAACAAAAATAGCTGATAAGAGTTAAATTTAAGAGCTGATATCTAGACATTTAACATGGTTTTATTGATAACATTTTTATTGATAACCAACAAAAGACAAAAGATTGACTAAAAAAGACACAAGATGACCAAAAAAAGACGTAAAATGACCCAAAAAAGACACAAATTGACCAAAAAGGACACAAATTGACCAAGATAAGACACGTAATGACCAAAACTGGAAACAAATTGACCAAAAAAAGACACAAAATGACCAAAAAAAGATGTAAAATGACAAAAAAATTACAAAAAATGACAAAAAAAGACACAAAATGACCAAAAAAGACACAAATTGACCAAAAAAAGACACAAAATGACCAAGAAAGACAAAAAATGACTGAAAAAACAATAAATTACTTTAAAAAAGACACATAATTACCAAAAAAGACACAAAATTATTAAAAAAGACACAAAATTATAAAAAAAAGACACAAAATGTCCAAAAAAAAGAGACACAAAATTATTTTAAAAAGTAATTAAAGGGACACGTAACATGGTAAAGTGCCATTCATATAAAAGTCACATTAAACTTTCATATCAAGGTGGGGGCCACAAAATATCGTCACGAGGGCCACAATGGGCCTGCGGTCCGTGAGTTTGAGACCCATGCTGTAAAGGTTCTATATATGACACCCAAAATGAAATATAGATGAGTATGTACTATGTAAAGATGTAGTGGAGGTGGAGCTCCAGACAGGTTTAATTATTGATATAATTAATATATTATTAATTCACCCCCCTGCATGTTGTGTTTCGAGCTCTCTTTCCTCTTCCTTATGGTTGCTGGTTGCCATGTGTGCGTTGGAGTGAATGAGAGTCCCTCCCTTTGAAACAGCTGACCCATTTATTGACGTTTCAAGGCCGTGTTTGTGTGTGATGTCAGAGGTGAGAGTTTTAATCAAGCAATGGAGAGAGATGTGTGAAGGCAGTTCCAGCCCTGACTCTTCTATATATAGCTCCTTTAATTACTGCATATCTATTTTAATATCAGGGGGTACATGAGAAGGACATCAGAGACAGATCATAAATCAAAAAAAGTCCACCATTAATGTTAGCTGATGAAGTCAAAGGCAGCCAGATGATGCTCAGTTTGGGATAAAAACAGGTAACAGCAGTTTAATCCACATAAACCTGAACCACATCTATCCCATAAAAGTAGAATATTTTAGGTTATAGGCTTTAACTATTTTTTTCTCAATAATTATTTTTTCCTGAACTTTTTTCCAAGTTTAAAACACAAATGTGTTATAATAATAATAATAATAATAATAATGATGATGATGATACTACTACTACTACTAATAATAATATTAATATTAAAATTAATAAAAGTAATAATAATTATAATAATAATAATAATAAAATTAAAAACAATAATAATATTGATGATACTACTACTACTACTACTACTACTACTACTAATAATAATAATAATAATAAAATTAAAAACAATAAAAACAATAATAATATTGATGATACTACTACTACTACTACTACTACTAATAACAACAACAATAAAAACAATAATAATATTGATGATACTACTACTAGTACTACTACTACTACTACTACTACTACTAATAATAATAATAATAATAATAAAAATAAGAAAAACAATAATTATTATTATACAATTAATAATAATATTTTATTATTATTACATTTATATAATGATAATAATAATAGTAATAATAATAATTATAAAGATCATAATAATAATAATAATGATGACACTACTACTACTGCTAATAATAATAGTAATAATAATATTAATAATAATAATAATAATAATAATAATTATTATTATTATTAAAGACAACCTGAAACACTGATTAGTATTATTTCCACATGGTTCCTGGTGCAGGTCTTTTAGACCCATTAGAGCTTTTTAAACAGTTTCAGTTTGTATTGTTCTCATGGGAAATGTTACTGTTGTTGTAACGATCCACAAAAAGGAGATTTAATATTGAGGTTGTTCAAATATAGTGGCTACTGAGGGAATATGCAGTGTGTTATGGTGTGGTACCATAATTATTGTTTACGGATCTGTAAATTGGAGTTTGTTTGTTGGCAGGATTACAGTAAAGCTGTTTTCGGAGTGGATATGAATCACAAGGGGATAAACAAACTCATTTTAACTTTAGATTACAATGATATATATATATACACTATAAACGGGAACACTATAAACGAGTCCACCGCTTATTGTAAACAAACCAGCATGCTAACTGTACACGTGGAGTCTGCCGCTGAACGTAAACAAACCGACATCACTAACTATGCACAGCGTGTCCGGTGCTTGTTGTAAACAACCGATTGTTGAGGTCGCTAAGTGAACACATGCTGCTGCAGCACATACACACTGTACTGCTACAGAGCTAACTGTTAGCCTGTTTGCATTGTGCTACTATGCAGCACTGCTGCTGCTCTTATCGTCTCCTCCCACTCGTTCCGTGACGCCGTACTGCACTATGAATGGGTACGAATATCACTTTGCCTTCCTGGGATCACTATGAACACACTCTCTTGGATCTTCCCGGCAATATTGCAGACATTTGCCGGACCGCACTATGAAAGGGGCTTATAACACATTTCCTTTGTAGCGTCCATGTTTTTTGCTCATTACCACCTAAAGCTCAAGAACGCTCCAATGTTGGAAGAATGATTTTCCAACTGCCGATGGAAACGGGACCATCAGAGGAGCAAGTGAAGGCACCATAGTCCATTGTGGAGGACTGGCTCTCTGTGTGCCATTTTAACTTTATGAATTAATTTACTCAATGGTGGAATGTAACTAAGTACATTTACTTAAGTACTGTACTTACAATTATGAGGCACTTATACTTTACTTGAGTATTTCCATTTTATGTAACTTTATACTTCTAGAGACAAATATTGTACTTTTTCACTCCACTACATTTATCTGACAGCTTTAGTTACTTTTCAGTTCAAGATTTAACATAAAAAATATGATAAACATATAGTAATTTGTTTAATTAAACTTTTATTCCTTCAAAAGTAAAATGCTGCTTACATAAATGTATCAATAATAATATATTTAGAGTATATTATACAATCTGAGTGGGTTCATTCTGCATAACGAGTACTTTTACTTTTGATACTTTAAATACATTTTGATGCTGATACTTTTGTACTTTTACTTCAGTAAGTTTTGAATGCAGGACTTTTACTGTAGTGGAGTAATTTCACAGTCTGTATTCGTACTTTTACTGCAGTAAAGGATCTGAATACTTCTTCCACCACTGCATTTACTGCATTATTAATAAAATCTCTATGCCAAATTGCATCTCTAGTCCAGTCTAGTCTGATCAAGTCTAACTAAAATACACAAGCTGTTGTCATTATAATTACAATATGGTTCTATGTGGATTTACCAGCCGAGTGCTGTTTTGCTGAAAGAACATTCCGGAAGCAGACTTGAGTAATTGACCTGACTCAGACTTTTTTTGAGCATGAAAACTGCAAGTTCAGCAACTTTGTTTTGTGAAATCTGTTCTTCCTGATAACTGTTCAGGTCAGCATATGGCTCATGTTGGGAAATTGGCAAATAGTTGCTTTCCTTCTACATCATACCAAGTGCTTTATGTTCCAGGATTCCAATGGTGTTCTTTATTAGGGCAGACGGTCAAATGATTGATCCTTATACAACCACATTAAAAACAAATAAAACACAGTTTTACTTATACAGTCAATGACCGCAAACATTCAACATGGACCCATTATGGCTGCACCTACATCAGACCTGGGCATTAGGCGGCCCGCGGGCCACATCCGGCCCGTTGGCTGTCCCTGTCTGGCCCGCATGAGGTTACCCCAAAATCAGAAATCTATACAACCATAGTGCTTTTATTTTGAAGGTGATGTGCACCTGCACAGAAAAGCGTTGCCACAAAAAACAGAGTTACCTTGTTGAAAAAACACGTATTGCTTTTTGCATAAAGTTAATAAATTGTTGGTTTACTGCATAACATACATGCTCTACATTGTTTTTGTGGTTTGAATGCATGTTGTGTTTAGAAAAAGTGAGATTTTACTACATTAACAAAGTCGTATCATAAAGTGTATTCTTACCAGTAGCAGCTCAAAACTATATAATTTACTGCTTTTTTTAAAGCAATGAAATTAATATTGTTCAGAGTATTGGTACGGCCCTCGGCAACCTTTACAGTATCTCATTCGGCCCCTTGGGAAAACTAATTGCCCACCCCTGACCTACATCATGGGTCTCAAACTCGCGGGCCAATTGCGGCCCTCGTGACGATATTTTGTGGCCCCTACCTTGATATGAAAGTTTAATATGCGGATGATGTACAAATATGTTTACCGCTAAAAATGAACAACCCATCCTCTGTGCAGGTCTTATTAGACTGCCTAAAAGACACCCAGTCATGGATGACAGCAAACTTTCTGTCAATAAATAAAAACAAAACTGAGATAATTTTATTTGGCCAACAAAATATTTTAGATGGCTATGACAGCACCATTGGTAGCCTTAAATCTCTGTGTCAACCCTCTGCAAGAAACCTTGGGGTTATTCTGGACTCTGACTTCAAGTTTACCAAACAGATAAGCTCCACTGTTAAAACCGGCTTCTTTAAACTACGGCTACTGTCCAAAGTAAAGGCTTATCTCCCAACGAATTACTTTGAGCGAGTCATCCACACATTCATTACATCACGCCTTGACTACTGTAACTCTTTGTTTGTTGGTCTTGACCAGTCAGCAGTGCCCGCTTACAGGTTGTCCAAAATGCAGCCGCCCGTCTGCTGACTGGGAAGAAACGGCGTGACCACATTACCCCCATCCTTGCATCTTTGCACTGGCTACCTGTAAATCATCAAATCAAATCAAACTTTATTTATTTAGCGCTTTTCATACATAAAAATGCAACACAAAGTGCTTTACAAAAAATAAGAAAAAACAAACAATAAAAATGACAAAACCCACCCCTCCCTCCCCCACATACACATCTGTAAGTATACATACACAAACATGCACACACGCATTTAGTCATGCACGCACACAAACACACTCAGACTCACACACAGCACATATCGATTGACAGTGTAGAGACATGGCAAGGCACCGAGGATCCAGATGAGGAAAAAGCAACCTGTGGGAACATCCACACTGAGAGGTGGCAGAGCCCACAGCCATAGAGGACGCCATCACAGAGACCACCAGGACCCGGGGAGACCGAGGTGGACTTCATGGTGCAGAGCCGGCCAGCCCCCCGGGCCCAGGGAGTCCCCAAGACCACATCCCCATGGGCAGACCCAACACACCCCCCAGTGAGGGGGCCCCCATGAGGAAACACTGGAGCTAAAGACTAAAAGACTAAAAGACTAAAAGACAACAGGACAGAATAAAAACTAAAAGACTAAAAGACAACAGGAATTAAACTAAAAGACTAAAAGACAACAGGACAGGATAAAAACTAAAAGACTAAAAGACAACAGGACAGGATAAAAACTAAAAGACTAAAAAACAACAGGACAGGATAAAAACTAAAAGACTAAAAGACAACAGGACAGGATAAAAACTAAAAGACTAAAAGACAAGATAAAAACTAAAAGACTAAAAGACAACAGGATAGGGTAAAAACTAAAAGACTAAGAGACAACAGGATAGAAAATAAAAGATAAAAACTAAAATACAACGGGAATAAATAAATAAATAAATAGTAAAATAATCAGTAAAAAGCTAGACCAAACAGGTGGGTCTTGAGCCTCCTTTTAAAAACATCAACAGTCTCTGCGGTCCTGATGTCCTCTGGCAGGCTGTTCCAAAGGCGTGGGCCATAATGGCTGAATGCAGCCTCCCCGTAGGTTTTAGTTTTAACTCTTGGAATGATTAAAAGGCCGGTGCCAGAGGACCTCAGGACCCGCGAGGGTTGATATGATAAAAGCATATCAGATAGATAAGATGGCCCAAGACCGTTAAGACATTTAAAAACTAATAAAAGAACCTTAAAATCAATCCTGAAACACACGGGGAGCCAATGCAGTGATTTTAAAACCGGTGTAATGTGCTCCCGCCCTCTGGTCCTCGTCAGCACGCGTGCGGCTGAGTTTTGTAATAATTGTAGGTTGTGGATGCTGTTTTTGGGAAGACCAGAGAGCAGGGCATTACAATAGTCTAAACGACAAGAGATAAAAGCATGCATCAGCACCTCCGTGTTGGCCTGGGAGAGAAACGGGCGGACTCTGGCTATGTTCTTAAGATGGTAAAAACCTATCTTTGTTGTATTTTTAATATGAGGAATAAAACTTAACTCAGAGTCAAAAATGACGCCCAGGTTCTTTACACATTGTGAGGTTTTAAAATCTTGTAGTTTTGGTAAAAGTTTCTCTCTCTTGCCTTCAGGACCGATGACTAAAACCTCTGTTTTGTCCTGGTTGAGCTGTAGGAAGTTCACTGCCATCCATGACTTGATATCTAAAATACAGTTTAAAAGGGAATCAATTGGCTCAGTGTCATCAGGAGACACGGCGATGTACAGTTGTGTGTCATCAGCATAGCTGTGGAAGCTGATGCCGTGTCTCCTGATGACGTCCCCAAGGGGA
Source organism: Centropristis striata (assembly GCF_030273125.1). Classification (NCBI taxonomy): domain Eukaryota; kingdom Metazoa; phylum Chordata; class Actinopteri; order Perciformes; family Serranidae; genus Centropristis; species Centropristis striata. Next base: position 8,081,323 of record NC_081517.1, on the reverse strand, counting down.
AGCATATACAGATTAAAAAGAATTGGACCTAAAATTGACCATTGGGGAACCCCACACTTGATTTCATGTGTTCTGGAGGAGCATGTATCCATACTTACAAAGAAACTTCGATCTGAGAGATAAGAACTGAACCAGTTAAAAACAGTACCAGAGAGGCCGACCAGGGTTCGGAGTCTGTTTAATAAAATGTGATGGTCTACTGTATCAAAGGCGGCGCTGAGATCCAGTAGAACCAAGACTGTTAATTTCTGTGAATCTAAATAACACCTGAAGTCATTTAAAATCTTTAAAAGAGCTGTCTCGGTACTGTGGTTCATTCTAAAACCAGATTGATATTTCTCTAAAATGTTCTATTTAAAAAATAATTTAACTGGTTAAAAACCAGTTTTTCTAAAATTTTACTTAAAAATGGTAAGTTGGATACAGGCCGGTAGTTATTTAAAATGTTGGGGTCTAAATTACTCTTCTTCAGAAGGGGCTTCACCACTGCCGTTTTGTAGGCAGTGGGGAAGACACCCGTCTGAAGAGAGCAATTCACAACATTTAAAATCTGTTCCTCAAAGAAAGCATAAAATGATTTTAAGAGCGATGTGGGAATAGGATCTAAAAGGCAGGTTGTTGGGTTTACTTGGGAGAAAACTCGACCAAGTGTCCTTGCATCAACCAGGGCAAAACTCTCCAGTGTTTCCTCAGATAAGAGCGATGGTTCAGGTGTGTAAAAAGTTAGATTCTGGGATAAAAGACTGGATCTGATACCATCGATCTTACTTCTGAAGTGGTCTGCAAAGTCCTCGCAGAGGGCCTCTGATGGTGTCATGTGAGCTTTATTAAAACTAGTGTTGGTTAAAAGATCGAAGGTGGAGAAAAGAAACCTGGGGTTGTTTTTATTGTCTGTGATGAGTTTCGAGAAATGGGAAATTCTTGCTTGTTTGACTGCGTTATTGTAGGTTTTGAGTTGTTCACGTAGTATTTCATGATGGACTGTTAATTTAGTTTTTCTCCACCTTCTCTCCGCACTCCTGCAATTTCTTTTTAGTTTTTTGATGTTAGCGGTTCTCCAGGGTGGTACAGGTTTTGTTCTTACAGTTTTAGTTAAAAGTGGAGCCACTAAGTCCAGTGTTGATTATGGTTTGGAATTAAAATTGTCAACAATAAAATCACAGGGTGCAGGTAAAACCTCAGCAGGGGTGCTCTGTAAAATCTCGATAAAATTTGCAGCCACTTCAGAAGTCAGGTAGCGTTTCCTCACTGTTCTCACCGGGGCCTCCTGAGGGTTAAAACTGGCGATGTTAAAATACACACAGTAGTGGTCAGACACAGCCAGGTCCACAACAGAGGACACACCAGCGGACAGGCCGTAGGTTATGACCAGGTCCAGGGTGTGTCCCCTGTTGTGAGTTGGCTGTGCGACGTGCTGTTTAAAATCTAGGCAGCTTAAAAGGTTTAAAAATTCTCTGGACATTGTGTCCGAGATGTTGTCAACATGTAGATTAAAATCACCAGCTATTAAATTTTAGGATTCAGTTTAAGGTTTTATTAATTGTTTTTAAGTGCTTAAATGGTCTGGCACCGTCTTATTTATCAGAGCTTTTAAAACCCCACAGTACTTCCAGAGCACTTAGGTCGTCTAACCAGCTGCTCCTGGTCGTACCGCGGTCCAGACTCTGTACTCGTGGGGACAGAGCCTTCTCTGTGGCGGCCCCAAAGCTGTGGAACAGCCTACCTCTCCAGGTCAGAGCTCCACAGTCTGTTGAGCACTTTAAAACATTATTAAAAACCTATTTATTCTCCTTGGCGTTCAGTCCCAGCTAGGCAGAATCCTTGGCTTTCTTTTCTACTTTTACCCTTTTGTCTTTTTTATCTCTAACTCTGTTTTGGATTGAGCTTTTATTACTATTTTATTTTATTGTTTTTAGTATTTTATTGTTTTTCATTGTTTTTATTTATACCTATTTGTGTATGATGTATTCTATTTTAATAACTGTACAGCACTTTGGTCAACTGAGGTTGTTTTTTAAATGTGCTCTATACATAAACTTTGACTTTGACTTTAATGTGAGTTTTATATGAATGGCACTTTACCGTGTTGTGTGTGGAAGGTCCCTTTAATTGCTTTTTTGGTAATTTTGTGTCTCATTTTGATAATTATGTGTCTTTTTTTGGTCATTTTGTGTCTTTTTGGGTCATTTTGTTTCATTTTCTAATAATTTTGTGTCTTTTTTGGTAATTCTGTGAATGTTTCAGTCATTTTGTGTCTTTTATTGTAATTTTGTTTAAGCAAAATACACCTAATTTTTGTACTTTGTTTCTGGTTTTTGAGAGGTGGCTTTTGCAGTGCATCTCTGATCTAGATAATAATTTCCCTATCAAATAAACTCATAATTTATATTATTCTTGTCTTCACTATTCAACACAATGAAGAAATACAATTCTGCACTGTATCACAGTGGATTTTATAGCTACTACAATTTATACATTATTATTTCTCTGAAATAAAGCAAAATTGAAGTCTAAAACGTTGTCACAAGATAAAACAGACATAAAGGAGTTCATTTTTAGTTATAACTCAATTTCGACCAAAAATGTAGTTATGGCTTTGCAGGGCAGAAGTCAACACTTTATTTTGGTACTTAGTCAGCAAGAGGAACTCCCCGAACAGAGGAAACAAAAGGGCTATGAACATTTAACAGTCTAGAAGACCTAACACTAATAATCCCTAAAAAGAGGGAAAACACAAAACTCCTGACTATCCTGAAACTCAGGGCAAACTATCCTACGGGATAAGGAACAAACAACTAGACAAGGGAAGGGGGAAAAAGGGACAAAATAAAATACTAATAAACAAAAGGCGCTCCAAAAGGGAGGAAATGACTTAACAGGGAAAAAGACTGAACTAAAAATCACTCCGTAAAATGGAGGAACAATCTCAGGGAGAAAAACTAAATAACTCAAAATCACTCTTAAGGAGGAATAACAAAAGGCAATCTAAACAACTAACAAACTAAGGGAGCAGCTAAGCTGTGAAAATTTACAAAAGAAAATCACTTTTACGAGGAGAACAAACTTGAAAACGAAGCAAGGCAGATGACTGTGGCAATGACAAGAACTGTGGTAATGCTGACGAGACGAAAAACGACACACTGGCACAGGACAAGGGAGACACAGACTATTTAACACATGAGGGAGGGAGCACCAGGTGAACACAATTGGTAATTAGGGGAGACACTCAGGCAGGTGACACACACAGGGAGGGGCAGGTGACCTGAAACGAGAGGAGAGTTACTTTTCAAAATAAAAGCAGTGACGAGACCAAGACATAAAAAACCCAAGACCTCACCACGGTGTGACACCGCCTACTGACCAACCCTCATTCTCTTCTCTCCACTTGAAAGCCATTTAAGGTTTTGGCACATTGACACTCAGTGTGACTCATACTGAAGAGATGCTTTTAGGGGACGACGTTAGATGAAGTTATTAGATTAAAAGTTTCTTCAGAATTTCAATTCTTTGACTTGTACCATCATCTCTGCACAGGTAAGGTTTGTTTTATTCATTTTTGAAATCTGGTAAAAAAAATTATCCAGTGTGACACTATAAAATGCTTGATCCTACACTGCAAAAAATATGTGTCTAAAAACCAGATAAAAACACTAAATCTGAGGGAAATGATCTTGCTGCATGGACAGATAATTTCACTTTACAAGATTTCTTAAATTAAGATTATTAAATCTAGAAATAAGCAAGTTGAACACTTAAAATAAGAAATTAACTCTTAAAAAGATCAATTATCGAACACTTCTAAATCTAAAGTTTTTTTTTAATCTTGGGAAGAAACAAATAATTGTCAGTGTCAGTGCCAATTCACCGATGCTTGCAGCTTTAATTTATCTTGTTTTAAGAGTTAATTTATTATTTTAACCCTCTGGAGTGTCCAAAAGCGCCAAAGCATGGCTACTTCATCACTTCCAGACATAAAAACAAAAGACATAAAAAGACACAAAATCACAAAAAAAAGACACAAATGACCAAAAAAAGACACAAAATAACTAAAAAAGACACAAAAAAGACACAAATGACCAAAAAAAAGACACAAAATAACTAAAAAAGACACAAAAAAGACACAAATGACCAAAAAAAGACACAAAATGACAAAAAAAGACAAAAATGACCAAAAGTACACAAAATCACTAAAAAAGACACAACAACAGACACAAATTTACCAAAAAAGACACAAAAAAAATACAAAAAGACACAAATAACCAAAAAAAAAACACACAAAATGACTTACAAAGACACAAAAAGGATTCAAAAATGGACAAAATAGCCCAAGACTCCATAGAGTTAAACGTACAACATGTTTATTTTCTAGATTTAACAAACTTAATTTAAGAAATCTTGTCAAGTGAAATTATCTGTCCATGCAGCATGATCATTTCCCTCAGATTTAGTGTTTTTATCTGTTTTTTAGACCTTCTTTACAGTGTAGTTTCAAGGCCTGCAGTTTCTATTTTTATGTTATGATAGGAACTTAATAAAAGGGGAAGTTACTGAAAGTGAAATATTTTCTTCATACATACTTTCACCCTCACAAAGTGACTCGACTTTGTTTTATATCTTTGCAATAAATTATTTTCATCATTCAGTATTCCAGGTTTTCCTCAATTAGTTTGTTTTTGATCATCATACATCCAAATTTTATGTTTTCCTTTATTCATTTTTTAATAAATTCCCTTTTTGTGTCACTACTCTCCTAATGCACAACATGGGTCAGAAATTACCCATATCCATTTTTTAGCTAAGTAGCTTGTTGAGCTAACTACTTAGCTATCTTCTTGGCTAAGTAGTTAGCTAAGTAGCTTGTTAAGCTAACGTCTTAGCTAACTTCTTGGCTAAGTAGTTAGCTAAGTAGCTTGTCAAGCTAACTTCTTAGCTAACTTCTTGGCTAAGTAGTTAGCTAAGTAGCTTGTTGAGCCAACTACTTAGCTAAATTCTTGGCTAAGTATTTAGCTAAGTAGCTTGTTAAGCAATGTAATAATACAAAAACTATTTATCTTCATAAAGTATGAGAAGCAACATGGAAATAATGATCTATTGTTATCAAAAACAAGATATTTAAAGCATATTTGGAATATTCAATGATAAAATAAGTTCATATCAAAAGATAGAGCACAGAAACACACATCAGCATTAAATAACATGGGGAATGAATGTGGGTCATTTTAGACCCATGTTGTGCATCAAAGGGTTAAAAACTCTGCAGTTTTTTAAGAGCCTAATACAACTGTCTGTGTTTGTTTTTAGGACTGAAGCTGATGAAGCAGATGCAAAGATGTCTGTGGAGAACAAATCTTCTAAAGTGACAAACATGGACATGGACAACAGTAACTCTGCCTATAGTCGACTATTTGAAGATGGCAGCAAACTGCAGTGGTCAGGTAATAAAATAAGAACTTCAATCTGACAATAAAAACTACATAAAACACAAGACAATGAAAAAAATATCTGCCTCACATCTGGAGTTTGTAAATCAAGCTGCAATCAATATAGAATAAGATGCAAATTTAAAACATTTAACTTAATAAAGTTCATACGTGTCAGCAACCGTTGCCTATTTACCCAATACAGAGCAACATCAGCATCCACTAGATCGTGGGTCTCAAACTCGCGGCCCGGGGGCCAATTGTGGACCTTGTGGCGATATTTTGTGGCCCCCATCTTGATATGAAAGTTTAATGTGAGTTTTTTATGAATGGCACTTTACCGTGTTGTGTGGAAGGTCCCTTTATTACAAAATTACTTTTTTGGTAATTTTGTTTCTGTTTTAAATCATTTTGTGTCTTTTTTAATAATTTTGTGTCTTTGTTTGGTAATTTTGTGTCTCTTTCATAATTTTGTGTCTTTTTGTAATCCTGTGTCTTTTTTTGGTCATTTTGTGTCTTTTTTAAGTAATTTAGTTTTTTTTGTCATTTTGTGTCCTTTCTTCTGGGGGTCATTTTGTGTCTTTTTTAAATAATTTTGTGCCTACATTTTGGGAGTTTGAGACCCATGGTTTAGACATTAAATGTTGTTCTCACAGCAATACTGAAAAATAATTTGTCAGCAGTTTAGTTTGAAGTGAATATGTAGTTATTTTGCAACAAAAATCAATGTTGTAATCAGGATGAAGCCACTGAACCACAAGTTCCTCAGAACAATTCATTAATTTCCAGTTTCTGTTTCTGTGGTCCAGTGTTTGCGTTGAGGAACACTCCGTACCGAGCAGCGACAATCGGCCTCGGCCTGCTGTGTGTCGTCCTGCTGGCTGCAGTCATCGGGCAGAGTGTTCACCGTGAGTGAGATCTCTTTCTTCTCTACGTCAAATATTCACGTTTGAAAAAGTTATCTACACTGTAAAAAGAAACCCAACAGTGAGTGGGTTTATTCCTGTTTTTTTAGGGTAAATGTGTCATTCATTCACTCATCATGCGTTTCTTTCAGTTTATGACCGAAAAAAGTAAAAGTTTTGTGGTATTCTTTGATTTACGGTAATTGTAAAAAAAATCTATATATATATATTACATTAAATGCATATTACAGTGTTTTTTATAGTAATGTATTTTTTTTTTTTAAAAAACAACTGTAAAAAATACTATTTTGGCTGATATATATATTTGCACTGTAAAAACTAACATTTTTTTACAGTGTAAAGTATAATTAAGTATAAGTATATGTTGTTACAGTTAATGGTGTTTAGCACATTTAACAGTGAGAAAAAGTAGTTTTTACAAAAGATAAATGCAAAAATTACAGTGATGCTTATATATATATATATATATATATATATATATATATATATATAAATAAATTACATATTATAATGTATTTTACAGTAGAGTAATGTATTTAAAAAATCAAAACTGTAATAAATACTGTTTTGGCTGATATACATTTATGGTGTTTCATTGTTACTGAAACTGAATTAATTATCATTTTACGGTCTTTTACTGTCATGGTTTAGTTTTTTTTTTACTGTAAAAACACCATATCTCTAACAGAAATATACTGTAATATTTAATGGTAAAATATATAATTTATGCAGCATTTATAAAGTATTTTCTTGTTTATTATATGGCAGAACAGAAAAACTTTTTTTTTTTTTACGGTAAAATATGGATTAAAACGGCAATCTTAAACGTGAAATCAACAGTAGCAACATCATTTTACTGTTATATTACACTGTAAAAAAAACCCGAAAAAAACCCAACCTTTTTACGGTAAAAAAACGGCAGCTGTGGTTGCCAGAACTTTACCGTAATAAATGCGGTGCAACTTTTTAAAAATATTAAGGTAAAAAGATATTAGCACTGTTGATTTCACGTTTAAGATTGTCATGTTATTCCATATTTTACCGTAATTTTTTTTTTTCAAATTGTCAAAAGAAACGATGGTCTGCAATATAATTAACAAGAAAATACTTTATAAATGCTGCATAAATAAAAGATTTTACCATTAAATATTACAGTATATTTTGATATGGTGTTTAGTGCATTTAACAGTAAGAAAAAATATTTTTTACAAAAGATAAATGCAGAAATTACAGTGATGCTTGTATATATAATACATTAAATACATATTACAGTGTATTTTACAGTAGAGTATTTTATTTAAAAAAACTGTAAAAAAAAAACACTGTTTTGGCTGATATGGTGATACGGTGTTTCATTGTTATTGAAACTGAATTAATTATCATTTTACGGTCTTTTACTGTCATTTTTTAGTATTTTTCCCCCGTAAAATCTACAGACATTTTTTACAGTGTAATGTCATGTTATAATGACAGATTTTACTGACTTACTGATTTCTCTCATCTCCTGCAGACCGAAAAGTAGAACAAGAGCAGCAGAACAACCTAACAGCCGTGATAACGGAGAAAGAGACGCTAAAGGAGAACCTGGTGACAGTGAGAGCTGAGAAAAAAAACCTGGAGATCGCCCGCACTCAGCTAATTGACAGAAACACTTTCCTGTCCAGGAACAGAGACGACATTCAGAATCGCTACAGTGAACTATATGAACAAACCAACCTACTTAAAGCCAGCCAAAGCCAGTTACAGGCCAGTAATACTGCTTCCGCCACAGAGATAGCAGAGCTAAAAGCAACCAAAGAGCAGCTAGAAACTCAGAGCCAAGCCTTTAAGACGGCCAAAGATTTGTTACAAGCACATTTCGACACAGTGGTCAAAAAAAGAAATGAGTTACAGTCGAATTACGAGTCGGTGACCAAAGACAGGGACAACTTACAGAACAAGTTCAACAACGTGACCAGACAGAAAGAGCATCTCCAGCAGAGCTACAATGAGATGATTAAGAGAGTTGAGCATTTACAGGACAGGTACAACTTCACCAGCAGTGAGAAAGACAAGATATCCAGCAGTCACCAGAACCTGACCATCTCTAAAGAAACCCTGCAGGCCACATATGACGTTCTTGTCGAGACGACGAAGGAGCTGCAGGCTTCTTTTGACTCCTTGATGAAGGAAAAAACTGATCTTGTAAGCAGCTGCGAAGGTGCGAAAGCTGAAAGAGACGAGCTGAAGGTGAAGAACGACAACCTGACAGCTGTGAGAGACGATCTGCAGGGAGAGATGGAGAAACTGAAGGCAATAGCTCAAGGTAAGCACACTGCAAAAAAAGAAAAGTTGGGTGAACTCAAAATTTCAATGCAACAAACTTTGATAAAATTTTAAGTTGGACAATTAAACTAAATGTTTTAAGTTTTGTTTTTGAGTTTGCTCAACTCTGAATTCAGATTTTTGTCAACCCAACTGTAAGTTGTACTAACTTATAATTTTACATTATAAGTTATAATGACTTTTAATGCTTACTTCTGCAATGTGCTGAAATGGCACGATTATAACGCCGCTATGAAATGTCAGCTAATGTTGCGACCACAATTTTGAGTTAGCATTGATACGCTAATGGCTACTCTTGTAGCTGTAACAAGCAGCGCCGCTAGCATCAGTTAGCTGCTAGTATCAGTTAGCCGCTAGCTTTGAATTTCACCACTTTCCCGCATTTCACAATAAAGAAATAAGAGTTAGCAGAACTATTGTCCCTTGTTGTGAACCCTAACTTAAAAATATAAGTAACAACAACGCACTAACTTGTTTTCGAGCATACAACTGGCTTCCTTTGTTGTGCTAACTTACATCATTGCCTTAAATGTCAATAATTTATATTTCCAAGTTTTACCAACTTAAATCACTGTTTTAGGCCAAAAAATACAAGTTGGCTTTTTTGCAGTGCAGGAAGACGTTAAAAGTACATATTATGCATGTTTCATATTTTAAAAAGTCTAGTAATTGGGAGCCATGTCATCTGATGAAAAACTGAACAAAACCTTTCTTTTACCATGAAAAATGTATAAAATTAAATGTATAAATTAAATTGGCTATTCCAACCTCATCAGGAGTTTAATGCTCCACTGCTACTCTGCTGACAGCACCACTGATTTCCTTCCTTTTCACTTTTTATGCTGCCAAACAAAATCAGTTTGTTGTGTTGCAGCTGTTGGACGTCAGCGTTTCACTTTCAGCCTCTGAGAAATTCCTCTTCTTTTGGAATTAAAACTGACTTTAAAACATTGTTTACCTACTTCAACCAAAAAGCTGTGAAAACTTTAGGTCCGTGCTCCAAATGTAAAATATTCACTGAACTTGTTTGAGTTTATAACTATAAGTACTTTTATTTCATAAACCTCCGTCGCTGCGTATTTCTGTAAAATGTCTATTTTGCTACTGTTGTTATTTGTAACGGTGCACTTTGCTAATAAAGCGACTTTAGGGGGAAAAAATCCTCTTTTTGGCCGTATTGTGTCCTTCGTGTCGTAAACTCTGGAGGCAAGCCTTCGAATCAGATATATATTATTTATATATTATTATATATTAGGGCTTGACATTTAAATGACGCTTGTTTTGAGCCGCCACATTTATCAACAGCCGATCATTCTCACGCTGTGATTGGAGAGATACGATCGTTTGATAAATCCAATGTGAACCTTGTCGTAAGACCAAATATACACTCAGATATGCACTCGTTTCTAGGCTCGTTTGATAAATGAGGTCCATGTTGTTTAGTACATTTAACAGTGAGAAAAAGTATTTTTTATAAAAGATCGTATGTCATCTGATGAAAAAGTGAACAAAACCTTTCAGAAAAACCCACCACTTGTGCCCAAATGTACTCACACACCTGTATACTATATATATATATATATATATATATATACATATATATATGCATATGTATATATACATATATATATATATATATATATACATATATATATGCATATGTATATATACATATATATATATATATGCATATTTTATGTACATTAAAAGGAGTCCACACACCACAGCCTTATAGTCAAAATAAAAAGCAGTTTATTGTTGCTTAGCACACAAATTCATGAAACTTGAACATTGGTTTCGCCACAGGCAAGTGTTGCTATGACTACAGCCGGTTACCACGACTACAGCCGGTTGCCACAACGTACAGCCAATCACAGCTGTCCATTGTACAGCCAATCACATTGTACTCCCATTCAAGCATTTAGCCAATCATAATGTGTGACGTAATCAATAGACGAAGGACCCGAGCCGATCTGGTTCCTACAGCGGCTTGAAACAAGCGTCATTTAAATACCACACCCTAATATATATGTAATATATTTATAATATATACCCGATTCAGATGGGTCACCCTGACGGTGCGTTCAGACCGGACGCGTAGCGAATATTTCGCGCGACAAGATTACATACAAAGTCAATGCAAACACGCGAATAGACGCGAATTTTTGCCGGCGGCGCGAATCGCGGGTTTCGCGCGACACGAATGCCGCGAATGACGCGAATTTCGCGGCGCGAATGAAACAACGCGAATTCGCGTGAGTTCAATAAATTCAACTTTGGCGAAATATTCGCGTGACGCTGTGTCGGGACAGCCTATCAGCGTTGAGATTCTGGACGACAGTGTCCGAGATACATACATGAGAGAGAGGAGAAAAGAGGCAGGAAGGAGGAGTGGGTCGGCAGGAGGGACAGGAAAAAGGTGGAAGTACTCTGCGGTCCTCTCTCCGTGCTGAGTGCACCTCCGGATGATGTCACTCACCCAGACACGACGGCAGAGCAGGTACAGGGACGCTATGCTTGTAATGTCAGCCATGGTTGATGACAGAATGAAATGGAGGCAATTATTTGGCGCTAAATAGTCTCTTGGGCGAAAATTCGCGTCGCGTTGCTCGCGCGAGTGACGCGAATTAAATTCAATTCTTGCGCGTATCAATTCGCGCGAGTAACGCGACGCGAATATTCGCTACGCGTCCGGTCTGAACACACGGTGAGAGTTTACGACACCGAAACTACGCAACACGGTGCCGAGCCTTGTAGAAATGATCGTACGCCCACTTTGCGCTCACTTTCTGTCGTACGCTCGTTTGATAAATGAGGGCCAAATGCTTGTAAAAAACGTATGGATCAATAAATATTTTGTATTTCCAGGGAGGAAGTGCCCGACTGGCTGGACGAGGTTCCAGTACAGCTGCTACTTCACCTCCGCTGGCCAAAGCAACTGGGAAGCGAGCAGAGCGTACTGTCAGGGCAAAGGGGCTGACCTGGCCATCCTAAAGACCAGCGAGGAGATGGTTTGTTTCTCTGTCATTACAGAAATTGTCATAAAATCACAATGAATCAGCTAGCTAATGGAATTTTACTTCGTTGATGCTGCACTAATCAATGTTTTCACATTAGGAATGGATCAATGAACAATGTGTAATGGAGGCGTTGCAACGAATTAGGCAGCCTAACAAACTTTTTATACGGTGGCCCTGAGAGCTCACAGCACTGCAACTTAAGAAAACACATGCAAATACACAAAACACAAGCAAACTGAGAAAACATCTTCATCAATTTGACAACACAAGCGCAGCATTTAAAAAACGCTGCTAAGACCACAACACAACAGAAGTGTTTCAAGAGTACACTTAAAAGTGATGCACACGTCTGAACACGCTTGTGATATTATCAAGTTATTTCATGATAATGATAATTTCACATTATAACGTTAGCAGCTGATCATAGCATGCTAACATTAGCCGGTGATCGATAGCATGCTGACATTAGCCGGCGATTGATAGCATGCTAACGTTAGCGGCTGATCATAGTGTGCTAACATTAGCCGGTGAGCGATACCATGCTAACATTAGCCGGTGATCGATAGCATGCTAACATTAGCCGGCGATCGATAGCATGCTAACGTTAGCAGCTGATCATTGCGTGCTAACCTTAGCCGATGATCGATAGTGTGCTAGCCTTAGCAGGTTAGCAAGACCAAGACCAACTCGGTGCCGTTGAGAAAGACCAACTAAAACGTGTTTCATTCATTTATTTGATTTGTTTAACTGCAATGTGATTGATACGGGTTAGCGGGCTAACGCTATCTATTACATTATCACATGAACATATAATTATCATGAAATAACTTGATAATTTCACGTAATAACGATATAACGTGAAATTATCATTATCTTGAAATAACGTGATAATATCAAGCGTGTCCAGACGTGTGCACAGCACTGACATCTTATTATAGAGTTTATAATGTGGAAGTGTTTGCAAACAGTTTATACACAGCAAACTCTGACAAATGTAAGTCCCATATTCACTCTGACACTCTCTTTTAGCTCTGAGTTTGGTCTCCACCACAGCCTGAGGAAAATAAAATATGTCCACGATGTTCACCAGCTTCTTGCTAACTTCATTACTAACATCATGTCATCCATTCTTAATATTCAAACATTGTTTATTGCAGCATTCTGCATGTATAACATGACTTTATATGTAACTGTTACAGGTGAGAAACCTCAGCAAGAACTTTAAATTGAAAGTCTTTTTCCTCGTAGGAGTTCATCAACAGCTTGTATACAAGTGATAAAGAGGTGTGGATCGGACTGACTGATGGAGGGATCGAAGGCCAGTGGAAATGGGTGGATGGGACGGCACTGACCACCTCGTAAGAAACTAAACTCAGATCTCTATGAGTGTCTTAGGAGAGCATGGAGACGTATTTATTGTCCTGTTGCTGTCTGTCTCTGCAGGTTCTGGGACAAAGGGCAGCCCAACAGCCATCAGGGGAAGGACCAGGACTGTGTGGAGTTCTGGCACCGTAAGACAGGAGATGGCAAATGGAACGATGAGACCTGTACCATAGAACAATATTTTATCTGTGAGATGTAATTTTCTTGATTAGAGATGTCTAGAAGTAGTTAGAAGAAGTTAACCCTCTGGGCTCTGACCCTATTTGCCCTTTATATTCCACATACAAAATGTTGGTATCCATTTTTCAGCACAACTTCACCATTTTTTTTTCACTTTAACCTACTTTATTAACATATCGAGCCCAAAAATAGACAAAAATCATGAAATCTGAAATAAAATTATAGTATTTATTACAATAAAAACCACAAATATGCTCAATTAACTGTTTTTGACCTATAAATTTAAACATAGGTTGCAAATATGAACATATAAAGATGAAATTCAAATATAATACAACTATATACAAGAAATTCCCATAAAAACATGTATATTTATAGGAATAGGTATTGTATTATGAAGGTATTATGAAGGTACGGTGTTGCCCCATTTTTGACCTGTCAAATTGCTATAATGCATCTTTCTGAGTGATGTGATACTTTAAAAAAGAGGGAAGAGTATAGGGAACCAATAGCAATGCTTTAATTTGTCACATGACCTCCAGGAGGCCATATTGAAACACTATTTTGCAGACTTTTACAAAGGAAACAGCTTTGCCATTTTGTGCCACAAAAAATAATTTTTGTGTCATAATAATTAATTGTGTCATTGTGACATCATGGTATTTCTCCATTAACTTTACATGAAACTTTTATATTTTTATAGTAAAACTGTGCGTTTCTTCCAGTTTATGACAGTAAAATGAGGGCATCTTAAAAAGAAAGATAATAACAATAATAATAATAATATTTTTCATAATTAAAAAATGTGTCTGGGAGGGGATTTCAGCTGTCTGACACTGCTAAACTTTTACTTGGAAATGTACAGGATCATCTCAATAAATTAGAACATAATGAAAAGTCCAAATTTCCAGTAGTTGAAGTCAAACAGCCCCAACCAAGTATTGAGTCATATAGATGACATACTTTTCAGAGGCCAACATTTACATATTAAACATACTTTTTAAAATTGGTCTTTTGTAATATTAAATCATTTTTTGGGACACTGATTTTAGGTCTTCATTAAATGTAAACCATAATCATTATAATTAGAAGAAATCAAATAAATGAACATGAAATGTTTCATTCAGTGTGTAATGGATCTATATTATGTGTTATTTCCACCTTTTGAATTGAATTACTGACATAAATAAACGTTTCTATGATATTCTAGTTTATTGAGATGCACCTGTAAATAGACAACAAAGGCTCTTTCGCTGTAAATGGCTTCATAGTTGCTTTAGCGACTTGTAATTAACTATATAACTTGACACACAAGATTTTTTCATTTTATATTCTTGTAACCACATTGAACGACATTGATTAATATAAACACATAGAATGAGTCTCTTTAAATAAAAATGATTAACTTGTACCACTGGTGTAATTATTATTTTTTTTCCCCACTAATTAGGGACCACAATGGAAATAAGCCTTTTGGCTTTATTGTGTCATCCCTGACTATTTTTTTATATAACGTATGGCACAGGTTGCTGTTTCATATTTTTATATCAAGAATGGTCTAATAAAATCAATCAATCAATTAATTTGGACACTACACCGAAAGCTAAACATAGATTTTAGAATTATTGTTGGCCTTTTTCTAGAAAGGGTATCAATAATGGCCTGTGTACACTGTTTAAAAAAACTCTTTTTGTTTCTACAGTGAAAAGCGGTGGTTGCCAGAACTTTACTGTAATAAATACGGTGCAACTTTTTCTAATATTACGGTAAAATGATATTAGCACAGGTGACGTTTAAGAAATACTTTATAAATGCTGCATAAATGAAAGATTTTACCATTAAATATTACAGTATATTTTTGTCAGAGATATGGTGTTTAGTAAATTTAACACTGAGGAAAAAAAGTATTTTTTACAAAAAGAAAAAAAAAATAATGCAAAACTTACAGTGATGGCTTGTATATATATATATATATATATATATATATATATATATATATATTACAGTTTTTGGTACAAACCGGTCCCGGTGTATTTTTCAGTGGAGCAATGTTTTTTGTTTTTTTTAACTGTAAAAAATACTGTTTTGACTGATATATACATTTAAGGTGTTTCATTGTTACTGAAACTGAATTAACCCATTGATCATTTTACGTCTTTTACTGTTGTGGTTTTGCAGTTTTTCACTGCAAAATCTACAGACTTTTTCTTTTTTTACAGTGTAGACTCTAAACAACATGATCTGTTTGTGTAAGAAACCCTGGGGAAAAATCCCTATATTAATCAGTAGTACTAATTATGTCCAGTTGTAATAAGTCATAAATTAATACATTCATTTGACCACAAGTTGTGTTGTTGTATGGACATATTTGCTGTTGTTCCATGCTGAATGAGTGTTCTGCAAACAAAATGTGTCATTTTAGCCGGCCACTTTCAGTTCAGGCCTGTTTGTGTGAACTGTTTTGAAATGTAACTTCTGAATGGACAAATGTGCTAAAATCAAATGAGAAAAGCTGCAAATTGTCAGAGTAGGCAACAGAATTTAAACAGTGCCGGAGCAGCTTTTATACATGGGTCATCTTAGATTCTTCATGCCATCAAATAGAATAAAGAGTCATTTTAACTTATGCATGCATTTTCTATCATCTGCAGTGTTTAACTGCAGTGCTGGTGTTGGATGAAGCTGTAGGCTGCTCCATTGTCTTGAGAAACGTGCCTGTCTGTCACATTGTTGCCTGAATCTCCTCCATCGTTTGGCCTGGCAGCCAAATAGCCAAAAATCCTACTCACTTCTCTTCAGACCGCCTTCGCATCAACCGAAGAGAGTGTCCTCATTTCTCTCTCAGTGCTGGAGGTGTTCCTTCCTTTATCTTCCTCCTGAGCTGCTTTCAAAAGCTCTTATATATTTACAAAATCATGATCTGTTAACTAAAATAAATTAGATTATCAGCACATTTAATTGAAAAAAATGTTTACCAAGGAACATGTGAGTTATACCTCTTTAGCCATATGCACAAAACTTTTAAGAGCTTTTGAAAAGCATTTATTTATTTCCAGTCATATGTTTTCCCAATGCCTCTTTTTTGACTTTTGCAGTTCTCCCAACTCTGAATCTACCTTTAACAACGGTCTTCCGTTCATGCACAAGTTGGGCAAGAAGTAAAAGCTGTGCAGAGTGTTTGCACCTCTCACAATCTTCTTATAATATCTTATTATGCAGACATATGCTAGATGTGAGAGGCTGCCAATTGTCTGTGTATATACTTGACTTGTCAGTAGGGCTGCACGATCATGGCCAAAATGATAATCGCGATTTTTAAATTCAATATTGTAATCAGGATTATTAATCATGATTATTCATCATGTTAGGGAAAACATCTGTATTTTTATTGCACTACTTTTTAGACAAACAATAGGAACAGTTTTTAGTGTCCGGTGCTTGATGTAAACAAACAGAGATCACTAAGTGAACACCTCTTGCAGCACATACACACTGTACTGCTACAGAGCTAACTGTTAGCCAATTAGAAATTTACAGACTGGACGCTAAGGGGTTAACATCCCCTCCGGCTCTGCAGCTGGGAAAGACTGCTGCAGGAGGACTGTGCCGATTCGACTCGTTCTCACTGGGGACGGCCGCGGAACAGCCGTGTGTATACGGCTGGCTAGCCCGGTGGGAATTGAAGCCGGGCAGAGGACGGAGCAAAACCGCGGCGCAGCTGTTCCGCAGCCGTCCTGCGCCCGGTGGAAATTCCTAGTTAGAGAGTAAGAATGAGTCTCCAATAACACCAGAAATAGTCGCTGGATTTGTCGCCAGTCATTTAAAAAAAAAAAGTTGCTAAGGGGGTCTGGAAAGTCGCTAAATATCAGTGTAGTAATGTAACGAAGTACAAATACTTCGTAACTGTACTTAAGTAGAATTTTCACATATCTGTACTTTACTTCGTTATTTATATTTCTGACAACTTTCACTTTTACTCCACTACATTTCCTAAATAAAATGTGTACTTTTACTCCGACACATTTCTCCTAACCATCTTCGTTACTCGTTACTAGAAATTAAAATCAGAAGAAATTTGAGTTGGTGACGTAATGCCTGTTTGTCATGTCAACCGTCAAGCGCGAAGAAGAACAAGTCCGGGCACATAATGTTATTGATGCCATCATGGCAGCATCTGCTGCAGGCTCTGCTGCTAACGTTACTCCGGTAGAAGATGAGGAGCATCTCGACTTAGGCGAACTTGGTGAACTCCGTGGTGGTGACGAAGAAGACACCATTATACATCTGTGGCCGTATTTGAAAGAAATGTTTTCCTACGTTGGAATGAAAGATTCATCCTACCGGATTAAGTGCCTGTTATGCCTACCGAGAGTGACTGAATTATTGGCATTCAAAAACTCCCCGTCCAACCTGAAGAAGCACATCGAGGTAGGTTAAATTAATTTTCATTCAATGAAGCCATAATGTCAACGTTATTTAACATTAATTAGTTATCATAACGCAACGCGCCGCGGACGGGCCCGGTGGATTTTCGGTGTAGCCTGTTCAGATATCTGGCCAACGTGATGGCCAGGCTAACGTGTGCTAGTTGGTTAAGCTAGTTAACTGATTAGCCAATGTGCAGATATTTAACAACACCAATGATTTTCCCTCCGAATTAATTCAACACAAAACTCTTGAAGACATGTCCATAACACTGAAATGGTTATTAACGGTTTCTGGTATAGCCTAAGTGGCGGCCGAATATTTCCCTAGGTAAATTGACGTTACACATGGAGGGATTTTATTCTTTTAGACTACATCAGGCTAATTAATGGCAGGTTACATATGGAGTAAGACCGCTGTCAAAAAGATGTGTCCATGTTATAAGCATTCGTATTTGTAATGATAAACATTTGTGTGTAAATAAAAAAGTTGTACCCAAAATTCTGCTGTCACACACATGAGTCTGATAAATTATTAGGGTTAGGATTGTTTTTATGTGAGTATGAATCTAAAAGCTGTGAGTGCAAAGTCTTGTGAATACAACTCTAATTTCTACGACTACGAGTCTTCACTGTGAACACGAATTCAAGTTTGTGGGTACGAGTCGAAAAACTGTTGAAATGACGTCACAGGCAGGTCACAGGCAGGTCACAGGGGAAAGCAATCGAACCCTGAAAAATGCGCCGAAGGATGGCTGACAACATGGACACCGTCGGGGAAGCATCATCATCATCATCACAGGTAAAGTAAATAACACATCCAGCATTTATTTATTTTTATTTAGTTGTTCATGAAATTGTACTGTTTTAAATAATATGAAGTTTATGGACGTTAAGACATTCTGCTTTAGCTTACAAGCTAACCACATGTCAGTTACTGCTTATGTAACCAAACAATAGAATTAGTCAGAGTCCTGACAGCAGTTTACTATCAATCCAGAATTTATTTATTATATACGTGTATATCTGAGATCAGACACACAAGTGTGGTTTGCATGGGTCCAGACTAGTAATATTAATTAATAATTTAATAATTGATATTTGTTGTATTAACTTGCATGCTAATGATTGGCATACATTATTTTGCTAAAAATACAAAATAATTTTTTATGTCTGTCCAGCCTATGTGGGATAGAGTACTGTATGTTGGTAAATGACTATGTTAACAGTGGCATTTAGCCTAATGCATCAAACTTGTTGTTTACAGGGACCAGTAGCTGCTCGGTTATTGGAACGTCTGAAATCAAGGATTACAGATGTGTTGAATCAACCACACTTGAATTTGGACTATTTACAATACATTGTAAATCAAGAAACATTCATTGTGACGGCTGCCTCCAGTACTATATGAATATGATTCAATATGATTGATGATTTAATGATTAAATCACAAGACACTGTCCTCTCCCTGCGTTTGTTTGCGATATTGAGGCGAATTTCTCCACTTTTACAGCAGCGGAGCGGCGTAGGTGCGTTCCCTCGTTTGATTCTCCGGTCGTTAGCTTGTAAGCTAAAGCAGAATGTCTTAACGTCCATAAACTTCATATTATTTAAAACAGTACAATTTCATGAAATAAACAGCTAAATAAAAATAAATAAATGTTGGATGTGTACTTTACCTGTGATGATGCTTCCCCGACGGTGTCCATGTTGTCAGCCATCCTTCGGCGCATTTTTCGGGGTTCGATTGCTTTCCCCTGTGACCTGCCTGTGACCTGCCTGTGACGTCATTTCAACAGTTTTTCGACTCGTACCCACAAACTTGAATTCGTGTTCACAGTGAAGACTCGTAGTCGTAGAAATTAGTATTCACAAGACTTTGCACTCACAGCTTTTAGATTCATACTCACATAAAAACAATCCTAACCCTAATAATTTATCAGACTCATGTGTGTGACAGCAGAATTTTGGGTACAACTTTTGTATTTACACACAAATGTTTATCATTACAAATACGAATGCTTATAACATGGACACATCTTTTTGACAGCGGTCTTACTCCAAAGTTACAGAGCAGCTTTCAGGACAGGGGCGGATCTATGGGTGGGCCTGGGTGTGCACAGGCCCACCCAGATTGACAGCTTGCCCACCCAGTAAGATTCATGAAAAAAAAAAAAATATATATTATAATTCATACGAACTAACCACTGTGAAACAATCACGAAATAACGTTTTATTTCTCTGGTTAATAACAGCTTTATCGAGGCCGGCGCTCGCTCTCTGTTGTTGTTACTCTATGTCTCTCTACCAAAGCTCTCTCTCTCTCTGTAATAATATAATATATATAATATAATATAAATCGGCGCCCATGTTTACAGTGGTCCGACAGATTATTTTTTTTAGCTTTAAAAAATAATCAGGCCCACCCAGATGTTTGCAGGCCTACCCATTAGCTACGTTCTGGCTCCGCCACTGGTTCAGGATTACTCACGTCTTCAAAAGCACCATGCATTTTGTTAAACTTGAGATTTGCTTTGAATTAATTACCTCAAAACTCAGTTGTTATCGGCTATTGTTAGGCTAATGTTATATATTGTGAATGTAGGCTTACATATTGATCAAAGTGGATCAATAGTTGGTGTTTTTTTTGTAGGTCAGCCAGTAACAAACAGGAGACAAACGACCAGTTAACACAAATACAGTACAGGCTACACAACACCAACAACAGCAATGAATAGTCCAAGTTAATAGTGTGAGTGACAGGGTGGTAGGGGAGGGCTTCCGTGAGTGTTTATAGTTCTTGCAATTAGGTAAAGATAATATCAAATAATGGTAACTTGACTGTTATTTTTGCGTAACTTTTAAACCCTGTAGCATAAGTTGTTTTGCTTATAAAATGTCTTTCGCTCACTGTTTCAGAGAAAGCATGTAGGCCACCTCAAAAAATATGAAGAGC
Organism: Centropristis striata; assembly: GCF_030273125.1. NCBI lineage: Eukaryota > Metazoa > Chordata > Actinopteri > Perciformes > Serranidae > Centropristis > Centropristis striata. Next base: position 8,060,689 of record NC_081517.1, on the reverse strand, counting down.
TGACATTAAGAAAAAGAAAAAGGGCTCCTGAAACTCTTCCCACCACCTCCACCCTTAGGCAGACCACACTGGTGAACACCAGGGCTGTGTCTCAGAGGTCCATTGACAAAGTGGTCATGAAGTTTGTGGTCCAAGGGCTCCAGCCATTTCATGTTGTTGAACAACAACCATTTAGAGATTTCGTGAAGGAACTGCAGCCCAATGCAAAAATGATATCACGTCTGACCCTGTGCTCCATGATTGACGATGCCTCCATGGGAATGAAGAAGGCAGTGACTGAGGCCATGAGGGGAGTCGACCATATCGCCACCACCACCGACTGCTGGTCTGCCAGAAGGCGGAGCTTCATTGGCGTTACTGGCCATTGGATTGACCCCAACAGTCTCAAAAGATGCTCAGCAGCCCTAGCCTGTAAACAACTGAGAGGTTCACACACATTTGATGTGTTGGCAAGCGCCCTGAATGACATCCACTCCGAGTTTGAAATTCGGGGGAAGATTGTGCGAACAACAACCGACAACGGCTCCAACTTCATAAAAGCTTTCCAGGTTTTTGGTGTGGATGAGAACAACAATGCAGTCGGAAGTGATGGCGATCCTGGTAATGCATCCCAACCAGGAGAGGATGAAGAGGATCAAGAGGGGGATGAAGAAGTGGAGTTTGTTGATGTGTCAGCGCTCCTGAATGAAGATGATGGTTTAGAGTTCCAGCTCCCACAGCACCAGCGCTGTGCTTGTCACCTACTCAACCTAATAGCTACAGTTGATGCCATGAAAGCAACATCCAATGAGGCATACAAGAAAGTGTACCGTTCAACATTTGGAAAGTGTAATGCACTTTGGAACAAATGTGGAAGATCCACCCTTGCAGCAGAAACTGTTGAAGATGCTTGTTCCCTCCAGCTGCTGCGTCCAAATGCTACAAGGTGGAACTCCTTGTTCCTGGCAGTGGAAAGACTGCTGAGAATAATGAAAGAAAAGGGAGAGGGTGCCATCAGAGGCATCTGCACCAACTTAAAGGTTCCAATGTAAGTAAGAATTATGTATGTTTTATTTTGTTTTATTTCATCATAATTGAACATGAAGTCTTCCGATTTATTTTTCCAATCCTTTTTTGGGCAATAATAAGTTTCACATTGTATCACAACTTCCACTTATCATTGATCCATTTTACTTAATTTCTCATCCAGCAATTATTTTGTTGAATCCAATGAAATGGTTTTAGTGTTATTATAAACAATGATGATGTGTCTTTGTTTTCATCACAGGTTCAATCCAGCTGAAATTGCGTTCCTCACAGAGTATGCCACTGTCATGAGCCCAGTTGCGCAGGCAACCAACATCTTGCAAGCAGAAGCAAATGCCATGATGGGATGGCTGCTTCCAACAATCAACCTGCTGACCATAAAACTTGACAGAGTCAAGTTGCCACTAAAGTACTGCAGGCCTCTCGTGGATGCTTTACAGGTAACTTTTATTCTTGTATTTATTTTATATCGTATTAACTCTTAATTCTGATTAATTTCAATTATATTCAAATGTCCTTTTCAAAATGTGTTACTTTGGCACTTTGTATCAGTGCTTGTTGCTAAAATGTGCTATACAAATAAACTTGCCTTGCAGGTGGGAATCAAGAACCGTTTTGGCCACATGTCAGGAGACCCTGAGTTGATTGCAGCTGCAATTCTACTTCCAAAATTCCGTACAACGTGGACAAAGGATGAATCCACAATCAAAACAGGTAAGACATCATGGGGATAGTGAAAAAATAAGTGTATATTTTGAATCTTTGAATTATTGATGCATGGATAGTACATAAAATTAAATAACAAACCTTAAATTAAAACGTAAATTTGGGGTCATAGCATGTTATAGAGTTGCATTAGATCTATAATTTATATTTCCTTTGTCACTATTTCAAGGAATTGATTACATCAGACAGCACATCGAAGAACCCTTCCTTCAGCTAGCAGATGCCAACCGGTCCAGTTCGACTGATGACGATGACTTCTTCTCTGCCCTGCAGTCGTCTCAAGCACAAGATGGTGCCAAACAACTGGATGGATACTTGGCCTGTTCAGCAGATCACATGGACTTGCTGAAATCCTTCCCAGCCGTGTGCAAGCTTTCCGTGAAGCTGAACACTCCTCTACCTGCCTCAGCGGCCTGTGAAAGGCTCTTCAGCATTGCAGGACTTGTCTTTAGTCCAAGAAGAGCAAGACTGAATTCTCGCAACTTTGAAAACCAGCTTCTTCTGAAGATGAACAGACAGTTTCAGACAGAACAACAGTTTCAGTTAATAACTTCATGCCAGTTGAAAGACATGCAGTTTGTCCATAAAACACACAGGGAGGTTGAGAGAGAGAGCTAGTCACCATTGATGATGCCAGAAGTTTAATTTTTATGTTGAAAAAGTTCAAGCCTCTTTCTCCTGTGCCTGGATATTATGCTTTCACTTTAAGGAAGCCACAATACATTTCATAATCAAAATTCTAACCACTCACTTTAAAAAAAAAATTCCTTTACTTTTACTACTTAAGTACATTTTATATCAGACAATTACTTTTGATACTTAAGTACACTAAATGTCAGGTACTTTAAGACTTTTACTCAAGTAATATTTTAAAAGGTGACTTTAACTTCTACCAAAGTCATTTTCTGGTAAGATACTTGTACTTTTACTCAAGTATCGCTTTCAAGTACTTTATACAAGACTGCCTGCTAACACAAGCACGCTATCGATTGCCGGCTAACATTAGCATGCTATGATCAGCCACTAACATTAGCATGCTTTCGATCGGCCGCTAACATTAGCATGCTATGACCGGGAAATGATCATTATCTTGAAATAACGTGATAATATCACAAGCATGTCCAGACGTGTGCATCACTTTTAAATGTCCTCTGGAAACACTTCTGATGTGTTTTCGTCTATTTGCAGCGTTTTCTAAATGCTGCGCTTGTGTTGTCAAATGAGGAGCGTGTCTATGTTCCCCTCTTTGTATGAGACTGGGGAACATAGGACCCTTTTTCCAGCTTTTCCCAAAAAGGGTCCTATATTCCCCAGTCTGTTTCTTTTCTACCATTACTGCCAAATTCCATGGCAAATAGGCCTAGACGAGGAAAGATTAGGTCAGGGGTGGCAAAACTGCAGGTCTTGAGCAAACCCTAACCCTAGCCCTAACCCTGCAACAGTGGGGAGCATAGGACCCTTTTTCAGAAAAAGGGTCCTATGCTCCCCAGTATGTATTGCTACAGGGGAACATACGACCCCTTTTTGGGAAAAACGGGGAACATAGGGATGGCCCCGTAAAATTGATGAAGATGTTTTCTTAGTTTGCTTGTGTTTTGTGTATTTGCATATGTTTTCTTAAGTTGCAGCTCTGTGAGCTCTCAGGGCCACCGTATGTCTCTCATTACAGTGACTGTGTGAAAAACAAAGACTTGGATGAATTGTGTTTCAAACATTTATTCATTATGCTCATGTTGTGTCCTTACCCTCCACCTCAGACTCCCGTCTGTTTGTAGCGGTGCTGCAGGACAGAGTGGTGGGCGTTGTGGCAGCAGTCGGCCAGCAGAAGCCAGGAGGTGCTGTGGAGCTGCGGAGGATGTGTGTTGACCAGAGCTGTCGGCGGTGTGGAGTGGGCGTGGCGTTGGGGCTAAAGGTTCTGGAGTTTGCTGCCACTCACGGATACTCGTCTGTTGTCCTGGGAACCACGGCGTACTCTCCGGCGGCCCACCAGCTCTACCAGCGTCTGGGCTTCCGCTGCGTGGGAGTCACCAACGGGTACATCACACCTGGTGCCAGGAGATCCTTCCTGACACAGATTTTCTACAGGGTCCGTCATCATCACTACAGCCTCGATGTGCACAACAGAAAGATCACTTTAAATGGAGAAGACAGTCGGCAAGAGAGAAATTGACTCATTGGTCGTCTGTAACCCTGACAAACAACCTGGTGAATAATGAATCCTTTCTCAAGAACAGAGTAGCATGTTGTTAAAGAACCACTGCACTTGTGAGGACTTTTAACTATACAGATGATGTTTTACCTCGCTCTCCTACCAACAGTCAACTGTCACCTTTCTTACCTTTAACCAAGCAGTTTTAGACTGCTTATGAGTTTTAAAACTTCAGAATCAGATCAGAAAAAGACTCATATGCTTTGTGTGGCTATAGTTGTTTTTCTGTTTATCTACTGTTCTCTAGTCTTCTTTGCAAAAGAAATGCAGGTGCATATCACAGAGGCTTAGTACTTGTAAGCAGGTCACCTGGGTTCCATCAGTGGAACATTTCCTCCAACTGTCTCACAATGGTACCAAGAAATGTATAAAGTTTCACCCTTATAAAGACTTACTAAGCGAATGAAACGGGAGGATAATTTGTTTGAGGGAAAAGGACACTGTAAATAAGGGGAGATATGCTTTTGATAAGAATACTTCTACTGGGTGATCTTCCGTTTCTTCCGTGTTTTTTTTCGGTCGACTACTCCTCCCAGAGTTTTGGTAAACACTACTATTACACTAAAAAGGTATCAAATCGACCGTCTCGGCCATGACAAGTGTGCTATGACTTTTCTAAGGGTTTCGGGAGACGGTTTTCAAATTATTCGGCAAAAAGACGCCAAGAAAAATCCCCCCAATGTTACCCTATGGAGAGGCTAGAGTGATGACAACCACGTAGAGTGCAGAGGGAGAGTATAATGTCCAATAAAAAGACGTAAAAAGACCCAAAAAATACACAAATTGACCAAAATAAGATTCAAAATGACAGAAAAAAAACAAAATTACTTAATAAAGACACAAAATGACCAAAAAAAGACACAAAATGACCAAGAAAGACACAAAATGACTGAAAAAACAATAAATTACTTTTAAAAAGACACATAATTACCAAAAAAAGGACACAAAATCATTAAAAAAGACACAATTATTAAAAAAGACACAAAATAAAAAAAAAAGTAATTAAAGGGAAAAGCAACATGGTAAAGTGCCATTCATATAAAAGTCACATTAAAACAAGAAAAACAATAATATTGATGATACTACTACTACTGCTACTTATAATAATAATAAAATTAAAAACCAGAAAAACAATAATCATATTGATGATACTACTACTACTAATAATAATAACAACAAAATTAACAATAAAAACAATAATAATATTGATGATACTACTACTACTACTTCTACTGCTACTACTTATAATAATAATAAAAATAATAAAAACAATAATAATAATAATAATATTTATAATGATAATAATAATAATGATGATACTACTACTACTACTACTAATAATAATAATAATAATAATAATAATAATTAACTATTAATATTATTATTATTATTATTAAAGACAACCTGAAACACTGATTAGTATTATTTCCACATGGTTCCGTGGGTGCAAACAAGTCCATGGTCCCGTCCATTCTTTCTTATTCGTTTCTTATTTTCCTGCTGCAGGTCAAAGGTCAGGTCAGATACGAGACATGGGGTCAGGTCAGCTGTGTATTTCCTGCTACTGTCCCTCTGTTTGCTGTGTGTTCAGGCTGATTTGTGTCATATAGAGAATGCTGATTTTCAGATTATCTGTGATACAGACGCAGGAATCTGACTAAGCAAGTTGTTAAACTGCATTTTTAGACCCATTAGAGCTTTTTAAGCAGCTTCAGTTTGTATTGTTCTAATGGGAAATGTTACTGTTGTTGTAACGATCCACAAAAAGGAGATTTAATATTGAGGTTGTTCAAATATAGTGGCACCAAGTGAATATGCAGTGTGTTGTGGTGTGGTACCATAATTATTGTTACGGATCTGTAAATTGGAGTTTGTTTGTTGGCATGATTACAGTAAAGCTGTTTTCGGAGTGGATATGAATCACAAGGGGATACACAAACTCATTTTAACTTTAGATTACAATGATATATATATTATATATATATATAATTACTTTAAAAAAAGACAGAAAATGACAAAAAATACACAAAATTACTGAAAAAAACAAAAAAAGACACAGAATTACCAAAAAAATGACCTAAAAAGACACATAATTATATAAAAAAGACACACAATTACCAAAAAAAGACACAAAATTACCCAAGAAAAGTAATTAAAGGGACCTTCCACACACAACACGGTAAAGTGCCATTCATATAAAACTCACATTATCTTTCATATCAAGGTGGGGGCCACAAAATATCGTCACGAGGGCCGCAAGTTGAGACCATTGATTTAAGTTCAGAGCAACAACTCGGAAAGCCTCTGAAAATGTTGATACATATTTCATGCTTCACCTGATCCATTTCATTTGCTTTTTGTTTTCATACAAATTATGGAAACAGTTTAAATACTGGGAGCAATAAACAGCTTCTTTCATAGAGCCGTTTCATGCCGGGACATTTACGGCTCTGTAACGTCTCGCCTCCACCATGACCCAACAATTTTCCGCGTCCAGAGGTCACAGAGGAGGAAAACTGGTGGGACTGTTGGGAGCGGGAACACTATAAACGAGTCCACCGCTTATTGTAAACAAACCAGCATGCTAACTGTACACGTGGAGTCTGCCGCTGAACGTAAACAAACCGACATCACTAACTATGCACAGCGTGTCCGGTGCTTGTTGTATACAACCAATTGTTTAGGTCACTAAGTGAACACATGCTGCTGCAGCACATACACTGTACTGCTACAGAGCTAACTGTTCCACTTGTTCCGTGACGCCGTACTGCACTATGAATGGGTACGAATATCACTTTGCCTTCGTGGGATCACTATGAACACACTCTCTTGGATCTTCCCGGCAATATTGCAGACATTTGCCGGACCGCACTATGAAAGGGGCTCATAACACATTTCCTTTGTAGCGTCCATGTTTTCTGCTCATTACCACCTAAAGCTCAAGAACGCTCCAATGTTGGAAGAATGATTTTCCAACTGCCGATGGAAACGGGACCATCAGAGGAGCAAGTGAATGCACCATAGTCCATGGTGGAGGACTGGCTCTCTGTGTGCCATTTTAACTTTATGAATTAATTTACTCAATGGTGGAATGTAACTAAGTACATTTACTTAAGTACTGTACTTACAATTATGAGGCACTTATACTTTACTTGAGTATTTCCATTTTATGTAACTTTATACTTCTAGAGACAAATGTTGTACTTTTTCACTCCACTACATTTATCTGACAGCTTTAGTTACTTTTCAGTTCAAGATTTAACATAAAAAATATGATAAACATATAGTAATTTGTTTAATTAAACCACACAACAGTATATTAAGTAGTTAAAATGTCCTATTCCTTCAAAAGTAAAATGCTGCTTACATAAATGTATCAATAATAATATATTTAGAATATATAAAACAATCTAAGTGGGTTCATTCTGCATAACGAGTACTTTTACTTTTGATACTTTAAGTACATTTTGATGCTGATACTTTTGTACTTTTACTTCAGTAAGTTTTGAATGCAGGACTTTTACTGTAGTGGAGTAATTTCACAGTCTGTATTCGTAATTTACTGCAGTAAAGGATCTGAATACTTCTTCCACCACTGCATTTACTGCATTATTAATAAAATCTCTATGCCAAATTGCATCTCTAGTCCAGTCTAGTCTGATCAAGTCTAACTAAAATACACAAGCTGTTGTCATTATAATTACAATATGGTTCTATGTGGATTTACCAGCCGAGTGCTGTTTTGCTGAAAGAACATTCTGGAAGCAGACTTGAGTAATTGACCTGACTCAACTGCAAGTTCAGCAACTTTGTTTTGTGAAATCTGTTCTTCCTGACAACTGTTCAGGTCAACATATGGCTCATGTTGGGAAATTGGCAAATAGTTGCTTTCCTTCTACATCATACCAAGTGCTTTATGTTCCAGGATTCCAATGGTGTTCTTTATTAGGGCAGAGGGTCAAATAATTGATCCTTATACAACCACATTAAAAACAAATAAAACACCATTTTACAGTTTTAGTTATACAGTCAATGACCGCAAACATTCAACATGGACCCATTATGGCTGCACCTACATCAGGGGACTCAAACTCGCGGGCCAATTGTGGCCCTCGTGACGATATTTTGTGGCCCCCACCTTGATATGAAAGTTGAATGTGAGTTTTATATGAATGGCACTTTACCATGTTGTGTGTGGAAGGTCCCTTTAATTCCTTTTTTTGGGTAATTTTGAATCTTGTTTTGGTAATTCTGTGTCTTTTTTGGTCATTCTGTGAATTTTTTCAGTCATTTTGTGTCTTTTATTGTAATTTTGTTGAAGCAAAATACACTATGTTTTGTGCTTTGTTTCTTGTTTTTGAGAGGTGGCTTTTGCAGTGCATCCCTCATCTAGATAATAATTTCCCTATCAAATAAACTCATAATTTATATTATTCTTGTCTTCACTATTCAACACAATGAAGAAATACAATTCTGCACTGTATCACAGTGGATTTTATAGTTACTACAATGTATACATTATTATTTCTCTGAAATAAAGCAAAATTGAAGTCTAAAACTTTGTCACAAGATAAAACAGACATAAAGGAGTTCATTTTTAGTTATAACTCAATTTCGAACAAAAATGTAGTTATGGCTTTGCAGGGCAGAAGTTTTCCAACCCGATTTCACAAATGAGTTCATCTTCTCTGTTTTAGTTTCTGTTTATGCATCACCAGTATCCTGACTTTAATTTGAACCTGTTAGTTAAGTCTTTCCATTCTCTGACTAACTCACCAGCAGTTAGAAAGAAGGAAGTTCTCCCTCCGCCTACTGACCAACCCTCATTCTCTTCTCTCCACTTGAAAACCATTTAAGGTTTTGGCAAATTGACACTCAGTGTGGCTCATACTGAAGAGATACTTTTAGGGGACGACGTTAGATGAAGTTATTAGATTAAAAGTTTCTTCAGAATTTCAATTCTTTGACTTGTACCATCATCTCTGCACAGGTAAGGTTTGTTTTATTCATTTTTGAAATCTGGTAAAAAAAATTATCCAGTGTGACACTATAAAATGCTTGAGCCTACACTGCAAAAAATATGTGTCTAAAAACCAGATAAAAACACTAAATCTGAGGGAAATGATCGTGCTGCATGGACAGATAATTTCACTTGACAAGATTTCTTAAATTAAGATTATTAAATCTAGAATTAAGCAAGTTGAACGCTTAAAATAAGAAATTAACTCTTAAAACAAGATCAATTATCGAACACTTCTAAATCTAAAGTTTTTTTTTAATCTTGGGAAGAAACAAATAATTGTCAGTGTCAGTGCCAGTTCACCGATGCTTGCAGCTTTAATTTATCTTGTTTTAAGAGTTAATTTATTATTTTAACCCTCTGGAGTGTCCAAAAGCGCCAAAGCATGGCAAACATAAAAACAAAGACACAAAAAGACACAAAATCACACAAAAAAGACACAAATGACCAAAACAATACACAAAATAACTAAAAAAGACACAAAAAAGACACAAATGACCAAAAAACGACAAAATCACAAAAAAAGACAAAAAATGACCAAAAGTACACAAAATCACTAAAAAAGACACAACAACAGACACAAATTTACCAAAAAAAAGACAGAAAAAAGACACAAAAAGACACAAATAACCAAAAAAAACACACAAAATTCAAAAATGGACAAAATAGCCCAAGACTCCATAGAGTTAAACCTACAACATGTTTATTTTCTAGATTTAACAAACTTAATTTAAGGAATCTTGTCAAGTGAAATTATCTGTCCATGCAGCATGATCATTTCCCTCAGATTTAGTGTTTTTATCTGTTTTTTAGACCTTCTTTACAGTGTAGTTTCAAGGCCTGCAGTTTCTATTTTTATGTTATGATAGGAACTTAATAAAAGGGGAAGTTACTGAAAGTGAAATATTTTCTTCATACATACTTTCACCCTCACAAAGTGACTCGACTTTGTTTTATATCTTTGCAATAAATTATTTTCATCATTCAGTATTCCAGGTTTTCCTCAATTAGTTTGTTTTTGATCATCATACATCCTAATTTTATGTTTTCCTTTATTCATTTTTAATAAAATCCCTTTTTGTGTCACTACTCTCCTAATGCACAACATGGGTCAAAAATTATCCATATCTATTTTTTAGCTAAGTAGCTTGTTGAGCTAACTACTTAGCTAACTTCTTGGCTAAGTAGTTAGCTAAGTAGCTTGTTAAGCTAACTTCTTAGCTAACTTCTTGGCTAAGTAGTTAGCTAAGTAGCTTGTTAAGCTAACTTCTTAGCTAACTTCTTGGCTAAGTAGTTAGCTAAGTAGCTTGTTAAGCCAACTACTTAGCTAAATTCTTGGCTAAGTATTTAGCTAAGTAGCTTGTTAAGCGATGTAATAATACAAAAACTATTTATCTTCATAAAGTATGAGAAGCAACATGGAAATAATGATCTATTGTTATCAAAAACAAGATATTTAAAGAATACTTGGAATATTCAATGATAAAATAAGTTGATGATCTGTGCTCATAAGTTGAGCACAGAAACACACAGCAGCATTAAATAACATGGGGAATGAATGAGGGTCATTTTAGACCCATGTTGTGCATCAAAGGGTTAAAAACTCTGCAGTTTTTTAAGAGCCTAATACAACTGTCTGTGTCTGTTTTTAGGACTGAAGCTGATGAAGCAGATGCAAAGATGTCTGTGGAGAACCAATTTTCTAAAGTGACAAACATGGACATGGACAACAGTAACTCTGCCTATAGTCGACTATTTGAAGATGGCAGCAAACTGCAGTGGTCAGGTAATAAAATAAGAACTTCATTTCAAATAATGTGACACAATCTGACAATAAAAACTATATAAAACACAAGACAATGAAAAAAATATCTGCCTCACATCACATCTGGAGTTTGTAAATCAAGCTGCAATCAATATAGAATAAGATGCAAATTTAAAACATTTAACTTAATAAAGTTCATACGTGTCAGCAACCGTTGCCTATTTACCCAATACAGAGCAACATCAGCATCCACTAGATCGTGGGTCTCAAACTCGCGGCCCGGGGGCCAATTGTGGACCTCGTGGCGATATTTTGTGGCCCCCACCTTGATATGAAAGTTTAATGTGAGTTTTTTATTAATGGCACTTTACCGTGTTGTGTGACCGTTGCACTCTTCCAATGAACGGCGCCTGGCTCTGCCCCCCGTTGGTCCAAGGCAATCCAGACTCTTTGCACTTCTTGTTCCCCGCTGGTGGAACACTACTACTACTTTTATTAATTTTGTGTCTTTTTTAATAATTTTGTGTCTTTTTCAATAATTTTGTGTCTTTTTTTGGTCATTTTGTGTCTTGTTTTGGTCATTTTGTGTCTTTTTTTAAGTAATTTAGGTTTTTTTTTGTTATTTTGTGTCCTTTTTTGGGGGGTCATTTTGTGTATTATTTAAATAATTTTGTGCCTACATTTTGCGCGTTTGAGACCCATGGTTTAGACATTAAATGTTGTTCTCACAGCAATACTGAAAAATAATTTGTCAGCAGTTTAGTTTGAAGTGAATATGTAGTTATTTTGCAACAACAATCAATGTTGTAATCTGGATGAAGCCACTGAACCACAAGTTCCTCAGAACAATTAATTAATTTCCAGTTTCTGTTTCTGTGGTCCAGTGTTTGCGTTGAGGAACACTCCGTACCGAGCAGCGACAATCGGCCTTGGCCTGCTGTGTGTCGTCCTGCTGGCTGCAGTCATCGGGCAGAGTGTTCACCGTGAGTGGGATCTCTTTCTTCTCTACGTCAAATATTCACATGTTTGAAAAAGTTACCTACACTGTAAAAAACAACAACAGTGAGTGGGTTTAATCCTGTTATTTTTGGGGTAAATGTGTCATTTATTCATCATGGTATTTCTCCATCAATTTTACATGAAAATGTTATGTTTTTACAGCAAAACTCTGCGTTTCTTTCAGTTTATGACCGAAAAAAGTAAAAGTTTTGTGGTATTCTTTGATTTACGGTAATTGTAAAAAAAATCTGTTGTTTTTACGGTAAAAAAATGGCAGCTGTGGTTCCCAGAACTTTGCCGTAATAAATACAGTAGAACTTTTTTTAATATTACAGTAAAAAGATATTGGCACTGTTGATTTCACGTTTAAAATTGTGATTTTATTCCATATTTTACCGTAAAAAATGTTTTTTTAATTGTCAAAACAAACGCTGTTCTGCTATGTAATTGACAAGAAAATACTTTATAAATGCCATATAAGTTAAAGATTTTACCATTAAATATTACAGTATATTTTTGTTAGAGATATGGTGTTGAGTACATTTAACAGTGACAAAAAGTATTTTTTACAAAAGAAATGCAAAGATTACAGTGATGCTTGTATACTATATATTACATTAAATGCATATTACAGTGAATTTTATAGAAGAGTAATGTATTTTTTTTTTTAAAAACAACTGTAAAAAATACTATTTTGGCTGATATATACATTTGCACTGTACATGCACTGTAAAAACTGACATTTTTTTACAGTGTAAAGTATAAGTAAGTATAAGTACATTTTTGTTAGAGTTAATGGTGGTTTAGTACATTTAACAATGAGAATTTTTTTTACAAAAGATAAATGCAAAAATTACAGTGATGTTTATATATATATATATATATATATATATATACATATATATATATATATATATATATATATATTACATTAAATACACATTATAATGTATTTTACAGTACAGTAATGTATTTAAAAAATCTAAACTGTAAAAAATACTGTTTTGGCTGATATATACATTTACGGTGTTTCATTGTTACTGAAACTGAATTACTGAAAACTGGTTTAGTTTGGTTTTTTTACCGTAAAAACACCATATCTCTAACAGAAATATACTGTAATATTAAATGGTAAAATATATAATTTATGCAGCATTTATAAAGTATTTTCTTGTTAATTATATGGCAGAACAGCGTTTATTTTGACAGAAAAACGTTTAATTTTTTTATGGTAAAATATGGAATAAAACGGCAATCTTAAACGTGAAATCAACAAGTAGCAACATCATTTTACTGTTATATTACACTGTAAAAAAAACCTAAAAAAACACAAAAAAACCCCAACCTTTTTACGGTAAAAAAACTTTACCGTAATAAATGCGGTGCAACCCTTTTAAAATTATTACGGTAAAAAGATATTAGCACTGTTGATTTCCCGTTTAAGATTGTGATTTTATTCCATATTTTATCGTAAAAATTTTTTAAACATTTTTTCAAAAGAAACGCTGTTCTACAATATAATTAACAAGAAAATACTTTATAAATGCTGCATAAATTAAAGATTTTACCATTAAATATTACAGTATATTTTTGATATGGTGTTTAGTACATTTAACAGTGACAAAAAGTATTTTTTACAAAAGAAATGCAAAAATTACAGTGATGCTTGTATACTAGAAGTAGAGTATTTTATTTTAAAAAACTGCAACAAAAAAAAAAACCCACTGTTTTGGCTGATATATACATTTACGGTTTTTCATTGTTATTGAAACGGAATTAATTATCATTTTACGGTCTTTTACTGTCATTTTTTTGTATTTTTTCCCCCGTAAAATCTACAGATATTTTTTTACAGTGTAATGTCATGTTATAATGACAGATTTTACTGACTTACTGATTTCCTCTCATCTCCTGCAGACCGAAAAGTAGAACAAGAGCAGCAGAACAACCTAACAGCCGTGATAACGGAGAAAGAGACGCTAAAGGAGAACCTGGTGACAGTGAGAGCTGAGAAAAAAAACCTGGAGATCGCCCGCACTCAGCTAACTGACAGAAACACTTTCCTGTCCAGGAACAAAGACGACATTCAGAATCGCTACAGTGAACTATATGCACAAACCAACCTACTTAAAGCCAGCCAAAGCCAGTTACAGGCCAGTAATGCTGCTTCCGCCACAGAGATAGCAGAGCTAAAAGCAACCAAAGAGCAGCTAGAAACTCAGAGCCAAGCCTTTAAGACGGCCAAAGATTTGTTACAAGCACATTTCGACACAGTGGTCAAAAAAAGAAATGAGTTACAGTCGAATTACGAGTCGGTGACCAAAGACAGGGACAACTTACAGAACAAGTTCAACAACGTGACCAGACAGAAAGAGCATCTCCAGCAGAGCTACAATGAGATGATTAAGAGAGTTGAGCATTTACAGGACAGGTACAACTTCACCAGCAGTGAGAAAGACAAGATATCCAGCAGTCACCAGAACCTGACCATCTCTAAAGAAAACCCTGCAGGCCACATATGACGTTCTTGTCGAGACGACGAAGGAGCTGCAGGCTTCTTTTGACTCCTTGATGAAGGAAAAAACTGATCTTGTAAGCAGCTGCGAAGGTGCGAAAGCTGAAAGAGACGAGCTGAAGGTGAAGAACGACAACCTGACAGCTGTGAGAGACGATCTGCAGGGAGAGGTGGAGAAACTGAAGGCAATAGCTCAAGGTAAGCACACTGCAAAAAAAGAAAAGTTGGGTGAACTCAAAATTTCAATGCAACAAACTTCGATAAAATTTTAAGTTGGACAATTAAACTAAATGTTTTAAGTTTTGTTTTTGAGTTTGCTCAACTCTGAATTCAGATTTTTGTCAACTCAACTGTAAGTTGTACTAACTTATGATTTTACATTGTAATAACTTTTAATCGATCTTACTTCTGCTAACTTCTGCAATGTGCTGAAATGGCACGATTATATAATCGTGCCATTTCAGCACATTGCAGAAGTTAGCAGAAGTAAGGATCGCCGCTATGAAATGTCAGCTAATGTTGCGACCACAATTTTGAGTTAGCATTGATACGCTAATGGCTACTCTTGTAGCTGTAACAAGCAGCGCCGCTAGCATCAGTTAGCTGCTAGCATCAGTTAGCCGCTAGCTTTGAATTTCACCACTTTCCCGCATTTCACAATAAAGAAATAAGAGTTAGCAGAACTATTGTCCCTTGTTGTGAACCCTAACTTAAAAATATAAGTAACAACAACGCACTAACTTGTTTTTGAGCATACAACTGGCTTCCTTTGTTGTGCTAACTTACATCATTGCCTTAAATGTCAATAATTTATATTTCCAAGTTTTACCAACTTAAATCACTGTTTTAGGCCAAAAAATACAAGTTGGCTTTTTTGCAGTGCAGGAAGACGTTAAAAGTACATATTATGCATGTTTCATATTTTAAAAAGTCTAGTAATTGGGAGCCATGTCATCTGATGAAAAACTGAACAAAACCTTTCTTTTACCATGAAAAATGTATAAAATTAAATGTTTAAATTAAATTGGCTATTCCAACCTCATCAGGAGTTTAATGCTCCACTGCTACTCTGCTGACAGCACCACTGATTTCCTTCCTTTTCACTTTTTATGCTGCCAAACAAAATCAGTTTGTTGTGTTGCAGCTGTTGGACGTCAGCGTTTCACTTTCAGCCTCTGAGAAATTCCTCTTCTTTTGGAATTAAAACTGACTTTAAAACATTGTTTACCTACTTCAACCAAAAAGCTGTGAAAACTTTAGGTCCGTGCTCCAAATGTAAAATATTCACTGAACTTGTTTGAGTTTATAACTATAAGTACTTTTATTTCATAAACCTCCGTCGCTGCGTATTTCTGTAAAATGTCTATTTTGCTACTGTTGTTATTTGTAACGGTGCACTTTGCTAATAAAGCGACTTTAGGGGGAAAAAATCCTCTTTTTGGCCGTATTGTGTCCTTCGTGTCGTAAACTCTGGAGGCAAGCCTTCGAATCAGATATATATTATTTATATATTATTATATATTAGGGCTTGACATTTAAATGACGCTTGTTTTGAGCCGCCACATTTATCAACAGCCGATCATTCTCACGCTGTGATTGGAGAGATACGATCGTTTGATAAATCCAATGTGAACCTTGTCGTAAGACCAAATATACACTCAGATATGCACTCGTTTCTACGCTCGTTTGATAAATGAGGTCCATGTTGTTTAGTACATTTAACAGTGAGAAAAAGTATTTTTTATAAAAGATCGTATGTCATCTGATGAAAAAGTGAACAAAACCTTTCAGAAAAACCCACCACTTGTGCCCAAATGTACTCACACACCTGTATACTATATATATATATATATATGTATATATATATATACATATATATATGCATATGTATATATACATATATATATATATGCATATTTTATGTACATTAACAGGAGTCCACACACCACAGCCTTATAGTCAAAATAAAAAGCAGTTTATTGTTGCTTAGCACACAAATTCATGAAACTTGAACATTGGTTTCGCCACAGGCAAGTGTTGCTATGACTACAGCCGGTTACCACGACTACAGCCGGTTGCCACAACGTACAGCCAATCACAGCTGTCCATTGTACAGCCAATCACATTGTACTCCCATTCAAGCATTTAGCCAATCATAATGTGTGACGTAATCAATAGACGAAGGACCCGAGCCGATCTGGTTCCTACAGCGGCTTGAAACAAGCGTCATTTAAATACCACACCCTAATATATATGTAATATATTTATAATATATACCCGATTCAGATGGGTCACCCTGAGAGTTTACGACACCGAAACTATGCAACACGGTGCCGAGCCTTGTAGAAATGATCGTATGCCCACTTTGCGCTCACTTTCTGTCGTACGCTCGTTTGATAAATGAGGGCCGAATGCTTGTAAAAAACGTATGGATCAATAAATATTTTGTATTTCCAGGGAGGAAGTGCCCGACTGGCTGGACGAAGTTCCAGTACAGCTGCTACTTCACCTCCGCTGGCCAAAGCAACTGGGAAGCGAGCAGAGCGTACTGTCAGGGCAAAGGGGCTGACCTGGCCATCCTAAAGACCAGCGAGGAGATGGTTTGTTTCTCTGTCATTACAGAAATTGTCATAAAATCACAATGAATCAGCTAGCTAATGGAATTTTACTTTGTTGATGCTGCACTACTCAATGTTTTCACATTAGGAATGGATCAATGAACAATGTGTAATGTGGAGGCGTTGCAACGAATTATGCAGCCCAACAAACTTTTTATACGGTGGCCCTGAGAGCTCACAGCTCTGCAACTTAAGAAAACACATGCAAATACACAAAACACAAGCAAACTGAGAAAACATCTTCATCAATTTGACAACACAAGCGCAGCATTTAGAAAACACTGCTAAGACCACAACACAACAGAAGTGTTCCAAGAGTACACTTAAAAGTGATGCACACGTCTGAACACGCTTGTGATATTATCAAGTTATTTCATGATAATGATAATTTCACATTATAACGTTAGCAGCTGATCATAGCATGCTAACATTAGCCGGTGATCGATAGCATGCTGACATTAGCCGGCGATTGATAGCATGCTAATGTTAGCGGCTGATCATAGTGTGCTAACATTAGCCGGTGAGCGATACCATGCTAACATTAGCCGGTGATCGATAGCATGCTAACGTTAGCAGCTGATCATTGCGTGCTAACCTTAGCCGATGATCGATAGTGTGCTAGCGTTAGCAGGTTAGCAAGACCAAGACCAAGACCAACTCGGTGCCGTTGAGAAAGACCAACTAAAACGTGTTTCATTGATTTATTTGATTTGTTTAACTGCAATGTGATTGATACGGGTTAGCTGGCTAACGCTATCTATCACATTATCACATGAACATATAATTATCATGAAATAACTTGATAATTTCACGTAATAACGATATAACGTGAAATTATCATTATCTTGAAATAACGTGATAATATCAAGCGTGTCCAGATGTGTGCACAGCACTGACATTTTGTTATAGAGTTTATAATGTGGAAGTGTTTGCAAACAGTTTATACACAGCAAACTCTGACAAATGTAAGTCCCATATTCACTCTGACACTCTCTTTTAGCTCTGAGTTTGGTCTCCACCACAGCCTGAGGAAAATAAAATATGTCCACGATGTTCACCAGCTTCTTGCTAACTTCATTGCTAACATCATGTCATCCATTCTTAATATTCAAACATTGTTTATTGCAGCATTCTGCATGTATAACATGACTTTATATGTAACTGTTACAGGTGAGAAACCTCAGCAAGAACTTTATATTGAAAGTATTTTTCCTCGTAGGAGTTCATCGACAGCTTGTATACAAGTAAAAAAGAGGTGTGGATCGGAATGACTGATGGAGGGATCGAAGGCCAGTGGAAATGGGTGGATGGGACGGCACTGACCACCTCGTAAGAAACTAAACTCAGATCTCTTTGAGTGTCTTAGGACAGCATGGAGATGTATTTATTGTCCTGTTGCTGTCTGTCTCTGCAGGTTCTGGGACAAAGGGCAGCCCAACAGCTATCAGGGGAAGGACCAGGACTGTGTGGAGTTCTGGCACCGTAAGACAGGAGACACCAAATGGAACGATGAGACCTGTACCGAAGAACGATATTTTATCTGTGAGATGTAATTTTCCTGATTAGAGATGTCTAGAAGTAGTTAGAAGAAGTTAACCCTCTGGGCTCTGACCCTATTTGCCCTTTATATTCCACATACAAAATGTTGGTATCCATTTTTCAGCACAACTTCACCATTTTTTTTTCACTTTAACCTACTTTATTAACATATCGAGCCCAAAAATAGACAAAAATCATGAAATCTGAAATAAAATTATAGTATTTATTACAATAAAAACCACAAATATGCTCAATAAACTGTTTTGGACCTATACATTTAAACATAGGTTGCAAATATGAACATATAAAGATGAAATTCAAATATAATAAAACTATATACAAGAAATTCCCAGAAAAACATGTATATTCATAGGAATAGTGTAAGCTGATTATCAGATTTAAACCATTATATATTTGCTTTTACATGGCCAAGGAGCATCAAACAAAAAATTGCTGAAAATTTCAAGTCTGTAATTTGGAGTGAAGTTGACAACAGCGCTCCACGTGAACTCGTTTTTTTTTTTACGCCGATTTGAAAACGTTGCATGGTCTGATACTTACTTACTTAAAAATCTATGTGACCAATTAACACACAATGACAATGAAATGTACTGTTTTTTTGTAATGAGTATTGTGTTTTGAAGTTAACCCTCTATGGTACGGTGTTGCCCCATTTTTGACCTGTCAAATTTCTATAATGCATCTTTTTGAGTGATGTGATACTTTAAAAAAGAGGGAAGAGTATAGGGAACCAATAGCAATGCTTTAATTTGTCACATGACCTCCAGGAGGCCATATTGAAACACTATTTTGCAGACTTTTACAAAGGAAACAGCTTTGCCATTTTGTGCCACACAAAATCACTCAAAACGTAATTTTCTGGCCCTTTTCCTTCATGAAAAAATGATATTCCTACTGATAGGTAGATAGATACACTGCAAAAACCAGATAAAAACACTAAATCTGAGGGAAATGATCTTGCTGCATGGACAGATAATTTCACTTGACAAGATTTCTTAAAATAAGATTGTTAAATCTGGAAATAAGCATGTCGAACGCTTAAAATAAGAAATTAACTCTTAAAACAAGATCAGTTATCGAACACTTCTAAATCTAAAGTTTTTTTTTGGTAAGAAACATAATTTGCAGTGTACAGGCAACATTCAGACAAGAAACCGGATAAAAAAGTATAATGTTTTTAAATTTAAAATGTTATGTATTGCACCCTTTTGAAGCTTCTGAATCTTTTACACGTTTTTAAATAAATTATCTTAAAATTTATTTTAAAACTTTTTTTTTTGCCTATGGGCAACAAACTTAAACCCAAAAACTTAAAAAATAAAAATAAAACAAAAGAATTATAAAATTTCTTCAGATTATGTTTATTTAGTCTATTTTAAGACAAAAAAACACACAAACATATTTTTCCTAACTGGCATCATAATGCGAACCATAGAGGGTTAAAACTTGACTTAAAGGGACAGTTCACCCCAATTAAAAAATACATATTTTTCATTTTACGTGTAGTGCCAGAACTTCACCATAAAAAACACAGTGAGTTGGTTTTCTACTGTAAATTTAATTATAAATATCAGCAAAAACTGTAATTTAGACTGAATATTCTCGTTATTTTTAGGGTAATTGTGTCATTGTGACATCATGGTATTTCTCCATTAACTTTACATGAAAGTGTTATATTTTTACAGTAAAACTGTGCGTTTCTTCCAGTTTATGATAGTATCTTAAAAAGAAAGATAATAAAAATAATAATAATATTTTTCATAATTAAAAAATGTGTCTGGGAGGGGACTTCAGCTGTCTGACACTGCTAAACTTTTCTTTGGAAATGTACAGGATCATCTCAATAAATTAGAACATGATGAAAAGTCCAAATTTCCAGTAGTTGAAGTCAAATAGCCCCAACCAAGTATTGAGTCATATAGATGACATACTTTTCAGAGGCCAACATTTCCATATTAAACATACTTTTTAAAATTGGTCTTTTGTAATATTAAATCATTTTTTGTGACACTGATTTGAGGTCTTCATTAAATGTAAACCATGATCATTATAATTAGAAGAAATCAAATTAATTAAGACATGAAATGTTTCATTCAGTGTGTAATGGATCTATATAATGTGTTATTTCCACTTTTTGAATTGAATTACTGACATAAATAAACGTTTCTATGATATTCTAATTTATTGAGATGCACCTGTAGATAGACAACAAAGACTCTTTCGCTGTAAATGGCTTCATAGTTGCTTTAGCCACATGTAATTAACTATATAACTTGACACACAAGATTTTTTCATTTTATATTCTTGTAACCACATTGAACGACATTGATTAATATAAACACATAGAATGAGTCTCTTTAAATAAAAATGATTAACTTGTACCACTGGTGTAATTATTATTTTTTTCCCCACTAATTAGGGACCACAATGGAAATAAGCCTTTGGGCTTTATTTTGTCATCCCTGACTATTTTTTTATATAACGTATGGCACAGGTTGCTGTTTCATATTTTTGTATCAAGAATGGTCTAATAAAATCAATCAATCAATTAATTTGGACACTACACCGAAAGCTAAACATAGATTTTAGAATTATTGTTGGCCTTTTTCTAGAAAGGGTATCAATAATGGCCTGTGTACACTGTTTAAAAAAACTCTTTTTGTTTCTACAGTGAAAAGCTGTGGTTGCCAGAACTTTACTGTAATAAATACGGTGCAACTTTTTCTAATATTACGGTAAAATGATATTAGCACAGGTGACGTTTAAGAAATACTTTATAAATGCTGCATAAATGAAAGATTTTACCATTAAATATTACAATATATTTTTGTCAGAGATATGGTGTTTAGTACATTTAACACTGAGGAAAAAAAGTATTTTTACAAAAAATAGATGCAAAAATTACAGTGATGGCTTGTATATATATATATATATATATACATATATATATATATATATATATATATATATATTACAGTTTTTGTTACAAACCGGTCCCGGTGTATTTTTCAGTGGAGCAATGTTTTTTTTTTTTTTTTTAACTGTACAAAATACTGTTTTGACTGATATATACATTTAAGGTGTTTCATTGTTACTGAAACTGAATTAACCAATTGATCATTTTACATCTTTTACTATTGTGGATTTGCAGTTTTTCACTGTAAAATCTACAGACTTTTTCTTTTTTTACAGTGTAGACTCTAAACAACGTGATCTGTTTGTGTAAGAAACCCTGGGGGAAAACCCCTATATTAATCAGAAGTACTAATTATGTCCAGTTGTAATAAGTCATAAATTAATACATTCATTTGACCACAAGTTGTGTTGTTGTATGGACATATTTGCTGT
This sequence comes from Centropristis striata, assembly GCF_030273125.1. Taxonomy (NCBI): domain Eukaryota; kingdom Metazoa; phylum Chordata; class Actinopteri; order Perciformes; family Serranidae; genus Centropristis; species Centropristis striata. Next base: position 8,038,903 of record NC_081517.1, on the reverse strand, counting down.
TGTTGCATGCTGAATGAGTGTTCTGCAAACAAAATGTGTCATTTTGGCCGGCCACTTTCAGTTCAGGCCTGTTTGTGTGAACTGTTTTGAAATGTAACTTCTGAATGGACAAATGTGCTAAAATCAAATGAGAAAAGCTGCAAATTGTCAGAGTAGGCAACAGAATTTAAACAGTGCCGGAGCAGCTTTTGTACATGGGTCATCTTAGATTCTTCATGCCATCAAATAGAATAAAGAGTCATTTTAACTTATGCATGCATTTTCTATCATCTGCAGTGTTTAACTGCAGTGCTGGTGTTGGATGAAGCTGTAGGCTGCTCCATTGTCTTGAGAAACGTGCCTGTCTGTCACATTGTTGCCTGAATCTCCTCCATCGTTTGGCCTGGCAGCCAAATAGCCAAAAATCCTACTCACTTCTCTTCGGACCGCCTTCGCACCAACCGAAGAGAGTGTCCTCATTTCTCTCTCAGTGCTGGAGGTGTTCCTTCCTTTATCTTCCTCCTGAGCTGCTTTCAAAAGCTCTTATATATTTACAAAATCATGATCTGTTAACTAAAATAAATAAGATTACCAGCACATTTAATTAAAAAAAATGTTTACCAAGGAACATGTGAGTTATACCTCTTTAGCCATATGCACAAAACTTTTAAGAGCTTTTGAAAAGCATTTATTTATTTCCAGTCATATGTTTTCCCAATGCCTCTTTTTTGACTTTTGCAGTTCTCCCAACTCTGAATCTACCTTTAACGACGGTCTTCCGTTCATGCACAAGTTGGGCAAGAAGTAAAAGCTGTGCAGAGTGTTTGCACCTCTCACAATCTTCTTATAATATCTTATATCTTATTATGCAGACATATGCTAGATGTGAGAGGCTGCCAATTGTCTGTGTATATACTTGACTTGTCAGCAGGGCTGCACGATCATGGCCAAAATGATAATCGCGATTTTTTTAATCAATATTGTAATCAGGATTATTAATCAGGATTATTCATCATATTAGGGAAAACATCTGTATTTTTATTGCACTACTTTTTAAACAAACAATAGGAACAGTTTTTAGTGTCCGGAGCTTGTTGTAAACAAACAGAGATCACTAAGTGAAGACTTGCAGCAGCAGCACATACACACTGTAATGCTAGCTAACTGTTAGCCTATTAGCAATTTACAGACTGGACGCTAAGGGGTTAACATCCCCTCCGGCTCTGCAGCTGGGAGAGACTGCTGCAGGAGGACTGTGCTGATTCGACTCGTTCCCACTGGGGATTTCCAACGGCCACGGAACAGCTGTGTGTATACGGCTGGCTCGCCCGGGTCGCGTGAGCAGCAGGCTATGTAACACCTAATACATATTAGGTTAATACATATCCCGCAAGAACGGAGAAATTTGTTCGCTCTCCCAGGGCTGCAAGAACAGAGGAGTTCTGCACCTGAGTTTCTTGTGAAGTATAAAATGTTCTGGCCAGATTTCTCTGTTTTTGTGCAGTATGTATTAGTTTTAACGGGAGTAGCCCAGGAGGCGTCTTTACCAGATGGCTGAACCTCCTCTGCTCGCTCCCTATGACGTGAAGGAGCAGCAGCTCTACTCTGAGTTCCCTCCAGATGTCTCTGTCTGTAAATTGTGAGCTTCGCCTTCTGGCTAGGAAACAGCTGGTGCTATTTAGAAATCCCCCTAGTGTCATGTCCTTTAAAACAACATCAATAATCATAGTAATTCACTTATAATACAGTCTACCGTAGTTGACTGCAGGAATATGAATGGAAATTAATAGTTTACTCATCAGTGATGAAAATGTATTTGTACCTACTCACAAAGGTTTGATCCCATAGACTGTATATATATAATGGACGTAGTCACCGCAACATTACTGACCTCAGAAAACTGAGCAGCTACGCCTTGGAGTGTCTGTTAGTCCAACCGAACGCTGAACAAGACATTTTTAATGAACAAAACGTTCAAATAAACTGTCATTAAGTTAAAATACAGTGAAAGTTATGAGACCAAACCACTAAATGTCCTTTTTTATATCTAAATAACATTATATATAACTTTATTGACCTGTCAATCAAAGGTAGCCCCGCCCCAAATCATACGATTATTTATCTTCTATTTTCTTGTAAATGGGGCCATTATTTACAATATTAACATCAAATAGTCTTGAAGAAGATTTTTTTACTAGTGATTGAGACCATAGTGTTGTCCTAACAAACTGATTATCATGACCACGGGCCCTGGACACAAACTCGCCACGGGCCCCTGCCTAGTGCCTACACACGCAAACAGTGTGCGCGCAAAGGCGCTCTTCCCATTACGCACATAACAACACCGGGCAACACACAACCACACAAAATAACTGTCAGTTTAGGTCTGTTTTGTTTGGCACCTGCCATGTACAGGACGATACATATATTATGGGAGAGACAGAAAGCTCAAATAGCCAGCCCTTGTAGTATTAATTAAAATATAGATAACCACCTATTTTTAAAAACGAAAGTATCAACCAGCGCATCCAGAGTGTCCCATTAATACTCTTTCCCCCCTAATGGTGGCCGGCGCACACAGACGCACTTACACACACAAATACAGCACATGCCATGGAGGAGTCATGTTGTAATGGTAATAAACAAATGCAATAAATCGCGCTAATGTGTTCAGACCGACCGTTCGACCGAACACGGCACTCGGATGCCGAGTACTCAGATACCGGCTACAGTCGTAGAAACGACTCACCTAAACCACCGGCTCTCTCCTGGCCTTCTTCGAGGAAAAGTCCTTGATAAAGTAATCACAGTCCAACTCTCTGACCAGTTTGGTGGTTTCAGACGTTTCAGCTTTTTCTTCCCTCTGTTTACGTTTAGCTGATCCACTGAGCGCCCACGTCTCCATTTTAAAAACACACTTTTTTCACCTTTGACCCCATCGACCAGCGTATTGTGTCATCACACATTACTGATTTAATCTTATAATTTCTAATGCATTTAATTGATTTATTATCATACTACATTTTCAAAGCCACATTCATTCCAATATATTTTTAAATTGTACCAAAAAAATAAATAAATCTGAAGGCCAAGGGCCCCTATTGGCTCTAGGGCCCTGGGCACACGCCGACTTTGCCCATGCGGTAATCCGTCTATGCTAACAAACATTTCTGAGGTAATAAATCAAGTGAGAAGTTTTCTCATTTTGTATTGAAATGAATGGACTGAAATGTTTTTGCAGCCAAACTTAGAGCCCCCTGCTGGAATTTTTGGTAGAATGCATCTCTCTCTCTCTCTCTCTCTCTCTCTCTCTCTCTTTCTCTCTCTCTCTCTCTCACTCTGTCTGTGTGTGTTCATCAGTCTAGGATCTCTCCTCCCACTCTCAGGTAGGCGGTAGTTCTCAGTGTGTCTGTCCTGTGTGGGAACAGCTCCACGTGCTCTGAATCTCCTCAGAGGTAAAATAAAAAAAATAAAACTCAACCTGTCGGTCACTCGTCCACATAAACATATGCACCATATCTCTACTGCCACTTATCAAAAGCACTGTTTGTTTTTCTCTTTGTTTAGATCTTTGAGATTGCCATCAACAGAGAAGTGTTGATGGCATTACTGTGACAATATATATACACACGAAAATACACTTTCATACCATGTTCATTTTTGTTTATATATTATTTATATTTTTTTGTTATTGTCATTGTCGTTATAACTTCATATGGTGTTTTTATCAGTTTATTACTTTCTTACGAAACTAACTATGAAATTTCTAGGTGGTTTACACTATTTTTTATCTTTGTCATTTTATGTAATTCTAACTGTGCAAATAAAATAAACCTAAGCATATATATATTAGGGCCGGGACAAAAATTAACGCGTTAAGAAAATTGACGCATTTTAATCGCACTTATTTTTGCACCGCGGAACGTTTCTCACTGGATGAGTTTCAGGCGGACCGATTACAACAACAAACCACAGTGAACATGAAGGAAGAAGCTGATGAGACCTTTGGTTGGCCCCGTGGATGATGGGACATTTTGTTACAAAAAAACAACGGATGGAAGCGTCGAAAAGAGCATGGTTGTGTTGCTATGCAACAAGGAATTCACATATCACCGCAGCACATCGAGCCTCAAGTATCACCTCAATGCTAAACATATAGCAGCTAGCGGCTAGTGTGGTAGCTAGTGTGGATTGTGTTTTACTTAAAAAACCAAAGTATTCTAGTTTACAGAAGGTCTACCTACCTATAGGCTACCTGAATTTATGAAATGTTCTATATTTCTAAATATGCTATTGCTACACTTAATGGCAAAAACTGAACTTGTCTGTTGGACTTGAAAAAAAATGAACAATATTTTTGTTGGTTAAGCTTAAGTTTCATCACCCTCATTCAAGTCATTTTATCATTGTCATTATATATATATATATATATATATATATATATATATATACAGTTACACACACACACAATTTAAATTATATAACGCCTTCATTTCATGAAGTTATGGAATGAGCCATTAGTAATAACATTAATACATTCATCTTACTCTATTTGCACGTCCCTGTGTATGTTTATCATGTCACTGAACAAGATGACTGGGAATAAAAAAATGGCCCTGGATTTTTTTAACTCAGACCACCAACCACCACCCACCCACCCACACACACACACACACACTCTCTCTCTCTCTATCTCTCTCTCTCTCTCTCTCTCTCTCTCTCTCTATGTAAACTGACTGAACATTATTTTAAAGCAGTAAAACAGAAGAAGGGGGACGTGTTGCTTTGAGGAGCCTGGCACCGATCTCTGGATCATCTCACCAGCAGCTGGTGTTGTTCTGCTGGAGTCTCTCCCCTTTAATACTGGTTTCCTCCCAGTAGGCAGCAAGTAAAAATCTGCTGCTGAATTATGCAATAACGAATGTTTTTATAACTCATCATAAACAAGAGAGATTATAGTGATACTCTATTGTCTGTGAAAGTTGGACTTGGTACATGTGAACACACACATTTTTCATTAGTTTTTGTTTTAATTTTGTTGTGAATTTTTGTTTAAAAATTCAGTTAGTTTAAATGAGTTTTTAGAGAGAGTTTGCTGGTTTTAATTAGTTTTCATCAGTTTTAGTTTTTTGTAATGGGGTATTTGTTGGCTGGGAGATTAAAAGAGGTCACAGTAAATTTTGCCTTTATTTCCTTTGTCTTATCCATCTTCATTATGTATGAAAAAAGTTGACAAAGACGAAAACGAAGGACATTTTCACTATAATTGTAGTTAGTTTTAGTTAGTTTTGTAACCACAAAATACAGTTGCAGTTAGTCATCTTTTTTTTTAAATCTCTTTTTTATTTTTATTTCAGTTAACGAAAATGTTTTTTCAATTCTAGTTTTCGTTATTTCGTTTTGTTTTTGTTAACTATAATAACCTTGTTCCCTAGCCCCTTACCATAAGGTAACCGTGGTAACCCTAACATTAACCTGATTGTAAGCTTTAACCCTTAAAACAAAGTCTGAAATCTCAAAAAAGCCTTTAAAGAAGTGAGGACTGGCCGAAATGTCCTCACTTTGCAAAAATGTCCTCACTCTGTTGGTTAAAAACATGTTCCGGTCCTCACTATGTAGGAAGTACAAGAACACACACACACACACACACACACACACACACACACACACACGCACACACACATGAACACACATTGTGAAGGGAGAGGCCAGTGATATTAACTGCAGCCTTTCTTCTCTTCTTCTGTCCTGTAACGCAGCACTGATTCACCAGCGAACGGATTACTTCAGGTACGTTAAATATAGTATTTATTAATTTTTTTCTATGGGTTTCTTGCCACATTTTAACTAATTACCTTATGCCAATCTGACACACTACAAAAAATGTGTGTCTAAAGACAAGATAAAAACATTAAAATCTGAGGGAAATGATCTTGCTGCATGGACAGGTAATTTCACTTGACAAGATTTCTTAAATTAAGATTATTAAGACTAGAAATAAGTATGTTGAACACTTAAAATAAGAAAGTAACTCTTATAACAAGATCAATTATCTAACACTTCTAAATCTAAGTTTTTTTTTTATCTTGGTAAAAAACAAATCATTTGCGTTCTTGCAGTACAGGTGACATTTTTCTTTTTATGTACATTGTTGCTATTTAAAGTTCCATAAAATAACCTTTAAAAGTTTTTAGTTGACAACATAAGCAGTGTGAGCATGGACACACATCTTGATACAGAAGAACCAAATTGGATTTTTTAAAATTTGATTTAGCTGGAGTTATTTTTGGAGTTTTTTGAAAGTTTAAAAGTGCTACTGTTGCACTATAAAAAAAATTAAGCTTACCAAGTATTTTCTTCTTATATCTAGCAATACTATGTTAATTATATTGTTTTGAGTATAATTTACCTACTGACCATAGCTTCATATGCTTATTTAATTATTAGTATTATTATTATTATGTGCTTATGTAATTATCTTATTGTTTAAAGACTTCTTTTTAGGATTGACATTGAGCTTTTTCATGCTTTTCGAGCTGTTCAACTGTTGAATATGGTGAGTTTTTACCTAAAACATTGGCTCCAGTTGAGAGTTTTAGTTGCATGTAGTTTAAATGTTATTTCAAAAGCATTTTCATTTTCAAGCCACAATTGCTCAAAATAAGTATATTTAGATTTATTTCAAGACATCATTGGTTTTTCCAGTTTCTTGATATTTTTACTTATGTAAAGAATTCTTACAAAGAAACATTTACTTACTGCACTGGCAGATAATTTGACTTGTTTCCAGCATGTATTTGCTTAATTCTAGTTATTTATTTCTTATTTTCTGTCAGTTGGTTTTTGCAGTGTGTTGTGTCTGCCCAACCCTGTCTCATAAAAAGTGTTCATGTGCTTCAAAGGAGAACTAGTTAATGTTTTGCAGATAAATAGCAGCCAGATAAACAGCACATAAATGTGAATCAGTCTGTTTAGAAAGCTGATTCCTTGTATTCAGGCTAAAATAATAATATCTCTGCTGGTACTTTACAGACTTTAGACATAAACTTTCCTCAAGTTCTGTCCTCAAAGGGAAAGTTCACCCCAAAACTCAAAAATACACATTCTCCCTGCGTTGCTATTTATCAATCAAGAACAAGTTACATTGATAAATAACACTACAGGTAAAATGAAAAAAAAAAAAAAAATTAATTGTGATGAACTGTCCCTTTAAGTCAAGTTTTAACCCTCTATGGTACGCATTATGATGCCAGTTAGGAAAAATATGTTTGGAGTGGTTGTTTTTTTTTGTTTTTGTCTTAAAAAAGACTAAATAAACCTAATATGAAGAATTTTTATAATTCTTTTTTTTTTTGGGAAGTTTTTGGGGTTACTAAAACTATTAATTATAATTCAATTGTTTGTTAATGGTAAAGTAACCATAAACTTACATTAATATACCATCTATTTGTAATTTGTAAATGATTTAGTTAGTTAAACATTAATAAATTATGTATTTACCATTCTAAATGGTTTATACGGTTTATAAATTATGATTAAACATTAATAAACTATCTGTTTACCATTTATAAATGATGGTTATTATAAAGTGTTGCCAAAAAATATATATAAAATGTCTTCAGATTATGTTAATTTAGTCGATTTTAAGACAAAAAAAAAACTTTTTTTTCCTATAACTGGCATCATAATGCGTACCATAGAGGGTTAAGGCATGTGTACTATTTAAACTTGTGTATGATACTCTCTTCATGGTGAAATCCAAATCTTGATATTGCAGATTTTACATTCAAAACATATAATAAGCCCAAAAGAACAATGTTTCAGTCTCTTATTAACCCTTTGATGCACAACATGGGTCTAAAATGACCCGGCAGAGTTTTTACTTTTTATATCTTTGCAATAAATTATTTTCATCATTCAGTATTCCAGGTTTTCCTCAATTAGTTTGTTTTTGATCATCATACATCCTAATATTTTGTTTTCCTTTATTCATTTTTTAATAAAATCTCTTTTTGTGTCACTATTCTCCTAATGCACAACATGGGTCAAAAATGACCCATATCCATTTTTTAGCTAAGTAGCTTGCTAAGCCAACTACTTAGCTAACTTCTTGGCTTAGTAGTTAGCTAAGTAGCTGGCTAAGCTAACTACTGAGCTAACTTTTTGGTTTAGTAGTTAGCTAAGTAGCTTGCTAAGCTAACTACTTAGCTAGCTTCTTGACTTAGTAGTTAGCTAAGTAGCTGGCTAAGCTAACTACTTAGCTAACTTCTTGGCTAAGTATGTTGTGCATCAAAGGGTTAACTAACAACTAAGAACCCAATCAAGAACACATTGACAACTCTTTTTGTCTGTAAGGTGACCTGGAGTGATGAAAAAGGCCGCCATAAATTAGAAATGGATTATTATTATTATCATTATGACTCAACTCTATCAAGCTGTTTAAAGATTCTACTCAGGACTATAAAAATGAAATACTTCCCACCAACAGGCTGATAACACTAACAGCTTTAGCAATATCTATTAAATTATTATCTTTATTATGTCAATATAAGGCCATGGTTTGTCTGGTAAATCCTTCTTCATTCACATAATGATTATGTTTCCTTTTGATGCTATGATATAATCTACTGTTAACACGCTAGGACTATACTGCCCTACAAAGCTACTAACTGCAGTAACTACATTTTTGGTCAAAATTGAGTTATAACTAAAAAAAATTTGACAAAGTTTTAGATTTCAAATTTTGCTTTATTTCAAAGGAAATAATTATATTAAAACCACAAAATCCAACTCAAAACAAAGCAGTAGTTGCACTTACCACAGTCTGCTTTGGATACATATACTAATTTCAACATAGAAATAATAGAAATTATAAGTTTATTTGAAAGGAAAATTATTATCTCGATAGTGATTAATTAAAAAAAGTGAGATAAAATGATATTAAGACATTTATTTATGTCTAAAATACACAAATCTTTGAATAGAGTTGTTAAACACTTTCAAATACATTTATAACAAAATCAATTTGAAAATGTTTATTAACTGAAAACAAAATATAAAAGCTGAAAGAAGACAACAACATTACTATTAAAAACCTTTTACAGCAAAACCAGAGTGCAGTAACTACATTTTCTGAGTCAAAGGTCAAATAAATCATCATGATTTTTGAGCAGAAAAATTACATCATCACTACATGTAGAAATAAGTGTCATATTACTTACCTACCTATAACCGATTTGGCTGGCCAGTTAAAAAACTTTAAATCATTTTTTCTCGGTTTTACCCTTTGTGTAGTTACTGCAGTTAGACTTTGTAGGACATTTTAGCTTTTAACCCTCTGGAAGCTCCAAATCCAGACTTCTTCATGACATCCAGACTAGAAAACAAAGCAGCGTGGAGCCCTACTGTAAATTTACCTCTAAAGTTCTGGCTGTAAACTCCATGAGGCCAGTTTCAGTTTGATGATGATATACCAAGTAAGAAGTGTTTTGAAAGTAGAAAAAAGATTCAAAATCACATTTTACGTTGGACTAAAGGACTAAAAAAGACACAAAATGGCCAAAGAAGACAAATAATGACCAAAAAGACACAAAATTACTAAAAAAGACACAAAATGACCAAAGAAGACACAAAATGACCAAAAAGACACAAAATTACTAAAAAAGACACAAAATGACCAAAGAAGACACAAAGTGACCCAAAAAAGACACAAAATGACTAAAAAAAGACACAATGACAAAAAGAAGACACAAAATGACCGAAAAAAGACAAAAGACACAAAATGACCAAAAAAGACACAAAATTATTAAAAAAAAGACATAAAATTACTAAAAAAAAGACACAAAATGACTAAAAAAAGACACAAAATTACTTTAAAAAAAAGACATAAAATTACTAAAAAAAAGACACAAAATGACTAAAAAAAGACACAAAAAGACACTTACAAAGACACAAAAATATATGAAAAGGATTCAAAAATGGACAAAACAGCCCTATAAGACTCCATAGAGTTAAGACTTTTACTTGTGCTGGAGTATTTTTACAGCCATCTACTTCCTGTAATGAATTTAAATAAATATTCCATGTGTCGGCTGGTGTTGGAGGCCGTCTATGCTTCTATGTGATGTTCATCTTGGCACCACGGCGGCATATTTAACACGTGTTTAGTGTTAGATAAAGGTGGCGGAACATTTCCCAGCAAAGTCATGATTCAAGAACATTTCACAATCTTTAATGACTGCCTATTATGGACGTCAGATGGTTCAGTGTGGAGGGTTTAGATGTGACTCTGGTGCTGTAGCCAGGTTGGATAAAGAATAACTGGCTGTAAAATCATGTGCAGGTTGAAACTTTCCCCCAGTGGTTCAGTGACACTGAGGTCCAAAGGTTGATGGAGGACAAACTGGAGCTGAGTCATCAAAGAAGTCATGGAGTCTTCATATGAGGACAATGTCAGGTAGGAATCCATAATCTCCTTCTAACCTTTAACCTCTTATTGTTCAAAGAGCTTTTTGGAGTCTGTGGGCAGTGGGTGTTTAGGGGGAGATAGCAGGTCAACAATAAATGTCATAGAAGAGGTTGACATCATCTGAAAGCTGTGAACCTGAAGATTAATTTGAGATGAAGCTCACTTACTGTTTAACTCTATGGAGTCTTGGGCTGTTTTGTCTATTTTTTAATTCTTTTCATGTCTTTTTTTGTCCTTTTTTTGTCTTTTTTGTGTGTCTTTTTTGGTCATTTTGTGTCTTTTTGTGTCTTTTTTATTTAGTTATTTTGTGTGTTTTAGTCATTTTATGTCCCCTGTGGGGTTTTTTTTGTGGTCATTCGGTCTTCTCATTTGTGTCTTTTTGTGTCTTCTTTTAGTCATTTTGTGTCTTCTGTGGGTTTTTTTTGGTAATTTTCTCTTTTTTAGTCATTTTGTGTCTTTTTGTGTCTTTTTTGGTCATTTTGTTTATTTTTTTGGTCATTTTGTGTCTGTTTTTAGTCATTTTGTGTCTTTTTGGTAATTTTGAGTCTTTTTTAGTCATTTTGTGTCTGTTTTTAATCATTTTGTGTCTTTTTGGTACTTTTGTGTCTTTTTTAGTCATTTTGTGTCTTTTTGTGTCTTTTTTGGTCATTTTGTTTCTTTTTTTGGTCATTTTGTGTCTTTTTTTAGTCATTTTGTGTCTTTTTGTGTCTTCTTTTTAGTAACTTTGTGTCTTTTTTGGTAATTGTGAGTCTTTTGTGGTCATTTTGTGTCTTTTTGTGTCTTTTTTGGTCATTTTGCTTCTTTTTTTGGTCATTTTGTGTCAAAAAAAATTGAACTGTTTTCATTATCTCTAAGCCAGAATCATCAAAATTACAAGAAAATCAGGCTTGAAATATGTCACTTTGTGTGTAATTAATCTATATAATGTATGAGTTTTACTTTCTGAAATGATTGACAAAAAATATTGAATTTTTCATGATTTTCTAATTTTTTGAGATGTACATGTATGTCCCTGACTGAGTGAGTTATCTGACTTTGTTTGAAGCTGCTCGTCCACTGTCCTGTCCTGTCTTCCCTGAGATCAGCGTCTCAGGTTGTGTGGATTGACACATTTAATAGCTAGAATCCTATTTGATCCATGAGACGCACAAGTGAGAGATGAAGGGTTTATTATTTCATTAAGAGTATTATTACTTGTTTGTATTAAAGGGACAAAAGCATGTACTAACCGCTAAAATATTCAAATCATAGACACTATCATTAACTATTCCTGTCACACATTGTGCACAAAATTGCAAAATTGCATTAGCCAAACGTGGTCTGGTTTTGATCTAGTCTTGTTTTACTTTTCAGGGTGAATGTGAAGAATCTTGTTTCTGAATTCGTCAAAAACGAATTGTCAGAAATGTCTGTTGACTCGAAGGACAAGAAAGACAAAGGCAAAAGGTACAAAATGTGACTAAGCACAACCTGAACGTGTTTTGATCATTTTTACATCTATTCTTGGTCAATTTGTTTCTATTTCGCTAAATTTGTGTCATTATTTGGTCATTTTGTGTCTTTTTTAAAATCATTTTTACATCTATTCTTGGTCAATTTGTGTCTTTTTTGATCATTTTTACATCTATTTTTGGCCCCTTTTATCTTTTTTGATGATTTTTACATCTATTTTTGGTCCTTTTTATCTTTTTTGATCATTTTTACATCTATTTTTTGGTCAATTTGTGTCTTTTTTTTTTTTTTTTTTAACCATTTTTACATCTATATTTGATCAATTTGTGTCTTTTTGATCATTTTAACATCTATTTTTGGTAATTTTTTTTGATCATTTTTACATCTATTCTTGGTCAATTTGTGTCCTTTTTGATAATTTTTACATCTATTCTTGGTCAATTTGTGTCTTTTTTAAAATAATTGTTACATCTATTTTTGGTCTATTTGTGTCTTTTTTGATATTTTTTACATCTGTTTTTGGCCCTTTTTATCCTTTTTGATAATTTTTACATCTATTCTTGGTCAATTTGTGTCTTTTTTAAAATCATTTTTACATCTAATTTTGGTCAATTTCTGTCTTTTTTGATAATTTTTACATCTATTTTGGGCACTTTAGTCCTTTTTGATCATTTTTACATCTGTTTTTGGCCCTTTTTATCCTTTTTGATAATTTTTACATCTATTCTTGGTCGATTTGTGTCTTTTTTAAAATCATTTTTACATCTAATTTTGGTCAATTTCTGTCTTTTTTGATAATTTTTACATCTATTTAGTAGTTTTCTTTCTTCTCTGCACATTTTGCATATACTTTGCACTCTGCACATTCTTCACTTAATTTGCACTAAATTGTATATAGTATATTGTATATTGTTAAATGTCTTTTTCTATTAGATTGTTTATTTTTTATCTTTATCTAAAAGGGAAATCATTTTGTGTGCAATTTTTGTGGTCAGCTGTAACAAAGAAATTTCCCCGCTTTGGGATTAACAAAATCGAATCTAATCTAATCTAATCTAAATGTGTATGCCAAAAAAAAAAGTGTAAGTGTCATTGTTAAAACATTTCCTAAACCCTATTTAATATTATTATTTTTTAGATCAAAGACACAGTCATCGTCCAGTCCCAGGTCTCATTTCAAAGGCAAACAGTAAGAAAACATATGATAAGATACATAAGAGCTGATCATTTTTTAACTGCCCAATAATTAATAAATCTGTCTAATCTTAGTAAAATGGCCCTTTTGATGAATCTCTGACATAAGAGATTTTTAATATGGGGGTTATTTCTCTTATATTATATAGTGTATTTATTTTAATCACAGTTAAACACAAATTCTATTTTCTTTCTGAAGGAAACAAAACACACCTCTAAAGCTACCACATTATTAGTTTATGTCTCCATTTGTTTAATCCAAACGACACAATCAGGCTAGTCTAAGATAATTACCTCCTAGCATAATATTTAGTATAGAGACATACAGTCATGGAAAAAATTATTAGACCACTCTTGTTTTCTTCAATTTCTTGTTCATTTTAATGCCTGGTACCACTAAAGGTACATTTGTTTGGACAAATATGATAACAACAACGAAATAGAAACAAATTGACCAAAAATTGATGTAAAAATGATCAAAAAAGAAACACATTGACAAAAAATAGATGTAAAAATGATCAAAAAAGTAACTAATAGACAAAAAATAGATGTAAAAATTATTTTAAAAAAAGACACAAATTGACAAATAATAGAATGTTTAAAAAAGACACAAATTGACAAAAAAAATGTAAAAATTATCAAAAAATTGACAAAAATTGACAAAAAATTGACAAAAATTGACAAAAAATAGATGTAAAATGATCAAAAAAGACACATATTGACAATTATTAGAATGATCAAACAAGACACAAATTGACAAAAGATAGATGCAAAATGATCAAAAAAGACACAAATTGACCAAGAATAGATGTAAAAATGATCAAAAAAGTAACATATTGATAAAAAATAGATGTAAAAATGATCAAAAAAGACACAAATTGACCAAGAATAGATGTAAAATTATCAAAAAAGTAACAAATTGATAAAAAATAGATGTAAAAATAATCAAAAAAGACACAAATTGACCAAAAATAGATGTAAAATTATCAAAAAAGACACAAATTGACCAAAAATAGATGTAAAATGATCAAAAAAGACACATATTGACAATTATTAGAATGATCAAACAAGACACAAATTGACAAAAGATAGATGCAAAATGATCAAAAAAGACACAAATTGACCAAGAATAGATGTAAAATTATCAAAAAAGACACAAATTGACCAAAAATAGATGTAAAATGATCAAAAAAGACACATATTGACAATTATTAGAATGATCAAACAAGACACAAATTGACCAAAAATAGATGTAAAATTATCAAAAAAGACACAAATTGACCAAAAATAGATGTAAAATTATCAAAAAAGTAACAAATTGATAAAAAATAGATGTAAAATGATCAAAAAAGTAACAAATTGATAAAAAAAATAGATGTAAAAATGATCGAAAAAGACACAAATTGACCAAGAATAGATGTAAAATGATCAAAAAAGTAACAAATTGACCAAGAATAGATGTAAAATGATCAAAAAAGACACAAATTGACCAAAAATACATTAATGGATAAAATTATTAGACCACCATAGTTTTCTTCAGTTTCTTGTTCATTTTAATGTCTGGTACAACTAAAGACTTGATTTGTTTGGACAAATTTAATGATAACCACAAAAGACATTAAACATAGTTTTCTTAATAATGATTTTGGATATTATCAAGAAAACCATGGATATATATGCCTCATGTATTTGCATGTGTTTTTGTTAGTTGCAGCGCTGTGAGCTCTCAGGACCACCGTACAAATGTCAGTTTAATTTAATTTAAAGGCAGATGTGTATTTCTCTCTTGAAAACATGAGTGATATAAATTGTTTTTCTCCCCTGGTAAATAAAATATTTTGTTAATATGTTGTTTTTTTCCAGTGAACAGACTCCATCTATACACTCCGCATGTGAATCAGTGATGTCTTCCAAAGATATTCCTCTCCATTTCAAAAATAAACAGTAAGACAGATACAATTCTCTTGTAACCTTGTGCTTTGACAGTTGAGTTCAGCCTCCAACCGCCTCCAACAATATATGTCTGACATCACACTGTATATCTGTCGAATAATAAGACCATTTATATAGACTTCCATTGGACTAATTCATAGATATATGGGTCAGACAGCACTTTAAATGTACAATTCATAAGCTGCATTCTACCAAAAATTCCAGCAGGGGGTGCTGACGGTGGCTGCAAAAGCATTTTGGTCCATTCAATTAATGTGAAATTGAATAGAATCTCAGCTGAATGATGTCTGATTTGGGGTACAGTTATGTTATATTTGTTGTAATATTGTTTTCTTCTCTGTTATATAAAATGTTTTGTTTTTCCAGTGAACAGAGACCATCCGTTTGTGCATCAAATATGTCTTCCAAAGACATACCACTCCATTTCAGGAAAAAACAGTAAGAGATTAAAAAAACAATAATCATATTTTTCCTCTGTGAAGATCAATCAAGTAATTATCTCAATCACGTTTACCCCCCAATACTGTTAAATTAAAAAATATATATATTTTTGTTTTCCAGTGAACAGACATCTGGACACTCCATTTGTGCATCAGATATGTCGTCCAAAGATATTCCTCTCCATTTTAAAAATAAACAGTAAGACATATTTATTTTTATTTCTGTTTTTTTTTTGTTTGATGGATAACAAAAACAATTTGAAAATGGTTATTCACTGAAAACTAAATATAAAAGCTGAAAGGAGACAAAAACATTACTATTAGAACCTTTGACAGCAATGCAGTAACTACTATTTGGGGTCAAAGGTCAAATAAATCATCATGATTTTTGAGCATAAAAATGACATCAACAAAACATGTAGAAATAAGTGTCATATCACTAACCTAGTACAATCCATTTGGCTGGCCAGTTAAAACACGTTAAAAAAAAACTTTTTTTAAGTTTAACCCTTTGTGTTGTTACTGCAGGGGTCGGCAACCTGCCTGAAGCTACCGGCTCCGAAGCCACATGTGGCAACCTGTGGCTGTGACAAAATAAAATAATGTAAAATGAGACATTAATTTCTTAAGATTTTCATTTTAATTTATCATTGGTGTAGGCCTAAAGCAATCTGTATTCTTTATTGTAAAAATGTGTAGCTTATATACGGTTGTCAACATTTTTTTAAAACATTTGTGTCAACTGTTCAGATCATAGCTTATGAAAGTCTACGGTCCAGCGTAACCTCTACATTTTGCCAACTTCAAGTCGAGATTTGAGTTTCCATAGCTAGGATAGCTTTTGAATCAAATCTGCAGCCTCATTTGCACTTGGGTCTTCACTGCATTCTGACAAAAACATATTAATAAATGCTCATTATAACCTATAAGTTATGTTGGAAAGCGAATTTAGATTCAGTTTTAGGCTGTTTTATCTTTCTCGTAAGGCTCAAAATAAGGTTTTCGGCTTCATTCTGAATTTTTTTCTCTTTATTTGGCCAACAATGGCTCTTTTGTTGGTAAAGGTTACCGACCCCTGGTTTAGACAGTTGTTATGTCCACTGACTAAACCCAGCCAGCAGACAATAACATGACAATCAGAAAATCAAACAAAGTCAAAAGTGATGTGAACAATTATGATTTATTTTACAACAACAAAAGAAAAACGCACTAAGGTGGGGGAGGATGGGACAAGTGATTGTGCCAAAAGAAAGTTGAAACAAATAATAAAAGAAGGTCTATCTAAACTAGCTGTGAAGAAAAACAAACAAAAGGCCTAACTAACTTCTCTACAAAAAGGCTTTTCAAAACAATACAGCGGTGGCACAACCAATAAGCTAATGGAGTAACAGAAAATAACCTAGGTGAATGCAAAATGTACAGGGTACCCCCAATTTACCTAGTCCCAACCTCACCACCACAAAACAGTACTAACAAGGCGAATTTAAATGTCAAAACGCACAAAACATCAGTCTCACAGACAGAGACACAACAAAAACAAGATGGCCGCTGGTGATCCTCCCAATGGTCCTATTTCAGCCTGAACACACCACCTCTGATTGGCCAGCTCCACAGGTGGAAATCAGCTTTCCAGGTGGATCCCAATCAGCTGGTAAACACCTGGGAAGGACACAGAAAGGAGGGGGGAGGAGGAGAGGCAGAAATATACAACAGTCCTCTGGCACATAACACAGTCCTGCAGCTCACTGTGTGCAAGTCAGCAAATCAGTACAATGAGTTGATGTTACCATTCTTTCAGATTGGGGAGAGACTGTAACTGTTCTACCTGTGGGTCAGACTTGTCTTCAAAGGACATCCCTCTTCATTTTGACGACAAAATGTCGTCAAAAAAGACACAAAATGACCAAAAAAGACACAATAGGACCAAAAAAGACGTAAAATTACAAAAAAAAGACACAAATTGACCAAAAAAAGACACAAAATGACCAAAAAAGATGCAAAATGACCAAAAAATTGCACAAAATGACAGAGAAAGACACAAATTGATAAAGAAAATACATATTTACATTTATTTTTGGTCAATTTGTGTTTTTTTCCCCATCATTTTTACATCTATTCTTGGTCAATTTGTGTCTTTTTTTGATAATATTTACATCTATTTTTGGTCAATTTGTGTCTTTTTTGATCGTTTTTACATCTATTTTTGGTCACTTTGTGTCTTTTTTTATCATTTTTACGTCTATTTTTGGTCAATTTGTGTCTTTTTTGATAATACTTACATCTATGTTTGGTCAATTTGTGTTTTTTAAAATCAGTTTTACATCTATTCTTGGTCAATTTGTGTCTTTTTTGATAATATTTACATCTATTTTTGGTCAATTTGTGTCTCTTTTGATCATTTTTACATCTATTTTTGGTCAATTTGTGTCTTTTTTGGTCATTTTTACATCTTTTTTTTTTGGTCAATTTGTGTCTTTTTTGATAATTTTTACATCTTTTTTTTTGGTCACTTTGTGTCTTTTTTTGATCATTCTGCATCTATTTTTGGTCAATTTGTTTCTATTTCGTTGTTGTTATCATTATATTTGAACACAAACGCTGGTCTAATAATTTTTTCCATGACTGTAAGCTATGATTTTATTCTTTTCTGTTTTACTCCTTTAGGAGAATCCCACATGTGATGCCTCAACATGTGTACACAGCGATGAGAGTGGATCACAGAGCTCCTGGTGACTTTTACAACAGGTACAAATCACTTTTAAATCCTGCAGTAACTTACAACACAACATTACTGTCTAATCCATGTGCTGTTATTGAAAGAAGAGCAGTGGATGAATCTGTTAAATATTCAGTAATTCTTCTCTGTGATGCATTTAAACAACTTTGGTGACATTTCCGAGTGCGGAGAGAGATCAGTCATTATCAGGCGTGTTTTCATATAAACAATTTGTTCCCACACTTTGACGAAATCTGTCACATACTGTCTGTCCGCCTGGTGTTCACTGGTCAACAGCAGGCAGCTTTTAATGAAGAGAAAATATATAGAGAGATGCAGACGAGCTTTGCCAACATATATCTTCTGTAAAAAGCAATTTATTTACACTTAAATGCATAATTCTGCTCACAATAAGAGACATCATCTTTGTATATTTTGTCATTAAATGTAAATGTTTCTTCATTTTCAGGACAAAGGTCAAAGCTCCAGGTGTCAAATACAAACAAGACATATAGTAAGAATGCAGACTATATTGTCATATTATTGTTTATTCTGCCCTATAAAGTCTAACTGCAGTAACTACAATGTTGGTCAAAACTGAGTTATAACTAAAAATTAATTCCTTGATGTTCGTTTTATCTTGTGACAAAGTTTTAGATTTCAATTTTGCTTTATTTCTGAGAAATAATGATATAAAAAACACAAAATCCAACTCAAAACCAAGCAGAAATTGCCTTTACCACGGTCTGCTTTGGATATATATACTAATTTAAACATAAAAATAATAGAAATTATAAGTTGATTTGATAGGGAAATTATTATCTAGATAGTGATGAAGTAAAAAAGTGAGATACAATTATATTAAAACTAAAGTATAACATTACTTTATAATAGAATAGAATAGAGTTGTTAAACACTTAAATTTACTCATAACAAAATAAATTTGAAAACAAAATATAAAAGCTGAAAGAAGACAACAACATTATAGTTACTGCACTCTGTTTATCATTACTATTAGAACCTTTTACAGCATAACCAGAGCGCAGTAACTGCGTTTTTGGGGTCAAAGGTCAAATAAATCATCATGATTTTTTGAGCATAAAAATAACATCATCAATACATGTAGAAATAAGTGTCATATCACTAACTTACCTATAACTCATTTGGCTGGCCAGTTCAAAAAACGTTAAAAAACTTTAAAGCAGTTTTTCTCAGTTTAACTATAGGGGTAGGGCAGTATTGTTTATTGTTTGATCTCCACCTTGTTATTTCTTACTGTTAATTTCTGAATAATATCTGAATGATATTGTCAGTGAGGACCATCCAGAGGCACCAGAGGACTCATACTCAATGGTCACATCCGACCATTCATCAGATCAGACTTCTGGATTCGGATGGAGGGATTCCCACAACGACAAGAGGAGATTTTCATATTCTGATATGTGAGACACTTACCGTCACTATTATACAGCTGAATACTGCAGCAATTTCATATTAGATAGAACAGAATAGAATGCCTTTATAGTCACTATATGCATGTACAAAGAGATTTAAAAGCTGACTCCAAAAGCAGTGCAACAATAAATAAAATATGTATAAAATATAAAAATATATAATATAAACATAGGCAAGTAAATGTGAAGAAAATATATACGATATAATGTAAACATAGGCAAGTTAATGTGAAGAAAATGTATATGATATAATGTAAACATAGGCAAGTAAATGTGAAGAAAATATATATGATATAATGTAAACATAGGCAAGAAAGGGAGGTAAGGTGTACAGTCTTCAATTTATTAAAGCAGATATGATGCTATACCGTGTTTATCCATAATTATATTGCACATTGAAGGACAAATATTGCACATTGCCGGGTATTGTATATTAAAATAAATAAATAAATATTACACAGTAAGACAGTCCGTATGAAATCAGTGCATATGCGAGTTCAGGGTGGTTTTTGCTTTTGGGAAGAATCTGTTTTCTTTTTTTTTTGGGGGGACTGATGCACCAGATAATTCACTTTCATAAAGGCTGAGGCATAAAGTTTATGTAGGAGAGGCAGAGATGTGAGTGTGTGTGTGTGTGTGTGTGTGTGTAGCACGTGTACAATGCTCCTCCAGAGCAGACACGTAATCACTGTATGGGTCAATGTTCAAAAGTACTGGATTCCCACAATGCAACTCCTTCTTTTCTTCCTTCTTCTTCTCTCTACTGTTCAGTGGTGGAAGAAGTATTTAGATCCTTTACTGCAGTAAAAGTACTAATACCACACTGTGAAATTACCCCACTACAGTAAAAGTCCTGCATTCAAAACTTACTGAAGTAAAAGTACAAAAGTATCAGCATCAAAATGTACTTAAAGTATCAAAAGTAAAAGTAGTCGTTATGCAGAATGAACCCACTCATATATTCTAAATATGTTATCAGGTTTTTTTTTATTATCAGGTCAGGTTATTATTTTTGATGCATTTGTGTAAGCAGAGTTGTACTGCTGTCAATGCAGGGCTCATTTTAAATATTTAATATACTTTATGTGGTTTAATTTATAAACATGTGCAATCACTTTAAATGTATCATGTATTTTATGTTAAATCTCGACCTGAAAATTAACTAAAGCTGTCAGCTAAAAGAAGTATCAAATGATATATAAGCGTTATTGATGGTTATCAGCCCATAAGTATGGGTGAGTAGGGGCCTGCACCACCTGCTGGGAGGCCAGTAGGTTGTTATCAGCCATTGAATGGGCTGATATTATAATTATTATAATGTGAGATGTTTAGCGGTATCTTCTACCAGCTGTAATAATTATAATTGATGCCAGGGCAGAAGTGACGTTCCTGAGAGTGAAAGCAAAGGGGGAAACAGGGAAACAGATATTTAATACGATGACCCTGAGAGCTCACAGCGCTGCAACTTAAGAAAACACATGCAAATACACAAAACACAAGCAAACTGAGAAAACATCTTCATCAAATTGACAACATGAGCGCAGCATTTAGAAAACACTGCAAAGACCACAACACAACATAAGTGTTTCCAGAGGACACTTAAAAGTGATGCACACGTCTGGACACACTTGTGATATTATCACGTTATTTCATGATCATGATAATTTCATATTATAACGTGATAAATAGCATTAGCCCGCTAGTGTTAGCCTGCTAGCCCGTATTAATCACATTGTAGTTAAACAAGCCAAATAAATGAATGATACACGTTTTAGTTGGTCTCTCTCAACGGCACCAAGTTGGTCTTGGTCTTGCTAGCCCGCTAACGTTAGCATGCTATTGATCGCCAGCTAACGTTAACATGCTATCGATCGTCAGCTAATGTTAGCATGTTATTGATTGCCGGTTAACGTTAGCACGCTATGATCGTTATAACGGGAAATTATAATTATCTTGAAATTACGTGATAATATCACATGCTTGTCCAGGCCTGTGCATCACTTTTAAGTGTCCTCTGGAAACACTTCTGTTGTGTTGTGGTCTTTACAGCACGTTTTCTAAATGCTGCTCTTGTGTTGTCAAATTGATGAAGGTGACCAATCATCTCGCGACCCCAATTGGGGTCGGGACCCCAAGGTTGAGAATAGCTGCCTTAGAGAAGTTGAAAGCCAGAGTTTGCTTGATCCATCCACCGTCCCTCCCGCCCACCTTATAGGGGCTTTTTTACTTGTTTTACTTTTCATTGGAAATCATATGAACCATTTATGACAACAGCCAGTCAGCCAATAGAAACTCTCAGCGTGGTAACAGCTTTATATTTCTCTATTTTACCCCAGAGAAGAGGACGTGATCTGTGACGTATGCCATGCTCCAGCTCTGAAGACCTGCCTGACCTGTAACACTTCCTACTGCGAGTTCGATGTCCGGCAGCACTACAAGGTGCCGTCCCTGCAGAGACACATCCTCACAGATGTGAGCGATGAAGTCGAGGGGAAACGATGCACGCACTATCAAAAGTCTCTAAAGTTCATCTGCAGGACTGATCAGATGCAGATCTGCAGCATTTGTGCAAAGGGAAATCACAAAGGCCACGACATCATCTCACGTTTGGCACATCACGCTCCCAGTCAGGTGAACAGCTGATGTGTTAATAATGAAGAAAACATCTTGTAATAGTGACATTCTGCATTTTGCTTATTAATATATGTAATTACAGACATCTGGTGGTGAAGGACGCCAGGACCCTAGACGACCTGAGGCAGGTGAGTTAAAGTACATAACTTGTGTTAGAAATTATGTTTAACCTGATACTCAATAACTTGTTTTCACTTATATTACTTATACCTACTTATACATATCAGAATATTATTTATTTACTTAGTTGGTTGGTTGGTTGGTTGGTTAGTTAGTTAGTATTTATTTTTATTAGAATAATATATATATATATCAGAATATTATTTATTTAGTTAGTTAGTTAGTTGGTTGGTTGGTTGGTTAGTATTTATTTTAATTAGAATAATATATATATCAGAATATAATTTATTTATTTGGTTGGTTGGTTGGTTAGTTAGTTAGTTAGTTAGTATTTATTTTAATTAGAATAATATATATATCAGAATATCATTTATTTATTTGGTTGGTTGGTTGGTTGGTTGGTTGGTTGGTTAGTTAGTTAGTTAGTATTTATTTTAATTAGAATAATATATATATATATATATATATATATCAGAATATTATTTATTCATTTAGTTGGTTGGTTGGTTGGTTGGTTGGTTGGTTGGTTGGTTGGTTGGTTGGTTAGTTAGTTAGTTAGTTAGTTAGTTAGTTAGTATTTATTTTTTATTTTAATTGTCCATTGGAATGAACGGGTGGATCTGAATGTCATCAGAAGGAATATGGAGAAATATGAAAATTAATATAGAAATACTATTTTTTAATTAATCCTGACTGGATTTTCAAATGACATAATCAGCATCCTACACATCCTATGGATTATGTACTCAGGTTATATGGTATGTTCTCAGCCAAACAGATTTGCAGACAGCTTCAGGCAGACAACCACGCTGATTCATATATAAAGGGGATACGGGGGACGTTGACAGGTGACAGAAACAGAGCGTGGCCTGGATTAATACAACAGATTTCTCTGGCTTTGAAAATAGTTGTGAACATTTGGGATATTGCAAGTACAGAACTCAACAAAACGTTTGACATAGGTCTAGTTGTTTTTAGACATTTTAATTAAGAAATGTTTTTTTTTGTATGCAAATTAAAGTGAAAAGCATGCTAAATCAGGGGTTTTTGTCAGCTGTTGGAACTATTAAAGTCTAATAGACATTATCATATACGCATTGCATTCACTTTCATTCAAAAAACAAACTCAGTTTTTTCTGAGTACTTTATTTTTTGGTTTGTTTTTCTGGGTAATTTTTTCTGTTTTTCTGAGTAATTTTTTTCTGTTTTTTTGTGGTACTTTTTTCAGTTTTTCCGAGTATTTTTTTCTGTTTTTCTGACCAATTTTTTTTTGTTTTTCGTTGTATTTTTTCTGTTTTTCTGACTATTTTTTCTGTTTTTCTGACTATTTTTTCCCTGTTTTTTGTGATTTTTTCCCCTCCGGAATTTCCATGAAAAACAGAAAAAAATAGTCAGAAAAACAGGGGGGAGACATTACTTATCAAAACAGAAATAATTACCCCCAAAAATAAATCACTCAGAAAAACAGTTTTTTTTCCAAGTGAATGAAATACGCTTCCGTAATCATAGGTTCTTTGAAATGTGCCATAAAAATAAGAAACAACACAAAACACTGTGTTTATGGCCGTTGAAAGACTTACTGAAAAGGCAGAGCAAAGGTAAAAAACATAAAGTGTGTTATCTAATGTTTTACTGTTGACACCATCTCTCTATGTATCCATCTTGATATTATTTATAACATATGTCTACACATCCAGAGCCAATTACTAAAAATACAGACTTTTAATGAAGTGCCCGACCTGGATTCAGTGCTTAATGATTTATTGTCTGTATGATTTAAAATGTGAGACATAAATGTGTGAATGATTTCTGATGACCTCTGAATAAAACAGACTTTCACAACATGACTATGAGGTCTAGAATGACTCCTTGTGCTGCCTTATGTTTGCCAGCGGTGCCCCCTCCTGGTCAGATAACGTTCCTGTCAGTGAAGCCAAACTCTGTGGCCCTGAGTTGGGGAAGCCCCAAGGGCCTGGAGGGGCCCAAACGCTTCAGAGTGAAGTGGAGCTCCTTCAAGGAGGTGGAGAATTCTTTTTGCATCAACGATTTCCATAAAGTTGAAATCGACAGCCTTCAACTTGGACAACAGTATTTCTTCAGTGTGGCCACAGAAGACAAGGACGGCAATTTAAGTGAATGGGTTCATGCATCAGTTTTCACAGGTAATATTAAAAAAATGCCCAGATATCTCATCTTCCTTTCACTGCAGTGTGTTCACATAAACATTTTATCAAATATCTGTCTTTTGCAGCGGTGCCGGCCCCTCGACATCTAACAAAAGGACATTCAGAGGCTACAGCTCTGTCCTTGAAATGGACCAGAGGGGACAAGATGGAAGGAATCCCACATCAGTTTCTTTTAACTGTCAAAAGTGAAGGGAATGAGGAGCTAGCGATATACACAGAAGACTGCTACAAGTCATTCTCTGATCTAGAGCCGGACACAGAGTATGTGATCTCTGTCTCAACAGTAATGAACGAGCAGTGCAGTAAACCGGTTTCTACCACTATACGCACAGGTGAGAGCTCTGATAAGTCAATGCATTACATTACTCTGTTTATTACATTTACATTTACATTAGACTGTTTTTTCTCTATTCTTTTTTTTTGTTGCTGTGTTTGGGAAATTGTCTTGTGTAGCCCTTTTTTCACAAAACTACTGTACAAAAACAGTACTGAAAAATCGAAAAATATTCAGGCAACTCACAGCAACTTCAACTTAAGAAAACACATGCAAATACATAAAACACAAGCAAATTGAGAAAACATCTTTGTCAATTTGACAACACAACAGAAGTGTTTCCAGAGGACACTTAAAAGTGATGCACACGTTTGGACACGCTTGTGATATTATCACGTTATTTCAAGATAATGATAATTTCAAGTTATGTTACAACGTGATATATAGCGTTAGCCAGCTAGCGAGCGGCCAAGTTTGAATGTTGTGTTTTTCAAACAGAAAGTAACAATATATAGGCATATCTTTAAGCTAAATGTTGAAATGTTGCTAAAAGCTAAATGCAAATTAGGAGCATTTCCTTCAGTTGGGTTTGGAGTAAATAAACTAGCCTACAGCATAGTTTGTCAGAAGTTGGTGCTATTGGTTATGTTTTGTCATAATCCAACATAGAAGAAGGAGAAATTCTGAACAGGCAACAAATCGATGTGGTTATCTCATCCATCAGGTCTTCAGGGATTTGTTTCTATTGGGCATGTTTAAATTTTTCTTTCATCTCAGCTAGCATTATCCTGTTTCATGCTGTCCGGAAACGAAGACAAATAAATATAACATCTGGAAAACACAGAAATTGGAAACAGCTGATAAGTCATGTGAGTTTAAATGTTCGTTATGTCAGAATTTATTCAACAAAAGTTTTCATAATTTTTTATTTTGAAACACATTTAGATACAAGACATACAAGTTGAGGAACCTGGCCCGCAAAAACTCATGCACGTCCATCTACACCCACCCCGATCGAGAGGGGTCCAGGCTGCTGCGTGTTTCTTTTGTCAAAGAAAAAGACAAACATAAAAAGGCATACATATCTTGAATGTATAATTCAGCCATTTACACATTTAAACTATTAACTCCATGACAGCCAGAACAGAAAAAAAGGAAAATATATGGTAGCAATAGAAACTTATCTATAAAACATTAAAATTAAAGGAAAGAAAAAAATATTGATCTTTATCCCAATCTTTTATAATTGCTAAATTTTGCCAACCATGTGATTGTGGTGTTCTTTTATTTTTTATCATAAACTTGGTCAATAAATAATGATGTTTTAGGAACATAATAAAAGTGTTAGGGTGGACCCCGCCTCCTGCCCAGTGTCAACTGGGATTAGCATCCATTCAATCTATGAACTTTTTCTGACAAAGGGAAATCACTTCAAGCCAATATAAAATCTTTTTGGTGCCATTTTCCTTCTCCAGGCGCTGACAGTTTGCTAAAGTTTTGCTGCTGCATCTTGGTAGTTTTTCTTTCTTTGTTTTCTCCTTGAAGCTTAGGACAAACAAGCTGTTTTTTACCTGAGCATCACCTCAGGTAGCAAGTCAGAAAGCAGACGGGTTACTGTGAGGTAAAGAATGGGGAGTTAAGGGCAGGAAAAAATAGAATTACTGAGTTTTACAGGTCTCTGGCAGCTGAGATTGTCTCCAGTCCCACCCTACAACCCTTGGTTATGAATAATGAATGTGTAGTATTGTGTGAATGATTCTGTCTCAAGCTTTTTGATCATTATAAGCAGTTGATCACTGTAACCATGATCACTATGAGTAGCTTCCACTGTATATTTTAGGTTTTTAACAGGTTGAGAAGTACTGATCTGAATTGATCTTGAGTACATTTGTGTGGCGTCATTCAGCTTACAGCAGAAGAGCAGAATGTAACATCCTGAACGTCTCTTCTTGTTGATTCACAGAGCCATGTCTCAGGGAGGTGCTGTCAAAGATCGGACTGGAAGACCAGTTTGACAACAAGCTCACACTCAGCGCTGTTCTGGAAATCAATCAAAATGATATGTCAGAGAACAAACTTGAAAGTGCAAAGTCACTTCCTGAGGCCTTTTTGAAGAAGCTCATGATGTTGGACACAAATGCTAGAAGTGTCAGAAGTGTAGATAAAGGCGACACGATCAACCCGCTGGACCTGATAACCGCGTTGTTTCTCTGTTCGGACGGGTTTCTTCAGCAGAACATGGTTGTGAAAATGGCACTCTGCCAGTTTGCTGTTCCACTCCTCCTACCCAACTGTGAAACAAGAACAATCACAATGATGCTGTGGTCCATGCGTGAAATAATCAAAGCCTTCAAACCGTCCAACCAGGCGTTCAGGAAGATGAGCTGTGAAGAAAGAATTGTGCTCTCTGATATTCCCCTGGTGTCGTTCGTCAGGCTTGGGAGGACGATCTCCAAGTCTGAGATTCTGAACAAGCTGCTCAGTAACACTCCGTCCAACCACCATGACATATTTTACCATGGTAAGATGGTGTGTGGTGATGTACCCAGGAGAATTTCAGATGGACTAGTCGAAATCAGCTGGTACCTCCCATGTGGGATCAAGAAAACGGACAAATTCAGCGAGCCGCTGGCGGTCGCCAATCTCCGAGGAGACATCAAGGCCTTTGACGAGCAGTTCTCATTCCTTTGCCAGACTTCTGCCACTGTGTTCATCTTCTGTGATGAATCAGAAGCTAGTTACTTGAAGAATCTGGAAAGAAAAGATGTAAAAGCAAAGATAATTTTGATAAGCTGCGTACAGGGGAAAACCTTTACGCTCAAAATGATGACGATGAAACCAAGTCTAAAGATGACGAATGTGAGCCAGCAGAAAAAGACGCATGCAGAGCTGATAAAAGCACTCCAGGAGGCGATCTCTAAGATGCTAGAAAACTGCCAAGACAAAGTGTCCATTGCCAATCTGTCTGAGCATGCTCGTCGGTGTGGGATCCTGGTTGATGAGGATAGTGATGAATGCCAGAGTGCATGGAAAAATGCTGGTAAAATCATCAAACAGGCCGCTAACACCTCCAAATTCAAAGATGATCAACTGCCTCTCCAGGGACACATCTGGAAGGAGCTTTCGTGGCTGGAAACAGAGTGTTGGAAATTGCGAAAAGCTGGCAATCGAAATGTTGAAGACTACCGCAAATCTTTGAAAGCAAAAGAAAATAGTCTTCAAAAGAAACAGCAAAGATTTGCGATGACAGCTACAATGTCAAGCTTTCTTCACGGGGTGGTCACATCGGAAGTGCAGCGCTGTTATTTCCTCAAATGGCTGGAAATAGATTTGGACAATCTGTCCCGGCACCACCTGTCAGCCCTGCAGGGTCGATACAGAGAGCTAAGTGAGAAAGTTCCCCAAGATGCTGAAAAAATTGCGGAGCTTGACAAGCAAATATCTGTTGGTTCTTTACGCCTGGACCACTTTTTTCGAGAGTGTGGGCAGCTGTATGAATGCGCGAGTCACCTGCCAGAATACAGCCGTCAGAGAAAAACAATGGAGCAACTTCCTGAACTTTGTGCTCAGATGCTGCTGGATGGTTTCCCTCTCGAGCTTGTTGATGGAGATGCAGCAAACATCCCGATGAAATGGATCACGGAGGTGCTTACTGAGCTCCACTCCATCATGCACTCCAACAGTAAACTCAAAGTTATCACAATCATCGGAGCTGAAAACTCAGGAAAATCCACTCTGCTCAACAGCATGTTTGGGGTCAGGTTTGCTGTCAGTAAAGGAACTTGCACCAGAGGGGCCTTCATCCAGCTGATCCATGTCAGCGAAGACTTCAGGAGGGAACTGGGGTGCGACTGCATCATGATCATTGACACCGAAGGACTAAAACCGCATCAGATGGATCAAGACGATGACAGCCATGAACGCGATAAAGAAGTAGCAAGGTTCGCTGTGGCACTGAGTGATGTCACAATCGTCAGCGTTCCCAGGGACAACGCCAAAGAGAAAGACGTCTTAGAGATGGTACTTCATGCTTTCACAAGGCTGAAGGATGTGGACAAGAAGCCACTGTGTCATTTTGTTCATACCAACATGTCGGACACGCCTGCTGAAAAGACGAAGAAGAGTAAAGAGTGGATAGAACAGCTCAATGAAATGATACGGAAGGACACTACCATGAAGAAGTCCAAAATCACGAAGATCTCAGACGTCATGGAATTTGATCCAGAAATGTGCAGCTGGTTCTTTCCTCCGGTTTGGCAAGGGACTCCACCGATGGCTCCTTTCAGTACTGACTACAGCAACACCGCTCAAGCTTTGAAGAGGAGGCTGATAGGGGACCTCAAAAAGTGCAAGCAAAGATGTGATCTGACACATTTGATCAACAACGTAGACAAATACTGGAAATATGAGAAATGAAGCTTCATCTGAGCAAAATGCAGGAAATTGATGCTAAAGGAAACAGATCATAAAAACTCCTTTTCAGTGCTGGAGTGCCTGTCAACCCAAAAACTGTGAAACAAGACTACCCAGTCAGTTTTCGTTGGGTTTCTGATGTCAGGGGGATTCAACAAGCCATTCAGATTTTACCTAACTTCCTACTGTACATGCAAACTCATCGGAATATATCACCCACATCTCAGTCAGTACGTTTACATGACACGACAAATTATTGCCTTAATCTGACCATAACTGGACAACTGAAGTGCATGTAAACGTGTTAGTCTGACTAATGTCGGAGTTCTCCAGCTCTGATTAGGACACCCAGATAATGCGATTTGAATAGGATTTGCGCCGGCATGTATGACAAGACAACGAATGCTCCCATGCTCCAACCCGCGCTGTCGTTTGACCCCGAAGCAAAAACATCTAAGAAAACTGGTCACATTAGCCGGTCACATTAGCCGCCGCTGGTCATAGTAGCCAGTCACATTAGCCGATTGCATTATGTAGTGGAGTAAAAAGTACAATATTTGCCTCAAAAAGTAGTGTAGTAGAAGTATAAAGTTACATTAATTGGAAAGTATGCTTATATAAAAATTGTACTTAAGTACAGTACTTGAGTAAATGTACTTAGTTACATTCCAACACTGACAAAATGTCTTTCAAGCTCTAAAGGTGTAACTTCTTCTTCTTCTTCTTTTGCACTGCCTAATGAAACTATATTTTTTGTGTATAGATATTACAAAATTACTTGGTTAGGTTTAGGAAAAGATCCTGGTTCAAGGTTTAAAATAAACATTTTCACAACATTTACTAAATGTTTCTTTCTGGCTGAATGATTTCTACTGAAAAAGGACTTTCAAGCTTAAAGAAAAATGCGCTGAAATGAATAAATAAAGAAAAGGTATCTGGTCAATAAAAACAAGTTTAAAGTCTCTTGTTCCCTTTTTTATTTTATTTACAATGCACTTTTTTGTTAAAAGATCTGACCTGTTGAACACTGTACAAGTAAAACATTGAGCATGGATATATGACTGCATAAAACAAACATTGTTAACACTTTTAGACAGTCTATCATTTTTTTTTTTTTAGCTAAATAGGGAAACAGGACATCATGTGTACAGATATGCAGACGACATCATCCTGTTAGTGTTATCAAATCTGTATCAAAAAGATATTTGACACTAAAAATTACAGTATGTGCAAAAAATTTTGTTTGCTTTGCATTGCTTGAATTATATCAAAAGTGTTGAATATAATGGAAAAATACAATAAAGGTGTATATTAAATTAAATCCCATTTCACATTTGCTATCTTCACTACAATTATATCACACAGTCCCAGTCATAACAGTTGAATTCAAGATTTTTTTCATGTGGCATTACCGAAATCATGATAATAAATAAATCCCCATTATTGTTACATTGAACTTTAGATTCAAGTCAGGTAATGTAGTAAACTGCATATTTAAGGAGTCACTTCTCCCAAAGTACATAAACTAAACAAACTAACAAAAATAAATAAATCTTGAAAATCTCAATGGGGCAGCTGAACACGTAATAACTTAGGATTCCTATCCCTTACTCTGATAAAATAATTTATGTGAATTGTTTTAATTATATACACTAGATATACAGTATATCAATACTTGTTGCTGGTATAGGATTCTCAGTTCAAATATATTCATATTTAAAGCTGAGTCATCACTCTATAGTGTCTCATTACATGTTAACCCTTTGATGCACAACATGGGTCTAAAGTGACCAGACAGAGTTTTTATGTTCTATATCTTTGCAATAAATTAATCATCATCATTCAGTATTGCAGGGTTTCCTCAATTAACTTCTTTTTGATCATCATACATCCTAATTGTATGTTTTACTTTCTTACATTTTGAATAAAAACCCTTTTTGTATCACTACTACTGCTTCAAATGCACAACATGGGTCAAACATTTCATTATGGGGTATTGTGTGTATAATTTTAAGAAAAAAATAATTAAATCAATTTTGGAATAAGGCTATAACATAACAAAATGTGGAAAAAGTGAAGTGCTGTAAATACCTTCCAGATCCACTGTATGTGTGACAAAATGATGCATAAACATGTTAACTCTATGGAGTCTGGGGCTATTTTGTCCATTTTTTTAATCCTTTTTTGGTAATTTTGTGTCTGTTGTTGTGTCTTTTTAGTTATTTTGTGTGTGTTTTGGTCATTTCGTGTGTTTTTTGGTAATTTTGTGTCTGTTGTTTATTTTTTAGTTATTTTGCCTTTTTTTTTGTCATTTTGTGTCATTTTGTGTCTTTTTTTGGTCTGCTTTGTTTTTATGTCTGAATGTGATGAAGAAGCCATGCAGAGGGTTCAATATATTAAATATATGAGTGTTTGGCCCCTCTTACTGCTAAAGTAACTATTTGAAACAAATTACTATTATTATAGTATTAGGTCATTTAATTTTTAATCAAATTTGGATGAATGAGTCATTTTTGACAGGTGTGTAAAATTGATTCAAAAAATATTTTTCTTCATAAAGTATGAAAAGAAAAATGGATATAATGATTGGTTGTCATAAAAAAGATATATTCAAAGAATACTTGCACTATTGAATCATAAACAAATTGATTTAAAAAGATACAGTAGAGCAAAGAAACACACAGCCAGCATGAAATAACATGGGGAATGAATGCAGGTCAATTTTTACCCATGTTGTGCATCAAAGGGTTAATTAATGAAGGGGCAACGAAGCTTCGTGAAGCATTTGCTTTATTTTTTTACCCCACTAGATGGCGGTCTTGGCATTTAAAAAAAAAGGCTTCAACAATGGTAATTGAGTGTGTTTTCAGCCCTTTCTTAAACAAAGAGCGCCATCTAGTGGGCTCCGTAAATAAAGCAAATGGTTCATGAAGCTTTGTTGTCCCTCCACTAGTGTTAAATATACATTACATTCATACAACAGAAACACATTGAAGGGATCCTCTTATACTTCAGAGGAGATGGAGGTCACTGAACGCTACACACACTAACGAGTCTTTGTACAACAAGAAGAATTATGAGGACATTAACAGTGTGCAGTCTGGTCCATGTTAGTGCAGTAGAGTGAGGTTTGGTGAAGAGTCAGCGGGACATCATTCGCACAAACTCTGTGGAAAAAAAAAATGTTGTTATTGTTGGTAAAGAAAAAAATAGAATAGTAGACCTGGATAACATGGCCAAAAACTTCTATCCATATATACAATACATATCACTACAAAGCATGCTTTTTGGTCATTATAATAATTAAGCAGTCTATGCATATGAAATATATAGTTGAGCCTATCTGAGCAGGGAGGCAAACCTGGAAGTGCCTTAAGATGCATTCTACCAAATATTCCAGCAGGGGGCACTGACTGCGGCTGCAAAAGCATTTTGATCCATTCATTTCAATATAAAATGGGAAAACTTCTCACTTGATTTATTACCTCAGAAATGTTTTTTTTGGGCAACATTATGGTCTCAATCACTAGTAAAAAAAAATAAAAAATCTTCTTCAAGACAATTTGATGTTTAGAAGAAAATAAAAGGCAAAGAATCATATGATTTGGGGCGTGGCTACCTTTGATTGACAGGTCACTAACAAGGCGAGCTGTCTGAGAGAAGCAGAACAATGTGTATCCACGGCAACGTGTCAATAAAGTTATATATAACATTATAAACATATTAAAAAAAGGAGGTTTAGCGGTTTGGTCTCATAACTTTGACCCTTTCACTGTATTTTCACTTAATGACAGTTTATTTGTTTATTAAAAACGTCTTGTTCAGCATTTGTTTGGACTAACAGACACTCCGTTTTCTGAGGTACGTAAGTAACGAACATTTTGTTTTTATTTTTTGCTAGCCAAAATGATCATCCCAGTTAATGCTAACATGAATTAGCAGCGACCAGAACAAGACTGTCCTCCCTCAGCTGTTTTTTTCTTTATAGAAATTACATTTTAATCGTTTTTATCATATATTGTGATATTTCCAAACTCTACCTTCCCAACCTTTGAATGCATTTTGTTCCTCATCTATTTGCTAAAGTATAAATTACTCACCTTCAAAGTCCACCTGTCCGTCCCCGTTGAGGTCAACGTCTCGCAGGATCTCGTCGATCTCGCGGTGGTTCAGCTGCTCCCCCATTAGTTTCTTCATGGCTTCCCTCAGCTCCCCGAGGCTGATCTGACCATCGCCGTCAGAGTCAAACTGAGAAAAATGGATGAAGAAGAAATATGTTTTTTAGAAATATATTTAAAAAAGCATGAGAAAAGTAAGTAAGGGAAAGGGGGTGATTATAAACTTATACTGTAACGAAGAAGGGCAGGTAGCCTCCAAGTCTTAAAGCTGCATTCTTTTTAATGACCA
Source organism: Centropristis striata (assembly GCF_030273125.1). Lineage (NCBI taxonomy): Eukaryota > Metazoa > Chordata > Actinopteri > Perciformes > Serranidae > Centropristis > Centropristis striata. The sequence goes on along the minus strand of NC_081517.1, from coordinate 8,005,213 downwards.
GCAGGGGGCGACTCCATTGGTTAAAACAAAGAAGTATTTTCTTGCTTTTTTGTGTTGTAGTTATTGTTTCATCTAAAAACTTTGACCCTTTCAGTGTGTTTTCAGTTAATCAAAATTCACTGTAACATTTTGGTTGGCTTAAATTGTTTGGTTCAATGTGTTTGGTTCAATTTGTACCCCAAAAAAACACTCTTTTCGAATATTTTCTGTTTTAAGCTCGTTTTTTTGCCAGCTAGAATTAGCATCCAAATGAATATCACAATAAAAGTGAATTATTTTAGCTAAAATAATATTGGTTCTCAGTGAGCTTCACCCTCTCATCCAAATGTGGTTACCTGTAGCTCTAAAAAACCAAGATGGCAACAGCCAAAATGCCAAACTCTAAGCTACGGTAGTCCACAAATCAATGGGTCAAATGGTCAATGGTCCCTATGGCAACTGCTTAACACCCACCACCTGTAATCTAGGAATAATTTTTGACTCAAACCTCAACTTCGAGAAATATCAATAAAGTAGTTCAGTCCTGTTTCCTTCAATTCAAAACCATATCCAGAATCCAAAAAATCACTTCCGCTCCGATTTGGAAAAAATCTAGACACAGTCATATTCTCCAGATTAGATTATTGCAACTCATATACCACAAATCACTCTCTCGCCTCCAACTGGTTCAAAATGCAGCAGCTCGGCTTCTTACTGGTTTGAACAGACGACAGCACATTACTCTGATTTTAAATTCTCTTCATTGGCTCCCTGTTCGTTTTAGAATTGATTTTAAGATTTTACTGATCACTTTTAAAGCATGTCAGGCTCCAGGTTACATTTCAGAGATAATGCTAAGGCTCGCTGAATCACTGAATTCTTTTAAGTCACTTCTCAAAACACATTTTACAGACTTGCATTCACATGATATTGGTCTTTTTGACTTTTGTGGTATTTTTTCTTCTTCATTGTTGGTTTCTTATGTTTTGCATGATTTTTTTTTGCATTTTATCCATGCTTGTTCTGTCAAAGCACTTTGTGAATGCTGTTTTTAAAGGTATAGCTATATAAATAAAGGTATTATTATATTTTATTAATTGTCACAGTGGCTACTTCCCCTTCCTTTATATAGTCTAAGGCCAAACTTTTATCCCTTTTATTGCTGACCTCTTTGAAGGCATCCCTCAGCTCTTTGACTCCAATCATGTCTGCAGTCTCAGCGAGCATTTTGGGACCCATCAGTTCCACAAAGTCTTCAAAGTCCACTCTGCCACCACCTAACAGGGGATAGAATTAATACACACATTCTTGATTCTTGAACAAGCAAGCAAATTACAAAACAAGACTGATGAGAAAGTGTCACTTGCAGACTAACACACAGTGTTTTTGGGACTTATAGTCGAGGCTTAAATGTTACACAGAACTCTAACAGCTCTGCATTAGGGTGCATTCATTCTTTTTTGTGTCCCTGCTAAAAAATTTTTATAGAACTGGATGTAAAATCTCATTTTATGTTGGACTAATGGACTAAAAAAAAAAAAGACACAAAATAATTAAAAAAGACACAAAATGACCAAAAATGACAAAAAAGACACAAAATGACTAAAAAAAGGACACAAAATGACCAAAGAAGACACAAAAAATGACAAAAAAAAACACAAAATAATTTAAAAAGACACAAAATGACTAAAAAAGACACAAAATGACCAAAAATTACTAAAAAAAGATACAAAATGACCAAAAAAGACACAAAATGACAAAAAAAAGACACAAAATAACTAAAAAAAAAGATACAAATTGACTAAAAAAAGGACACAAAATGACCAAAGAAGACACAAAAAATGACAAAAAAACACACAAAATAATTTAAAAAGACACAAAATGACAAAAAAACACACAAAATGACCAAAAATGACTAAAAAAAGACAGAATGACCAAAAAAAGACACAAAATAATTAAAAAAAAAGACACAAAATGACCAAACATGACTAAGAAAAGACACAAAATGGCCAAAAAAATACACAAAATGACCAAAAAAGACACAACAAAAAGTGTTTAAATGATGTATACAGGGAGGGTGAAAAGGATTAAAAAATGGAGAAAATAGCCCAAAGAGACTCCGTAGAGTTAAGAGCTCTGTGTTGGGGTGCACTCATTCTGTTTTGTGCATCCTTTCTCTCTCTCTGTGTCTATGGATGCTGATGTGTTCATGCAGGACTCACAGATCTGCTGGCTGAGTTCTATCAGCTCCATCTCTGTCGGCATGTATCCCATCGTCCTCATGCACTCTCCCAGGTCCTTACAGCTGATGAAGCCGTCCTTGTCTTTGTCAAACTCCCTGAACGCCTCACGCAGCTCTGCAGGGGAGAGGACAAAGAAAACTGACAATGAGTAAGAGAAAGATAAATATATTGCAGTTCTGGTGTACTGTAGTTATGCTCTAGAGACTTTAAAGCTCTTCCAGGCAACTTCATTTGCACTATATAAATAAAATTGAACTCTATTGAAGTGAGGTCTTATGTTTAAGGCAGCTATGTTCAAGATTTTTGATTTTCAAATTATTCAAATGTACCTAGGCCATTTGTTGGTTGAGTGTTATTAGGAAAATGAAACAATAAGGTTGATGAATGGTCTGGGTCCATGTATCTTTTGGTCATTGGAAGTGTCGTTCACAAAAGGATATAACTAAAACTAAATATGAGTGGTTATTAGATTTTCAATTCAAAATACAAACACTAAAATTAAAAATACAATACAGCTTTTTACTTCATCAGGGTCAGAAAGGGATCGCCAGATAGATAAAGATGTATTTGATTTTCATTTTCTAGTTATAATAACAGAAATTTAATTTAAAAAACACCTGTTATTTCATATTCTGCGACCGGAAGTTGTCATTTACAAAATAAAAGCGCGAGTGGTTGATTAACCGGAATGTAAATAAAGTTTATTCCTCTTTTCAAATCTTGGTCACATAACTAAAATATGCATATTTGTTTTCTCGTTGTCTGAGTGAAAAAGCACGTCACTCAAAGCGTAAGTTTGTTTGATTATCTAAGTCTTATTATGAAAACTGAAACAGGAAGTCCAGAGTCGCTCCCCTTCAAAGTAAGAGTCTCAGGGTCTGAAGTGTACTGGCTGCTTGGAGATGTTTTGATCTTTTTTTTTTCTTTTTTTTTAATTATAACTAGACAGCAAAAATCAAATCATGTTTTAAATATAGTCTATCCCTCTCTGACAATGATGAATCTAAAAGCCTTGGATTTACATTTTAATGCTTGTATTTTAAAACAAAAATCAAATTATCATGATATTACTCATTTGTTTATTAATATTCTTTTGTGAAACGAAAATCCAAATGACCAAAAGATACACAAACCAAACCCACTCAGATTGTTATATAGGTTATTCTAAACTTATTATTAGATTATTTGTATTGATGCATTTATGCAAGCAGCATTTACATTTTAATGTTTGTATTTTAAAACAAAAACTATTTACCATTCATTTGTTTATTAATATCCTTTTGTGAAACAAAAATCCAATTAGCAAAAGACACGGACGGGTCTAGTTTGTGTGTTTTTAAAAGCTGCTCTTCTTCTTTAACTGTGAATCCCCACTGAGAGCCAGACGTGCGTATACATTTTATTTTGTAATTCCCACTGACTCTGTTTTCTGTGGTGTTTAGTGAAGCGTTTCTGCATAAACAGCTGTTTAAATCACACTGATTTGAACCTATTTTCCACATGTTAATTGATCAATCAGGGTTCCTGGTGTGTCTGTGTGATTTAAACATCTGTCAAAAATAGACTTGACACGTAAAAAACGCAGGGGGTCTCCATCAGACACGTGTCTCATGTCCTCAGTGGGATTGACACATTTTATAGAACGTAATCCAATTTGATCTGTGAGACGCACAAGTGACACATAAAAACACTTCTAAGAACACGCCCAGTGGGGATTTGATTTAACAGTCTTAGATACAGAACAGCTGAGAGGGAGGGTAAATAAAATGAAGAGACAGAAAAAGACACAAAATGACAGAAAAAAAAATTACTATAAAAAGAAACAAAATGACCAAAAAAAGACACAGTTACCAAAAAAAACACAAAATAATTATAAAAAGACACAAAATTATTTTAAAAAGACACAAAATTATTTTAAAAAGACACAAAATAACCAAAAAACACCAAATGACAGAAAAAAAACTAAATTACTTAAAAAAAACAAAATAACCAAAAAAAGACAGTTACCAAAAAAGACACAAAATAATTATAAAAAGAGACAAAAAGACATAAAATGACAAAAAAAATATACAAAATTACTAAAAAAGACACAAAATTATTTTAAAAAGACGCAAAATTAGCAAAAAAAGACACGAAATTACTTAAATAACGACAGAATTACCCAAAAAGACACAAAATTAACAAAAAAAGACACAAAATTAACAAAAAAAAAGCAATTAAAGGGACCTTCCATACACAACACGGTAAAGTGCCATTCATATAAAACTCACATTAAACTTTCATATCGAGGTGGGGGCCACAAAATATCGTCACAAGGGCCACAATTGGCCCGTGGGCCGTGAGTTTGAGACCCATGCTCTACAGTAAAGCTGAATTTTTCACATTCAAACAGAAGGTTTGGGGTTTGAAAGGAAGGAGAGGGAGCAGGAGGATTTGGATGAAGCTTTTAATATCTGTACCTTCCATCTCCTCTGGTCGTAGATCTCTGTCCTGTGGAGGTGTGAACAGAAGACAGAAAAGGACAGTCAGTCAGTTCAAAACACACTTTAAATCACTGTGTCTTGATCTTTTTCTCTCACACATTCATTGCAACAACAAAAAAACGCAGTGTTTAGTGGTTATTTCTTTCCTGTGAAGCATTTCTGTCCCATGCTCAGTCTGCTGGCCAGATATTCTGCTGCTGGATTATTTGGGTTTTGATCTGACTGACCCTAATAACCTTTTTTAGTGGATCTGCTACACAAGCTTGTGTCCAATCTCATCGCACTGATGTAGAAGCTTTGAAAGTCTGCTGTGCATATGGCAAACAACACGCACTCCTAAATGCATTTTAAACAGTCATGGAAAAAAATATTACACCACTTGTTTTCTCCTTGTTTTCTCGTTCATTTTATACCTGGTACAACTAAAGGTTCATCTGCTAGGACAAATATAATGATAACAACAAAAATAGCCGATAAGAGTTTAATTTAAGAGCTGATATCTAGACATTTAACATGGTTTTGTTGATAATGATTTTGGTTATTATCAAGAATGTTTCCATGACTGTAGATGTAAAAATGACTAAAAAAGACACAAAATGACCCAAAAATGATGCAAAATTATTGAAATAGAGACAATTGACCAAAAATAGATGTAAAAATGATCAAAAAGACAAGAAATTACCAAAAATAGATGTAAAAATGATCAAAAAAGACAAAAATTACCAAAGATAGATGTAAAAATGATCAAAAAGACACAAATTAACCAAAAATAGATGTACAAATGATCAAAGAAGACAAAAAATGACCAAAAAAATCATTAGACCACCTTGTTTTCTCCTGATTTCTTGTTCATTTAATGCCTGGTACAATTAAAGGTACATTTGTTTGGACAAATATAATGATAACAACAACAAAAGCTGATAAAAGTTTAATTTAAGAGCTGATATCTAGACATTTAACATGGTTTTATTGATAATGATTCTGGTTATTATCAAGAATGTTTCCAAAGATACAAAATGACAAAAAAAAAAGTAGATGCAAAAATGACCAAAAAAGGACAAAAATAAACAAAAATAAATGTAAAAAGGTTAAAAAAAGACAAGAAATTACCAAAAATAGATAAGAGTGATAAGTGAGCAATAACTGATAAGAGTTTAATTTAAGAGCTGATATCTAGACATGATTTTGACTATTATCAAGATATCAGCTCTTAAATTCAACTCTTATCAGCTAAGCAGCTAAAGCAGGACCTCGTTCCCTCTTTCACACACATCTGCATTCACATGCACACATGCAACACCCACACCAGCTGATTTTAGAGCTTAAAATGTCTTAGAAATGAGTTTAAGCAGTAATGTTTTCCAGTTTATTTTGCAGGGCTGCAGCATGTGGTGGCAGGGAAACAAGGTGATAGCAGGATAAGTTTGTGTCTCTGCAGGGCGATGACATCATCAACAGGAATAAAACAGGCCTGGATTAGAGGCTGCAGGGGAGAGAACAGTGGCAGGGAGATTACAGCTGTAAATTGTATTATAAATCACGAAGGCTTATCGGTTTTTCATTTCTCTATCTGCTGCTGGGTTTTTCATCCGCATCTGCATCTGCGGTTCAGCCGGGACCTGATTAACCAACTTTAACACACCTGAACATGCAGCTAACACACACAATTTGTCTTTTTTAATGCTGGAATGTGTTTACTATCAGATTGAGCCGAGTTGAGGCAAAAGTGCAGGGAAGCAAATGTTTTCCTTGTTCCCATTAGGGCTGGAAACTTACTAAAAAAAAATTATATCAATATATTTTTAAAAAGAGATAGGCTGAAGACCTATCTCTTCCAACAATACCTTGGTTAAGTCATGGTCACCTAACATAAATATTTATTTAAAAAAATTAAAAAATTAAAAAAATGCACTTCTTTTTTCTCTTCTTCTTTTCTTCTTTAACATATAGCACTCCTGTAGCAATGACAGTTAGCTCTTAAAGTTATGTACTTACTTGATTCCTGTGGTCTATGTCTAGTACCTTCAGGTTGAATGCACTTATTGTAAGTCGCTTTGGACAAAAGCGTCTGCTAAATGACATGTAATGTAATGTAATGATATGGAATTAGACCATATATCGATATAGTTCAAATTTATTTTCTTTCTTCATATATAAATGCTGCCCTTACTAGGGTTTGTCATATTGAGTTTCTTTGTAATGTTTGTTATTCTTTCCTCATATAAATATATTTATTTCAGAAAAAGATTGGCCTATTTTATTTCATAGGCTATTTTTATTTAAGGTATTTTTTGTTATCTAAATGTGCACTTTATGGAGTTTTGATTCAAAAAAAGGTACTCCTGTTGTTATACAGTAGTTATGTTCAAACGGTTTCAATAAATGTCATATTTGGCTTTGACTGTGACTGAAGATTTCCTCTCACTTTGTGATAAAAATATCGGGATATATATCCATCCATCCATCCATTCTCGTCCGTCTGTCTCATTTTATCCGGGATAAGCACGGCATTCCAGGCGCCCTCAGCCTAAATATATCGGGATATGACTTTTGTCCATATCGCCCAGCCCTAGTTCCCATTTTTTCCAGTTTTCTTATTTTATTCCCAAACCACTAGTCCCACCTAAAAAACAGCACTGCAAAAAAAGGTGTGTCTAAAAAGAGATAAAACACTTAATCTGAGGGAAATTATCTTGCTGCATGGACAGATAATTTCACTTGACAAATTTAGATTGTTAAATATAGAAATAAACATGTTGAACACTTAAAAAAACCCTCTTAAAACAAGATAAATTATCTAACACTTCTAAATCTAAGTTGTTGTTTTTTTTATCTTGGTAACAACCAAATAATTTGCAGTGAGTAAGTCAGCTTTACCAACAGTTTTTTTTTTAGAAAAATATCTCAGCACCCAGTGGCGGACTCATGCTGTCTGAGGGACCGGGGCCAAAAAAGGAAAAAGGGCACCAGCTGCAAAAAGTTTTCTACAGCCTGTAGGCTAACCTATATGTTTTCTACATCTCAAGGCCACCATGGAGGGTTCTGCTTCGTTTTTATATCATTTACGGCACCCATTAGTGCACTGCATCTTGTGGAAAGGCATCCTAGAGAGTATTTATTACAAGAAAGGCACCCCGATTGGAACTGCATCACATTTTCTCTATTGGAGGAGCACTCTAGGGGGCACTTCATCCTGTTTTATCAGTCACTGGGGCCCCCGAGAAGGCACTTTTGTGGTGTTCTGTCTCACATAGCGGCACTAGGGGATGTCATCGCCAGTGTTGGCTCCACAGTTTGCTTTAGACAGAATTCCAGTCATTTTATCATATCGACACCTTAGTGCAACACTCACATACTGAAAAACTCCTTTGTCCCCCATGCTATTAAACTGTATAACACCACACTTGGAGGTAGGCAACGGCAAAGGAGGACAGAGGCCGGGGAGGAGCACCAGGCCTGACCCAATACACAACATCAACCATGACATTAACCACAACATGGCCGTTTCATACACTTTCATACACATGCTCTAATTCTGCACTGTTGTTACATTATATATTTCCTTGTATTTAAAATATTTCCTTGTATTTAGATTTTATATTATATTTTTTGTCTCTTGAACTCTCTAATTTTGCACATTTTGACTAGTTTTTGACTTTATTCTATTCTATTTTATTGTATCCATCCATCCATCCATCCATCCATCCATCCATCCAACCATCCATCCATCCATCCATCCATCCATCCATCTTAAAATAACAGCCTACGTTATTATTATTTTTTCAGGTTTTTCAGAAAACACAAAAAAATGGCAGCCAGCCTCATAAGAAGATGATTCTGTCAAAAAAATTAACATGGGCTATTATTTTAGGAAGGTGACGATAAAGCAAAAACTTGATAATGTATAATGTGTTCCTACAGGAGTTCAGTTTGCCATTTTAGAGAACAAAAGGGATTACCCAACCTTTCAATATTCACAATGGCGTCCGTGGCCACAAAAAGTTCCTCTGTGGCCACCAGATTTCACCTGTGGACACCCTGGAGGAATGTAGCATCCTGTTAGCTCGTTTGCACTACAGAGAACACCAGTGTTGTCACCATGTTACTGTCCATAATCCACTTATGAGCTGGAGTTCATCCATTGTTTGCTAGAGAACGTACATTGGTCAAACCAAAGTGCTTGTGCTTGAGGGTCATGAGGTCCCATCCCACACTGGATTCTGAAAAAATTCTAATCTAGTTTAATCACCTTAAAGATTATTGTTATTTCAGAGAAAAGCGAAGGGTTTAAAAAGGTTGTCCACAGACCGTTGGGTGACATCACAGAGATGTCCACTTCTTGTATACAATCTATTCAGGCAACACAAAGTAGAGCTGAGGCTATAATATTGTCTATAGTAGGTGTCTATAGGGGTGGCTGTGGCCCAGTTGGTAGAGTGGTCGCACACTGATTGGAATGTCAGTGGTTCGACCATGCATTTCGAAGTATCCTTGGGCAAGATACTGAACCCCAAATGGCTCCCAATGTTGTGTTCATTGGTGAATGAATGAATTCCCAATGGTGGCAGGTTTAGGATAGCCTCTGCCACCAGTATGAATGCTTTGGATAAAAGCGCTATATAAGTGCAGTCCATTTAACATATTAGACAGATATTCAATTCAATCTCTGTTCATATTCTGATCTTATTTTTGGTGTCCACTTACTCCTGACTTCTGTAATATCTGTCCCTTTAGCTGCTAAATACTCCAATAGCTAGCTATGAACGTCGCCTGTCTGCCATTAAGCTTTATCAGAGCGGTGGACTGAACCACAACAAAGCAAAACAATCGAGTTGCAGGCCGTTAAATGTGAACAATGACACAAAGACAGTCAGAACGTTTACATGACAAAAAAGGGAATTATTGCCTTAATCTGACTATAACTGGACAACTGAAGTGCATGTAAACGTGTCAGTCAGACACATATCGGAGTTCTCCAATTCCGATTAAGGATTTTCGCCGGCATGTATGACAAGACAACGCATGCTCCCATGCTCCACCCCCTGCACTGGCGTATGATCCCGGAAAAAAAACATCCAAGAGAGCCGGGCACATTAGCCAGTCGCAGTAGCCGGTCACATTAGCCAGTCGCAGTAGCCGGTCACATTAGCCAGTCACAGTAGCCGGTCACATTAGCCAGTCGCAGTAGCCGCCAGTCACATTAGCCGGTCGCATTAGCCGCTCAAAGTAGCCGGTAGCATTAGCCAGTCAGTAGCGACGGCACAAAGTGTCAAACTGAGGTGAACCTGAAATGGCGCCATATTAACCCACTGAAACGACGCATATCGCCACCCAGTGTTGAGGAGGAGGACACGTTCTCGTCATTTTCTCAGTTGCATGTAAACTGGGACAAGGACAGAAGTCCTATAAGATGCCAAAAGCGATTTTTTAGCTTAACTCGATTAAACTGTGCATGTAAACGACTGTAATGCTTCATAGAGTTGAATGGAACTGCAGAACCAAGGCCCAAGGCAACAAACAAGAATAGTGTCATTGGCCAAAGTTTCATAAAACTTCTTTTGATCTTTTTCCATTGGAAAATATAAAGTTTATGTAGATCATAAATGAGCTATATTTAGCCCGACTGTGATCAGTATTTGTCATGACTCAGCAGAATTCTGTAGCTCAGTGAGTCCACCACCTTTAATGGCTCTTTCCAATTAGTGCTGCGAGCTGCTCAGACAGGAAATGACTGTTATTGATCTATCGAGTCACATCGTCCTTCTCCTCATCAGACATCCATCTGAAGTAAGAGGCTCACATGATCTCAGCATTACGGTAAGAAAGAGAATTTATGATCTAAATTATGATTGGGAGAAATTGGGAAGGCAGTTAGTCGTTCATAAAGGTACGATCTGTTATTTAACCAATTACAACTCGACACTCCTACAGGATACGTACAGGATGAGAGAGAGATTCTTTCCTTCTTTCTTTCCTTCTTTCTTCCTTTCATTCTTCAGGAGTCATTCTTTTTTATCTATTTCTTTCTTTCTTTCCTTCCTTCCTTCTCCCTTTCTTTCTTTCTTTCTTTCTTTCGTTCGTTCTTTCTTTCTTTCCTCCTTTCCTTCCTTCCTTCCTTCCTTCCTTCCTTCCTTCCTTCCATCTTTCTTTCTTTCTTTCTTTCTTTCTTCCTTCCTCCCTCCCACCCTCCTTTCTTTCTTTCTTTCTTTCTTTCTTTCTTTCTTTCTTTCTTTCTTTCTTTCTTTCTTTCTTTCTTTCACCATTGGACAAACAAACTCAGTCACATAACTCTTGTGATAAATGTGTTATATTAATATTTATATTGTTATAGATGTTTGTCTATGAGTTGATGGGACTCACAGCGGGACATTCTGATTGGTGGATATGGGAAGGCTGTGATGATGTCACACTTGGGGATGGCCTTAACATCACCTTCACTTGAATAGTGATGACTCTGTGAAAATGGATGGATGAAGTGATTTATGTGAGATAATTCCATACTGTGTGTGTGTGTGTGTGTGTGTGGTACATACTAGCTGGCTCTGAGCGAAGCCCTGTCTGAGGAAGATACAAGCGGGCCCCACTAAGTTGTGCAGCATGTTGCAGTTCTTAACCAGCGCACACAGCGGCTCATCGAAGTCCCGCTCGTCCTCCTCGTCGTCCGTGTCCACCTCACCTGCACCACCTGCACCACCCAGCCCGCCCAGCATGGCGGCGGCCAGCGGGGCGCCGCTTCGCTCTACGCCCGACTCCCCCTTAGAGGAGGGGAACCAATCCAGTTAGGGTCCACACAAAGTTACCACTTCACTTCCACTGATTGCAAGAAAACCGATTTCGTACTGTTTTGGCATACGTCAAATATTAAAATATAGTTGTATTTATCTTGTTGTTTAGAAACTTATTCTATTTAAATTAATGTTGTGTCCAGTAGGAAGCTTGTTTAACAACTCAAATATAGCTCAATTATTTTTTAACATCTAACTTGTAAGTGTACTACTTTAAAGCTTTTTGGGACCAAATTAACTCACTTTCAAATTTATAAAAGCATACTTTTAAGTGTTCTTTTTATGTGTACTTAAAGTTGTAGTAGTGGACTCTGTGTATATAAGTAGTTTACATCTTTGTTTAGTATGTTTTATCCATGTTTGTGCTGAACTATACAATTTGTGAACTTATGATATAATTATATACTTGATGCCTACTTATTAAGTTAATGAAAGCTGACTTTAGTAAACTCCCTTTCTTTAACTGAACTTACTAATAAACATACTTCAAGCACACTTTAAAGTACACTCCCAGTATACCACTAGTTTGTATATTGCAAGTATAATTCTAGTTTCTTTTAAATTAGTTTCTTTTAAATTGCCCTTTGTTTATGACAGTATACTTTAAAATATGCCACATGTAAAAATACAGTTAATTTAACATTTACATTTACATTTACATTTACATTAACATCATTTAGTGATGACAGCTCTGCCCTACAAAGTCTAACTGCAGTAGGTACATTATTGGTCGAAATTGAGTTATAACTAAAAATGAATTCCTTGATGTCTGTTTTATCTTGTGACAAAGTTTTAGATTTAAATTTTGCTTTATTTCTGAGAAATAATTATCCAAAAACCACAAAATCCAACTCAAAACTAAGCAGTAACTGCTCTTACCACGGTCTGCTTTGGATATATAAACTAATTTAAACATGAAAATAATAGAAATTATAAATTAATTTGAAAGGGAAATTATAATCTAGATATTGATGAAGTAAAAAAGTGAGATAAAATTATATTAAGACTGAAATATAACATTAATTTATGATATTAAGTCTAAAATACACAATTTTTGAATAGAGTTGTTAAACACTTTTAAATGCACTAATAACAAAGTCCATTTGAAAATATTTTCAAATGTTATTATATTTATTCACTATTTATCCACTCTGTTTTCACATTACCATTAAACCTTTTACAGCAATGCAGTAACTAAGTTTTTGGGGTTAAAGGTCAAATAAATAATCAGGATTTTTTAGCATAAAATTTACATCATCAATACATGTAGAAGTAAGTGTCATATCACTTATCTACATGTAACCAATTACATGTAAAAAATGTATTTTACCTTTTGCTAGTTACTGCAGTTAGACTCTGTAGGGCAGAGCTGCTCATATAAAACTGGGTTTAATAAGTGGGAAAAACACAAGACGATTAATTAACACAGTACTGTCTGTCTTCATCAGTTCAACCTCACTTTAATAAATTTGTTTCTCTCAGCTAAAAAAAAACAACACACTGTAAATAATCGCTGTGAAACCTACAGTTCTTTACTTTATTATTCACAGTTCATCACTGTGTTTGATTTTTATAGTAGTGCTGTATAATTTACAAGAAAAAGTGCTAGTTTCAAGTATTGTTGGCTTATTTTAATGTTACTACATTTACACAACTGGTCGAAATAAATATTTTTGGATTTCACTGGCAGATAATTCTACTTGTTTCGAGCATGTATTTGCTTAATTCTAGTTATTTATTTCTCATTTTTGTCAGTTAGTTTTTGCAGTGTGTCTTCATAAGTTCAACCTCACTTACAGATAATAATTTGTTTCTCTCAGCTCAAAAACAACAACGGTAACACTTTACAATAACCAACTAAATAATGTTTATAGATGGTTTATAAACCAGTTATTAACATTTACAAAGTGCTATACATATTTAATCTTTAAATGTTTTCAACCAATTTCTTAATGATTAACATACTTAATATGGTGTTAAAAATGTTAAAATGAGTGCAACTAAAACTATTAATTATAATCTAATTGCTTGTTAATGGTAAAGTAACTATAAACTTACATTAATATACCAACTATTAGCCATTTTAAAATGATTTACTTAGCTAAACATTCAAAAATTATGTATTTACCATTCTAAATGGCCTATATATGGTTTATAAATGATGATTAAACATTAATAAACTATCTGTTTACCATCTATAAATGATGTAGTTAGTTAAAAAATGATAAATTATGTATTTAGCATTCTAAATGGCCTATATAGGGTTTATAAATATTGATCTGTATCTGTATTTATAAATGATGTTTATTGTAAAGTGTTACCACAACAACTAAATGAATCCTTACCTTCTTCCTTTTACCGTTCTTTTTAGAAGCCTTGTTTATGTTTCCCATGTCCCTCCCCTCCCTTTCCTCCTTGTTTGTCCCCACTTTTCTCTTCCGTTTATCTCGATCCTCTTCCTATTTGCTCAAATGTCACATAAAAGTCCAAAAAAATCCATACTCAGTCTAGAGCTCTCCATGGGCCGACGTCTCTCCCACCCAGCCAGGAGAAACCAAACGGTTGCACTTGCTCCACAACTACTGAAAGCAGACGAGGAAGCCTGTTAATGCACAGAGCGCCCCAATCCAAGATCCTATTGGTCAAAGTGAGAGGAAAGGTCGGCATATGATGTCGCATTAACCTCCTATAGGTTGTCGCAGGCGGTTATGATGAGCTTTGAGACTCGTGGTGTGATATTGTGGAGCAGCAGCAGCAGGGAGCTGGAGCCTGACGGGGTCATATCTGGGCTGAAACAACCTGCTGCAGCTGCCAGATTCTGCCTCTGATTGCATGACTCCAACATTTTCTCTCTCTCTCTCTCTCTTTCCCATCTCTCTCTCACACAAACACACATTTTTTCTCCCCGTTTATCTGTCACCCCCTCTCGCTACGAGTGATCCTTTGAATCTGGACCAACTTAATCTAATCCACCCACCCACCTTCCTCTCTCTCTGCCTCCAAAACATCGTGTTCACGCTCTCAAAATGACAAAATGACCAGTCTGGCACAACTCTGAGTGTTTAGTCCTGTGTGTGTGTGAGTGTGTGTGTGTGTGAGTGTGTGTGTTCTTGTACTTCCGACATAGTAGGGACCAGAACACGTTCTGAACCCTCTTTTAATCTCCCACCCAACAAATACCCCATTACAAAAAACTAAAACTAATAAAAACTAAACTAAAACTAATGAAAAAATCCTAAACTATTATAACCTTGTAAGGGAATTCACTGTCCCAATGAGGGCCCTCACAAAGAAAGTGGTACAAGAATGTGTGTGTGTGTGTGTGTGTGTGTGTGTGTGTGTGTGTGTGTGTGTTCTTGTACTTCCTACGTAGTGAGGACCGGATACAAGTTTTTAACCAACAGAGTGAGGACATTTCGGCCGGTCCTCACTTCTTTAAAGGCTTTTTTTTTCAAGGGTTAAAGGTTAATGATAATGATAATTAACTGAAACTGTATTGTGTGGTTACAAAACTAACTAAAATTACAGTGAAAATGTCCTTCATTTTCGTCTTTTTCAATTTTTTTTCATTCATAATGAAGATGGATAAGACAAAGCAAATAAAGGCAAAATTTACTGTGACCTCTTTTAATCTCCCACCCAACAAATACCCCATTACAAAAAACTGAAACTAATAAAAACTTAACTAAAACGAAAGCATTTAAAAAAAATTAAAACTAAACTAAAACTAGCAAACTCACTCTAAAAACTAACTGAATTTGAAAACAAAAATTCACAGCAAAATTGAAATTAAAACTAGTTATTATTATTATTGAAAAAGTTATTATAACCTTGCAAGGGAATTCACTGTTCCAATGAGGGTCCTCACAAAGGTAGAAGTACAAGAATGTGTGTGTGTGTGTGTGTGTGTGTGTGTGTGTGTGTGTGTGTGTGTGTGTGTGTGTGAGGGAGAGAGAGAGAGAAAGGGGGAGGGGACGATTTATGGAGCAGAGTTGGCTGCCAGTTTAATCCGTAACATTTCAGATTAGAGGGACAGAGTCGTGTTGACAGGCCATGAGGGAAATAAAGGTCTCAAGAGGGAGAAATAAAAAGAAGAATTAATTTTTTTTACTTTAACCCTCTAGACCAGTAGTTCACAACCTTTTTGAGTCGCAACCCCCAATCTAACATGCATGTTGTCTCACTGAACAGAATCTCTACAGTTCAGATCATAGAAACTCAGTTGATACGACAAATTTTGGACGAAGTTTAAAGGTCCATTCTGACCTCCTGAGTGTGTAACAGTCAGCTTCAAGTCAGAGATTACTTGGAAAGTAACTTGCTACTTTGGGATTTGTCAGAAAAGACACAAAATTACCCAAAAAAGAATCAAAGTAAGACACAAAAAAAGACACAAAATGACTAAAAAATTACATAAAATTAGGCAAAAAAAGGACTCAAATTGACCACAAAAAGACACAAATTGACCAAAAAAGACACAAAAAATGACCACAAAATGACCCAAAAAAGACACGAAATTACCAAAAAGGACACAAAATGACTTAAAAAAAATACAAAATGACCAAAAAGACTAAAAGACATTAACACATGAAAACTTTAACACAGTGGAGACAGAGGTGACTTCCAAAATTATTTGGCGACCCCCAGAAATCATCTCGTGACCCCAAAATTCTGAACTAAATTCTGCTGAATATTCATTTAATCTCTTTATAAAATACAGTAAATTATCTGGTTGTGAGCTGCTACTGATAAGAATACATGTTATGATAAGACTGTTAATGTGGAGTAAATCAAATATAGCAGTAAAAAGTAGTAAATACTCCAATCACTATATCACTTTTCCATTTATTTTAAACACAACTGTAAACTACCTTTAGCAAGGTTCCTATTGGTGTTTTTGTATTATATAGCTTGTTTGTCATGTTTGTACATTTTCTAGGTGTTATACAATGCTGTGATGCTTTTATTTTGAAAAGGTTCCGTTCAGTGTGAAACGGGTGCTTTCATTTTGAAAGATAGTGACAGGAAATAACAGGTAAAAACTTACAGTAAATAATAAGGAGTGCGTCGTAATTCATATAAAGTTGATATAAAGTATGAAAAGGCTTCTATAGTGGCTGACAGGACACAAGATTTGTTAAAGTTTATTTTCTTCTGCCATATATATTAGTGGCTATATAGCGCTATAGCGCTGCTATCAACTTCACTCCAAAGTACAGACTTGAAACTTTCTCCCAATTTTTGTTTGACATTCATAGTTCATGTAGAACCAAAGATATGATAGTTTTAATTTGATAGTAATATTTGAGCATTGGTGTAGCCCTTTCACACAGTTTGTTTTAACCCTTTGATGCACAACATGGGTCTAAAATGACCCGCATTCATTCCCTGTGTTATATAATGCTGCTGTGTGCTCTCTTCTATCTTCTCTTCTGCTATCTTTTGATATCAACTTATTTTATGATTGAATATTCCTAATATCTTTTAAATATCTTGTTTTTGATAACAACAGATCATTATTTCTATTTTGCCTCTCGTACTTTATGAAGAAAAAGTTTTTGTATCATTACATAGCTAACTACTTGGCTAAGTATCTTGTTTTACTAACTACTTGGCCAAGAAGTTAGCTAAGTAGTTAGTTTTGCAAGCTACTTAGCCAAGAAGTTAGCTAAGTAGTTAGCTTAACAAGCTACTTAGCCAAGGAGTTAGCTAAGTAGTTAGCTTAGCAAGCTAGTTAGCCAAGGAGTTAGCTAAGTAGTTAGTTTAGCAAGCTACTTAGCCAAGAAGTTTACATCGGTACTTAGCTAACTACCTAGCCAAGAAGTTAGCTAAGTAGTTAGCTTAGCAAGTTACTTAGCTAAAAAATGGATATGGGTCATTTTTGACCCATTTTGTGCATTAGAAGAGTAGTGACACAAAAAGGGAATTTATAAAAAAATAATAATAAAGGAAATCATAAAATTAGTAGGCTATGTATGATGATTAAAAACAAACTAATTGAGGAAAACCTGGAATACTGAATGATGAAAATAATTTATTGCAAAGATATAGAACATAAAAACTGTCAGGTCACTTTAGACCCATGTTGTGCATCAAAGGGTTAAAGAGCAGCTAATAAGGGAACAAAAACGGCTATAAATATACATGTTTTTATGTGACTTTGTTTTATATAGTTTTAATATATTTAAATGTTTACCTTTTTATGTGTTCATATTTGTATCCTATCTTTACATTTTCAAGTTCCAAAACAGTTCATTGAGCATATTTGTGGGTTTTATTGTAATAAATAGAATAATTTTTCAACTTCAACTTCAAAATAGGCTCAGAGCCCAGAAGTAGAGAGACGGAGAGAAAGAGAGGAACAGATGGAGGTGGAGAGAAAGAGAGGAATATGTAACCTCACTTATGTAAATGTTCCAAAGAGACAAAGACACATAATAATTACAGATGTTTCAGGAAAAAAACACAGAAGAAAACATCCAAAAACACATTAACTCTTGTAATTTCTCCCGTCGACTATACACCCATGACATCAGACTGGTTTTAGGACATGTAGAAAAAAATTATTAACAACCTTTTCTTTCCCACCTTTTAAGGCAACTCATGACAAAAACATTGATATATTATTTTCATACTTTTTTCATTATTATTGGTCAATTTTAGTCAAATATACAAAATTATGGCCTCATTTCAAGAGAGAAAAAAGTAATAAAACCTGAATATTTTTTCAAAAGTTATAGTGAAATAATACATTCTTGATGGGAATGCACAAAGTAGGTTATGTCAACTTTTAGTGAAACTTATGTTTTTAAAACATTGTACATTTTTAGATGTCCAAAAAAACAGTCTGATGTCATGGGGTCCTTTTTGACCCCTGAGGACCATGGGTGCTATAAAAATTTATAAAACACGTAAAAATGTATGAAGAAAGTTGAAATTTATTTTGTCTATAAAGGATACAGAGGGGCACATATGCTGAAAATCTCAAGCAATTCTATGAAAGTTTACCTATATTAATCTTTTTCTTCTCATGTGGCGCTGTGTGTGTGTGTGTGTGTGTGTGTGTCTGTGTGTGTGTGTGTGTGTGTGTGCCAGAGATTAGTGCAGTATGTATAAGGCTCTGGGTCCTGCTGCTCTATAATCCTCTGTGGTCACTTCAGGAGAACCAGCACAGTTTAGGAGACTCTCTATATTTCTCCATATACTCCTATGAGACATTGCATCTGTTTCCTGACTTTCACCTCATTATCATATTTTTCTCTATATAGTTTAATTTATCTATTCCTTTACATACTACAGGGCTAATAGCTAACTAACACTTAATTAATAGTTGTATTACTGTCAACAATAAAATGATAATTTATAATAATCCGTAATTATTCAAATAAATAATTAAAAAAATATAAATTTCAATAATGAATAATTAAAAAATAATTAATTTCAATAATAAATAATTAAAAAATTGTTAGTTTCAATAAAAAATAATTTAAGAATAATTAGTTTCAATAATATATAATTTAAAAATGATTAATTTTAATAATAAATCATTTTAGAATATATAATTTCGATGATAACTAATTAAAATGATTCATTCAAATGATTATTTTAAAATAATTAATTTCAATAATAAATAATTAAAAAAATATTAATGTCAATAATAAATAATTTTAAAATTATTAATTTCAATAATAAATCATTTAAAAATGATTAATTCCAATAATAGAGGATTTAGAAATAATTAAATTAAATAATAAATAATTTTAAAAGTGATTTATGTGTACTCAACTACGTAACATCTTTAAAAAATGGCTTACATATACAGCAGAGGGCAGCAGAGTGTTATGCTCTGCTGTAATACTCAAACCCCACCACCAGGTGTCAGCCTTGAGCCTTGTTTCTAGAGACCTCCATTCGTTTTAGTAGCAGAAACATTTGTATGGTTTTTATACAGCGCACTAAGCAGAAAAAAGGACTGAAGTGGATGCAGAGACACTGAAAAACCTGATTCCAACAACTGATTGCACAACCAGCGACTCTCCAGCAGGATTCTCCTCTTGACCTGCAGGCTGACCTTTCTATGGACATGGGGGAATTAAAAAAAAATTCCACTGAGAATCTATTAAGTAGAGAGGATGTAGAGTGATGAGATGACTTGCGATAAAGGATTTGAATCCACAGTGTCTGGGTTATATAATAGTATGTGCCTTAGCCCACTTATCCAGCTGGACACCCACCAGATTAGCAAATGGAAGCTTCAGTACAGCATGTTTGTTTTTTTTTCCTGTATTGTTTCCCGTCATATATTCAGCAGACGAGCAGGAAGCTCCACAGTCATTTAATCATGTTACTGTATGTAACAGTGACAATAGAGGATTATAGCGCTTTAACATCATGTACGAATAAAAATAGACACTGTATGCAGGAGAGAATAAAGGAAAAAGAGAAATAGTTTTTATCTTGCTCAGTGAAAAAAAACCCTCTTCAATTAAAAAAACCAATCAATCAATCAATCAATCAATCAATCAATCAATCAATCAATCAATCAATCAATCAATCAATCAATCAATCAATCATCAAACTTTATCTGTATAGCGCTTTTCATACAAGAGACATGTAACACAAAGTGCTTCACATAAAAAGGAAATAATAATAATAATAATAAGCAGAGAGGAAACACTGGAGAGGGGTTAGAAATTAATTAGATAAAATAAATAAAAATAAAGTAAGGTAAGATAAAATAAAATAAAAATCAAACGTAAATAATAATAATAATAATAATTAGGTAAGATAAAATAAATAAAAACAAAAGTAAATAATAATAATAATAAGCAGTGAGGAAACACAGGAGGCAGGTTAGAAATTAATTAGATAAAATAAATAAAAATAAGGTAAGGTAAGATCAAATAAAATAAAAAAAGTAAATAATAATAATAATAATAATAATAATAATAATAATAATAAGGTACACAGGAGGCAGCTTAGAAATTAATTAGATGAAATAAATAAAAAATAAAGTAAGGGAAGATAAACAAATAATAATTAAAAAGTGTAAATAATAACAATAAAAAGTAAAAGAGCTATATAAAAAAGAAGGAAATAAAAAATTAATAATTAAAAAGTAGAGCATGATACATATATATATAGATAGATAGATAGATAGATAGATAGATAGATAGATAGATAGATAGATAGATAGATAGATAGATAGATAGATAGATAGATAGATATAAACTAACTTATAATTCAATATAAATCTTTCAAGAACTGAAGCAACGTATAATTACTTCATTTTTTTTTGTAAAAATCAAATTTGATACTGCAGGTATTTATGAAAACTTTTCTGTTAATCCCTCAACCAATATTTTAGCACATTTCATGATGCATTAATATTTTGCCTACCACAAATATACAGCTGTGATTTGATTACATTATTTTATTTAACAAAGGTGTCTGCTTTATTTGATATATTTACACTTGTACTGGGGTGTATTTATATACAATCTGCTATATAAAGACAATAAGTTTGATGTCTATGTCCCACTTGACATTTACTTTTACTCATCATATATATATGTTTTTATATATAGGCCTACATATGTATATGTATAATAGACTAATAAATATTAGCAAATAAATAAATAGATAAAAGAGCAGATGTTGTAACACTAAGATGCATGAGCAGAAAAATATTTAAAAATGGTTTAAAAGTAAAAAAGCCAAATTAAAGCGATAAGTCTTCAGTTTCAGTGTGAACACAAAGCTTTTCAGCCATAAAACCCAAAACAGAGCAGCTGGGTGCGAATTTATGCTCCATCCCTCGACAACAGCAAGCAGAGCAGATGCCTGAAAGACGAGGATGGAAGATAGACGCCAACAGAAAAAAACCCAGCGCCGCTGCAGTAAACAACATGATGGACACGTTCCAACAGGCAGGATTTAGCATGCCATGCTATGCTAATAGCTCCGGTGTGGGTCAGGCCGAGCGTTCTGGCTCAGATGAAGCCTCCCCTGTGTGTGTGTGTGTGTGTGTGTGTGTGTGTGTGTGTGTGTGTGTTTGCATGCTTACATATGCACGTTGACACACAAACACAAATTTATTGCAAATGCTGTAAAGCGGTTCATGTGAGGCCGACAGAGTGGCCTACAAATGAAAGTCTGCAGACTCTCTGCAACCAGAATGTAAAAGAATGAGGGCAGCTCTGCAGACTTCATAATGTGATGATACACAGACAGAATCAGTGTAATCAAACAGGGCTGCTGCCAGAATCCCTCCGCTTTAAACATGGCTAATAACTCTACATATGTGTAGTATACGGAGCATATTTGACGTCATAAATATTAATTGTTCATCCCTTCGTTCACTCTTTATCCACATACTTGATCCACACGCATCCAACAATGCTGTCTGACAACATGTGCTGATCTCTCCACACTGCAACAAAGGTGTGTCTAAAAACCAGATAAAAACACTAAATCTGAGGGAAATGATCTTGCTGCATGGACAGATTATTTTTCTTGACAAAATTTCTCAAATTAAGATGATTAAATCTAGAAATGAGTATGTTGTAAGCAATGTGTTTGTTTTGTCTGTTTTTATGTGTTTTTTTTGTTTTTTTTGTGTTTTTTTGTATTTTTTATGTGTGTTTTTGTGTGTTTTTTGTAATTTTTTATGTGTGTTTTTGTGTGTGTTTTTATGTGTGTTTTTCTGTGTGATTTGTGTGTGATTTTATGTCTATTTTTGGTAATTTTTTGTGTTTTTTGTAACTTTTTGTGTTTTTTATCTTATACAGTCTATGGTTTTCATGTGTATTTTCTGTAATTCTTTTGTGTTTTTTTGTAACTCTTTTTGTTTTTTAAGTGTTTTTTTTTTTAATAATTCTTTTGTGTTTTTTTTATGTGTGTTTATGGTTTTTATGTGTGTTTTTTGTATTTTTTTAATGTGTTTTTTTGTGTTCAAAATGTCGATCCAGTAAGTCAAAATGAAAATAATAATCAGGTCATATAGGTGAGGTTATGCTGAACTGTGCACTAAATCTGAAGGAAATGATCTGAAAAAGCTCACAATGTCAAAGAAGTTTTTAAACAATAAGATAATTACATAAGCACATAATAATATTACTAATAATTAAATAAGCACACGAAGCTTTGGTCAGTAGGTAAATTATATTCAAACAATATAATTAAGATACTATTGCTAGATATAAGAAGAAAATACTTGCTAAGCTTCATGTTTTTTGCAGTGTGATAAAAAAATGAATGCTGTGAGAGGAGCTGCAGGGAGGTGAGGTTAACTTGAGCCCAGATGAGTTGCAAAACCTCTGGGAACCTTCCAGAAAAAGCAAAACAGCCTCAGAACATTCTCAATAACAGATGTTTCTACTGGAACACTAACACCTATTGTACTGAATCGAACAAAAGCACTATTCACTATTTCAGCCAAAACACACCAAATAAATTGTTTTTAAAATCCTCTGTGTTCAGATTTTATGATGCAATTTTTGCAGTTTGAAATGGTAGCTTGTTTGCAATACAAGTGAAGAGAACAAGGAGTGGCATTTCACCCTTCACTCTCTAGTTCTTCCAAGATCCTATCTGCCCCGTTGTTGCTTCAAAAAACATAGCTGGGACATAGAAGACCAACACATTTAGCAGCTTTGCTCCAGGGACACACAGGCTTTTTGTTTTTTACACCGTATACCTAATTCAGACAGAGAGAGATAAGGTTCAACCCAATCCACTTTTTTAATTTAGCATGTTTATAGCAAACAAAGTGCTGCACAAGAAGATAAACACAGTAAATAGATAACACAATAAAAGCACAATAAAAAAGATAAGTAGACAATAAAATAGATGAAATACAATAAGATAAAAAAGAATACAAACAAAAATAAATAAAATGCACTGCCCGCACATAATGAAATATGCATGTATACACATAAAATCATAAAAAAAAATCATAAAATCAACATGCTACGTGGTGTTAAAAGCCAAAGAGAAGAGGTGGTTTTAAGGTTAACCCTTGAGGCACCTTTGGGACCAAACGTGTAAATTCTGTTTATTTTATGTTTTTTATTCTCAATATATCAGTCAGTTTAAAGACTAACTGTATGAAACTTGGCCAGGGTTTGTTTTTTATCATAATTTTAAAAATTCCCAAATTCCTCTTTTGCAAGGTGTATAGAAAAGGAGATACGCATAACACTCACACTTTGACCCTTAGGGCCCGTTTTGGTCCCATTGACTCCCATTATAAACACATATTTTTGATACACTGTAATCCTGACATAATATAATGCTTTTCCCATGAATACCTAATAAATCTATTATACCACAGAGGTCCAGTCCTCGTAAGCCGGCGGCCCGGGTTCGAATCCGGTTCGGAGCCCTTTCCTGCATGTCTTCCCCTCTGTCTCCCCCTTTAACTCTCAATATCTCTCCTGTCAATAAAGCTACAAAATGCCCAAAAAATATTTAAAAAAAAACAACTTCTACTCAGAGGTATGATTATCCCAAGGTTATTACATTAGAAAACCTGCAGGTTGCTTCTCAGTGCATTTAACATGTAAAATGATAATCTAAAAACATGGCATAATGCATTTAAACCAATCCAACCATTACCATAGTGCATGGGTCTCAAACTCGTGGCCCGCGGACCAATTGTGGCCCTTGTGATGATATTTTGTGGCCCCCACTTTGATATGAAAGTTTAATGTGAGTTTTATATGAATGGCACTTTACCGTGTTGTGTGTGGAAGGTCCCTTTAATTACTTTTTTTGGTAATTTTGTGTCTTTTTTTAATAATTGTGTGTCTTTCTTTGGTAATTCTGTCTTTTTTTGGTCATTTTGTTTCTTTTTTCAGTAATTTAGTTTTTTTTTTGTAATTTTGTGTCTTTTTTGTGTCTTTTTTGGTAATTTTGCATTTTTTGGTCACTTTGTGTCTTTTTTTGTAATTTTGTGTCTTTTTTGGTCATTTTTTGTGTCTTTTTTTTTGCAATTTTGTGTCTTTTTTTAGTCATTTTGTGTCTTTTTTTGGTAATTTTGATACTGCCTCCAGCGGCCCCCAGGTAATTTGAGTTTGAGACCCCTGCCTTATTGGATCCAAGTTGTATCTCAGAGGTGAACATAAAAACATTTTGAGAATGACACCAGTAGCGGAGACAGAATTAAAGAAACAAAGAAGGATGAAA
Organism: Centropristis striata; assembly: GCF_030273125.1. NCBI lineage: Eukaryota > Metazoa > Chordata > Actinopteri > Perciformes > Serranidae > Centropristis > Centropristis striata. The sequence goes on along the minus strand of NC_081517.1, from coordinate 7,980,535 downwards.
GCCATGTACAAAATATTATATATTACGTCATGAAACATATATCGGACCTGAACTTAGATCAAAACCCCAGACTAGGGTTGTCAAAAGTATCGACACTCAAAAAAGTATCGATACTAAAACGTTGTATCTGGATACGATACTCATTTCCAGAAGTATCGAGTATCTGAAGCTTGTTATTATCATAGTTGCAGTTTCTTTTTGCACACCTGTTTTTTATTAAAAATATTTAACCTGTAGTTCTGTTAATTTTTTAATTTTTTTTTTTTTTTATTAATTCAAACAACACACAACATAAGTCACCAATGGACAAACACAGCAAAAAAGAAAAAAAAAGAAAGAAAAAGAACAATAACAAAATCACAAAACCAAAATAAATAAATAAGAACTTTAACACATTAAATAACATTAAAACTAAAACCAGACACAAACATAATTACAACATAATACATCACACTATTCTGTTCTGTTAATTTTTACATCTTGAATTTTTCTTGTTAATAAAAATATCTCTGGTAAATTTTGGGGTCTTTGTTTTCGTCCTTGTGGTATCGAAAATGGTATCGAGTATCGAATATCGAGTTGAACATTTTAATATCGTGACCCTACCCCATACAGAACAGTTCATGTAGGGAAAAGGTGCTGGTGCAATCAGAATCCGGCATCATTTTACAGACTGAAACCACATATGGCCGTCTGGATTGTCCCACATTCCCAAAAGGAGGATAAAGCCTTTTGCATCTGTCCAGAATTTATTTATTTATGCATTTTCATGTGACCTAAAAGTTAGTTTTCTCTGAGGTCCTGGAGGTCCTATGGATTAGAGATTCTCTGCAAAAACAGGATAAAGGGATAGAAAGTCCCAGAATGGTTGGGACTGCGTGTTCTTTATCTCCATCCGTGACGATCGGACACAACTGTTGCTGCTGAGAGCGTCTCCGTGGTAATGGTCCATCAACTAACCCAATTTAAATCTGTTGACTACAGCTGCTCCTGTTTGTTGTTGTCATTGCTTTTGTTGCATTGTTTGCAAAAACTGATGAAGATTCTGTAACTTTATATTTGTACAAAGACTGTAAGAAACCTCTATCTATCTCAATATCAATTCAGTGTGTCGCATTTCAAACTTTAAAGATTTATATTTTTTCCACTTTTTTCTGCATAAACCCCTTAAACAACTTCCGCCCTGCTCAAAAAATACCAAATGTTTACATTTTTTGGGCATTTTAACCCTTTAAATGCCAGTCTGATTGCATGGTGTCACTGATGTTTTTTATGGAGAAAAAACCCCCACAAAAATGTAGTTGTTTTCCATATAAAAAATACTTTTTGGCTGATAATTTTGAGATTTATCCCCAAAAAGTTGAAAAAACAAAAGATATACATATCATTAATATTTTTATAGCGTTTTTCGGAAGTGGACATGTCTTGTCATGAAGGGGTTTTTACATCTTAAATCCGACACAAAACAAAAACTAAAAATGCATCAACGTCTATTTTGTTGCTAATCTTTGACATATCCAAGGCTGTTATTTTAAAAAAATGCCCTAGACAAAAAATATTTATGGGCAATAACTACATTTTTGTGTGTTTTTTCTTTGAAAAACAGTGACATCATGTAATCAAACTGGCATTTAAAGGGTTAAAATCCCCAAACTCTTTGAATGTTTGGTAGTTTTGAGCAAGGCAGAAGTTGTTTAAGAGGTTTATGTAAAAAAAAAATAGAAAAAAATATCAATCTGTAAAGTTTTTATAGCATTTTTTTTGGACATTTTCAGCCCGAAGGGTCTGAAAGGGTAGTAAATTTGTACACAGTGTATTATTATTATAGACCCATTAGAAAAATTGAAATTGGAATTACAAAATATATCAAGAAAAAAAAAAAGTCTTTCAAAAATCATGTCATATGCAGTATCACAACCAAAATTATTGGTGACGGGACCTTTAGCAGTTCTTAATCTGACAAATTGATTCTCCCATTGTACTAGGCATTGTATATGATGTCTGTTAATAAAGAAAACTAAAAGGAACATACCAACGTGCTCTTTGATTCGTTCTCCTCATCCAAGAGGCAGTAGTATCATCTACTACAGTTTCAAGAAATACCTTTTTGGCTTGTTCATGAGTTCATTTTTCTATTAAATTTCAGTAGTACTTGTACAAGAAGAAAATCATTTTGAACATGTTTTATTCACTGCCTTTTTATTGACACTTGCATGCTTTGTGGAAACATATCCATAACATACTCTGCAAAAAAGAGTTGTATTTTTTGGCCTAAAACAGTGATTTAAGTTGGTAAAACTTGGAAATATAAATTGCTCAAAAACAAGTTAGTGAGTTGTTGTTACTTATATCTTTAAGTTGGGGTTCACAACAAGGGACAATAGTTCTGATAACTCTTATTTCTTTGCTGTGAAATGCGGGAAAAATGTGAAATTCATTAGCGAAAGCTAGCGGCTAACTAATGCTAGCGGCTAACTGATGCTAGCGGCGCTGCTTGTTACAGCTACAAGAGAAGCCATTAGCGTATCAATGCTAACTCAAAATTGTGGTCGCAACATTAGCTGACATTTCACAGCGGCGTTACAATCGTGCCAAGTTGAGAGTTGAGCAGACTCAAAAACAAAACTTAAAATATTTAGTTTAATTGTCCAACTTAAAATTTTATCGAAGTTTGTTGCCTTGAAATTTTGAGTTCACTCAACTTTTCTTTTTTTGCAGTGTAAACCTATCCATATATCCTGATCTTTCTGATTGTGATTTACAATCTGTGGGAGTAAAGGGTCTAACGGAGCAGGTTTTAGTTTGTTGTTGTTGCAAAATCTGAAATTAAATAACGACCAAAATTGTGTGGATTAAATCAGACCTGGTTCAAAAGTAGATTTTTCAGCCACATCAAGTTGAAGATATTGTGATATGCTCTTTACTTGCTGGTAGTTGTTATCTATTACTCTAAAAGCCAGTCTAAACCAGTCAGTCTAAACTCACAAAGCTGGCAGCCAAACTATGAGTCAGATTCAGAATCTAGTTCCTGGAATACAAAGAATGATAAATGGACTTTAGATACCGGATACAGGAAAAAACACTTGAAAGGAGTGTTCAGATCTTTAAGTCAAATTAGCAATACCACACTGTAAAGATATTAAAATTCTTAGAATATCAGAGCAGGCAGTTTATTTAGGTGTCATTATTTTTAAAATTTCATGATCTTTTTTCAGTTATTCATTATCCAAAATGGCATTGATCGAGAGGCGAGGTACACCCTGGACAGGACGCCAGACTTTTGCATTAAAGAAAATGCGAATTACGGACGTTTATTAACTGGTTTAGATCAAATAAACAAAGCTGTGCATTATGTGCATTTTTGAAAGTTTTTATCAATTTATAAAAAAAACTAATTTTTAAGGCATTTTTCAACATAGACAAAAACAACAAAAAACAACACACTGTGGCCACAAAAAAAAAAAAAAAATCCAACTACTTAGTATGTAATAAAGAGAATACAATGAAAATGCTCTGTCCCATTACAAGTGACAGTGATGTATCAAATACACATCTGGCTATCCCAGCTATTAACAACTTAGGCCTTTTAACAGCCTGTCATTAACAACTTATCCTGCTGCTGGAGAGAGAGACAACAGCAGGCTTTATGTTTGACTCTTTTTGGGAAAATCCTGCATTTGCACATTTTTTATTGGTGCAAAAGTTGATATGAAAACACCAAAAACAACACAGCAATGTGATACACTATTGCCCAACCTTAATTCTCTAAGACCTGCCAGATGCTTTGTTAAATAAATGACTTAACAATAACAGCATGTTGTTTTCTTACATGAAACTTCCCTTCACTCCCGTAGGAAAAATGCTCTTTTTAGCTGATCTCTTGCTCCTAAAGGGTCCCTTAGGAGAAGTCATTCATAAACAAATGATCACAGAATGATAGGAATATGAGAAGCTCAAACTGATCTCAGAGAAGAGATTGAACAACACATGAGCAACTTATTTTTTCTACGGGCTAGACTGATGTAACCTGAGTCGACTGTAAAAACACACGGATGCTTAATATGCACACTCAATTGTAACTTACTTGTTTCTGTGAATGAGCTGATTCATGAGGCCTGTTTTGCATTTGATAAGCATTCATTTAACTGGTAAATTAGCACGTTGGTCACCATGAGTCTTAGCTTAAACTGATTATATTTTTACTGAATAGTATGGAGGCCCTGAGAGCTCAAAATGCTGCAACTTAAAAAAACACCTGCAAATACACAAAACACAAGCAGATTGAGAAAACATCTTCATCAATTTGACAACACAAGCGCAGCATTTAGAAAACGAGCTACACAGACCATAACACAACAGAAGTGTCTCCATAGGACACTTAAAAGTGATGCACACGTCTGGAAACGCATGATATTATCACATTATTTCAAGATAATGATAATTTTGCGTTATGACGTGAATTTTTTGTTATGATAATAATAATAATGATAAGAAGAAGAAGAAGAAGATTGACATTATCACGTTATTTCAAGATAATGATAATTTCGCATTATAACATTATGACATTTTTCATTTTTTTTCAACAATTTTTATTGATTTTAACAGTGATTAACAAACAGACTATTAATAATAATAAGATTGATATCATCACGTTATTTCAAGATAATGGTAATTTCACGTTATGATGTGAACACTTGTGTTGCAAAATTGATGAAGATGTCTTCTTAATTTGCTTGTGTTTTGTGTATTTGCATGTGTTTTCTTTTTACAGCGATGTGAGCTCTCCGGGCCACCGTAGATTCTGAGTGAAACATTCATTTACACTTGACTGTTTGTCAGAAGAAAAAGCCATCCGGTGCCTGAAATGTACTCTGCGTAGGCTGTCATCTGTCTAAGTAATGTGCGTCTAACTGACCGTCTTGTCCTCTCACTCCTTTAAACTCTAATCTCCCTTTATGTTGCAATCAGTCTCCTCTCTCCTTCTGTATGACATCCATCCATCTCTCATCCCAGCCCTCCCTCCCTTCCTTCAGTTTCCCATCGTTTGCTCCATCTGTCGTTTAGTGTATGGATGACTCATCTGAGTAGTGAGAACTCGAAGGTATCAACAGAAAAACAGAGGAAAAAGAAAAACCATGCAAGACTTTCTCATTCATTTCTGACTAAATGGAATCTTGATTCCAGACATACAACTATAAGTAGACATAACCATAACCTGTGTATTAAATATTCCATTGGTAATAAGTCAAATATCACTTTGTGCCAGTTTTTAAGCAGTCGTTAAGCCTTTCTCTTGCAAATGCACATCGAAGTTCGTTGATGGAAACAACTATTCACTCCTACGGGCAATTTTAGAGCCACCAATTTAACCTAACCTGCATGTCTAAAAAAGCCCGGACCCTCCTGCTGTGAGCCAACAGTGCTACTAACCCCTGCACCCGCATATAATACCCTCGACAATGTTACAGCATATTGTAATTCATGCCGTGTAACTGGCTGATATATTTTTTTCTAGAAAAAAAAAAAAAATGTTAGAATTCATTACCTCTCTCTAAAATTACCTGCACTGTAAAAATGTTTGTATAAATTACAGTAAATCACACTTAAATTACATCAGAAATAGGGCGTAAAATTAAAATTGTATATCACCAGTAGCAGAAAACTTTTACTTTTACTGTCATAAACTGTAGGAAACACACAGTTTTGCTGTAAAAATATAACATTTTCATGTAAAGTTACAATGATGTCACAATGACACAATTACCCTAAAAATAATGGGAATATTAAGTCTAAATTGCAGTTTTTGTTGATTTTTACATTTAAATTTACAATATAAAACCCACTCACTGTATTTTTTACGGTGAGGTTCTGGCGACCACAGCTGCCGGTATTTTACCGTAAATTAAGCAGATTATTTTTTACAGTGTGTGATTGGACAAAAGTCTCTGGTCTCAGGCTAGATTTTTGCAAAAAACAAATGGTTTATACCCAGCTTAAGGTTTTTAATTTTACTTACGTAAATCTGCATTGTAAATCACACTTAAATTCCATCAGAAATAAGGCGTAAAATTAAAAATTGTATATCACCGTAGTAGACACTTTTAATTACCATAAATCGAAGAATAGCACAAAACTTTAACTTTTACTGTCATAAACTAGTTAGTTTGCCTCTCTCAACGGCACCGTTGAGAAAAAAAGACACAAAATTACTAAGAAAAAATTACTTAAAAAAGACACAAAATGACCAAAAGAAGACACAAATTACCCCAAAATACTAGCCTGGGTATACCCAGACTGCCTTGCGCGCTCAAATTTAATTTCGAACTGCGGCGGAGTCTGGAAACTAGGGCCGTTTCTTAGCCCTGTTTTAGGGATCCAATCACAGAGCGAGGAGGGATGGCAAGACGATGACGCGTACTACTCGGCACTTGGAAGCTTGTAGTTTTCCGGATCCAACATGTCTGCAGCAGACGCGAAACTCTCTTTAGCTGTAGATGGTGTTTTAAATAGTTTAGAGCGAAAGTTGAAAGGCGAAAGGTCTCTCGGCGGCTCCGCTGAGATCACCGGCGTTATGGTAGCGGGGCTATTAGCGCCGTTAGCGGCTAATAGCTAATAGCCGCTAACGGCTAATAGCCCCGCGGAGCCCCTGTGCATTAATTTTTGACAAATTGGACTTTTGATTTCAGACATACAACTATAAGTAGACATAACCAAGCTCCTCAGTATTCTCACCAACAACTCTAGATGTTCCAGTCTGTGACAGCTGTTGCTGTAGCAGTCTCCACTGCTGATTATATCTCCAACAATAGTCGTGGTGTCTGGAAAAGTCCAGCTGCAGGGCACTGATAAGCTACAGTCCATTGTCTTTGAAGTGTTTTTTCTTTTCTTTGGACATGCACAGGTTGGTAGCAGCTGCAGTGGTGGAACACTGGGACAATTCGGTCTGTGTATCTTTTGGTCATTGGAATTGTCGTTCACAAAAGGATATTTAAAAAAACAAAATACGAGTGGTAAAAATACAAGGCTTTTTACTTCATCACGGTCAGTAAGGGATCAACAGATAGAAAAAGATGTATTTGATTTTCATTTTCTAGTTATAATAAAAAAATTTTTTTATCATATTCTGCGACCGGAAGTTGTCAATTACAAAATAAAAGTGCGGATGTTTGTCACTCAAAACGTAACTTTGTTTGATTATCTAAGTCTTATTATGAAAACTGAAAAAGGAAGTCCAGAGTCAGAAACAGGGACCGCTCCCTTTCAAAGTAAGAGTCTCAGCGTCTGAAGTAAAATAATAAAAAGTTGAAGCTCATACATGCTCTGTCCTAAACTGAACCACAGTGAACAGTGATTTGCATTATAAAGGTTTTTTTTTATCTAACTCCACCAGTTTAGATACTTTTTTATTAAAAATCGCTGAATTTTCACATTTACTGTCCAAATAGTGAGAAGAGATTCAGTGTGGTGAGGCAGCAGCCAGATGAGCCTCATCATGGATCAATGACTCTCTAACTGTGCTGCCATGCTGCAGTGACACCGTACTGCTGTCTCTCTGTATGTCAGGGGTGGTCAACCTGTGGCTCCAGAGCCTCATGTGGCTCTTTAGGCCGCCTGCAGGGGCTCCCCGTGGCTGAGCCCAAAAAAATTATATATATTTTTTTTCATTAAAATGTTCATTTATCAATGGTGTAGACCAAAAACTATTTGTATTCTTCAACTGTAAAATTGTATAGCCTTTTTACAGCATATTAAAAAGGTTTGAAATTTAAGTCAACTAAAATGTGCCCGGCACCTTAATCTTTAAGTTTTGCCAGATTTGAGTTTAGTTTTGAGTTCCCCTAGATCAGGGGTCAGCAACCTTTACTAACAGAATAGCCATTGTTGGCCAAAATAAGAGAAAAACAGTCCGAATGGAGCCGCACACCTTATTTTCCAACATTAATAATAAGTCATAATGAGCATTCAAGTGCAAATTAGAGGCTGGAAACTGAAGAAATATCTCAGGAGATATGGAATTGAAAGCTAGCCTAGCAAGGGAAACTCAAAACCAGACTGTAGCCTGTAGACTTTTATAAGCTATGAAGCACATTGTAGTTGACAAAAAAAAGTTACAACATTTTTACTGCCTTATATCATCTACACATTTTTACAATTGAAGAATATAAATTACTTTGGGCCTACACCAGTGATAAATTTAATTAAAAATGTAAAGGAATAAACGTTGTCACAACCACAGGGAGCCACTTCAGATGGCTTGAAGAGCCTCATGTGGCTCCGGAGTCGCAGGTTGCAGACTCCTGCCCTAGATAAACTAGCTTTCAAAATCATATTAATAAATGCTCAGTATGACTATTAATAATGTTGGTAGGCTTATTTAGACTTATTAGGCTGTTTAATTTTCATTTTAGGCTCAATGTAAGGTTTGCGGCTCCATTCCGCAATTTTCTCTCTTTCTTTGGCCAACAGTGGCTCTTTAGTCAGTAAAGGTTACCGACCTGCTGTATGTCATTATTAAAATATTCAAACACTTTTGCTATATGAACTAAATTTCTGTAGTCTAGCTTATGTATATAATGTACAGTGTTTCTTGTGCTGAGCAATAATAAAACAGTTGTGAAAAGGCACTAAGTGAGGCAGCAGTTCTCCTGCCTCACGGTAGGGGGCGCTCATGATCCCAGTGATTCTTCTTGTGACTCCTTGGCTGCAGAATAAGTGACAACAAGCTAAAGTCTACAGTTGGCAAGTCAAGTGCAGCCATCCTAGACTCATAGACTTCATTTATAAGCAAAGGTAAGGCCATAATAAAATTTTTTAAATTTTATTAAATGTGCTTTTTCTGCGCAAGAAAGCTGATATGAGATTTTAAACATAAGCTGTTAACTGCTGCCAATCAAATGGTGAATAAGCTACTCTGTAGGGTTCAAATGTTGTAAACCTGAAAGTGAAAAAGGAACCATGCTCCTCGCAGCACAGCCACAGTTGATAATGTAGATAACATTGTGGTTTGAGTCAGGAAATTATGTTTGTGGATTTTGAACGATATGACTAACAGCGATAATAGCAAGAACAGGAAGTGTAGAATCAGCACACATGAAAGTAAAATAAACCAACATTTAAAAAAGCAAACATCAAAAGACTCAACTGTTACAGCAGATCTCTTCAGGTGGAGTCCATATGAAAACACACATTCAGACATTTCTACACACCATTACGTTGGGGTTACACGGTAACCCTGGTTCTCTGAGTATAGAGAATATCTCTCCACAACATATATTCTAAATATGAGGCTGTGGGTGGTGTTTGTGGATCATCTGTGCATCCTACTGTGCCCAAACTATAACTCTGACAGCTTTACCACACCAATGTGAGGGAGAAGACACATTTTCCTACGTTTCTATGTATAAATTATTTCTGCAGCGTGGTATCTGCAGCCTCGAGCGCAGTTTCCAAATAAATTTTTTGACAAATTCTTCTCTCCCTCTGCACTCTAGCGATGATGTCATCCAATCTAGCCACTCACATTGTAACATTGGGTGGATATTTTGACGTGTTTTTGCAGAAAAATTTGAAAACCGTTTGCCGAAACCCTTAGAAAAGTCATAGCACACTTGTCATGGCCGAGCCGGTCGATTTTTTAGTGTACGTGCGACCAAAACTCAGAGAGGAGTAGTCGACCGGAAAAAAAAAACATGGAAGAAACGGAAGTCTATCTATCTATTAACAATCTATCTATTGTATTGTATTGTTATTAATTCTGTGTATTTTATTGCTGTTTCTTTTCTATCTTTTTTGTATGGTGTCCTTGAGTGCCAAGAAAGGCACCGCCAAATAAAATGTATTATTATTATTATTATTATCAAGAATAAAATCAAGGATTAAGCCCGGTGAATAATATATAGTGTGCTCTTTCAAGCACACATGACATCTTCAAGGCACCCAACAGAGTATATATGCTGAGACGTATGAGGTTTCTGGTGATCTTCCACTTAAACTTACCATGTTTTTTATTTACATTCAAGCTTGCGTCTTATTTAATTTTATTGTGGTATATAGTGGACTCTCATTTATAAAGGACAGTCATTTCTGCCCTGTTCACTTAAATGTTCCCGCAGACTCCTTGCACCATGTGCTTACATGGTCCTATAGGGGGTCAAAGGTCAGGATGAGAAATCAGTCTGAGAGGCTGTAGCTCAGATGATCTACTGATGATAAGAGATTATTGTCTCTCACTCTGAACACTCATTCTAACTCTCATTTAGAATTAAATTCCCTTTTCTGCTTTTGCTTTTTCTTACTCGTACACAGTCTTTCTCTTTTATTCAGCCGGACTGAGCCTCAGAAATGGGTTTGTTCCGTCAGCCATTGAGAAATCTAATTAGGTATTCATCCCATCGCTCTTAACATGATCTTGACTTGAAATGAAAAAATAATCCTATCCACTCTACCAGAATATTGTCAGGAACGTATCGTTCGTACCCCTGCATTCCTCATTACTGCATGCTTGTAAAATCTTAGATCCACAAATTGTAGTTTTGTGTGCTGTTATTCTTATCATTCTGGATTACCAAATGCATCTTAAATATATATTTTTAAAAACAGCTACATTAATGTACTTGGAGGTGTCATATTCTCACATTCTCTTTCCAAAAAAAGATGGCATGCTGTGAAATTTTGATAGAATCTTAGCCGAACGGTGTCCGATTTGGGATACAGTTACGCTACATATCGCTTCTAGTGGTCAACAGCTCCACAGGGTACCTTTTAATCAAATAATAGTTTCATATCCTGCTACGCTTTGACGCCACAGTGGCTCTCACTTCCCCTAATGTTCACAAAGCCATTTAAACTTATTTTAGCAGAGAGCCACCCTCTCTTCACTTCAGAGATTCAGGACGTTCATTCATTCATTGATTAACAAGCAGCTTGTGAGATACACACTTCAGCAAAACACATTAACAATGCCGCATAGACAAAGAAGAACACCCAGCGCAAAGACACTTGGAGTAAATGCTATATGCCCAGTTCAGGGTCCTACCTGTCCAAAGACTGAGTCGACGATGGGTCGCAGCTTTCTTCTGTCTCCCTCTTGCAGCCAGACGTCGTCAGGGTCTCCCACGGGGGAAGATAGACTCAGGGTCTTGGTCTTTTGCTTTGGAGGCCTCTTTATGCTGGCTGAACTCCAGCGCCTTAATGATTCGATCTTCTTCTTGATGGAACCCTGGAGAATGGAACCAAGAGAACATGAAATAGGATAGCTGTCTCATAAGCAAATGAACTGAGCAGTAAAGCATAACTTCATTAAGAAAAAGGGAAGTCCAGGACCTGCACCAGTCCAGATCAAGTCAAGACTTTGTCAAGAGCAAATTGAGTTCCAGTCAAGACCATGGAAGGACCAAGAACTTAGAAAGGACAGAAATGATCCATCTATATCGTCTTACATTAATGTAATGCACATAGACTGTATATAAATAATGGACGTAGTGACCATGACGTCTGGTTGGTTTGTGGCCCATTTGAGGCCCACACGCCTCTCTACACCTCAACCTGATTGAGAGAAGTCGCTGCTAATTCATGTTAGCATTAACTGGAGCATTAATGGGGGTGTTCATTTTGGCAAAAAACTAAATCAAAATGTATGTTATTTACCTCAGAAAACTGAGCAGCGACTCCTTGGAGTGTCTGTTAGTCCAACCAAATGCTGAACAAGACATTTTTACTGAACAAAACGTTCAAATAAACTGTCATTTAGTGAAAATACAGTGAAAGGGTCAAAGTTATGAGACCAAACCGCTAAACTTCCTTTTTTATATCTATATAACGTTATATATAACTTTTTTTGACACGTTGCCGTGGGTACACATTGTTCTGCTTCTCTTTTGATGATGGCTCGCCTTGTTAGTGACCTGTCAATCAAAGGTAGCCCCGCCTCAAATCATACGAATCTTTATCTTCTATTTTCTTCTAAATGGGGCCATTATTTACACTATTAACATCAAATTGTCTAGAAGAAGATTTTTTACTAGCGATTGAGACCATAGTGTTGTCCTAAAAAATTTCTCCGAGGTAATAAATCAAGTGAGAAGTTTTCTCATTTTGCATTGAAATGAATGGACCGAAATGTTTTTGCAGCCACATTTAGCACCCCCTGCTGGAATTTTTTGGAAGAACACAGGTTACGGCACTTCCTGGTTTGCCTCCCTGCTCACACCCGGAGGTTGCCGCCTGGTAACGCATCATGTTGGTAGAATCAGCCAATCAAGAAATGTTCCTTACAACTGATCCTGAATCAGCAGCAAGGAACAACTTGACCAAAAACCAAAACAAGACACATTCAAAGGAGACACAAGACTGAGACTACACACACACACACAAATATATCATTGCACACTTATTATATATCATTGGTTGACTTCCCTGAAAGAACATTATCAGAATAAGGTTGAGGCACAGGAGGTACATATACATATTTAACACAACCTTATTAATGCACCAGCTCAAAGAAAAAACATTAAGTTGATGGGAATTGCAAGTTTGTCTTGCACACATAGCATTGCGTTCAATTATTTTATGTTTAAATTAAAAATAAAAGGTGAAACAATAATTCAGCTTGTACAAAAGACATAAAGTGAATAGTGTATCCATGCCAACCAGCCCTCTGAGATGAACATTATATCACATTCAGTTTGTGGCAGAATTTAGGACACAGCAGAATCATTTTTTGGCTCGTTCATCCACTGACCTTCTTCATCAACTTCCCCTCTGGAACCTCCACGGATGATACGCTTTTTGCGTCAGTCATCTTCGCAGCCCAGCTTGCATACACAGAGACGTCCTCTTTCTCTCTGTCTCTCCCCCTGTCACGCTCTAGTCCACTCCTCCTCTTTATCTGTCTCTAGAGCATCTGACACTGGTTGATAATCTGAGGCATATCTCCCACTGTTGATGCTCCTCCTTCTCTCATCCCTCCTCTTCTATCTGCATCCATCACTCACTTTTTCATCCGTCAGCTTCTATTGTTAATTCATGTGTTTTTCCCGCTCTTGGGTAACTTCCTTATCCTTAAACTTTTAAATAGATATCACTAAATATTCGGCATATTCATGCCTGTTGCATGGACATCTTGTCTTTTTTGAGCCTGACTCTATTTTCTGTCCATGTAAGTGACATCTCCAATAATCCCGTGTTTATTTCCTCTCTGGGCTTGTCCTCAATCCTTTGCACTTTATAGTGCTTCCAATCGTATATTACACTCACCATATGGGCTCGAGCGGTGCACGTACAAGCAGTGTGCCTCCATGGTTGAAAAAACGTGCTAAACTGCCTTCAAAAATGGTGAAAACAAGAGGAAATGCCTTATTGGCTGCCCTTTACACGTGGATTGACGTGATTTATTGTCACTTAAATTAAGGTCACATTTGGATCAATACCACCTACAGTTAACGTTGTTTTGTAGAGTAGTTTAGCAGTTAAATACAGACCTCATTAAATGTAGACTGGCCTCAGAGGGGACAAGGTTTGTACACTGGAAACTAGTCTCTGCCAGAACGCTGCGTTACCGTTGTTATGGCAACCACTGCGCTAGGCATTCTGTCACTCATTGTATGAGGAAATTTAAGTTTTTAGTGAAAAATCTGCACTAAGCAGTTACGTAAAACAACACAAGTAACGTTACCGATGCGATGGAATGATTCAAACAACATTTAACTACGTGGTTCATCGATAATGCCCACCGCATATGGGATATATATATATATATATATATATATATCAACCATAAGCGACAATAAATGGAGGGGGTCGCAGCATCAGTGACAAATAAAACATAATGTGCATTCATTCAACATAGATTATGAAAGTAATATACATATTTCTCGCTATAAATGTTAATGTCAAAACACATTTCAATGCATAATCTATCTTAAAACGTTGTTTTCCCACTGCCATTCGGCGTTCCTGCAAGCAGAAAGCTGAAGAAACAGAGAAATGTTGATATGGAACGTATTTTGGCTCACGTTAAATGCATGGTGAACAAAACGTTGATATCGAACGTACTGAACGTCGACTATGGACGTGTCTGTGATTTGCAGAAAAGTCCATAGTGGATGTTTCATCCTGGCGACCGGGTTGAAAAATGACTGGGTGCCCTCTAGGGTGCCCCTTCATACAATAAATTATGATGATGTGCCCTCCGGAGCAAAAAAATACAATAACGTGCCTTAATGAGTGCCCTTTTAGTGGCCTTCTGGTACCTCCATGGTTGAAACGGTGTTGCTAAAGTGCCCTCTAGATGGTGAAAAAAGGAGGGAAAGTGTCTTATTGGCTGCCCTTTTCACATGAAAAAAAATGATTGAGTGCCCTCTTGACATCAAATTTGCATTTACATCGCAAATTTGCCACTTTAAATCTCTTAAATATGCAACTTTTTTTCTTGTAGATTTACCACTTTAATCTAGTAAATTTGCAACTTTTTTCTCTGTTAGAATTTGTCTCATTCTAACAGAGATTCTACCAGACTAACTGAATTTACCCTCGGGATAAATGAAGTAATTTTGATTTTGATTTTGATTTGATTTGATTTGATTTCTAGGGTGCCCTTTCATACAATAAATTATGATGATGTGCCCTCTTTAGCAAGAATATGGCAAACCGAAAAAACATGTTGTTGTTAGCTAAAGCTCTCTAGCTCTCTTTGGTAGCCGACGAACGGGCAAAGCGAAAGAGGCATTGCTTTCATGTAGCGCTGCTATGAAGAACAGCTTCGAGCTACTTAGATACAGTCAGAGTTGTTACTCTGACATCAGTGTGTGAGGTAAGTAATACAGCAAGCTTTCTTTAAAGTTGTAAAGATTAATTTACACCAATGATACATCAGGGTTTCCCATTAATTAACTAGAGTCTGCTACAAGCTACTTAAAGTATGTTTACACTATTCATATATACATAATTTGCCTTGTGTTGCTGTTGCTCAGCAGAGGTCAGAGGGCCAAACACACTATGCCATTCGGTAGCCGCGAGCCAGCTTTCAAAATAAAAGCACAGTGTGTTAACAGAATCCACCACAGAATTTACAAGAATACTATCAAAATAAAATGCCTGAAAAAAATCATAATCCATCCACCCATCCATTTTTCTTATCGCTTATTGCATATTTCCTTTTCACCTATCCGGGGCCGGGTCGCGGGGGCAGCAGGGTAAGCAACGTCCAGCTCCTCCTGGGGGACCCAGAGAATCATAAAAGAACCCTTATTCTCCTTTAGAAAATTCATTAAAATATGCAATGAGAATATGCAGTGTATCTGATGGAGGTATTAGAATGTGTGGGAAGCCACAAAATTTGGGATTTTATGGGGAAAAAAATCTCAATAGGGGCATGCCCCGGGACCCCCCTAGCCAGCTATTTTTTCACACTGGATGTCTACTCCATGTCCTAGAGGAAAGCATGTTGACAGCAACTAAAAATGACACAGTAGGATATCAAAGATTCTATAATAGAGTATCTCCCAACTGTGAAAATGTTATGTGAGGTTTTTGCTCTCATTTAGCTCTCAAAGTACACGCGATTGATGCATTTTACTTATAAATTTACACATTTTTCTCCCGGGGGGCCATGCCCCCAGACCCCCCTAGATGATTTGGTTTGGTTCAGTACCTTATCATTAATTACTTTGATCTGGATCTCCTTTAACTAAATGCTAATCATAATCAAGGATGGAGGACTATTTCATCATACATCATGCTTCATAGCTTTTTTCATACTGGTGGGGCCCCATGTTGTGCAGAATGTACCCTTTTTATTTTATTTTTTAACAAACAAAACCCTTCCTACATGCCCAACTGTGTATGATGACCTGGATGATACTTGAGAAGGTTACCTGGATTTAGGATGAACTTGCATTAATCTTTATTTTTTTAACCCTATAAAGCCAAATGTATCATATTTGATACACAAGTTTTTGAGACCTATGCATCATCAGTGTGATGTTTTTTTCCTAAAAAACCTGACGTGTATTGAAAAAAACAACAACTGAGCAACAAATTGCACAAAAATACAAGATATAGCAAAAATGATATGCAGGTTCCACTGGTGGATCAGTCATTGCTGCCGGAAAACTTCATATCAGCAGATGTATGATGTTGTGTTATATGGAAAAAAATATTTTGCATGTTTGAGGAAAATGTTAAAAGAAAGTAAAGCCTTAAAAGGTAAAAAATGTTGGGTTTTATATGTTTTTGTTAGTTCAAGAAAAACAAACTGTGAGCAACAAATTGCACAAAAAGAACTGATGTATCAAATATGATACAAATTAGAATCATATATCCCTATTGTTTTTTAATTATCTGTCAGCAGGTTCAATAAACACTCAAGTTTAAAAAAAAATAAATTCTGGCAATTATTTAATGGTTCAGGCTTTATAGGGTTAAGAAAAGGTGCGGCAGGACAGTTAGAGTTTCGGTAAAGTCTTTCAAGAACTTACTGTAAAAAAGGATTATCTATATCTGTCAAATGATCCACTGTATGAATTCCCAAAACAGAAACTAAATATAAGACAAAGAGAGGAGGGAAGGGCTCACTCAGCAGAGCAAGAGCTGACAGGAAGGCAGGTGGAGCAGGATTATATTCACAGATGTACTGAGGGTGCACTTAACAAACTTAACATTCATTGTTCTCTTGGTTTGAGCAATCTTCTTCATTCTCAGAAGACAAAAAATGAATTTAATGATGACTAGAATGGCATGCAGAGAGGACAGATCTCCACCAGTTATGATAATGATGAAACCATAAGTAATATGTAAGATGTGGTAAAGTGTTTTAATAAATAATTTGTGAATATTAGGCATGCGTTGACAGAAAAAAACGCCAGAATCAGTTCAAGAAGAGGAAGAAGACCATAGGGACAAAAATCCAAGTTCCCTTTTCCAAAAATGGATTAGTAGATACAGTAAATACATGTAAGAACAAAAAATCAGCTGACTAGAAAGAAATTGAAACAGCAATTTTTAAATAAGTAATTCCAGAAATTGCAAGGGCATTAACTGCCAAACAGCCAAATTCCACTTATACTTTATATACTTTATATAAATATACTATATTATACTTTATACCACTATACAAAACAGGGATCAATCATCATTTTACAAATTACAGACCGGAATGACAGTCAATATGGATTCAGAACCAACGGATCTAGCATTAATGGAACTCACAGAGGAAATAACAAATAACACTGTTGAGAGTAAATATTCAATACGTATTTTCATTGATTTAAAAAAAGCTTTTGACACTATACATCGCAACATATTAATAGATAAATTGGAACATTTGGTACCTGGGGAATAGGAATACAGTGGGTACAAAGTTATCTAAAAAAAAAAACCAAGGCAGCAGTTTGTTCCGATGGGTGATTATAAATCATCATTTCCAAACATTAATTGTGGTGTACCCCAGGGTTCAGTATTGGGACCTCAATTATTTGTAATCCATATCAATGATCTACGTTAAGTTTAAGGAAAAACCTTAACTTTGTTCTATTTGCCGACGACACTACCATATTATGTTCTGTAGAAGACTTGCAGCTGCTTTTGAGGGAGACTAAAATGATGATATTTGGAAATAAAAAAAGTATACACAAATGCAAATTATGTTTAATAACAAGAATATAGAAATGTTAAATGAAAATACATTTCTGGATGTAATACTTTATCACAAAATCAGCTGGAAACCTCACATAAGTCATATTCAATCAAAAATACTAAGGAGTAATGCAGTTTTTGGAAAAATCACAACTCTCTATTTAAGACCTTATTATTTTGACTCAGAATGTCAAGTCAAGTTAGAATTAGTATTGTTTTTTAATTTATTTAATTTTTTCTTGGCTGCCACAGCTATTAACTTAATAAATTTGCCAGTTTTTAGTATTTATTTTAATTTTTTTCAGATCTTAGGAGAAATATATGTACAATAAAATGTGTTTATTTATAAGTAAAATAAAAACAATGTGACCTGGATTCAGAGCTGAAACCTTCAGCATTCCTAATAAAAAAAACTTTTCAGATCTCCAGTAAAGTATTCAAACTGATGGAAAACAGTTTCAGATCAGGAGAAAACCACAAAATAAGTCTTAACTCGTTGTCTGCAGCTCCATCGTATGTTTCTGACAAATAACCATACTGGACCATAAATCACGGTATATCATCTGCTGCTTACTCATTTTTCAGAAAGAGGTAAACAGGCAGAGGTTGAAATACAAGGAGAAAGTGGAGAATGCCCTCACTGGTGGGATAAACAGAAGAGGACTTGCCAACCGTCTTCCCTGTAGTCTTAACAATTGTGGAAAGCTTGTTCTTCTCCTTTTTACTCAAATTGCCAAACCAAGCAGTTATATCAAACTGTAGAATGCATTCATGAAGACATGAATGTAGACATGTAGTTGAAAGGAGCCAGCTGAGGTGGTTTGGGCATCTGGTCAGGATCCTCCCGGGCTCCTCCCATTAGAGGTGTTCCAGGCACGTCCAACTGGTAGGAGGCCCCGGGGAAGACCCAGAACACGGTGAAGGGATTATTTCTCTCTCCTGGCCTGGGAACGCCTCGGGGTCCCCCAGGAGGAGCTGGACGTTGTAAGCCATCTCAAGAATTTGTTGGCTTAAACCAAAGCTTCTCAGCTTCCTGATTAAAAAAGGTTGCTGGTTGGCTCTCTTACAAATACTCACAGAGTTTTTCATGAAAAAAATGAGTTTGATTTCAAATCGTGCCCAGGTACCTAAAATGCTCCACTACTTCCACATCTAAAACCAATGAAATGCACATTGACTTCAGAAGGTCTCGTCCCTCCTCCCAGGACAAACCAATTCAAATGGTTGAGGAATACAAATTTATTGGAGTCTTTATAGGCAGCAAACTGAAATGGGAACAACACTCACTCAGAGAACATCCATAAAAAAGTCCCAAAAAAGACTGAATTTCTTAAGGAAGTTGGCCTCCGTCAATGTAGACCGGTCCCTTTTGAAGTCATTTATTGAGAATATTTACCTGTCTGCATTACCTGTTGGTACAGTAACACTAACACTTCACAAAACAACATGCTTACTAGAACTGTTAACATTGTCAGTAAAATCCTGGGTGTGAGACACGACTGCCTGAATGAAATCTGCAGCAGGGCCTAAACTAAAGCTACTAGAGTCTAACTCACCCCTTGAATAGTGAATCTGATTAAACCTTTGAAGTCCAGGAGATTTTGGTTCAAATTTGTCAACTTGCTATGCATTCATTTCTGTCTCTATTCAGCATATTTCAGTCTGTCCTTACATCACATGCATGGCTCCTTTTTCTCCACACAAACTTGGCTATCAGTCAGATTTTTCATTTAATTTTAATTAACAAAGTATAAAGCTGCCAAGAACCCAAAATACAAACAAAAGACACAGGTTTCTATGGTTTCTATTTTCAGGTTTCTACTATATTACATTTATAACATTATTTTTGCATGTAAATTAAAAAATAGTAATTCATTGTAGAAAGGAAAATACACATTTTAAACATGGTCTAGAAACATAAATGGCACACCTTTTAACTGGCTTTCTCAGCTTGTCTACATATGATATATACATAAAGTTATTACAGAATAAACATGCGAAATAGATGAACTCCAGACGGTTAAAATGTAATGGGTTCCTCATTGGCCCATGCTACACCCTTTCACAATGTTTCCTAAGAATTGGTCCAGTAGTGTATGAGCCTCTTGACACTCAACAGACAAACAAAAGGAAACATAACGTCTGTTGTAGAGGAAAGGAGCTGGTCCACCCCTGGTCCTAGACAGGAAAGTTCAACAAACTCATAGTTCAAGCATTTGTCACTTGGACTGGCATTCAATTCTCTTCACTGAATCATCAATAAATGCAGCGGCGCAGATGGGATTTTTGAAGCTTTCCCTCAGATTTAGTGCACAGTTAAGCATAACCTCGCCTTTATGACCTGATTATTATTTTCATTTTCATTTACTGGATCAACATTTTGAACACAAAAAACACACATAAAAACACACAAAAAACATTTTTTTTTTTTGCAAAAAAAATACAGATAAAAAAACAAAAAAACACACAAAACATTTATTTTTAAAGAATATATAAAAAAAATACTTTTTTTTTTTTTTTACAAAAAACACAAAAAATACACATAAAAAACACAAAAAATACCAAATCACAAAAAATAGACATGAAAACAAAACAAAATTACAATAAACACACACAAAAACACATTGCTTACATAATGTTTATTTCTAGATTTAATAATCTTAATTTAAGAAATCTTTTCAAGGTAAATTATCTGTCCATGCAGCAAGATCATTTCCCTCAGATTTAGTGTTTTTATCTTGTTTTTAGACACACCTTTTTTGCAGTGTATAATTTTATCTCACTTTTTACTTCATCACTATTTAGATACTAATTTCCCTATCAAATAATCGTATAATTTCTATTATTTTTATGCTTTAATTAGCATATATATATATATATACTAATTAAAACACAAAAATAATAGAAAATTGAAGCAAAATTAAAGCAAAATTGAAAACTTTGTCACAAGATAAAACAGAGAAAACCATCAAGAAGTTCATTTTCAGTTCATAACTCAATTTCAACCAACAATGTATTTACTGCAGTTAGTAGCTTTGAAGGGCAGAAGAGCACTTGAGTAAATGTACTTAGTAACATTCCAGCACTGAATATGAAACTGTCTTCATCATAATAATGTTGCAATTCTGTAGATGTTGTGGAAAGTCCAAGTTTCAGAATAGCCTAAAACTAAAGGGAGGAAATTCCCCGCTCAAGTTCACTCCCACTTCCTGTCAAAGTGATGTTTACAAGTCGCTGCAGCAAATTAACTCACATAGCTTCTGTACGGACCTGCAAGAAACAGCCTGGATAGGAATTTCTTTACCAACTTATCAACAACTTCACATCCCGGTTTGCCTTTAAAACAAAGGGTAAGTAAAATGTTAACACTTAGAGAAGTTGATAAATAACTTCCTCTAAGTCATCTTGTAACAGTGCATTCTTAAGATAAAGCAGAAGGCTTTTCTCTGCTGTGTTCGGCTCCGTTTAACAGTCAAAAATGTTGAATTACACTCATTTTTCTATGTCAGTTGTGTTAATTCTATGGAAATCGATTGCATAAAAAACTGTATGTTAATGATTCACAACTACAAGAAGAAGATGCAACGTATATGAGAACAAACATAGATTAATTATGAGGCAAACTTTATTAAACTGTTCCTGTTTTTGCATAAATGTACATTATAATATACATGCATTGCACAAAATGCATAAAAGGTGTTTAGTCTAAAAGCAAGATAAAAACACTACATCTGAGGGAAATGATCTTGCTGCATGGACAGATAATTTACCTTGACTTGAAGATTTCTTGTTTTTTTGTGTGTTTTTTGTAATTTTTTGTGATTTTGTAATTGTTTTGTGTTTTTTGTAAAAACAATGTGTATTTTTATAATTTTTTTATGTTTTATGTGTGTTTTTTGTCTTTTTTGATTTTTTTGTGTTTTTTTGAGTATTTTTATGTGTGTTTTTTGTATTTTTTTGTGTGTGTTTTTAGAGTTTAAAATGCTGATCCAGTAAGTCAAAAGGAAAATAATAATCAGGTCATATAGGTGAGATTATGCTGAACTGTGCACTAAATCTGAGGGAAATGATCTTGCTGCTTGGACAGATAATTTCCCTTGACAATATTTCTTAAATTAAGATTATTAAATCTAGAAATAAACATTTTGAACACTTAAAATAAGAAATTAACTCTCAAAACAAGATACATTAAAGCTGCGAGCAGAGTGACCTGACAATTATTTGTTTCTTACCAAGATAAAAAAAAAACTTTAGATTTAGAAGTGTTTTAAGAGTTAATTTCTTATTTTAAGTGTTCAACATAAAAATACACATAAAAACACATAAAAAATTACAAAAAACACACACAAAAACACACACAAAAAACGCATTGCTTACAACGTGCTTATTTCTAGATTTAATAATCTTAATTTAAGAATTTTTGTTCTTAAATTATCTGTCCATGCAGCAAGATAATTTCCCTCAGATTTAGTGCAGAGTTCAGCATAACCTCACCTATATGATCTGATTATTATTTTCATTTCAAATTGTGTTAATTTCATTTTCATGTTTCAAAAAAATATATTTTTTAAAATGATAAAAAAGACATATTTTTATTTTTTTTTACAAAAAACACAAAAAATTACAAAAACACACATAAAAAACACAAAAAAATTACAAAATCACAAAAAATACACATAAAACACATTTTAAAAAATGACAAATACACACATAAAAACACACCCAAGAAACACATTGCTTACAACATGTTTATTTCTAGATTTAATAATCTTAATTTAAGAAATCTTGTCAAGGTAAATTATCTGTCCATGCAGCAAGATCATTTCCCTCAGATTTAGTGTTTTTATCTGATTTTTAGACCTTTTTTTGCAGTGCAGTTGCACATGCTGCCATGTTTCATCTGTTGCATTGACATGATGCACGCATAGTTTTTTATTTAGTAACTTATTTTTTACAAATGCAAAATCCTGTTTTTGTGCATGAGCATATATTACTACTTGCACGGCGTTTAAAGGAGAATGAGTGACGTGCGACATGCTTTAATTCTCTCTTGCAGCATCTGTCGGCTATAAGTGCTGCAGCAGTGCATTAAACCCTTTTAAAGCCTCCACCTTTCCTTATCTCTCATCTCTACCAACTGTTTTTCACAGCGGTTTATATAATCTCTCTATCGGTGTCAACATCTTACACTGTCAATGTTCTCACTGTCCTCCTGCTGTTTCATCATCTTTATCCTCATCTATGTCATTCTGTCTTTTCTATAGTCAGAAACACCAGTAAATCTTAACTCTATGGAGTTTTGGGCTATTTTGTCCATGTTTGAATGCTTTTCATCCTGCCTGTATACACCACTTAAAAATGTTTAAATGCCATGTTGGTATATGTTTTTCACCTATATGACCTGATAATCATTGATTTTTTATTCTGACTTACTGGTTCAATATTTTGAGCCAAAAAGAAACAAAGAAAAACCAACATAAATGTGATCTTGTGATTGTGTGTGATCCTGTCATCAACTCTGGTTTTTATTCTAGTGGGACTCTATTTTATTTGTGTCTTGTGTGTTTAGCGTAACAATTTTGGTCATTTTGTGTCTTTTTTTTGGTCATTTTGTGTCTTTTTTTCAGTCATTTTGTGTCTTTTTTGTCATTTTGTGTCATTTTTGTCATTTTGTGTCTTTTTTAGTCCTTTAGTCCAACATAAAATGTGATTTTAAACCTAAAACTTATTTTCTTTTGTTAACATCTATTCATCAATGGTCTGGTAACATCAATATACACTACAGGCCAAAAGTTTGGAAGCAACTTAAATTTTCTGTTCACAATGTCTTTCTTGAAAACCTGTATGGATTCTTTGGGTTTTTGTATGTGTTTACTACATGATCAGACTTTGCCTTTATTGAATTGAACCATTTTCCTCAATTTACCTTCATTTATACATTGATGTTACCAGACCATTGCTGAATAAATGTTAACAAAAGAAAAGAAGGGCTTAGTTTTAGTGTTGAGAAGATTTGGAAGAGTCAGAACTTCAGTGCAAAAGTCAAAAACAAATCAGTTTGCATTATTCACTTTAGCTCTTTGGCTTTTGAGAGATAAGACACAAAAATTCCAATAAATCTCAACTGTTCATATCTCTGACAAAAGAAACAGGATACACAAAGTCTAAGCCAGGGGTCTCAAACTCAAATTACCTGGGGCCGCTGGGGGCAGTATCAAAATGACACAAAATGACAGAAAAAAAGACACAAAATGACAGAAAAAAACTAAATCATCTAGAAAAAGGCACAAAATGACCAAAAAAAGACACAAAATTATTTTAAAAAGTAAGACACAATATGACCAAAAAAGACACAAAATTATTTAAAAAAAAGACACAAAATGACCAAAAAAAAAGACACACATGACCAAAAAAAGACACAGAATTACCAAAAAAGACAAAAGTAATTAAAGGGACCTTCCACACACAACATGGTAAAGTGCCATTCATATAAAACTCACATTAAACTTTCATATCAAGGTGGGGGCCACAAAATATCGTCACGAGGGCCACAATTGGCCCGCGGGCCGCGAGTTTGAGACTCATGATGTAAGCAATAAAAACCCAAAGAGCTGATAATTAGAGTCAAAATGTGTTCTAATAAGTGACTCTTTATAGAAAAGTCATGTTTATTTTGTTTCAAAGTATAGCAATGATGATCTTTTTTTGAACAAATTTGAACTTGCTTCCAAACTTCTGTCCTGTAGTGTATCTGACACCTTCCCACTTGTCAAAAAACAACAATCTGTTCTCATATTTTATGACTTTGAGACCCATAATTTGATGTAATAAAATATGATGACATGACAACAAACTATCTTAATTGCCGTGCTAACTCATAGTTGAACACACGTAATTCAAACTTGACAGAAGAGCTTTGTTTAGTCTTTCCTCTGTTCCAACAACAAATAAAACCTTAACCTTGATGCACAACATGGGTCTAAACCTTATACAGTCTATGGTCTAAACCAGGGGTCTCAATCTCAAATTACCTGGGGGCCGCTGGAGGCATGATCAAAATGACAAAAAAAAGACACAAAATTAATTTTAAAAAAAGACACAAAATGACAGAAAAAAACGAAATTACTAAAAAAAAAAAAAAACACAAAAATGACCCAAAAAAGACACAAAATGGCCCTAATCCTCTTCCATACATCTCAGGGGATGAAATTAAATTATACAAATAAAATGATTTTTAAAAATTCATATAAAACTCACATTAAACTTTCATATCAAGGTGGGGGCCACAAAATATCGTCACGAGGGCCACAATTGGCGCGACCCATGACCCATGATTTAAATGTTAATTTTGGATCTGAACAATAATTTCCTTTTACTGACTGTAAACCATGTTGTGAAATACACAGGGTGCATGTATTAATATACTGACCTTTATTCATCCCTACATCCTCTTCTGTTGTGTCTGTTTTTTCACTCTCATTGCTAAAAATGCATGACTAATAATACTGTATCAGACTTTTCTTTTTTTCTGTTCTACATGCTGTTTGTGGTGGCTGCAGTTTTAATGTGGGAGGTCAGAGGTCATCCACTGAATCAGGACTCTACTTGCTCTTCTCTTCTTCCTGTTTTTTTCCACTTTGAGTTCACTTCAAGTGTCTTTGTTTGTCCTGTCACTTTAAAGAGAAAAGTCATCGCTACACAGAGCCATGAACATTAAATGAAACTATTTCTTTGGGAAAATCTGCTTTCATGTAATTTATCTGCATATTTTAGACATTTATTGAGGAATTGTGTTTGTTTTTTCACTCTCCTTGCTAAAAATGCATGACTAATAATACTGTATCATGTTTTTCATCCTTTCTGTTGTACATGCTATTTGTGGTGGCTGCAGCTTTAAACATTAAGAGAAAAGGAAGCATCTAGTGGTTATATTCACCTCTTCTTGCTCTTCTCTTCTCCCTGTTTTTTTCACTTTGAGTTCACTTCAAGTGTCTTCATTTGTCCTGTCACGTATCTGTCTTTTCATCCCTACTTCCTCTTCTCTTCTTCCTGGTTTTCTTCACTTGCATTAGTCCGACATGTAGATTATGACATATCTGACATGATTCCACTGAATTTAACATTGAGCCAAAAGGATGTAAATCAGGGGTCTCAAACACAAATTACCTGGGGGCCACTGGAGGCAGTATCAAAATGAGCAAAAAAAGACACAAAATTACTAAAAAAAAAGACACAAAATGACAGAAAAAAAGATAAATTGCTTTAGAAAGACACAAAATTACAAAAAAGACACAAGATTACTAAAAAAAAAGACACAAAATGACCAAAAAAAGACACAAAATGACTGAAAAAACATTAAATTACTTTAAAAAAGACACGAAATGACCAAATAAAGACACAAAATGATTTTTTTAAAAAGACACAAAATGATTTTTTAAAAGACACAAAATGACCAAAGAAATACACGAAATTACTAAAAAAGACACAAAATTACTAAAAAAGACACAAAATGATTTTAAAAAGACAAAATTACCCAAAAAGTAATTAAAGGGACCTTCCACACACAAGACGGTAAAGTGCCATTCATATAAAACTCACATTAAACTTTCATATCAAGGTGGGGGCCACAAAATATTGTCATGAGGGCCGCAGTTGGCGAGACCCATGACCAATGATTTAAATGTTAATTTTGGAGCTGAACAATAATTTCCTTTTACTGACTGTAAACCATGTTGTGAAATACACAGGGTGCATGTATTAATATACTGACCTTTATTCATCCCTACTTCCTCTTCTGTTGTGTCTGTTTTTTCACTGTCATTGCTAAAAATGCATGACTAATAATACTGTACCAGGCTTTTCATCTTTTCTGTTGTACATGCTGTTTGTGGTGGCTGCAGCTTTTAACATTAAGAGAAAAGGAAGCATCTAATGGTTATATTCACCTCTTCTTGCTCTTCTCTTCTTCCTGTTTTTTTTTCACTTTGAGTTCACTTCAAGTGTCTTCATTTGTCCTGTCACGTATCTGTCTTTTCATCCGTACTTCCTCTTCTCTTCTTCCTGGTTTTCTTCACTTGCATTAGTCCGACATGTAGAATATGACATATCTGACATGATTCCACTGAATTTAACATTGAGCCAAAAGGATGTAAATCAGGGGTCTTAAACTCAAATTACCTGGGGGCCACTGGAGGCAGTATCAAAATGAGCAAAAAAAGACACAAAATTACTAAAAAAAAAGACACAAAATGACAGAAAAAAAGATAAATTGCTTTAGAAAGACACAAAATTACAAAAAAGACACAAGATTACTAAAAAAAAGGGACACAAAATGACAAAAAAATACACAGAATTACCAAAAAGGCACAAAATTACCAAAAAAGACACAAATGACAGAAAAAAAACTAAATTACATAAAAAAGACACAAAATGACCAAATAAAGACACAAAATGATTTTTTAAAAAAGACACAAAATGACCAAAGAAATACACAAAGTTACTAAAAAAGACACAATATGATTTTAAAAAGACACAAAATTACCCAAAAAGTGATTAAAGGGACCTTCCACACACAAGACGGTAAAGTGCCATTCATATAAAACTCACATTTAACTTTCATATCAAGGTGGGGGCCACAAAATATCGTCATGAGGGCCACAATTGGCGAGACCCATGACCCATGATTTAAATGTCAAAAATCATTTTGGATCTGAACAATAATTTCCTTTTACTGACAGTAAAACCATGTTGTGAAATACATAGGGTGCATGTATTAATATACTGACCTTTATTCATCCCTACTTCCTCTTCTGTTGTGTCTGTTTTTTCACTCTCATTGCTAAAAATGCATGACTAATAATACTGTATCAGGCTTTTCATATTTTCTGTTCTACATGCTGTTTGTGGTGGCTGCAGCTTTAATGTGGGAGGTCAAAGGTCATCCACTGAATCAGGACTCTACTTGCTCTTCTCTTCTTCCTGTTTTTTTCCACTTTGAGTTCACTTCAAGTGTCTTTGTTTGTCCTGTCACTTTAAAGAGAAAAGTCATCGCTACACAGAGCCATGAACATTAAATGAAACTATTTCTTTGGGAAAATCTGCTTTCATGTAATTTATCTGCATATTTTAGACATTTATTGAGGAATTGTGTTTGTTTTTTCACTCTCATTGCTAAAAATGCATGACTAATTATACTGTATCAGGCTTTTCATTTTTTCTGTTCTACATGCTGTTTGTGGTAGCTGCAGCTTTAAACATTAAGAGAAAAGGAAGCATCCAGTGGTTATATTCACCTCTTCTTGCTCTTCTCTTCTTCCTGTTTTTTTTCCACTTTGAGTTCACTTCAAGTGTCTTCATTTGTCCTGTCACATATCTGTCTTTTCATGCCTACTTCCTCCTCTCTTCTTCCTGTTTTTCTTCACTTGCATTAGTCCGACATGTAGAATATGACATATCTGACATGATTCCACTGAATTTAACATTGAGCCAAAAGGATGCATATGGCAACATTCACCTCTATTTCCTCTTCTCTTCTTCCTGTTTCTTTCACTTTGAGTTCACTTTGAGTTTGCCCTGCCACTTTAAAGAGAGAAGTCATTGCTACAGAGAGTTATGTAAATTAAATGAAACAGGAGGAGAAAACAAGTGACAGTACCAAAGAAAGAGAGAGAGAGAGAGAGAGAGAGAGAGAGAGAGAGAGAGAAAGACACAAAATGACCAAAAAAGACACAAAATGACAGAAAAAAATTAAATTACTTAAAAAAGACACAAAATGACCAAAAAATACACAGAATTACCAAAGAAAACAAAAATATATTTTTAAAAAGACACAAAATTACCAAAAAAGACACAAAAATGACAAAAAAATACACCATACAATAAATGTTTTCACTTTGAGTTTGCCCTGTCACTTTAAAGAGAGAAGTCATTACTACACAGTGACATGTAAATTAAATGAAACATAGGAGGAGAAAACGAGTGACAGTACCAAAGAAAGGTAGAGAGAGAGAGAGAGAGAGAGAGAGAGAGAGAGAGAGAGATAATCTGCTGGAAGTGAATGGCTGAGAGGAAAGTGGAGCTTTGTCCGTCAGTCTGCTCCGTTAGCTTTAATCCTGCTCTGTCTTTATATTCTGGATCTTCACTCTCTAATATTCTCTACAAATTACAACTACCTCCATGGTAATCCTCCATGGCCCACATTACACCTCCGCCTGTGTGTGTGCGTGTGTGTGTGTGTGTTGTTGTACTTCCTACATAGTGAGGACCGGGACACGTTTTTAACCAACAGGGTGAGGACATTTTTGCAAAGTGAGGACATTTCAGCCGGTCCTCACTTCTTTAAAGGCTTTTTTGCGATTTCAGACTTTGTTTTAAGGGTTAAAGGTTACAATCAGGTTTATGTTAGGGTTAGGGTTGGGCATTTAGTTATGATGGTGAAGTTTAGGTTAAGGGGCTAACTGAAACTGTATTGTGTGGTTACAAAACTAATTGAAACTAACTAAAATTATAGTGAAAATGTCCTTCGTTTTCGTCTTTGTCAACTTTTTTCATACATTATGAAGATGGATAAGACAAAGAAAATAAAGGCAAAATTTACTGTGACCTCTTTTAATCTCCCACCCAACAAATACCCCATTACAAAAAACTAAAACTAATACAAACTAAACTAAAATTAAAGCATTTCAAAAAAAAAAAAATACTAAACTAAAACTAGCAAATTCACTCTAAAAACTCATTAAAACTAACTGAATTTGAAAACAAAAATTCACAACAAAATTAAAACTAAAACTAATGAAAAATCCAAAACTATTATAGCCTTGCAAGGGAATTCACTGTTCCAATGAGGGACCTCACAAAGGTAGAAGTACAAGACTGTGTGTGTGTGTGTGTGTGTGTGTGTGTGATGGAACCAGACATTTGTTGATGCAGTGATGAGACAGTCAATCAAAATGGATATCAGATATGATCAAATCCAATCACTCAGAAAGGTGGTCAGACGTTCAGCAGATTTAAAGTGCACCTGGATTACACGACCTGAAAAGCATAATCACACTTTCATTCACTATCATTTGATGTTTGTTTATGTATTTAGTGCTATATTGCTCTCTGGTGGCCGAAAGCTGAATAGCATAAAGTCTCATTCTACAGCAAAAAACATTTTTTGCTTGTGAGTTTTTCAATTTTTCTTTTTTTATGCTTCATCTGAATAAAATTTAAAACATTAAACACAATTTAGTGCAGCAGAAATGTATTTGATATTTCCTATGACCCCTCACATTCTTCACTTCTTTCTCACTTCTTACAGTTCAGTGTGAAATGGGAAAAGTCGTGGGATTCCAGGGCATAAGAATTAATTGATAACATGTTAGTGGATGTCTGTAAACCCTTTTACATAAATATGAGATTGAATTGAATGAAAACTACAGCAGACCATTAATTTATGTACAAAAATCAATTTAATATAAAAGTGAACGAGACAAACAAAACATTTTTTTTTTATCAGTGTGGCTGAGTGAAGCCATTCAGTGCTGTGCAATATATTTCTGAATGTTAAAGATGCAATGGTCACATTAGCAGGTCACATTAGCAGATCGCATTAGCAGGTCACATTAGCCGATCGCATTAGTCAGTCACATTAGCCTTTGCATTAGTCGGTCACATTAGTCAGTCGCATTAGCCGATCGCATTAGCCAGTCAGTAGTGACGACACAAAGTGTCAAACTGAGGTCAGCCAGAAAGGGCGCCATATTAACCCACTGAAACGCCGCATATCACCACCCAGTGTTGAGGAGGAGGACACGTTCCCATCGGTTATTAGATTTTCTCAGTTGCATGTAAACTGGGAGACGCCAAAATCGATTTTCAAGCAGCTTGTTTAAACTCTGCATGTTAACGCACTGACTTTGAAGGAGTTACAGTGTTGACTTGTAAAATGGATTGTGCCCCGAGGGGTGTTACTGAGTAACTGTCGCATCCAGACTGTCCTTAGAGGGGACAAAGAGGCAGATGCAGTGACACTGTTAGCTGTACAGCTAATTAGGTTTAGTTTACATCTAAAACTACAATGAAGACCTAACATGCTGACATTTTTTAAGACGTTGCAAGGTTTGTGTGTCTTCATATACAAAAATCTGTGGGGTGGTTTTTTTTAGCCAGATATTACAATTTAACCTACGTGGCGGGTGGACTGAGTGACAGATCAGTGTTGTCGTCCTTAGTATCTGGTGCTAGCATGGCTGAAAATACTGTATCAAACTACTCCTGTTCTGTATGCTTCTTGTGGTGGTCGCAGCTTTAATGTGGTAGACCAGAGTGCATCCACTGACTCAGGCCTGCCTGTAGATTACCACATAACGGACATGATTCTACTGAATCAAACACTGAGCTAAAAAGGATGCATTTGGAAATATTCACCTCTACTTCCTCTTCTGTTCTTCCTGTCATCTTTTTCACTTTAAATTCACTTTGAGTGTCTTTGTGACTTTAAAGAGAAAAGGCAAAAGAGCCGACAGAGATTACGACATATCTGACATGATTCCACTTAATCAAACATTGAGCCAAAAAGCCGCCAGTGTCTCAGCTATCTTCCACCTCATCTTTGGCTTCTTGTCTTGTTAGCTCCATGTGAGTGTCTTTGGGGCCTTCGGAGGGTGAAGGCAAGGGGAAGGACGGTTGGCTGTGAGGAGACAGATGAGGTGAATGTGAACTCTTTGGCGACGTTGGCGTCCCAAGGCTCACATCTTTGCTGCTCTTCCGCCTTATATGAGCTCTTAAACTTTTCCCTGGGGCCATCAGTAAGCCGCCTCCTTCCTCTACCAGGCCTTCAAACACAGCTCCCAAACTCTGTCGTATCCTCACACAAAAGTTGGGACAGCTGAAGGCGTACAGAATGGGGTTCAACACAGGATTCAGGAAGGCGAGCGTCGTGGCCAGGGGCAGTCCCACCTCCACATACTTGAGATTTTTGGGCCAGTACTGGGCTGTCACTTCGATCAAACAGAAGACGTGATAGGGAGCCCAGCACAGCACGAATGCAGCAATCACAAATGTCACCATCCTGGTAAAGCTTTTGGATAGCTGGCTGTTATTGGTCTGATTAGTGGGGGACAATTTAGTAGGCGTCAGGGATAACAATGGGCCAGAGACTGGAGGCTTGAGAAAGATGTTAGTCGTTTTTGTGGTTGTAGGGGTAGTTTCTGGTACTCCATCTTTGTTTGACATAATCAATGCATCTGTGAACCTGCCGGTACTCTGCTTCCTCCTCCTGCTCCTGTTCCTCAGGGTTAGAACAATCTGGATGTAGTTCCCTGCAATAACCACCAGGGGGAACAAGAAGGCCAGCAATAACTTGGAGATGGCTGTTGCAGCTTGCCTTATTTTGCAATTTCTCTCCAGAGTGTCTTGAGAGGAATACAAGGCAAAGTTATGATAGCAGAGTTTCCTCCCGTCCAGTTTTTCCGTCACTGAGCGGAACATCAAGTAAGGTAATGTATTAATTGCCGCCCAAAGCCAACCCAGCACACACACCTTCCATGCTCCGGCCACTGTACGGTGATTCTGGCTCCACACCGGTTTGGCCGCCAGAAGGCAGCGGTCCACTGAAATGGCAGCCAGCAGGAAGGCAGACACAAACATGTTCAAGTAGAAACTGGAAGCCTGTGTTTTGCACAATATGCTGCCGAGCTCCCAGTTGTGTGAGGAGGAGAGGTAATGGGTGAAAAGAGGCAACGTCAGGGTTGCCAGGAAGTCGGACATGGCCAGGTTGAGCACCCAGACAGAGGCGACGGTGCGGCGCTGCAGGCGGAAGCCGACTACCCAGAGGATGAGGGCGTTCTCCAGAATCCCCAGGCAGGAGACCAGTCCATGGATGCAAACCACCACCAAGTTGGCCTGAGTGTTGTTGTTGAGGCGGTGCTCCATCATATTATGTAGCAGGGGACAGACCAGCGGCCCCCCTGACACATCGGAGGTGTTTGACATCGGTGCTCTGAAACACAAGAGACAGAAGAAGTAAGCTAATGTAGGCTTGATTAAAATCAAATGTCCAGCTCCACTGGCGACCTGTTGCGGACCGCATTAAATTCAAATCTCTAATGCTGGTTTTGTGGCAATTTCGTGGATTGCACTAAGTTAATGGGTGAGCTGGCCAAACACAAAGCACTCAATACTCTGTTCAGCAAGTTTTAGCAAGTTTTATAAGCACATTCGATTCCATACACCGCACAATCCCGAATGGCTCTTTCACAGTACAACAAAGCCCTGTATACCGCTCAACTTATATCTGTTGTATTTCCCAGCAATGATTCTTCAGCAAGTCTCAATGTGGCCCTATCTTCCTGCCCTATACATCACATCAGGACAGAGCCCACTGGCCCACACGTTCCCCTCAGTCATGGTGTTATCAGAGTTAAGTTCACAGAGTCAGTTCCCACAATGCCTTGTGTCTTGAATATCAAGCAGGTCGCCGCCTACTTCATGCCCCACCATGCAGGAATCACCAAATTTCCTTCACACTTACCTATAAAGTTGTCTCCGGTACTGCGTCCACCTACGTGAACACCCTGATTCAGACATATGCTACCTCACGACCACTGAGCTCTTCCAATGAACAGCGCCTGGCTGTGCCACCTGTTTGCCCGAGGCAATCCAAACTCTTTTTTTCACATTTCTTGTTCCCCGCTTGTGGAACCACTACCAGTTCCTACCAGAGCAGGGGCGTCCCTCTCTACTTTTAAAAAACTCTTGAAGACCTTCAGAGAGGACCTGCTCTCCTAGCACCACATGACAATTCTCCTCCTTAACCCATTTAAGGCGAAAGCATTATCGCATTTCTACCATTAAAACCGGGGGCGATGTTGCGTTATTCTACCATTAAAGCCGGGAAAGTGGATACGTCAATTTGTAGTATTTGTAGTTTTTTCCACCTATTTTCGGTCTCTTGGCCAATGAAATGCATCAGAATACATGTGGGAGTGTCGCAATGCAACACATTGATTTAAAAAAAATACTTTTTTAAGGTTTGGACAAATAAACTCAACTTCTAATGAAAGCCACAGGTATGAAAAATCTATTATTTAGTAGGAATCATTGACACTTCTGTTGAATTTCCAGAAAAACTTCAGGTTTTAGGGGGTTATTTTGAAATCACCCAGAGGTTTTACAGGCATTTTTTTTTACAGGCGTTTTAGGCCTAAATGGGTTAAAGAATCCTCACTAGCACTTATTGCTGCACTAACAGCTCTTATTGCACTATACCTTAATTGTTCCCCTTTTTTCCTGTAAATCCCTTTGGATTAAAGTATCTGCTAAATGACATAATGTAAATGTAATGTGAAATCAGAGTCATGGTTAGGAGGTACACATGCTTGTTCTTGTTTGACAGCTATTCATCATTTCATCACGCTCCTACAGGAACACCTACCTGGAGGGCAAAACAAAGCTGATTCCACAATCAGCCAATGACAGCTCAGCTTTAACCACACTGTTAGCCAAAATGTCAGATTGTTGTTGTCCAATTGGGTGGACCAAAAGACAGAATCTCCTCGTCTCAGATCAAACACCAAGAGTAGATTAAAAACAGATCTCAGAGCGGGAGGGGGCGAACACAAACGTCACTATTTTTAACTGCTAAATTGAGAAAAACTACCACATTGTTTATAAAACTTAACATTCATTATCAATAATTATGGTATCATATTGGGTGGGTTGTTTTGTGTTAAATTTGCATGGTTTTTTTTGTAATTTAGTGTCTTTTTTTGTAATTTTGCGTCTTTTTTGTGTCATTTTGTCTTTTTTCTAATACTTTTGTGTCTATTTGATTATTCTGTGTCTTTTTTGAATCATTTTGTGTCTTTTTTAATAACTCTGCGTCTTTTATTGGTCATTTTGTTTCTTCTTTAAGTAATTTAGTTTTTTCTGTTATTTTGTGTCTTTTTTTTAATAATTGTGTGTCTTTTTTTGTAATTCTGTGTATTTTTTTGTCATTTTGTGTCTTTTTGGTAATTTAGTGTCTTTTTTAAGTAATTTAGTGTTTTTTTCAGTCATTTTGTGTCTTTGAGTTCCCAGTTTTAGCTGACGGTCTTTTGACCTCCAGGGCTCGGTGCCAGTTTCGTGGTCTATATCCTCTGCAGTGGCTGATGTTTGTGCATGTTCATGGTTGTCTACAGTGAAAAAAATGTATGAGAACAGTGATGATGATGATGAGGATGATGATGATATCACCAACAGACGTGCTTTTGCCTGTAGACAGCTCATAAGCCAGCAATCCATTTCCTCATATGCAATGACGAAATAAAAACAAGCACCATGCTACTTCTCCTCTCGGTTGTTAATCTTTATTGATCAATTACAAATCTACTTTACTGTCAGGGCAACTAAATAAAACCTCAAATGCAATTAAGTTGATAATTGCAAGAATTAAATCAACAACATGACGAATGATGACTCTGCTTCAACAAAAATAAAAATATTAAAAAATAATAATAAAAAATATCTCGAAACTGGAAAAACCAATGATATGTTGAAATAAATCCAAATATACTTATTTTGAGCAAATGTTGCTTGAAAAGCCCAACTGTAGTAAGATTAAAGTAAACCAGACTTGAAATGCGGTAGAAAATGTTTAAAACTCTCAATTGGAGCCAAAATTTTAGGTAAAAACTCACCATATTCAACAGTTGAATAGATTGAAAAGCATGAAAAAGCTCAAAATGTCAATCCTGAAAAGAAGTCTTTAACTCTTTGGAGTTTGGGGCTATTTTGTTGGTTTTTGCAACTTAAATAATGATCACCATGCCATGCTGGTATCATCTTTTTCAGCACAACCTCACAAACCTTTTTTTTTTTTTTTTTTTACAAAAAACAAGCGCAAAACACAAAAAAATAACAAAAACACACAAAAACACACCAAAGAATAAAAAAAAAAAAATACATGAAAAACAAAAAATAACAAAAAACACAAAAAACAAACAAAAAAAACCCCACATAAAAACGAAAAAGAGTTGATGCATTAAATTGGACATGGAAACTTCTGGAAAAGCCAAAACTTTAGAGAAAAGCTGACAGCAGGGAAACATGCTGCTGAAGTTTTTACCTCATGAAGAAGTCCTGCTCCAGAGGGTTAAACAGTAAGATAATTAAATAAGCACATGAAGCTATGGTCAGTAGGTAAATTATACTCAAAACAAGATAATTAAGATACTATTGCTAGAAATAAGAACAAATAACTTGGCAAGCTTCATGTTTTTACAGTGTACTGTACACTAGTTTCTTTGGGTTACAGTTTGGAATTTAATATCAAGAAAGTAAGAAAGAAAGAAAGAAAGAAAGAAAGATAGATTGCGAGATCTTTTCATGCATCATATATTTCTGTCCTTCAAGGCCTTCAGACTGCATAATGACACACTTATATAATGAATTTCAAGGGAAATCTGCTTCACATACCAGTTAGTAGGTGTGTGTCTCACATAATACACTAAAACACAATATATATACAGAGGTTTTTGATTCCATTTCCTCATTCTCTAGAAACCCCAAACCCCTTACAAAACATTGTCTCTTTGATAAGAACAACATGTCAAATCCTGTTGCTGTTGTCTAGCCACATACCAGCTCTTGGGCAACAACTCTTGCTGCGTGAAGCAATAGAGACCGCAAAACCTATGTCTTTTCACTTTATTCTATCCCAGTACCAGGATATATGTAATTTAAAGTGACAGTAAAAAAAGTTAATTTTTTTACATTTTGGTCGTCCGTCTTGCTCTGCATGCGTTCAGTTTTACTAAAAGACACTCTAAGGAGTTGGCTGTTCATTTTTCATTCCCCAGTAAGTACATTTTCTTCTAAGCATGTTTTAAGCTGTCATAGTTAAGTGAATTACAGGAGCAATAAGTGTTAGCATTAGCTGCTAACTTCATGTTTTCTTTGTGTGTTCTCAATCTAAATGCCAAACCTGTGTGGCTATGTCCACTTCTTTTAAACAGTAGGTGGTACAGTAGTGTTAAAAAAAAAAAAAACGTAAAAAAAAAAACTAGGGCACACCCAGACACCCTTCTTCAACATGTATACTGGCACATCCTCAATACTAATCCACAGGTCTGATACTTACAGCTGACCACTATCAGCAGCACAAATGCATCCCAACAAGGAGTCAAATTATGAGATGTGAAAACATGAAAAACCAGCAAACAACACATATACATTCATGGAAAAAAAAATATTAGACCACCCTTTTTCTTCAATTTATTGTTCATAATAATGCCTGTTTGGACAAATATAATGATAACAACAAAAAGAACTGATAAGAGTTTAATTTAAGAGCTCATATCTAGACATTTTCCATGGTTTTCTTGATCATGACCAAAATCATTATCGCATGCTAAAATTTAACGATCAAATCTTCCTAACATTAGCTGGCGATCAATAGCGTGCTAGCGTTAGCAGGTTAGCAAGACCAAGATCAACTCAGTGCCGTCGAGAGAGACCAACTAAAACGTTGAATCATTCATTTATTTGATTTGTTTAACTGCAATGTGATTGATACGGGCTAGCAGGCTAACGCTATATATCACGTTATGACATGAAATAATCATTATCTTGAAATAATGTGATAATACATTATTTACCAAAAAAGACACAAAATGACAGAAAAAAAACTAAATTACTTAAAAAAGACACAAAATGATCAAAAAAAGACACATAATTACCAAAAAAGACACAAATTATTTTTTAAAAGACACAAAATGACCCAAAAATACACAAAATAACGAAAAAAGACACAAAATGACACAAAAAAGACACAAAATAATAGAAAAAACTAAATTACTTAAAGAAGAAACAAAATGACCAATAAAGGACACAGAGTTATTAAAAAAGACACAAAAATATTTTAAAAAGACACAGAATAACCAAAAAGACACAAAACTATAAAAAAAAAGACAAAATGACACAAAAAAGACACAAAATTAAAAAAAAGAGACTAAATTACAAAAAAAAAAGACCAAATTTACAACAACCCACCCAATATGATACCATAATTATTGATAATGAATGTTAAGTTTTATAAACAATGTGGTAGTTTTTCTCAATTTAGCAGTTAAAAATAGTGGTGTTTGTGTTCGCCCCCTCCCGCTCTGAGATCTGTTATTAATCTACTCTTGGTGTTTGATCTGAGTCGAGGAGATTCTGTCTTTTGGTCCACCCAATTGGACAACAACAATCTCACATTTTGGCTAACAGTGTGGTTAAAGCTGAGCTGTCATTGGCTGATTGTGGAATCAGCTTTGTTTTGCCCTCGGGGTAGATGTTCCTGTAGGAGCGTGACGAAATAATGAATAGCTTTTTTAAAAAAAAGAGACAAAATTACCAAAAAAAGTAATTAAAGGGACCTTCCACACACAACATGACCCATGCTTTTAAGTGTCCTCTGGAAACACTTCTGTTTTGTTGTGGTCTTTTCAGCGTTTTCTAAATACTGCGCTTGTGTTGTCAGACTGATGAAGATGTTTTCTCAATTTCCTTGTGTTTTGTTTCAGCGATGTGAGCTCTCAGGGCCACCGTACATTTAAGTCCTTTTTACACGTTTTCATCTATTATTTTGTGCCTTGTAAACTATATTTTCACACAAATCTCTGATCTTACAAACTCCAGTCTCGAATTCCACCTTCATCCCTCTCGCTGTGAGGCTAAAGTGTTAAACATGACACCACCATGTTGCCACACCACTTTGGAGTTACACCCCAGAAATAGCTGACATGTGGAACATCTCAATACTTATACTACTAGAACAAAACTGTTCAATTTAAATGGCTGAAGTTGTTTCCAGCCGCGGTCACTAACTTAGTCACCTCCCCTCATCCTGACTGTCTATGAGCTTTCAGCACCGTGCCTGCACATGAACACAGACATGAGTAAATGTGTCTATTACACAACGCCACCATGACTTCTCTCCACCTGAACTCTAAACATCACATGTCTGACCACAAACAGACATGTTTCAAAAGGTCAGATCAGGATGATGGATGATGATGGAAGTCGACAAAATGAAACACATCTTATTCACTCTATGGAGTCTTATAGGGCTATTTTGTCCATTTTGTATCCTTTTCATGTCTTTTCGTGTCTTTGTAAGTAATTTTGTGTCTTTTTGTGTCTTTTTTGGTAATTTTGTGTTTTTTGTGTCTTTTTGTGCCTTTTTTCGGTCATTTTGTGTCTTTTTTTTGTCATTTTGTGTCTTCTGTGGGTTTTTTGGTCATTCTGTCTTTTCATTTTGTGTCTTTTTTGGTCATTTTGTGTCTTTTTGTGCCTTTTTTTTGGTCTGCTTTGTTTTTACGTCCAGATGTGATGACGAAGTCATGCTTTGGTGCTTTCGGAGACTCCAGAGGGTTAAAATAATAATATAAGTCTTCAAATAAAGTAGCTCTATATACTACAAGTGTTGCTGGTGTTGTAACCTCTTTGCACTTTGGAACAGTCATGGAA
Organism: Centropristis striata; assembly: GCF_030273125.1. Lineage (NCBI taxonomy): Eukaryota > Metazoa > Chordata > Actinopteri > Perciformes > Serranidae > Centropristis > Centropristis striata. Next base: position 7,941,427 of record NC_081517.1, on the reverse strand, counting down.
AAGTATTCAGATAAATTACTTAAGTAACAGTACTACTACCACACTGTGTATTTACTCCATTCCAGTAAAAATCCTGCATTCAAAACTTACTGAAGTAAAAGTGAAACAGTTTCAAAAGTATCAAAAGTAAAAGTAGTCAATATGCAGAATTTATACATCCCAAATATATCATTGTATTATTATTGATGCATTTATGTTTGCAGCATTTACTTTAGTCAAGTTAGGGCTCATTTAACTACTTGTAATTGTAATAATTACTTCCTAGGCAGCGCACACATGCACAAAATGAAGCTAATCTTTTTATTTTTATTTTTAATTGCTGTCAACATGCTTTCCACTAGGACACGAAGCAACCAGCCAGTGTGGAAAAAAACTGTCTAGAATATTTAACACAAAATAACTTTATATTATGAATAGTGTAGATATACACAAGGCACAAGGCCAAATTGCTTGTGAAATTCCTGCCTGTCTAATCACTTTAAATTGATCAGGTTTTTTATGTTAAATGTTGACCTGAAAAATGACTAAAGTTGAGTAAAAACCACAATATTTGCCTCTAAAATATAATGGATTAAAAGTATGAAGTTACATTAATGGAAATACTTAAGTAAAGTACAAGTACGTCAAAATTGTACTTAAGTACAGTACTTGAGTAAATGTACTTAGATACATTCCACCACTGCTTTGGAAGAAGTTGAAGTTTTTCCTAACCCTTTGAAGCTGGAGGCAGTATCAAAATGACCAACAAAAGACACAAAATTATTTAAAAAAAGACACATAATGACCAAAAAAGACACACAATTACCAAAAAAAGACACAAAATGACTTAAAAAAGAAACAAAATGACCCAAAAAGACACAAAAAAACAGAAAAAAGACACAAAATTACTAAAAAAAAAAAAAGACACAAAATGACCAAAAAAGACACAAAATTATTAAAAAAGACACACATTTATAAAAAAAAAGACACAAAATTACCAAAAAAAGTAATTAAAGGGACCTTCCACACACAACACGGTAAAGGTGGGGGCCACAAAATATCGTCACAACGGCCACAATTGGCCCGCGGACCGCGAGTTTGAGACCCATGATTTAAAGGGACAGTGCACCCAACATCTATTGTTTGTTGTGAGTTACAGACTGTTAGAGACGTACAGGTGCTTCTTAAAAACAGTAAATACACAGTACAGATGGATAACATGTCAAAATGAGCCACTCAGCAACTCAGCACCAAACTTTTGAACCGTGCAGTAAACTGACAAGCCCCGTGTGTTTGATTTATGCTTCCTCCTTGTCATCACGTTCCCACGAACACAGAGTGCTGCAGGCTGTCAACAGGCATATTTCAAACGTTTATTAGCTGCTCTGTTGTTTGGCTGCTGTTGACATTTGATTAAGAGCTGCCATTGTATTAGGCACACCTAGTTAATGTTTACTGAACCATTATTGGCATGAATTAGGTGGACATAATGATAGAAAAACATTTCTGTATGGCACACTAAAACACTGCCTCCACAACCATGATAACGCTGAATCAACACCTCTCATTAAACTGTTTCAACAGAAAACGAATGAGGATTATTTTCATTAAAGCAGAATTTATTACAGGGCTCTTTTATTAGACGGCAGACATGCTCAGGCACATGTAGCTGGTAATAAACTGGCATCAGAGTGTATAAACAACATTATTTTATTATATAGTACTGGTTCTAATAGTAATGTTGTTGTCTTCTTTCAGCTTTTATATATTTTCATTTCAGTGAATAAACATTTTTAAATTGATTTTGTTATAAGTGCATTTAAAAGTGTTCAACAACTCTATTCAAAGATTTTTGTATTTTAGACTTAATATTATGAAATAATGTTGACTTAATCACTATCTAGATAATAATTTCCATATCATATAAACTTATGATTGCTATTATTTCTATTTTTAAATTAGTATAATTAGTATTATATATATATATATCTAGGGCTGCAACTAACAATTATTTTCATTATTGATTAATGTGTCGATTGTTTAAACGATTAATCGATTAGTTGTTTGGTCAATAAAATGTTGAAAAATATCAATCAGTGTTTCCCAAACCACAAGATGATGTCCTCAAATCTCTTGTTTTGTCCACAAACCAAAGAGATATTCAGTTTATTGTCATAAAGGAACAAAGAAACCAGAAATATTCACATTGAAGAAGCTGAAATCAGAGAATTTGGACTTATTGTCTTAAAAAAAACTGCTCAAATCAATTATTGGATTATCAAAATAGTTGAAGATTAATTTAATAATCGATTATTATTCCATTAATCGAATAACTGTTGCAGCTCTAAAATTAATTCTAAAATACACAAATTTGTGCTGAAAGAAGACAACAACATTATAGTTACTGCATTTAATAATTAATTTAATAATTGATTATTGTTCGATTTATCGAATAATTGTTGCAGCTCTAGGGCAAGGGCAATTACTGTTTGGTTTTGAGTTGGATTTTGCTGTTTTTTATGTAATGTTATTTGAAATAAAGCAAAATTGAAATCTAAAACAAGATGTCACAAGATAAAACAGACATCAAGGAGTTCATTTTTAGTTATAACTCAATTTACACCAAAAATGTAGCTACTGCAGTTAGACTTTGGGGCAGAGTAGCAGTCTGTAAATCCCCAATGAGCTTTTATATATATATATATATATATATATATATATATATATATATATATATATCTACAGATTACTGCTGTACTGGCAAAGTGTGACATGTGGTGATAAGAGGCACTATCTTGTCCCAGAATCTTTTCTTTCTATGTTTGAAAAAAAAAAAACATTACCTGAAGCCATTTCAGGAAATAAAACACCAACTCTCTCAGAAGAAAAGTCAATAAGCACACAACATATCAATAAGTACAATATCCCCATGTTTAAAGAATGACACGATATGACATTGCGGATGAAATGAAATATTAAAAACATACCTAGTGAGGGAGTGTAAGGTGAAGATCTCATTCACAGAGGAGAGTCGAATGGTTTCTCTCCAGATTCCTGTTCTGTCCTGTTCTTTGTCTTTCTGTCGCTGACACTCATCTCTCCAGTTCTGTCACTTTCTGCTGCTCTCCTACTATGGAGACACCCACTGAATCACGCGCACACACACACACACACACACACACAAACACACACATTCTTGTACTTCTATCTTTGTGAGGACCTTCATTGGAACAGTGAATTCCCTTGCAAGGTTATAATAGTTTTGGATTTTTCATTAGTTTTACTTTTAATTTTGTTGTGAATTTTTGTTTTTAAATTCAGTTAGTTTTAATGAGTTTTTAGAGTGAGTTTGCTAGTTTTAGTTCATTTTTTATTCGTTTTAGGACATTTTCACTATAATTTCAGTTAGTTTTAATTTAGTTTTTATTAGTTTTAGTGTTAGTTTTTGTTTTTTTGTAATGGGGTATTTGTTGGGTGGGAGATTAAAAGACTTCACGGTAAAATTTCTTTATTTTCTTTGTCTTATCCATCTTCATTATGTATGAAAAAAGTTGAAAAAGACGAAAACGAAGGACATTTTCACTATAATTTTAGTTTGTTTATTTGTTATTATTGTTTGTTATTATTTTGTAACCACAAAATACAGTTTAAGTTAATTATCTTTATCTTAAAACTCTCGTTTTTATTTTTATTTCAGTTAACGAAAAAAAAATGTCCATTCTAGTTTCCGTTATTTTGTTTTGTTTTCGTTAACTATGATAACCTTGCTCCCGAGCCCCTTACCCTAAGGTAACCATGGTAACCCTAACATTAACCTAATTGTAACCTTTAACCCTTAAAACAAAGTCTGAAATCGCAAAAAAAGCCTTTAAAGAAGTGAGGACCGGCCGAAATGTCCTCACTTTGCAAAAATATCCTCACCCTGTTGGTTAAAAACGTGTCCCGGTCCTTACTATGTAGGAAGTACAAGAACACACACACACACACACACGTACACACTCTTGCTCCACCTTAAAAGATATCTGACGTGTGAACGTGTGTGTAAAATTTGAACATAATCAAAATTCCGACAGGTATCTGGTAAAAGAGAAGCAGTGTGACATGAACAGAGACCAGAGGTGATTCTGATCTCTGTGATTTCACTGTCTGTTCTTCATGACTGATCACCAGGCTCAGACTGGACTTGTGGGAACTCGTCTCCCTGACGCTACAGACACTGAGCTGTAGTTTCCGTGATGGTACATTGCATCAGTAAAAACCAGCAGACTGAAACATCTTCAGTCTGACATGTTAACACAACACTTGCTCCTTAACAACAGAAACAACATTTAAATGTGACTTATTCAGCAGCTCCTGACAACTGTGTTTTACTAACATCTATGTCGCCATCTGGTGGTGAATATGACTCACAGCACCTTTCACTGTGTGGGTATTCCTGTGTGAAGTGCTTCTACAGACCAAGGTTATTATAGTTAACGAAAACTAACGAAATAACGAAAACTAGAACTGAAAAAAAAACATTTTTGTTAACTGAAATAAAAATAAAAATGAAAACGAGAGTTTTTAAAAAACGATAACTAACTGAAACTGTATTTTGTGGTTACAAACTAACTAAAACTAACTAAAATTATAGTGAAAATGTCCTTCGTTTTCGTCTTTGTCAACTTTTTTCATACGTAATCCAGAAAACCATGTTAAATGTCCAGATATCAGTTCTTAAATTAAAATCTTACCAGCTATTTTTGTTGTTATCATTATATTTGTCCAAACAAATGTACCTTTAGTTGTACCAGGTATTAAAATGAACACGAAATTGAAGAAAACCAGGGTCTAATAATTTTTTCCATGACTGTATTTATGTATAATGTTAGGCAGTTACCTCTAGTGGCCAGAATAAATCAGGACTTTGACTTTCTTTTCTGCTAGCTAGTCTGTTTACAGTCTGGATAATAGGCTGGTGGGTGGCCCCTACCCCCACCCAACCCAACTGTATTGTGACAATGAGGGATTGCTCAGACCCTGAGGCCCCCAGGGGATCGGCCCCTGTGGTCTGGTTAGTGTTTGGAGATGCTAGAATGGAGTGGAGGGACATTTCCATCACTGGACTTGTTCAAGTAGCTTTTCTAGCTTTGTTAGCTAAGCAAATAATACTTTTTCTGTCCACACTGACTGTTTAGCTACAGTCAATCAAAGCCTTCTCAAACCTGATTGGTCAATGCTACTCAGACTACAAGCAAAAATCAAATCAAATCAAATCAACTTTATTTATAGAGCCCTTTAAGACAGTGTTAGCTGATACAAAGTGCTGTACATGGCAGGACAGACCAACAATAAAAACAGAGAACAAGCAAAAACAACTAAAACAAAGCAAGTCTCATGCTGGGTAAAAACCAGTAAATAAAAGTGGGTTTTAAAATGAATCTCAATTTTAAAATGAATCTTAATTTTAAAAAAGCCCCACAAAGAACAGAATAAAAACAAATAAAACAGAGCAAAGGCTCATGTTGAGTTAAAAGCCAGTGAATAAAAATGGGTTTTAACAAACAAACAAACAAAAATCTAGCATGTAGGCCAGCATTAGAGATCTGAATTTGATGCTTTGGGCTGCAACAGGTAGCCAGTGGCAGTGGCGGTTCTACACAGGGGCCTCCAGGGGCCACTGCCCCTGTAAAAAAGCACTCGGCCCCTGCTGTGGCCCCTGTGTCAAATTAATAATAAAATGAACAATTCATAACGATGAACGACGGAACAATTCTTACCTATTTCTTGTTCAAACAATATCTCATTGTACACAAAAGGAACCCAGAATGTGTACATTGTATAATAGTTTAATTGTGCAATAAAAGCTTGTGCATATTTAAAAAGATCATTCTGACTGTACTGCACTTTCAAAATAAAAAAATTGTGCACAAAAATGAGAAATGTCATTGTCGTACAAAAATAAATTGTTATAGTTGGTAAGTCTCATTGTTTTAATCAGTGTATTTGCATCTTCCAAATCTACTTAAGATTACTTGAGATTTTTAAATAAGCTAAAATAAAGATTTTGAATGTTTAAATATCATCTTTGACATTTTTTAATGTGCTCCTCTGATTAAACACTGGCCCCTGTTTGGCCCCCACAGTAAAATTAATCTAGAACCGCCACTGACCAATGGAGCTCAATGAGCAGGCTGGAGGCATCACAGTAGTCAAGTTTTAGGATGATGACAGCTTGTGTCAGGAGTTGAGTGGCATGTTGAGTTAAAAGGTCTGATTTTTCTTTATGTTGTAAAAAGTGTTGATGTTGAAGCCCCTAAGCATACTGTTATACATGTTGACACACTCTAGCAGCATTATTTGTGAGCTCTCTACCAGTGGTGGAAGAAGTCTTCAGATCCTTTACTTCAGTAAAACTACTACTACCACTCTGTGAAATTACAGATTATTATTATTGATGCATTTGCATAAGCAGCGTTTCAATTTTCTCAAGGTAGGGCTAATTTTAAAATGAACAAGAAACTGGAAAAAAAACAAGGGTTATGACCTTAGTTTACTGTCACATGAAGTAACATAAAGAGTAAACCAAAAGCTCTGCAGAAAAATGGCTGCTGGGACACAAGGTTTAACAATGATCACCATTTATTTACATATAAAATTGATGAAGAGAGATAAACTAACAGAAAAAGGAGGCAACTAAACCATCAGGGTCTCTGTGTTGCCAGTACTGACCTGCTTGGTTGACTGTTGCCGTCAACATGTTGCTTTCTCTACTGCAGCTCTTTCCACACTTTGTGTACTTTGGACCTGCAGATCTGGAGGAGAGGGGTTGAGGTTCAGCAGGTTTCTGTATGTGTCAAAGGATTTATTTTTAAAGGCGGGGCAGGGTGGTGACTTCTGAGAATGTTCTGAGGAAATACACCCGAGAATCCTACTTAGCATTTATAGGCTTCCAGTAATATAAATATAATAATAATAATAAAATAAATAAATAAAATAGATAAAATAAAATAAATATAACAAACAAAATAAATAAAATGAATAAATAAAATAAAATAGAATAAAATAAATCTAAATATAACAAACAAAATAAATAAATAAAATAAATAAAATGTAACAAACAAAATAAGTAAATGAAATATATAAAATAAATAAAAAATAAAAATATAATGAATAAAATAATATATAAAATATAATGAATAAAAAATAAATATAATAAAAAAAATTAAATAGATAAAATAAAAAAAATCTAACAAACAAAATAAATAAATGAAATATATAAAATAAATAAAAAATAAAAATATAGTAAATAAAAGAATATATATATATAATATAATGAATAAAAAATAAATATAATAAATATTAAAAAAAAAATTAAATTAAATTAAATTAAATTAAATTAAATTAAATAAATATAGAGGATTCAGTCAATAATTAGGGCCTCGGGGCAATCGCACCGAGCACTACTGTTATACTGTGGATTTCTTCTTCTTCCTCTTCCGGACGCAATTTCGTCCCGCTACTAGTCCTACAACTTGAAGAGTTGCAGGACAAATTATATATCAAAATGTGCGGTTTGATCGGGATCGGTGTGCTATTACTTTTCTCTACAGAATCCATATTCTTCGCGACATAAGTTGCGAAAAACTGCCCAAAATTTTGCATTGAAATGAATGGGACGGCCGAAAAAAATGAGCGAAAAAGAACAATAATTGGAGATTTTTAAACGTCTACTCCTCCAGCATAATTTCACAGAGAGACTCCATTTAAACTTTAAACAGTAGACACAAGTCTTGTGTATCGGTGTATTAATCCACGTTTCGATTGGTCATATAGTTTTTTATCAATCCCTGTTCAATTACCATGATCATTTTTGGAGAAATTCTGAGATTATAATGGGTGTGTATTGCACGAAATGTTCGTGTCACAGTGTGTGACATCATCGCCAGAGTGTAGAGGGAGAGAATAAATTTGAAAACTGCACTCCAGGCCGCAAATTCCACTCTACAGAAATAATTTTTACATAGAAATGTAGGAAAATTTGTCTTCTCACTCACAATCCTCTGGTAAAGCTGTCAGAGTTATAGTTTGGGCGTACGACGCACAGATGTGCCATCAACACGCATCAACAGCCTCATTGGCTCCCATATTAAAAACGCAGGAAGATTTCTGAAAAAACGAAGTTTTTTTAGATCGCTCTAACAAAGCTATTCTTTCATTTGTCTTTAAAAAAAAGCATATGTAGACGTTCAGGAAGAACTCAGGACGCTAAAAGTGAAGTCGGATCAATGATAGGTATTGCCAAAAATGCTTTCTGTTCGAGGACAGAAATTGCAGTCTGTCCACCTCTGCTTTCACTGGAACAGGTGTCAGTTAATTCTGTTGATTGCTTTGATCTTTGATGTGATTACAGTTACAGATACACACACACACACACACACACACACACATGCGCGTAAACGCGCACACTCCTCACACATGCATACACATGCTTCAAAAACACACGCACACACGCGCCGCACACACACACACACACATACACACAGACACACAGGTAACTTTATGTGATTTTAATTACACACACATACACACACACACACACAGGTTACTTTATGCGATTTTCGCTACACACACACACACACACACACACACACACACACACACAAATACACTTACTCACACACACAAAATACACTTACTCACACACACAAACGCACACACACACACACACACACACACACACACATTTTGAGGTTAAAGGGCATAGTTTGAAATCTCTGAAGAATCTCATCATAGTGTAAACACACCGGCAGTAGCCCCCGTGGCCCTTTCAGAATTTCCCCAGAGGAAATTTTCTAGTTTATGAATGCTACTTTAGTCAAAAACATTGCTTTAATTTTCTGTTATTTTTCTTCTTCTTTCTGTGTTAGTCAATGAACATTTCTCAATACTGAAACCTTTACTCAGTAAAGTGATTGATTTTTGCAGCTCAAATGCATCAGGTTGTTAAACATGTTTCAACTGTTTCATCACCATAAAATAATAAAATAATAAAATTTGTTTTTTATCGAGTTAGTGGGAATATGTTGCAGAAAGTGAAAGATAAGTATAAAAATTCGGAAGTCTAAAAATAATATGTGTATATATATATATATACATATATATATGCATTTTATAGTCTGGCAGTAAAGATAATGACAAAACAATTCAGAGAAATGTATGAAATGGAAATCTAATTTAAGCAGAAAAAAGTATTTAAAGCAACTGAAAGTAAGTGTGTTCTGTAAAATATTACGTAAACATTTATATTTACACTTCCCCTCCCCCTGATCTCCCTCTGGAGAGGTTGGAACAAAGTTATTTCTTAACCTGCCCAACCTTTGTTTGAACCTTCAAATGGAATAAAAACATCTATAGTCACGTAGGGTCATTTGAATGATTTACGTGTGCGTCACTGGACTAACAGTCAAATGATTCCTTAAGGTGTGACCATATTTTATGGCTTTAAGATGATGATATCCAGCTCTTTATGAGGAAAACCCTCCCAGTAAAGTCATTTTTCTGATGTATATGATAATGTTTCCACGTACACACACACCCTATTAGATGTTCTAGTCTCCACCTTCCATCATAAACCACTAGAGGCCTATATAATCATCCTCAGGGCTGGTCAGCAGCCTTTATCACTGCTATTAGAGTCTCTGGAGTCACCACAGCTGAGAAACATCAAGGTAGGATCATCAGTTTAGTTTTTACTATTGTTTTAATATAGATTAAATTACTACTGAGAAAAACAATTCAAGTATAGCATGAGCACCAAATTTTATTCACTTTTTTAAAAAAGGAATCAGTACATTTGATCAATTAGATATTCAACTGAATTAATAATCCATGAGTAAGTTTAATCATTGTAAACTACTATTAATATATGTACCTGAGAATATATATTCTCAGGTTTCTATATATATTCTCAGACTTTTAATATATATTCTCAAACATTTAATATATATTCTCAGACTTTTAATATATATTCTCAAACATTTAATATATATTCTCAGACTTTTAATATATATTCTCAAACTTTTAATATATATTCTCAAACTTTTAACATATATCCTCAGGTTTGTATTATAAATTTTGTTTCTTGTTCTAATTCATTCACTCATTGTTCATTTTTTCTTTTGCATTATTTACAACTGTTAGCTTAGATTCTCGGTTTTACTTTTTTGTAAAGTATGTGACATTTATTCCAGTACATTGAAAAATTTCAATGCAATAAATTTGAATTTCCTGTCATAAATAAATACAATTAATACAATTAATTAATTAATTGATACAATTAAATTAAATTAAATTAAATTAAATTAAATTAAATTAAATTAAATTAAATTAAATAATATGAATATAGGGGATTCAGTAAGTCAATAAAATAGATAAAAAAATATAATACATAAATAAAATGAATGAAATAAAATGATGAAATAAAATGATGAAATAAATAAATGAAATTTAATAATAGTAATAATTAAATTAAATAAGTTAATGAAATAATATGAATATAGGGGATTCGGTCAGTAATTTATGAAAGTGACTTTAGTCAAAACATTACTTTAATTTCATGTTATTTTTCTTCTTCTTTCTGTGTTATTCAATGAAGATTTCTAAACTTAAGAAGTGAAAGTGGACTCAGTAAAGTGATGCATCGGGTTGTTAAACATTAATCTGCAACCTCAGATTCAACCTCGGAAACTACTGCAACCTCAATGCATCATCACAATAAAATAATACAATTTGTTTTTTATCGAGTTAGTGTGAATATGTTGCAGGAAGTGACAGATAAGTATACACTGGAAGTCTAAAAATAAAATAAAAACAAATGTGATGGCTGATATAATGAATTTCAACTCCTAAAAATCAGCATATGTTGTTGCTTCTCTCTCTCTCTCTCTCTCCTTCCTGAACATCTCTCTTTCAGTCTGTCATGTGATTTACTTTAACTCTACATAATAAAGTCTTCCAGTGTGACGATCCAGCTAGAACACAAGTCCTCCTCCATTAATTAACCTGATAACAGACTTCTAATCATTTCCTCTCTGTTCCCTGCAGATCAATCATCATGACTTCAGTGCCGGGCCTCGCCCTGCTGACTCTGGTCCTATCAGGGTCCACGATGGCCTTTGTCCCCATCGGGGGAGGGGCGTCCACTCATGTCAGCATTACAGGAACAGCTCTGTTGGACAAAGTGACGGAGACGTGTCGGGCGGTGGCTGAGGCAGCAGGTCATGAGTTCAACCCCACGGTAGGAAAAGATCTGAAGATAGCACAAACAAAGTCCCAAAACAACAAAAATACTCACACATTTAACCCTCTGGAGTCTCCAAAAGCACCAAATCCAGACTTCTTGATGACATCCAGACTAGAAAACAAAGCAGCGTGGGAAAAAAAAAAGACACAAAATTACCAAAAAAAGACACAATATTACAAAAAAAGACACAAAATTACATTACGTAACATTTCCACTGCTTGCGGTAACAACAACAGGGCAGATAATAAACGGTCCGGTAGCAGCTGCCTTTCTTTTTGTTAACGTCGTCATAGAAACGAGTGAAACAAAGCTCCAGCTGGAGCAATAAAGGGACCTTCCACACACAACACGGTAAAGTGCCATTCATATAAAACTCACATTAAACTTTCATATCAAGGTGGGGGCCACAAAATATCGTCACGAGGGCCACAATTGGCCCGCGGGCCGCGAGTTTGAGACCCGTGGTTTAGAACCAGTGGTTCCCACAGGGTTTTTTTTTTTTGCAGGAAATTTTTGCCCTAAAAGCCTAAATTTGGTGCCTCTCGCACATTCTAATGCCACTATTCCATCATAATCATTGCATATTTTTAATGAATTATTGTAAAGGAGAATAAGGGTTTTTCTATGTTTTATTTAAGGTGTCATATTTTGACAGTATTCTTGTAAAATATGTGGTGGACTCTGCTAACACATCCATGTGCTCTTATTTTGAAAGCTGCATGTGTTTGCTTTTATTTTGAAGGAGGGTTTAACACGTTCCTTCCGTAACGCCTTATGGTGCATTTAATTTACACTGAAATCAGAACTTATTATTTTTTAAATAATTTTGTGTCTTTTTTGGTCATTCTTTGTATGTTTTGGTCATTTTGTGTCTTTTTTTGGGGTAAATTAGTGTCTTTTTTAAGTTTTTTTTTTCTGTAATTTTGTGTGATTTTTTTGTAATTTTGTGTATTTTTTGGTCATTTTATGTCTTTTTTTTAGTACTTTTGTGTCTTTTTTGGTCATTTTGTGTCTTTGTTTTAGTAATTTAGTTTTTTTCTGTGATTTTGTGTCTTTTTTTTTGTAATTTTGTGTCTTTTTTTGGTCATTTTGATACTGCCTCCAGCGGCTCCCAGGTAATTTGAGTTTGAGACCCCTGATCTAAATATGTCAGGATATGACGTTTGGTCCATATCGCCCAGCCCTAGAGACAATAGTTTGGTTCGGAGGTGCAGGGGAATGTGAACCTTTGTCTAACCTTTGACCTGTGACTCCAGGGTCCTTCTCCTGATGAGCTGGTCCAGGCCTGTCTGGGTCCCACGGCGACAGGAGAAGTGTCTGGAGCCAAGTTTCACTCTGCTCTTCAAGAGATCTACGTCCAGAACGGACTGGTGGACCGCGACTTTGTCAACAGGTTGGAGAACCATAGAGACAAAACAGCTGTTTTTATTTCAAAGCAATAAAATTAGCTGTTTTACATATTGTGAAAATGTCTTTCAGTGCTCCACATCATTTCAACTCTGAAGCCTTTCTGGAGGGGCGTAGCCTCATCACAGAGGGAATGGCCACCATTAAGGCAAACATCCGCAGTGAGAACTTCCAGGCTGCCAGAGAAACTCTGGGCAGAATCCTCCATACTCTACAGGTGAGAGAGGGGGAATAAAGAGCAGGGGGTGGAGAGATTATTGAAATACTTGCAAATTCCTAATTTCAACCCTAGAGAATATTGGAGGATATTACATACTACCAGAATGTGTACTGTGGAATGTGGAAAAAAAAAGGGGGGAGGGGGGTAATATTTTTGAGAAAAAAGTTTACGAGACTAAAGTGGCAATTCTACGAGACAAAAATGTGCAGATTTATGAGATTTAAAGTGGTGAATCTGCGAGAAAAAAGTTGCTATTTTTCCACTTTTTTCTCGTAAATCTGCAACTTTTTTCCTTTAGATTTGCCACTTTAATCTAGTAAATTTGCAACTTTTTTCTCGAAATATTATTGCCACCCCCCTCTGGGTTAGTATTTTTATTTTTATTCATACTTGGCCCTAGTCTTGGCCTGGTCTAAATTTTTAATTTTTACATTGGAGGTCAAGGTGAATAAAGTTAATATTATTATATTATTATATTATTATCATACTGATTGGTCAGATCTCTTGGTGTCACTGTCTGTGACGTAGCCTGATCTTTGCTGATTAGCTGGAATAAATCCATGTGGTTCTATGACCAAACAGAGAGACATGGGGACTCAGTTAGATATCCACTGAAGTTACCAAATATAGTTAGTCGCCCGATAAAGGGTTAAAAGACAGGTCACTGGAGTAATAAACAGACAGATCCTGAGTCATGCACTAGATCTGGTGAAGATAGGGGTACACTCTTTGCCCGAGAATTGAAGAGTTTTAGGAAGAGGTTAGTGGATTAGTTCAGGAGATTCTATCAAGTAGTTTGGGAACCCAGACTTTTTTTTACTTGGTCTATACCCAGAGGGGCATAACATAAATTACCATGAACAAGTTTTTCTTAATTTGTGTTAGTTACAGGCAAAACGAGTGCTTGAGTCAACATGGAAAAACATCGGTAAACCAAGTGTATCACAGTGGTTTAAGGAATTAGCGGTAACACTTTACAATAACCAACTAAGTGATGTTTATAGATGGTTTATAAACCAATTATTAACCATTTACAAAGTGCTATACATATTTAATCTTTAAATGTTTTCAACCAATTTCATAAAGGTATATGAATCATTAACATACTTAATATGATATTTAAAATGTTAAAATGAGTGCAACTAAAACTATTAATAAACTATTAATTATAATTTAATTGTTTGTTCATGATAAAGTAACTATAAACTTACATTAATATAGAATCTATTTGCCATTTTAAATGATGTAGTTAGTTAAACATTAATAAATTGTGTATTTAACATTCTAAATGGTCTATATACGGTTTATAAATGCTGATTAAACATTAATAAACTATCTGTTTACCATGTATAAATGATGGTTATTGTAAAGTGTTACCCAAAACTCAATAAATATATTGTTGAAAAAAAAATAAACAGGGTGTACCAATGATCAGGCTAAAGGAGGTACAAATGAGATTAAATGGAGTAAAGCTTCTGCTATGTATGACTAGTGGATATACAATCATAACTCTATAAGTCTATATATATGTATGTATAACAGTGTTAATGTGTGTGTTTCTATCCCTGTCAGGACTTCTACAGCCACAGTAACTGGGTGGAGCTGGGAAACACTGATCCATACATCAACCTGATACGCCCAGACCTTCTCTTAGATAACCTGGCAGGTGTGTGTATGTGTGTGTATAAACAGTCATAGAAAAAATTATTACATCACCCTTATTTAATGCCTGGTACAACTAAAGGTACATTTATATGGACAAAAATAATGATAACAACAAAAATAGCTGATAAGATCTAGACATTTTCCATGGTTTTCTTGATAATGATTTTGGTTATCATCAAGAAAACCATGGAAAATGATGGAAAAAATCATTAAAATTAACAAGAAATTGAAGAAAACTGTGGTTTAATATTTTTTTCCCCATGACTGTAAATTAGACGTATTGAGGAAAAGCAGGTTGTAGCTTGCAGTCTACTTTACCAAACACAAAAAGTTTACTTTCAATGGTTCTTTCTTGATAGTGATTTTAGCTATTATCAAGAAAACCATGCAAAATGTCCAAACAAATGTTCCTTTAGTTGTACCAGGCATTAAAATGAACAAGGAATTGAACAAAAAGGGTGGTCTTAAAATGTTTTCCATGACTTTAGGAGGACTATGCATATTTTTGCTGTTGGTTGGGTAACACATCATGAAGAGGACTATCTGTATATATGTAGATAAAAAAAAGAGCATATCTACTGACCAAAGAGCAGACTGGGCTGATTGACTGTTGGGTGTGTATTTTCCTGATAACCATGCATAGCCCTCCTATCACTGTTCTGACCTAAATTATACCATGAAGCAGAGGTCAACCTGATCACTACTATAGGAAAATGCTGTAAACAGGGCCTGTATGGAGACGGCTACTTAGCAAAGTAGGCTTCTAGCATCGGTCGTGCTAGCCACCAGCCCATCGTTTTCTGTAACCATTGTAGCATGAAAGAATGGTAGGATTAGCTTACTATCTAGCTAACGAGCCAATTGTTCGCTAGTTGGCTAGCTAGATAGTAAGCTAATCCTACCATGCTTGCTACACTGGTTAGAGAAAAATGAGCCAAAAGTCACTCAGTGTGAAGAATTAACTTGCTGTTACTCATTTAGCAGCTAGCCATCCTGGCTTTGCACAGAAGCGTGCCTATGTTCCCCTCTTTGTATGAGACTGGGAAACATAGGACCCCTTTTTCCCTGCTTTTCCCAAAAAGGGTCCTATGTTCCCCGGTCTGTTACTTTTTCCACCACTACTGCCACATTCCATGGCAAATAGGCCTAACCCTAACCCTACAGGCTAACCCTATCCCGAAAAGGAAAAAGCTAAGCCTCGATGCGATTTTTTCCATGACTGTATGTTATATTGCTGCACTATACTATACATTATCTTATTTTATGACTGAACCCTTTACTATATCATCGTATCTAATATTCTATGCTATATCATAATTTACCAAAATAAATTAAGTTATGTTAATTCATATTGCATCACATTTTATATGGTATTTATTACAACTCTTTATTAATGCTGCAACCTTGCAGTTTTTGTCTCCATATGATGTATAGTTTCCATTTTTTTCATTCTTATTATTCTATTTCTTCTATTTATCTCTATTTAACTATTCATGCATGTTTAGATGTGGACACGGCCACCTGCATTGACTGTCCCAGTGGAACTTGCCCCAACCCCATTCTCCCCAACGTCCTGAAGGACAAGATGCTGACATCAGGATACATGGGAGTCTTCTCTGCTGCCAAACCCAAAGGTATCAGACACGTCACCACCGGGAGCTGAACATCCTGTTTAATCCTCTTCAAGGAGGAAATTAACTTACACAACTCATAAAAATATGTATATGTCCATGATAAAACGATAAGATATTTTACTTATTTATTCATTAACATAAAAAATCAACAATCACAAAATATTTTAGGAGAGACACATGATTCTTTTCACAGGTTATTTATCTTTTGTATGACTGTAAGGACATAGTGACAATTTCAACAAATATGACACTAAATTATTTATGTCAAAGGTTCCAACTGTAGCTTTAAAGTACATTGACATTTAGATGAGACACTCATTCAGTCAACCCAAAGAAAACCCACTTAAGTGCCTGTAAAGTCCAGAATAAATATACATTTGAAGCCTGTCTGGGTGTGACCTGTCCCTTCTGCTCTGCAGGTAAATGTAGCCACGGAGGTGCAGGTGACCTGACCAGCACCGTGGTTCCTCGTGGAGGAATCAGCAAAGACGAGCGTCGTCCAGATAACGTTGCTGTCCACAACGCTGCTGTGAAGGCGGCTACGGCCGCCAGCCTCCTGCTGCTGCAGGACATCCGCCTCGCTGCCGGGGACAACGACTTCCTGAGGTACGACAGAAAATATCTCACGGTAACACTTTAGATTAGGGAACACACATTCAACATGAATTAGTTGCTTATTAACAGGCAAATAAGTAACATATTGGCTCTTAATTAGTCATTATTAAGTAGTTATTAATGCCTTATTCTGCATGGCCTTATTATACAACCAGTAAGCCATTAACTCTATAGAGTTAATGGCTTACTGGTTGTATAATATATATAATATATATAATAATATAATATAATATATAAAGGAGTCTTATAGAGCTAATTTGTCCATTTTTGAATCCTTTTCATGTCTTTTCGTGTCTTTGCAAGTCATTTGGTGTCTTTTTTGTGTCTTTTTTGTATCTTTTTAGGTAATTTTGTGTCTGTTGTTGTGTCTTTTTTAGTTATTTTGTGCCTTTTTTGGTCATTGGTGTCTTTTTGTATCTTTTTAGGTAATTTTGTGTCTGTTGTTGTGTCTTTTTTAGTTATTTTGTGTCTTTTTTGTCATTTTGTGTCTTTTTTGGTCATTTGTGTTTTTTCTGTGTCTTTTCGGTCATTTTGTGTCTGTTGTTGTGTCATTGTTAGTTATTTTGTGTCTTTTTTTTTTAGTCATTTTGTGTCTTTTTTGGTCATTTGTGTCTTTTTGTGTCTTTTTTGGTAATTTTGTGTCTGTCGTGTCTTTTTTAGTTATTTTGTGTCTTTTTTTTAGTTATTTTGTGTCTTTTTTGGTCATTTTGTGTCTTTTTTAAGTAATTTAGTTTTTTTTCTGTCATTTTGTGTCTTTTTTTCATTTTGTGTCTTTCTTGGGTCATTTTGTGTTTTTTTTTTTTAAATAATTCTGTGTCTTTTTTGGTAATTCTGTGCATTTTTTGGTCATTTTCTGTCTTTTTTTAAAAGTAATTTAGTGTTTTTTCAGTCATTTTGTTTCTTTTTTGGTCATTTTGATACTGCCTCCAGCAGCCTCCAGGTAATTTGAGTTTGAGACCCCTGTTGTAGAGTAAAATAATTCTGAGGTTATTGAAGGAAAACTCTAAGTTAATAACTTACTGGTTGCATAATAAGGCCATGCAGAATAAGGCATTAATAACTACTTAATAATGACTAATTAAGAACCAATATGTTACTTATTTGCATGCTAATAAGCAACTAATTACTGTTAAATATGTGTTCCCTAATATAAAGTGTTACCTATCTCACTTTATCCTTGAATCTGGGTTACGTGACTATAACTCTTGTTCTCAGAATGATGGGGATCGCCCGCTCGTCCGTCGTGTGTTTCGTCATCGACACCACCGGCAGCATGTCAGACGACATCGATGCAGCCAGAGAGATTGTTTACAAAATCATCGACAGCAAGAGAGGAACACAAGACGAGCCGTCGGAGTACATTCTGGTGCCGTTTAATGACCCTGGTAGGACCTTTTCTATCTTGCTCATCATGTTTACTGAACTTTCAGCAGTGGAGACCCCTGGTGGTAGCATGATGCCATAAAACAGGGGTCTCAAACTCAAATTACCTGGGGGCCGCTGGAGGCCACCTGCCACCATTAGAAATTCAATAAAACATTCAAGCGTTATCCTCAAGAGGGTATTGAGAATAAATGTAAGTTTTGTGTTAATCCGACCAACCGATGTGGAGATATAAAATACTTCAATTTAAAGAGCGCCACCTTGTGCTCATCGGCCAAAATTTTGCAGAGAGCCTCAGGGTCTCATGGGGAAGTAGTAACCTGAGTTTCATGTCATTCAGATACACCGATGTGGAGATATGCAACACTTTGTGTTTTGTGTTGATAATAGCGCTACCTGCAGGAAGTTGTTATTTAATAACTTGAGTATTCTTTGGGTTATCAAAATTCTTTTAAAAACTTTTTGTTATGAGGGTCCATAGATGCTGTGTGCAAAGTTTAGTGCAAAACGATGAAATTGCCTTGGAGGAGTTCGAAAAAGTAGATTTGCGACATTTTGCGAATTTGGAAAAAAAAGGGAGGCGAAAATGGGCGTGGCCTATATCACGAGATTCAGCACAACTCAGTGAATGCGTGGATATAAGATTTTTGAATGTGCGATAAAAACACAAGATGAGCCAACAGAGTACATTCTGGTGCTGTTCAATGACCCCGGTAGGAACTTTTCTATCTTGCTCATCATGTTTACTGAACCTTTAGCAGTGGAGACCCCAGGTGGTGGCATGGTGCCATAGAACAGGGGTCTCAAACTCAAATTACCTGGGGGCCGCTGTAGGCCGCTGTAGGCCACCTGCCACCATTGGGAATTCATTCATTCATCAATGTACTCAACACTGGGAGCCATTTGAGGTTCAGTATCTTGCCCAAGGATACTTCGACATGTAGGCTGCCATGGTCAGGGATCGAACCACCAACCTTCCGCTCTGTGTGTGACCGCTCTATCAATTGAGCCAGAGCCGCCCAACATACAAATTGTGAAATTGTGAAGCTGTCTTTAAAAAGGCCAACCAGCGCCTGTACTTTATGAGGAAACTGTCCTATCTACACATAGACCGAACCCTACTGACTCTTTTTTACCATGCTTTTATTGAATCTATTTTATCCTTTTGTTTGGTGTGCTGTCTCTTAAAAATAAAAATTCCCTCAAACAAATAGTCAGGTGGTCTAGCAGGCTGATTGGTGAGCCACAACTTAACCCTGAAGCTCTCTACAGTAGGCAGTTGCAGAGGATAGCTGGTTCCATTCTGCGAGATGGCTCCCACCCACTACACAAACAATTTCAGCTTCTCCCATCTGGCCCCAGATACAAATTGCCTACATGTAAAACAAAGCGATTTAGAGAAAGCTTTGTTCCCTCTGCCATCAGGGAAGTAAATAAAACATACCATTTACTAAGGCCATGACAGTTGCTTTTTAATTATCCATCCTTACCATCATAAAATTTTTATCTACTTATTTATTCGATTGACTTTTTATCTATGGCATTCAATGGGATGCAGTGGTGCACTTCTTTGAGTTTTTTATTTGCTTAATGGTTACTGTGTCTTTCATCTGTCTGTTGTGTTCTTAATGTCTGTATGCTGTGTGTTTTGTGCTGAGACATCTCACTCGACTGCACACCAAATCTACCTCTTGGTATAAATAAAGTATCAAATCAAATACAATTATGCCTCATTTCTAGGTTTTTTTCCCCCTGATGACCACAGTTAAAAATTTCAATGGACGATGATATTGTATGTCCAACATACACACACACACACACACACACACACACACACACACACACACACACACACACATATATGCACATTTTAGTTGATTAACAGCCCATCCTTACCAGGGTTATCCTGAGACTACTTTACCTCCCTATAGTGATGCGCATCATTTTTTAATATGTCCCTACCAAGGATATAATAATTTGGGATTTTTCATTAGTTTTAGTTTTAATTTCGTTTTGATTTTTTGTTTTCAAATTCAGTTAGTTTTTAGAGTGAGTTTGCTAGTTTTAGTTTAGTTTTTATTAGTTTTAGTGTTAGTTTTAGTTTTTTTGTAATGGGGTATTTGTTGGGTGCCAGATTTTTAAAAAAGTCACAATAAATGTTTCCTTTATTTTCTTTGTCTGATCCATCTCAGCCCCAATTTGTTTATTAAGTCATAAAACCAGATAGATTAAATAGATTTCATATCAACCAAAAAGGTTAATGTATGAAAAAAGTTGACAAAGACAAAAACGAAGGACATTTTCACTTTAATTTTAGTTAGTTTTGTAACCACACAATACAGATTCAGTTAGTTATCGTTTTAAGAGTTAATTTCTTATTTTAAGCGTTCAACTTGCTTATTTCTAGATTTAATAATCTTAATTTAAAAAATCTTGTCAAGTGAAATTATCTGTCCATGCAGCAAGATCATTTCCCTCAGATTTAGTGTTTTTATCTTGTTTTTAGACACCTCTGTTTTGCAGTGCAGGCATTCAAAATACCTTAGGCCACAGGTTAATTTTGACCCTTAACTCCCTTTTCTGTGCTTTTAATTCAGACTTTGGACCAATGATCAGGACAACAGACGCTGATAAGATGAAAAGGGAAATCTCAAAGCTGAAGGCTGATGGAGGCGGTGACACCCCTGAGATGTGTCTCTCAGGACTTCAGGTACTAAAACTATCGTATTCTCTAACTCTGTGATTGTTTATTGGGGAAATATTTATACCCATATATTTTTATGGAGTCTTTGAAGACTGTATTCATTCAGAATTAACTGAGATGCATTGTTTATGTTCCAGATCGCTCTCACCGGTTCCCCTGACAACACTTACATTTATGTTTTCACCGATGCTATCGCCAAGGACATTCATCTCAAGGATGCTATTGAGGCCCTCATCATGAAAACAAAGTCAACGGTAAATACCGGCTAACTCCCAATGATGCCCTATGTTCATTCAGTTTAGTCAAGTTAATTTCCTTCACATTAAAATCTCTCCACAGGTGTCATTTTTCATGACTGGGGCCGGTGGTAGGCCCCGTCGTTCCATCAAAGCAGCTTCCTTTGAAGACTACAAGCAACTGGCTTTGGCCTCTGGAGGCCAGGCCATCCAGGTGTCTAAGAACCAGTTGCCTCAGGCCACAGACGTCATCCTCGACACCGCCACTTCAGCTCTGGTAGGACACTTCTTATAATACATCCTGTACTAGCAGGGCCGGCTCTAGCCCATTTGGTGCCCTAGGCGAGATCCATTGATGTTGAGCAGCTCCGCTTGCTGTTTCACGGAGGCTGGAACTCCCGTTTTTGTTTGCTCATGGTGCCAACCAGGCTATATAATACAACTGTCTGTCCATATAATTATTAACTTAAAGTAAATTCGCAAAGAAGCACAGCTGGAGACCGCTAACAAAGATAGAGACAATAGAGACAATGAAAGTGCAAAAATGATTCCTTAGTTGTTTCCAAATCTCACGCTTTTCTTTGTCTCCCTTCTCCCTCAGGTGACAGTTCTTCAGAGAGCAAGGAGCCCTGGAAAGCAGGAGACCTTCCCCTTCTTGTTGGATGAATCTTTGAAAAACATCACTATCTACATCACAGGGACATCCATTACTTTCACCCTCACCAACCCTGCAGGTAACGTACGATTTCCAATGCATATTTGTTTATCTTTGTTAAGACAATGTAGAAGCTTGGCACTTGTTGGGTGTCCCTTTTCCTTACTGACAATGTTATATGTGATACATATTTATGACTAATTAAAGGCATGCTAAAAATCTACAGGTGTGACCCAGAGTCACAATCAGGCTAGCGGTAGTCTGGCGACCATACAGACAGTCGGCAATCTGAGGAGAATCCGTCTCAACGCTGACAACCAGATAGGAACCTGGCAGATCAACATCGTCTCCAGCCAACCATACACACTTAAAGTCTCAGGTCAGATATTCTGTTTATTACTCATGCCCTTTCTGTAGAAACACTCATATCAACACATATACACATAATTTGTAGATGAAAAGAATAGTTCAACATTGAGAGAGATATGCTGATTTGCTTTCTTGCCGAGAGTTAGTTGCAAAAATTGATACCACTCTCATATCGATCTGGTAAATACAAGGGAACTTCCCAGGGGTCTGAAGTTGCCATGATCCTATGTTCACTGGGTTCTCAGTTCCAAAAGTCCTATCTTATGTGAATCCAATTCTCCCAGGGTCCTTTGTCACCATGGTCCTGTGTTTCCTGGATCCTTTGTTTGCAAGGTCTTATCTTCCCAAGGTCCTACGTTCCCTGGGTCCTAATTTATCAAGGTCCTAGGTTTCCCATGGTCCTATGTCACCAAGGTCCTGGATCATATATTCGCAGGGTCCTCTGTCCCAGGGTCCTAAATTATTGAGGTCCTATGTTAACAGGGCCCTATTTTATCAAGGTTCTAGGTTCCCATGGTCCTATGTCACCAAGGTTGCATTTTTCCTGGATCCTATGTTCCCAGGTCTTACGTTCCCTGGGTCCTAATTTATTAAGGTCCTAGGTTCCCATGGTCCTAATTTATCAAGGTCCTAGGTTCCCATGGTCCTAATTTATCAAGGTCCTAGGTTCCCATGGTTCTAATTTATCAAGGTCCTAGGTTCCCATGGTTCTAATTTATCAAGGTCCTAGGTTCCCATGGTCCTAATTTATCAAGGTCCTAGGTTCCCATGGTTCTAATTTATCAAGGTCCTAGGTTCCCATGGTCCTAATTTACCAAGGTCTTAGGTTCCCATGGTTCTAATTTATCAAGGTCCTAGGTTTCCATGGTCCTAATTTATCAAGGTCTTAGGTTCCCATGGTTCTAATTTATCAAGGTCCTAGGTTCCCATGGTTCTAATTTATCAAGGTCCTAGGTTCCCATGGTCCTAATTTATCAAGGTCCTAGGTTCCCATGGTCCTAATTTATCAAGGTCTTAGGTTCCCATGGTTCTAATTTATCAAGGTCCTAGGTTCCCATGGTCCTAATTTATCAAGGTCCTAGGTTCCCATGGTCCTAATTTATCAAGGTCTTAGGTTCCCATGGTCCTAATTTATCAAGGTCTTAGGTTCCCATGGTTCTAATTTATCAAGGTCCTAGGTTCCCATGGTCCTAAATTATTAAGGTCATATGTTAACAGGATCCTACGTTATCAAGGTTCTGTGTTCCCATGGTCCTATGTTTCCTGGATCCTTTGTTCCCATGGTCCTGTGCTACCAAGTTTCTATGTTACAAATGTGTTAGGTTCCCAAGGTCTTATATTGCCACGTTCATGTTCCCCAGGTCCTACATTCCCCCATTTTTATATGACCCTAAAACTTGTCATATTAAGTGATACAGACCTGAGGAACATCTTTCACAGTTTCCCTTTTTGTGCTATAAAGCTGGGGAACATAGAACTCTTGGAACATAGAAATGACCCCATCATTACTCTCCAATAAGTAGGGGGTTAGCTTAATTTAGCATAATAGATGGGAATGGAGAAAATATCTAGCCTGGCTCAGTGACCAGCAGAGGCTTAAGGAAGTTAATGTCTGCAGTAAAACCACAAATTGGGTCTTTTACCCATTTTTGGTACGGATTTAACAAACAACATGTGAGCTGCAGATTTGCTGGTTGGCAGCTTTTGTTGTTCTTCTTTTGTTGGCTAGAACTACCAGCTGCCTCTTTGCAGGCTTTGTGGTAAGCTAAGCTAATCACTTGCTAGTGGTAGCTTCATATTTACCAAAAATACATGAAAGTGGTATTGATCTTTGCATGCAACTTTATTTTAGCAAGACAGTAAATAAAACTGTTTCCAAAAATGCCAAACCATTTGTTTAAGGTAATCTGAATTCATATTTGCACTGACCCCCGTTGTCTCTACGGCTTTTTAAAATCATAATCCACATTTATTTCCTCTGCTTTTTGGTCGATGCAAAACATGTAAATTAGTTCTGTTTCTATTGTCAGAATAATCTAACACAAGTTATTACACAGCTGTTATTGAGACTTGTATCTGTATTTACTGTAAGTCTGTGCTTGTGCTTCCAGGCCAAAGTACAACAACCTTCATCTATGACTTTGTGGAAAGATTCGGGGGACCTCACCCAGGTTACGCCGTAATCAGTGGGCGTCCACTCGCAGGTACAACACATGCAATAACAGTTTTACAGTAGCTCCTCATTAACCTCTTTAACCGTTTGACGCACAACATACTGACCCCCCTTTTAATGTACAACATGGGTCAAAAATGACCCTCATTCATTCCCCATGTTATTTAATGCTGCTGTGTGTTTCTGTGCTCTATCTTTTGATATCAACTTATTTTATGATTGAATATTCCAAGTATTCTTTAAATATCTTGTTTTTGATAACAACTGACTAAGTAGTTAGCTTGGCAAACTACTTAGCCAAGAAGTTAGCTAAGTAGTTAGCTTAGCAAGCTACTTCGCTAAAAAATGGATATGGGTCGTTTTTTACCCATGTTGTGCATTAGAAGAGTAGTGACACAAAAAAAGGGATTTTATTTAAAAATGAATAAAGGAAAACATACAATTAGGATGTATGACGATCAAAAACAAACTCATTGAGGGAAACCTGGAATACTGAATGATGAAAATAATTTATTGTAAAGATATAGAATATAAAAACTCATACATATCGGGTCACTTTAGACCCATGTTGTGCATCAAAGCAATTATGTGGAATAATCAATCATAGATGTGATGGTGTAATAAAGACTACAGGACCAGGTTAAGATTTATATCTTTGAATGTAATTAGGTAAACAAAGAAGATGAATTTTTCTTCTTTTTCTTAATCTACAATACTTCTTCATGTCCTCCTCTACAAACCCAGGTCAGGCAGCCACTCTGATGCTCACAGTCATGGGTAGGAAAGGTCCGTCCTTGATGACCATCGAAGATGTTGCCCTGGTAACTGTGTCTGGTCCTGAGACTCATAGCAATGGCACAACAACTGACATGGGCAATGGAAACATCCTGGTGACAGTTGATTCAGTCCCTGAGGGGGAGTTTGTGGTTCTTCTCAAAGGAACTGACAAAGAGTCCAAAAGTGACTTTCAGAGACAGTCTACCACCCAGATATCAGTCTCCAAAGTCAATATCCAGGTTGGTCTCTTCACTTCCTCTTCGTACCATGTGTAAAGAGATAAATGCATGCAATTTCTGTTCTGTATCTTTTAACTCTTCACCTATTTCGTTCTCTTCTCTACTTCCTCTTCTCTTTAGGCTGGGGTGGCCGGCAGTGTGGAGCCAGGAGAAGCATTCGAGCTTCCCTTCAGTGTCATGACTCAGGGCTCTGGTGGAGCGTACGAGATCCAAGCCACCAATGACAGAAGCTTCCCCATGAACTTCCCAAAAAGGTGTGGGGAAACAGCAAAAGACCATTCTTTTGTTAAATATTCTCATCAATGTTGTTATGTGTCTAAACCAGGGGTCTCAAACTCAAATTACCTGGGGGACGCTGGAGATAGTATCAAAATGACCAATAAAAGACACAAAATTACAAAAAAAAGACACAAAATCACCCAAAAAAGACACATTCAAAGATACATACAAAGTGATTATGTACATTCACTGAGTGAATATTTAAAAAATAAAACATATATTTCTCGCTAGAAATGTGATCAAAATCCATTTTTATGCAGAAACTAAGTCAAAATATTGAAAAGTCACGTGACTTGGAACTAACCAATAGGAAAAACTACCCATGGAATAGCCACGTGATATGACTGTCATTAACTTGCATTGTAGAGAAATCCGTGTCAGTTTCGCGGAAATTTGAGTGATTCTGAGTTAAGCAAATCCGTGGCTATTTCACGGATTCCTGTGAGACCATGTTCCATTAATTACTTTGATCTGGATCTCCTTTAACTAATGCTAATCGTAATCAAGAATGAGGACTATTTCATCATACATGATGCATCAGAGCTTTCTGCTGCTGGTGGGGCTCCATGTTGTACAGAATGGGCCCTTTTTATTTTTTCGCCCTTCAAATAGTCTGAGTCCGCCACTGATCAAACGCATTGATTAATCACAGTAAAAGTTCTGTCATCATAACGTGTATTTTATCTGTTTCTTCTCTTGACAGTGTCACCTTAACAACTGGAGTATACACTAACGCTACTCTGACCATCACACCTCCTGCCTCCACACCATCAGGAACTGATGTCACTCTCACCCTGGAAGCCAAGTCGGCCAGTGGCGCCGACTCCAATTACGTTGTTCTGAGATTATCTGTCGTTACCAAGGTAACTAGACACATCCTGGGTTACACAAAACAATCTCTAGACCGAAAAAAGGTTATAATAGTTTATTTTTCATTAGTCTTAGTTTTAATTTTGTTGTGATTTTTTGTTTTCAAATTCAGTTAGTTTTAGTTGGTTTTTAGAGTGGGTTTGCTAGTTTTAGTTTAGTTTTTATTTTTTCACAATAATTAGTTTTAGTTTAGTTTTTATTAGTTTTAGTTTTAATTTCGTTGTGAATTTTTGTTTTCAAATTCAGTTAGTTTTTAGAGTGAGTTTGCTAGTTTAAGTTAAGTTAATATTCTGAAAATGCTTCGTTTTAGTATAGTTTTTTATTAGTTTTAGTGTTAGTTTTAGTTTTTTTTGCAGTGGGCTATGTGTTGGGTGCCACATTCAAAGAGGTCATAAAAAATTTTGCCTTTATTTCCTTTGTCTGATCCATCTTAGCCCCAGTAAGGTTATTAACTCTTATAGTTCCAGGTGTTTTGAATGTTGGTTCTAGTGTAACATCCCAGTCTCAGTAAATATATTTACAATGTGTTCCTGCATGCTCACTAACAGAATCCTCTTTCTAATAGAAACACTGGATTATGTAGGAAAGAAGTTGACAAAGATGAAAAAAACTAAAGACATTTTCACTATAATTTTAGTTAGTTTTGTAACCACAAAATACAGTTTCAGTTAATTATCGTTTTTCTTAAAAACTCTTGTTTTTATTTTAATTTTATCCATCCACTATATATATATATAGTGTTTCTATATATATAAAAGTGTTTCTTTAATTGTAGTTTCCGTTATTTTTTAACATTTCTTTGTTGGTAGAATCTTGTAAAAAAATTTAAGGGTTGAATAGGATGATTTGTACAAATTCTTCAAGATATTCAACCAAGGAAGCAAATATATTTTTCCAGTAATCTTGAAAAAAAAATTGGGGGGAAATTGCTGTATTTTTAGAAGATAAAAAGAAATTGTACATGTCAAGATTAATTTTGTCATTTCTTTAGTTTTCGTTCACTATAATAACCTTGTTCAGAAGACATTTGATGTTCTTGTTTCTTATTGTTGTCATTTCAATTTTTCAGTAAAACAAAAAAACATTTCTACTTTAAAATAATTAATATTTTAAAAACATCAGGATAATTCCTTGTTCAGCATCTTAGAATAGATAGTTTATTAATGTTAAATCATCATTCATAAATGGTAAACAGTTTATTAATGTAAGTTAATAGTTACTTTACCAATAAAACAATTCAGTTCTGATTAATAATGTTTATTACTGGTTTATAGTTGCACTCATAACATTTTAAATACTATTTTAAGCATCTGTTAATGATTTCCAAATTATTCATATAGCTTTAAGAAAATGGTTGTAAACATCTATAAAGATTGACTTTATGTCAATAATTATATTAATGAAGTTAGGGCTATACATGAAAATTACTTCTTTTTTTTTCTTCAACACATTCAGGAAAAACATTTTTACAGAGGTACAAGATTAATTTGTGCTGTGATTGACTTATTTCCCCACTCTCTGTCCAGATTACAGACTTTTTCCAGCCTAAGTGTGTGGTGCTCAGTGTGCTGGCTGATGATTGCCCTAAAACCCAGTCTGAGTGTGGACCTTTCCAGTGGGATCTCATGGCCAGCCTCACTGATGGAAACGGCACCGGGATAGAGAGCATTTCTCTGAGCCAAGGAGCTGGAAACCTCACCACCACCTCCCTGACGGAGCCCGTCGTCCACGTTAACTACACCGCCTCCTGCTGCTCGCAGATTGTCGAGTTAATCGCTGTCGACAAAGTTGGAAATGTGGGAAAATGCTACCACTCCATCGTCCGTTCTGCTGGTCCTCCAGCTTTGACTCTGTCTCTGCCGCTGTGCTTGTTCCTGCTGCTATCTGCCTTTATAACAAGAGGCTAAAGGGCTTCGCTGGCTCACTCTCTTACAGATGCATCTCAATACATTAGAAAAGTCCATAACAAGTAGTTTAACCCTCTGGAGTCCACGAAAGCACTGGAGCACAACTTCTTCGTGATGTCAAATAAGACACAAAAAGACACAAAATGACTAGAAAAAAGACACAGAAATGACCAAAAAAGACACAAAATGACTAAAAAAAGACACAAAATCACTAGAAAGAAGACACAAAATGACCAAAAAAGACACAGAAGACACAAAATGACAAAAAAGAGACAAAATGACAAAAAAGACACAACAACATACACGAAATGACCAAAAAAGACACAAAAAAGACATGAAAAGGATTCAAAAATGGACAAAATAGTCCAAGACTCCATAGAGTTAAGTCTAACAGCCCCAACCAAATATTGAGTCATATTCTGTCCTGCAAAGTCTAACTAGCAAAGGGTAAAACTGAGAAAAACTACTTTAAAGATTTTTAACGTTTTTTTAATGGCCAGCCAAATTAGTTAAAGGTACACTGAAAAAAAACAGATTTTTTTGGCCCTGTAATTATTATTTCAATCATCTATATAAATTCTACAAATAAATACGAATTTGGTGCTTTTACTTTGAAATAGCAGTTTTTCATGTACTGATAATACATGTGTTATTCCCACTCGTTGAATTGAATTACTGACAAATAAGCTTATCTATCCATCCATCCATCCATTCTCGTCCGCATATCCGGGGCTGGGTCGCGGGGGCAGTATTATATTCTAATTTATTGAGATGCACCATTATGTCTGCATCAGGTACTGCATGCACCCTTTACCACTCCAAAGTACGTTAAAATAAACTTCCTACTGGTGATGGTATACTCATGTGAATAAAATGTAAGCACTGATTAGGCGATGGATGAATGCTTGAACTGTATGAAAATAAATATTTCTATATTTTTTTATAAAGAATTAAAGGAATTGAGAGCAATGGGTTGGAGGAATAAAAATGAAATGGATAATATATAATAACAGTCATACTGCAGTGAGCATGCTTCATTTGCAGCAGTTTTATAGAGAAATATTGTCAGTAGATTCAATTACATAAACCAAACTGTTCAGTTTCATTCCTGTTTATATTCTGAAGGTTTTTAAGCAGGGATTTGGATCATTCGTAGCCATTTACATCACATTTTATTCTGGAAAAACATGAAAATATGTGTAATGGTTTTCTTTTTATGGCTTTTTTTCTGAGATATCCTAAATCCCCTCTGTAAAAATGTTTTTCCTGAATGTGTTGAAGAAAAAGAAGAAGTTATTTTCATGTATTGCCCTAACTTCATTAATATAATTATTGACATAAAGTGCTTGTGTTGGATGTTTTTTGTTTCCTGTAATACATTTACTGCAGAACATATTTCTACACTGATCTACAACAAAACTAGTCACAATTATGTCTTAAAATTTTAATTCATGGAAGTTAAATATTTGAAAATTCATGGATCATATTAAATAAATTCATCGAATTTAAATCAACAATCATCTGCATAAATGCTTGTACTAAGGAATCATTCTGATGTTTTTAAAATATTAATTATTTGAAAGTAGAAATGTTATTTCACTGAAAAAACAATAAAAACAAGAACATCAAATGTCTTCTGACCAAGGTTATTATAGTTAACAAAAACTAGCGAAGTAAACGAAAACCAGAACTGAAAAAACATTTATGTTAACTGAAATAAAAATAAAAATGTTTTTTTAAAATGATAACTAACTGAAACTGTATTTTGTGGTTACAAAACTAACTAAAATTAGAGTGAAAATGTCTTTCATTTTCGTCTTTGTCAACTTTTTTCATACGTAAACCTTTTTGGTTGATGTGAAATCTATTTCATCTTTCTGGTTTTATGACTTAATAAACTTATTGGGGCTGAGATGGATCAGACAAAGGAAATAAAGGAAACATTTATTGTAACTTTTTTTTAATCTGGCACCCAACAAATACCCCATTACGATAAAACTGAAATGAACACTAAAACTAATAAAAACTAAACTAAAACTAAGCGTTTTCCCAAAAAATACAAACTTATTAAAACTAGCAAATTCACTCTAAAAACTCATTAAAACTAACTGAATTTGAAAAACAAAAAATCGCAACGAAATCAAAACTCAAACTAATGAAAAATCCAAAACTATTACAACTTTACTTTGGACAAAAAATAGCACAGCAGAGGGTTAGTTTTAACTCTTTATTACCCGCTTCCTCGAGTGACAGGACTTGGAATATACAACTTAACTGAAATACAATCAAATAAACTTGAATTCAAAATAATACCATAAGGTTTAAAATTCTAAAAGAAGCACGGGTCACTGTCATCTAACAAGTGTTAAACTGTTAGCACTTTGAGAAAAAAAACAAAGGTTTTACCAAAGCAAGCATTAAACTTTCATTTGTATTTGTATAATACAGCACACGTATTGCCAATTTTTGTAACAAAGTTGTCAAAGAAACAGCAATATGAAGAATCTAAATTGTACTCAAACTATTAACATATTTACAAATAAACAACAATACTTACAAGCCAATCATTTATCATACATTCACCGTATGCTCCAAAATCACAATGTGACAGCTGGTAAAAATGACAGCTGTGTCTTGCAAAAAAAAAAAACAATAACAGAATAATTAAATATCTCTTTCTATTAGACATATACTATCATACTGAACTTGGTATCCATAGAGAAAACATTTTTTAAATTTCTCAAGTATCTGGTACGCCGAGGTTTTCACTACAGCCAAAAACTGATGTTTCATCTATAATAAATAATACCAGATTAACCTTTGAAATTGTTTACAATCTAAAACATTCTTAAGCCCTGCATGAAGCAAAGCTCGTCGGAATAAAGTGCATTTCTTATTTTGCATCCATCATTTGTTCCAACATGCTACTGAAATCAGGGCATTTTGTTGTATCACTGATTTAATCAAAAATGAGAAATGAATTAGTTATTGAAATAAGCCAATATTCTATATTTACAACAAAAAAAGAGGTGTCAAAACCAATTAAATGGAAATTATTTTAAAAGATCAGATCGAAATTTTAGGAAATGCTCCAATATGTTTACTTGATAAAAGTTACCTCTCTCACATAGGGCACTACTTCTGAATTATTTCTTTCACAGCATCACAAAGTTTGTGAATTGTGTAAAAATGTTAAATCAATCATTAAATTACAAATAAGGTTGTTTCTCTCTGTAAAATATACATGTGATCTATTTTGACTTTGCACTTGTTTGTTAGTTTTTTTTTTTTTAAATCAGCAGGAAAGCATTAGAGAA
Source organism: Centropristis striata (assembly GCF_030273125.1). Lineage (NCBI taxonomy): Eukaryota > Metazoa > Chordata > Actinopteri > Perciformes > Serranidae > Centropristis > Centropristis striata. The sequence goes on along the minus strand of NC_081517.1, from coordinate 7,909,714 downwards.
TTTCCTAAAAAAAAATGTGTTCCTTCATAAATTAAATAAAAACAAATTCGCCTCTGCTAAATGAAGCATAAATAGGATTGCATTTTTCTACTTGCGTTTTTTTGTTCGTTTGTTTGACAAATATATCGCGTCAAAGGAAAAATAAAATAAAAAAATCACTGATCCCTTTTGAATCAAGTACTGTCACATTACAACACTGTATATTGCTGTATGAAGATGGGGTTAAAACAGTGGTATACTGAATAACCATCTCTCATTATGCTCTATGCACATTTTTCACATGCTTTTTCAGGTGGCCTGACTGTGTGAAATTCTTGGGGCAGTGTGGGCAGGCATGTGGTCTCTCCCCTGTGTGGATGTACTTGTGCCTTTTCAGGTTGTTGGAGTCCAAAAATCCTTTCCCACAGTATGGGCACCAGTGTCTCTTCTCACCATTATGCCACCTTAAATGCACATTTAGTTCTACCCTCCTCGCAAACTTTTTATCACAGAGGTTGCAATGGAATGGTTTCTCTCCGGTGTGCATCCGTATGTGGGCTTCCACATCACGCTTTGAGAAGAACCCCTTGTTGCAGATCTGACAGATAAAAGGTTTAATCCTGGTGTGCACCATCTGGAGGTGTTTGGTGAGGCCAAAACGATAGACAAAGCCTTTCCCACACTCGGGACAGATATGGATTCTACCATTGCGGTGCACCCGGCCATGCCGTTTGAGACCTTTTGAGTCCGGAAAGCCCTTACCGCAGAGCGTGCACGAGTAAGGTCGGCGACCAGTGTGGAGACGGACGTGGCTCTCCAGGGCGGCAACACTGCTTAGGACACGGCCGCACTCCCCACACTGGTTCTTGAGCAGACGCCTACCGATGACTGATAAAGGCTGTAACGGTGATACAACAGGTGGTCCTCTGATAGGTATAGGGAAGAGAGAAATACTTGGGGGGTAAACCAGTGGACTGTCCGGCGATCTTGGTGACTTCGCCTCTTTCTTTTGCCCTGGAGGTGTTTTACAGATTGGAGGAATCCACACAGCTGTAGCTGTAAATTTTCTCAAAACCCCACCGCTAGCATGGCCCTCTGCTAACTGGCTTGTTTTAGCGACATTTTGCATTTTTGATTGACTAGAATTTCTCATTTTAGCTATTGTTTTTGCTTTTGCTGCTTGAGCTAATTTCTTAGCATTCAGCACTCTTAGATTCTTTTGAGGATTAGCAGCCTCGTGAATAAATCTGGGTTTTTTAGCAGGGGTGGATTCCCTTGACTTCTTAGGACTTTGACCGTCATCATCTAATCCAGGCCACCTAACCAAACCAATTTCACTCATAGCATTTGCACTAGTACTAGCACCATCGGTACTAGTACTATATCTAGCACTGAAGGAGTTTGATTCCCTCTTAAACTCTTTTGTGATAGGGCCATCTTTAGGTAAGGTACACCTCCTACGGCAGAAATACGGCAATTCATTTGTTGACATTTTTGGGCTAGCACCTTTTTCACTACTTTTTTGACTAACGATATCTTTCCTAGAACTAATCCTCTTGAGGGTCACAGACGTGGTCTTAGTACTTTTAGGGCTTGTACTGTTTTTGGAGTTAGTACCATCTCTAGTTGAATTGATCCTCCTTGGACTCATAGATGTGGTTTTGGTTTTTTTAGGGGTAGCACCATTTTGGGGGCTTATGTCATCTCTAGTTGACCTGGTCCTTCTTTGACTCACAGATGTGGACCTTGTATTTTTAGGGTTACTTATTTTAGTTGAAGACCTTCTTGGACTCACAGAAGAAGATTTTGTCTTTTTGGGGTTAGCATTTTCCTTAGCCTCTTTAGTTGGGCTAGGCCTCCTTGAACTTACAGAAGTAGATTGAGTCTTTTTAGGGCTAGTATTTTCTTTAGTTGAGCTACACCTTCTTGGACTCACAGAAGTGGAGGTTTCAGTTTTGGAGCCTACAGCAACTCTATCTTTAATAGACCTCCTGGATGTCTCCAAGGTGGATTCAGTAGTGGCCTTAAACCTTTCAGAAGGGACAGGAGTTTGTTCATCAGCAGTCCTCTTTGATCTAGCACTACCTGTACATAATCCAGATCTCAAAGGACTCATGGGAGTCGGATCATCATTGGTCTTGTTTGGAGATGTAACATCTTCAACTGCTCTTGGGTCTTCTGGGCTGAGAGGAACAGCTTTTGAAGTTGCTTTTTCGTTATTTGGACTGTTGTTCTCTAAAGTAGGTTGCCTAGGGTTTGAAGTGTGGGGCTCAGTTTCAGTGCGTGGCTCTGGAATATTTCCAGTTCTTTTTGCCCTTGAGTGAGCTTTGAGATGATTTTGGAGTCGGGCCACTAAGGATTTCCTCTGTAACCTCTTCTTGTCAGGGGTGAAGGTCTCTGAATGAGAACTTGTGGCATGTACAAAGTCATTAGAGGAGGCCTATAACGAAAAAAAAAAGAAATTATGTTAAATTTAAAATACATACAGAACAACCACAATAATTGTTGCAGAAGATTGCAATACATATTTATTTAAAGATGCATGGATCCAAAATCTACTTAACCATGGTAATTTTTTATACATATTTATATTGAATATTATTATGCCCCTATACAAATTGTTTATTTATTTATTAGCAAATCAAATACCAGATTGAAGTTATTTGTCATGTTTAATCTTAGGGTGAGGGTCTTTCAGCAACTCTCTTGGCAATCAAGCAAACAAGATTTTGTTGGCTCTGGTTACGGCAGCAATATATTTTGAAACTAGCTTCCTGAAGGTGCAAAAAATGTTTTTTTAACATAACAATCATATTGTTAAACAAAGTTACCGTTTGTGGTTCTTGCATCACAGGTGTCACTGCCAGCTGTGCCAGAAACTGAGCTTTCGTCATCTGTAGATGAGGGTCAGAAGGGTCCTTGGTGATTGGAATTAGCTGTATGGGTGCGGCAGACTGTCTCTCTTCCATAGTTGGCTCATATGGCAACTGACAAACTTCAAATATTTCCTCATCTGAATAAGGAGTAGTTTCACAAGCTTTACCAGCTACAGCTGGAGGCTCAGATGTCTTGACGGCAATTGTAGAGTTCTCAAAGACTGGCACACTGGGTGGTGTAGATAGACTACAGTAAGGGGACTCTTGCAGATTGGACCAGTTGTCAGAGGATAACGATGCCTTCTCTTGAATATCAGTTTGCTCTTCGGACACCTGAGGGGCATTTACAGACAGAGGAACAGAAGTTTGTCTTATATTGGGACAAATGTCCGTGGCTAATGTCTGTGTTGACATAACCAAAGGTGAAGATGGTTTCTCTTGTGTGTCACTATCTTTCAAAATGGATTGATTTTCAGAAGATCCATCTTTAGGCAGTCTTGAGACGAAGACTGCTTTATTGGCCGACACTGAAACTGGAAGCCTGGTTAATCTGACCACAGCAGAAGAGATTTTTTGTTCAGAAGTTGGCGGAACCACTGGAGGTGAGGGCGTTGGTACTAGCCAGACTGAACCAAAAGAGGTTCCTGTAGGTTCATCTATTGTTTCAGAAGCAAAGTCAGTTTGTTTGGGAGATTCCAAGCTGTCTGATGTATTATCTCTTTTTTGAGACGATATTGTGACCACTTCGTCTGAAGCCATGTGTGTATCCATAGAATCGCTTAACTCGTGTAACTCGGAAATCAACAGTGGCGATGACATTGTAACAGGAGAAGCAAATTTGGCTGACTCCTGCTTGGTTGTCAGAATGGCCTGAGACTGAGACATTCTTGATGCCACAGCTGACATCCGTCTTGGAATTATAATTGTTATTTTTGGGTGCGATAGAGTTCCCAACTGTGGGTCTGTTAGGGTAGCGGTCGACTGTGAAGTGGCAACAGGAAGCGACTTCGTTGAGGTAATGAATATTGTTTTCTGAGGAAGAGGGGAAAGGGAAGCTGATGCCGGAGGCAGGCTTGTAGTTGCAGAGCCTGAAAGTAGACTTTTCTTTTGTGCAGCAACAACTGTTGATACAACAGCAGGAAGCTGGGTTGGAGACAGCGCTGCTATTTTCTGATACGTTCTTGGCATGACAATAATTTTATGGGATGCTGTCTCACCCGGATTTTGGGCTGCTACTGGTGTTATCAGATGATGGGGAGTTTGTTGCTGAAATGACATCAGATTTGTTTGAACTGCAGCAGCTGATGAAGATGTGATAGTATTAGATGGAGTGACCCTGTGCTGTTGGTTTGGTAAGACACCCTTAATGTGGGCCTGAGTTTTGCTGGTTGGAGTGGCATCTGCAGTAACTGAAGGAGCACTAAGTTTCTCTACTGTTGATTGGGTTGTTGTGGACATCTCTGTTACGTCGAGATTTCCTGCAGGCTTATGACTTTTAACAGGAAGAGGTGGTGTCTGTACCTCAGCAGGGACCTTGTCCACAAATCTTAAGGTACCCACACTGAGGGCACACTGGTTTTGAGTTGGTGCTGCCATTCTTTGTGGAGAGGAGAGTGTCTTTTCTGCAGGTGACTGATTCATGGCTTCAACTAATAGCATTGCATCCTGAAGAGTAACGGAGGTGTGGCGTTCTCTGGGCTGACCTTCTGGGGTGTTTTTTGTTTCATTTGCAGATGAAACCTGAATTGCCCCTTCTTCCATTTCCATGGAAGATTGTTGAGATCTAAATGTTTTTTCCTTTTCAGAGGAAAAGTCTCTACTTAGAGATGCTGCTGAAACAGCAGGAGAACCAGTATCTCTTGCTGGCTGTTTAGCCTTCTTTGGTGGCCGTCCTCTACGTCGTACTGACTTTGTAGATTGCACATCTGTATTCTGTTGCAGAGTGACATCAGTTCGTTCAATTTCTGACGTTTCACCTTCTCTTCGACACTGTTGGGGAACAACTGATGTTTGCTCTTTTTCGATAGATTCAACCTCTGATTGATTCTGAGCAATGACCAATAGGGGGTTTTCAGGTGTTTCTGATATCTTCTGACTAACTTCCGACTCTTCTTCCATGTTGTGATTTATTGCAGCAAGTGAGATGACAATTGAATGCTCCAATTCAGATGACTGGTTCTGGGCTTCTTGTGAACCACTATTTATTCTCAAACAAGGTAGTTCTAGGGCCAACCGGGCCTCTGCATCTTTAAGGGGTAAGGATATTCCTCCAGTTGAACATTCCTTGTTAATGAGAGGCCCTTCAGTTTCAGTTCCACAAGCAGATTCTTGTGTTGAACCTAGCATTGATTGACATCACAGAGGAAACATGAGAAGAAAAAAAAAAGGGTAAGAATTTTGTGTAGCCAATCTTAACAAAGTTTGTAAATCTCACAAATAAGTTAGTTTTAATTCCTTACCTGATTTATCACTCAAAACTAACCCACAAACCACAGCAGGCTCAACTTCCTCTTCCTCTTGCTTTATGGCAGACTGCGGAGAACAATCATCATAAGAGTCCTGCTAAAAGACAACAAAACTTAAAATGCCAAGAAGACAAATGTGAAAATAGGTTGGTTGATTTCAAAGACACCCACGCACCTCTTGTTTGACAAGTATGAAGGCCATTTGAGGACATCCCTCTCCGTAGTTGTGGTCATGCAAACATTGTTGCTCTTGGTTTTGCAGTGAATGCCTCAATGGTTGACATTGTTCCACCAGCACTGTGCGAAAAGGAACCAAGTCTGTAAACATGAATATGCATTAAAACAGGACAAATGGTGATTTTTTTTTTAAAGAAAAACGATCCGAATATTAAAAATAGGGTTTTTAGAGCTAAATCCCTAAATGCTTTTGGGCCCGACTCCAGGAAAATATATTGTAAAGCAGCCTGCTAAGATACAAAGAGCTTACTTTATGTTGTACAACAGCTCAAATATATAGCTTGTTTAGACTGCCGTTTCAAGCATCGATGACTATGCCTCTGTGATGTTTCGCCTTCAACATCAGAGGGTTAATGGGGGGACCAAGTGATCCCCCCTCTGTAGCACCTTTGGAGGTGGTTACAGAGGCATTACAGGGGTGAGACTTTCCAAGGTGGTATCAATGTGAACCAGTGGAGCCAGCAAGACAGAAAATATGTGATGTTGCGCATGATGTCTAAAGAAGCACGCCTCTCACTTGAGTCTGAAAGTAATCGAATCATGTTGATTAAAACCTGAACAATGGCCGAAATCATATGGAGAAGGTTTCTTTCTTCAGCATTGGAAACAACTGCCTACACTGTACTACAATAACTCTTTGTATTCCAAATTTTTTGATCCATGGTGGTTTAGTTTTTATAAAACTTTACTCAACCTGAGAAAGGCTATTTAAAAATCTGTGATGTCATCACAATGTAAAGTCTATGTACACACCCCGGAGGTAAACCCAGAAGTTAAAACTCGACAGACGAGCAATTGTCACTGGAATTAAAAGATGCCATCTTGGGGTTACATGATACAGTTTTCGTTATACATCCAAAAGAAACCTCTTTCACTGTCTTGTACCCATTTTTGCCCAACGCAAACCTAGTTCTTTTGCTGGGCTGGTGCTGGTTTGCAGTTGGTTCAACTTGCAAACTGCCTCAGAACCAGTTTGCTTTTCCACAGGCTGGAGCCACGTCATTACATCACTGTATACACCTGGAAACTTCTCCGCTCTCTGAGACTTGAATAACAATGGCAGACCACATTGTCACAACATTGTCTCAAATGTTGCTCATGGCTCTGCAAGCCTACATTGGCATCTAAACACCACTGGTACAAAACAATTGTGCTGCTCGTCTTGAATGTTATGGACGGAGATTATGTTCTTGTTAACACTGAATGTAAGATGTTAATGCTAGACTTTGTTGTAAACTATATCAATCCCTATATCAATCACATTGCAGTTAAACAAATAAAAGGGTTGGTGTTCTTCTGGAACCAGTTTCACTGGTGGAGAGCAGGTTCTTTGGCAGTCAAAAAGCGAGGATCTGGTTCAAGATTAGGCATTAGCCGCGTTTCGACTAGGGGGGAAGTGGCCACTGGGAAAGTCTCAGGCCGCATCCTCTCAAAGGTCCGCTCACTCTGCATGTTTCGACTACAAGTGAGCCCCCAGAGGGATTTAGAAACTCCGGAGGTGATGTATGGTTTTCGCCGTCGCTAACTGTGCACAACGTCAGCAGCTGAAAGCAGCATAGCTAATAATGCACAGAGTCTCTGATCATGAACATAGTGATTGTGAATTAACAACATCGCTAAGTGAACACCTCCTGCAGCAGCAGCACATACACACTGTACTGCTACAGAGCTAACTGTAGCTAACTGCCGCTAACGGCGGCTCTTCTTAACAAGCCGGCCTCCGGCTCGTAAGCGGTTCTTTAAGAAGAGTAAGAAAGAGTCGCTGGATTTTGTCTCCAGTCGCTTTCCTGAAAAATAGTTGCTAAGAGGGTCTGAAAAGTCGCTGAATTTAGCAACAAAGTTGCTAAGTTGGGAACACTGCTTTGTTGGCTTTTACAGGTGCCGTGTTTTGTTGTCGTGTAGAGTACTACATCATATCCAGGCAGTTTTCGGGGAGAAAAAAAGACCCTGCTCTTCGACAGGGACTACAAAGGTCCCGACAAAAGTATTTTTCTGTTGTATTGCTAAATGATTGCATTACATTCCTTCTCGTTAAATGAAACATTGGTTCTTGCATTAACTTTGTTTTGGAGAGACTTTATATTGGAGTGTAAAACACAGATTACCAGTTAAGACGGTTGGGGAATAATGCCCTGCAGTGCTTACTTTGTTTTTCATATTTGTTTTTTTGAAGAGAAGATTACTGAATATAATACTGAAATATAAATGACAAGTTTATAACCTTTTATTTTTGGTTAATTAATTCATTGATAGACAAGTTTAAGTAAGGATGGCTGTAATACAAGTATAATGTGAGGTAAATAAGACTGACAAAATACTAAGTAAATACAAGTATAGTATAAAATCAGACAATTTGGACTTATTGTCTTTTTTTAAAATACTACTCAAACCAATTAATCGATTACCAAAATAGTTGACGATTAATTTAATAATCAATTATTGTTCGATGAATCGAATTATTGTTGCAGCTCTAGTGTTATTTGTACTGTATACATTCATTATGTCACATCCCGTTATTGCTGCTGGAACACACTGTGACAAACATGTTAGCCAGGATAGCATTGTATGGTTTCCCCACCCTTTTTGGGTCCCACACTTTAGACAAGTTTAAGTAAGAATGGCTAATACAAGTTCATTGTGAAGTAAATACGACTTACAAAATACTAAGTAATACAAGTATACTTGTATTTCTTTGTTGTGTTGAAAAGTAAAGAGAAGAATAATATAAATTATTATTATTATTATTATTGTTAAGTAAAAAAGCAAGATAATATTTTATTAAGGCTAAAATATAACATTACTTTATAATATCAAGTAGGGCTGCAACCAACAATTATTTTCATTATCGATTAATCTGTCGATTATTCAAAGGATTAATCGATTAGTTGTTTGGTCAATCAGTGTTTCCCAAATCACAAGATGATGCCCTCAAATCTCTTGTTTTGTCCACAAACCAAAGAGATATTCAGTTTATTGTCATAAAGGGACAAAGAAACCAGAAATATTCACATTGAAGAAGCTGAAATCAGAGAATTTGGACATATTGTCTTTAAAAAAAACTGCTCAAACCAATTATTCGATTATCAAAATAGTTGACAATTAATTTAATAATTGATTATTGTTCGACTAATCAAATATTTATTGCAGCTCTAGTGCAATCTGTAAATTAGCGTCATATCACTAACCTACCTATAACCTATTTGGCTGGCCAGTTAAAAAAACATTTAAAAAAACCAAACCTTTTGTTTTACCCTTTGCGTAGTTACTGCAGTTAGACGTTTTAGTATTTGTTCTGTATACAATCATTATGTCACATCCTGTTATTGCTGCTGGAACACACTGTGCCAAACATGTTAGCCAGGATAGCATTGTATGGTTTCCCCACCCTTTTTGGGTCCCACACTTTAGACAAGTTTAAGTAACGAGGATTGTAATACAAGAATATTGTGAGGTTCATACGACGGACAAAATACTAAGTAATACTAAGTAAATACAAGTATAGTATGAAATCAGAGAATTTGGACTTATTATCTTTTTTAAAAAAAAATCAAACCACTTATTTGATTATCAAAATAGTTGACGATTAATATAATAATCCATTAATCGAAAAATTGTTGCAGCTCTAGTAGTATTTGTACTGTAGACAATCATTATGTCACATCCTGTTATTGCTGCTGGAACGCACTGTGACAAACATGTTAGCCAGGATAGCATTGTATGGTTTCCCCACCCTTTTTGGGTCCCACACTTTAGACAAGTTTAAGTAAGGATAACTGTAATACAAGTATATTGTGAGCTAAATAAGACTGAGAAAATACTAAGTAACGTTTCTGTATGTAACCACAATGTCGCAAACTGTTCCTGTTGTTGAAACACGCCGTGTTAAATCTGTGTGCCATGAAAGCATTGTATGGTTTCCCTCCCATTTTGGATCCCACGCTTTAGGTAAAGCTGAGCTCACATACGTCTGTACACACGAGTTACAGCATGTAGCTCCAACATAATCACACTTTAGCTAAATCCTCTCATGACATTATCGCACAATTATATTTGGCTACGATTATACTAAGCATATCGTGCGTAAACAAGCTTCATAACGCACCACATTGAACCGCTCGGTCGTGTTTCTCCGCGCCGCAGCTCGGCCCCGCGGCGGGCTCACTCTCTCCGGTGTCCCCGGTGTCTCCGCTCGGTTCGCTTCTCGTCTTCTCAAACTGGCTGCATCTTGTTTTCAGGTCCTCGTTCTCCTTCTTGATTTTGGAGATCTCTGCCTTCAGCTCATCGACCATAGTTTCGAAAAGTTTCGTGGTTTCTGCGATGGCACCCTTCAGCATTCCCTCCATGACGGAGGAGTACTTGGTCTGGAAATCATCCGCTGACATCTTGGTGTCTTTTACACTTAGTCCGAGTCCCGACAGGAGTCTTTTAACGGACTTTTAACGGTTTGTTTCACTGAAACGGGTTTAAAAACACGGTATTAGGAGCTGGCTTAACATGGCTGCTTTCCTATGGCCGTGCTTTGTGTGACGCACATACACTTCTTCTTCTCCCCTCTCAATTCTTCTTCTTCTTCTTCTATTGAGTTTTTTTTGGCGGTTGGCAGACCAACGTACAGGTGCATTACCGCCACCTACTGGACTGGAATGTCAGATTAACACTTTGCTGTAGCCTGGGCAACAATATTCAAGGGCCCCATCATCACCACCCCATAATCACCATAATCTGGCAAAATACAGAATAAATTACAGTAATATACAGTTAATATACTCAATACATCAATAACTAACTGTCATAAAGTGCATTTTCCTGTGTGGATATGCAAACGCTCATAGAACTACAAATGCACTACAAGGCCACTCACTCACATATGATGTTATGAAAACAAAACACATCAGCAGTAGTATAATCTGACCCACTACATAGATGATGATGATGATGATGATGATGATGATGATAATAATAATAATAATAATAATAATAATAATAATAATAATAATAATAATAATATTAATAATACATTTTATTTTGAAGGCGCCTTCCTTGGCACTCAAGGACACCATACAAAAAGATAGAAAAAGATCGGGAAGGAAGTGTCCTCAATTTTCACAAAAAAATAAGTAAGCAACCACTTTCAAAGCGTCCAATATTTATTTAACAACACCTATTCCCAGCAGCACTAATGTATTGCATTGATAGAGGCATCACAGAGGAAGACAAGACACAAACAAAAATCAAGAATCTACAATCATAGTAGCATTTTGGTCCTCAGCTCATTTTAAACAGAAATCACCCTGAAATCACCTCAAAATTCATTTTTGAGCAACGACTCCTATGGACAGTTGAACATATAAGAGAGAGATAACCAGATATTTAGCTTGTGCCCACACTGCCCTGGGCCCTTTAGAGGTCAAGGGCCCCTGGGTAATTGCCCAGTTGCCCATATGGTTAATCTGGCCTTGCCTCTTCTTTGGTGTTTATTGGCAGTTGGCATCCTTATTGTTGCATTTACCGCCATCTGCTGGATTTAACTTATTTCTTACTCTTTCTGTTATATTCTTTTAATTAATCCAGTTTAGAAGCTGTTCAACTGACTTCAACTACTGGAAATTGATTTTTCCATCATATTCTGATTAATTGAGATGCATCTGTATTATACATTTGAAGTTATCTCCCCTTTTATCTGCCTTCTGTAACTCTACATTCATCCTTTTCTTCTCCCTTTTTGTACTCAACCACATGTTCTCCTGTCTCCCTCTCCCCACAATTACACCAACCAGTTGCATGTTTTCCTATTATATTAAGTGTGTTATTTAACCTTCTGTGCACTATTCTTGTTCTACTTATGCTTACTTGTTCTGTTCTATTATCACCATAACAACCTGCCTCCCCTACTACACTCTGTAGTTTATATAAATGTCTCAGTTTTACCTCCCTCTTCCAATGTTGATTCCACTGATTCATTATTTCTTTCCATATTAAACTTTCCCCCTCTGCTTTTGAACATTTTACTTTCATTTCCACCTCCTCTTTTCTTACTGCTTCCTCAGCCATTTCTTTTTCATTTCCTATTAACCCTTGATGGGCTGGAACCCACATGAATACTATTTCCTTCCCCTGTTCAGTCCAGGTGTTTTTAACAGTATTTCATGTAATATTTCCTGACGTGTTTTTCGTTAATTAGTTAGTTGCTTTATTGTCTCCCTTAGGAGAAATTCGCTTTGGACACAAGATAATGTCACATGTTCACATAAAGCACGTCACAAAACACAAACACACACAAAAGGAAGTCTGTTTACATATCGCATTAAATTCATATCAGCACAGAACACACACACTCTTCATTTGCACTATTGCACACACTCTTCCTATTGCATATATGGGTAATTCTCATGAACATGGTACAGCTCATAGCAAAAATCCAAGAGCATTGAATACATATTTCCTTTGACCCTTTATAACATATACAATCTAAAGTCACTGTTTAATATGAATTTATAATCTATTTTTTAAAAATGTAAGGTATTTTCTGACATTTTTAGAGACACTGTGAGCAAAATTCATTACCGTAACAGATTTTTAAATAGAAAAAAACAACGAAAGGTTTTTTGTCTTGTTTTTTTTCTTTGGCAAACCCTTAAATATGCTCAAGGGTAGCTGGTATCACCAAAATGTAATTTATTAAATATACATATATTTTAATTAAAATTCTAGCCTTATTGTATCATTTAACCATTTTTTTTTCATCAATTTTCATTCAGATTTTGTTCTTTATACATGGTTAAAAAGCAATATGTTTGAAATCATTCTGTTAAATTTTACATTTTTAAACAAATGTATACTTATTTTTATAATTTATTAAATATTTATTGTATATAAGTTTGGGGAAATCATGACATTTTTATCTGGACGCATTGCAGTGATGAATTTGTGAATCAAAAATAGGTTTTAAAATCTAAAAAATATTATTTTAACACAAAACAATGAATTGTGCCTCATTATGGTTATGTTGTTCATTCATATAAAAGTGAAATATATTTAGTTTATAAGTATGTCCTTATAATTTTCACAGACAGAACCCTATACCATCGTTTTTATTGCACAATCCCTTCATGAATCTCTCACTGACACACACACTATCTTGCACTATTTAATAATTTAATGGAGATAGGTATAAAGGACAGTTTGTATCTATTTAACTTGCAGTTTGGTACCCTATACCTTTTTTCCTGAAGGCAACATCTCATATTCGCTGCAGAGAACATGATTTGGATCACCAGCGATTTTGCGGCCTTGCCTCCACAAAGATTTCCCGGAGAGAGGATAATGGTGGCATACCCATTATTTTTCACTGTCCTGTTTTCAATTCATAATATTGATGAAACTGAATCACTACATATGACTATCTTTCTTCCAACCATGACCTCTACCCACGACACTACTGTGTAACCCATATATATATTAAAAGTCTGAGAATATATATTGAAACCTGAGAATATATATTGAAGGTTTCAACCGAAGGTTTCTATATATATTCTCAAATTTTCAATAAATATTTTCAGGTTTCAATATATATTCTCAAATTTTCAATAAATATTCTCAGGTTTCTATATATATTCTCAAACTTTTAATATATATTCTCAGGTTTCTATATATATTATCAGGTTTCTATATATCTTCTCAGATTTTCAATATATATTCTTCGGTTTTTTATATTCTCAAACTTTTAATATAAATTCTCAGGTTTCTATATATATCCTCAAATTTCAATATATTTTCTCAGACTTTTAATATATATATTCTCAGGTTTCAATAAATTTTCTCGGGTTTCTATATATATTCTCAAACTTTTAATATATATTCTCAGGTTTCTATATATATTCTCAGATTTTCAAGATATATTCTTCGTTTTTTATATATTCTCAAACTTTTAATATATTTTCTCAGGTTTCAAAATATATATATTCTCAGGTTTCAATATATATTCTCAGATTTCTATATATTCTCAGGTTTTGAATCCATAGCCTATATATAATAATTTCCTGAACGGCCATAATATGTAGGCCTACATATAAATAACGCTCTGTGTAGCGTTGTTGATGAGAGAGCCGGTTCGGTTCAGTTTGTCCCATCTGACGATCCGTAGTTTAAATCTCGGAAGTTCTCTTGTTTACGGAATCAAACGGAAGAGCGAAGCTAAACGGATTTATAACGTTAGATAACAGATAGAAACTGGATTACCATCGCTACCAAACTTTCCTCACACTTACCGTAAACTACATTAATGCTAAATATTATTATTCTTTACGTGTCTGCTAATTGTTTATCGCATAATGGTCGGAATCCGTAACGTCAACTCTGAATCACAACTAGCAGGCTAGTGAGCTAACGTTGGCTTTAACAGCGATTCTGCACTTTAATAACATCATATTTGGTTTAATAGACGTAAACAAGAAGTAAATACGGACCAGACAACATACCAATAAGACTTGTTTAACGTCTCATAGAGTGGAAACCGACTTTAAGACGTGGCGTACAGTTTAAAGGGACCTTTTTTTGAAGTTGTACTGAAAGAGACAGATATCTCATATTCTTGGAACGATGTCTGAAACCATAGTAACGTTCCAGTCGCAGCTCTCGGGTGTCATGGAGACGGTGTTCAAAGCCGCCATGTATGAGATCACCCGGCTGGTGGAGGACAGCTTCCTGGAGGAGGTGAGCCGCTGCAGGGAGCAGGTCGAGGCCCTGAAGAGGAGGCTCAAGTGGTCGGAGAGTCGCCGGAAAGAGAGAGAGGAGGACCGGAGGAGGTGTCTGGACTGTGGGAGAACCGGAGAGGATCCCAACAACCCCAGAGACATAGGTGAGTCTCACAACCCCAGAGACATAGGTGAGTCTCACAACCCCAGAGACATAGGTGAGTCTCACAACCCCAGAGACATAGGTGAGTCCCAGGAAGACACCAGGGGTACAAGGTAATATCCTGTAAAGCAGCTATTTTTCAACCTTGGGGTCGGGACCCCAATTGGGGTCGCGAGATGATTGCTGGGGGTCGTCAAATCATTTTGGAAGTCAGCTCTGTCTCCACTGTGTTAAAGTGTTCATGTGTTAATGTGTTTTAGTCTTTTTGGTCACTTAATGTCATTTTTTTGGTCATTTTGTGTGGTTTTTTTTTGTCATTTTGTGTGTTATTTGGTCATTTTGTGTCTTTTTTTGATCATTTTGTGGTCAATTTGTGTCTTTTTTGGTCATTTTGTGTCTTTTTGTAATTTTGTTTCCTTTTTTGATCATTTTGTGTCTTTTTTTAGTCATTTTGTGTCTTTTTTGGTAATTTTGTTTCTTTTTTGGGTAATTTTGTGTCTTTTATGGGCATTTTTTGTCTTTTTGGTCATTTTTTTTTTTTTTTGGGTGATCTGAACTGTGCGTGTGAGATTCTGTTCAGTGAGCGGGGGTCACGGTCAATATGCATGTTAAATTGGGGGTCGCGACTCAAAAAGGTTGAGAACTACTGCTGTAAAGTACTGTACCTTATGGTCAGGAAGCTTAGGATCAGATTTAAGAATAAAGGGGACACGCCGGACAAAAGCTCCACATTTTTTCCACATGCTCTCCATCACCATAGGTTTACATTTTTGGTAGGAGCCACTTCATCAAGATTGTGGATACTTTAAGTACATTTTGATGCTGATACTTTTGTACTTTTACTTCAGTAAGTTTTGAATGCAGGACTTTTACTTGTAGTGGAGTAATTTCAAAGTGTGGGATTAGTACATTTACTTTTTTAAGTAAGGGATCTGAATACTCTTTCCATCACTGTATAAAGTAACAAAAATTAAAATACCCAAGAAAAGAAAAAGTACCTCCTATTTGTGCTACTAGTCAGGAGAGTAGATTTTGACACCAAGATTGACACAAAGTGTATAAAAATATCAATCAGTGTTTCCCAAACCACAAGATGACGTCCTCAAATCTCTTATTTTGTCCACAAACCAAAGAGATATTCAGTTTATTGTCATAAAGTAACAAAGAAACCAAAAATATTCACATTGAAGAAGCTGAAATCAGAGAATTTGGACTTATTGTCTTTAAAAAAAACAGCTCAAACCAATTATTAGTTTATCAAAATAGTTGACGATTAATTTTATCATCAATTATTGTTCGATTAATCAAATAATTGTTGCAGCTCTAAAATGTTCCACTCTGTTTGCCAACTTTCACAAATTTTGTCTGCAATTTGGTCCTGGGTAGATAGAGTACAAGGTCTTTTATTCTTCTTTATGCTGATTTCCGTTGTTGTACCAAAATAGTAAAGTGGCGGGGCATAAACCAAAACAATGTATCAGTGACCCCTCACCTTTACCTTCATAAACTCTTAATATGCAATTGCAAATATTCATGCTATTCAAATAAGAAGATAAGAACATTTTCCCTCTCTTCTGCTCCAGAGAAAAGTCTTAAACAGGAGAGTATGCTGCAAGAAGAAGATATAAACAGTTCCCAAGACACTGATGGAGAGACACCTTGTCATGAAGCAGAAGACACAAGACCAGAGACCAACAGGGGCATGAAGACCACACAGGTAGGGGACAGTTTGTTTCACTATCCAAGCTTCTATAAATAAGAGTTAAACCTCTGAAGTCCAGGAGATTTTGGTTGAAATTTGTCAACTTCCTATGCATTAATTTATGTCTGTGTTTAGCCTCTTTCAGTCTGTCCTTACATCACATCCTCCTTTTTCTCCACACAAACTTGGCTATCAGTCAGATTTTTCATTTTATTTTAATTAACAAAGTATAAAGCTGCCAGGAACCCAAAATACAAACAAAAGACAAAGGTGTCTATGGAAATGTACCATTTTTTTCACCATTTATACACATAAAAACAGCAGAAAAAAATAATAAATAAGAATAAATAATTAAAAATAGTAATAGTTTTCATTGTAGAAAGAAAATTCCCCTTTTAAAAATGGTCTAGAAACTAAATGGCACACTATGAAAGCTCCTATGATTGAACTTTCAACTGTCTTTCTCAGCTTGTCTACATATCATATATAAATAAAGTTATTACTGTAAATAAAACATGTGCATTTTCGATAAATACATGGACTCCAGAGCGTTAAATGTTTAAAGTATAGTTTTTAAGGATAGCTGATTGTCATTGCATTGTTTTTCACGTCTCCGGTAATAAAATCGCTGTAATATCTTTCAGTATTTTGGTTTTTGTTTGACTTTTTAATGCTGTAGCATTAAATCCTGTTGATCAAATGCAAATCTTATAATTTCTCCTGAGGTTAGTGTAGTTAAAGCTCCTGTATTAATGTGTCTTGTGTGTGTCTGCCAGTCTCCAGGTGTTCAGGGTGAAAAGCTGGACAGACTGCTGAAGGAGGAGGCCCTTCGGATCACTCCAAAAACTAACGAGTCCCAAGAGAGATGGGGAGTCAATATGGACGGTCAGTCCCTTTTATCTATGCACACATTCAGAAAAATGATTTAAATTTGAAATTTCAGTCACATAAATAAGTATATCGTCATTTCCAGGTTGAGTTTTTAAGAGTGCCGGTGGTAAAAATGGAAGGTTTTATAACTTAACTTAATTGTTTTACATAATTGATGATAGCACACCATTATTATGACTTGGTTTGGGTATACCCATGCTGCCTTGCATGCTTTATTTAGTTTCGAACTGCAAGATAGCATGGTGTCCATGGCCGATTCTTAGCCCTGCTTTTGGTATCCAATCACAGAACGGGGAGGGACGACAAGACGATGACGCGTACTATTCGACAGACGGAAGCTTGTAGTTTTCTTACGGATCCAACATGGCTGCAGCAGACGCGAAGCTCTATTTGGATCTAGCTGTAGACAGTGTTCTCAATAGTTTAGAGCCAAAGTTTATTTTAAAAGAAGAACAATGTTTGACTTTACACTCCTTTATCACCACCAAAAAGGATGTTTTAGCCTTGCTGAGAAACCGGATTTGGCAAAAGCCTAATCTACCAACTAGCCCCGTTAGTGGCTAAGCTAACGGGGTTTAGCGAGACCCCGATCGTTGTGGTCGTCTCGCCATTGATCATTGTTTTTTTGGAAAAATATATGTCTGAAGTGCATATGTGTAGTGTCTTTCTTCCTTCATATATATCTTGCACAAACGACAATAATTGTTCGGCGCCATCGTGTAAACATGAGTCGTGTTCTTCCTCGATGCTTCCTCGAATTTCTGTCGCTCTACATACGTCATCTGGTATTGCTGATACGATTGGCTAAGAGCTATGTACAGATGGTTATGACAGACATTCGGAGCGTCCAATAAACGGCTCTGGAGGATCGTAAACCACGCCTCCTCTACGGAGAAATGAATAGGTGGTCTCCAGACTATATCTCATTTGTGATATAGTCTGGTGTTAGCCAGGCTAACTATGACTATAGATAACACCTCAAAAGCTTATTGACATAACTTGCTATAGTTAAATAATAACATTTATTATTTTCACATTACACAGCCTTTATCTCAACAGTGAATTCTTCTTCAGTACTGCCAGATGATGCAAACTGGTTTTTCAGTATTCATATTGTTATTGTGTCGTTGTAGTTCAACAACTGTAATGATCTTTAATATAATAAATAATCTTTTCTTCCTCTCATTGGCCAGAAACATCGACATCAGGTCTGCCGGGGCCCAGCAAACGTTTCAGTGACCAGAAGCTCCCAAAGTGCCACATTAACTGGGACGCCGGCTTCGACCAGAGGCCAGAATCAGGACAAGGAACCCACTCAGCCAACACATCTGAACCTCTTTTCCAGAACAGGTACGGTATGGAAGATCTGGGAGGATTTGACAAGACTGGCTACGGAGACTCCACTGTGATAGACATGGGCAACTTGGATGGGTTACAAGGGTCACCGTCCCACCTGGGGGAGGATCTGAGTTACATGGGGCACTACGAGGGGGAAGCAGCAGCAGAAGGAGCCGGGCATCAAGTTTACCAAGTGGGAGCCGCACGGAACAGAAGAGGCGCGGTTGGTTCACCCGTAGGGTCTCCCTCAAGGACTAACGTTGATGTAAGTGGAGAGCTCAGCTGTTTATTGATCAATGAAGAAGGGTATCTACAGGACCCCAGTATCCTGTACCCTGAACATGTGTCTGGTGATGCAGGCGGCAGGTTGAACTTCAGGGGCCAGGGCATAGAAAACACAGAGGATATGTATGGGCCCTCAGACGCTTACAGTGCTAGCTTAAACCTGGGAGAGAGGCTGCAGCATCAGGTTGGAGGGAGAGCAGGAAGGAGGCACTCCTGTAACCAGTGCTCCATGTCCTTCCCTGATCCGGCTTCACTAAAAGCCCACAAGCAGACACACAAAGGCACCGGACAAGTGCCACCGTACTCCTGCACCCAGTGCGGGAAAACCTTCACTCAAGCTTGTAACCTCAAAGTCCACCAGAGGATCCACTCAGGGCAGGGGCTCCACCTCTGCAGCCACTGCGGGAAAGGTTTCCCTTCGTTCTCCGACCTAAAGACACACAAGTGCGGCCAGACGGGCGACAAACCATACTGCTGCACCGTGTGCGGGAACAAGTTCAGCCGCCTCTGGAACCTGAAATTGCACCGGAGAATTCACACGCAGGAAAAACCGCACCGGTGCACCATGTGCGATAAGAGCTTCACGCGGGCGGACATACTGAAGGTTCACCAGCGCACACACACAGGGGAGAGACCGTACTGCTGCACCGTGTGTGGCCTCAGCTTCAAACGGCTCGATCATCTGAAGTCACACCAACGCAAACACATGACAGATCTATAGGTTAGAGGTCTGGTGATCAGAGGATTTAAGATTGTTTATTATATAACAACATTGGTAACAGTTTCTATGGTGTCCATGTCTACAATGCATTATAAACATAATTATAATGTGTTACAATCTGCGTATATCACTGTATAATTATAGTTATAAGCACTAATATATATATATATATATATATATATATATATATATATACACTTTTCATATATATACTTTTCTGGTACACAATGATGCATTTATATGCATTTATGCATTTATATTAATTAAACCACATACTAGCATATGAAGTATTTAAAAGGAACCCTACCTAGGCAACAGTACAATGCTGCTGGCAAAAATGCATCATTACAAATGATCCAATAATATATTTGAAAAAAAAAAAAAACAACAACATTTTTGGGGTCAAAGATTAAATAAATCGTCATGATTTTTTCACATAAAAATTACATCATCAATACATGTAGAAATAAGTGTCATATCACTAATCTAAGAAGAAGCTGAAATCAGAGAATTTGGACTTATTGTCTTTAAAAAAACTGCTCAAACCAATTATTCGATTATCAAAATTGTTGGCGATTAATTTAATAATCGATTATTGTTCGTTTAATCGAATAATTGTTGCAGCTCTTTACATTATCGTATGTTTAAGTGCATTTTCATGTGATTACAGGGTTAGGGTAGGGGTTAAAGCTAATGCTAACCCTATAATTCATGTATGTTAATAATGCATTATAGATGTGGGTTTGGTTAAACATTTTCAGTAACCTATTATAATGTTTACTATAAAATGATTTGTAATGTGCTATGATTATCGTTATATTTTATTATGAATATTTGTGCTTATTACTGTAATTATACAGTGCTATAAGCTTATCATAATGTATTATATGTATATTTATAATGCATTATAGACATGGACTTCATAGAAAGTGTCACTGGACATTTAAAAATCTGTCCGGGGGGGCAGGGGTAAATAAGCCATGGAAGTTTTTTATTTTCTTCTCTTCAATTCCAAGTCCTTAGATTTTTATTAAAAACTTTTATCGCTATAAAAACAAATATAGGACAAATATAAAATACACGTTTCTTGTGTTTGATGAAATGTCTTCTTTGTACCCATTTATCCTTTATCCTTAACTGATTATCTGAACGCGGGTCGCAGGGCAACAAGGCAACAGATCTCCAGACTATCACATGGCTGACACATAGAGACAGGCTCTCATTCACTCCTACGGACAACTTAGAGTCACCAATTAAACCTTTTGGGACTATGGGAGGAACCCAGAGGAACCCACACTGACATGGGGAGAACATGCAAACTGCACACAGAAGAGCCACAAGCCGGAGTCGAACCGACGACCCTCCTGCTGAGAACACCACCGTGTAGCCCTGTACCCAGTTATTGCTGCATATCTTTTTACTGCAAAAAATGACAGACTTTAAGTTAAACTGAAAGTTACATTATCCTTGTGATCAAATTACAGATTCAAAATAAAAGAAAAAATGTTTCCTCTCAGATCTGCTTTTCTTAAATCAATGATTCACTTGAAAACTTTATAAGAAAATCACATTTTAGTCATTAGGGCCACGGGGAACTGGAGCACTATTGTTATACTGTGGATTTTTTCTTCTTCCTCTTCCGGACACAATTTCGTCCCGCTACTAGTATATATCAAAACAAAACAAAAATTATATATCAAAATGTGCGGTTTGACCGGGATCGGTGTGCTATTACTTAGATTTTTAAACATCTACTTCTCCGGCATAATATCACCTAGAGACTTAAACTTTAAACAGTAGACACAAGTCTTATGTATCGGTGTATTAATCCACGTTTCGATAGGTCATATAGTTTTTTATCAATCCCTGTTCAATGACCATGATCATTTTGGGAGAAATTCTGAGATTATAATGGGTGTGTATTGCATGGAATGTTCGCGTCACAGTGTGTGACATCATCGCCAGAGTGTAGAGGGAGAGAAAAAATTGTCAAAAAGTTAATTTGAAAACTGCGCTCCAGGCCGCAAATTCCACTCTACAGAAATAATTTATAAATAGAAACGTAGGAAAATTTGTCTTCTTACTCACAATCCTCTGGTAAAGCTGTCAGAGTTTGGGCGTAGGACGCAGTGAGTTTGCTAGTTTTTATTACTTTTTATTTTTTGGAAAATGCTTAGTTTTAGTTTAGTTTTTATTAGTTGTAGTTTAGTTTTTATTAGTTTTAGTGTTTTTGTAATGGGGTTTTTGTTGGGTGCGAGATTCAATAAGGTCACAATAAATGTTTCCTTTATTTCCTTTGTCTGATCCATCTCAGCCCCAATAAGTTTATTAAGTCATAAAACCAGATAGATAAAATAGATTTCATATCAACCAAAAAGGAAAGTATGAAAAAAATTTGACAAAGACGAAAATGAAGGACATTTTCACTATAATTTTTTTAGTTAGTTTTGTAACCACAAAATACAGTTTCAGTTAGTTATCGTTTTTTTTAAAAACTCTTGTGTTCATTTTTATCTCAGTTAACAAAAACGTTTTTTCAATTCTAGTTTTCATTATTTCGTTAGTTTTTCGTGAACTATCATAACCTTGGTACCTATATATCCTAAAATTGGTCAAAAAATATAATTTCACTTTTTGCCTCCAATAAACCATCGCAATAGAACGTGGATATATTGTCCCAAAATATGTGTACAAAAAGTAAAACGCACCCGTATTTTAAACAGTGAATGAAATAACAAGGAATGTTTGGAGCAGCCTATGGGTTTCCCTTTATTAAAACGCGTTTCGTTATTCACAGACTTCAGGTAAGGCCACCGTACTACGTTACTAATGACGTAATGACGTCACGAGCAAAAACAAGGACCACAGGCGAAAGCTAGCTCCGTTAGATGCTCAACGCTCATGAAATTGATTAACGTTACGTTAACTTCGGTTACTGATAAACACGAGGGTAAAAAGGTAAACATCTCAGGCGGGAATATGGTTTTTATAGCTCGCAGCTTTGTCCGTTTTGTTGACGGTTTGTCGCTGCTAACGTTAGCGAGCTAAGAAGTCACTTTAGCTATCTGGCTAGGTGACAATTTAGATTAACATGAAGGCTTTTCGTGTCAACAAATAGCTTGTTGGACAGAGTTAGTCCAACCTTTGAACGTGTATAATTCAATGAATATGTGTTAGTAGTTCTGTATCTGAAATACCAACAACAACAAGTGGGTGTGTAGCCTAGATAATGGTGCGCAACGTAAACAACCTGTGGTAGCATTTTCCCAGAAAGGATTTCTTCTCCATCACTTTTATTTTCTCCAAACGCGGGATTTTGGTCGCCACAGCTCATGATGGCGGACCTGGACACCCTGATTGTCACCTTCCAGACCCAGCTGTCGGATGTGATGGAGACGGTGGTGAAGACAGCCATGTATGAGGTCACCAGGCTGGTGGAGGACGGCTTCTTGGAGGAGGTGCAGCGCAGGAACCGGGAGGTGGAGACCCTGAGGAGGCAGCTGCAGCGGGCCGAGAGGAAACTAAGTGAGCATAAAGGAGCCAAATCTGGTCGGTGTGTTGACTGTGCAAAGGAGGATGTGGAGCTGTGCTGTGAAGCTGCAGGAGAAAGGCCCAGAGAGCAACAGGATGGTGAGAACAGACACAGTGATTATGTATTGACGTATACAAATCTTATTTTTTATTTAACCAGGAAATATCCCATTGAGATTAAGAACCTCTTTTTCAAGGGAGCCCTGGCTAAGAGGCAGCAAACACAAAATACAGTTGCATATTTACACAAGACCGGGATTCATACGGGTGCTTGAAATAATTGAAAATGCTTAAATGTTGTATTTTCAAGGTTTGAAAAGTGCTTGGATTTTGGATAAAGTGCTTAAAAATGCTAGGTGATCAGTAAAGAGCTGGGTCTTCAGCCTCTTTTTGACTACAAAGCAGTCGGCATTATGTTGGACTAATTAACCACCCGTTTTTTCAGACATGTTTGGGTCCTGTGTGAAAGAAGAGGGTGAATGTGTGGACAGGTGGGCACTAAGCCACAAACAGGAAGTCATCCCAGAGTCCACACAGGCACCAGACAGTCCTTCATCCACCAACAGCCCTGAGAGGAAATCTGAGGTGGGTCCAAGGACGATCCCTGACTTACTCTCAGTGATACGACAGTATTGTGTTCTGAGAACCTTTATGCACATCTTCTGAGCCAATGACATTCTGCCAGTGGTGGAAAGTAACTAAGTACATTTACTTAAGTACTGTACTTAAGTACCATTTTGAGGTACTTGTTCTTTACTTGAGTATTTCCATTTTATGTTACTTTGTACTTCTACTCCACTACATTTTGAAGCAAATATTGGACTTTTTACTTACTATATTAAGCTGACAGCTTTAGTTACTTTTCAGGTGAAGATTTAACATGAAAAACATGAAACATTTAAAGTGATGAGAATTTTTTTTAAATTAAACCTCATAACAGTACATTAAGTCGTTTAAATGAGCCCTACCTTGAGAAGATTCAAACACTGCTTACATAAATGCATCAATAATAATAATAATCCAATAATACATGTGTAATATATTAAACAATCTGAGTGGGTCCATTCTGCATGATAAGTACTTTTACTTTTGATACTTTAAGTACATTTTGATGCTGATACTTTTATACTTTTACTTCAAAAAGCCTCGAATGCAGGACTTTACTTGTAGTGGAGTAATTCTACAGCGTGGTATTAGTACTTTTACCTAAGTAAAAGATCTGATTACTTCTTCCACCACTGCATTCTGCATCCGTAGCAGACGGCTTTCTGCTCTCACACTCTTTATTGTGAAATAAGTGAGATGTAGTTGAGTATCTTTGGAGTTTATTCTTCACACAAAAAACCCAGGCGTTACACACAGGAACCACACAGATACTCTCCACCCTCCACTTTGAATACACAGCTCTTTCACATGTCACACTATAAATGGTATAACATATACCAGGGGTAGGCAACCTGCGGCTCTGGAGCCACATGTGGCTCTTCAGGCCATCCGCAGTGGCTCCCTGTGGCTGTGACAAAAAACAAAACAAAAAAAAATGTACATTTTAATTTTCATTTATCACTGGTGTGGGCCCAAAGCAATTTGTATTCTTCAATTGTAAAAATGTGGAGCTTATATAGGCAATAAAGCATTTTTTAAAAACACATTAGACAACTAAAATGTGCATCGTAGCTTACAATATCTTAAAAAGATTTAACCTATACATTTTGCCAACTTTAAGTCTAGCTTTGAAGTCTAGCTTTCGATTCCAAACTCCAAAATCATATCAATAAATGCTCATTTTGACCAATTAGTCATGTTGGTAGACTAATTTAGACTCAGGAGATGATTTTATTTTTATTCAAATTAGGTTTGCGGCTCGATTCCGACAATTTTTCTCTTATTTTGACCAACAATGGCTCTTTTGTTGGTAAAGGTTGCCAACCCCTGACCTATACTATACTAGTGGTCGACCGATTCAGGTTTTTTAAGGCCGATACCGATTATTTTGACATCAGTCTTAACCGATCCCCGATATGTGCTGCTGTCTTTTTTTGGGCCGATTCTTGAAGTCGATATTGCCTTTTCTCCCTCCATTGACATGATAAAAATGACACATTGATAACAAATGTTACACAAGTCTCAATTTAAACAAAAAAACGAAACATTTATTAACCCTTTATCAGGCAAAGAACTATATTTGGTAACTTCAGGTAATATTTCAAGAAAAAAGTTGCAAATTTACTAGATTAAAGTGACAAATCCACAAGAAAAAAAGTCGCAGATTTAAGAGATTTCAAGTGGCAAATCTGCACGAAAAAAGTCGCAGATTTACGAGAAAAAAGTGGGGAAAAAAGCAACTTTTTTCTCCCAGATTCACCACTTTAAATCTCATAAATCTATAAATAAAATCGAAGTATTTCAATGAGTGCCCTATTAAGGGTTAACAAAACAAACACAACATATTAACAGTTGGATAGCAAACAATGTGTATGTTGTTCTAGACCTGGAGGTGGTGGCGCCTCGGATGATCCACATATTTGATGTGTTTTTCTTTTTTCCGGTATCAGCAGCAGCTCACCAGAGAATGGAGATGTTGCACCGAGCCTTGCCTGCTGTTTCTCAGTGAAATGAGATCATTGATCGGCCACAGCACGCACGTATCGGCCGATGCCGATACAAGTAAAAAACGCAAATATCGGCCCGATATATCGGTCGACCTCTATACTATACTATAAATAATATGACAATACATAAACTCTCTTACACACATCTCCCACTGTCTAAAAAAATAATTTCACCCACATATAGTACAGGCCAAAAGTTTGGACGCACCTTCTCATTCAATGCGTTTCCTTTATTTTCATGACTATTGACATTGTAAATTCATCAAAACTATTAATGAACACATGTGGAATTATGTACTTAACAAAAAAGTGTGAAATAACTGAAAACATGTCTTATATTCTAGTAAGCAAAGGGTGGTTACTTTTGAGGAATCTAAAATACAAGACATGTTTTCAGTTATTTCACACTTTTTTTGTTAAGTACATAATTCCATATGTGTTCATTCATAGTTTTGATGCCTTCAGTGAGAATCTACAATGTAAATAGTCATGAAAATAAAGAAAAACGCATTGAATGAGAAGGTGTGTCCAAACTTTTGGCCTGTACTGTATCTCAGTTTTTATAGTGCAAAAATATTAAGAACATGAACTAAGTTAAACAAAACAAAAGCATATTAACTGGTGTATTCTTCCTGCTGTTCAGACAACAGATGAAGAAGACGTGTTGCCAGCCGCAGATGTGAAGCTAGAGGAAGTGAATAAGCCGTCTTGCTCTTCTGTACGTTGGAGCGCTCCTCTTGATGGTGAGTATCATCAGCTGGAGCTGATCATCATGGGACGTTGTTTTATTTGCACATTGAGCTTGAATATCTACAGTCATGGAAAAAAATATTAGAGCATTGTTTTCTTCAATTTCTTGTTCATTTTAATGTCTGCTACAACTAAAGGTACATTTGTTTGGACAAATATAATGATAACAACAAAAAATAGCTCATAAGAGCTTCATTTAAGCCATTTTCCAGGGTTTTCTTGATAATAACCAAAATCATTATCAAGAAAAAACATGGAAAATGGCTAGATATCAGCTCTTAAATTAAACTCTTATGAGCTATTTCTGTTGACTACTGTTACTACTCCAAAGAGAAGTGTGTATACTGTGGAATGTATATGTGAGAGAAAGTGGGAGACAGTTTTAACATTTTTTAGGCTGTTATTCTCTAATTAGTCTTTGTATATGGATAATGCATTAGCTTAATTGGTTAATAGTAGGTTAAATACTTACAGAAGAGCCATAATGAATGTAATATTCTTTCTTTCTTGATGCATTTCTGGAAAAAAAATGCAGTTGAACATTGTAGTATGCTTTATTTCATCATAATATTTAAGCCCTTAAGGGTATTTTGTCCCGTCAGTTGTGTTTTTTGGTTATTCTGAGACTTTTTTTGCCCACCTTAATTCCTGACACTGTTTTTACAAATTGAAAAGGGCAATAGAAGTCTTAAATGAAACTCCTGTTTGTGTTCATTTCTTTAGGTGAAGCAGGATCTGAATCCTGCAGCGCTGCTGATATGACTGAGGTCCAACAGAACCAGACCCAAGAGAACAGCGAGGAACTGTTGAGGGATGTTATCAAGCAAGACCTGCAGATCTCCGCTCCGTATGTTTTCTCTGAAGACCAGGAGGAAACCTACATGGCTACAGATCCATCTTTAGAGGGGGACGGTGCTTGGGCTGATCTCACTGTCACAACAGCTGGATTACTGCAGAACAACAGACTCGCAACAGAAAAGGAGTGTGATCCAGCGAAAAGCAGAGGACCTCTGAAGCAAACAGAACACGAGCTGTCCAGCTGTGTCACAGCAGATGTGGATACAGCCAGCAGGGATCAGATGTCAGCGTCAGCGTCCCCTCAGGCAAGACCGCCAAACAGCGAGGCGCTGGGTGTGACTATCAAACAGGAAGTTATTGTCGATTCTGATGAGTGCGTGGAGAGTCAGCGTAAAGAAAAGAAACCGACAAAGACTACGGCGTCTATGGCGTCTTTCTCAGTAAAACAGCACAGATTGAGCTCCGAAGCACTTAAACAGAACCATATTTCCCAAAAAGCAACAGTGCAAGAGACTCATATGAAGCTGCATCCCAAAGCGGGTTCAGGTCTCAGGTTGCACGCGGCGATCCAGCACCTCCACCGGCCCATGAAGAAGATCTCCCACACACACTCACACAGCACCAGCACAACACTTCCTGTAGCTCACTCAAACCTAAATCCTCTCACCCGAACTCCCTCAACATCCAAAGCCGCTCCTCCTCCTCCTCCTCCCCCTCCTCCTCCTCTCTCTGCTAACCGAACTAGCGCCCCGTGGGTTAGCATCAAAACACACCTGACTGCAAACTCGCACCACGCCAACCCGTTGCCCCACCCGGACTCCCACCCCCACGCCGGCCCCAGGCACCTCCTGCGCTGCGGCCAGTGTGGGAAGTGTTTCCCCCACCCCAGCAACCTGAAGGCCCACCTGCAGACTCACACGGGCGAGCGGCCGTTCTGCTGCTCGCTCTGCGGCCGCAGCTTCACAAAGCTGAGCAACCTGAAGGCCCACCGGAGGGTTCACACGGGAGAGAGACCCTACTGCTGCTTGGCTTGTGGCAAGCGCTTCACTCAGAAATGTAACCTGAAACGACACCAGAGGATCCATCTGGATGTATGATGACGGCCAGACAGTGAGAACAAAGTGTGGTGTGTTTGTGTCTTTTAGATTAAAGGGACAGTTTGAATTTATTCGAGTTATTGGGGTTGTATGAGGTACTTATCCGTAGGCCTGTCACGATAACACATTCTTTAGGACGTAGGGTTGTCACGATACTAAAATTTTCAACTCGATTCCGATACTCAGGAAAATATTCGATACTTGATACCATTTTCGATACCACAGGGATAAAAACAAACACCCCAAAATTTAACAGAAATGTTTTTATTAAAAAGAAAAATGCAACAGAACCACAGGTTAAATATTTATAATTAAAAACAGTTGTGCAAAAAGAAACTGCAACTATGATAACAAGCTTCAGGTCTGAGTTAGTGCAAAAAATACAATAAACAATAACAATTATAACAATATTTTGAGGTTGTATGCTGTGCAAAAGTATCGGTACTTTTGAAAATGAGTATCGTATCCGGATACAATGTTTTAGTATTGATTTTTTTTTGAGTAACCCTAAACGATAGTGTTGTGGAGACACAATGATTTTTTTAATCCCAAGAATATTAAATATTGGAATTGAAATGTGGAAAATAAATATTAAAACATCCTAGATAAATAAAACATAAATAAATAAACTACGATCAAAACAAATACAATAAACTCACGGGCCCTGAGATAAATATTATAGTATTATATATTATAAATAATATGTATAAACAGCTGTTTATACATTTGCAGTATCACTGAAAAAGCACAAAAAGTCTGCGTTATAATGCGTCCACTGAAAGAGAGGGGTGGCTCCTTTAAGAGGCACGACAGTCAGTGCTAACAGGCTAACAGTTAGCTCTGGAGCAGTACAGTGTGTATGTGCTGCTCCTGCAGGAGGTGTTCACTTAGCGACCTCTGTTTGTTTACAACAACACTCTGTGCACGGTTAGTGAGTCCACAAAAACTACCGCATCCATTTTTATACATCAAACGATAAGTCGATATATTGACTATATCGTGACAGGCCTACTTCTCCATAGTCATACTTAAAAAAGATGGCGGTCGGCACAGCTGTTTCTTGGAGAAGCCAACTGAAGTAATGGCAAAGAAGCTAAACAATTTACTGTACGAGGCAGCAGCTACTTTAGCTACCTGAAACAATCTTAAGTTTAAGTTTACGCTACATTGAGAATATTTCCACCGCTTTGCCTTGCCATCACAGTCCTTTTTATGTTTAAACCGGAAAATTAAAGCTGGTCTATGTTCTCATCAAAGCCACCAGACTCTATTGACAAAAACAATAAGTAATATTACCTTTTAGAACACAGGAGTTCCTGGTCAACCACTAACGTTGGTGGGTTAGTTTGTGTGAATTATTGTGTACTAAGGTGTGAGAGTACTTCTCCAGAGACTGTGGTTTAGTCAAAAATGTAATACATGGTATGCACATGGTTTTCTTGATAATAACCAAAATCATTATCAGTTGTGTCTTTTTATTGGTCATTATGCGGCTTTTTTGGTTGATTTGTCTTTTTTTGGTCAATTTGTGTCTTTTTTTTTTTTGGTCATTTTACGTCTTTTTTTTTTGTTGGTCATTTTACGTCTTTTTGGTCATTTTGTATTCTTTTTTGGTCATTTTACGTCTTTTTGGTCAATTTGTGTCTTTTTTGGTTATTATGATTTTGGTTATTATCAAGAAAACCATGTTAAATATCTAGATATCAGCTATGAATTATTTTTATTGTTATCGTTATATTTGTCCAAAAAAATGTACCAGGCATTAAAATGAACAAGAAATTAAAGAAAAAGGGTGTTCTAATAATTTTTTTCATGACTGTAGGTCATCAGCCTCAAAAATCCCATATCAGTCTGTTCCTAATAAGACAAACTGATTGCTGCAGCGGTAAACCACCAACTAGCATGTTCTGCTAAGTCAAATGTGGCTTTGATGAGTGCTAAGATAACAGCGTGCTGACAGGGCGGTCTCATGGCAAGGTAAAGCAATGAAAATACTCCAAATATAGCATACACTTAAACTGATATTGATTTTTTTAGGTGACTAAAATATGTCCAGCTACTACTTTCATCCACAGCAGTTCAGTGCTTCTCTTTCTGCTTCTCCACACTGGGGCTGTGCTGATCGCCATCTACTGTTTACAGGTACATCTCAAAAAATTAGAATATCATGATGATGTTCAATATTTTTTGTCAATCATTTCAGAAAGTGAAACTCATACAATATATAGATTCATTACACAGAGAGTGAAATATTTCAAGCCTGTTTTTCTTGTAAATTTGTAATTTTTTTTTCTTAAATTTGTCATATTTCTCATGAATTTTTAGATTTTTTTTCTCATAAATTTGTATTTTTTTGTCTTGAATTTTTGAATTTTTCTCTTAAATTTATGTTTTTTTTTCTCTTAAATTTGTGATTTTTTTCTCACAAAATTTGTGATTTTTTTCTCATACATTTTAGATTTTTTCTCTTAAGTTTGTGAATTTTTTTCTCTTAAATTTGTGATGTTTTTTCTCTTTAAATTTGAATTTTTTTACCGTAAATTTGAGAATTTTTTTTCTCATAAATTTGTTATTTGTTTTTTCTTGTAATTTTGATGATTCTGGCTTAGAGAAAATAGAATATTGCTGGTCAGTGTAATATGCTGGTCCTGGGTCAATGGTGGTTTGGGGCCATGTCCTCTGCTGGTGTTGGTCCACAGTGTTTCCTGAAGTCCACAGTCAACATAGCAGCCATCTAGCAGGACATTTTAGCGCTCTTCAAAAGCAACATGGTGCTGTAGGCTGATTTCTATTGGCCAAAATATGCCACCAGAAACTGAATTAGAATCACATCATTTGAATTTGTATTGTTCAATTTGAATGATTGCATTTAAAAACTGAATCTGAATTGTAATTTGAAATTTAATTAATTAGTTTGGATCTGAACATTCAGTTCTAACAATTCAAATCCAGTTCGCAAAATTCAATTTAAATTTTCTTGTAACATTTGTTGCCACCCGGTTGCCATAGCACCTCTTCGGCCAATCCGTGGTCAAGCTAATCTAACTTTTTCCTCCGTTTCATGGCAAGTGGCAACCGGGTGGCAACAAATGTTACAAAAGAAAACGGAGGTGCTGATTGGCCGAAGAGGCGCTATGGCAACCGGGTGGCAACAAATGTTACAAAAGAAAACGGAGGTGCTGATTGGCCAAAGAGGCGCTATGGCAACCGGGTGGCAAAAGATGTTACAAAAGAAAACAGAGGTGCTGATTGCCAAAGAGGCGCTATGGCAACCGGGTGGCAACAGATGTTACAAAAGAAAACGGAGGGGCTGATTGGCCGAAAAGGCGCTCTGCCTCAACTACCCGGATGTTCGTCGCAGAAAATTGAAATTGAATTTTGCGAACTGAATTTGAATTGTGAGAACTGAATGTTCAGTTCCAAACTAAAACATTCAATTTCAAATAACAATTCAGATTTAGTTTTTCAATGCGATGATTCAAATTGAACAATACAAATTAAAATTATATGATTCAAATTCAGTTTCTGTCGGCAGATATTTCAGCCCATAGATCTCCTCCATGCCACCAAGTATTCATGCAGTAATTCATGCAAAAGGAGCCCAACCAAGTATTGATGTATAGAAATGAACAGACTTATCAGAAGCCTGACATTTATGTTTAAAATATCCTTTTTCTTTATTGATCTTATGTAATATTCTAATTTTCTGAGACACTGAGTTTTGTGTTTTCATTATCTCTAAGCCAGAATCATCAAAATTACACGAAAAACAGGCTTGAAATATTTCACTCTACGTGTAATGAAACTATATAATGTATGAGTTTCACGTTCTGAAATGATTGACAAAAAATATTGAACTTTTTCACAATTTTTTGAGATGTACCTGTATGTATGTACATGTACCTCATTCCTCACAGTTCCATAAGTCCAAACTATCCCTTTAAGATGCTTTAAGTGTTTCTTTTGCAATGTTTGAGATTGCAAAAATGCTTCTTGTGTACACGTCTGTTGAAGTGATCGTCCCGAGTTCTTCTGTGCATTCCAGATGATTCATCTAGTAACTTATTGTCGTGTTATTAAAGAACGGAGAGTAGCGTGTTGTGAATCATGCACAGCCGTAGGTCAGCTGTCAGTTGGTCAATAAATATTTATTCTGTGAATACAAGTCAAACTGATTGTTCTTTTTTATCAAATGCAAATGAAACTCCACAATTCAACACAATGGAAACGCAGCATGAGTCTTTCTGATGATGGATCATATTTATCAACCTGCTGAAAGGAACATTTTAGACTTGGGTTGAGTAATAAAAGGAAATATTCTTCACTTTAATTTAAACTCAAACGTAAGTGTAAATTATTTACTGAATTAATTACATCTTGAAAATACTTTTATGGAATTAAATAAAGCTCCAGAGGGAGATGGAAACAGGAGAGAAAACATATTCATCATGACTTCTGAATAATACATTAGTGGTGGCTACTTTTAGCCTATTTTTATTTCATTGAAACCACTTTTTATTAAAGAATTTATCTATTTATTTGGAGTTTCTATTTTGATTAATATATTATTTGATCCCTATATCTATGTATTTATATGTTCACATGTTAATTGCTGAATATATTAAGGATAAAAATATAGATTTTTTTGTATGAAAACAAGAATAGTAAGTGCAGGAGAGGTTTAAAAGCCCTATATGGGCTTATAAAAAGCATCTCCCCATGAAATATACAAAAATTAAAAAATGAATTAACAACAACAATGAGAGAAAGCAACAACAAATAACAACAAAAAAAGAAAAATAGTTCAAATTGCAGATTTATATTAAACGAACAAAGAAGGGCAGATGTTGGGTTGATTCTGAATAACTACTCCTGTTTTTCCTGATTCATATTTTTTTGTAAAGTATTTGATTTGATGATGATTTTACCATCTAAGCAAATATGCAAATTGATATTAAATTTTTTATTAGTTTTTTAAAGAAAAACCCATGGAAAGAAAATCTAAAACTAAGAACAAAGAAAAAAAATATGCATGAATGCCACTGATTTAAATATGTAGATTAGAGTGTAACGTTTTCTGCATTAAAATGTCTAAAAATTAATAGACCTTTTTTATAAATGTTGTTGAGTTGTGAACTTCTACTATCCAAAATGTTTCCGACAAGGTTCAAACCAGAATAACCTTGAATTTAATTCAAGGTTACAGTCGTCTGTCAACTGTCAACACCACATGTTCTCTGCATGTGTCAACGTTGTCACCCAAAGATGTCATAAATTGAATTTTTACAATATATTTGGCTGTTTTTAACGCTGTATTTTACCAGAATGAAGTTAACCCTTTGGAGTTTGGGGCTATTTTTGACTCCTTTTCATTCTGCCTGTATAAACCACTCGTCGTTTTATTTTTCAGCACAACCTCACCAATATGACCTGATCATTTTTTCATTTTGACTTACTGGATCAACAATTTGAATACAAAACAACATACCAAAAACACACAAAAAAATGACAAAAAACACATAAAAAAGACATAAATGCACACAAAAAACATACCAAAAACACACAAAAACACTTTTATTACAAAAAAGACACACTCAAGACACACAAAAACACACCGAAAACACATGCATTAAAAAAAAAAACACACACACACACACACAAAAAAAAAAACATACATCAAACACACACAAAAACAAACAGAAAAAAACACAAAAAACATACTAAAAATACAAAAAAACACCTAAAATAAAAAAATGCACAACCAAATACAAAAAACACATAAAAATACACAAAAATCACAAAAAACACTAAACATAAAATATTACATTAAAATGCTGAATGCACACAGCAGAAATTGAAAATATCTGCAAAAAAGGGGGAAAATAACACTTTACACTTGGTCGAGGTGGGTTTTTTTTCTTTCTTTCTACCTATCTATCTATCTATCTATCTATCTATCTATCTATCTATCTATCTATCTATCTATCTATCTATGTGATATTGTGCATTCTTACAACTTTAGTATGATTTATCTCTGCTAACATTGCAGTAAACAGCAATTAGATGGCTGAATTTACATCTTGAGCTCTGTTAGGAAGTTTACAAAAGCTGCTCCAAAGATACCTTCCTATCAGTTTTACAGCACTATTGTAGTACCTTAATTGGCCACTTGGTGTCAGCCTTTCGCCTGACTGTTCCAACATCAGGACTACAGCCAAGAAGATATTAGTCCTGTTGTCTGGCTACAGAGAGAAAAGACTATTCTCAAGAAAAACCATCCCATTAGAGTAACTATTCATGGTTACACTGAAGACACTGTTTTAGTCCCTCTGTGCCCACTCATGTATGTGTGTATGTATGTGTGTGTGTGTGTGTGTGTGTGTGTCTGTGCGTGTGCATTACATATCTCATGTTCAGGATTAAGCTTCATGTGCCGATCTGTAGTTAGAGTCAGAGCAGCACAGTGCAGGTGGTACAACCGATAACATTTTAATCTTATTTTGAAGGTGAGGAAATAAGCTAGCAGAGGCTAAACCCTCTCTCTCTCTCTCTCTCTCTCTCTCTCTCTGTGTGTGTGTATTAAAGCTGTGCTTCTGTCTCTAGATGATATCTTTACTTTTTGATGTTTGAACCGAATAACAAGAGAAGTTATCTATGAAGAGCAATTGAGAAACATCTACTTAGCAGAATGTGCAGTGGACATAATATATGGGATGTGTGTGTGTGTTTGTGTGTTCTGGTACTTCCTACATAGTGAGGACCGGGACAGGTTTTTAACCAACAGAGTGAGGACATTTTTGCAAAGTGAGGACATTTCGGCCGGTCTTCACATCTTTAAAGGCTTTTTTGTTTTTGTTTTAGGGGTTAAAGGTTACAATTAGGTTTATGTAAAGGTAACCATGTGTTAGGGAACAAGGTTATTATAGTTAACGGAAAGTAAAAATAAAAATGAGTTTTTAAAAAAAAATGAAACTGTATTGTGTGGTTACAAAACTAACTAAAACTAACTATAATTATAGTGAAAATGTCCTTCGTTTTGGTCTTTCTCAACTTTTTTCATACGTAATGAAGATGGATAAGACAAAGGAAATAAAGGCAAAATTTACTGTGACCTCTTTTAATCTCCCACCCAACAAATACCCCATTACAAAAAACTAAAACTAATAAAAACTAAACTAAAATTAAAGCATTTAAAAAAATACTAAACAAAAGCTAACAAACTCACTCTAAAAACTAATTAAAAATCATTTGAAAACAAAAATTCACAACAAAATTAAAACTAAAACGAATGAAAAATCCTAAACTATTATAACCTTGCAACGGAATTCACTGTTCCAATGAGGGACCTCACAAAGATAGAAGTACAAGAATGTGTGTGTGTGTGTGTGTGTGTGTGTGTGTGTGAGGGGGCTGTGAAGGCAGCTTGTTGGTTCTCAGTTGATTGAGTAGGAGTTCTGGCAGTATATATAAACACATTCTTGTACATTTGCCAACATACTACACTTTGTGTGTTTGTGTGTGTGTTTCACACCGACGAGCTCAAACATGAACTACAGTTTGTATGAAGCTCATTAGTTTTTCCTCTAATTGGATCACTGTGATGTCAGCTTGTCTTCTGAAGATGTTTAATTACTTAAAACACACACACACACACACCACTAAAGATATAGAATAATATGGTTCAGTAAAGAATACTAACTACTACTTAAAAAAACACAGCTATATAGTATTAAATTATATATAACATCTAGCTTTAAGTAATGGATATTAAATGTAAAGATGAAATAATATCTCCTAAATGGATATATATGGAAATTATTACTATTAATTAACTATTCAAAATATAGAATAATGGATGGATGTAACCCTCTTATATGTTACACACAGGACACAAAATGACTAAAAAAAAGACACAAAATGACCAAAAAAAGACACAAAATGACTAAAAAGACACACAATGACCAAAAAAGACACAAAATGACTAAAAAGACACAAAATGACCAAAAAAAGACACAAGATGACCAAAAAAGACACAAAATGACTAAAAAAGACACAAAATGACCAAAAAAAAAACCCCACAGAAGACACAAAATGACAAAAAAAAGACACAAAATGACCAAAAAAAGACACAAAAAACACATGAAAAGGATTAAAAAATGGACACAATAGCCCGAGACTGTTAGAGTTAAGTAATGGATATTAAACATCAAGATGTATAATGAAATTCTAAAATAGAACAATGAAGAATGTATAAAATATCCTGATTTTGAAGCTTTGCTTTTATATTCTTGGTTTTATTTTTTTATTTTGCTTCACTTTTCCCATTATTAACTCTTTAAGTTTGTTTTAATTTAAGTTGTATGTACTGTATATTATATGTCGGACCCCAGGAAGAATAGCTGCAGTTGTGCTGCAGCTAATGGGGATCCAAATAAAACAATAAAAGCCTCATCAAGAGAGACTGTTTCTGTGTTTCTTAGGCTTTTCTTTTACCAATGTCTAAAATCTGCTTCTAGCTAAGCTGGTGTTTGGTTGGATTCAGTTTAAAAAACAACAACACAAACAGTGGAAAAGGTCACAGAGAGAAAGAGAATAAATGGATTCAGACAGTGGTGGAATACTTAAAGAGGTTGTTGTAGTGACTTGAGGTGAACATGAGCAGCAGCCATGACTCTTATTGAAGAATCCCTGAGACACAAACTGAACCCCGGAGTGCTCTCTAACTATATTCTTACATTTTATTTTTGTTCTTTGGATACTTTCACTTTCAAAATGCATTTCCCTCCCCAACCAATATCCCAAAAATGATCAGAAATCACAAACAGGCTTATTTGCCTAGTAGGTTTTCACAATTGTTTATAATTATTCAAAAATAAACATACTAAGAGAAAAGTAAAAGTAAAAGGTGGACCTGCAAATAGTCATGAACTATAAAATTATTTTAAAAAATACAAAAGAATATGTACATTATACGTGTTTTTAAAAGATATATTGTTCTTATTTTTATAATGTTTTTTCCTATTTCATCTGGTATTGTTGTGATTATAATTTAAAACAAAATGGTCAAAATATGAGGGCAGGAAAGGAGAAATTAGCCATTGAGACCAAAACCGTTTTTTCTAACACACTGTAAATATATTTATTTCTGCTGTAAAGTTGGGCATTTCAACATGGGGGTCTATGGAGAATGACTCGCTTTTGAAGCCAGCCTCAAGTGGCCATTCGAGGAACTTCTGTTTTTGTCATTTCTGTGTTAAATTTATTTTTCAGCTCTAGAAGTTGCCCTTGATGTCTACACAAGCGCAGCATTTAGAAAAAATGCCGCAAAGACCACAACACAACAGAAGTGTTTCCAGAGGACACTTAAAAGAGATGCACACGTCTGGACACACATGTGATATTATCACGTTATTTCAAGATAATGGTTATTTCACGTCATAATGATCATAGTGTGCTAACGTTAGCCAGCGATCGATAGCATGCTAACGTTAGCGGCCAATCATAGCATGCTAACATTAGCGGCTGATCATATCGTGCTAACGTTAGCCTGTGATCGATAGCCGGCGATCGATAGAATGCTAACGTTAGCGGCTGATAATATCTTGCTAACGTTAGCCGACGATCGATAGCATGCTAACGTTAGCGGGCTACCAAAACCAAGACCAACTCGGTGCTGTTGATAGAGACCAACTAAAATGTGTATCATTCATTTATTTGATTTGTTTAACTGCAATGTACTATAAAAACTATAAATAAAACTATAAAAATAAACTACATCACTATGTGTTATACATACATATATATAAATATTATTGTTGTTAAATAACTGAATATAGTAAATTAACATAGGGAGAAGGGATTTCATAAGCTTTGGCTTCTTCCCACTCCTTTTGAACACAAATAAGTTTTGAGTCTTGTTGTTGTTTCATTTTGTGTTGTTGTCTTGTATTTATTGTTGTTAGTTTGTATTTAAATGTTCATCTTTTATTTTGTGTTCAAATAAATTCTCAATCAATCAATCAATCAATCAATCAATCAATCAATCAATCAATCAATCAATCAATCAGTCAACCAATCAATCAATCAATCAATCAATCAATCAATCAATCAATCAATCAATCAATCAATCAATCAATCAATCAACCAATCAATCAATCAATCAATCAATCAATCAATCATTCAATCAATCAATGTGATTGATACGGGCTAGCGGGCTAACGCTATATATCATGTTATAACATGAAAATATCATTATCATGAAATAACGTGATAATTTCACATTATAACGTTATACTGTGAAATTATCAAAATGTCCAGACATGTGCATCACTTTTAAGTGTCCTCTGGAAACACTTCTGTTGTGTTGTGGTCTTTGTCAGGGCCACCGTAGAATAGAACGGCAAAGTCCATATATGGAAATGCTGAACTTAAAAGTGAGAGCCTACTGTTCACTTCCCATCAGACCAACAGTTAACAAATGGTCTTTAAAGCATGATCACATGATCACAGTTTGCATGTGGACGAACAGATGAAACACTTAGAAAAATGTATGTTTTTAAAAATACCTGAAAACATGTAGTAAGAGTTTATTTACGGCCATCAAGAAAATAAACTCTGAACAAGCGACGTCTGAGCTGGAGGGCACCATAATATTTCTAATACTCTGAAAAAGTTAAAAACACCTCTATGGCTTTTTAAATATTCTTTGTTATTTAATAACACTCACAAATATTTGATATGACGTTAAATAGAAATGAAGTACAAATGCTTCCCCTGCTCTCCCAAAAAAGTAAGACGACTAATAATTTTCGTACGGTCCCTAAATGACCAATAAACTCGTTAAGTCCCACATACGCCAGAACCCCCAGTGTATTCCTTCACAATCAAGACTTGTTTTGCCCTCAGATCTCCCACTGTTTTTTAATATGTTTAAAATTATAACGCGTGCAGCTCAGCACCGTCGAGTGGTTTTTATCCACAGCCTTTCATTACCCAGGCTGTTAACGTCTCCCTGAGCTGGGAGAGACAAAGAAAATTATAAAAAGGGGCAGACATGAAAAAAAAAAACAGACAGACAGGAGGTGTGAGAGGATAATGCCACGTTGAATGAGAAGACAAAGAATTACAGTTTCTGGATAATTCCTGATATCACGTGGAATTGTCATCCAGTTACATCCTGTCTTTTTTTAAATTTACGGGGCAATCAGCAGTATTAGCGGTGCATGACTGGACTTGGGAAATAATGTCTTTTCCGACTTGAATTGATAGCTTTAAAAGGAACTTCTTCTTTTCTCTTCTGTGTCAAATCATTCCAATATTAAATTCAGTGCTTAACAGGCTATGGAGTGCACAGTGGAAGATTTGTGCCAAGTGTTGCAAGGCTAGTGTGCCTTATTCATAACACCTTCATATTTCATAAAAGCAGCTCAGGCAGAAGAAATTGAACTTTGATGTGTTCTTCATTCTAACTTTTATTCCCATTTGTGGTAAGTCCACTAAATCCATTAAGAGGGGTTTAAGTCCTTGAGCTTCACCTTCTTTTTATTGTGTATGAAAGAATAAGTGCAGCTGGAAGTCTCTGCTTGTTTCTCCTCAGATGAAAAGGGACTGAATGTATTTCTGTATTCACAAACACTGAGATCATTCCCACAGAGAGCTCCTCACTTTGGAATTATTTCTATTAAATAGTGACGGAAATTAATTAAGAGGTATAGCCCAGTTGGTATGATTTTAGATCTATTATATTTTCATCCATTCTCGTCCGCTTATCCGGGGCCGGGTCGCGAGGGCAGCAGCCTATATATTATTTCAGGTTGATAGGATATTTTTTGTGAGTACTGTATCCATATTCAACTAAGCTTCCAGTGCTGCTTTAATGCCTAAATTCTAGACCAGCAAAACATAATTTTATCGGTAACACTTTACAATAACAACTAAGTAATGTTTATAAATGGTTTATAAACCAATTATTAACCATTTACAAAGTGCTACATACATATTTAATCTTTAAATGTTTGCAACCAATTTCTTAAAGGTATATGAATAATTTCAAAATCATTAACATACTTAATATGGTGTTTAAAATGTTAAAACTAGTGCAACTAAAACTATTAATAAACTATTAATTATAATTTAATGGTTTGTCAATGGTAAAGTTACTATAAACTTACATTAATATACCATCTATTTGCCATTTATAAATTATTTAGTTAGTTAAACATTAATAAAAATATGTATTTACCATTCTAAATGGCCTATATACGGCTTATAAATGATGATTAAACATCTGTTTACCATTTATAAATGATGGTAATGTGGAGTGTTACCATTTTATCCACTAAACACTCATTGTTACAGACATCCATCATCCAAAGTAGTCAATTGCTACTTCTACTATTTCACGTTATTTCAATACTAGTTTTGCTTTTCTGAACTTGGGTTGTATGAGATACTAACTCAGCACTGCAAACAACATGAAACCTAACAAGTATTTTCTTCTTATATCTAATTAAATCCAATTGTGACCCTCGTGACGATATTTTGTGGCCCCCACCTTGATATGAAACTTTAATGTTAGTTTTATACGAATGGCACTTTACCGTGTTGTGTGGTGAACGTCCCTTTAATTACTTTTTTTGGTAATTTTGTGTCTTTTTTAAAAATAATTTTGTGTCTTTTTTGTCATTTTGTGTCTTTTTTGGTCCTTTTGTGTCTTTTTAAGTAATTCGTTTTTTCTGTAATTTTGTGTCTTTTTTGGTCATTTTGTGTCTTTTTTTTGGTAATTTTGTGTCCTTTTTTGGTCATTTTGTGTCTTTTATAAGTAATTTAATTTTTTTCTGTCATTTTGTGTCTTTTTTTGTCATTTTTTTGTCATTTTGTGTCTTTTTTTTAGTCATTTTGTGTCCTTTTTTGGTAATTTTGTGTCTTGTTTTGGTCATTTTGTGTCTCTTTTTGGTCATTTTGATACTGCCTCCAGTGCCCCCCAGATAATTAGAGTTTGAGAGCCCTGCTCGAAGCTAATAACATTTTATGTAATTTAGTAGAACTCCTATACAAATACAGAACAAAATACATTGTGAATATGTTCCCTTGTTACAAATAAGTGCTCCTCTTTTATGCTCAGAGAAGAGGATCGAGAGCACTCACTTGACATTGGGAGTTATTTATGAAAAATGAATTCATTTCTGTGTCTCTGTACACATATGTATGTATGTGTATGTATGTGTGTGTTTGTGTGTGTGTGTGTGTGTGTATAGAGAAAAAGCGAACAAAAGTCAAGCTACCAGTCGGGTTCACACTGCCACTGTCAATGGGCAGCATGCACATCTTTCAACACTCTTTGTGTGTGTGTGTGTGTGTGTAATAATAGCTGTGCTGGACTCTTTCCCCTGCTGTCTCACAGTTTGACGCTTGTTTGTCCTTCAAGTCTATCTTTTTTGGTAATTTTGTGTCTCTTTTGTGGTAATTTTGTGTCTTTTTAAAATAATTGTGTGTCTTTTTTAATAATTGTGTGTCTTTTTTGGTAATTTTGTGTCTTTTTTGGTAATTTTGTGTCTTTTTTGGTCCTTTTATGTCTTTTTTTTGTAATTTTGTGTCTTTTTTAAGTAATTTGTTTTTTTTTCTGTCATTTTGTGTCTTTTTTAATATGTATGACATATGTATGTGTGTATTTGTGTGTGTGTGTTTCGAGAAAAAGAGAACAAGAGTCAAGCTACCAGTCGGGTTCACACTGCCACTGTCAATAGGCAGCATGCTCATCTTTCAACACTGTGTGTGTGTGTGTGTGTGTGTGTGTGTAATAATAGCTGTGTTGGACTCTTTCCCCTGCCGTCTCACAGTTTGACGCTTGTTTGTCCTTCAAGTCTGGCAGAAGCTTCTAAAACCGCATAACCTGTCTTGCTGTGTGTGTAAGTGCACCTACAGTGGACACACAAAGTAACAGAAAAAAAAATCTACTTTTCCACCCTAAAGCCTAAATTTTTGCACTCTGCTCACATAATGACCAAGAATGTATTGTACCACTAATTCTAAATGCCTTACATGTCTGACTTGTTATACATTTATCCCTAAAGTAGCTTTTGGCGTGGAGCAGAGCTGCACAGGGTCAGACCACATCCTTGTTAACAAGGCCTTCAAATGAGTGTGAAGGCCTGCAGTGTTTTGTCTCAGTAGTCATCTCATTCATTTTGCCCTTGAATATAATATAATATAATGAAGAATTAAGTACAATTTATATTCAGACAATGAGGGTTCAGATATTATAAGGTACATTGCCAGTTTGACGTAAATCCAGGGCCATGGAGAAAATAATTCCCAGACTGTCCAATCACCTCCGTGCATGATGAATATAAGCTGTTATACACTCAGATCATCTTAAATCAT
This sequence comes from Centropristis striata, assembly GCF_030273125.1. Classification (NCBI taxonomy): domain Eukaryota; kingdom Metazoa; phylum Chordata; class Actinopteri; order Perciformes; family Serranidae; genus Centropristis; species Centropristis striata. The sequence goes on along the minus strand of NC_081517.1, from coordinate 7,867,194 downwards.
TTGTCCCAACATCCAGAAACTAACCAGAACTCACTGGATTCTTGTGTTTGAGTCATTTTGATTAAAAACAACCTTGTTTAGGATGTTGAGGATATACATTTGATATTCTACATTTATTTACAGCATGGGTCTCAAACTCGCGGCCCGCGGGCCAATTGCGGCCCTCGTGACGATATTTTGTGGCCCCCACCTTGATATGAAAGTTTAAGGTGAGTTTCATATGAATGGCACTTTACCATGTTGTGTCTGGAAGGTCCCTTAAATTACTTTTTTTGATAATTTTGTGCCTTTTTTTTGGTAATTTTGTGTCTTTTTTAATAATTTTGTGTCTTTTTTGGTAATTCTGTGTCTTTTTTCTGTCATTTTTTGTCTTTTTAAAAATAATTTTGTGGGTTTTTTTGAGTCATTTTGTGTCTTTTTAAAATATTTTTTTGTCTTTTTAGGTAATGCTGTGTTTTTTTAAAATAATTTTGTGTCTTTTTAAATAATTTTCTGTCTTTTTTAATACTTTTGTGTCTTTTTAATATTTTTGTGTCTTTTTTTAAAAATAATTTTGTGTCTTTTTTTGGTCATTTTGCATCTTTTTTTTAGTAATTTTGTGTCTTTTTAAATAATTTTGTGTCTTTTTTAATAATTTTGTGTCTTTTTTTGGTCATTTTCTGTCTTTTTAAAAGACTTGTTGTCATGGACACGGCATTTGCACGTGTGAAAAGACCGTTCCCCCTACACAGTCCATCTTAATGTAGCTTCATTAATCATCTCCCGGCAGATTGGACATCGCCCACTTTTTTGTCTGATGTTGCTCTCAGTCCAGACTGTTATTGTTTGTCCATTCTCATCGCTGATCAGCCTTATATAAGACGGCTGTGTCTGTGTAATTGTCTGTTTCTTTAAAGTCTCTTCTTATGTTGTGTTTTCATTATGTCATCCACCCTTTATATTTCATCCCTTGATCTTTCTTGTTTTTCACTCATTTTTCAGCCCCTCTTCCCAACATCCCGAGTTTTTTATACAGCCTATTTTCTCACTCTCACCTCCCTGACCCCCTTCCTTCCCTGTCATCCACCCACATCACACCGTCGCTCTGGAAATCCCTGGTGTGAACAATTATGACTAAACTCATAGTGGGAGGGTGCTGGATGTGGGGGTGAGGTGAGGAAAGGCTCCACATGTTGATCAATGCATTTAACCCTTTGATGCACAACAGAAACGGCCCAAGGCGTAAGTGAACTAAGAAACTGCTTAGGGCCTTGTGGCCACTAGGGGGCCCCCATGAGCAATTACCAATAATATATTTTTATTTTTTATTTTTTGCATGTTTGACTAGGGTTGTCAAAAGTATCGATAGTCAAAAAAGTATCGATACTAAAACGTATCCGGATACGATACTCATTTTCAAAAGTATTGATACCCCCCAAACAGCAACACACACAGCTGAAAATATTGTTCTAATTGTTATTGTTTATTGTATTTATTTATTTTTTGCACTACCTCAGACCTGAAGCTTGTTATCATAGTTGCAGTTTCTTTTTGTACAACTGTTTTTTATTATAAATATTTAACCTGTGGTTCTGTTCATTTTTACATGTTGCATTTTTCTTGTTCGTAAAAATATTTCTGTTAAATTTTGGGGTCTTTGTTTTTATCCTGGTGGTATCGAAAATGGTATCGAGTATTGCAGGTTTTCCTCATCAAAAGGATGTTTGATCATCAAACATCCTAATTTTTTGTTTTCATTTCTTACTTTTTGAATAAAAACCCTTTTTTTATCACTACACTTCTAATGCACAAGGTCATTTTTGACCCATGTTGTGCATCAGAAGGTGTTTATATGTTGTCACCAATTTAAAACCTGACAAAGAAGACACAAATATTAACTATCCTACTTTGTTAAATTGTTGTTTTTTCCAACGGAAATTATCATTTGGTGACTCTGATAAGTCTCAAATGTTAAAATGTGTGATTTTCCAATGTAATCTGGTGGTTCTAACAACTCTTTTAAAGTTAAACCTTCAAAATAAGACAAAAATAGTTACACATATACTCAAACTGTTAATACAGTGAATCATTTTTTGTATCACTACGCTTCTAATGCACAAGGTCATTTTTGACCCATGTGTGTAAACTTGATGTCCATCCATCCATCCATCCATCCATCCATTCTCGTCCGATTATCCGGGGCCGGGTCGCTTGGGCAGCAGACTAAGCAGGGCATTCCAGGCGCCCCTCTCCCCAGCCACAACGTCCAGCTCCTATTCTTCTTCATAATGTATGAAAGGAAAAATGGATATAATGATCTGTTGTAATAATTTAAAAAAAGATATTCAAACACACAGCCAGCATGAAATAACATGGGAAATGAATGTGGGTCATTTTGGATACATGTTGTGCAATAGAAGGTGTTTATATGTTGTGCATCAAAGGGTTAATTTTATTGAGTAGCAACACACAAATTGCACAGTGTTTCTGTGGTGTAGCCAAGCATCGGATTACTCATGTTGAGCTGGTAGCAGCAGCATTACAAGGATCCAGAACATTGAAAAGTGCCAGTCTGACTTGTCATTTCCCCTCGTTTAGCTGTAGGCACATACCCACCCACACTCCCAAAAGACAGCGTCTCCTGTCGCCGCTGCCATCAGTCAGAGGTTTTATTATTCTGTTTAACTACTTTCTCTGTCTTCTTGTCAAGAAGCTGAAAATGCCACTTGTGTGTCTGCGTTTACAAAGCACTGAGTGGTTCTTTAAAATATATTTACATTTAAAGAGAGTGGATTTAATTCTTGTCTTTTTTTTCCTTCTTTGCTAGTTAAGTGATTCTGAGTGTGTATGTGTGCACACAGTAGATTTATGCATATTTCTATATTCACCTTTCTTTCTTTATTGAATCTTATAACAGTCTTACTGGTAAGGTCTGGTTGGTTAGCATGCTAAAGCTTGCTAATTAGGACTGAACACAAAGTATCGTTGAGATTGTTGGGAATGTCATTAGTTTTAGTGGTAAATCAGAAGATTGATGAATGAAAAATACAAACGCCCCAAATCATATGATTCTTTACCTTCTATTTTCTTCTAAATGGGGCCATTATTTACACTATTAACATTAAATTGTCTTGAAGAAGATTTTATACTAGCGATTGAGACCATAGCGTTGTCTGAGGTAATAAATCAAGTGAGAAGTTATCTCATTTTGTATTGAGATGAATTGACCAAAATGCTTTTGCAGCCACCGTCAGCACCCCCTGCTGGAATTTTAGGTAGAATGCAGCTTAAGTCACTTCCTGGTTTGCCTCCCTGCTCAGACCCGGAGGTCTGTTGTCACATTCAGACTCCATTAGTTAGCCGCTACAAAAGCTGAACTGTTAGCATAGCACAAAGACTGGGCGCAGTGTGAAGCTGTTAGCGTAGCTTAGCACAAAAACTGGTAGCAGAGGAAAACTGTTACCAGCTTAGCATAAAGATTTGAAGCAGGGGGGGAACTGTTAGCGTAGCTTAGCATAAAAACTGGCAGCAGAGGAAAACTGTCAACATAGCTTAGCATATAGACTTGAAGCAAGGGGGAAACTGTTAGTGTAGCTTAGCACAACAACTGGTAGCAGAGGAAAACTGTTAATGTAGCTTAGCATAAAGATTTGAAGCAGGGGGGGAACTGTTAGCGTAGCTTAGCATAAAAACTGGCAGCAGAGGAAAACTGTCAACATAGCTTAGCATAAAGACTTGTAGCAGGGGGGAAACTGTTAGCGTAGCTTAGCATAAAGACTTGAAGCAGGGGGGAAACTGTTAGCGTAGCTTAGCATAAAGACTTGAAGCAGGGGGGAAACTGTTAGCGTAGCTTAAAACAAAGCTGAAAGCAGGAGGAGACACTACACTGCATTAGTTAGCCGCTACAAAAGTGGCTGTATGGGAACAGAGGCTGAGGGGAACTAACTAGTGGGCGGAGCCAAAACTAAGCCGCTTTCCATAAAGTACTCAGTGGAAACACGCCTTATGTAAATAGGCAAATGCTGCTACAGCAAAGTGGCGGACTGTCTCACCAACACTGCTATCCCTAGATCTGTAGCTGATAGTTATTACAAAGTCATCAGACTTTTTTGGACATCAATCCATTTAGGCAACCCTTTGAAAATAAAAATATATATATAATTACTTCTAAAAGAAACAAAAACAGGACACATGCCAAGTTATCTTCTGCTAATGTCCTGGCAAAAAGACATCACCACAAAAAGGTTTGCTTATAAAAACCACAATGGACCCTGGGACTTTTTAGGGGCCATACTTAAACTGAGTGCTACAGACTTGTCCCTTGTCTCTGGTGGCTTTCCTCTCCTCATTTTTATTATTTCAGATTGATTTTCAAACTTAAATCTCCCTAAACATTGTCTTATTACTTTCCAGCTGAGAGAGGAGCTGACGAAAACGTTGATACATTCATCTGAGTCGCCCTTCGTTATTAAACGTGTGCTCCAAGCAATAAATTTAACCTGCAGAAGCCCAGTGATTTACAACCTTTTCCCCCTGGGTTTTGCCTCTCAGGCTATATGCATTCTGTCCCACCTTCTCAGTGGAGATTGTTGGAGTCTTATACAGCCTGAATGGGGATGAAACAGGCACCCAACAACCTGCATTATATCACACAAAAAACCCATAAAGTCATATTTTTACAGTTAGTATTTCCCTGAAATGATACAGGAATTGAACATTGCTGAAATCAGTAAGAAATAATGAAACATTATCAGGTGTTTGTTAATTACACAGACATCTTTTAAGCCGTGTTTGCTGCATCCCCTGTTCATTTTTATAGTATTTCAGCAAACCTGTCTTTCTTGTCAGACTCAAGCTCATGCACACGCTGCTCCACAAATCAAAAACAGGCTGACATTAGAGGTTCAATCAGCCGAGAGATTGCCGCTGAATCCCCAAACTGCCATTTAAAAATGTCGTCAGTGCTCCTTGAGCGCTGCACGAGAAATACCCCAGCTCACGCTCCTGAACAATCATTACTTTTGAAGAGAGCAGGGACGGAGGTCATTTAAAGTTTATTCCACTGAAACCAAACATTATAAATGTGGCCTTTAACAGGTGGCTGAGAGAGAATAAGAGGAGAACAAAAGAGAAGGAGTAATATTCAAAGAGAGTCATTTACACTTGTTCTTTTAAACCCTCTGTAATTGTTATTAGGGTGATCAGAATCCAAATAACCAAATTTGGGACAAAGAATACGTGTATGTGGGACAATGTGGGACTCGTCACCTACTGAGTGGTTTGAATTTCAGTTATTTATTTTTCTTTGCAATCCCTGAGTCTGGAAATATGACGTCGCTAGTTTACGCTATTACAGTCTCCTGACTTGTAAGACTGGGGGTAGAGTGAAACTGTTAACATAGCACAAAGACTGGCAGCAGAGTGAAACTGTTAACATAGCACAAAGACTGGCAGCAGAGTGAAACTGTTAACATAGCTTAGCATAAAGACTTGAAGCAGGGGGGAAACTGTTAGCGTAGCTTAGCATAAAGACTTGAAGCAGGGGGAAACTGTTAGCATAGCTTAGCATAAAGACTTGAAGCAGGGGGGAAACTTTTAGCATAGCTTTGCACAAAGATCATAAGCAGGATGAAACTGTTAGCGTAGCTTAGCACAAAGACTGGAAGCAGGAGGAGACACTACACTGCACTGGAGAAAACATGATAAAATGACCTCTAGGATACACAGTTAGAGAAAACATGATGCTAAAAAAGTATGAATATTTAATAAAGTGACTACTGTAGGGAGCCCTTAGAGTAGAGAAAACATGAGGACACGCCAAAGGGTGCACCTAAATGGAGAAAACATGATGAAGTAGAGAAAATGTGATGATGTGCCCTTTTGGGTGCCATTAAATGTAGAAAATGTAATAAAGTGCCTGCTGGCATCTCCTTAAATTGACAAAATATGATGAAGTGTCCACTAGGGTGTCCTTAAATGGTTTTTTTTAAAGGTGCTGTATAAATAAAGGTATTATTATTTATCTATATCAGCCATTTATGTGTCTGACAATCATCGTTAGGTTTGAGTAGGAATGCATCCATAGATCAAAACATAATTTCACAAATAAACTCCCCATTTAGTTCCCACAGTGTGGGGGGCATTGGACTAGGGATAGAATAGCTGTGAAGACATCTGGTCACATGTTGTATTGACAATCACAATGATACACTTATATGAATACAACCTAATAGCCCTCTAGAAGCCTAGACTTCCACAGGCTTCATGTGAAATGCTGTGATATTCTGTTACTGATGCAATTCATTTGAAAAATGGCAGCATTCAGTAGGGGTCAGTGTTGCTCCACTGAAAAACATGGAAGACCACCAGTCCTCACCACTGTGTGTTGACTGGGCTGTGTGTGTGTGTGTGTGTGCGCGCGTGTGTGTGTGTGTGTCACTTGGAGCAGACCTGGTCAACATAAATTGACATGACACGTGATATGGCATGCACACACACATGCACCCACGCATGCACGCACACACATACACACACACACACACACACACACACACACACACACACGGCTCTGATTTCTATAGCTATCAAGCAGATGAAACATTTTTCTTTACTCTGACTGGCTTCTCTTGCTTCCTCTTTTCCAACTTATTGGTCTTTTTCTGCTTTGTGAAGTGTTCTACCCTCTGGCCACACACACACACACACACACACACACACACACACACACACTGTTACACACACACACATACATGTGTGATAGCCAAGTGAGGGAGGAGAGGCAAGACAGACTGTGAGTGTGGGTGAGAGTGGAAAGGGATGATAGCTATGGTTTGTGTTTTCCCCGCTTCTCTCTTGGTAAAGTGAGCCACCCAAAGCAAAACGACATACACACACACACACACACACACACACACACACACATACCTCAGCGTGTCTTTTCCTCCTCAGGAGGGAGCAGAGCAGATGGAATGAAACCCTACGAGGGGCAACAAGCAGTAAGAGTGGCTGAAGAAATGTCACACTTGGCTGTAAGCTTTTCTCTATCTGGAATGAGTGTGGTCATTTCGTATTATTCTCTTTCAGTGTTAGTGTCTGTGTGTATGAGCACAAGTGGATATTTGTAGGAAACACAAGTCGGATGAACTAAGTGTGTGAACATATCCTTATGTGTGTGTTATCAGTGTCAGCCAGGATGATTTAGACTGCTTTGGCTGCGTAATGTTCACCTCCTGCCTGGCTAAAGGTAGTCTCTCTCTCTCTCTCTCTCTCTCTCTCTCTCTCTCTCTCTCTGTTGCTCTGTCGCTCTGTCTCTAACCACAAATAATGTGGAAGAGTTCTCAAACATATGGAGCCTTGACAATGTTTTATGTTCTGTTGTAGAGAATGAGCTGGTTTTTGGACTTGTTTTGAGTTGAATTATGTTTTTTGTTGTTGTTTAATTTATTTTTTTCGTTTTTGAGAATGCAATGCGATTGTATTCACAAATTGTGTTAAGCAAACAAAGAGGTTTTGGTAGTCTCTCTCTCTGTCTGTCTCTCTCTCTCTCTGTCGCTCTGTCTCTAACCCTCTCTGTCTCTCTCTCTCTGTCTCTCTCTGTCTCTTACCCTAACCCTCTCTCTCTGTCTCTCTCTCTCTGTCTCTAACCCTAACCCTCTCTCTCTCTGTCCCTCTCTCTCTGTCTCTCTCTCTCTGCCTCCTTCTCTCCCTCTCTCTCCCTCTTACCAAAACCTATTAGATGCCTTGTTGTGGGAGCCAAGAAGGACAAAATCCAAGGCTACATTTCATCTCCCTGGCTAAGCCTGCTGCCACTATCTGGACAAACTATTGACGCTCTCTGAGCCAGCAGACAGAGGTCTGTCTCTCAATGTACTGAGGGAGAGCGATAGAGGGAAGAGAGAGGAAGACAGGGGCTGGAGATGGAGGACGAGAGACAGATCGGATTAGCTGGGTCGCAGTTATTCCATTACCTCTCAGCCACGCATACACAAGTGTCTGTGTACACACAACATAGTTCCCCACACCGTGTTTGGCCTCAGACTGCAAATTTTCCTTGCTGAACACGAATGAAAAAGAGGAGAGGAAAGGAGAGGAGGAAAAAGTGAAATGGTGAGAAAATTGACTGAGGAGGCGTTCCTTTAATTGCATTCTGGTTCTGGTGTGAGTTCTGTGAGCGCTGGAATTAAAAGTATCCTGGGATGTCCTCTGACGATTCTGTCTTTTGAGTAGCTTAGCAGCATAATATTTAATAACCCCTGAGTAAACACTGGGAGGAATTGCTCAATAAATAATTGAAGGGAAATTTATAAATAATTTTCCCTCTTAATCTACTCCAGTGCACTGCCGCCAGGTCCCTAAAGTGATGCTCATCCCTCTGGACAGTCGACGGGTCTCACTTATCGCCTCATGGGGGCGCTCTGGTAACACCACAGAAAACGCCTCCTCAGGACGACCAAAATGTAAAAATAAATAAATAAATAAATGTGTTCACAAAAAAATAGTACATGCTTCTAAGAAACAGGCCCTCACCCTCTATTAAAATCCTGTTTTTGAGAAGACTACTTTTGTTATCGGTGCTGTCTCAGATTTCTGGGCGTTTTCAGGAAATGAGAGAGGTTTTGTGCTCCCCGAGCAGCTGCACAGCTCCACAACCTGCTCCTGGGTCTATACAAAATGTCAGGCAGTATATTGAGGCAGCCCTGTTTGACTTTGGACTCGGATTGAGGTGTCCATCATGTGTTCTAATCCCCGAATCACAATTAAGAAGTGATATTACACCTATTGTGCTTTTCCTTTGTCAGTTCCTTCCTCCTTTTTTTTGTTGCTTGCTTGATCTCTCATTCTTTTTTTCCAATTTCCCTTCTTCCCTTCCACTGGTGGACTCCGGGTAGGGGGGCATGTTAGAAACAAATGTATAAAAGTGGAGAAAACCAGATGAAGTTCTCCAGTGTGCTTATATGGAGAAAACATGAAGATAAAAATTATGAACACTAAATAAAGTGACTGCAAGCATGCCATTAAATGAAAAAAAACATGATGAAGCAGAGAAAATGTGATGAAGTGCCATGCAGAGTGGCCTTAAATGGAAAAAAAATATGGTGAAGTGCCCTTTTGTCTGCCATTTAATGTAGAAAATGTAATAAAGTGCCTGCTGGCACCACACATCAGGTAGATTACAAAATAAAACAGCAGACAAATCTGATCGTAAGTCGTCACTTTGTCAACATTAGTGTCTCCCGCTGCAACAGAATACTATGTTGATCAGCAAATCAACCTCAGCCACAAGGCATGTAATGGGCGAAGGTTTTATCCGTTAAACACACAGAGGATCAGGGGGATTTCAAAATAAAACACAGTGGATCGTCTTTTTCTGGCAAGATCTTCGCCACAAAGTGATTATGTACATTCACTGAATTAATATTTAGAAAATAAAACATATTTCTCACTAGAAATGTAATCAAAATCTATTTTAGTCAAAATATAGATTTTTTCACTTAAAGTGAGAAAACTGTCCACCATGTTTTTTTTGTTCTGACCGCCGGAACCTTGAAAGTCACGTGACTTGGACACAATATATGTGTCCATGGAATAGCCACGGGATATGATGGATATTAACTTGCATTTGATGAAATCCGTGTCAGTTTCACGGAAATTTGAGTGATTCCGTGGCTATTCCACAGATTTTGAGTTAAGCGAATCCGTGGCTATTTCACAGATTTTGAGTTAAGCGAATCCGTGGCTATTTCACGGATTCCTGTGAGAAAAGGTTGCTGCTGGCATCACCTTGAATGGAGAAAACATGATGAAAGTACCCTGTGGGGGTAGAAAACATGAAGTCATTCCATCTAGGGTGCACATAAATGGAGAAAACACGATAAAGCATATGATGATGTGCCCTCAAGGGTGCCCTTTAATGGAGAAAATTTACACAACAAATACATTTTCGGCGCGACGCAATTTGATTATATCACGTGGAGTGTCCATGTAAAGTTAGCACTTCATCTCCTCTCTGCAGGTAAGACTTTTATACTGCAAAGTGAAAAAGAATGACAGTAAAGTGTTTATCCTTCATGTCAGCTCACTCTGAACCGGCTCAATGAATTTACCATAAATATCACAATACGGGCGCACTACATATATAGGGGCGGCTGGTTTTACTATGGAGAAGCGAATGAAGGCAGGAACCAATCAGGAGGAGGATCAGTGTCCAATATGTACCTACCCTTTCCGTTTTTAATGAATTGCTGGTGTGTTGTGGTCAAATGCTGGCGCGTTGTGGTGAATTGCTGGCGCATTGTGGCGAATTGCTGGCGTGTTGTGTGAATTGCTGGCGTGTTGTGGCGTGTTGTGGCGCGTTGTGGCGAATTGCTGGCGTATTGTGGCGAATTGCTGGCGCGTTGTGGTGAATTGCTGGCGTGTTGTGTGAATTGCTGGTGTGTTGTGGCACGTTGTGGCGAATTGCTGCCGCATTGTCGTGAAATGCTGGCATGTTGTGGCGAATTGCTGGCGCATTGTGGCGAATTGCTGGCGCGTTGTGGTGAATTGCTGGCGTGTTGTGTGAATTGCTGGCGTGTTGTGGCGTGTTGTGGCTAATTGCTGGCGCATTGTGGCGAATTGCTGGCGTGTTGTGTGAATTGCTGGCGCGTTGTGGTGAATTGCTGGCGCGTTGTGGTGAATTGCTGGCACGTTGTGGTGAATTGCTGGCGTGTTGTGTGAATTGCTGGCGTGTTGTGTGAATTGCTGGTGTGTTGTGGCACGTTGTGGCGAATTGCTGCCGCATTGTCGTGAAATGCTGGCATGTTGTGGCGAATTGCTGGCGCATTGCTGGCGCGTTGTGGTGAATTGCTGGCGTGTTGTGTGAATTGCTGGCGTGTTGTGGCGTGTTGTGGCGAATTGCTGGCGCATTGTGGCGAATTGCTGGCGTGTTGTGTGAATTGCTGGCGCGTTGTGGTGAATTGCTGGCGCGTTGTGGTGAATTGCTGGCACGTTGTGGTGAATTGCTGGCGTGTTGTGTGAATTGCTGGCGTGTTGTGTGAATTGCTGGTGTGTTTTGCACTTCAGGGCCACCGTAAAAATGCCACCTAGGATGTTCTTTAGGGAGGTAAAACATGATGAAGGTACCCTGTAGGTTGCCCTTCCACTGGAAAAACTGATCGGTGCTCTTAAAAAACATGATGTAGTGCCATACAGGTTGTTTTATATTATAAAAAGCTTTCCGCACATTATTTTTTTGCCCCTCAGAGAGCCTGAGTCAGCCTCTGTTCCTTCTCTGCCTCATCCCCTCGCTGCTTCCAGCCCGTAGTAGCCTTGTTCACAATTAACAACTGTTTGCTAATGAGAATGAGTGGGGGCTCATTATTCATTCTATCATTAACATTTAATTGCTCTGTGCTAATCCTAATAACCATCTCACACGCTTTAATCGGTTGTCACTTTCTGCTGCGACCACAACGTCACAGGTCTTTGACATGAAGTCTCCCGGGAGGCTGAGGTTCGCTCTGTGCTCCTGATGGAGATTCTTAGGTTCAAACTGTGGCTTTAGACAATAATAAGCCGGAGAATTTGTTGTATGGATTCCCTTGTTGTTGCTGATCACTGATATGGTCTAAGTCAGGGGTCTCAAACTCGCTTTTGTGGCCCCCACCTTGATATGAAAATTTAATGTGAGTTTTATATGAATGGCACTTTTCCGTGTTGTGTGTGGAAGGTCCCTTTAATTACTTTAAAAAACTTTTTTTTTGTGTCTTTTTTTAAAATAATGTTGTGCCTTTTTTTGGTAATTCTGTGTATTTTTTGGGTCATTTTGTGTCTTTTTAAAGTAATTTAAATTTAAATTTTAAAGTAAGTTTTTTTATGTCATTTTGTGTCTTTTTTTGGGTCATTGTGTGTCTTTTAAAAAAAATGTTGTGCCTTTTTTGGTAATTCTGTGTATTTTTTGGTCATTTTGTGTCTTTTTAAAGTAATTTAGTTTTTTTTCTGTCATTTTGTGTCTTTTTTTGGTAATGTTGTGCCTTTTTTTTGGTAATTCTGTGTATTTTTTGGTCATATTGTGTTTTCTTTTGTCATTTTGTGTCTTTTTTTCAGTAATTTTTTTTTTTTTTTAGTAATTTTGTGTCTTTTTTTGGTCATTTTGTGTCTTTTTATGTCATTTTGATACTGCCCCTTTGAGTTTGAGACCCCTGGTCGAAGTGGAGCTGTCGCTGCCTCCTCTTCTCCCTTTCTCTCACTGTCTTCCTCCGTCTCTATCTGTCCCGCCATCTCTCTCTCTAGTCCCCCATCTCTTCCCCTCTTTATCTCTCTCCTCCCTCACCCTCATCTGTCCCACAGTGGTTTTATAAATTGTACAGGGTCCAAACGGTGGAGGATGTAGGGGATGCTGACACTCTGAATGGCAGGGAGGAAGAGCGGAGGCAGGACAGATCCTCCCTCCATCACTCACACCTGGACATGGATGTGACTGGAGAAAGGGACAGAGAGAGAGAGATACAGTATGGGGAGGGGTGAGAGCAAAATGAAAGGGAGTGAGCAGCCACCCAACACAGTCATCAACTCCCTTCCATCCATCATCTGTCTCCGCCCAAAGGCTGCTGCTGCTTCATCAGCATCAGCTCCTTCTACATTATGTGTGTGTGTGTGCATGTGTGCATTTACAGGCAGGTTAATGAAGGTTTGTTTTTTAAAGTGTGTGCTAGAGTGTGCACTGCAAAAAAGGTGTGTCTAAAAACCAGATAAGAACACTAAATCTGAGGGAAATGATCTTGCTGCATGGACAGATAATTTACCTTGACAAGATTGCTTTAATTAAGATTATTAAATCTTAATTAAAACTCTTAAAACAAGATAAATTACTTTACTTTTTTAAAAATCTTGGTAAGAAATAAATAATTGTCAGTGCACTCTGCTCGGGCCAGTTCATCGCTGCTTGCAGCTTTAATTTATTGCAACATTTATTGTGACTTTTTTTAATGTGGCACCCAACAAATACCCCATTACAAAACAACTAAAACTAATGAAAACTAAACTAAAACTAAGCATTTTCCCAAAAAATAAAAATGAATTAAAACTAGCAAACTCACTCTAAAAACTAATTAAAACTAACTGAATTTGAAAACAAAAAATCACAAAGAAAGTAAAACTAAAACTAATGAAAATCCAAAACTATTATAACCTTGGTTTACAGCTGCAGTTCCATAAGTCGAAGGTGAAAGAAGAGTGATTGGGTGAGGCTTTCCTGAGTGTGGACAGATTCTCAGGGTTGCGTCGTCAATTCTGCGTTTCCGGTAACCATGAATTTATTCAACTTAATTACTTTTTTGGTAATTTTGTGTCTTTTTAAGATAATTGTGTGTCTTTTTTGGTCATTTTGTGTCTTTTTTAAATAGTTTTGTGTCTTTTTTAAATAGTTTTGTGTCTTTTTAAAATAGTTTTGTATCTTTTTTCAGTAATTTTGTGTATTTTTTGGTCATTTTGTGTCTTTTTTGGTCATTTTTTGGTCTTTTTAATAATTTTGTATCTTACTGACCTGTCTCTATCTCTAACATACAACACGGTGCTTGTTCTGTGTTTGTCCTGCCCCTTCATACTTAACAGACAAAGCATTTATCACCTTATCTAACTCTCAGTAAATAGCCAGTAATATATAGGCCCACAGAATACCCAGAATGCAGTGTGACATGACTCTCTACAGCCCTGCTCCCTGTATAACACAAGCACAATGGTTTGGTTTGACTTTAGTAGGGAAAACATTGGATCTGCCAGTCTTTCAGCTTCAGTCTTTCCTTTCTGATAGACATATTTACATGTCAGATGTACTGTATTACTGTATGTAATTAAGAGTGACTCCTATATTAAACCATTGTAAACAGCCCATTCTAAAGATTGTAATAAAATGCCATTTGCAATTTAGAAAGCAACACCTACCCAGGCCCAGCAAACGTTTTAAAAACACCCTGACATTTCCACACAAACTGTGCTCCACTCAACTTAACCTTTTTGTTTCTTTTTATTGCTTCCCACAGCTCTGCCACCTTGTTTCTTCCTCTCTACAGTTGCCTTTGGCACCATATTGCTAATTGTGCTTTAAGAGCACGATCTAATTGTGCAGAAAGAAATCTGGGCTGGAAGAATTATCCCTAAGCTTTTAGTACTTGTTTATTATTCAGCCAAATGCCAAAACCAGCGGCTAATGCTTTCATTCACACCACAGTGTAGGTGGTGGTCATTTTAAGGGTTGATAAATACCAGATTTTTTACGCATGCTGGCTTAGTTTTTATTTATTATTTATTTATTTTCTGCTTGGCTGGATGTGACCTCGGATAATTTTCATTTGACTTAATAAGGCCGCTCTGTTTTAACAGTGAGAGATTTCTATTTCCTCTGTGAGCCACGCCATTGATATTTGCTGTGAATGCCCTTTTGCAAGTCTTCTCTACTTCATTATATTTGCTGCCTGCTCCACAATCTCCTCCACCTTTCCTCAGACAGTCAACAAAAAGCCACGCAGACAAACTTCCCATAACACTCTCTCTTCTCCTCCTCCTCCTCCTTTTCTGAGGAAAGAGCAAACTTCTGGTTAGATGCTATCTGCATCTAAAACTTCATCAAGTTATTGTAAATTTTGTGTACTAACTTCCTGTATCCCAGTCCCCCCAAACCAACATGGTCTCACAGGGATCAATGAAATAGCCATAGATTTGCTTAACTCAAAATCCATGGAATAGCCACGGAATCGCTCAAATTTCCGTGCAACTGCACCGCTACAATGCAAGTCAATGACAGTCATATCCCGTGGCTATTCCATGGATATTTTTTTCTATTGGTTTGTTCCAAGTCACGTGACTTTCAAGGTCCCGGTGGTCAGAACAAAAAACATGGTGGACAGTTCTCTCATTTTTAGTGAAAAAAATCAATATTCTGACTTAGTTTCTGCATAAAAATGGATTTCGATCACTTCTAGCGAGAAATATATGTTTTATTTTCTAAATATTCACTCAGTGAATGTACATAATCACTTTGAATGTTGGAATAGCCACGGGATATGACTGTCATTAACTTGCATTGTAGCGAAATCCGTGTCAGTTTCATGGAAATTTGAGTGATTCCGTGGCTATTCCACGGATTCCTGTGAGACCAGCTTCCCCCAAACACATATACATACATACACGCATACACGCACGCACGCATGCACGCACGCACGCACACACGCACGCACGCACACACATACACAAACACACATTTCTCAACTTCATCAAGTTACTGTAAATTTTGTGTACTAACTTCCTGTATCCCAGTCCCCCCAAACACATATACATGCACGCACGCACACACGTAACACAGAGCCCATGCTATGCATTAAATGGCAGCAGGGAGCGGAGCTTGGCTGGATGTGACCTCGGATAATTTTCATTTGACTTAATAAAGCCGCTCAGTTTTAACAGTGAGAGATTTCTATTTCCTCTGTGAGCCACGCCATTGATATTTGCTGTGAATGCCCTTTTGCAAGTCTTCTCTACTTCATTATATTTGCTGCCTGCTCCAGAATCTCCTCCACCTTTTCTCAGACAGTCAACAAAAAGCCACGCAGACAAACTTCCCATAACACTCTCTCTCCTCCTCCTCCTCCTTCTCCTCCTCCTTTTCTGAGGAAAGGGCAAATGAATGATGCTCACTGTATCGACACAAAACTTTTCCCTCCCTCTCCTCCCTCTTTGCTAATGAGCAATGCTAGCTCTATTGACCTACTTGTGGACTTAAAGGAAATCCAATCACAAATGCCTCAGGTCGCTTTCTTCCCACTTTGGGAGATTAAAAGATTCAATTCTCCCTGCCTATCCACACTCATCATCATCATTTCTCCTTCCTCTCCTTTCGTCTGTCTGCCGACCCCCCCTCCCCTCCACACCCCGCCCCCCTGATTGTCGCTCTCTCTTACCCCCCCCCTCTTTACTCCCTAACTAAGTTTTCAGGCTCTTTTACAAACTTGCTCTTTGTCTTTCCCATTCAGACGTGAGGAGAGGAGAGTAGGGGAGAGCAGCCGTGCAGATAATTATCAGGAGGAGACGAGGGTGTTGGGTGTTATCGGGACACAATGGAGCTGGCGGACAGAGTCTGTCTGTCTGCTGCAGAAGGACAAAGGATCAATGGCCGCCGCACATCTGCAAAGTGTACAAATATGCACAAACACATAAAATCAAACATGCAGCTCATAAAGTCACAAATGCAATTTTACCCTCAAGTCACACTCACATAGATGGATGGATGGATGGATGGATGGATGGATGGTTGGTTGGTTGGTTGGTTGGATGGATGGATGGATGGATGGATGGATGTTGGATGGATGATTGGTTGGATGGATGGATGGATGGATGGGTGGGTGGGTGGGTTGTGGATGGATGGATGGATGGATGGATGATAGATAGATAGATAGATAGATAGATAGATAGATAGATAGATAGATAGATAGATAGATAGATAGATAGATAGATAGATAGATAGATAGAGTATTTAAGTACAATAAAATACAATAGAATAAAATATTGATGTAGAATAAATAAAAACAACAATAGAAAAACACAGAACTCTGATGATATGATGGTAATAATGTTTTTGTGACTAGACAGTATATACTAATAGTACAGTATATATATATAGTATATAATATATAATACTACTACTACTACTAATATGATGATATAATATATAACAATTATAAGGCCAGCATAATAATAGTAGTATATCACAGTATATAGTAATAATAGTAATGACAGCCACAGTATATGTATATAATAGTAGTAGTAGTAGTAGTAGTAGTAGTAGTAATAATAATAATAATAATAATAATAATAATAACATAGCAATGTGTCATATATTTAGCCTGTGCAGGATGTGCATACATACATAATATAATATGTAAACATGTCTAAATAAAAAAATATTTTATATATATATATATATATATATATATATATATATATATCTATATCTATATATATATATATATGTATATATCATAATATATAATATATATTATAATATAATAATATAAATGTGTAAATAAGTAAGTATATAATATAAATATGTAAATAAGTAGATTGTGCAAAAGGACAAGAATATTGTATAAATATGATATATAATATCAATATTAGCACATATCACATATAACGTGAGCTATATGTTCTAGTATATATATATATATATATATATATATATATATGTTAGATGCTATCTGCATTTCATTGCTTTGTACTTGTGACATGTGCAATGACAATAAATCTAAAATCTAAAACTTCATCAAGTTATTGTAAATTTTGTGTACACACACACACACACACACACACACACACACACACACGTAACACAGAGCCCATGCTGTGCCTTAAATGGCAGCAGGGAGCAGAGCTACTGTTTGCTTTGCCTATTGCCAGGGTGTTTGTTTGGCTTCATGCATACTGCGCAGTAATAGAACACAGTGACCCTCGCTCCGAAGGGGGTCCGCTAACAAACAGACTGCCGTGTGAAAACACAAGCTCTCTGTGGGGAACACGGGATATTCAGATGTTATACGGCTTATATGTTTGTGTAGGTGTGTACAGACAAGATGAAAGCATGATGCCATCAGATTGTCTATTAGACATATTGACATGTGCCTTAAAGAAATACACACTTTGACTATGGCAGACATAATGAGAAAAATGTCTTGTTGTTAGAACATCAAAAGAAAATTCATGTTTTATGTTTCGATAGGAGGTGTCTATAAAAGCTTTAACAGGACACCTCCAGTGTTATGCAAGTTTACACTTTAAAAAAAAGTTTGCTGAAAGTTTAGATCACACGGATTAAAATCAACTTTCATAGTTTGCAGTCCCAAAAAAAGTTCATGTTCATTTATTGTTTTCGGCTGACATTTGGACTTGATTTTTCAGACCTGGGCCCCGGGGCCACAATTTGCATAAAAATGAGTCCTGTCAATTGCTTAAAATATTTATTCACAATTAATAGTATGATTTTCAATAGCTAATCATATTTTAATCACACATTTTTCAAATGATAAGACTCTACTTTAACCCTCTGGAGTCCATCTATTTATTGAAAATACACGTTTTATTTACAGTAATAACTTTATTTATATACGATATGTAGACAAGCTGAGAAAGCCAGTTAAAGTTCAATCATAGGAGCTTTCACAGTGTGACATTTATTTATTATATTTTCTTTCTACAATGAAAACTATTCATATTTTTAATTTACATGCAAAGAGACTGTTTTGTAGTTTTATTATTCATTATTATTTCTGCTGTTTTTATGTGTATAAATAGTAGGAAAAAATGGTACATCTCCATAAAAACCTGTGTCTTTTGTTTGTATTTTGGGTTCCTGGCAGCTTTATACTTTGTTAATTAAAATAAAATGAAAAATCTGACTGATAGCCCGAGAAAAAGGAGAAAAATGAGCCATGCATGTGATGTAAGGACAGACTGAAAAATGCTAAACAGAGACAGAAATTAATGCATAGGAAGTTGACAAATTTCAACCAAAATCTCCTGGACTTCAGAGGTTTAACAGGAGATTTTTCAAGTATTTCAAACTCTTCATCATGGGAATGGGCAAACATGCTTGCTTCATGCAACTGTATGTAGATTTACGACTGGAAATTAATTGACAACACAGTAGTTAGAAGGCCACATGTATTCATAAAACTGGAGTTATGTCCAGTAATTAGGGTTTCTCACTGGTAACCAAAATACTAGTGCTGAGTGAAGTCTCTGATGATTGCAGCCGTTGTATTCTGTCCAACTCTGTCCAAGTTTTGTATCTATAATGCAGAACACTTAATGCAGACCGTGTCTTCCACAGTGTGAACTGGCCTGCCGTGAGCTTGGTGTTTCAGAGCTCCTGCATCGTTACCTGTATGCTAGGACATGGTTGTCTTTGAGACTGGATGTACCACACTGCTAGGGCGTAGCTTAATTTGTCATTCAAAATACCTCTCCTTTGTCCATTGTTTGCTAGCTGCTATCTGAATTTGGGGAAAGGCTTACAACAACACAACCTGCATAAATGGTTGGTGTAGAAAATAATGTATGGTGAGGTAAAATAGAAGGCTTTTACAAGGAAAACTGGACGTTCTGTTTGTGTTTTACAGCTGCTGTCCATAGACTGTATATTAATAATAGACGTAGTCACCGTGAGGCATCGAGTTCAGCGTTACACTCGTTGCCATCTTGCGTCGCCATCTTGTTTCCGATACGGGGAGCAGACCACATCTGGACTCTCTACACCTCACAAGACTGAGAGAAGTCTCTGCTAATTCATGTTAGCATTAACTGGAGCATTAGCTGGGATGTTAGTTTTGGCTAGCAAAAAACAAAAACAAAATGTTCGTTACTGACCTCAGAAAACTGAACAGCAACTCCTTGGAGTGTCTGTTAGTCCAACCAAACGCTGAACAAGACATTTTTACTGAACAAAATGTTGAAATAAACTGTCATTAAGTGAAAATTACCTTTGTCAGCACCCCTTGTTTGAATTTTCAGTAGAATGCAGCTTAAGGCACTTCCTGGTTTGGCTCACTGCTCAGACCCGGAGGTTGCCGCCTGCTGATGTCATTACGAGCAACCACAATGTACTGGGGCTATACTGCAGCCAACCACCAGGGGGTGATTGAGATGCTTTGGCTTCACTTTTAGGGATCGGTCATCTTGTCCATGTTTTTATACAATCTATGGTTCAATATGAAGCTAAAGCAGAGCTGGTTTTATATGAATATGGACAAACAGCTAGCCTAGCTATGTCCTAAGGCTAAGAAATATGCGTATCAGCATCTCTAAAATTCGCTGCGTAAAGTGTTGAATCTTGTTTGTTTCATTTCCACACAAACATACATATTAAAATGTTTCTTTTTTTGTCTTTTCAGGGAGTAACTGCTTTAACTATTTGTGTGCAAATTAAACAACCAATATTGAGTTTTTGAGTAAAATGTAGCAGTGCAGGTGGGCATATTATTGACCTGTCACTGAACAAAGCCAAAAAATAATCCAGCAGAACAGCCAAGTTATGATGATATGACCAATATTTATATGATTTGAATTCAGTGTCTTATATTTTGGCATTGCTGAATCAAGGTGGTATGTTTTTGTTATGTTGTGTTAAAAAAAACAAAAACATAAATATAATACGTTTATGATTATTTAAAGCCTTTTTAAATGTGAGATTTTTTTCCCCCATGCAATGTTATGCAAGGAAGGCACTGCAGCCTGTAACTTCTGAGTTTTCGGTGAGTCAGAGTTGGAAGCAAAAGAAAGCAAGAGAAAGTCTGAGAGAGAACACATGAGAAGTGAGACAAGAAGGGCAAAGCTTTCCTGACTCTTTTGTTTGATGCTGATGTTTTGTTTTTCCACTCCGCATTTGTCTGTCTGCTCATGCAAGACAGAAGCAATAACGAATGAAGCTTTAAACACAAGAAAAATCAAACTAACCATTAAGCAAGATGAGTAAGACAACAATAATGGGAGGGTGAGATGAATAAACAAGAAGAAAACCAAGGAAATCTGGGATTTTCCGATAAGTGTTTTTCTACGGACTGCAGGACCTGAAAGAAGTAAAGTTTTTAGATGGATACAAAACAAACACACTCATCGTTATTACAAATAATCCAGCAAACATAAACCATCTACAGCACCAACTGATCAAAGATGTGTCTACAGGAAAGAAACTCTAAAATGCCCATAGCCACTTAGGGGACATGGGGGAGAAAAATATAGATGGGATAAAAAAAATCAAAGGCATTCTACCAAGAAACAAAAACAAGTCATTGTACTTCTGGGTCATCATGGGGAAAAAACACAACAATAAACCATACAAACCTGTGGGTGAGCTTCATAGATCTTTTGATTCAGAGGTGACACAGAGGTTTCGTTTGTTTTAGGCACCAAAACAAAATGGTAAGGTTTAGGGAAAATATTACATGGTTAGGTTTTGAAAAAAAACATATGGTTAAGTGAAGGAAAAAAGAAAGTAAGAAAAAGAAAGTAGACTGGTCTTGTAAAGGGAAAAAAGTACTATGTGGTAAAATTTCAGAAAAAAGAAAATTTAAGAAATTACATGGTTAGGTTTAGGAAAAAACTCTACGTGGTAAAGTTAAGGGGGAAATACTACATGGTTAGGTTTAGAGAAAAAATTAGATTGTGGTTAGGTTTAGAAAAAATACTACATGGTTAGGTTTAGGAAAAACACTGTGGTAGGGTTTAGGTGAAAATACTACAAGGTTAGTTTAAAAAAAATAACAGATGGTTAAGTTAAGGAAAAATAAACTAGACTGGTGTTGTCAAGGAAAAAAAATACTATGTGGTTCAATTTACGAAAAAAGAAAATGAAAGAAACTACATGGTTAGGCTTAGGAAAAAACACTATGTGGTAAAGTTTTGGTTAGAATAAGAAAAAATAAACTAGGTGGTTAGGTTCAGTAAAAAATATACTACATGATTAGGTTGAGGAAAAAACACTGCATGGTAAGGTTCGGGGGGAAATACTACATTGTTAGGTTTAGAGAAAAAAATAAATTAGGTAGTTAGGTTCAGTATAAAATACTACATGATTAGGTTTAGGAAAAAACACTACTTGGTAGGGTTCAGGCCAAAAAACTACATTGTTAGTTTTAGAGAAAAAATAAACTAGGTGGTTAGGTTCAGTAAAAAATACTACATGGTTAGGTTTAGGAAAAAACACTTTGTGGTAGGGTTTAGGGGAAAATATTACATGGTTAGGTTTTAAAAAAAACAACAGATGGTTAAGTTAAAGAAAAACAAACTAGACTGGTCTTGTCAAGGAAAAAAAGAAAATGAAAGAAACTACATGGTTAGGCTTAGGAAAAACACTATGTGGTAAAGTTTAGGGGAAATACTACATGGAGAGGTTTAGAGAGAAAAAAATGATTGTGGTTAGGTTTCGAAAAAAAGAAACTTGGTGGTTAGGTTCTCTAAAAATACTACATGGTTTGGTTTAAGGGAAAAATTGATTGTTGTTAGGTTTAGAAAAAAATAAACTAGGTGGTTAGGTTCAGTAAAAAAATTACACTACATGCTTAGGTTGAGGGAAAAGGAAACTATGTGGTTACATAACCATTTCTGCATCAGAAAAACTTTGAGGTTTTTTGCAAAATAAAACAATGATGCACACCAGATTTTAAAACACATTTTCACAGATAACGAAACAACCCAGACACCATGATGTTCCTTAACCTCTTTGCGACGTGACGGCCCACTGACTTTTTGACACTTCTTTCTTTCAGAGGTGGTAGTGGGCTCAGTTTTAAGCTTTAACTTTAAAAACTGACATGGCCATTTCCAAAGATGTTCCTTGACCTTGGACCTTAGAATATCTAAATGAAAATGGGTTCTTTGGGTTCCCATGGGTCTCTTCTTTTCAGACATTTATGCTAACCCCATGCATGTTTGGCCAAAAACCAAATAGTTATTCTTATTCAGCACAAATATGTCATTTTTGCTTACTGTATTTGAATATTTCTGCACAATAGGGCCCCTAAACAGTTGTGGAATTGCATAAATTGGGTATGACTGGAAAGCGGAGACTCTTGTTGATTCAGTGAACCCATTTTTTTATTAGTGTGGTGATGTTAGTCTCCCTTGACACTCAAATTAATCTTCAGGTTCCAGCTTTTCAATGAGGTACAAAACTATAACGACTGGTGAGTAACGTATCAGATTTTTTTCAGTAGCCAGCCCTAATGGCAAAAGTATTTCCTGTTTTTCACCCCTGTGTCCACTGAGTTGCTTTGATAAACATACAAAGTTATTTTCACCTCTCCTAACCCTTCCAATGTGCTCAGACTTGCACTGGGCCCACTTATTTTTATTGCTGGACTCAAAAAGTGAATACCATCAATTACTTGTGTCAAAGCGAGAGCTCCACGTCTCACCCTTCTGACAAGAATCCTTCCTTTGGCAAATTAGTGGCGCAGACAGCAAAATAAATTAGATTTATGTGGAACATCCCACCAGCTCTCTCTGAGCTACAGAAAAAAAGAGCGAGTGAGACACTCCTTGTCTGTCCTCTCTTTTAATCATCTTTCTTTTTCCCCTCCACCACTCGACTGTACAGCTGAAGTATATTTGTGCTTCCCAATCAAATTGTTCTCAACTGTGTCCTTTGTGTTTTTCCTTTTTCATCCTCTCACTTGCTTTTGACTTGTGTTTTGTTATCTGATGGATCCCCAGACCTCTGTGCCTATATGTGTGTGTGTGCATTTCTGTTTCTATTCATACTTGTGATTCGACCGCAGGTTCAGACTTTGGAGTAGTTCTAGTAAACACAAATCAATAACAGTAAGTACCGTACATGTATTTTGTTCTAATGGCCTGTGTGTGTCTTAACTCTATGGAGTCTTATAGGGCTATTTTGTCCATTTTTTAATCATTTTCACATCTTTTTGTGTCTTTGTAAGTCATTTATTGTCTTTTTTTGGTCATTTGTGTCTTTTTTGGTATTTTTTTTGGGTCTTTTTTGGTAATTTTGTGTCTGTTGTTGTGTCTTTTTTGTCGTTTTATGTCTTTTTTGGTCATTTTGTGTCTTTTTTGTCATTTTGTGTCTGTTGTTGTGTCTTTTTTAGTTATTTTGTGTCTTTTTTGGTCATTTGTGTCTTTTTTGGTCATTTTGTGTCTTTTTTGGTCATTTGTGTCTTTTTTGGTCATTTTGTGTCTTTTTTGGTCATTTGTGTCTTTTTTGGTCATTTTGTGTCTGTTGTTGTGTCTTTTTTAGTTATTCTGTGTCTTTTTTGTCATATTTTGGTCATTTTGTGTCTGCTTTGGTCATTTGTGTCTCTTTTTGGTCATTTTGTGTCCTTTTTGGTCATTTTGTGTCTTTTTTTGGTCTGCTTTGTTTTTACGTCTGGTTTTGAGGTGGTTTAGTACCAGTAGGTCCTACTGCCCTTACTTTTTAACTATGCAATGTTTGACTTGTGCTTTTTATTATTTTATCTATTTTCTAATCCTGCTGTATCTTATTTTATCTTATTTGTATTTTTATTTCCATTTCCCTGTTTTAAATGACTGTTTTTACTGTTTTCAATTGCTTCTTGCTGTTTTTAATGTTTATGTAAAGCACTTTGAATTACCTTGTGTTGAATTGTGCTATACAAATAAACTTGCCTTGCCTTGTGATGAAGAAGCCATGCTTTGGCGCTTTTGGAGACTCCAGAGGGTTAATGGTTGTTCATGTGATGAAGGAGATTTCAGGACATTTTGACTTGTGCATCATGTTCCATCACCATCGATTTCTGTGCACTCAATGTCCATTCCAGTAGGTACACCTTGTGGTGCCCAGTAGAACTCATTTTCCCATCGAGAACAGCCTGAAATGCCCTCAGCAAAGGTTCAACAGGATGTTGTTGACAGACACATGCTTCATCATTTTGAGAATTTTTTAGTAGTGTGTGCAGCCCATTTTTACAGAGAGAGCTCACATCGCTGCAACTGAAGAAAACTCATGCAAATACACAAAACACAAGCAAATTGAGCAAACATCTTCATGCAAAGATCACAACACAACAGAAGTGTTTCCAGAGGACACTTAAAAGTGCTACACACGCCTGGACACACTTGTGATATTATCAAGTTATTTCAAGATAATGATAATTCATGGGACTACAAACTGGAGAAGAGCATGCTTCTCTCTGGCTCTCTGCTCCATGTAGATAAATATATGAATTCAGTGCCCTTTTATTGGGTAGCTGTTTTATTTCTAATGAAGGTGGATCTGCTGTGTGAGACGTGCAAGTAAAAGTACCTGTGGTCTAGATTTCTGGGGGTCGCCAAATCATTTTGGAAGTCAGCTCTGTCTTTTTTTTTCATTTTGTGTGTTTTTTTCTGTCATTTTGTGTCTTTTTTTGGTAATTTTGTGTCTTTTTTAAGTCATTTTGTGTCTTTTTTGTCATTTTGTGTCTTTCTTGGTCATTCTGTGTCTTTTTCTGGTCAATTTGTGTCTTTTTTGGTCATTTTGTTTCCTTTTTTTGGTCATTTTGTGTCTCTTTTAAGTAATTTTGTGTCTTTTTTTGGTAATTTTGTGTCTTTTTTAAGTCATTTTGTGTCTTTTTCTGGTCATTTTGTGTCTGTTTTTGTGATTTTAACTTACAGATGAGATGAGTCAGGGTGGAAATTCAGAGTGAATTGTGTTACTGACCAGGTGTAGGCCTATCACACAATGGGGCGGAGCTCCCCTAAAAGGCGTCCGATCGGAAACAGTGCAATGCTGCAACACGTCCTACGTAAATAACGATATTTTGAAAAATGAATTCAAAAATCTTCAAAATTGAGGATGCACACCTTCGTGCCATGAGCAAGACACACACATACACACACACACACACACACACACACACACATACACACACACACACACACACACACACACACACTTCTTGCTTTTATAGATAAATGATCCCCACTTCTGGAAGCCACTCATACTGTTACACTCAACAAAAAGTGACACAGATATTTGAAATATGAGCCAGAGAGAGAAGTCTTCTTTCCCCTCTTACTGTCTCACCTCCACACACCTGGAGAGTCTCTGTGTGTGTTGGTTGAGGGCGTCTTGAAGCAGTTTGACCAACCGGCGAACAGCTCTGATGAAGTGAACTGGAGGGTAATTGAGGATGAGGAGCAGGTGTGAGGATGGAAGAGGGATCAGGTGACGGACACTAGCAGGAACACACTGAGGGCACAATCCTGAATGACAGCTGGGCTAATGACCTGCAGCCAAGAACGCTCCTAACATGTGAAAAGAGTAAAAAGATGGCTGACACCACATGTTAAAGTGTCAATGTTGGTTTCACTACATATGCTACATGGTTCATATTAAATACATTATCTATGAATATTAAAATAATCTATATACACTGCAAAAAGGTGTGTCTAAAAACCAGATAAAAACACTAAATCTGAGGGAAATGATCTTGCTGCATGGACAGATAATTTCACTTGACAAGATTTCTTAAATTAAGATTATTAAATATAGAAATAAGCATGTTGAACACTTAGAATAAGAAATTAACTCTTAAAACAAGATAAATTATCTAACACAACCAAATCATTTGCAGTGTAATATTTTGTGGCAAAAAATCTTACTCTAGACTAGAGCAGGGGTCACAAACTCAAATTACCTGGGGGCCACTTGAGGCAATATCAAAATGACGAAAAAAATACACAAAATGACCAAAAAAAGACACAAAATTATTAAAATAAAAGATACAAAATCATTAAAAAAAGACACAAAATTATTTAAAAAAGACACAAAATGACCCAAAAAAGACACAAAATGACTGAACAAAACCTAAATTACTTAAAAAAAAAAAAAAAAAAAAAAACTAGATAAAAAAGATAAAACAATACATAAATAATTAAGAAAAAGAGCATGATAATATATATATATATATATATATATATATATATATATATATATATATATATATATATATATATATATATATATATATATTTATAATACAATTTTTTAAAATAAAAGTCAATAATTACAATGGAACGTTAAAAACAAATAATAAAAATAATTAAAAAAAATAAAAATAAAAAGTTAGATAAAAAAGGTAAAAAAACCCAAAAATAATTAAGAAATAGACCATGATAATATATATTTATATATATATATAAAAATATATAATAAAAAATAAAAATAAAAAGTCAATAATAACAATGGAACGTTAAAAACAAATAATATAAAAAAAAATAGTAACATAAAAAAGGTAAAACAAAACATAAATAATTAAGACATAGACCATGATAATATATATATATATATATATATATATATATAAAAAATATATAATATATATATATATATATATATATAGAGAGAGAGAGAGAGAGAGAGAGAGAGAGAGAGAGTGTCACCACCACCAGTGGTCTGTTGTTAGTGTCTCTTGTCTGTCCATCTAAAGTAAACACTGCCTGCTATTATTTTAATTGCCTCCCATGTGATGAAGTTCCACTGAACTGAACTGAAATGAAGATGAATTGAACCAAAAATGCAATCCATGCCTAAAGGACAGTCAAAGCTTTTTCTTTCTTTCTCAAAAGTAGGATTGTGTAATTCCAGAAAGCCTTATTAGTGAGATTGCCAATGTCCCATTTGAATGGTTGATGTGTAATTGCAGCATGGCCTCTAATGCTGATCCAAGGTTGCCTCATAGCTTTAAGTATAGTACAAAGTATTGATTCGCTCAGCTGGACATTATTATTCTCTCTCAGTTTGACATACTGAACTGATTCTAAAAAATATTTACTGAACTGTATCATAAGGCTCAGAGTCTGGGCCTCATTAGGTTATCAATGCCATAATAACATTGAATTGAGCTGGATTGCTTCCAAGAGAAACTGCTCCAGCATATCTGTGATTATTATTCATATTTATGAGAGAATAAGAGGAAATGGAAGAAAGTTCCAGACTCAGCATTGCACAAACACCAGCAGAGGATCAATCCTTGTGACTTGGTGAGTCACTGACCAGATAAATATATATATATATATATATATATATATATATATATATATTATCTGAGTTTCTCTGAATTTCTGGTTCAGCTAAAGGTAAATTTGTTTAAATTTATTTCTTGAAAATAACCAAAATCATTATCAATTGTGTCTTTTTATTGGTCATTTTGTGTCTTTTTTGGTCAATTTGTGTCTTTTTTGTCATTATACGTCTTTTTCCATGGTTTATATATATATACATATATATATATATATATGGATTCAAAACCTGAGAATACATATTGAAGGTTTTAACCAAAGGTTTTAATATATATTCTCAGGTTTCAATATATATCTCAGGTTTTGAATCCATAAGAATAATTTCCTGAAATTAGACTTCTATGCAATCTGACTTCTTGTTGCAGCCAGTGGAGTCGCCTTAAAAAAGACACAAAATTATTTAAAAAAAGACATAAAATGACACAAAAAAGACACAAAATTATTAAAGACACAAAGTTACCAAAAAAGACACACAATTATTAAAAAAAGACACAAAATTACCAAAAAAAGTAATTAAAGGGACCTTCCACACACAACACGGTAAAGTGCCATTCATATAAAACTCACATTAAACTTTCATACTACATATCAAGGTGGGGGCCACAAAATATCATCACGAGGGCCGTTATTCCAGTTATTCCACACCATAGATGTTACAGTTCACTTCCCAGTCTACTGTAGAAACATACCATCTGTGACACCTTCGCCTCCTAAAGCCGCTCGATCCTTTATAACGCTGACTTATCAATTCATTTCACAGCAGACGGAGGTGAAATCACACCTTTCCCTGTGTGAGAAAACCATACATTTTACTTTGATGGCAGGTTCTGAATAAAAAGAAACAGCAGGCAGTGACACAAGCCTTTTTCCCTCCCTGTAATATCCTATAATACTGAGTTTTGCTTTCATGCCAGGTACCATTTAGATGGAAGTGGGGAAATATTTCAAATGGTAGATGAATCACTGAGGAGTACAAAAGTTCCAGTGCAGATGGAGAGGAGAGACAGAGGGAAACAGAGAGAGAACAGGGGGATTCTCAGATGCAGGTGTATTTATAGCTGGAAAAAGGAGAGTCACACACACACACACACACACACACACACACACACACACACTGGAGGCTATCCTAGTCCTGCTGTTAAATAATGCAACTGCTTTGAGATCTGAGGGACTCCTATTATATTAAGCCAGTGTGTGTCTCTATGTCTGTGTATGTGTGTGTGTGTGTGTGTGTGTGTGTGTGTGTGTGTGTGTGTGTGTTAGGAAACTTACATGTGTGACATTGGAAGACATAAACCCTGTATCTCCCTGCTTTGGAGCAGTCTTTGCACTTTACTAATAGGCCTGTGTGTGTGTGTGTGTGTGTGTGTGTGTGTGTGTGTGTGTCCTCCTTACGTCCTACATAGTGAGGACCGGGTACAAGTTTTTGTGAGGACATTTTGGCCGGTCCTCACTTCTTTAAAGGCTTTTATGAGATTTCAGACTTTGTTTTAAGGGTTAAAGGTTACATGATAATGATAATTAACTGAAACTGTATTGTGTTTTTACAAAACTAACTAAAATTATATTGAAAATGTGCTTCGTTTTCGTCTTTGTCAACTTTTTTCATACATTATGAAGATGGATAAGACAAAGGAAATAAAGGCAAAATTTACTGTGACCTCTTTTAATCTCCCAGCCAACAAATACCCCATTACAAAAAACTAAAACTAACACTTAAACTAATAAAAAAGTAAAGCATTTCAAAAAGATAAATACTAAACTGAAACCAGCAAACTCACTCTAAAAACTAATTAAAACTAATTGAATTTGAAAACAAAAATTCACAACAAAATTAAAACAAAAACTAATGAAAAATCCAAAACTATTATAACCTTGCAAGGGAATTCACTGTTCCAATGAGGGTCCTCACAAATATAGAAGTACAAGAATGTATGTGTGTGTGTTCTTGTACGTCCTGCATAGTGAGGACCAGGACACGCTTTTAACCAACAGAGTGAGGTTATTTTTGCAAAGTGAGGACATTTCAGCTGGTCCTCACTTCTCTAAAGGCTTTTTTGAGATTTCAGACTTTGTTTAAGGGTTAAAGGTTACAATCAGGTTAATGTAAAGGTGTAACCATGTATTAGGGTTAGGGTTATTATAGTTAACGAAAACGAAAAGAAATAACGAAAACTAGAATTGAAAACGATAATTAACTAAAACTGTATTGTGTGATTACAAAGCTAACTATAATTATAGTGAAAATGTCCTTCATTTTCGTCTTTGTCAACTTTTTTCATACATAATGAAGATGGATAAGACAAAGGAAATAAAGGCAAAATTTACAGTGACCTCTTTTAATCTCCCGCCCAACAAATACCCCATTACAAAAAACTAAAACTAAACAAAAACTAGCAAATTCACTCTAAAAACTAACTAAAACCAACTGAATTTGAAAACAAAAATTCACAACCCAATTAAAACTAAAACTAATTAAAAATCCTAAACGATTATAACCTTGTTAGGGAATTCACTATTACAATGAGGGACCTCGCAAAGACAGAAGTACAAGAATGTGTGTGTGTGTGTGTGTGTGTGCTGCTTTGTGTGTCTCCAACAGAATTAATTATATCCAATTTTATGACTCCATCATATCTCTGCTTTGCAATGGTAAATGCCTGTATTTTTGTGTTTGCGATCGTGTGTAATTATCCTGTTATGTGCCTCTCCTGGACGTGTTTATATTAGAAAAGTGTTTTTGAAGTGTTCCGCCACCAAACTTGTGAGGCCTCTTGTGCCCAATTAGGCAGCTTGTTTGAGCCGCCGCCGTCGCATGGTTCCCTCTCTTGGCATCTCTCTTCCCTTCATCACTCCATCCCACCGTCCCTTCATCTGTCCACCCTGCAGTCTGAGAGCAAGGACGGCAAATAAATGAATGTCAGCCTCGCTGTGTCACAGTAAATGTATGTATTAGTGCCTGTGAAGACAGTGGCGGACTCAGGTTGTCTGGAAAAAAGGCCACCAGCTGCATGCAGTGTTGTATCGTCATACAGAAAAAAGACAAAAAATGACAGAAAAAAAAGACACAAAATGACTTAAAAAAAGACACAAAATGACTAAAAAAAAGACACAAAATGACCAAAAAAAGACACAAAATGACCAAAAAAGACAAAAAAACCTAAATTACTTAAAAAAGACACAAAATGACCAAAAAAAGACACAAAATGACAGAAAAAAAACTATATTACTTAAAAAAGATACAAAATGACCAAAAAAAGACACAAAATACACCTAATTTTTATACTTTTTTCCTTGTTTTTAACAGCTGACTTTTTGCAGTGTTATCAAAGTTCACAATTCGAGTTCCCACAAGGCCTTGGGTCTCGAAGATCAAGAACTATTTCTTCTTCTACTTCCCACCATGACAGGAAGCACCAGATTTCCTTCACAGGCACCAAACACTGCATCCCATTTTCTTCACTAAAAAGGGACCCCAGACGAGACGAGTGTTACAGGCAGCATGCAAACTGTTGGATTTGTGAGGACGGCACTCACATAAACACTTTCTACTAATTTTCCCTTCGACATTTAAGAGAATGACAGGAGGACAAGAAGAAAGAGAGATGGAGACGAGACAGAGAGAGAGGAGTCAGATTCACTGCTTACCTCCTTCACTAGTCAGTAGATCTGTCCCCAGGAGAAGGAGACACTGATAGCAGGCTGGGTCCCTGCCAGCTGGTGAGGGTGCACACACACACACACACACACACACACACACACACGTTCTTGTTCTTCTATCTTTGTGCGGACCCTCATTGGAACAGTGAATTCCCTTGCAAGGTTATAATAGTTTTGGATTTTTCATTAGTTTTAGTTTTAATTTCGTTGTGAAATTTTGTTTTCAAATTCAGTTAGTTTTAATTTAGTTTTTACTTTCTGAAATGCTTTAGTTTTAGTTTAGTTTTTATTAGGCTAGTTTTAGTTTTTTTGTAATGGGGTATTTGTTGGCTGGGAGATTAAAAGAGGTCACAGTAAATTTTTCCTTTCTTTCCTTTGTCTTATCCATCTTCATTGTGTATGAAAAAAGTTGACAAAGATGAAAACGAAGGACATTTTCACTATAATTTTAGTTAGTTTTGTAACCACACAATACAGTGTCAGATAATTATCATTTTTTTGTAACCTGAACCCTAAAACAAACCCTAAAAATACTTTAACTTAACCCTTTATTATTTTCTCTTAGGTTATTAAGTTTACTGATATACTGTATGTTTTATGTGGTAATTATGTTTGTTTGTTTGTGTCTAGTTCAGTTTTGATGTTATTTAATGTGTTAAAGTTCTTATTTATTATTGTTGTTTCATTTATTTATTTATCTAGGTTGGTTTTGTTTAAATTAATAAAAAAATAAATTAAAAAAATTAAATTGAATCTAAAAAAAAAGAGAGAAAGCTTTTAAAGAAGTGAGAGCCGGCCAAAATGTCCTCACTTTGCAAAAATGTCCTCACTCTGTTGGTTAAAAACGTTACCCGGTCCTCACTATGTAGGAAGTACAAGAACACACACACACACACACACACACACACACACACACACACACACACGTTGCTCCTTCTCCCAGGGTGCACTGAGACATTCTGTGACCTTGCAAACTGTACAGCCCTAACAAGAACACACACAGAAAGAAATACACACACACACACACACACACACACACAACTCTGACAAGCCACCTGCTGTCATGCTCTCATGTAAATAGCACTCAATGTTGTCATTGACCTGTTATAAATTCTGCAGGTCGGTTTGTTTGTGTGTGTTTTGGTGTGTGTTAAAAGGGAAAAAGAACAACTGCCAGCTCTTTTTTCAACTCCACTTCATAGACCAACAACTGGAATAATTTTGCCTGGTGTGTGTGTATTTTTGAGCTGCACAACTGTCAAAAATGCTAATTATCGTCGCTATGCGAGGCAGAATGTTATGCAAAGATATTTCCATAATTACAGGTGTTTGAGTTTTTTGGCTGGATTCATTCTCTCAGGTACGTTTTACATCTTTTACATAGGCTCAAACACACGCTGTTGATTGGACGGCAGGCGGCGTGAAGTGTGCCTTTCTGTCAGGGAACGAGAGAGAGAAAGGCAGAGACAGAGAGTGTGTGCTGAGTTTTCTGCCAAACAGATGTTCATCAGCATTTCAGAGTGTTCCTGTGAAGCCATTAGACTACATTACCAAGAACACACTAATTACGGAGGTGCATGGGGAACTGAAACGAAGCAGGCCACACACACACACACACACACACACACACACACACACAACAGACATCACACTGAATTTTTAGAATCCAACCGAAAAAAAATGTACCCAGCATATGCAAATAAGGTCACACACTGTACACAGAAAGTAAATTGCTATTTTAAGGAAGAAGGTAAGCAAAGCATTATTATTATGAGATTAAAGACTGCTGCATACAAGAAGTGAACTTAGCTATTGTGATGTCCCTCATTGGTTTGAGAAATATTTGAAGCCTCAGGGAAGAACAGCGCTGCAAAGACCACAACACAACAGAAGTGTTTCCAGAGGACACTTTAGAGTGATGCACACGTCTAACCGGCAATCAACAGCATGCTAGCGTTAGCGGGCTAGCAAGACCAAGACCAACTCACTGCCGATGAGAGAGACCAACTAAAATTTATTTGACTTGTTTAACTGCAGTGTGATTGATACGGGCTAGCGGGCTAGCGCTATATATCACGTTATAACATGAAAATATCATTATCATGAAAAAAAAAATGTCACGTTATGACATGAAATTATCATTATCTTAAAATAACTTGATAATATCACATGCTAGTCCAGACGTGTGCATCACTTACCTACAGTTATACGTTACACCGCCACCTTCTGACAAAAGTACGTTCATGCAGCTTTGCTTATTTGATCTTACCCAGTTGTTGGAAATGTCCTTAATTCGCATTTTCTTTAATGCAACATTTCAATTTTTCCCTTCAAAATTAACACGGTTATTGTCAATCTCAACACCCTTTGTCTAAATATGGTCACTTCTGGCCCTGATAAACAAGATGGTGATGTCCAAAATGCCAAACATCAGGGTGTTCTGGTGGCCCTGCAGCGTCCTCAGCATCTCCTGTTTGATTCTTACTAGGATGCTTTTTGTGTCTCTCTTTTCCTTTGTACCCACATTGTCAACTATCAAAGACGAAAATTCCTCCAAACAAGAAATGGGTTTCCAAGTGATGTGGATAAAGTTGACCCTGACCTCAAACCCAGAAAAAAACATCTTTGGGATGAATTGGAAAACTAACTGTGAGCCAGGCCTTATTGTCTGACATCCCTAACATCACTGTGCTCTTGTAACTGCACGGGAGTGAAATGCTGCAGCCAGGTTCCAAAACCTTACAATATGTGGACTGAGCAAGATGACAAAAGCAGCATTTAAACTGCAGAGACAGAAATAGACAAAACTTAATTGCCTTCTGAGAGGGACTTAGTGTTGACCCTAATAAAAATGTACAAACTACAGACAAAGTGACAGCCCAACCCCGGGATTCCACTGGATATAATACGACTCCGAAACGTTTCCGTCCGCAACGGCTGCATATCTCCGCAGTCCATCAACACACCGGATCCATCTGTGATCCGCACTGTTGCGGACAGCGAAGTCCCGAGGACGCACAAGATCTCGCAAATTCACGC
This sequence comes from Centropristis striata, assembly GCF_030273125.1. Lineage (NCBI taxonomy): Eukaryota > Metazoa > Chordata > Actinopteri > Perciformes > Serranidae > Centropristis > Centropristis striata. The sequence continues at coordinate 7,832,964 of NC_081517.1, read as the reverse complement.
GTAATCAAGTGATATAACCGGATTTTCTACATGTATAACTAGAGAACGTCTCATTTGTACAAGGACAGATCATTTGCTTTCGAACAACATTTATTGGACCATATTAGTAACTTACCATCCACTCCCATTACTCCTGCAATGGTTTTCCAAGCCACTTCCTTTTTATGGTTGTCTTTATATAAAGGATGTGACGGCTCATAGATAATTGTTTGATTTTGGATTCAGAATCAACATCTCCTCACCCATGGTGTCAGTGGGGTGAAAAGACGAGTGAAAACCTCTAACCTGTTGACTTCAGGTCTGTCCTCGCCCATCATCACGTCTTCAAGTTGTGAAATAAGATCCGCCGTGAACCTGAGGTATTTTATTTTGAAAATCTACCGGATGTTTTATTTGGAACCTGGTCTCAACGGAATCTGTGAAATAGCCACGGATTCGCTTAACTCAAAATCCGTTGAATAGCCACGGAATCACTCAAATTTCCGTGAAACTGACACGGATTTTGCTACAATGCAAGTTAATGAGTCAATGTCATGAGTATGACTTAATTAAGTCATATCCCGTGGCTATTCCATGGACCAAAGACGCTCCCGATTGGTGATGACGTCATCACCAAAACAGAGCAGATCGTTCGGGGCAGGAAGTCGTGCACAGACACAAAATAAACAACCTGGTCTCACAGGAATCCGTAAAATAGCCACGGATTCGCTTAACTAAAAAAAATATGCGTCTGAAATAGTGGTTGACCGATACGGGTTTTTTAATGCCGATACCGATTATTTTGACATCAGTCTTAACGGATCCCTAATATGTGCTGCCTATTTTTTTGGGCCGATTCTTGAAGCCGATATTGCCTTTTCTCCCTCCATTTACATGACACAAATGACACAATGATAACAAATGTTACACAAGTCTCAATTTAACCAAAAAAAGAAACATTTATGAATAAAACAAACAAAACATATTAACAGTTGGATATCAAACAATGTGTATGTTAAAGGCCTGGAGGTGGTGGCGCCTCAGATGATCCACATATTTGATGTGTTTTTCTTTTTTCCGCTATCAGCAGCAGCTCACCAGAGAATGGCAGATGTTGCACCGAGCCTTGCCTGCTGTTGGCTCAGTGAAATGGGATCATTGATCGGCAAACGCACATACGTATCGTCCGATGCCGATACAAGTAAAAAACACAAATACCTCTAGTCTGAAATGGAGCACTACGGAGCCGGTGGAGGTTGATACTGTAGTGAAATTACTACCTCTCTTGAGTGAGTAGAATGAATCAAAGGGCACGTCGATGTTCCTTTTCGTTTTCTTCATTATCAGACATCTAATTACACTGCCTAGGTACAGCGGGAGAACAATTTGTCAGATCTTAAGGACTGCTATTAAAAAAAGGGTCCCGTCTTCAATACAGCCCTGAGTTCTCTGTCTCTCTTTCTGTGTCGGGGCGTATTTAACCCCTCTGCAAACCAGAATTGTGATGGCATACAGGTCATTGCATGCTCCATGTGTACATACATGTGCAAGCCTCTGGGTCTACTTTTAAACCTTAAAAGGATACAACTCATACTGTTTATATTTTTGCTCCCAAACATCTCCATTATCTGACATTATCTCAAAGTCCTTCAGCAAGTTATTACCTTACAAGGAGCCTCTGGCTTGATGCTGGCTTTTATGCACTCAGTCAGAATGGGGCCTAAACTGAGGATGAAAGTCTTATGATTAAAGAGTAACGTAAAATATACCACATGTAACATAAAATATACTACAATACATTGACTACAATGGCCGCGTGTAGAACCTGATAGTGTAATAAATTCCCGATAATGTAATAACCCCAATACTGTAATAAAAATCTGCACTTGAGTCCATTGAAAATGTAATAAAACCTGATAATGTAATAACTTCCAGATAATGTAACACACTTTTTTAACAATAATGTAATAAAGTGACGTGACCTGACCTCTGTGACAGCGATCTGACCGTCTAAAGGGGGGCAAGGCAATGACCACACGTCACGTGACTCAGCACAACAAGTGACATTTTGTTAATATTAATTATTTTCAAGACAGAACATGAAGGAAGGGCGACAATGGGCATCGGAAATGATTATTGTTTTTTTTTTTTTCTCCCTCGAGGGTGACTGGCGGCACCCCTCCAGCAGATGGCGCTCTAGGCAACCGCCTATGTCGCCTATACCTAGAGCTGGCCCTGCTCATAGACTTCTACACAATGTGAAGAAGAAAGAATGCAGATTTAAGACACTTTACTGTCCATGCCCAGAGGTTGCCACTTGGATGAGATACACACATGCACACACTCCTCAAGGCTTTGTTGACATACATTACACATTTGAAATTCCTTTTTGTCTCTCTCTTTTTCACTTCTATCCACACTAAGCTGTTGTTGTTCTTCTCCGATATCAGAGATTTGCTGAAACACTTCAGAATCCATGAATCTAAAAAACCTTTCTTTATGGTGGTTAAGAGAAAATGGAGCTTTTCAGAATGCCGATATATGATTGTCACAGACACGGTGTGGCTCAAAAGGAATCCAACTCTCTGTCATCTCCAGCTCTCGATCATCTATCATTTTGAGTGCCAATATAGTCAATCACATAATACTGTTGTTGTGGATTACATGTATTTTATGCTGTAACACAACCTCGCAGTATATAAGCATGGCTCATGTTTTTTTCTCCTTTGAATGCTCAAAACTTTAAATAAATTCACTTTAGCTAGTTTTCTTTTTACACAAATATCACATACAAAACACAGTTAAGCAATGAGTCATGTTGCTGCTGTGGCTCATGAAAATGTGAAAATATGCAGCTGTATAAACATTTTTACTTCAAAATCAGTATGAAATCCTGTTGGCAACCACCGAGTTGTTCAACTGCAGTTTGTAAAAAAAAAAGGAGGAATGTAATGAATGCAAAATGGGAATATCCATGGAGATGCAAACAGCTGCACACCTTGTTTCAGAGTCATGCTGGAAGTATTAAGCATCAACTATCTTTCTCAACGAACACTCTCAACATCCTTTAAACCTGCAACAACTCATTTTTTGGCAGATGTTTGGCAGATGGCCGAACAGCTTCTGCTGCTAAGCGCTCCACTATGTTCACCAGCGAGTTAAAACTGTAAGCGGATTGGTGCTGAGCTGGTAGTGTTGTGACAAAAAGTGACACTATGTGGGCAGTAAACAAGAAAGCACAACAATAAATTGAGGATCGGAAAACCAAACATGCCAAAAGTTAATATAATGCTCTTTAGGAATGGAGGAAGCTGCAGTCATTCCTGTGGACAAAACACCACCTATCAACCTCTTTCACACACGTTTTTCATGTCCGGGTCACTCTAACCAAGGCCATGGATCACACTGAGATGCCTCAACGGGAGTGTGTCTATGTTCCCTGAGTCCTATGTTCCTCTCTTTGTATGACACTGGGGAACATAGGACCCTTTTCCCCCTTTTCCCAAAAACGGTCCTATGTTCCCCAGTCTGTTACTTTTTCCACCATTACTGCCAAATTCCATGGCCGAAGGGCTGTTTGATGCGCATATGCAAATAACCTAACCCTAACCCAAATAACCTAACCCTAATCTAAATGTACCTAACCCTAACCCAAATAACCTAACCCTAACCCTAAAAGGAAAAAGATAAGCCTCGCAAGACAATATGATATACAAACATGAGTAATGCTAGATTTAAAATAAAAAAAAAAAACAGAAAGTAGCTGTTGTGCAAAATTGCTGCTTGAGCTAAGGTGGGCCATGTGACGGTAGGCCTGCTGGCCATGCTGAGAGTCTACCGTAAAGACTTTTTTTGGAAAAGGGTCCTATGCTCCCCAGTATGTATTGCTACAGGGGAACATAGGACCCTTTTTGGGAAAAACAGGGATCATAGGACCTTTTTTCTAAAAAAGGGTCTTATGTTTCCTGAGCGGTGAACATAGACCCCTTGAAAACATAGACTGTATATAAATAATGGACGTAGTCACTGTGACGTCACCCATTGGTTTGTGGCCCGTTGGAGGCATCGAGTTCAGCGTTATACTCTTCGCCATCTTTTGTCTCCATCTTGTTTCTGATACGGGGAGCAGACCATATCTAATCAGTGGAGGAGGAGAGGGATCTGATCACTGACTACAGCCTCTCTACACCTCAACCTGACTGAGAGAAGTCACCGCTAATTCATGTTAGCATTAACTGGAGCATTAATTGGGGTGTTAGTTTTGGCTAGCAAGAAACAAAAACAATAATTTACGGTCTGTCATCTGCATCTAGCCATTTGTATATGGAGTCTTTTGGACAGGCATGACAGGGGAAACAACCTTCTTGTAAAACTGTGTAAAAAGGAAAGAGAGTATTTCCCAAAATGACAAACCTCCTTTAATGGAAAACATCTTTGACTCTTGATCAAATCCCTATTTTATATCCATACAGTTGCCTAGCAACAGAAACAAAAAGTTAGGTAGGTCATAGGGGTTAAAAAAATCTGAGGTCTAGCTTGCTAAGACCAATAGTCTTTGTCCAGTGAAAAACCCTTTAACCCTACTTGTTCTTTGCCAAAAGAAAGACAAGCAACATAAAGACCCTGATCAATTTCTAGGTTATTTTAGTCTGAATGGGTACTTTTGAAAAGGATAATGTGGCCAGAACTCACAACCCAGTGTCTTCAGATGTGTCTGCATTAGTGTCCACCAACATGGTCCACACACACACATTTACACACAGTTTAGCAAACATTGCACTGACTTCCGTTCATCCCCAGAGGGCTCAGCCTGACCTTAACTATAACCCCAATTAAGACAGAAACCGCCGTACACTGTGCTGAGGGAAAGTGCAGTGAAATCAAATTTAGGACACAGATCGTGTCCCTGGTTTGACAAGCTGTCCCCGCTCTACTAGTGTGAAGTCCAGATTTTGTCCCCAGATGTGGCCTTTGAGGGAAACAGTCGCACAAAATGGCCAGTCACCAGCAGGAGTGAAACGAGGAGTGACAAAGGGAGTGTGAAGCCTTGCTGTCCCCCTCGGAGAGAAACAGCTCTGGATTCCTTTATACCCACTCTGTCTCACCCTCTCCCCTTCTTCCCCCCCCCCCCATTCACCTATTCCCCTGGGTCCATTCTTTGCTTCCCCATTCCCTCTACCCTCTCCCTTTTTCTCCACTTTCTCTCTCACACACTGCACTGACCTCCTCCTTTCCTGCTTTTTCTTCCCTCCTGTCTCACCCGGCCCAGCATCTGTCTAATTCAGTGGTTGGGCCTGTGGTTAGCAGCAGTATGGTTTTTATGATCACCCTCTGAGTACACACTGACCTTGGACATTATTCACACACAATGGATGGAGCTGTCCACACCGGGGAGCACTGCAACTGCTGTGGGCCTTAGCGAGTGTGTGCCTCTGTGTGTTTGTGTGTGAGAGAGGCAGTAAGAGAGAGAGAGAGAGAGCGAGAGAGAGTGGGAGGGAGGGAGGGAGGGAGGGAGGCAGTAAGAGAGAGTGCACCTTTTTAAAATGTGAGCAAAGGAGAGAGAATGTGAACTAGAGGGAGTGTTGTTCCATTTGTGGCGGGTTAATGAATGTAAAAGTGCATGTGTGAGTCTGAGTGTAAAACTAGAGTAGATATCTCCATAAAAATAAACCACTGTTTCAGTTTTTCTTGTCATCAATATCACAACATATAACACAACATTAACTACTCTGGCTTTCAATGTAACCATCTGTGTAGAACGTTACTGCTTTATGTGGTTTAACAATTAAATTATTTTATTGGTTACACTAAATCAAGTTTATATATATTATGGCAAGCCGTACACAAAATTATTCTATATATGGAGAAACTAGAATTTCAATATATATTCTCAGATTTCTCTCTGATATATATATATATATATATATATATATATATTCTCAGGTTTTGAATCCATATATATAATAATTTCCTGAACGGCATGCCATATATGTGTGTGTATATATATATATACATATATATATTTTTATATATGGAAATATATATATATATATATATATATATATATATATATATATATACGTACATATATGTACATATATATACATGTGTATATATATATATATATATCTATATATACCATGTTGAAAGTGACGTATCAGCTTTCCCGGCTGGAAACATCCCTAATTTGCACTTTCTTTAATGCAACATTTAAAATTTTCGCTTCAAAATTTGATTAAACTTTAATGGAAACACAGTTATTGTCAATCTCAACATCCTTTGTCTAAATATGGTCACTTCTGGCCCTGATGAACAAGATGGTGATGGTGGTCCAAAATGCCAAACATCAGGGTGTCCTGGTGGCCCTGCAGCGTCCTCAGCATCTCCTGTTTGATTCTTACTAGGATGCTTTTTGTGTCTCTCTTTTCCTTTGTACCCACATTGTCAACTATCAAAGACGAAAATTCCTCCAAACAAGAAATGGGTTTCCAAGTGACGTGGATAAAGTTGACCCTGACCGCAACCCGAGAAAAAAACATCTTTGGGATGAATTGGAAAACTAACTGTGAGCCAGGCCTTATTGTCTGAAATCCCTAACATCACTGTGCTATTGTAACTGCACGGGAGTGAAATCCTGCAGCCAGGTTCAAATTTGAACAAGCGAAAAAATCTTGGAAATCGGAAGACGAGAAAAGAAACCCCGGGAGGAGGACTTCGAAGGAGGAGAAAGTTTGATGGACAGTTTAATGCCAGAGGGCCTAATGGACAATAGAAAAGTTCCTGCAGCCAGGTTCCAAAACCTTAACACTTAACCTTAAATCGTCGGACAAGAGCTCGTCGGTGTCAGTTCCCGTTGGGACGATGTGTGGGGGCCTTAAGAATATGTGGACTGAGCAAGGCGACGAAGGCAATATTTAACCCATTAAAGCCGGGAAAGCCGATACGTCGCTTTCAACATGGTCTCACAGGAATCCGTGAAATAGCCACGGATTTGCTTAACTCAAAATCCGTGGAATAGCCACGGAATCACTCAAATTTCCGTGAAACTGACACGGATTTCGCTACATCAATGCAACATGGGACTTTTCCACAACTTGAAATCATCACCAAAAAACAAGACACAAAATGACCAAAAAAAGACACAAAAAGACTAAAAAAGACACAAAATGACCAAAAAAGACACAAAATGACTTAAAAAACACACAAAAGGACACAAAAGGATAAAAAAAAGACACAAAATGACAAAAAAAGACACAAAAAGACACAAAATGACTAAAAACAGACACAAAAAGACCAAAAAAGACACAAAATGACTAAAAGAAAGACACAAAATGACTTAAAAAAGACACCAAAAAATGACTAAAAGAAAGACACAAAATGACTACAAAAAGACACAAAATTAGAATACACGTGGGAGTGTCGCAATGCAACATGGGACTTTTCCAGAACTGAAATCATGGCGGAAGACGACTATAGCGGAGGGAGCTCAGATATAACAGCTATAAGGTCTCAAATACTTTTTGAATTTCATTTCTATCTGCTACAGAGGCTGAAAAATCTATTATTTAGTAGGAAGCGTTGACACTTCTGTTGAATTTCCAGAAATCTTCAGGTTTTAGGGCATTATTTTAAAATCACCCAGAGGTCTTACAGGCATTTTTTACAGCCGTTTTAGGCCTAAATGGGCTAAACTGCAGAGACAGAAATAGACGAAACTTAATTGCCCTCTGAGAGGGACTTTGTCTGTCGTGTAGTGTGTACATTTTCATTAAGGTCAGGACTAAGTGACAGCCTGAGCCATCAACTCAGTAATCTAGATGACACATGTCCATGACCACCACCAATCATTTCATATGGCACAGTAGAGCTGAAAATGTTCATCTTAGATCAATAATTATGGAGATAATATTGCATACTGGCATCACTTTAGCCAAATTAATTGCACCATAGAACATTTCTATTTCTTTTTATCCACCAGTGACAGTATGAGCCGTTTGTCCACCTCAGTGCATACACACACACACACACACACACACACACACACACACACACACACACACACATATATACGACCACATCCACACATACCTGCCTTGTTATAACACCAATCAGTCAACTGTCAGAGGCGGAGAGGGTTTATGGCAGCTTTATGGGAGGTGAAGCAGCACTTGGTAGTCCATTTGGCAGCCCATATAAATGACTCATCTGTGTGTGTGTGTGTGTGTGTGTGTGTGTGTGTGTGGTGAATGCATGCATGTGTGTGACATGATGAGTGACTATGTAGCTTACCACTGGGCATTTGTGTGTGTGAAATGCTTTTCACATAGTCATGCACATCTCTGTGTTTGTCAAAAGTGTGTGTTCATATGTGTGTTTTGTGTGCATGTGTGTGTGTGTGTACTACCAATATAGTGAGGACCAGAACACATTTTTAACCAACAGAGTGAGGACATTTTTGCAAAGTGAGGACATTTAAAGACATTTTAAGGGTTAAAGGTTACATGATAATGATAATTAACTGAAACTGTATTGTGTGGTTACAAAACTAACTAAAATTATAGTGAAAAAAATGTCCTTCATTTTCGTCTTTGTCTGATCCATCTTCATCATGGATGAAAAAAGTTGACAAAGGAAATAAAGGCAAAAATGTACTGTGACCTCTTTTAATCTCCCAGCCAACAAATACCCCATTACTAAAAACTAAAACTAATAAAAACTAAACTAAAACTATAGCATTTCAAAAAATAAATACTAAACTAAAACTAGCAAACTCACTCGAAAAAATAATTAAAACTAACTGAATCTGAAAAGAAAAATTCACAACGAAATTAAAACTAAAGCTGATAAAAAATCCCAAACTATTATAACCTTGCTAGGGAATTCACTATTCCAATGGGGGTCCTCACAAAGATAGAAGTACACGAATGTGTGTGTGTGTGTGCACGCAATAAAAAGTGACACGCAACTGCGCCTCTATAACTGTGTGTTGTGAGGGCACATAACTGTCTGTTCTGTGGGGAAGTGGAGTAGATGAAGTGAACTGTGAGTCTGTCTCTGCACCAGTTGAGGTGTAAGATACCAACTAAGAGTTAGAGACAGAGAGAGCTTGGCAGAGAGAAGAAGGGAGAGAGGGAGGGAGAGGGGTGGTAAATAGAGATAAGGATGACAAGTGACCAAAGAAAGAAAGAAAAGAAAGAAAGAAAGTAGCACATGTACTGTTTTCCTTGAGCCAGCAAACTGTCTTTTAATGTGCCATGGTAGCAACCTGTCATTCACAAGGTAGCCCCTCCCCTAAAGCAGTGGTTCCCAACCTTTTTCTTGAGGGACCCACATTTTTAACATGGTAAACTTTGGCGACCCACCATCGCCATTGCTTCTATGAAGCTGAACTCAAAGTGACTTTCATGGTACCCTCTCTTTTTCTTTTTGAGATATTCAGTATTTTCGTCTCCCTGACGCTTCGCCATTTTTCTATTAGCTCTGTGTTTCTGTTGTTAGGCGAGGTTACAGCCAGGCGAGGTTACCGCTAGGTGAGGTTACCGCTAGGTGAGGATACTGCTAGGTGAGGTTACCGCTAGGTGAGGATACCGCTAGGTGAGGTTACCGCTAGGTGAGGTTGCCGCTAGGCGAGGCTACCGCTAGGTGAGGTTACCGCTAGGTGAGGTTACCTGTGTATACTGCCGGAGGGATGTTACACATGTCCTTATTCTCGCGATATAGCCTTTATTTTTAAACTTTTCTATTGTGATTTTTCTATTTAAATAAATGAATAAACGTTTAATGTAGCCCTTATTTAGTTGTTTTTGTCCCACTAATGAATTAAATGCTGACTCATCTATTTTTTACACATTAGATTTATTACATCCCTTAAAATCAAGAGGGCTTCGCGACCTGCCCCCCTGTTGGGAATCACTGCCCTAAAGCATACCCTTCTTTATCGTTGGCAATTAGCAACTGAGACCATGAACTCATTAGGAAAATGATTACTGAAGTAATAAATCCAGTGAGAAATAGGGTAATTTTCTCCTAAACTTCTTCATCTTTTAGCCGAGGGTGAAGTCGCCCCCTGCTGGGCATTAGAAAGAATGCAGGTTTTAGGCACTTCTGCATTACATTACATGTCATTTGGCTGATGCTTTTGTCCAAAACGACTAACAATAAGTGCATTCAACCCAGGCGGCAACCTCTGGGTCTGAGCAGGGAGGCAAATCAGCCTTTACTAGCATAAAGCAAAAACAAAATGTACGTTACTGACCTCAGAAAAATGAGCAGCAACTCCTTGGAGTGTCTGTTAATCCAATCAAACGCTGAACAAGACATTTTTTAATGAACAAAACGTTCAAATAAACTGTCATTTAGTGAAAATACAGTGAAAGGGTCAAAGTTATGAGATCAAACCGCTAAACGTCCTTTTCTATATCTATATAATGTTATATATAACTTTATTGACATGTTGCCGTGGATACATATTGTTCTGCTTCTCTCCTGATGATGGCTCGCCTTATTAGTGACCTGTCAATCAAAGGTAGCCACGCCCCAAATCATACGATCCTCTGTCTTCTGATTTCTTCTAAATGGGGCCATTATTTACACTATTAACATCAGATTGTATTGCAGAAGATTTTTTAATAGTGATTGAGACCATAGTATTCTCCTAAAAAACATTTCTGAGGTAATAAATCAAGTGAGAAGTTTTTTCATTTTTTTATTGAAATGAATGGAACGAAATGGTTTTGCAGCCAAACTTAGCGCCCCCTGCTGGAATTTTTATTACAATGCAGCTGAAAGCACTTCCTGGTTTGCCTCCCTGCTCAGACCCGGAGGCTGCCGCCTGCATTAACCACATGTTTTAAGCTGCAACTGTAATTAAGAAGGAAATACATTTCCCTTGAAAAGTAAGTGAGAATTCAGTTTATGTGTGGGAATGTAATTTTTTAGGAAAAAGAGTTGGCAAAGGCCTCTGCACACTCTAAACTATATAACTCGACCCAGAGGAGATAGAGACAAGGACACACTTTGAATTCTTCACTCGTCTGGACATTAACATTTTTCTATTAAGTATGGGATCAAATAAAATACATTCCTAAAATTGGCTGGTGTTTAAATTCTTCTTGCCACTGAAGCGGTCCAGTGCTAAAGCTTCTGCCTTCATTGCAAAAAATATTGCTGGTTAAAATCAATGTAATTACATCATTAATCAATTTTTTGTCATGTAATATTGGGGGATTAAAATGATGCTTCAATTACAGAGATAGATTGTGCTTCACGTTTATTTTTTATTATTCATTTGGTAAGTTTTTATTTCAGCACTAGGAGCTGTCCACTGTCTGACCTGTTAAACATGTAAAATGATCATTTTTTACATACATATCTATTTATTCTATATTCAGTATTTTTGCCATTCAATTATTTATTCTTGCTGTGATATTTTATACTTTTTATACCTCTATACCTTATTGTCCTTAAGTGTTTGTGTGTTGTTGTTCTTAATTTGTTTTATGCACTATGGGAGTTGCACTCTAACTCTTCGTTGTGCTATTTACAATGACAATAAAGGCTGTTCTATTCTATTCTGTTCTGTTCTGTTCTGTTCTATTCTATTCTATTCTATTCTATTCTATTCTATTCTATTCTATTCTATTCTGTTCTATTCTATTCTATTCTATTCTATTCTACAAAACATGATTACTATTCTGTCCTACAAAGTCTGACTGCAGTAACAACATCTTTGGTCAAAATTGAGTTATAACTAAAAATGAACTCCTTGATGTCTGTTTTATCTTATGAAAAAGTTTTAGACTTCAATTTTGCTTTATTTCAGAGAAATAATTATATAAAAACCACAAAATCCAACTCAAAACCACTTACCCCAGTCTGCTTTGGATATATATGCTAATTCAAATATAACATAAAAATAATAGAAATTATATATTTCTGTATGTATCTTTGAAAGGGAAATAAGTATCTAGATAGTACTTAAGTAAAAAGTGCGATAAAATTATATCAAGACTAAAATATAACATTACTTTTTTCAAATATTTTATGTATTTCAGGCTTAATATTATAGAGTTGTTAAACACTTTTAAATAGACTTATAACAAAATCAATTTGAAAATGTTTATTCCCCGAAAACAAAATATAAAAGCTGAAAGAAGACAACAACATTGTAATTACTGCACTCTGTTTTTGCATCACCATTAGAACCTTTTACAGCAATGCAGTAACTATGTTTTTGGGTTCAAGGGTGAAATTAACAATATTTTGGAGCATAAAAATAACATCATCAATACATGTAGAAATAAGTGTTTCATCATTTACCTACCAATAACCTATAAAACGTATATACCTATAAAACGTTAAAACACTTTAAAGCAGTTTTTCTGTTTTACCCTTTGCGTAGTTACTGCAGTTAGAATAGAATAGAATAGAATAGAATAGAATTTATCGTCACCATACACATGTACAATGATATTTGAGAGCTGACTCCAAAAAGCAGTGCGATAAATAATATATATATATGTAACAACCTGATTCATATCAGTTATTTGTTTCCTTTATTTGCAAGTTATTATTCATGAAATGTTTAACTCTGTCCAGTTTATGAGTTACTGAAAGTTGCATATTTTAAAAGTTTATATTTAGATATTAGATTGATTATTAAAATGAGATTATTCAAAATGAGCTTAAGACTTTCAGTGTGTAATGGCGAGCAAAATAATGATTTACTTAAAGATTGATGACCTCTGGGGTTCTTTAAATTTCTATTAGGGACTGAGATCGCGCGAGATGAGAAAGAGAGTGTGGCCGGAAGGAGAGACAGGAGAAGGGAGGAGGAAACAGTGTAGAGTGGGGTTGTGTTTATGACCATAAAGTAAATTGTAACTTTTTATATGAAAGAATAAGTGTTTGTTGGACACTCTGCTGTAGATGTGAGAGAGTGGTGGGACAGTTCACCGCAACATTGAGGTGTTTTTAATAGTCCGGAGTAGGGATGGGTACCTTTCACATTTGAATCGATTCGGTACCGATACCCGGTACCTGGGAATCGGTACCGGTACTCAACGGTACCAATTTTCGGTACTTTTGCGTAACATATTTATTTCTCAAAATATAAACTTTAAAAAATATATCAAAACAATATAAAATCCAGGATGAGCAGTGCTTTATTGTTGAGTGAACGTGCATTTTGTAACATGAAGGTTGCAGTGTTATCAAAGAATGCAGAGGAGCGCTCTCAGGTGGCAAGTGCACGGAGGAGAAAAAAAAAAAAGTTGCAAGTGCACGTGTGATTTGCTGTGATGACGTCGTAGCTGTGCGGTGCAGCACCGGTCAGGCAGTATTGTGGGCATAGCATGATGGAATAAACAAAGTTGAGTCGGGCTGCTCTGTGCACATATCGAGGATGACGCAGGAGTCCGAGGGATTTAATTTCAGCGAGGCAGTTTGGAATAAAGTGGCAGGTAATATTCCTGAGTTGAAGAGCGAAGTATTAGCGGAGGACCAGAGATGCAGCAGCTAGCTGCTAATGACTAGTCTACAGATGAATGGAGAGAGCAAACGGAGTAAGGAAGGTCTAATCTGGAGGCAGACGAACGCCAAGCCCGGGTAAAGACATTGGAGAGATAGTAGCTGGCCTAGAGCCGGCTGTTGGTCTCTGTTCCGCGGTGGAAGAGGGCAGCAGCTAGCGGCCGCGGTGAGCAGACAGGACCAGACGAGGAGGTAAATAAATTTAAAAAAATAGTGCGATCGTCAGCACGCTTGTTAATCAAAGACGTCAAATGAAAACGGGTTGAAATCAATGATCAGTTTAAAGTTAACGCCGTTTAGGTACCGAAACATGGTACCGTTTGATTTTACATGAATCGGTACTCGGTAGTACCGACGGAATTCGGTCGGTACCTATAAAAGTACCGAATTCGGTACCCATCCCTAGTCCGGAGACTCCAGCTAGCCGGAGCTAGCTTAACTTCGCTGCCGGGAGGAGAGTTGCAGTGGTGGTCGAGTTCCTGCGGCTTCAAGGTGTTGTGCTGAGCGGCTGGAGGATCAGTCGGGTCCAGGTGGGAACCTGAGGTTTCTCTGTGCCCGGAGGTATTTGAAGCGGATCTGTTTTCATCACATGAGCTTCCACGTTTAAGCGCGCCAACTAATAGTTATTGCAAGCTTACATAGACAAACCAATACTCAACAAAAGTGCACTTAATACCCGGGTCTTTCAAGTGTTTATTTTATGTTTATTTACATGTCCGGGCTCATAGCATTCTGATATATGTGAAACGTTTTTTTTTTCATTTATAATACAAAGTTAAACATATATCCTGTGTTTGTGTTGTTTTATCATTGTGTGTCACTGTTTAAGAAAATTCCTATTTGGGTTCATAAAACCAAGGTTATCCTTATAGCCTCTCATCAGTTTACATAGAGTGTGAATCATATTTTACCCTAGACAGAATTTAATTTGAGATGTATCTTCCACCATTTGATACATATTTTGAGAGTTAAAGGTGCATATAGTACTACACATAGCACGAGTATATTGGTGGGAGGGTTACATATAAAATATAAAAATATACAATATAAACATAAACACACGGGCAAGTAAATGTAAAGAAAAATATATATGATATAATGTAAACATAGGCTTTGTAGGGCAGAATTAAATGGCAGCAATTTTTCAGTATTACACGACTAATGTTTTGTATTCTGTAATTGCCTCTCTATAAATTTTTTCTTTACATCACGCTTCGCCCCTCAGAATAGCCAAAGTGACAGCATGTTGTTCATTCTGTCCATAGTATTGTGGGCTGTGATTAACATTTCTTCCTCGAGGGGCTGCTGCTGAAGTTTTAGACATTTCTCTTTGTAATTTTCCTTGTAAAGACCAATTACAGAGGAATTACTCTTTAAGTGAAAGTCTCAATTTGTGCTTCACTTGCAGTGGAAATAAAGGAGCTCTTTCTTATGTGTCACAATAGGTAATGCATGCACAGACAGAAAAAGCTCCGTTTGAACACGTTGTCCCCACAGATCTGCATTTGCATATGGTGGGTGAGTCAGGATGGGGGGGCTGCAGCATAAATACAAGATCAAACAAGAATATTTGGTAAAAATCTGAGACACAAGGCTCGGAGCTTCTTACAGAAGACCAAAGAGTAAGCAAGGTTAGAAAATAAAGAAAAGTACTTCCACTCAGATGTAATCACTGCCAAAGTGTTTCTGATACTTTAACCCTTTGATGCACAACATGGGTCTAAAGTGACCCGACAGGGTTTTTATGTTCTATATCTCTACAGGAAATTATTTTCATCATTCAGTATTCCAGGTTTTCCTCAATTAGCTGGTTTTTGATCATCATACATCCTAATTTTTATGGTTTCCTTTATTAATTTTTTAATAAAATCTAAATAAATGAATAATAACAATAATAAATGAAACCCTTTTTGTGTCACTACTCTAATGCACAACAAGGGTGAAAAATGACCCATATCCATTTTTAGCTATGTAGCTTGCTAAGCTAACTACTTAGCTAACTTATTGGCTAAGTATTTAGCTAAGTAGCTTTCGAAGCTAACTTCTTGGCTAAGTATTTAGCAAAGTAGCTTGCTAAGCTAACTTCTTGGCTAAGTATTTAGCTTAGCAAGCTACTTAGCCAAGTAGTTAGCTATGTAATAATACAAAATCTTTTTTCTTCATAAAGTAAGAGAAGCAAAATGGAAATAATGATCTATTGTTATCAAAAACAAGATATTTAAAGAATACTTGGAATATTCAATCATAAAATAAGTTGATATCAAAAGATAGAGCACAGAAACACACAGCAGCATTAAATAACATGGGGAATGAATGAGGGTGATTTTTGACCCATGTTGTGCATTAGAAGGTGGGTCAATATGTTGTGCATCAAAGGGTTAACTGCACACTGATAGTCTGTTTGTGTAATGCATTGTTTCATAAGTTGTTTAATTCGCAGATTTTCTGCAGACTAGTCCTCATGTTTTCCATCAGTTGTAAGGTCTTTCTTCTTCTTGCATAGCTCGACCTATCTCCATAATGCTGTGTCAGCACTGTAGAAAGGTCTGGCTGCCACTATTTTTTATTCTGGGAGAAGGGGAAAATATGCTCTGTCTTGTTTGTATTTCTTTAAGCCAATCACAGTCGTCTGGGGAGGCACTTAGCCCCAGATATAGATGAAGGGGAGGAGAATTGCTTCTTAAATAGACGGCAGGTTTATCCCAAAAGTCGTCAGCCAGTGAGTCAGTCTAGGTCCTTCTAATCTTTATGCTGCTGTATCACTTACACCGTGGCCAGAATCATTCTGCTTTCAGGTCGCCCTTCCCTCCCATCCTCGTGAATGTGATATCTCAGGAACGCCTTTTGGTAATTTCTTCAAATATGGCACAAAAGTCCATTTCGACTCAAGCATGAACTGATTATAGAGACTGTATCCCAAATCGGACACATCTGCAGCACCTCAGTTTCCGTAGTTACTGTCATAGCTACACTACAGGCCAAAAGTTTGGAAGCAACTTAAATTTCTGTTCACAATGTCTTTCTTAAAAACCAGTATGGATTCTTTGGATTTTTGGATGTTTTTACTACTTGATCAGACTTTACTTTCATTGAATTGAACCATTTGCAATTCAATTTACCTTTAGCTATACATTGATGTTACCAGACCATTGCTGAATAAATGTTAACAAAAGAAAATAATTTTTAGGGCTGAGAAGATTTGTAAGAGTCAGAACTACAGTGTAAAAAAAAAAAAATCACAGTTTACATTTTTCACTTTAGCTCTTTGGCTTTTGAGAGTTTGGATACAAAAATCCCAATAAATCTCAACTGTGTTCATATCTCTGACAAAAGTAACAAGAGTTCAGATTTATACATACAGAAGGATACACAAAGTCTAAGCAATAAAACCCCAAAGACCTGATAATTAGAGTCAAATTGTGTTCTAATAAGTGACTCTTCATATAATTATCATGTGTTTTTTGTTGCAAAGTATAGCAATGATGATATTTTTTTGTACAAATTTGATTTTGCTTCCAAACTTTTGGCCTGTAGTGTACATGTGAGTTTGGACATATATGCATGTAAACTATAACTTGGCTAGTTGGCAGACACATAAATTACAAGGCCGTAATTAGGGCCTGAGCACTAACAGTGCAAGGACCCTGTTGAAATTGGTCGGTTTATTATTATAACGGCAAATGAATCGCATTTTTGAGGGCTCTATCATGTTCCAAAACTCACCAAACTTGGGAAAAAATTAAATCCCGCCAAAAATGTACGTATTTCATTGGTTTCAGAAATAGGCGTGGCAAAAATGACCTACTAGCACCCCCTAGAATTGAGCCACTAAAAAACAGGTTTGTCATAGAAACATGAAATTTGGTACATACATGTATCATGGGCGGATGCACCAAAAAATCTCAAGAAGCCATACCCAAAAAAACGAACAGGAAGTCAGCCATCTTGGATCGAAAATGGCATTTTAGACATTTTTCGCCATTTCCATGCCACATACTTTAACAAACTCCTCCTACAGATTTAATCCGATCGACTTCGGACTTGTTCAGTACCAACAAACGGCCTTTGGCATCAAAATTTATTTAAAGATTTGCAGACCGTCACACTATGGGGGCGTGGCATGGCGGCAAAATATGGCGTTTTGTCATAAAACACGAGACTGTACAATTTCACCATACATAGCCCAATCTGCCTCAAACTTGTCATGCATGATGATGGTCCATCACTGAACAGTTAAGTCCCGCCCATTTAGATTAGCCACGCCCCATTTTCCTAACTAATGAACCATTTGTCGTAGAGACTTGCTTGAGGTGTCAATGTACTCAGCAGAGTACGGCTCCCCTGATGGCTCCACTCTGCTCGGGCCCGTTCATCACTACTTGCAGCTTTAATTGGAATTTCACACTTCGTGTTTTTAGACATACAGGCCTAAACTCTGTGCTCACTGAGTTACTCTTGGCTGTATGGTGGCCACTACAGAGTGTGTGTCTCATTAGAAAGAAATGGTGTAAAGTTGTGTCAACTGACCGGTGATCTCGCTGCCCAATTAGAAGTGTAGAACAAGAAGCCAGCAAGGGCAGAGCCATAGTTGACCCCTGAGGGCCAGAGAAGCAGGAGATACAGAGAGGCCTGCTTTTTTTTTTCTTTTTTACCTTTTTGAGCTGCGAGATAAAATCAGACATCTTGTTTATTGGTCAGAAGGTATCTCCAGGAAAACCAAGCACAAGAGTGAAATCACAAAACCTACACTGGTTGCTTCTGCAAAGCAAAGCATCCTGGGAGCCGATAGGCAGAAAGATACGACGAGAACAGAAAGATGGAGACAGGGCCCCTGTGGAGGCTTTTAAGAGGTAGAAATAAAGGCATTTTTCCGTCTTTCTTTGCCTTTTTTGCCTCCTAAATGGTTCCCTGGGCGGGCTCAGGAGTGTCAGAGTCAGAAGTAATAGTAGACTAAAGAAAGGCCCCATTTATCCAGACGTGAAGTAAGGTAATAAGTGGGGAGTTGAACCCACTGTGCTCACGGCACTTTTCAATCAAGAGAGAGAAACTTTGCAGAAAGAATCTGACTTAGTTCACACATAGCCATTATTGTATGCTCAGGTGTGTATTTATAAAGCAGGGTGCCATGTGATTCCTGCATGACTCCCACTAATACAGTTGTGACAGACTTACATACTGATTTATAACTGTGCCAGCATTATATAGAAAGGCTCAATGTGAACTGCATTAGCTTTGAACCACTCGTCCCCACTGTAGCCATGGAGATTTAAATCGAAAAAAATATGTGGAATGGAGAAAAGTGTCAAATGGGAACAATTTGTGGTGGTTCCTACCTGCAGCGTTTTACCACCTGTGGCCCAGTGCGGCTTATTCTGGCTCCTTTTGGCAGCAGAAGAGAAAACAAGGGTTATTTCTGTCTTCTTGTTCCAGGCTGACATTTCTAACACACCTCCATCTATCAGTCTGTGCATATGTCCATGAAGTTATTTGAAGCTGGCATTTTTTTTTAAACAATGGCCATTTAATATTTTTTTTAAATCCAATGTGAATTATTGGTGTGTTGGGAGCAGAAAACAACCTTGCTTGCAATTTTTTTTAAAAATGGTGTTAATTCTGAGATCACAAGTTAATTATGTTGTTATCTTGAGAAAAGTGCTTTTGTTTTCTTGTGGTAGCATGTTAATTTACTGGTTATCTGAAAAAATTAGCTTTGTTATCTCGAGATAATGAGATAATCACTCGTTATCATAAACAAACAAAAGGTTGAAATCTTGTAATTCTCAAGACTGAAATATAAACACTTTGTGTGAAATGATGTGAAATAAATCAGTGCTATGAGGAGCCACCCAATAAATTGTATCAGCATTTAACATATTGACACTCATCGACATTTGAGCTTGGTGTATGTGTACAAAATTAGATACACATATTTACAAAATGTAGGCTTCGTAGTTTTGTGTTTTTTGTGTGATTTAACTTGTATTTATTGTTGTTTCATACCTTTTATGTTTTAGCCTGTGTACTTCTATTTACTGCCTTTATTACAGTTATAGGGTACGTGAATGAAAGCTTGGTGTTTACCTTTAGCCGTAATGTTGATCTAGTGACGTGAAATACGACCCAGAGTCTTCTCATGGAGTTTTATTTTGAAAAATGACCAGATTCGCTCTGCAATTTCTGTCTGACTTCCTGTCAGAACGAGCCGCTCTCTGTCCAGCTTGATGCGTGCTACGAGTGTCAAAAACAGAACAGACGCATAATTCACGTGTGGCCGGGACGCATCCAGGACACAGATTATTTTTTATGTTTCATTGTGTTTTAATTGTGTTTAAATTGTGTTTTAACTGTGTTTTAATTGTCTTATGTTCCCCTATGTTTCTTTTTATCTTCTGTAAAGCACTTTGTGATGTTATCTGTGAAAAGTGCTATATAAATAAACTTTACTTACTTACTTACTTCGACTGAAATGGGAGGGCAGGATCTTGCATTTAGGTACAAAATTAAATCTGGGCATCACAAATTAAAACACAAAGAGGACCTTGATGTCTAGTGTTAGAAAGGAGGAGGTAGGTTGGCATCTCAAGTGGCTGAGGTTGAAATTACAATTACACCAAAAGTTATCATTGTTATTTTAAGTTAACTTGTAAATTTACTTCCACAAATAAATACCCCACGTTTAACATCACCTCCATAGCTGTGTCCGTTAATAGTAGTGACTACCGTGTGTTGAAAGCAGCCACTGTTTCACACTGTTTCATAAAATATCACACAAACCAAACCGTTGGTGAGGATACCGGGTTTCACAACGAGTCTTGGAGTCTCAGGTGCTTCTGATAAATCACTGCTCATCTAGTCTTTGCTTCATTTATCCATCCTGGCATCTGCTCCCTCTCTTCCTCATCTGCTTATCTGTCTTTTTTCTTGTTTAGTAAACAGTCCTACCTGCTCTCCTTTATACTCACGTGCTCTTTTATATTATTCATTCATTCGACTTGGATCCATCATCCCTGGCAGGCTCCGAGGAGCTCAGCTGGGCAGGAGCAGCAGCCATTTTCTCCAACGAGCCATCACCATGCCAACAGTGAGGTAATTTAGCCGGTCCTCATGGATGCTGCACCAACTGCTCCACCTGGACCTAATATGTTGTGTGTGTGTGTGTGTGTGGGTTGGTGGGTGGCAGATAGGTGGGGGGTATCTTTGTGAATTATTAAATCCTGCAAGAGATGATTGTAATTTGACAAATATTAACATCTGCTCATAAACAGAGGCCAGGTCACACCATCTCACTACACACTCTGTTATCTCTGATGAAGGTTTGTGTGTGTGTGGGGCCTAATATTTAGATTAGGAATTATGAGGAAGACACAGCGGCCAGTCTGTGTGGGGAAATGTGATTATACTATGAGATATGAATTCAGTGCATCCATGCCCTCCATGAAGAGATGAGCTGCTGTGAGCACAGCCTCCAGGTCCCAGCTTTGGGTCGTCTTTTGTTTCTCATGTTGTTCCTTTTTTTCCACCCTGTAATAAGTAATTTCATTGTTCACCCATCTCCTATAACCACATACACGGAATCAGAAATCACCTTGAACATAATTTTGTATTGCACATTCATAGCTTTAGTAAAAAGGGAAGAAAGGAAACACATCAATTACTTTGTGCACAGCCTCCTGTTTTTTTTTTCTTTTTTTCAAGAAGACCCGAGACACAGTCTGTTTAATAGAATATTCTGCCTGATGTATTAACAATATATTCACCATGCAGGAGGAGCTGAGAATGTAGCGGAGAGGTTGAAGTTGGCATATTGTCATATTTATGTGTGATCAGTGTGCAAAAACACACACATCTTTCTTGTTCAGTCCAGAAATTGCACGGTGATTCCTGCTTTGCAATGACTTGCAACACTATAGAGTGCTCCCTTTATTTCTTTTTTAGCCCATTACATTTAGAATATGTACCATGTTTCAGAGCCAAATGGTATCCAAGCTCTGTAGCTGATGATATAGGCTGTGTGTGAGTCTCTGGGAGCCTGAAATTATAGTTATATGTCAACAAGGATCACTATGATACAATATCATCTCCCCTTAACAAACATGAAAATGTTCAAGAAACTAGTTTGTATGATTTTACATGATATTTAAAATTTCTGTTGACTTTCCAGGAAAGATTTTGACTTTTCTAAATAAGTTTTACTGACAAGACTGGAGAAAAACAACATTTGTAACTGCAGTAATACTTCTAGTCAATTTAAATTAAAACATTAAAGAACTAACTTCTGCAGTGTTTGAAATGGAAAATAACATGTATCTGGCACGTAAAATATTTGGGAAACCATCACTTTAACACATTTTAGCTCTTGTGGCCTCAACCTTAAAATAGAGGCTGCTAATGATGGCTATGTTGGTGGGCCTGCAGGCAGCCCATGGAGCCGGTTCAAGCAGTCATTTAGTGTTCAGGGTATGTGTGTGTCTATCTGAGTGTGCAGGTGTTCTTGTGTACGTGTAGTACACCTGTGGTGTTTTCAGGTACTTGACAAAGACAAAACACTAATTTTCCGACTTTTTTTTCTCATAAATCTGCAATTTTTTTCTCTTAGATTTGCCACTTTTTTCTCATAAATGTGCTACTTTTTTGTCCTAGATTTGCAACTTTTTTCTCATAAATCTATTATTTTTTCATCTCCTAGATTTGCTACTTTTTTCTCATAAATCTGCTACTTTTTTCTCCTAGATTTGCCATTTTTTCTAATAAATCTGCTATTTTTTTCTTCTAGATTTGCCACTTTTTTCTCATAAATCTGCTACCTTTTTTTCTCCTAGATTTGCCACTTTTTTCTTCTAGATTTGCCACTTTTTCCTCATAAATCTGCAACTTTTTTCTCGAAAATTTGCCACTTTAATCTTGTAAATGTGCGAGTTTTCTCTCGAAATATTAGCTCCTCGCCCGGATCCGTAAATATATTTCTATCTTTTTTTTTTCATACTTGATCCTAATTCACCATCGTACTACTGGCTGTAATAATTATGACATTAGCAAAGAAAGAAGTGAGGCGAAATAGTATAAAGACTAAGAAAGTCCTTTTAGGGCAAACAAACACAGGACTTTGACCCAGAAGACTGGTGTTTGTGAAAACCAGAAGTTATCATTGTTGTAAAACATCAAATTATTAACATCTGCAGTGTTTGAAATGGAAAATAACACGTATGTGGCACGCAAAATATTTGGGAAACCATCCCTTTAAGACATTTTATCTCTTGTGGCCTCAGCCTTAAAATAGAGGCTGCTAATGATGGCTATGTTGGTGGGCCTGCAGGCAGCCCATGGAGCCGGTTCAAGCAGTCATTTAGTGTTCAGGGCATGTGTGTGTTCATAAGCGTGTGTCTATCTGGCTGTGCAGGTGTTCCTGCGTACGTGTGGTACACCTATTTTTGATCCTGTCATCCCTTTCCAAAACCACCCACGAGCCTCCCCAAAGGCTGGTGGGTTAAACACACAGTGAGCAACACACTCTGAAGCACCGAGTGCAGACACGCTGAAGACTTTCTCCAAAGGAGCAAACAGTTTACTCTCTTCAAATCCCACATCCCTTCATCTTTGTGTGCTGCATATGTGTGCGTACATGCACTTTTGTGTGTGTGGCCTCTACTATACAACAGTAGCTAACAGCCAACCACCAATCCTCCCCACTGTTTACACTGTGTTGTTAGAAACATCAGCCGAACAACAACTGAACTAAGTTTGAAACCCAACAGAGATGCAGTTAAGGCATGTTTCTGTCTCTCACTCTGTCCGTCTCTCCCTGTTTTGAACCCCGTCTTCTGTATCCAGCTGAGATTGAACCTGCAGATGTTGACTCCTGTGATTCCTTAGTTCTTGAACGGAGGGAAACAAAAGTGAGAAATAGCAAGAAACTTCTTGTTTCTCTTGTACACTAAAGAGTGTTAGACAACCTCCATCTAAACCAAACAAACCGTGTTTGTTCTCTGAACCCTCAGAGACCAAACCACCTAGGTACACGTTGTTTCTTTCCATCTCTTTTCCTCTCAACCTTGTTCGTTCTTTGTTCATTTGATTGCCTAAAGGATTCCAGAAGCATTTGTTAACACAGTATCAGCATTCATTTTTTTGCTGATATTGACATACCCACACATGCCAGACCTCACTGATCCTCAGAAATCATTAATCATGTTGTGTGGAGATGTGAGCATCCTAGGGCACAAACACAGGTAACACTTTGCAATAACCATCATTTATAAATGGCAAATGGATAGTTTATTAATGTAAGTTACTTTACCATTAACAAACAATTCAATTGTAATTAATAATGCTTATCAATTTACTTTTTATTACTTGTTTATAGATATACTCATAACATTTTAAACACTATTTTAAGCATTTGTTAATGATTTCCAAATTATTCATATTGCTTTAAGAAAATGGTTGTAAAACATCTATAAAGATTAAATATGTAGACCTAATTGTAGTACCTTGTAAATGGTTAATATTTGGTTTATTAACCATCTATATACATAACTTAGATGGTTATTGTAAAGTGTTACCCAAACACGCACACACACACACACACACACACACACATGCACACACACCTATCTTTGTGAGGACCCTTCATTGAAATAATGCGTTCCTTAGCCCCTTCCCCGTCCCCTAACCTTAACCATCACAGCTAAGTGTCTAGCCCCAACCCTAACCTTAACCAAGTCGTAACCTAAACCTAACCCCGGGATTCCACTGGATCAATACGACTCCGAAACGGGTCCGTCCGCAACGGGTGCATTTCTCCGCAGTCTGTCAACACACACCAGATCCATCTGTGATTCACACTGTTGCGGACAGCGAAGTCCCGAGGAGATCTCGCAAATTCACACGTAATCAAGGGATATAACCGGATTTTCTACATGTATAACTAGAGAATGTCTCATTTAATGTACAAGAACAGATCATTTGCTTTCAAACAACATTTATTGGACCATATTTTAAGTAAAACCTGGTTTCACAGAAATCCGTGAAATAGCCACGGATTCGCTTAACTCTAAATCCGTGGAATAGCCACGAAAAAACTTCAAATTTCCGTGAAACTGACACGGATTTCGTTACAATGCAAGTTCATGACAGTCATATCCCGTGGCTTTAGGTTTTAGGGGTTATTTTAAAATCGCCCAGAGGTTTTACAGGCATTTTTTACGCCTGTAAATGGGTTAACAGATTTATAAACAAGTAAAAGAATCTTAAAATCGATTCTGAAAGGCACAGGCAGCCAATGCAGAGACTTTAAAATAGGTGTAATATGAGCTCTCTTTCTAGTCTTTGTCAACAGAAGAGCAGATGAATTTTGTTACAACTGTAGTTGATCTAATTTTTGTTTTTAGGTAGACCAGACCATGTTGTGTATTAATTTGAAGATGTATTAAGATATCTGACAGATAGCAGTTTAAATATGCATCAAACATGTTTTGATAAACACACAGAAATCTGACCAACAGTCACAGTCTCTTACAGGAAACTTCTGCTTAATTAAGATATGAGCAGCTCTGATTCAGGAAATCCCACTGCACCATTTGGAACATAATAGGAAATTACAGGACATTGAACTTTAGTTACACAGAAATAATGATGCACTAACCTGCAAAGGAAAAAGAGACAACACAAGGGGTTGTCTCCTCAGAGTTGTTCTGATCATTGAATTTGTCCGTCACCTTTGGCATCTGTATCTGTTTTTGATACCTGCGAAAAATCCTGCACAAGGCTGTAATTCGAATCTACCTGGTCGTCAAGTGTTTTCCTTCAAAGATTTTCTTCGACAACCAACCAAAAATGTCCTCACTATGTTGGTTGGTTACAAACTCCCTACTATGTAGGAAGTACAAGTACACACAAACACACACGTAGCATTTATGCTCAGGGATGCAACTAAAACTCTAAAGAAAAATTGGAGAATGGTTTGTGGAGGCTTTCCTCTTCTGCTCAGCTGGCCGACAATCCTTAATGGGCAGTCAGTCAGAAGTGGTAAACTGATCCAAAGGTGCAAGACAGCCAGGCAGCTAATCAAAGACACAGAGATGGTGGAAGCAGGAACAGAGAGTAAAGCAGGAACAAAGATGAGAGCATAAAGCAGCGTGAACACAGGGATGAAATTGTTTTCTAATGACTGATCGGAAAGGAAGAAGACGATAAAGTCAGAAAAAGGTAACGAACAGGTTAAACTCGGCAGGGTCTGGAAGAACAAAAGATGTGAAATAACCACAGAACAATGAGGATAATATGCCCCTGAGGCGGAGAAAGCAGAGGATGACTCCAGTGTTTATTATTTAAAATGGGTAAAATATTATTTCATTGTAGAGCTGCGAGCACGGTCTAAAGTACATGGTGTAGGTGCATCGAGGGCCGTTTGGATCAGGGATGGGCAACTTAAATGCTGGAGGGGGCCACAAATTTTCATGGCCACTACCACAGGGCCACATATAGGACCGTGCACTTAACCAGATACGATGAAACTTAACATATTTCATGCTCAAATGCATGTATAACAGTATGAATAGGAATACAAAAGGTTTGAAGCAAATAAAAAATAACCACTTACTGTGATTTCTTTTTTTTTCAGTGCAAGAACAGCAGACCAACATTAATTGCAAGAAGTAATTTTGTGCATTTTTACACTGAACTTTTAAGATTTCATGCTCAAATGCATGTAGTTGTACTGAGGGCCACTTCAAGTGAGGTTTCGGGCTGTATGTGGCCCCCGGGCCTCCAGTTGCCCACCCCTGGTCAAGACTCACTTTTGCTAGTTCAATCAGGACTAGAGACTAAAGAGTAAGGTAAATATAAAAGTTTATGATAACTTATGATGTGATTTAACTCCATTTGAATTCATTCTATTTGGGCAAATGCACCGATAAACGAATTTTCATCTGAACCAGCCATAAGCCACAAAGGAATTATTTGCAAAAATTAGAAAAAAAGAAGGTGTTGAAACCTGATATCTGTCATCCAACTTCTCCATGCCAAATACGAAAAGAGTAAAAAAAATAAATCTTGTGTTTCTGTTTAGGTGTTATGCCAGCCTGTTCTCCTGTCAAAAACATGAATATGGGTCACGTGTACAGGCAGCGAAAAACAAGTTATGTCTCCATATTTCACCGTCCGCTGTAATGTGTCCACCACCATCTTGATGACGAAGTGATTGACAGCCAAGTGAAGTTTTAAAGGGCGGATTCCCACACATGGTTGCAGGTTGGGGTGGTGGATGGGTTGAACAAGTAGCAGACTATCACACAGGAGAGTGGGGTTCGCATCCCATGTGAAATCAAAAGAAAACCATTTTTAACTTACGTTAAAAACATAACTGCCATTTTTTATGTAAATTGTGGCAGTCATGTGACCCTTGTAACTACTTAATTTCCGGCATTTACGTACATTTATTTACTATTTAAACTGTCTTTTATAATGCCTTACCAGACGTTTTTTGCCCTAAACCTAAGGTCAGTGGTTTAACGACATAAATCCACAGAAACTGCAGCCCTTTTTTTCAACCGCAGACTGTACCTGTGTGCTATTTTTAGAATGCGCCGTTCATATGTGCCGTGAAACGTGCCTACATGCCGTAATAACAAAGTTGTCTCCGGTTCTGCACCCACCTACTTGAACGCCCTGATTCAGACATATATGCTACCTCACGACGATTGAGCTCCTCCAATGAACAGCGTCTGGCTCTACCACCATGCCGTTCATCCACGGCAATCCAAACTATTTCTGTTTGTTGTTCCCCGTTGGTGGAACCACTACCAGTTCCTACCAGAGAAGGGGCGTCCCTCTCTACCTACCCAGCTCTTCAGAGAGGATCTTCCCTCCTAGCATCACACCACAACTCTCCTCCTTAAAGAATCCTCACTAGACCTTATTGCTGCACCAATGGCTCTAATTGCACTTGATTTTGATTGTTTCCCTTTTTTTTTCCTGTAAGGCGCTTTGGATAAAAGCGTCTGCTAAATGACTAAATGTAAATTTGTGGTACTGACATACGACCTCTTCTGCCATTTCTGTTGAAGAACTTGTTGGTTCTGCAGTGCAGAGATCTGCTCTCATGTCGAGTCTTTCTGCACAAACCAGTTGTCCTTATCACGGAAGGCAAGGCAAGGCAAGGCAAGTTTATTTGTATAGCACAATTCAACACAAGGTAATTCAAAGTGCTTTACATAAACATTAAAAACAGCAAGACACAATTGAAAACAGTAAAAACAGTCAGTTAAAACAGGGACATGGAAATAAATATACAAATAAGATAAAATAAGACACAGCAGGATAAGAAAATAGATAAAATAATAAAAACTCAAACTGAGGTCCTCACGACTGATTTTTAGCTTCATGAAATGCTCCAGAATTAGCATTTTCTTCTGCAGCTTCATACCAGACTAAGCTAATTTCTGCTCATTATGCAATCTTTTAGCACCATTTAAAAGTTAACACCTTAACACCACAGCGTACACCTCCTCAGCTCCTCCTTGGCCTCCCTCCCTCCCTCCTTCCCCTCTGACTCACCTGTCTGCTCCACCATAATTCCTGTCACCATTGCCACAGTAACTGCATGGATCAGGGGGACAGCAGCTGTCACATGTAATTGAAAAGAGAGTTACACCCTGTGTGTGTGTGTGTGTGTGTGTGTGTGTGTGTGTGTATTTGTGTGTAGCACCACCAAGCAAATCTTCTCTGATTTTAACGCCATTTTCCCCCCTACTCCAATTTTCCTTCCCCACTCCTCTCCCCAGCCCTCCTGTCCTTTCTCCTTTCATCCCTCCATCCTCCATCAGTCATGGATACAGTATCTACTCTCCTCCCTCACCTCCTTCACCTCCTACCTGCCTCCTTCTATCCTTTCTGTTTCAACTCCAATCTGGCCTCCTGCTTTTCCTTCTTGCGCCATTGCTCGATTCCTCCTGTCTTATCTCTCCAGCTCTTTTCTATTCCTCCATTCTTCTTTTACAGTATCTCGTTTCTTCTCCTCTGCTTTCCTTTCCCATCTTCCTCCTCTTTCACCGGCGTCCTTTCTTATTTTACAGTTACTCCTCCCTCCCTCCCTCCTGCCCAGCCTCCTGTCCTAGCTGCTGTGATATGATAACCCCCCTGTCATGGACTCCCAGTCTCTGTGTCATCTGGTTTGACAGATAGCACCTTTAGCCTTGGGCTTGGCTTCTTTTGACAGACGGACTAAGCTCACCAGCTACAGTACACCACAAAGGCAAAACCATTAAAACCTGCATCTGAATTTAAGAGTAACTGTTTTACTACATAGAAAAGTACATTATACCATATTAATGTGGGAGAGCAAGCTTTCAAATTTGCAGTAAATTCAAAATGGACAAATAAAAACAAACTAACTGCACTTTGGCTGTGTAGTTGCTGCACATATTGTTGTTTATCTCTGTGCTGTAGGACTCTTCACCAAACACTCAGCCATTGCAAATCTTAACCTATTTTACAAATGTGGGAGAACAAAAACATAGCAACAGATTTAATTGAGTTTTTAAATTTAAATCTTAAGAATGCACACACCAGACGATTCAGTCAAGACCACAGACTAAATAAGTATATTATATATACTTACATAGTACCGTATTTCCTCAATTTAAAGCCGGGCCCCTATTAATGACCGGCCTCATTTAGTAACCGGGTGTAAAAATAATTTTTAGTAAATAAAAGCCGGCCTCTTTTATAAGCTGGGTGTCTTACCGGTGTTATGTCAAAGTCTGTTCCCCCGTCGATATGTGTCCCCCTTACCTTAACCTGCACCAACCTGACCCCTGACCCCAACCAGTCCTCCTTTAAGTTGTTAACATGAGCCCAAGTTTACCTTAACCCCAAACAGTTCTCTCTACAAGGCCTAACCTTAAACTTAAATCCTAACTCCGACCGCGGAGGTGCTGGAGAAAAAACACTTTTCTTCAGACATTCTGGTGAACTTCTTCCGCTGTACCATAGAGAGCATCCTAACCAACTGTATTACAGTCTGGTACAACACTGCAGAAGGTGGTGAAAACCGCCCAGCGCATTGCCAAAGCCCCACTTCCTGCTGTCAGTGACATCTACAGTTAGATCTACGTTAGAGGTGTTCTGGGCACGTCCAACTGGTAGGAGGCCCCGGGAAGACCCAGAACAAGGTGGAGGGATTATATCTCTCTCCTGGCCTGGGAACGCCTCAGGGTCCCCCAGGAGGAGCTGGACATTGTGGCTGGGGAGAGGGACATCTGGAATGCTGCTTAACCTGCTGCCCCAGCGACCCGGCCCCGGATAAGAGGAGGAAAATGGATGGATGGATGGATGGATGGATTACTTTGTTTTGGAATATTTTGTCGCTTTATACTTTGGGTAAATAAAGACTGCTTTTTGAAAATATTACCCATTGTCTGCTGCTAACGGTTCAGGTCCTACTTACATCCAGGACCTTGTCAAACCCTACACCCCTGCCCGTCCTCTCTGCATCAGCCAAACAGCTGGCGACTCCCACCCTGCGTGGGTCAACTTCCCTCAGAACCACTTCCAGACTTTTCTCTGTCTTGGCTCCCGAATGGTGGAACGAGCTCCCCACCGACATCAGGACCTCAGACAGCCTGTACATCTTCCGCCGCAGGCTGAAGACCTTCCTCTTCCAACAATACCTCGGTTAAGTCATGGTCACCTAACACATATATATATATATATATATTAAAAAAATTGCTCTTCTTCTTCTTCTTTTCTATTCTTTTCTTCTTTAACATATAGCACTCCTGTAGCGATGACAGTTAGCTCTTGAAGTTATGTACTTACTTGATTCCTGTGGTCTATGTCTAGTACCTTCAGGTTGAATGCACTTATTGTAAGTCGCTTTGGACAAAAGCGTCTGCTAAATGACATGTAATGTAATGTAATGTAATGTAATGTCTTCATTGCCGACTGACTCGTCCCGCACACCGGCCAAGCCTTCCTCTTCCATGCACTGGTCATTTTTAACAGTCTGATGAGCAACTCGAGGCACAAGAATGGAGTTGGAGTTGAGAGATGAAGTCTACTGCCAGATTCTTTTCACCAGTAGCCAGTTTAGCTAAATTTGTTAACCTACTAAAAGCTAAATTGTCATCAGACGACAGCCAGTAGGTTCTGAGATTGACTGTTCACTGCAGCCAACTCAGAACCTTAAACAGGATGTGTCAAATTAAATGATAAAAGTTTTAAAATTTACAAACAAGAAGCCAGAACACTTTTTGTTTGGTACCAGCAACAAAGTGAGCAACGTCTTTCATCTTAAGGTGGCTTTCAGTATCCACGTTTTTCACATGTTGGGTGGATTCTATCATGATTTTTTTGGCAAAATAATAAGCCAGAGATGACATAGAATGAAAGCATTACAAAGTCTTTATCTGTAAAGTTTGCTCTCTGGCTCAAAAACTTTAAACTCTTTCCTTTGTTTCAACTTCAATGCTTCTGTAGTTACTGCAGTCTGCCTTTGTAGGGCAGTATAGCAAATCCCTGCTGTCAGAGCCCTACACACACACACACACACACACACACACACGTGGTATATAACAGTGTTCTATATATCACCTTTGCTGTTACTGCCATTCCCCTCCCTCCCTCTAGCTGCGCCCACAGTGCCAATTTGGGTGATTTAATTGGTAGATTTAGTGTCCCGATCAAGGTTAAAGGCTGTCTGGAAAACAATTTAAAGGCCAGTCAGAAGAGAGAATGAAGCAAGGGTGGAGGGGGGGAGCAGGCCAGAGTTTTCATAATGACAATTACTTCTTCCTTTGTTTGAATCTGAGAAACGAGCATGGTGAGAAAGATAGTAGGGGAGATGGAAAATTGGAGGACAAAAGAGAAAAAACTAGGGTTAGGCAGAGTTAAACAAAAAATGAAAGTGGAAGACAAACAGTCAACAAGAAAGAGAGGGAGACAGCTGAGAAAAAAGAACATCAGATTTATATTATTCTCCCCCCCCCCCCCTCGTCCCTCGCTTTGCCTTTTTTGTGGCAGCCAAATAAAATCAGCGCTAGCTTTGTGTGACAGGGAAGAGGCTAGATGAGGGACGGAGCACAACGCAGACAGGATTACATGCCAAAACTGAGGGATTTGTTCACAAAAACAACTTGTCAATCGCTTTAAAGTTAAGATATTGACTTGCACAGAGGCTGTGAGAGCGCTCTCACCTTATTTCTAGACTTTGAGAGACACCAGCCTCTCAGCATCTATCAATAAAAATAACACAATTGGAGCTTTTCAAACGCATGTCCTCTGTTGGACCTGAGACAAAAATACACCTTGTTTTTTAAGACTTTTTCAATCAGGACGTTAGACGACGTTCAGCCTTGAGTACAGCGAGTAGAAACCAGAGGTTGGACTCCAACTGTTGACGCGACATGGATGTCCTGTATAATTTCATCACTGGAGCTAGATGGCTTAATGTAGGAGCTGCTGGGAGGCAGCTGAATGACAGCTGTCAATCACTTGTTAAAGCACAGGAACACACACACACACACACACCTCTTTGTGTTAACCCTTAACCCTCTGGAATCTCCAAAAGTGCCAAAGCGTGGCTTCTTCATCACATCCAGATTAGAAAACAAAGCAGACCAAAACAGAAACAAGAAGACACAAAATGACTTAAAAAAAAGACACAAAATGACCAAAAATGACACAAAATGAGAAGACAAAATGACCAAAAAAGACACAAAATGACCAAAAAAGACACCAAAAAGACACAAATGACCAAAAAAGACACAAAATGACTTACAAAGACATGAAAAGGATTAAAAAATGGACAAAATAGCCCTATAAGAGTCCTTAGAGTTAATAGGGCATTGAAATCATTGAAATACTTGCAAATTCCTAATTTCAACCCTAAGAATATTGGAGGATTTTACATACTGTCAGAATGTGTAAAAAAAAAAAAAAACATACGGACCCTGGGTACGGGGGTAATATTTAAAAAAAAAAAAAAGTTCACGAGATTAAAGTGGCAAATCTACGAGAAAAAATGCACAGATTTATGAGATTTAAAGTGGTGAATCTGCGGGGAAAAAGTAGCTTTTTTCCACTTTTTTCTCGTAAATCTGTGACTTTTTCCATGTAAATTTGCCACTTTAAATCTCTTAAATCTGCAACTTTTTTTCTTGTACATTTGCCATTATAATCGAGTAAGTAGACTGATCTTTGCTGATTAGCTGGAAGAAAAATCCATGTGGTTCTACAACCGAACAGAGAGACATGGGGACCCAGTTTTGATATCCACTGAAGTTACCAAATGTAGTTATTTGCCCATAAAGGGTTAAGAGACTAATTCACTCCCATCTGGGCTCAACTCAAGTTGATTAAAGTCAAACAGAAATTTGGATTCTACTCACTTTTAGTGTGATGAAATATAGTCTGTGACAATATTGCAGATACTGTGCCATTTTACCATTTTTCAAAAGGGAATAAAACAGCTTTTGGAAGCAGCATCTAAGATTCAAGCCTTTGTGTGCATTCTCCACAGCACCCTGGTATCTGTGAGCTGATAGTTCCTAGAAAGGCATTATCACACACAATCACACATAGTGTTAGTTATCAAATGTGAACAATTGATCATTCATTAAACCAAGGACAGTCACTGTCCATAGAAATTGTCACTGGGCACAGGAGTCAAGCTTTCAGGGTAAGCAGAAGCAGAAGCATTTTTGTCCATTCATTTCAACACAAAATGAGAAAACTTCTCACTTGATTTATTACCTCAGAATGTTTTTTAGGACAACATTATGGTCTCAATCACTAGTAAAAAATCTTCTTCAAGACAATCTGATGTTAATAGTGTAAATAATGGCCCCATTTAGAAGTAGAATTTAGTCAGTATCGTCAGATCCCTCTCGCTCCTCCACAGTCCAAATATGGTCTGCTCCCCGTATCAGAAACAAGATGGCGAGTGTAACGCCAAATTCAAACGGGCAGTCTACAAACCAATGTGTGACGTCCTGGTCACTACGTCCATTATTTATACAGTCTATGGTTCTGTCACTGCAGAAAAATAAATACTACTTTCTTCTTTCAATACGAGTGCATTTTAGTTGTACCTACACATGTCAAAACCAACTCCATTGATAAATACACTGACATGAAAGTGAATTTCAATTCCAGATTCACTTTAACCCTCTGGAGTCTCAAAAAGTGCCAAAGCATGGCTTCTTCATCACATCCAGACGTAAAAACAAAGCTGAACACAAAAAGACTTAAAAAAAAGAAACAAAATGACCAAAAAAAACACAAAATGTGAAGGCAGAATAACCACAAAAAAAACCCCACAGAAGACACAAAATGACAAAAAAGACACAAAATAACTAAAAAAGACACAACAACGAACACAAAATGACCAAAAAAGACACAAAATGACAAAAAAAAAGACACAAGATAACTGAAAAAGATACAACAACTGACACAAAATTACCAAAAAACCACCAATGACCACCGATAATCATTGTTTCAACAACTTTTTCTTCTTTTTTCTTCTTGATCCAAAATTAATAATAATCACAAAAAACAATTGTTCCACCAATGTCACTTATTCGCACACATTCATACTTTTGTTTTTCTGGCTGACATCCCTCATTCTCATTAAGCTCTTCCTTTCTACATCTCATTTCACCCCAGTCTTAATATATATATATATATATATATATATATATATATATATATACACATATATATATATTTATATATATAAATGCTTTTTGCTTTCTCATGCACCCTGTTCTTCTGTTCTTGCAGCTTGTGTTGGCTCTCCGTGCAGATTCATTCATTGCGTTTCCTCTAAGCTATGTCCCAAAGACAAGTGGCTGTTTATCAAATACCCTGGCAAAACTAGAGAATTAATCTTAGCCCCTTATCATTTTTGCTCCGAGAGAGAGAGAGAGCGAGACAGAGGAGAGAGAAAGGAGGAGGGAGGGAGGAGTTGCAGGGCTAAAAGAGCGAAACATCCTTCAGCTTTTAATTCTGTGAATTGGATTAATGCAGAACTGTGTGGGAAGCCACGGACGTGTGTGTCTGTGCATTAGCATATGTGTGTGTGTATGTGTGGATGAACATGGTTGCATCATGTCAGAGTAGCTGCTGTGTAACATCAACAACCAATTCTGAGTTTCACCTCTCCCCTTTTGTCCTCCTCCTCCTCCTTCCTCTTCCTCTCTTCATCTCTCATCCAGTATTTGGCCGGTTTTCAAACGGCTGCAGGCCCCGATGAAATTAGACTGAGTGCAGTGTAATGAAGAGCATGCCAGGGAGAGCTATGATATTAAATGTCACACAAACACACCCATAAGCCACACACACACACACACACACACACACAAAGAGCAACATAATATCACAGACCAACATGGTCTCACAGGAATCCGTGAAATAGCCACGGATTTGCCTAACTCAAAATCCGTGGAATAGCCACGGAATCACTCAAATTTCCGTGAAACTGACACGGATTTCGCTACAATGCAAGTTAATGACAGCCATATCCCGTGGCCATTCCAACATACAAAGTGATTATGTACATTCACTGAGTGAATATTTAGAAAATAAAATATATATTTCTCGCTAGGAATGTGATCAAAATCCATTTTTGTGCAGAAACTAAGTCAAAATATTGATTTTTTTCACTAAAAATAAGATAACTGTCCGCCATGTTTTTTGTTCTGACCGCCGGGACCTTGAAAGTCACGTGACTTGGAACAAACCAATAGGAAAAAATATCCATAGAATAGCCACGGGATATGACTGTCATCAACTTGCATTATAGCGAAATCCGTGTCAGTTTCATGGAAATTTGAGTGATTCCGTGGCTATTCCACGGATTTTGAGTTAAGCGAATCCGTGGCTATTTCACGGATTCCTGTGAGACCAGGTTCCACAGACAGGACTCATGAAAAAGGAAACAAAATGACCAAAAAAGACACAAAATGACCAAAAAAAGACACAAATTGACCAAAAAAGACACAAAATTACCAAAAAAGAGGCACACACACACACACACACACACACACACACATGCACACTCACAAAGAGCAACATAATATCACAGACAGGACTCATGAAGGTTTTTGGGAGGATGACAAAAGCTTGTTTGTGCATTCACTGTGTTTCCCAAATGGAAACACGGTGAATGTACAAGAGAGGCTGTGCTCCTAAATACTCGCTCCATTAAACTGATTGACTGAGAGAATCCAGGTGAAAGCCCAGATCCAGTATTGATTCCCCCCCACTTAAATCCACATCAAATCCAAATCGCAAGTTGAATTAAAGTCAAGGTTGATGAAGATGAACACCTGGAGGCACACTCATAATGAATGAAAAAACAAAGGGTCTGAACATGAATACTGTATGATGCAGCAGGCGTGGTATCAAGGGTACATGCAGACATCACAAAACAAAGACTGTTAGACAGAGGGACGGACACAGAAAAGATCCGAAACAAATGACTTCACTGTGTCTAAAAACAAGATAAAAACACTAAACCTGAGGGAAATGATCTTGCTGCATTTACAGATAATTTCACTTGACAAGATTTCTTAAATTAAGATTAAATCTAGAAATAAACATGTTGTAAGCAATGTGTTTTTGTAATTTTTATGTGTGGTTTTTGTAATTTTTTATGTGTGTTTTTACACGTGTTTTGGGTGTGTTTTTATGTGTGTTTTTTGTCATTTTTGTGTGTGTTTTTTGTCATTTTTTTATGTGTTTTTATTTGTGTGTTTTTTGCAAATTTACTAGATTAAAATGCCAAATCTACAAGAAAAAAATGTGCAGATTTAATAGATTTAAAGTGGCAATTCTGCTGGAAAAAAGTTGCAGATTTATGAGACAAAAGTCTTTAAATCTTGTTGATTTGAGATCAAAATATTACCCCCCTCCCCCGGGTCAGTATTCATTTTTTTTTACACATTCTGGCTGTATGTAATATCCTCCAATATTCTCTCTCAATATCTCAATATTTCAATGAGTGCCCTATTCAGGGTTAAAACAAGATAAATTAAAGCTGCAAGCAGCGATGAACTGGCCCGAGCAGAGGGCACTGCAAATTATTTGTTTCTTACCAGGATAAAAGGAGAAGTTTAGAAGTGTTACATAATTTATCTTGTTTTAAGAGTTAATTTCTTATTTAAAGCATTCAACATGCTTATTTCTAGATTTAAGAAACCTTAATTTAAGAAATCTTGTCAAGTTAAATTATCTGTCCATGCAGCAAGATCATTTCCCTCAGATTAAGTGTTTTTATCTTTATTTTAGAAACCCCTTTTTTGCAGTATGAGATAGAAGAAATGCTTGGAAAGTGCAATGTGGAAGAAAAAAAAAATCCAGAAATGTAAGATGAGGGGCAGGCTTAAAGGAAAGATAAATGGAGAGAACAGTGAAGCAAGCAGACGGACACGCAGAAGGAAATTTTAGGTAGATGGAGAAGATTGGGATGGGAAGCAGAGGGGAGAGATGTGGCAAAGATGGATAGAGAGCACAGCGCTCAAAGGCAGAGGTTGGCTTAAAGGTTAGAGGGAAAGAGACGAGCGAGAGCATAAAAGAGAGAGGTGGAAGAGATGACAGAGGGAGAAGGAGGGGGAGAGGAAGAGAGGGAGAGAATGATGGATGGATAGAAGGTGGGGAAATGGAGAGGTGGGCTTAGTGGTGATGGATGAAGCTGCAGCCTGCAGACCCTTTATGTCTCCATGGGTCCCCGTGGAGCCCAGTTTGTGTCTGTGTGTGTGGTCAATCCATATGCATGTCTATATACCAGCAGTTCTCAACCTTTTTGAGTCGCGACCCCCAATTTAACTTGTATTGTACTGTAACTTAATTGTATTTTAAAAAAGACACACAATGACTAAAAAAGACACGAATTGACCCAAAAAAGAAACAAAATTACCAAAAAAGAAACAAAATTTCCAAAAAATGACACAGAATGACCAAAAAAAGACATAAATTGACCAAAAAAGACACAAAATGACAAAAAAAGACACAAAATGACCACAAAATGATAAAAAAAAGACACAAAATGACCAAAAAAAGACACAAAATGACCAAAAAAGACACAAATTTACCCCAAAAAATAAACAAAATGACCAAAAAACACACAAAATGACCAAAAAACACACAAAATGACCAAAAAAGACACAAAATTACCAAAAGGACACAAACTGACCACAAATGATCAAAAAAGTACACAAAATGACCAAAAAAAGACACAAAATGACCAAAAAAATACATAAATTGACTAAAAAAAGACACAAAATGACCCAAAAAAGGAAACAAAATGACCAAAAAAGACACACATTGACTAAAAAAACACAAAATGACCCAAAAAAGGAAACAAAATGACCAAAAAAGACACACATTGACTAAAAAAACACAAAATGACCAAAAAAAGACATGAAATGACCAAAAAGACTAAAACACATGAACACTTTAACACAGTGGAGACAGAGCTGACTTCCAAAATTATTTGGTGAACCCCAGAAATCATCCCGACCGCAGGGTTGAGAATAGCTGCTATATACAACATAGATTGTGTATGCATGTGCATTTGCACTTACACTCACGCTGTGCAGTGATGGAAAGAGGAATAATAGCAGAGGAGGGGCTGTGTGAGAGAGAGATGGATGTTATAGTGAGAGGTGGTCAGAGCACAGTAAGGGTCATCTGGTCTAAGTGGCCCCTCTATGTTGTGGCAGCGCTGCTGTCTCTCTATGACAGGTCTATAAAGTGTGGAGGTCAAGTGGGAACGAGGTCACTGCTAAAGGAACTAAATTGAGTCTGGGTCCTGCATTAACTCTCATGCTCATGGCTACGTAGCCTACACTCATCTCAAGGAGTCAGGGGGACGTGACTAGGACTGTGGGAAGACTGTTAGAGGTCTGATATGTCTTGTACAAAAAGGACAGATGGAGACAAACGGCTGCATGTGTGGGCTAATTTGTAGCCTTGCTAGCTAGCCAGGCTATTTGCACTGAGAAAGGATTACAAAGTCTCTATAACAAAGGGAATAAGGCCTTGTAGCAGTGATGCGAACCAGGAAGTGCCTTAAGCTACATTCTACCAAAAATTCCAGCAGGGGGCACTGACAGCAGCTGCAGAAGCATTTGGATCCATTCATAGTTGCTTTTCAAAATACAATTCTGTGTTCACAGCAGGCAGCAACCTCCGGGTCTGAGCAGGGAGGCAAACCAGGAAGTGACTTAAGCTGCATTCTACCAAAAAATCCAACAGGGGGGCGCTGACAGCGGCTGCAGAAGCATTTGGGTCCACTCATTTAAATGCAAAACGAGAAAACTTCTCACTTTATTTATTACCTCAGAAATGTTTTTCAGGACAACACTATGGTCTCAATCACTAGTAAAAAATCTTCTTCAAGACAATCTCGTGTTAATAGTGTAAATAATGGCCCCATTTAGAAGAAAATAGAAGATAAAGAATCGTATGATTTGGGGCGGGGCTACCTTTGATTGACAGGTCGCTAACAAGGCGAGCCGTCAAGAGAGAAGCAGAACGATGCATATCCACGGCAACGTGTCAATACAGTTATATATAACGAGAGAGAGAGAGGCGGAAAAATGCTCCAGTTAATGCTCCATTTAATGCTAACATGAATTAGCAGCAGCTTCTCTCAGTCAGGTTGAGGTGTAGAGAGTCTTGTAGTCAGTGATCAGATACCTCTCCTCCTCCACAGTCCAGATATGGTCTGCTCCCCAAAACAAGATGGTGACGAGTGAATCGGATGAACTCGATGCCTCAAACGGGCCACAAACCAATGGATGACATCATTGGTTACATCCATCATTTATATACAGTCTATGGGTTAAACGGAGGTTACGCTAGCACTAGCTGCACTAACATTGTCTGTACTAAGTTTGCAAATCACAACATACTGCTGTTACTGCTGCTTTACTACTGACAGCAAGTTAGTTTGAATAAGAAAGTCAGTAAATAACATAACAGACTTACCAACAGAGGCGACTGTAACGTCAGACCAGCCACTACTATGATCTGCGAGGTAAAATTGCTGCTTTGGTCAATGGAGTCTGGTGGCTTTGAAGAAAGCAAAGACTTCAGCTCCTCACCGTGAAGGGCTGTTTGATGGCCAGGTAAAGGGATGAAAATATGCTTAATACAGCATGAACTTAAACTGATATTGAGTTCTTATTAGGTGTTCCTTTTTAAGGTGGCTAAAATATGTTTTTCTGCAGCATCTGTCCATATCGCTCTCTTCAAAGCCACCAGACTCCTTTGATAGAAGCAGTATTTTTATTAGGTGGAAACACTGTAATATGTAGCAATGTCATCATTCAAAAACCTACATCATACAGCACCTAGAGCAGTTAGTTCTCAACCTTTTTGAGTCGCGACCCCCACTCAAGCCAGAGACTTGTCAGAAAACACACAGAATTACCCAAAAAAGAATCAAATTGACCACCAAATCATTTAAAAAATGACAAAATGACAAAAAAGACAAGATAACCAAAAAAAGAGACAAAATGACCAAAAAAAAGACACAAAATGACAAAATGACCAAAAAAAGACACAAAATGACCAAAAAAGACACAAAATTACCAAAAAATGACCACAAAAAGACACAAATTGACCAGAAAAGACACAAAATGACAAAAAAAAGACACAAAATGACAAAAAAAAGACATTAAATTACCAAAAAGACACACATGAACAATTTTACACAGTGGAGACAGAGCTGACTTCCAAAATGATTTGGCGACCCCCAGAAATCATCTCGCGACCCCAATTGGGGTTGGGACCCCAAGGTTGAGAATAGCTGACCTACAGCATGAGAAAAAGACTTGGTAAAATAGCATTTCAACCCCAAAACACACATCAAAATGTGAATGTTTAGATTTTAATACACAAGGAGCACTACTGGGAAGCTGCAGAGAGATATAAAAATGAAGTATTAAAATAATACATAATGGATCTGCCCTTTAATAGTGGGCAGGGACTTGAAATGTCCGTGTGCAGTGGACTTAAGATGTTCCTCACGTTGTTATCACCATCAGTCTGGGTTTGATAGACGACAGAGAGAAGTAGACAAAAGAGACGGCAGGAAGCAGTAAATGAGACTCTGTGTGTTTATGCACTGCTCTCCAGGCCGTCTGATTCCTCTCATTATCTTATTCCTGTTTTTGCCTTTTCTGAGAAAAACAGTTTTGTTCCCCGAGCAAGGCTCTATATCTCCATGGCGATCTCCCTCGAGATGAGAAGCCAGAATAAACTCCCAAAATTGAATCCTTAGGAATTTTCTTTTTTCTTTTTATTCCCTCCTGCCTGAAGTCTTAAGAATGCCTGCTTTGCCAATATCTCCTTGCAAAGAAAGAGCTGGAGCTTATGTAAATAATGACAAAGAGGTAATAGAGCTTTAAATTCACCACTCAATGACAGAGATAGAGAAAAAAGGCCCGGATAGAATAGAATAGGGAAATAGAAGAAAGAAGGAGGGAGATGCTTTTAAAACTCCCCTCTCTTTCTCTTGCTAAATCCAACAAGTGTCTCTCTGTTTTTCTACTATTTTTACTTTATTTTCTTGTGTGTAGAATAACCTTGACTTACCTGAGTGAATGGAGTAGAAGAGAGGAGCTTTAAAAGATGCACTTACGCTGCTTTTCAGCAATTTCAAGGCTGCATATATGGGTGATTCTCATGAAAATGAATGGTACAGCTCATAGCAATAATCCAAGAGCATTGAATACATGTTTTCTTTGACCCTTTATAACATATACAATCTAAAGTCACTGTTTAATATGAATTTATAATCTGTTTTAACTCTATGGAGTCTTATAAGGCTATTTTGTCCATTTTTGAATCCTTTTCATGTCTTTTCGTGTTTTTTCGTGTCTTTGGAAGTCATTTTGTGTCTTTTTTGGTAATTTTGTGTCCGTTGTTGTGTCTTTTTTAGTTATTTTGTGTCTTTTTTTGGTCATTTTGTGTCTTTTTTGTGTCTTTTTTGGTGATTTTGTGTCTTTTTTGGTAATTTTGTGTCTGTTGTTTTTCTTTTTTTTAGTTATTTTGTGTCTTTTTTTGGTCATTTTGTGTCTTTTTTTGGTAATTTGTGTCTTTTGTGTCTTTTGGTCTTTTTGTGTCTTTTTTTGTAATTTTGTGTCTGTTGTTGTGTCTTTTTTAGTTATTTTGTGTCTTTTTTTGGTCATTTTGTGTCTTTTTTAATAATTTTGTGTCCTTTTTGGTCATTTTGTGTCTTTTTTGGTCATTTTGATCCTTTTTTTTTGGTCTTTTTGTGTCTTTTTTGGTCTGCTTTGTTTTCTAGTCTGATTGTGATGAAGAAGCCATGCTTTGGCACTTTTGGAGACTCCAGAGGGTTAGAAAATTTAAGGTATTTTTTTTTACATTTTTAGAGACACTGTGAGCAACAAAATTCATGACCGTAACATATTTTTAAATAAAAAAGACAACGAAGGGTTTTTGGTGTTGTTTTTTTCCTTTGGCAAGCACTTAGATATGCTCAGGGGTAGCAGGTATCACCAAAATGTTTTTT
The DNA here is from genome assembly GCF_030273125.1 of Centropristis striata. Taxonomy (NCBI): domain Eukaryota; kingdom Metazoa; phylum Chordata; class Actinopteri; order Perciformes; family Serranidae; genus Centropristis; species Centropristis striata. Next base: position 7,790,918 of record NC_081517.1, on the reverse strand, counting down.
TTATTAAAATATACACAATATACATTTTAATGCAAACAATTCTATCATTACTATAACATTTAACTAGCCTGGGTATACCCATACTGCCCTGCGCACTCGATTTAATTTTGTCTTTTAGTCTGGAAACGCGGCCGTTTCTTAGCTTGTAGTAAATGGATCTGCACTTATATAGCGCTTTTCTAGTCGCTTTGCGACCACTCAAAGCGCTTTACACTACAGACTGCGCTCATTCACCCGTTCACACACACATTCATACTGGTGGCAGAGGCTACCCTAAACGGTCCCACCTGCCACCATTGGGAATTCATTCACACACCGATGAACACAGCATCGGGAGCAATTTGGGGTTCAGTATCTTGCTCAAGGATACTTCGGCATATAGGCTCGAATGTAAAAACCACGGTTGGGGGCCAACCGACTCTACCAACTGAGCCACAGCCGCCGTAGTGCTTTGGCTTTGCACCGAGAGAGTTCCAGAGAGGACTTGTTGGTTTATTGCCATTTACACCCAGCTCCTGCTGCGTCTTGGTGGTGCTAGTTAGCTTTCCGTTAGCCTGCTCCCTTTCACTGTTAAGGGAAATCGGCAGAGTAGTTTCATTCCCATTCTGTCCATTTACCTCCACATTCACTTCGAGCCGGTGAATTTTTGTTTCCAGTACTGCTATCTTCAGGAACAGTTTGTGGTAATCATCCGTGGAAAAGGGAGGCATCTTGCTGCTGTAGTCCGCTAATCTTATAAGAGCTCACAAATACACGTCTGCACTCCTCCGCTGCCGGAAGTCAACAACTTGACAGGAAGTGCCTGTCAATTAAAAACGGACTAATTCTATTGTGTTGGATTCATTCAAAATTCTCATGATTTAGAATTACATACACATAAAGATTATATTTAATGTGGTCAAAATAAGTAGATTCTATCTCAAACATTTTTATATTAACCCATAAGAACCCATATTATGGGTTCTTATGGGTTTTGTGGGATTATTATGGGGGATATACCACAGACCAAGTGGACCACATAGAACACATTTATGACATTTTTATAAAAGTTCTTCCCCTAAATGTCAAAGATCTGTGATGTGACATCTACGATACATTGGTATTAATGTTTATGATATTTCTTATTTTAAAATAAACTAGACATTTTCTGCTTACAGAAACACACATTTGCCTTTTTCTTTGCATCTCCACAACATATATCAAAATTGTGACATTAATAGTGCTGGTTTTTAAGTAACAAAATAATAATAAATCAATAATAAATGAAAACAAATAACCATTTGCCTTTTTGTTTGCATCTCCATAACAAATATCAAAATTGTGACTTTAATTTGTTCAGGAAATATGGTCAGAACAAGTTAAATGCAATACAGGACACTATATTAATGGATTATAATTGTGGTTTAAACTTAGCCTCGAAACAAAAAATAAGCTTTTTGAAATTTGCTACTTTTTCACATTTCTGTTTCCAGTCACAGCCACATTTTGGAGAAGTCACTTCTTGTCACAGTCACATGACCACCACACCAGGGTGTTGAGTATGTGTCGCTTAGGGATTTAATGAGTTAATGTGAAGCATAAAGCTGAATATGGGAGATTCAAGAAGATTCAAAGTTAGTTTGTTACACGGGTGTCACCGTGGGTTCTTATGGGTTAAAGTTACTTAAACAACTGTCTCAAAATCAAGGACGCATTTATATGTCATACATTTTATCAAATATATTAAGTAAAATAAATGACTATTTCACACACACATCCCAGCTGTCTCTATGCCGTCTCCATGTCCCCACAGCTTCCCCACGGACTGTGGAGATTGTTTTCTCATGTTTTCCCCTTCCCACCCACATATACTCCCCCTCTCTTCCCTCTCCCACAGTGTGTCCCTTCCCTTTTTCCCCTCAGTCTAATTATTTAGCAAGCAAGGGAGGCAATCTGCTCTCCCTTGTTGCTGCTCAAGTGCCCATTAGAGGCAACGCGCTTCATCTTTCTAATGAACTGATCACGTTAAATGAGTTGAAAACTCACGTGTGTATGAAAGGGGGAAAAAAGGTTGGTATGCAGGTAGGGATGAAGGAGATTTAGGGGACAAAAGCAGGAATGTGGGTGAGATAATTAATTGAGATTTGGGGCATTAGAAAGAGAAGTAATTCAGAAACAAATGGTCACAGAATGATGCCAATTTGAGAAGCTCAAACTGATCTCAAGAGACGAGATTGAGCAACACATGAGCAACTCATTTTTCCTGCTGGTAGGTAGGGCTGGGCAATATATCCTTATAAAAGATATATCGATATAATAGATATATCGATATATTTTCAAATGTTATATGGAATTAGACCATATCACATATATAGATATAGTTCAATTTCCTTTCTTTCTATATAAATGCTGCCCTTACTAGGGTTTGTCATATTTAGTTATTTTGTAATGTTCGTTATTCTTTTCTCATATAAATATAAATATTTCTGTCCATATGATAGTCTAATATGTTTCAGCAGGCTATAATGGACACATTTTAAGCATTTGGTAACACTTTACAATAACCATCATTTATAAATGGTAAACAGATAGTTTATTAATGTTTAACCGTCATTTATAAACCGTATATAGGCCTTTTTGAATGACAAATAGATGGTATATTAATGTAAGTTTATATTTACTTTACCATTAACAAACAATTAAATTTAATTAATAGTTTATTAATAGTTTTAGTTGCACTCATTATAACATTTTTAACACCATATTAAGTATGTTAATGATTTTAAAATGATTCATATACCTTTAAGAAATTGGTTTAAAACATTTAAAGATGAAATATGTATAGCACTTTGTAAATGGTTAATAATTGGTTTATAAACCATCTATAAACATGATTTAGTTGGTTATTGTAAAGTATTTCCAAGCATTTTAGGCATTTCTTAAAATTTGACTATTTTTGACAAAAATAAACATACGAGTAACGTATGAGTTTTTTTTCCAAGGGAGTCATTTTTGGACATCCCATAATGTGGTAATTTCTTGCTATTTTTGGACAAACTCTTCTTGACCCATGAGCCCTACGTGTGTATAAAAGAAAAGAAAAAAAAGGTTGGTTTGCAGGTAGGGATGAAGGAGATTTAGGGGACAAAAGCAGGAATGTGGGAGTGCAGCAGATCGAGTAAAAAGAAGAGACGAGTGGCTGTGAGAGTGAAGTGGTTACCCTCATCATGTTTGGACTCTTTCTGGCTGATTTACTCGCTCTCCCTCTCTGTTCCCTTCCCATACTTAAAAAAACACACACACAATGGGCCTCATTCATGAAACGTGAGCAGAACGAATTTGTGTGTAAACCGTTCGCAGACGGAAATTTACGTGCATCTCCGCATTCATCAATATTTTAGTAGCTCCGATCTTTTCGTAGCTACTAACAAAATCTACACATGCTGCTGACCACACGTAGTGCTTGTGTAAATTTAAGAACGCATATAAATAATGCTCGTCACTGTTGGAAATTACAATTTTAATTCATAATGCGTTCTGTTATGTACACAATACGCAGATGCCTTTGAAACATGTGATATAAACATGGCAAACGATTAAAAATATAACATATTTAGTTAAATTAGTTGGCAATTGGCGGGATTAAGATTCAGATTAAACTCATAATTGTGAATTATCTATGTAAATTGACGCATCCTGCCTGCAGTTCTCAGAGGTATCATTAAATTAATGCCAGAGTATATCCAATTTCCATACGGCGCACAACGGCAGACAGAAGTAATGCAGGAGTTCAGCGCAGCTGCAAACATGCCAGGTGTTATCGGTGCCATAGACTGCACACACGTACGCATCAAGGCTCCATCCGGTGATGCATTTGCTTACATTAACCGGAAAAACTTTCATTCCGCGAATGTGCAACTGATCTGTGACGCAAAGTGTGTGTTGTTAAACGTTGTGGCACGGTGGCCCGGTGGGACGCATGACGCATTCATCCTGCGTAATTGCGCAGTTGGCACGCGTTTGGAGGATGGAGCTGTGAGAGACGGCTGGCTCATTGGTAAGAATATAGCCTGCATAATCACGTGTGTGTGTTATATATGGACTTACCTTTCTATATCCATAGGGGATAGGGGTTACCCACTGACGCCGTGGCTTATGACCCCACTGGCCAGCCCGCAGACACCACAGGAGCATACAATGAGGCGCACGCGGCTACTCGGGCCGTTGTAGAGCGCACCAACGGGGTATTTGGACTCTGAGCGTCCTCCTCCTGTGGCAGATGTACTTTTTTTGTGTGCGCTAATGCGTTTCTTTGCGTCAAGTTTAATGTCAAACCATTTACGTTTAACCTCGGACGTAGTTCTTTGCACTACAGAAACCACATTTACTGCGTCCGTCACCTCCCTCCACGCTTTCGCTTTGCCTGTCCCTGTCACACCACTACTAACAGATGAAAATAAAAAAATTTTTTTGGACTCCACTTCTCCCAAAATAACTTCAATCTCCGCTTCGGAAAAATTCTTTTTTCTTTCTCGTTCTTTTTTTCTTTGTGCCATGACTGACAGGTTGACAGGATGCCTCTACACACCTCCTTATATGGTGGTCATTAGCAATTCATGGGCGGGGTTCATGCTAATTGCTGATTACCGGGAGCGCGCTGCCACCTTACGATGGATTGGCATTCATGATCATACACACGTGTTTACGATCAGATCTGAGTTTCCCGCGGCGTTCATGAATCCGGAGTAGGTTTTTAGTAGCGTAGGCTTTTATGTGCAAATCTACGCACAAATCTACTAACGTTTCATGAATGAGGCCCAATGTCTGTAAAGCACAGTGTGCTCTAGTGCTCCTGTTCTTTTACTCCTAATGGATGTAGCTGCACAGTTGCACACTCTTTAACAATTAAATCTGGCTGATGTTGCAGAATAGAGAGCCGAAGTGAAACCGGGACTTCAGGGTCCATGAGAGGCGAGTGGAGGGTTTGTAATAACAGCAGAACAGGGAGAATATGGTTCAGACTGCTGAGACACAGTTGAAAAACTGACTATTTTTATGGCTATGGAACAAACAGCAACCTCTGGGCCTGAAAAGTGATGAAAATGACAAAAAATACACAGAATTACAGAAAAAGACGCTAAATGAGAGAGAAAAACTAAATTAGTTAAAGAAAGAAAATGACCAAAAAAAGACACATAATTACCAAAAAAGACACACATTTATTTAAAAAAGACACAAAATGACAAAAAATGACACAAAATTACCAAAAAAGACACAAATTTATTTAATAAAGACAAGAAATGACACAATATTACCAAAAAGACACAAAATTATTGAAAAAGACAAAAAATTACCAAAAAGACAAAATTATTGAAAAAAGACACAATAATTAAAAAAAAGACACAAAATTATTGAAAAAAGACACAATAATTAAAAAAAAGACACAAAATTATTTAAAAAAGACACAAAATTACCAAAAAATGTTCACACAACACGGTAAAGTGCCATTCATATAAAACTCACATTAAACTTTCATATCAAGGTGGGGGCCACAAAATAGGTGCCCATTCTCCAGTTGGCCCAAATTTTACCATTACAGAAGAAGAGGGCACTGGAAACTTCATCTGGAGGACAAAGACCTGATAACCTTCAGTTAGACACTGAAGCAGCTCTAATACAGTAAGCCAGACCCCATGCATTAGAGTGGGCTGGAGGCCAGCGGTGTGTTGGCTCTGACCAGCATTCAGCTGCTGATCCGGCAGAGATCCGGTCCAGAATCACCTTTGAGTCTTGGCGCTGGTGAAGCAAAGTTTTGTAACGCAATGTGGTATAAACCCCTTTGGGGTCTGAGCCTATTTGCTCTTTATATACCACATTTTATTTACTATACCCAAGTTTGGTTTTTGGTATTTTCTCAGCACAACTTCAACATGATCTGACAATTATTTTTTCACTTTAACCCACATATTGAGCCCCAAAAATACACAAAAGTCATGAAATTTGAAACAAAATTATACTATTTAAGACAATAAAAACCACAAATATGCTCAATGAACTGTTTCGGACCTAAAAAAAAATTTAAAGATAGGTTGCAAATCAACATGGTCTCACAGGAATCCGTGAAATAGCCACGGATTCGTTTACCTCAAAATCCGTGGAATAGCCACGGAATCACTCAAATTTCCGTGAAACTGACACAGATTTCGCTACACTGCAAGTTAATGACAGTCATATCCCGTGGCTATTCCAACATACAAAATGATTATGTACATTCACTGAGTGAATATTTAGAAAATAAAACATATATTTCTCGCTAGAAATGTGATCAAAATCCATTTTTATGCAGAAACAATTATTATCAAAATATTGATTTTTTCACTAAAAATGAGAGAACTGTCCGCCATGTTTTTTTTTCTGCGCGCCGGGACCTTAAAATTCACGTGACTTGGAACAAACCAATAGGAAAAAATATTAGTTTTTTTCTGTCATTTTGTGTGTTTTTTAGTAATTTTGAGTCTTTTTTTGGTCATTTTGATACTGCCTCCTGGGGCCCCCAGGTAATTTGAGTTTGAGACCCCTGCTCTAAAGTGACCCGACTAAGTTTTTATATTCGCCAAAAATGTTGTATAAAGATAAGGCTTATTGGGAATTGGGTCACGATAGTTTGTCATTTTTAAAAAGTGGGTACCCAGACAAAAGTATATTTTGAAAAAGTTTGGGAAACAGTGCTGAAGTGGATGCTGATTTGTCTCAGAATATGGAAAATGAAGCTCAGGAACACGCTTCATTTGTTCAGAAAGGCCAGTGAAAGAAATTCTGAATGAGAGACTGCAGAGTTACAGAAGCTGAAGGTACAGACATGACGTCACTCAACAAGACTTCAGCTCTCTCGCCGGCCAGAATTACAAATGAGGCGAATGCTTCAGTCATCACAATGATTCAACATTAACAGTTTCATCAATATGAATATCCAGCGTGGTATCCAATCAAATACTGAAACATCGCTAATGACAAACCCAAAATTTAGAGCACAAGAGGTGACATGAATCCATGGGTGGTGATCAATGGCAAGAGTTTGAATTGCGGTCAGTGCAGAAAATGGATAGCGATGCACAGTGACAGGGAATGGGAGGACGAGAGAGAGTTGATGGGAGAAGAGGGATGAGAGGGAGGCAGGGGAAGAGAGAGAGAGAAAGAGAGAGGAGGAGGAGGAGGAGGAGGAAGAGAGGAAAAATGGTCCTGTCCCCAGGTTTGGGTTAGAAACACTTATAACTCAGGACCATAGATTATGACAGTCCAATCTTCTGGGCTGCTGCCTGAAAAATAACCACAAGCACCCAGCCAGCCGCCACACACACACACACACACACACACACACACACACACACACAGAGGCATGCAGGGGGGAGATGGGGATAAAGTGGAATGTAGAGAAATGGAGGGCCAGACGAAAGAGAGAAAGTAGGAGGCAATGGGAATGAAAGAAGGATATGGATGTATGCAGAAAAGGTTGAAGTGAAAAGAAAGCAGGACTGTAAGCGGGATTGATGAGAGCATAAAGAGCAGAAGAAGTGTGAGTGTGATAGGAGGGTTTGTGGAAGTAGCAGATGGAAAAATAATGATGGAAAAGAATAAAAGGGGCAGAGCAGAGACCGAAGAGAAAAGGAGGCTTAGTGGGAGTTAAAGGCCCAATCTGACTCTGCAGTACAGCATCTTTTAAGATATCTTAAGCCATTTCATTTATTTATTTTATTTTATGTAACAATAGTCTCATTGATATTCACCCTTTGATGCACAACATGGGTCTAGACCAGGGGTCTCAAACTTGCGGCCCACGGGCCAATTGCGGCCCTTGTGACGATATTTTGTGGCCCCCACCTTGATATGAAAGTTTAATGTGAGTTTTATATGAATGGCACTTCATCATGCTGTGTGAGGAAGGTCACTTTAATTATTTTTTTTGGTCATTATGTTTCTTTTTTAGGTAATTTAGTTTTTTTCTGTCATTTTGTGTCTTTTTTAAATAATTTTGTGTCTTTTTGGTAATTTTGTGTCTTTTTTGTTATTTTGAGTCTTTTTTAAGTAATTTACTGTTTTTTTCAGTCATTTTTTGTCTTTTTTTTTAGTAACTTTGTGTCTTTTTTTGTAATTTTGTGTCTTTGTTTGGTCATTTTGATACTGCCTCCAGCGGCCCCTAGGTAATTTGAGTTTGAGACCCTTGCTCTAAAGTGACCCGACTAAGTTTTTTATATTCTATATCTCTGCAATAAATTCATTTCCTCATTCAGTATTCCAGTTTTTCCTCAATTAACTTGTTTTTGATCATCATACATCCTAATTTGTTGCTTTCATTTCTTACTTTCTGACTAAAATCCCTTTTTGTATCACTACGCTTCTAATGCACAAGGTCATTTTTGACCCATGTGTGTAAACTTGATGTAATAATACAAAAAAATATTTTTCTTCATAAAGTATGAAAGGAAAAATGGATATAATGATCTGTTGTAATAAAAAAAGATATCCAAACACACAGCCAGCCTGAAATAACATGGGAAATTAATGAGGGTCATTTTTGACCCATGTTGTGCATCAAAAGGTTAAAATGTCTTTTACAGAGCAGAACCTAGACAACAGGGCAGCTACAATAGCATAAAATGACAAGACAAGACACACATTCAAACTAGATCCTGATAGTCCAGAAAGTAAGTGGACAAGACACTGACAAATTAGCTATGTAAGTGATTTCACCGAAGAAATTAACTCATTCAATTTTAAATCACTCTGTAATTAGCACAACGTGCAGGGGACAGCCTTGCTCATACAAATGTCGGGTACTGCAGTCATTTGTAAAATGACCACAGTCTCAGAACAGAACAGGATAGGCTTTAGTTGAAGTGTAAGGTCGCTCAGAATCAACTTTTTGAGTTCACAAATTCACTTTAATATGCCAGATAAACTCTGAGGTGAGTAAACGATCTGATACTGATGCATAAAGCACCTTTTTGTGTCAGTTTCTACCAGTTATATGCATAGTTGCTTTTCAAAATACAATTCTGTGTTTACAGCAGGCGGCAACCTCCGGGTCTGAGCAGGGAGGTAAACCAGGAAGTGCCTTAAGCTGCATTCTACCAAAAATTCCAGCAGGGGGCCCTGACAGCGGCTGCAGAAGCATTTGTGTCCATTCGTTTCAATACAAAATGAGAAAACTTCTGACGTGATTTATCACCTCAGAATGTTTTTAGGACAACACTATGGTCTCAATCACTAGTAAAAAATCTTCTTCACGACAATTTGATGTTAATAGTGTAAATAATGGCCCCATTTAGAAGAAAATAGAAGATAAAGAATCGTATGATTTTGGGCGTGGCTACCTTTGATTGACAGGTCACTAACAAGGCAATTACAGTTTATTTGAACGTTTTGTTCAGTAAAAATGTCCTTGAACGTTTGGTTGGACTTACAGACACTCCAAGGAGTTGCTGTTCTTTTCTCTGAGGTAAGATTACCTGGGGGCCGCTGTAGGCAGTATCAAAATGACCAAAAAAAGACACAAAATTACAAAAAAAAAAGACCCGCAGGCCGCGAATTTGCGACCCATGGTGTAGAGGTTGCTGCCTAATATTATAAATAAATACGGGTCGCTGCTTGCACAAACAGCCTGTGGTCTTTTGTGGGGGCCACAGTCATTGCAATGGGTAAAACAATTTAAAATAAATAAATACCTTTCATCAGCAGTTTTATTACTCAATTGTTTAAAAAAAACTACAATAATAGAAGATGATTCCATATTATTGCCATTTTTTTTAACTTTCTATCTTCCTCTCAAGCTGCAATGTAATATTTCAGTTGTCTTTCTTTCCATTTCTCAGTCACACAACATGAACACACTTTACCTGACTGAACACAAAATAAGTCTGAATATCAGAAGTTTACTCATATCATACAGTGTGTTTTGGGACCAGTAAACTAACATTAACATAAGCAAATGTCAGGGCAAGCATTACTTTTGTGCTTTCTTTCACAGCTCAGCCATCACTGCATACGCACGTATCTTTCTGATGGATTGCTTTGTTTATATATATAAATAATACAACAATGCAGGTGAAAATCAAATTGTTAAAACATAATTATACAGTTTCACATAATCAGTAGCTCCTTTGCATAGCCCTCTCTCTTCTCTTCCTGTTAGCATAGTGATTTTCTGAATCCCCAATTGTTTTTTGTCAGTTGCAGTATCAGTAACAGTCTTCTTGCAGCAGAAAACAAATGTTTGATGATGGGAACATAAAATCCAAGTGAAATGTCAAAATAACCAACATTTTGAGCTGCAGGCATCACATGTAATAGCATTCTTAATGGATTCGGGCCAAGAAACACTAGTCCAAAACAAAATTTCAAGAGCTATTTAGTTTGATCCAACAAAGAGATATATAAGAAAAAAGCTTCTCTCCAAGTTAAGGAGCTTGTAAACCCTCATCAAACCTGTTAGCTCAGTTGCTAACAGGCCGATGACTTCATAGTTTTTCTGGGGGCTTGGTTGCAAAACAGCTTCCTCCATTTTGGACTGTAAGGCTTTCCACCCTCAGGAGTCTCCAAAAGCGCCAAAGCATGGCTTCTTCTTTACATCCAGACAGAAAAACAAGGCAGACCAAACCACATTTTTATCATTGTAAAATTTGGCGACCCCCCATAGTCCAGTGCTTCTATGAAGCCGAACTCAATGTGACTTTCATGGTACCATCTCTTTTTCTTTTTGAGATATTCAGCATTTTCGTCTCCCTGACGTTTCGCCATTTTTCCATTAGCTCTGTGTTTCTGTTGTTACGTGAAGTTACCGCTAGGTGAGGATACCGCTAGGTGAGGTTACCACTAGGTGAGGTTACCTGTGTATACTGTAGGAGGGATGTTACACATGTCGTTATTCTCGCGATATAGCCTTTATTTTTAAACTTTTCTAAATGAATAAACGTTTAATGTAGCCCTTATTTAGTTGTTTTTGTCCCACTAATGAATTAAATGCTGACTCATCTATATTTAACACATTAGATTTATTACATCCCTTAAAATCAAGAGGGCTTCGCGACCCCCCGTTGATCTTTGGCGCCCCCCTAGCACCTCCCTCACCTGGTTCAAGTCATATCTTTCTGGTCACACTCACAGTTTGTTCCACTCAAAAACTTCAGATCACAGCTCACCCCAGTCACTACAGGCGTTCCTCAGGGCTCTATCTTGGGTCCTCTCCTCTTCATTATCTACCTCCTCCCTCTCGGTCACATCTTGAGGAAATTTGGTAGTCACTTCCACTGCTATGCAGATGACAACCAGCTCTATCTCTCCTCCAAGCCGAACTCTGCCCTTCCACCCTCATCCCTCTCCGACTATCTCTTTTAAGTTGAATTCTGGTTCATTCATAACTTTCTTAAACTCAATTGCAATAAAACTGATGTTCTCCTCGTTGGCTCCAAATCCACTCTAGCCAAGTCTGATAACTTCACAATAACAATTGACAAGTCCCTTTGAAGCTCACATCAATAATGTCACAATGTTGGTACTGAATACACTTGCAGCACAATCTCGACATTTAAAAATGCTGTTAATTATTGAAAGAAATACATATAATGAACCTTTTCATGTTACTTTGAATAAGTAATACTATGAGATTGGGATTCTCATTGCACCTGATTTCAACAAAGGCATTGCAAGGGGACATGTATTTTGCGAATAGATATCGTATAAAAGTTAATTTCTCAAACTTTCAAACATTTTAGTAATGGGAGTATACAGAATGAACCAATGTCTTCTTCAATTTGAGTCTGAGGTGATTAGAGGAAATATTAAAAAGGAGAAAATGGCAGCAAGAAATGAGTTGAGAAGCCTGAAATGGAGATAAAGAGCAGAGGAAAAGAGTAAAAAGGAAAACGAGAAGGAGTTGATGAGAAGGAGCAAAGACAGGAAGGGCGGGGCGGACGAGACGAGGAGGAGAGGAATAGTTAAGAGTAATAGAGGTGAGAGGCCAGAAGATAAGAGAATGGACAGAATGTGGCAACGGAGAAATATACGGCTGCAGGACCGTGAGAGGTGTGTAGAAGGTGCCGGCGGAGCTCATTACTGCTTATCTCCATGGTAGGGGAAATAGCATATGTGTGTGAAGGTGTGTGTGTCGCTCAAACACACACTTAATTTACATTTTACCACACCTCACAACCACATGAGATGAATCTTAGAATTTGATGAAGTGGGTGTGGTGTTATGTGGAGTAAATGCATATCCCAGCATGCACTTAGCGAGTTATTTGCACACACTGCGTGAAAAAGGATACCTGGATTTGTCGTGAGCTGCCTGAACATTTCAATTTGAGGGCAGCGCTCTTTCACTGATCCCTCCATCTCACTCGTGTCTTTCTCTCACAGCCCACTCTACCTCTCTGCACTTTGCCATCAATCTACGACCCTCCCCCTCATTCAACCGCTCTCACTCCATCTTGCCGTCCCTCCATCTCAGCCCTCATCAATCTACTGTCTCGCTGCAGACCACACTCATGACGCTGAACTTCTCAACTCTTCCTCTCGCCCCTAACTACCCTTTCTCTCGCCCTCTTTCGTCGTCCACTGCCCTGAGTTGCTCCCTCCATCAATCATGCATCCAACTCACGCACTGCCAGGCTGCCAGACATTAATCTCTATCAGCTGTCTACACTCAGTAAGCTAGACAAGAGGCAGGCTACTCTCTTTGCTCTCTGTCTTTGTCCTCATGTTTTCTGTCTCCCCTCTCTTTCTCTCTTTGCAGCTTTCAAACTGACCCCATAATTCTGTGCCTGCTCCACCTGTGTAATAGTATTCATTCAATGGAACCACCTACCTGTCCTCCCTCTAATTTTACATCCTTTTACTCTACTATTTGTAACCTTTTTCCCCTCTTTTTTCTCCTTTTTGCCTTCTGCTCCTCTGCTTCTACAGCCTCTGTTATCTTTCTTTTATCGTCTAACACCTGTTCTTTAGGGCTTTGGGAAGTTTAAATGGAATAAATGCTTCACACATTCTTCTGAGATATTCATATATACATTAGCCTATGTTTACATTATACTCAGTGCATTTTCACAATTACCCTAAAAGAACAGCTCAAAAATCATGCTACATGCATTTGACTGTAACAGGGAGGATGGTGCCTCTGTCATTCCCTCTTTATGGTCCAAACACCTGCTCTTGAACTATAACTTTGGTTGAAATGAACTGCAGCAAAAAGTGACTTTAAATCACAAACAAACCCAAGTTATGTTGCTGATTCAGTGAAACTGGATCATATTTACATATTTATTTCACAAGTGATATCTTTCTGGTCACACTCAGTTTGTTCAACTCAAAAACTTCAGATCACAGCTCACTCCAATCACTACAGGCGTTCCTCAGGGCTCTATCTTGGGTCCTCACCTCTTCATTATGTACCTCCTCCCTCTCGGTCACATCTTGAGGAAATTTGGTAGTCACTTCCACTGCTATGCAGATGACATCAAGCTCTATATCTCCTTCATTTACCATTCAACAACTGCACTGGCTACCTGTCAAATACTGCATCAATTACAAGACACTTTTTCTCACTTTCAAGGCTCTTCATAACCTCGCACCTCCGCACCTTTCTGATCTCCTCCAGAACCGTCCAATCATATTTCTCCATGCTCCTCACTACTCCTCCTGCCCGCTTATCTTCAATGGGGTCCAGAGCTTTTAGCCGTGCTTTTTCGATAATTGATTAGTCTGTTAAGTCATTACTTAAGACACCAGCCCTTCAGTTGTGAGGATTTGCTGTTTTTCTTTGTTCTATGTGATAGTCAATTTAATATTTTTGGGGTTTTGGACTGTTGTTGGACAAAACAGGTTATTTAATGAGAAATTACCTTGTGCTTGATGAAATTATGAGAGGAATTTTTCAACATTTAATGATTTGAAAGACCAAACAATTAACTGATTAAACCAAAAATCTGATTATCTCACAATGAAAATAATTGTTAGTTGCAGCCCCTAAAACTACACAAAATCTGTAATTAGCCTCCATTATAAACAGCCTCATACATTTCAATCAGAAGACTAAATAATAGAAAGTAAGGGGAGTTGTTAATTACATTTATTTGTTGCTTGAATTTGTGTTTAGCAATTGGAGTGGCTGTTGCAGCATGTGGAGGTAAACTCCTGAGGCTATACAGGCATTTGCCGTGATAGAATCTGAACTGTGATGGTGAGACCAGATGAAGTCTTGAATAGATGTGACCTGCAGATGGATTCAGTGGACTGGAGCTTTAGCTGTGTCATGCTCTGGGCTCTGATGAATGCTGGCGGGTGGAGGTGCCATGCCTCATCAGCCACTGAAATGATGAGCTTACAACAGACATTCCCAGAGGTTTCAACCCATGGACTATATCAAAGAAGTCAAATGGAAACTAAGTTAATGCAGAAGTGCTTTAAACCTGCATGGTTTTTAAAAATGAAGTCAAAATGTATAGAAGTCTATGAGAAAAAGACCTCACTTGATTATTTTTTTTTTAACCTTGGTAGACATTTTTCTAATGACTTTATGGTGTCAGTCACTTTATTTAAGTCGCTTCAATGCAACATGATGTTCATTTAGATCAGGGGTCTCAAACTCAAATTACCTGGGGGAGGCAGTATGAAAATGACCAAAAAAAGACACAAAATGACTAAAAAAAGACACAAAATGACTAAAAAAAGACACAAAAATACTAAAAAAAAGACACAAAATGACCCAAAAAAGACACTAAATGACTGAAAAAACACAAAATCACTTAAAAAATACACAAAATTACTAAAAAAGAGACAAAATTACTAAAAAAAGAGACAAAATTACCAAAAAAGTCATAAAATTATTAAAAAAGACTTTCAAAAAAAAAAGACACAAAATGACATTACATAACATTTCCACTTCTTGCGGTAACAACAACAAAGCAGATAATAAATGGTCCGGTAGCAGCTGCTTTTCTTATTGTTAACGCCGTCATAGAAACAATTGAAACAAAGCTCCAGCTGGAGCAATAAAGGGACCTTCCACAAAACGGTAAAGTGCCATTCATATAAAACTCACATTAAACTTTCATATCAAGGTGGAGGCCACAAAATATCATCACGAGGGCCACAATTGGCCCGTGGGCCGCTAGTTTGAGACGCATGGTTTAGACCTTTAACATGAACAATTTTAAAAGGAAATGGAAAAAGATTAAAAGACAAATGGAGAAGTTGAAATATTGATCGTATGGAGCTGGATTTCCTTTGACACTGACAACTTTACTTTGCTTTCTGTCTTCCTTCTCTCATCTTTAAACCGTTGCCGACTCTACTTCCTCGCACTGTGTGCCTGCTGTCTGTGCTGTTCCCCTGCTCGTACTCTCTTGGTTACAAAATATTATGCTGTCAATTATACTGTCAACTCACATCTTTCAGGATCTGTGAGTCTTTGCTCTCAATCAAACACACACACACACACACACACACACACACACACACACACACACACACACACACACACACACACACACACACACACATTATACTGTGTCACACTTGTTTATTTTATTCTACAGTTCTGGATTAACACTTGAATAGTGTCACAAGTTGCCTTTTGGTTAATAGAGCTTCACTAGTAACAAACAGTGCTCTTCAGCATGATCTGCTTGTCTCTGTATACGTATCATTTAAACTTGAGTCCCACAGCATAATAATATAGATTATATGATTACATAGATTGATTGACTTTCTTAACAAGGTACCACTGCTTTTGGTTGCATTTCAAAAGCCTGGAACGGAGATGGAGTTGGACTTTAAACCCTATCAATGTGACTATGATTCTGGAGGGTCCAAATCCTTCACAACACCAACAGAACCAAAAACCTTTATCCGACACAAATCAGAGCAGCAGTAGATTGGATTTAACTGTGATTTTCTGGATTCTTAGCTTCCTGTTTTCAAGTATTCTTTCGGTGTGAACACATTTGGATGCAGAGAAACTCTTAATGTCACCACCATTAAAGGGAGGAGCTGAGAGAAAGTGTTTCTCTAAACTTTAAGTCTGTGATTGTGAATCTAGGAAAGTGATTTTTTTTCCCCAAGCCCTTTTATGCTCTTTCTGGTAAGAGTAAGAGATGATATCTGCTAATCTCAAGCACTAATCCCTCCACCTTCATAACAAAAGTGCATTGTGCTTGAAAAAAATCCTGCCGGCCACGACTTATCTGGACAATAAAGCAGCACCGCGGATCCAAAAGGGAGGTGGTCGCAAAGACAGAAAACAAAGAACGAAGGGATAAAAGAGAAAAAAAGATTTATGAAAGGTTAGGAGAGGTTTATGAGATTTGGGAGCCACATTTGTTGGTAGAGAGAATATGATTTGCTTTATCAGTGGCAAACAAGATGTTATTTATGAAATAAGGTGTTGTTTTGCTTTGCTATAGGGGCAAGGTGAATCATACAGATGAGGACTCCTCGCATTGGTCTTAGTCCCTCGCTCTCTTTCTTTTCTCTACTTTGCTAAATTGCTTTTATTTTGTGTCTGTGTTTTTGTTTTAGGGTATCTCTGTCACTATCTCATAGGTACGGTGGCCCTGAGAGCTCACAGCACTGCAACTTAAGAAAACACATGCAAATACACAAAACACAAGCAAATTAAGAAAACATCTTCATCAATTTGACAACACAAGCGCAGCATTAAGAAAATACTGCAAAAATCACAACACAACAGAGGTGTTTCCAGAGGACACTTAAAAGTGATGCACACGTCTGGACACGCTTGATATAATCAAGTTATTTCAAGATAATGATCATTTCATGTCATAACGATCATAGTGTGCTAACGTTAACGGCCCATAGGTAGCATGTTAACGTTAGTCGGCGCTCGATAGCATGCTAATGTTAGCAGGCGAGCAAGACCAAGACCAACTCGTGCCGTTGAGAGAGACCAACTAAAATGTGTATCATTCATTTATTTGATTTGTTTAACTGCAATTTGATTGATGCAGGTTAGCAGGCTAACGATATATATCACGTTACAACATGAAAATATCATTATCATGAGAAACGTGATAATTACATGTTATAATGTTATAAGGTGAAACTATCTTGAAATAACTTGATAATATCAAGCGTGTCCAGATGTGTGCATCACTTTTAAGTGTCCTCTGGAAACACTTCTTTTGTGTTGTGGCCTATTCGCTTTTTCTAAATGCTGTTCTTGTGTTGTCAAATGGATGAAGTTTTCTCAGTTTGCATGTGTTTTGTGTATTTGCATGTGTTTTATTAAGTTGCAGTGCTGTGAGCTCACAGGGACACCATACATAGGTGTGTGTGTGTGTGTGTGTGTGTGTGTGTGTGTTTTATATGTATTTTATGGACTTTGCATGTGTGTATGAAGTGGGTTGAGGTTTATCTGAAATGTAGACACCTTATGCCATATGGATAATCTTCCAAGTGAAGCCTGCTGAAGTCTGCAACCCAAGCGGACTCTCTGGAAGTCCAGAGACAGTCAGCAGAAACAGTGGATATGGAGACAGTCCTCAGCCTGTAAGTCTGTAAGTCTGTGAATCTGCAAGTGTGGTGAAGTCCAGACATTTGAATTGAGCTTCTGAGTCTTCCTTTCCCTCGGGGGAGAATTATTATTGTCACCCCCCATTCCTGAGCTTGTGGGTAGTGATGAGGTCAGCATGGCTGATTTTCACAGTTTGGTGTTTTATTTCTAATAAAGGCCAATGTTAAAGTTACTATGAAGAGTTTTTAAAGTGGTTATGAATACTGATGCCTCTATATATCCTACATAGGCAAGACTGTCAGCCAGGATATTGACTATTTCTTTATACTTATTCTTTATTCCTAATGCCACAGTGCCACCAGGTCTGATACAGCTAAATCAGTTCTGTCCATGATGTAGCTTTATGCCCAGTGGTGGAAAGTAACTAAGTACCTTTACTCAAGTACTGTACTTAAGTACAATTTTGAGGAACTTGTACTTTACTTGGGTATTTATTTTTTTTGTACCTTTACATTTCTACCCCACTACATTTTAGAAAGCCAGCTTTAGTTACTTTTTATGCTGATATTAAACATGAAAAATGCATTTAAAGTAATTTTAACCCACTTTATTTATATAGCACAATTTAAGCAAACACACGGTTTCCAAAGTGCTGCACAAACAATAAATAGATAACACAATACAAAGATGTAGTTAACAATAGAACAGTAAAATGCAATAAGATAAAATGAATAAAAATAGGATATAAATAAATAAAATAAAAAATGTACTGCCAGCACAAAATAAAATATGTTATATATTTTTTTTTTATTAAATCTCAGTATAAACAGTATATTAAGTAGTTAAAATTAGCCCTATCTTGATCAAATTAAATGCTGCTTACATAAATGCATCTTAAATATTCTAATAATATATTTAGAATATGTAAAACAATCTGAGTGGGTCCTTTCTGCATAACGAGTACTTTTACTTTTGATACTTTAAGAACATTTTGATGCTGATACTTTTGTACTTTTACTTAAGTGACTTTGGAATGCAGGACTTTTACTTGTAGTGGAGTAATTTCACAGTTTGTTATTAGTCCTTTTACTGAAGTAAGAGATCTGAATACTTCTTCCACCACTGTTTATGCCACGTCACCATGCAAACACACAAAGAGCTACATGCCCAGCAGCAGTCGTTCCTCCTAGAGTTTCACCTCACTGCTGTGTTCCTCATTGCTGATCCTGATGGGTCCAGAATGACCTTTACACAAGTTTAAGTTCCACTGTCTGTACAAGTAGTCGTAGAGAAGCTGTATCGTGGCAGCAGGATCCGCCTGTGGCTGCAGCAGCTGTTATGTACTATTCAACAGAAAGAATGCAGCTTTATGGGACTTGGGTGCAAAGAAATATTAAAGTATGCCCATATTTTTTTAATGATGATATTTATACACTATGCTTTGTCTGGTTATCCCTCTAAACACTTCTTTTGAAAATCCTTCAAATTCCAAATCTGTCCTTATTTAAAATATAACACCCACTTTAAACTACATGTATAT
Source organism: Centropristis striata (assembly GCF_030273125.1). Classification (NCBI taxonomy): domain Eukaryota; kingdom Metazoa; phylum Chordata; class Actinopteri; order Perciformes; family Serranidae; genus Centropristis; species Centropristis striata. The sequence goes on along the minus strand of NC_081517.1, from coordinate 7,771,876 downwards.
TATACAACTGGATGAGCCCTGCAAGAACGTTCCCCTCCTTACTGACACTGAAAACTCAGCTTCCAGTATCCCTAATAAGTACATGAACACTTTTTTTTAAGTGTAATTGACAGTAAAAGACAGTCAGGTTCCTTTCAGTTTGGGTTTCTTACGGTGGCCATGAGAGCTCACATCGCTACAACGTAAGAAAACACATGCAAATACACAAAACACAAGCAGACTGAGAAAACATCTTCATCAATTTGACAACACAAGTGCAGCATTTAGTAAACACTGCAAAAACCACAACACAACAGAAGTGTTTCCAGAGGACACTTAAAAGTGATGCACACATCTGGACACGCATGTGATATTATTACGTTATTTCAAGGTAATTATGATTTCACGTTATAACATGAAATGTTAAAAATAATGATATTTTAATGTTATAACGTGATATATTGCGTTAGCCCGCTAGCGTTAGCCCGCTAGCATTAGCCCGCTAGCGCGTATCAATCACATTGCAGTTAAACAAATCAAATAAATTAATGACACACGTTTTAGTTGGTCTCTCTCAACGGCACCAAGTTGGTCTTGGTCTTGCTAGCCCGCTAATGTTAGCCCGCTATTGATCGCCGGCTAGTTATAACTCTATAACGTGAAATTATCATTATCTTGAAATAACCTGATAATATCACACGCATGTCCAGATGTGTATCACTTTGAAGTGTCCTCTGGAAATGCTTCTGTTGTGTTGTGGTCTACTTGCAGCACGTTTTCTAAATGCTGCGATAAATTACAGATATACAGCGTTTGTGTTAAATGCATTATTATTGCTGAATGTGGTTTTATGATTCAGGTACATTCTTGTGTGTGCTAAAGCAGGGTATGTGATCCTTCCTCTCACATTACTGATGTCTGCTTCTCTAGTCTATCAGTCTCTCTCTCTCTCTCTCTCTCTCTCTCTCTCTCTCTCTCTCTCTGCCACAGTCCCTTTCTTTTCCAGTGTCTGCTGTCTAGCAAACAACAAAACCAGTCAGACTTGCTTGTGTAAGAGAGACATGTTCATTGTCTCCCTTATTACTCGTCTCTGCCAAGCAGCCTCACCAGGTAGACTGTCACTCAAGACTTGAAGAAGGGAAAAAAAACCTTAGTCGGTAAGGTTTTTTTTTCTCCTGATGGTAGCATAATTTTGAGACTGGCAGAAAAGAAAGTGCAACAAAACTCTGGTTTGAAAAAAGGCCCAAGGAACAAAAGTGCTTGTCATTTAGTGTGTGTGTGTGTGTGTGTGTGTGTGTGTGTGTGCGGGTGCATTGTTTTTGTGTGTGTGGAGTCACAGAAATAGAAAATGCTGACCTCTGTGCTTATTACTGTGCTTTGTCTCCTACCAGTAGGTGCAGACAACGGAGCTCCACACATTCCTCCGTTTGGTCGTATATGTTCACCTGCAAAACATGCTGACAGATGGGAAAGTATGGCAACTTTTTGATTCAAAATAAAATACCTATGCAAAAAAAAAGTTGCATGACACTGCAGATAACACAGTATGCATTTTGCAGTAGTAATGTATTGCAATAAACACAACACATGCAAATAGAGCTCTGTGACAATACAACTTTAAATTCTCCTGGATGTTCATGTTATTCCTCACTCTAGATTTGTCCTTATAAATATTGAGACGTGGGGAGATGCCTGACTTATAAGAGCAAATATATAAATATATATGTAGCAAACTGTATTCAAACAAGTAAGTAAGTTAACTGCATTAAAGTTGCACTAATGAATATCTTTACATTTCAAGTGGACATATATTATGAAGCTCCTTGTTTTACAGCCTGCAACTTCACTGTTTTAGTTTAGCATCACAGCTGGAACAAATAGCAGATAAACAGTCAGTGACTAGCAGGTAAACACAGTGGAGCACGTAGCAGCTAAAGACCACATTATCCAGACACTTGGTGGAGACCAAAACAGAGCGAAAAAAGAGAAGTAAATATTTGACTTGTGTCAGCCAGAAACTCCATGTCAAATAAATGCTGAAAAAAGCTGGAAAATAATTGTAATATGTCAATGTTATGGCCCATGTTCACTTGAAAACACTTTTTCGGTAATTCTTTGTCTTGTATGTAATTTTGTGTCTTTTTTAAGTAATTAAGTGTTTTTTTTTTCTATCATTTTTTGTTTCTTTTTTAGTTATTTTGTGTCTTTTTTTGGTCAATTTGATACTGCCTCCAGCGGCCCCCAGGTAATTTGAGTTTGAGACCCCTGTTTTAAATCACTCAGCCTGTGTTTTACAGAAGATAATGGGATAATAATTATTATATCAACTGAAGTTGAATCAAATGACAACATTTTTGGTTTTGGTTGCACTAGACTGACTGAAATGTTTAACATAATCCCCAATATAATATAATCCCTTGCCTTCCCTAGAGCCAAGGTGCTAGTATGGCTTTAAATTGCTAAAAAGTCACTAAGACCTAGTGTGATATGGGAATCCAGTTGCAGCTGAAAGCAAAGACTTTAATACCCGTCATCATGCCGTTCTTTTGCGGTTTACATTTTATGTTTCCAGGCAACAAACTCTGATCTCTAACTAACCAGAAGTGGAACCTGCCTTGGTGGTTGTGCTGATTTGTGGAGATTGTGACTGCATTTTCCCATGTATCTTAGCAAATATTCAACTATTTTTAAGCTTGAGAAGTATAACTCTTTCCTGTGGGCACTATGATAATTAATTTGGTAAGTGTAGAGGGTTTATTCAGCAGAGAGTACACATACAGCTCATTCATTATAGATTTTTATCGACTTAAAGGTTCCCTGTGGAGTGTTCGTCCTCATCAACGCAGGGTTTTAAATATTTAAAAGTTGACTTTGCAAATGTTTCATGGCGAAGTAAATGCACTTGACACATGCATTTGACCTCAAAGATACACAAAGTGACTTTTGATGAGCGAGACTAAATATAAACATAACTTTTGTTTGTTCAGAGGAACTCCACAGGGCATCTTTAAGTGGATACAGTAATTCACATTCACCTCTCCATCAGCTCCCCTACATTAATGTAAATGTATGCTCTTAGGTTTATTTAACACATATTTGTTGTACTTTTTGTGATTGGCATTGGACAGTAATGGCATGTGACTACAAATCACTCATCAGGATAGAGAAAAAAAACTGACCAGTCTCTTTTTAACTCAGCTAATCTGGCCAGTTGAGGTTTTCAAATATAAGAACTGGGGGAAAAACATGCTAAACCTGAACATGTGTCCATTCATTCACCTTGATTATAGTCAGTTAAAAGGAAAAAAGGCAGTGTTAGCCCTAAATGTTGAAACCATAAACAGTATAAATAATGGACGTAGTCACCATGACGTCACCCGTTGGTTTGTGGCCCTTTTGTCCCTCCAATATGGAAAACAGTCACTCTTTTGAATGATCTTAATGATAGCACCCACAAATTAAAGCTGCATGCTCACCTGGTTGCCATTGATCGGTCAATCATGTTGTAGAAATTCTGAAAGAAAATACCAATCATCCAAACCTAAGCAGGGCAACCTGGTCTCACAGAAATCCGTGGAATAGCCATGGAATCACTCAAATTTCCGTGAAACTGACATGGATTTCGCTACAATGCAAGTTAATGACAGTCCCTTGGCTATTCCAACATACAAAGTGATTATGTACATTCACTGAGTGAATATTTAGAAAATAAAACATATATTTCCGGCTAGAAATGTATATCAAAATCCATTTTTATGAAGAAACTAAGTCAAAATATTGATTTTTTCACTAAAAATTAGATAACTGCCATGTTTTTTGTTCTGACCACCGGGACCTTAAAAGTCACATGACTTTGAACAAACCAATAGGAAAAAATATCCATGGAATAGCCACGGGATATTGCATTGTCGCGAAATCCGTGTCAGTTTCACGGAAATTTGAGGGATTCCATGGCTATTCCACAGATTTTGAGTTAAGCGAATCCGTGGCTATTTCACGGATTCCTGTGAGACCAGGTTCAGCAAGGTATTCCAGATTCCAGATCTTCCCGGCAACGTTTTCCTGCACTTCCTTGGAGATTCTGAGGTGTTCCCAGGCCAGACGAGATATATAAAAAAGGAAGAATGCTGTTCATTTGTTCAGCTGTGCTCTGTTTGTGTATCTCAACTATTGATGAAAAACTAAAATGATGTACTTGGATCCATTCACAGTCATCATTTTAACACGTTTGCTCTTTATTAAATTTCTTCTGTAAATAGTTATATGAAAACTCAACTGAAAAAGTTTGCCTCAATTCATATTCAGTCACAGACGTCTCAGAGTCTAAGAAGTTTCAAGAAGCTTTAACATAAAAACCTTTTCTCCAGGGGACACTCTAGACATTAAGAGTTACATGCTGCTAAAGGGAAAAAAAGGCTTTTAAGCCAAGTCTACCACCTTTGACTCTCAGCTACCATATTTTGTCACTTTCTCTCTCACACACACACAAACACTGGAAAAAACTTCCTCCCACATATTGAGTAGGAGGCTAATACTTATGTATATGTACTGGTGCCAGGGTGAAGACATTTTCATTTTTATTCTGTTCACATTGACACAAAAAATGTAAACAAAACATGAAACCAAGAGAACAGCTACTAAGAAAGAAAGAAAGAAAGAAAGAAAGGGTAACGCTTTATATTAACCCTTTGGAGTCTTGGGCTTTTTTGTCCATTTTTTAAATACTTTTCATTCTGCCACTTAGGAAAAAAAGTGTGACATGCATATTTAACATATTTAACATCGCTATCATAATTTATGTAACCTGATAATTTATTTTTTTTCACTTTGACATACTAGATTAACATTTTGAACCCAAAAGAAACCAAAAAAACAACAAACATTAAAATCTGATTTTAAAAAATTATGTTTTTTTCCCCTTTGGAAACAATAACGCTCAACGAGTTTTAAAAAATGTTGCAAATGTGTTTACAGGTGGCAAATATAACATATAAGTTCTATTTTTCTATGCTAAATATATTTGACCTTATCTCTGTTTTACTTGGGTTATCATCATTAAACAAAACCTGCAGTTTCAAGCCAGAACTTTAGAGGGAAGGTGACGGAGTCGCCACGTTTTTTATGTTGTGACGTCATTAAAAAGTAATGCGCCCATGATTTCACTGACGAGGATTAAGGTACACGTATTTAACATTAATTAATTGCTTATGAGCATGCAAATTAGTATGATCAAGATGTCACTTTAGTATGGGGAACATATTCTAAGTAACAAAGACTTAATTAAGAGTTATTTGGACTCTATTAACACTTGTAGGTTTGTGTTTTGTTATGTGAAAAAACAGACCATATTCATTGAGTGTTATAAAGGGAGAATAACTATTCTCGTGGTACTACCACCTTATAAAGTCCATACAAAGGAAAGTATCTTGAGATTGTAACTCATATACAACTTTACTTACTACTAATAAGCAATAAATCTGAGGGAATTGAGGGAATTAAATCTTACGTAATGGCTTACTAGTTGTATAATAAGGCCATGCAGAAGAAGGCATTAATAAGTACTTAATAATGACTAATTAACCCTTAATAGGGCACTCATTGAAATACTTGCAAATTCCTAATTTCAACCCTAGAGAATATTGGAAGATATTACATACAGCCAGAATATGTAAAAAAAAACAAAAAAACATACGGACCCTGGGGAGGGGGGTAATATTTTGAGAAATAAGTTTACGAGATTAAAGTGGCAAATCTGCAAGAAAAAATGTGCAGATTTATGAGATTTGAAGTGGTAAATCTGCTCGAAAAAAATATCTTAAATCTGCGAGTTTTTTTCTTGTAGATTTGCCACTTTAATCTAGTAAATTTGCAACTTTTTCTCTAAATATTTTTTTTTTTAAATTTGGATATCCGCTGAAGTTACCAAATACGGTTCTTCGCCCGATAAAGGGTTGAGAGCCATTATGATAATAATTTGCATGCTAAAAAGCAACTAATTAATGTTGAATATATTTACCTTAATTTAAAGTGTTACCAAAGAAAGAAAGAAAGAAAGAGCTAAAAGCCAATGTGAACATGAGCTGACAGAAAGATTGAGAGAGTAAAAGCTCAGCAGTGAGGTAATGGAGGTTTTATGCTGTGGCTTTTTCTGCCTGCTATCACATAATGTTTTTGCATGTAAAAGAGACTGTGAGCCACCATTGCTATATGCCAAATAGCTATTAGCCATTGTCCAACAAGAGAGCACTTGACTCAATGCATCCGTGTGCAGTTTGACCCTGTGTTTAAATGGAACGACAAGCTGTGAGCAGCACTGACTCTGTAAGTAAGTTCACGCTCAGGAGCAGCCAGAAGCAAGAAAAATGGAGGGAAATATATGTTATTTCCAGATCAAATCACAGGCTTTATAAAGTATCACCAGTCACCACCAGAATTATTCTCAGTGATCCAGAGCAGTAGCCAAAAGTCTATTTAAATACATTCTCGCATTATAAATTCCATCATTTGGTGCCACATTAATGATGGAGTTGATGGTGACTGCCTCAAGCATTGCTGCAGAAATTCCCATTAGTCTAGTCCAGTTGGGGTGAAATCAGGTGAAAATTGTGATATTATGATTGGTGCGTGGTTTGATCAGATCCATCTGTGGAAAATCAGACACAGCAGGTGTCTGGAGAGATTGAGTACTTATGCTTTATTGATTCGGTTTTAGTTTGCAGTCAATGTTCCACGTTTATAGGAATATAATGGTTTGACTCAGTGGAAGGAAACGTCAGTCAGGTGGGTCAAAGCTTTACCTTTACCTTTACTTTACTGAAATAGAAATTTTGGGTATCTATACTTTACTGGGGTAATTATTTTTCGGCTTACTTTTTGCTATTCCTCCTTACATTTTCACATAATTATCTGTACTTTCTACTCCTTACATTTTAAAAATAGCCTCTTTACTGCTATTTTATTTCGGTTTGTTTTCATTACGATTTTCATCGTTCAAAGAACACATGCACAAAAACCCCTATCCAGATAAATCGCTCCATCCAGACAGAGTTAATGTGATTGTGGTTGGATGAGAAGTATAAACATATACCATTCCGACACCCTATTGGTTTGTACCATCCATTGTACATGCATCACACTCCAGGTCTGAGCAGGGAGGTAAAACCAGGAAGTGCCTTAATCTGCATTCTACCAAAAATTCCAGCAGGGGGGCGCTGACTGACGGTGGCGGCAAAAACATTTTAGTCCATTCATTTCAATACAAAATGAGAAAACTTCAAACTTGATTTATTACCTCAGAATTTTTTTAGGACAACACTATGGTCTCAATCACTAGTAAAAAATCTTCTTCAAGACAATCTGATGTTAATAGTGTAAATAATGGCCCCATTTAGAAGAAAATAGAAGATTAAGAATCGTATGATGTGGGGCGTGGCTACCTTTGATTGACAGGTCACTAACAAGGCAAGTCGTCATCAGGAGAGAAGCAGAACAATGCGTATCCACGGCAACGTGTCAATAAAGTTATATAAAAGTATATTTAGCGGTTTGGTCTCATAACTTTGAACCTTTCACTGTATTTTCACTTAATGACAGTTTATTTTGTTCAGTAAAAATGTCTTGTTCAGCGTTTGGTTGGACTAACAGACACTCCAAGGAGTCGCTGTTCTTTTTTCTAAAGTTAAGTAACATACATTTTGTTTTTTGTTTTTTGCCAAAATGCTCCAGTTAACCCTTAATCAGGCAAAGAACTATATTTGGTAACTTCAGTGGATATCAAAATAGGGTCCCCATGTCTCTCTGTTTGGTCGTAGAACCACATGGATTTCTTCCAGCCAATCAGCAAAGATCAGACTACATCACAGACAGTGACACCATGACATCTTAGAATATTTCGAGAAAAAAGTTGCAAATTTACTAGATTAAAGTAGCAAATCTACAACTTTAAATCACCACTTTAAATCTCATAAATCTGCAAAAAAAAATCTCGTAGATTTGCCGCTTTAATCTCATAAACTTTTTTCTCAAAATATTACCCCCCTCCCCCGGGTCCCTATGTTTTTTTTTTTACACATTCTGGCTGTTTGTTATATCCTCAAGTATTCTCTAGGGTTGTAATTTGGAATTTGCAAGTATTTCAATGAGTGCCCTATTAAGGGTTAATGCTCCAGTTAATGCTAACATGAATTAGCAGCGACTTCTCTCAGTCAGGTTGAGGTGTAGAGAGGCTGTAGTCAGTGATCAGATCCCTCTCGCTCCTCCACAGTCCAAATATGGTCTGCTTCCTGTTTCCGAAAACAAGATGGCGTAAGTGTAACACTGCACTCGATGCCTCAAACGGGCCAAAAAAACATTATTTATACAGTCTATAGTTACACACCATCATGTGTTAAATAGCAGATCAGATGATTGAATTGTACCTTGTGTTTGCCCTGATATTGTGCCTTCAGTTTGACAGTAGTCCAACAATATTATCATATCACATTACATGTTACAGCATTGTCTGCAGATTAGCATAATGGCTCCACCTGGCTAGTCAGACTCTGGTGTCACTCACCTCTCCTCTCTTTTCCTTCCCCATTCACCTTTTCATTCCGAGCAAATCCGTTTGTGACACGCAGTCCGTCCTTCACTCGACTGAATTACCTGCCAGCACCAGCTGCCAAATGTCTACAAGCTTTTAACACTGTGACTCAATTGGCTGGTTTCCATACCATTTAAACACATAGACACAAGCACACTTGCACACCAAACAGAAACACACTTGCGAACGGCTGCCATCCTCAACAGCTGCGCTGAGATTTGTGTAAAATCAACACTGAAGCTTTCTGCCACACATTAGCTCTGAGCTGAAGTTTCTCTGCCTTGTTCAGCTGTAGAAGTTAATCAAAGCAATTTACAGAAATAGAACAAAAGACAGCGCGAGAATGAGAAAAGGACCTGTGGTTTCAGCACAGTATGTGCAGCTAATTAGGACTTTGGATATTATTATACTATATTATACCTTTTCTAAATGCAAAATGATGTGATCAAAATATAAATTACTTTAGCCGCTCAGTATTAATTATATTAGTACTCATAGTTGTATAAGCCCGATTAACGCCTTTGGTGTAGAACTCTTATGTTATTATAGCATAAGTCACATTTTTAAATAGTATAAGAAAAATGAGAAGGTCCCACAGCATTCCTTAGTCAGAAAGTTTCAATCCCACATGCAGGGATTGAAACTTTGGTATCCGTATGTATGAATGAATGAATGAATGAATGCTTTATTTCAGTTAAAAAAACAACAACAAAAAAATTAAATAAAATCATGTTTTTAGCAACTGGAAGTTTTTCACGGGTGACGAGCCGTGGCCATTATTTACACTATTAACATCAAATTGTCTTGCAGAAATGTTTTTATTAGTGATTGAGACCATAGTATTGTCCTAAAAAAAATCTGAGGTAATAAATCAAGTTTGAAGTTTTCTCATTTTGCATTGAAATGAATGGACAAAAATGTATTTGCAGCCACACTTAACCCCCCCTGCTGGAATTTTCAGTAGAATGCAGCTTAAGGCACTTTCTGGTTTGCCTCCCTGCTCAGACCTGGAGGTTGCCGCCCGGCTACACACCACTCTGGAAGATCGAACCATCATGCACAAGGTGGGTTTTTGTTTTAACACAAAATTACTTTAATGACTTACTTTCCTCACTAACAAGTTGCTTTGAGAGGAACATTACCAACACTGCTGATACCCTGAAAGGACCATTTTCGAAAAATGCATTGTTGCTATAATTATTATTTTTAATTATCAAAAAAATATAGCATTTTCTCTCGAAATGGAAATTGAGATTTTTGTAAAAAAATGTTTTCATTTTTGTTGTTGTTTTTTAACGACTGTTCATTTCTTTCCAGATGTGTATTTGCTACATTACTGTCAATCGTTATGGGACAGAGCATTTTCATTGTATTGTCTGTATTACATAATAAGGTAACACTTTACAATAACCAACTAAGTGATGTTTATAGATGGTTTATAGACCAATTTACAAAGAGCTATACATATTTAATCGTTAAATGTTTTAAACCAATTTCTTAAAGGTCTTAGCCTGGGTATACCCAGACTGCCTTGCGCGCTCGAATTTAATTTCGAACCTCCAGACGGTCTGGAAACTAGAGAGAGATCTTAGCCCTGTTTTAGGGATCCAATCACAGAGCGGGGAGGGACGGTGAGACGATGACGCGTACTACTCGGCACTTGGAAGCTTTCCGGATCCAACATGGCTGCTGCAGACGTGAAACTCTCTTTAGCTGAAGATGGTTTTTTAAATAGTTTAGAGCGAAAGTTGAAAGGCGAAAGGTCTCTCGGCGGCTCCGCTGAGATCACCGGTGTTATGGTAGCGGGGTTATTAGCGTTGCTAGCGGCTATTAGCGCCACTAGCGGCTAATAGCTATTAGCGTCGCTAGCGGCTAATAGCCCCGCTACCGCGGACAGCGGAGCCGCCGAGAGACCCGCAGCAGCTTGTTTATTGCCCATAAAATCAGTGGATGTGTGTGGCAGAATGACATGAGGGGGAATAAAGCGTGAAAATAAATAATCTTGAACTGGAAGAAGCAAAGCAGCAAACAACACTCTCTCACAGACACACACACAACAAACATCCATCTCTGTTGCTCTACTACGTCATCTGGTATAACTGATCTGATTGGCTAAGAGCTACCTACAGACGCTTTAATAGACATTCTAAGCGTCCAATAAACGGCTCTGGAGGATCGTAAACCACACCTCCTCTACGGAGAAATAAACAGCAGGTGTCCAGACCTAATCTCCAATGAGATTTGGTCTGGTGTTAGCCAGGCTATAAAGGTCTAGGAATCATTTCAAAATCATTAACATACTTAATATGGTGATTAAAATGTTAAAATGAGTGCAACTAAAACTAATAATAAACTATTAATTATAATTCAATTGTAATTCAATTGTTTGATATTAGTAAAGTAACTATAAACTTGCATTAATATATTGATTTGTTAGTTAGTTAAACATTAATAAATGATTTATTTACCATTCTAAATGGCCTATATACGGTTTATAAATGATGATTAAACATTAATAAACTATCTGTTTACCATTTATAAATGATGGTTATTGTAAAGTGTTACCCTTAATAAATAAATAAAGTAACTGGATTTTTTTTGTGTGGCCAGAGTGTGTTGTTTGTTGTTTTTGTCTATGTTGGAAAATGCATTAAAAGAAAAATAAATAAATAAAAATGCATTGTGGCACAGTAAAATTGTGGCTTAATGCAATTTGGAAGCGGACCACACACAGTATGTTTGTATGTGTGGAAGTGTTGGAGCTGGTATTAAAGCAGCCTGACATGATGCCACCTGATGCAGATTGGAACTGTATCTGCGAGATCAACTCTACTATCCAGAGAGAAACACAGAGAGGCTCTGGGACATATTGCTTTTGTAATAGCCTATCATCGCTTAAGTTTCTTATCTGGGAACTGATTGTGATCTCACAGAAATAGGACATACTCAGTACAACTGCAGATTTTCTTTTTGTAGCCCAGGTATATGGAGAAATGAAAATCATGATAATAAAGCAAATTTTTCTTTTCAATTGAGCCTTAAACGACCCCGTCACCAGCACTCTGTCTTCTTTCTCTCTGTTTCACACACACAAACTGCTGTTCCTTTTTGATTTGTATTACATGAGATCAAAAAGGCATAAATACGGGAGAACCCAGAGTCTTAAAAGTTCTTTCGACAGCTAAATGATAAATGTGTGTCACTGTGCCTTTCTTTCTGCTGTATCTCAGGTAAAGCAAGGCACCTAAGTCACTGGCTGGGATCATTACTTTCAAACTGTATTGTGGTTTGTCAAACTGCAGTCTATTAAACTTCTTTTCATCCACTCGTTGTCAGAGAGGTAATCAACTGGATTATATTCACCTCGGACTCTTGGCTCGGCCATAGTTTGACTTTGCAAATATGTGCAAGCTCTCTTTCACCGTTTTCCCCCTAAAACTTTTACTTACACTGCAAAAAAGGTGTGTAAAAACAAGATAAATACACTAAATCTGAGGGAAATTATCTTGCTGCATGGACAGATAATTTCACTTGACAAGATTTCTTAAATTAAGATTATTAAATCTAGAAATATGCATGTTGAACACTTAAAATAAAAAAATAACTCTTAACATTATGGAGTCTTGGGCTATTTTGTCCATTTTTCAATCCTTTTCATGTCTTTCCGTGTCTTTGTAAGTCTTTTGTGTCTTTTTTAGTCATTTTATGTCTTTTTTAGGTAATTTTGTGTCTTTTTTTTTGTCATTTTGTGTGTTTTTTTAGGCATTTTGTGTCATTTTGTGTCTTTTTTGGTCATTTTGTCTTCTCATTTTGTGTCTTTTTTAGTCATTTTGTGTCTTTTTTAAGTCATTTTGTGTCTTTTTTTAGTCATTTTGTGTCTTTTTTTGGTCATTTTGTGTCTTTTTTAGTACAAAATAAACTCACCATATTCAACAGTTGAATAACTTGAAAAGCATGAAAAAACTCACAATGTCAATCCTAAAAACAAGTCTTTAAACAATAAGATAATATAGCACATAATAATAACAATAATACTAATAATTATATAAGCATATGAAGCTATGGTCAGTAGGTAAATTATACTCAAAACAATATAATTACTATTGCTAGAAATAAGAATAAAATACTTGGTAAGCTTCATGTTTGTTGAGACAATCATTAAATCCAAACCCAGATCTGTTCATACAATTCTTTCCAATGTTCCTAAAATTGTTTTTCATTAAACTTCATTTTGTATGACTGTTATTATGAGCATTCACAAACAAAGATCAAGACTTTCTCAAATAAGAGTCTCATGCCATTTAACCTTTTATGATACACTCAGGCAGCAAATGACCACTCCTGAGAGCACTCAGAGTGTCTTTTTAGCCCGTAGACATTGTGTGCCTGAAGAAACTGCAAACACTCAGTGATTATCTGCTGCTTCCTGAGCCATTGTTCACTAAATGCTGGCTGATGAGGCTGCTAGTGAAACTGATAAAGTCTCACTCTCTGATAACACAGCAGGCTGGCGTGAATGTGATGATGATGGTCCAGGACACGTTTTTTTTTAGTGTTTGGTGCAAGTGACAGCTTACCCATGCATTACTGATTCTGCAGCTGTTTTTTGTAGTGTGCATCAGGGACCTGATTACCAAATTGGAAACACATAAGTAAGTAAGTAAGTAAGTAAGTAAGTAAGTAAGTAAGTAAGTATGTGAGTAACTAAGTAAGTAACTAAGTAAGTAATTAAGTAAGTAAGTAAGTATGTAAGTAAGTAAGTAAGTAAGTAACTAAGTAAGTAAGTAAGTAAGTATGTGAGTAACTAAGTAAGTGACTAAGTAAGTAACTAAGTCAGTAATTAAGTAAGTAAGTAAGTGAGTAAGTAACTAAGTAAGTAACTAAGTAAGTAAGTAAGTAACTAACTAAGTATGTAAGTAACTAAGTAAGTATGTAAGTATGTAAGTAACTAACTAACTACGTATGTAAGTAACTAAGTAAGTAAGTAAGTAAGTAGGTTCAAACAGTGAACTAAACGCCTGTCTAAACAGATAGTAAGTAAGTAAGTAAGTAACTAAGTAAGTAAGTAACTAAGTAATTAAGTAAGTAAGTAAGTATGTGAGTAACTAAGTAAGTAACTAAGTAAGTAATTAAGTAAGTAAGTAAGTAACTAAGTAAGTAAGTAACTTAGTAAGTAAGTAACTAAGTATGTAAGTAACTAAGTAAGTATGTAAGTAACTAAGTAAGTAAGTAACTAACTAACTAAGTATGTAAGTAAGTAAGTAAGTAAGTAAGTAGGTTCAAACAGTGAACTAAACGCCTGTCTAAACAGATATATCTTTTGTTTTGATATCTTTTTAATAGGGGAAAGGTCTAAGGACATACTTTGCTCTGATATCGATAAATAGTCTCAAGGGATTTTACTTACTCCGTGACGGATATCAATCCGTACACGGGAATAAGAAAAATTGGTTGTTACCCTCAAAGTCTAAATGTATAACTGTTGGGTAGAAATATTGCATTCTGGGTATTAATTATAATATATATATTTATGTTTGTATAGCACCTTTCAAAACAAAGTTACAAGGTGCTTGACAATAAAACAAAATGCAATTGAGAACACATAAATAAAACAATTAAACAATATATAAAACAATGTAAAATAAAGAAAAGGTCAATAAAAGGCGATATGATAAAAGTGAGTTTTAAGATGAGATCTAAAAGATGACACTGAGTTTGCCTACCTGAGATCCCCAGGCAGGTTGTAAACACCAGTAAGAAAGTTTAAAAAAAAAATAGAATTAAGAAAAATAAATGGATATGAAATATCATATCTCTAGTTCTGCTGCATTACTGCTGAGCCACAGTGAGTCTGACAATGTAATAGGAGTGCTAGATGTATGATAATTATTGTATATGTATGATAATTTTATCCTCAGAATGATGTACGATCAATATTTACAAAAGTGCTTTTATGGTAATTATTTCTTGACATGAGAGACAGAAACATATTCTACCTGTGTGTTTTCCTATATCTTCTAATGTGATGTCTTTCCAGTCAATAATGCTTGGCGTAATGAATATGACTAAGTTTGCTTTAAAAAAAAAAAGTGTTTTGTGAAATCACACATTTACACCTATTTGTTGTTGTAGTTACAACTCATGTACGATAATGATCCTCAGTAATTTCCTCTGGTACCACAGTTTAGCAATTATCATCTGGCAACACAGGGAGTACCCTTAATACGGAAATAAAAACAAAAAATGTTGAATTGGGCTTTACAATGAAAAATGTCTTTCTAATATTCTGTCAAACTCAATTAAATATATGGAAATACAAAAAAATAGTAGATCTAGGTGACCTTTGTATAATACAACAGCAACAGAACCTTAAAAACAACCACAGAATTAAATGAACACCTCTGACACAGTAATCTAAAAGGTTCCCAATTATAGCATTTACTACATGACTGTGTTAGTGAGTTACATCAGATTATGTTTCTGGCCACTGACTGTAAAAGCCATTAAGCAGTAACAGGTAATCTTGGTGACAAAGTAATTGAATTGCCAATTGATACTGTTTACTGCTGCTCTCTTACTGAGGGAGTAGTTGAGATGTCATCCATAGTGCTATTACTGCTGTGGTCTTTATGGCAGAGTCGTTGAGTTTCTGTGTCCAAGGTACTGTTTAATGTTGCTCTCCCAGTGACGGGGTGGTTGAATTGCTGTCCATGGTGCTATTACTGCAGCTCTCTTAATGACAGAGTAGTTGAGTTGCTGGCCATGGTGCTTCTACTGTTGCTCTCTTAATGACAGAGTAGTTGAGTTGCTGTCCATGGTGCACTACTGTTGCTCTCTTACTGAAGGAGTAGTTGAGTTGCTGTCCATGGTGCTTCTACTGTTGCTGTCTTAATGACAGAGTAGTTGGGTTGCTGTCCATGCTGCACTACTGTTGCTCTCTTAATGACAGAGCAGTTGAGTTGCTGTCCATGGTGCTACTACTGTTGCTCTCTTAATGACAGAGTAGTTGAGTTGCTGTCCATGGTGCTATTACTGCTGCACTCTTTATGACAGAGTAGTTGAGTTGCCATCCATGGTGCTATTAGTGCTGTGCTATTTAAGAAGAAGAAAAAACTGAAGGGGTAGTTGAGTTGCTGTATTTGATGCTATGACTGCTTTTCTCTTAATGACAGAGTAGTTGAATCGCTGTCCATGGTGCTATTAGTGCTGTGCTCCTTATGACAAAAAACAAACTGATGGGGTAGTTGAGTTGCCATCCATTGTGCTATTACTGCTTGCTCTTTTACTGAAGGAGTAGTTGAATTGCTGTCTGTGGTGCTATTACTGCTTTTCTCTTAATGACAAAGTGGTTTAGTTTCTGCCCATTGTGCTATAACTGCTACTCTCTTAGTGTTGGGGTAGTTGAGTTGTCTTTCATGGTGCTATTAGTGCTGTAGCCTTTATGAAAAAAATACTGGAGGGGTATTTGAGTTGCCATCCATGGTGCTATTACTGCTTTTCTCTTAATGACAGAGTACTTTAGTTGCTGTCCAAGGTGCTGTTACTGCTGCTCTCTTATTGAAGGGGTAGTTAAGTTGTCTTTCATGGTGCTATTTACTGTTGCTCTTTTACTGAAGGAGAAGTTGCGTTGCTGTCCATGGTGCTATTACGTCTGTGGTCTTTATGACAAAAATACTGAAGGGGTAGTTGACTTGCTGTCTATGGTGCTGTTAACTGCTGCTCTCTTAATGATGGGGTAGTTGAGTTGCCATCCATGGTGCTATTACTGCTGCTCTCTTATTGAGGGAGTAGTTGAGTTGCCATCCATGGTGCTATTACTGTTGCTCTTTTACTGAAGGAGAAGTTGAGTTTCTGTCCATGGTGCTATTAGTGCTGTGCTCTTTATGACAAAAAACAAACAAACTCAAGGAGTAGTTGAGTTGCTTTGTCCAAGGTGCTGTTTACTGTTGCTCTCCCAGTGATGGGGTAGTTGAGTTGCTGTCCATGGTGCTATTACTAATTCACACACAAATACACTTTTGTAACATGTTCATTTTTATTTTTTTATTGTTTTTGTTATTGTCATAGCTTGTTGATGTTATACATATGTTTTTGTATTATTAGTTTATTACTTTCTAATAACTATGAAATTTTAGGTGGAGGCTTTAAATAAGTCCATCTGGGTTTTCTGTCTCTCCCTGCACTTTACACTATATGCTATCTTTGTCATTTTATGTAATTCTAACTGTGCAAATAAAATAAACCAAAATCTAAACCTACTGCTGCTCTCCTAATGACAGAGTACACTGTAAAAATGATTGTAGAAATGTATGTAAAACACTGTCAAATTGCATCAGAATCAGGGCGTCAATTTTTTTTTGAATATCACAGTAGTAGATGCTTTTAATTACCGTGAATCAAGGAATAGTAGAAAACTTTTAAACTATAGAAAACACAGTTTTTTCATGTAAAATTAAATAAGAAATACCATAATGTCACAAGGACCCTAAACATAAAGGGACTACTCAGTCTAAATTACAGTTTTTTCTGTTATTTACATTTGAATTTACAGTAGAAAACGTGACTAGTTGAGTTTTATTTATTTATTTATTCATTTATTGGAGCTCCGTTAGCACCAGCACATTAGCATAGCTATTCTTCCTGGAGTCCAAACATTAAATCAAATTGTCCCTTCTCCGAGATCATCAACAAAACAAAAAAACAACAACAACAACAGCCGTCAATACAGTCACAACACATACAATCATAGACACAAACAAAAGACATGACGCAACACTTGTACAGTAAAGAGTCCATACACAACATACAAACACCATAGCATAACATACAAACAGATACCAATAAATAAATAAAAATAGATAAAGGAAAAGAAAAAGTGAAAAGAAGAGTTGCTGTTTAGTGTTTACTGCTGCTCTCTTAGTGTCAGGGTGGTTGAGTTGCTGTCCGTGGTGCTGATTCTGACATTGCCCACAATTATTGTTTGGTGTAACAATTTGCTTCTCAAGAAAAAGGAACATGCTAATTATTCAATCACAGTCTGCACCACATTTTCCCCCTCTGCATGCTGAGCAGTGTCTGAGTATTGGTACAACTCTCTGCATGAGGCTGTGTGATCTGTATTCAGAGTGTGTTTAGCTTCTTCACTGGAGCTTATATCTATAGTATAGCATGAATATTTCACAGTTTTCTCTGCTTGTTAGTTGCCAACTGTTGAGTCTTGTAAGTCAGTCACTCAGCCTGCTCCGCTTGGCAGCAACACTTGTTTTGTTGTCTGCTCTATCTGCTATATGATAAATAATAATAAACCCTTGGAAAACCCTAATCTTCTCCAGCGAGTCTCTGCACCTGGGACCAATTCCATTTTCCCTGACAAACACAATAAAAGTATGGAAGGTAAAGCATTGTTATGTACAATTCGGAGCCGGCAACAATTTTGTAGAGACATTCTTAAATCCCAGAGGACTTCAGGATCTCTAAAGTTTCCTCCAGTGCCATCATCACGTTAAATGTTTATTTCCTTTTGTGTTTAGTGCTAACTGGCAAATGTTAGCATTCTAGCACAAACAGTGAACACTGTCACCATTTTACCTGGTAAACATTACATCTATCTATAAAAGCAAGAAGCATCTGTGTGTGTGTGTGTGTGTGTGTGTGTGTGTGTGTGTGTGTGTCTGTGTGTGTGTGTCTGTGTGTGTGTGTGTGTGTGTGATTATCCTAAAGGTCACAGCAGCTCATTTCATGCAGTGAGGTCAAGTTTAAAAAGGTGCCCTCAATAAAATGAAATGCTACTCTGGGGACTGTAGAGCCTAATAATGTAATAAATTCCTGATAATGTAATAACCCCGATAATGTAATAAAAATCTGCACTTGAGTCCATTGAAAATGTAATAAAACCTGATAATGTAATAACTTCCCGATAATGTAATAAAGTGTATTTCCTAATAATGTAATACACTTTTTACCAACAATGTAATAAAATAAAGGCTATATCGCGAGAATAAGGACATGTGTAACATCCCTCCTGCAGCAAGATCATTTCCCTCAGATTTAGTGTTTTTATCTTGTTTTTAGACACACCTTTTTTGCAATCTGGGAATCTGTGATAAATAGTGTTTTTGTTGTTCAACCCTTAATAGGACACTCATTGAAATACCTGCAAATTCCAAATTTCAACCCTAGAGAATATTGGAGGATATTACATCCAGCCAGAATGTGTAAAAACAAATACGAACCCGGGGGAGGGGGGTAATATTTTGAGAAAAAAGTTTACAAGATTAAAGTGGCAAATCTACGAGAAACAAATGCACAGATTTATGAGATTTAAAGTGGTGAATCTGCAAGAAAAAAGTTGCTTTTTTCCACTTTTTTTCGTAAATCTGTAACTTTTTTTGCGCAGATTTGCCACTTTAAATCTCTTAAATCTGGAAAAAAAAAAATTGTAGATTTGCCACTTTAATTTAGTAAATTTGCAACTTTTTTCTCGAAATATTACATTCATTTTTACATTGGAGGTCAAGGTCAATAAAGTTAATATTATTATATTATTATCATACTCATTGGTTAGATCTCATGGTGTCATTGTGTGTGATGTAGCCTGATCTTTGCTGATTAGCTGGAAGAAATCCATGTGGTTCTACGACAAAACAGAGAGACATGGGGACCCCATTGATATCCACTGAAGTTACCAAATATAGTTCTTCGCTCGATAAAGGGTTAAAACACACTGGTATGTATGTTTTCTGTGTTGGAATTCAAGGTGCATTTTCTACATTATGGTGAAAGCACATTAACTGATTTATATTTTTGTTGACTGCAATCAGGGATGGGCAACTGGAGGCCCGGGGGCCACATACGGCCCGCACCCTCACTTGAAGTGGCCCTCAGTACAACTACATGCATTTGAGCATGAAATCTTAAAAGTGCAGTGTAAAAATGCACAAAATTACTTCTTGCAATTAATGTTGGTCAGATGTTCTTGCACTGATAAAAAAAATAAATCACAGTAAGTGGTTATTTCTTATTTGCTTTATACTATTATACATGCATTTGAGCAGGAAATATGTTAAGTTACTGCACTGTAAACATATTTAAAATTGCAGTTTCATCATATCTGTGGCCCTGTGGTAGTGTCCATGAAAAATTGTGGCCCCCTGCAGCATTTAAGCTGCCCATCCCTGGTATAAATGGACCGGAGGAATTTCGGGAGGTTGCCTCAGTTCAGGCTTTCATCATGTATGAACACCAGTTTGTTTATGTGAAAACCAGTGAGCGTTAATGTGTCCGCTGTGTCTGGACTGGTGTCTCTGATGTCTCGTGCAGCTGCAGACACGCTGTTGTTTCCTTCCTGTCTGTTAGGCCACATGTTGCTGCCATGAATTATAGCGAATTCATTATCCTCCGACGACAGGAAATACATTATTTCATCTTTGGCAATTCTGAAGTAACACCTGCTGCATCCTATCAATTTACACACTTCACCTTCGTTACTTCGGCATGAAAATCAGCCTCTTGATATCCTTTGGATCACCATTGTTTGTTCATTGTGAATAAGGAAAAGGTTCTGTTATCGCTACTTCACACTGGAGAAAAGCTCATTCAGCAGCCTTCTAAGTAGCTACCAGCAAAGTAGATTAGAACAAGTATCATGGGGTTTGTTTGCCTTGGGGGTTGTTATTATGATTTTTGTTTATCTATTTGTTTTCATTATATTATGAAGGGTTTTCACCACATGGAAGCTGTTTAGAATATCAATAGAAGGCCAGATGCATCTGGCAAACTCCGTATTCTCCTCAGGTGCCGAAGAAGCAACCACATCATTTCTTTTCTATTTTTTTTTATGATTCTTTTTTTGCCTTTTCATTCTCCTCTCCTCATCTTCCAATATGGTGATTTTTAATCACCTAATATCATGGCACAATGAACAGATTGCCATGAGTCGCAAGTGGAGGCCGCGCGAGACAAAACAAAGAGAGAGGGAGTGGGAGAGAGGCAGCTCTGCCTCTAATTAAAAAAAGCGAATCTGATCAGTGTGTGGGAGTGTGTGTTTTTTTCCATGTCCATTCTTTAGTTTTTCTGTGTTTGTGAGCTCGTGTTTATGCCCCTGCATCTGTTTTTCAGCATAATGGAGGGCAAGGAAAGCTATAAAAGTGGGCTGGAGAGCAGCCAGTATGAAGAAATCCTCATATAAAAACCCTTTTTTTGTTCTTTTTTACCTCTGGATATCATTAGGACTTTAGGGACAGAGCAGAATGAATCACACATGAATTAAAATGGAAGTTAAAATATATAAAAATAGGTCAATTTGATTTTTTTTAACTGGAATAGTTTGTCCCTGCTGCTTCCTTTAATGCACTGAAACTTTGTACACCAAATTAAATGTTTTTCTCTCACAGTTGCAAACTTTCAAATTTGCTCAAATTCGAATAAAAAGTCTTCAAACCCATAAGAGCACACAGGTGGTTTGTTCCTATCCTCAAATTTAACCCACAGGAGTATTTTATGTGTGTTTTTAACCTAAATGTCATGGTGCACTGCAAAAAAACCAGAGTAAACCTGTGTGTAAAAACCAGATAAAATACTTAATCTGAGGGAAATGATCTTGCTGCATGGACAGATAATTTACCTTGACAAGATTTCTTAAATTAATATTATTAAATCTAGAAATAAGCATGTTGAACGCTTAAAATAAGAAATTAACTCTTAAAACAAGATAAATTATCTAACAAATAATTGTCAGGTCACTCTGCTCGGGCCAGTTCATCGCTGCTTACAGCTTTAATAAAGAAAAAAGTCAAAATGAGAAAAAAAAGTTGAAGCCCGGAAGAAAAAGTCAAAATAAAAAAAAACTCGAAATCATGAAAAAAAGGTCAAAATGAGAATAAAAAAGTCGGAGTCACGAGAAAATGTCAAAATGAGAAAAAAATGTTTAAGCCAAAAAGAAAACGTCAGAATGAGAAGAAAAAAGTTGAAGTAACGAGAAAAAAGTCAAAATGAGAAGAAAAAAGCCGAAGTCACAAGAATGAGAAAAAAAAAGGGTTTGTTACGCACTTTTTTAAAATATCAAGAATGGATAAAAATGGTCAGAAATCCCTCCAGAATATTACATCAAAACACCAAGAACATTGGAACACCATAGGAAAAGCCATGCTGTGATTTGGTTTCAAAAACTGTAGAAAGATTTCTGTATTTTGACATAAAGAGAGGTCAGAGGACAAAATTTGAACATCACCTTGCCAAATTGCCTGGTGTGCGGACGCCAAGGGTTTAAGCTAAATTGTAACAAGAGATAAACTGACATGGCCATTTTCCAAGGGGTCAGTCGACCACTGACCTCATATATCTGAAAGAAGATGTGTTTTTTTGGGCAAAAGGGAAATCTCATGCAGAGCTGAGGCTATTGTGGTTTCAATGAGCCCAATTTTATTTCATTCAATTTTATTCTTGTGTGATGATATCTTTTTTGCAGTGCAGATTGTGAAATTGTTGAGTCATCGCATACTAACAGAGTCATTAAAATGTATTTGATAGAGGAATCAGAGAGAGCTGGCGGCTGCCGCACCAATAACTGTGTACATGAAGTTCCAATTTGTCACAACTGGTCGCACTCAATACCCTGTTATGAATTAAATGAAAATTGTATATTGAATAATTCCAGAAATGAACACATGCAGGGTATCTCCTTATAATCAAGTCAAGTTTATTTATATAAAATGATTTTACAGACACTGAGTGGTAGTGCTATTTATTCAGAGTTGTGTATCTGGCCACAGGACACGTTTAAGTCAGATATTTATTCTCATTTTAGCTCTTTTTTTGGCCTCCACCAACTTCTGAGAGAAAAATCTGGTTCTTTAGCTGTAAAATAAAAAAAGTGGATAAAAAAGAATCAATTTCAGATTTGCAGTTTATGTTTACAGAAGTTTTATCAGTTTGAAAAGCAGCCTCCACCTGCCCAAGTAGGTTTAGGGCTTAGGGTGTGGATATCCTTAAATATACAACATCTTTGTCTGAAGATTGATTCTAGTGTCAAAAGGATCAATGCAAAAAAAAAAGGGATCAGTTTCTCTTTTCTATGATGTCGTCATTTGGTTACATCAGTGTGGAAAGGCTGTTTGATACTAATTTGTTCAAACACATGACAAAAAAAACAAGAGAAAGAGGACTTGGAGCTGCAACAGAAAGAAAGCTGCCTCAGCATCTGGAGTTTTATTCCCGAGAGGCTCAGGCTAAGAATATCCATATAGTGGGAAATTAAATATTCAATAGATAATTATTCCCTCAATCTGACCATAACTGGGCAACTGAAGTGCATGTAAATGTGTTGAATAACGCACTAGCCGGTCGCATGAGCCGGTCACATTAGCCAGTCACAGCATACGGTCACATTAGCCAGTCACATTAGTCGGTCACATTAGATGGTCACATTAGTCGGTCACAGTAGCCAGTCACATTAACCAGTCACAGTTGACGGTCACAGTAGCCGGTCACGTTAGAGGGTCACAGTAGCCGGTCACATCAGCCAGTCACACTAGCTGGTCACATTAGCTGGTCACATTAGCCGGTCACATTAGCCGGGCACCGTAGACAGTCAAATTAGGCGGTCACAGTAGTCAGTCACATTAGCTGGTCACATTAGCCGGTCACATTAGCCGGGCGCAGTAGACGGTCACATTAGCCAGTCACAGTAGCCAGTCACATTAGACGGTCACATTAGCTGGTCACAGTAGTTGGCCGCATTAGTCGGGCGCAGTAGACGGTCACATTAGCCAGTCACATTAGCTGGTCATATTAGACGGTCACATTAGCTGGTCACATTAGCCGGTCACATTAGCTGGTCACAATAGATGGTCACATTAGCTGGTCACATTAGCTGGTCACATTAGCCGGTCACATTAGCTGGTCACAATAGATGGTCACATTAGCTGGTCACATTAGCTGGTCACATTAGCCAGGCGCAGTAGACGGTCACATTAGCTGGTGACAGTATGACTGAGGTCAACCTGAAAGGGCGCCATATTAACCAGCTGAAACGATGCATATCGCCACCCAGTATTGAGGAGGAGGACATGTTCCCGTCAGTTATTAGATTTTCTCAGTTCAACTTAAACAGGGACAAGGACAGAAGTCTGATTAGACGCCAAAATCAATTTTTAAGCACAGCTCAATTAAACTTTGCATGTAAATGCACTGAATGAGAGTCTAAGCAGAGCAGCTTCCAGAAAACTGAAACATAATTTTGAAGCTTAACAACAATGTGTTTCAAATGTAAAAGTCTTAAGAGTTAACAAGGATCCAGAAAAACCTTGACCACAAAAGCTTCTCTTTACAACAGAATCCTGGGAAGAGGACGGGCTGTGCACTCAAAACAACATTCAAGGATACTATTCATTCAGAGAGAGAGAGAGAGAGAGTAATCTACACATTGCTACCAGTATTTGACCCTTTATATTAAACTTGGACTGTGTGAAAAACATTTTAAAAAGCTGTCTTTGAAAGGAAAAACTGTCATTCTCAATGCAAACATAACAAAAACATGGAGTTATCTGTTAAGAACCGTGTGTTCAGTGCCGTCGCTTGACAAATTACATATTGAAAGAAAACAAAAGGGAAGAAAAAGAAAAAGGGGTGAAACGAAAGGACAACGGGAAAAAAAAAGATCAAAAATAGAAACAAAAGTAAACTTGTCTGTGGTGTGGTTGGGGGTGGTATTGTATTACATTAGCAAGAAGAACAAAGAACAAAGACTGTGTGATGGAAATATGCCTGTTCCTCTGACAGCCATGTTCCCATGACAACTGTTGTTCTGGGTGACATAGGCGGAGACACACACAACTCATAGTGGAGTTGCAGGGATACATCTAAACACACACATGCACACACACGTACCATCCCTCCTTCCCAGCTTGACTCTCCACTTTTCGCACTAAAAAAAGTATTTCAGTCCTCCCCTGCAGCCCGTCTCACCCCTCCTCTCGTGTTTGTTCCTTCGCTTTCAACTTGGGGGGGGTTGTCATTTCTAAAATTCCCGCAAGTCAAATGACAACTAACATCTAGGCCTTTGTGATGTTTCAAAAAGCTTTTGTCTCACAGGCGGCCTCCTTCTGTCTCCCAGTCCGCTCTTTCAGACCCTTTTTTTTTTTCTGAGTTGTTCACTTTCTTTTCTTTGTTTCCTTCTTTTCCTGTTTTTCAGCCCAGCAAACATTGAAAGGGATTTAATCGACAAGCGGTGCTCAATCAGCCAACAAATCAGCTCATTTGTCTGTTTGTGACTTTGCCCTGAGTCCTTTTCGGCGCCTGCTTCTAGCTCCACGTGGTGCTTTTCTGAAGCCCATCTCCGAGACCCCCTCACACACAAACACCTTCCATAAACACCTTGCAGGCAGATGAGAGAGACAGTTTATAAAGTCAGTGATCTGCTACTTTTTTTCAAAAGGATTATGATAGCTTTCAAATCTGTGCCCATTAGCACTGTAAGCATATGAACTACCATCGGGGGATTCACAAAAGACTGGAGAAGGTTCTCTTTTCAAAGAATTCATCAGGTAGAGAAGAGAGCTGTTGGCAGATCTGATACTGGCTTATTGCAGGTGCAAAAAGTGAGTAATATGTATCTTGGGGGGGAAAAGAAGAAATATCTCCAAACTGCTTAGTAAATAAATCACAGTGCATTCTGTGGCATCTCTACTCCAGGATCTCATCAAAGTACAGTACGTTTTTGCTATTTGGTTTCTGCAATGAGCATCAATGCACTGAGAGTTTCTCTTTCATTACTGTAAAAGTTTTTGAAAACTGTTTATCAGGCATTAGTGACTGC
The DNA here is from genome assembly GCF_030273125.1 of Centropristis striata. Classification (NCBI taxonomy): domain Eukaryota; kingdom Metazoa; phylum Chordata; class Actinopteri; order Perciformes; family Serranidae; genus Centropristis; species Centropristis striata. The sequence goes on along the minus strand of NC_081517.1, from coordinate 7,746,503 downwards.
ATATATTATTGCTGGATTAACTGCAACATAATAAGTAGCTCTATTTCTCCCGGCACATTATCATTTAAAGGAGCAGTGTGTGGGATTTAGTGGCATCAAGCAGTGAGGTTGCAGATTGCCTGCAACGGCGTGCCCCTCCCTTTCCAAGCATGTAGGGAATCTATGGTGGCCTTCAAGGCCCAGTCTTTGGTTTGTTTCTTCTGTACGGTGGCCCTGAGAGCTCACATCGCTGCAACTTAAGAAAACACATGCAAATACCCAAAACACAATCAAATTGAGAAAACATCTTCATCAATTTGACAACACAAGAGCAGCATTTAGAAAACGCTGCAAAGACCACAACACTACAGAAGTGTTTCCAGAGGACACATAAAAGTGATGCACACGTCTGGACACACATGTGATATTATCAGGTTATTTCAAGGTAATGATAATTTTGCTAATGTTATCGTCCGATCAATAGCATGCTAACATAAGTGGCTGATCATAGACTGCTATTATAACATGAAATTATAATTATCTTGAAATAACTTGATAATATCAAGTGTGTCCAGACATGTGCATCAATTCTAAGTGTCCTCTGGAAACACTTCTGTAGTGTTGTGGTCTTTGCAGCGTTTTCTAAATGCTGCGCTTGTGTTGTCAAATTGATGAAGATGTTTTCTCAATTTGCTTGTTTTTGTGACAACAGGCCGACGTGGCAAGCAATGTTGCCAACTTATCGACTTTGTCACTATATTTAGCAACTATTCAGACCCGAGACTTTTTTTCAAAAAAGCGACTATCGACAAATCTAGAGACTTTTTTTGGTGTTACTGGAGACTCTTGGAGACTTGTTCTTACTCTTCTTAACGAACCATGGGGGCTCCCGGCGGCCCCTCCCTTGCCCCAAAGCACTCACAAGCGGCACAGTCCTCCTGCAGCAGTCTCTCCCAGCTGCAGTCACAGAGCCGGAGATGTTTACCCCTTTGCGTCCACTCTGCAAATCGCGTATGCAATATTGGAGACTTTTGGAGACTTGTTCCTACTCTTCTTTACGAGTAGCAGGCGCCGTCCCAAAGCACTCACAAGCGGCCCAGTCCTCCAGCTGCAGTCAGAGCAGGAGATGTTAAGCCCTCCGTGTCCAGTTTGCACCAATTTGTCGGCAAATGAGAAAGTAGCGACCTGGACGTATTTTCTGAGCCGCTACCTGAGTCGCTAACTGGTGAAGTTGGGCGGATCCTCTCTCCCAAGCCACACCCATAGCGGCTCACTAGAGGGAAAAGAACCTAATGGTAACGCGGCTATAAATGACAAGAATGATTCATTTTTATGGTGCATCATTGGTTCTTTTTGATGCGTGCGGCTATAGACTATGCATAAGGCATAACTAGGCATAACTAATCTAGTTAATATGGCAATAGCTTCACTCTGTTGAACCAATGGAGTCAATTATTTACCGTGTGTTTAAAGTTTGCAAGAGAGGAAAAAAGCATTAAAACAAATGTAAATTAAATGTTCTCCTACTTTAACTAGGTTTGCACGACACACCTTGACCCTGTTCGGATGTTACACCTGTCAGTCAGCTTTCTCCACAATTAACATTATTATTACTAAGAACTGATCCAGACTCACCAATAAGCACCTGCATGTGCATGATATATCTCTAAATCCAGTCAAGGCAAGATTCAAACTACTGGCATGGCAGTCACAGGCTCATTTCTCTTACTAGGAAAGGAAGTAGAGACATAAATACATGTTTTCATTTCAATTATTATTAATTCAGAAGGCTCCGTTTTGTGTCCTTTACTTGAAATGCAGGCCTTAAGCTCAGTGTGCTAGGACACATTTAATATATGGTTTAGTTTCTATAGATATTCAATGTGCCTGTATGTTAAAATGATCCCACTTTGAAAATTGTAAGTTCATAGTTTTACTTGCTGGAAGCTGGGGCTAGGCTACAGGGCAACATTTAGACATTATGAGGTTCAGACCTTTGCTGGGAGAAAATTTTAGTCACTGGACCTCTTTGAATTTTAATTGAATACCCCTGCAGTAAGACGTTAAAATATTTAAATGGGTAAGTAGAAACTATGGCCCAGTGGAGCTAGATGAAAAGTCACAGGATCCCTGAATCCATTAGGATTCACCCACTGAGGAGACCAAATTTCGGTGCCTATTGCTCCCTATACATCTGAAAACTTTGAAAAGATTTGGAAAAGACTCCTGGAAAACTATCAGCTCACATCTAAAGACAAGTGTTTAGAGCTTTTAGTCTCACACTGAGATTTTAGACAGACTGTCAATCTTGCAGGGAAACTATTTACAAGACCACAACTAGATTCTTTTAGCAGTTTTTCCCATCATGCTCTTAGTAAAAACTTACAAAATGGAGGAGAAGCAGCTTTTGGCTCCAGCTGTTCTAGTGTGTGACTCAGTGGTTTGTGTTTAAAAAAAAGAAAGAGAAGACATCACAAAATGCCCCTCACAAAGCTGAAAAAGGGTTTCTGTTTTTATCACATGAAAAGTGAAAGGAAAGGAACATTCAGAAATGAATTCATGATATACATTTATGTCCTATTTAATTATAATGTGTTCAATTGAATAATTATATTTTTCAGCTCTATCAACTTTCATTTAGTTAATCATCCACTTATTTATTACTTATTTATGTGTACATTTATTTATACATTTTAACTGGGTCTCCTTACTGTCACAGTTTCAGCTCTGTCTCCCAGTAATTTTCTCTTCACCTGTTCACCCAGCTGCCTCTGATCACTAATCGAGCCACTATAAAGACTCCTGCCTCACACACACTCACTGCCAGATTGTTCTCTGCTCTTCATGACAGACTTTCCAGTGATTTTCCTCGGACTGATTCATGTTGCAGACCCTGCCTGCCTCTGATCTACCCGTCTTGCCTGACTCCCGGTAAACTCACCAGCCTTCTGTCCCTGACCTGGAGTTGCCCTGCCAGTCGAACCAGCTTTGCTGCCACAGACTTTGTTAAGAGACTTTGTTGTTACATTCAAGCTGTTAATAGTGTATATTGCTTGCATTGGTCTGTACCTGCCAAGGTTGACATTACAAGCTATAACCAAGTGTTCCTGGTATCCTGTGTGCTGCAATTGGGTCCATACACAACCTGTTACACTTACTGTTCTCTTTACTAAGAAACAGCGCCCCCAAATCTAAATATATGACACCACTATATTTTTATTTAGGACTGAGCTTACTAGCATTATTGTGATGTTCCTTTTTCCTATGCAAGTGGTTTTACTGGCCCGTCTGGAACCGGGGACCTTTGCCCCGCTCATCTATTGGTTGGTGATTGTGTTACGTCACTGAGACTTGAGATAATATCAAACACATTTGATATGATCCAAACCCAAAACTAGGAAAAGACTGATATGAAACAGTGCAGTTTGGTTTAATACTTTTTAACATGACTGGATTTTTGGTCATTTTGTGTCTTTTTTTTGGTCATTTTTACATCTATTTTTGGTTATATTGTGTCTTTTTTTGATCATTTCAACATCTATTTTTGGTCAATTTGTGTCTATTTCAATAATTTTGTGTCATTTTTTGGTCATTTTTACATCTACAGTCATGGAAACATTCTTGATAATAGCCAAAATCATGATGAATAAAACCATGTTGTGTTATGTCACCGCGACAAACTAAAGACTAGAAAAAGACTGATATGAAACAGAGCAGATTAACACCTTAAACTTAACAATGGAGATGACGGGAGCGCCGTGACTCCAGTAAAACTCCTAGATTTACTAAAGACTTTCAGTTTTTTGTCTGGGACTGTGGAAATCTTTTGGTGTGCCCAGCATAATACTAATGGCAATCTATCCAGTAATTGTGGGGATATTTCACTCTGGACCAAAGTGTCGGACTGACCGACCAACAGCTTGTGTGGCTATAAGCAGTGCCCTCATGGCTTAAGGTGAATGTGAGCATCTGTTAGCTTCTCGTGCTACGTGCACGGCTGTTTTTTTTCATGTGCTGACACTAAGATAAACAAACGCTGCTGAAGATCTAGTTTGTTTTAGAGCCGTGCACAAACCTACCCAGGACCAGGAAGTCATTCTCACAGATAATCCAATAAGCCGGTGCCATCCTGTTCCTGGCAGGGCTGCGTGGCAGTGTAGCCCGGTGAGTGAGAATAGTAGCTGTGAGGTGACAGGAAGAGTGTCTCCTCACCTCTCGGAGCCCTGGCTCCCCCACAGCCACAGCTACCGTCTCCTGCCAAGTCATTCATTAACCCCAGCGGAGGGACTGCGGGAGGAGAGAGGAAGAAGGGGAGCGGAAGATGAGGAGAGCAGCGTCTCTGTGGGAGAGAATGAATAAACAGATAGGAGAGATAAAGGGAGAGAGGAGTCGCTTGTGAAGACGTGTAAGCAATTCTGTCCAAGCACAGTAATCCAAACGCTATTCTCATTCATGCATCTTGTTGCCGGTGTCATCAATCATCTTTTTTTTATTGTTTTTGTCTTAAACCGACAAAAATTTGAATCCCATCGCCCTGCAGACGATGTAATGCCTGAAAAGCAGCGACAGCGGTGCAGCGAGTAGAATTCAAATGATTGGAGGAAAAAGTTTCTCCGTGGTGGAAGTGTATTTATGTTGGTTTGAGAGGAAACTGCTTCTTATAATTCAAGCGCACACTATAGATAAGATAAGAGCCGGAGCAAAGTGAGAGCATGATTCTAAGAGAGAGGGAGAGAGGAGAGGAGTGTCATTCTCGAGTAAAGACGCTGAAAATGATGTTAAAGTAGAAGAGGAGAATAAAAACTTGTGGAGCGGCAGTGAGTTTGGAAGCAGAGATCATTTTGTGTCTTTTTTTGGTGATTTTGTGTCTTTTTTTAGTGATATTGTGTATTTTTTGGAAATTTTGTGTATTTTTTTAGTGATTTTGTGTATTTTTTGGTAATTTTGTGTCTTTTTCTAATAATTTTGTGTCTTCTTTTGGTCATTTTCTGTCTTTTTTTTGTGATTTTGTGTATTATTTGGGTCATTTTGTCTTTTTTTTTAATTTTGTGTCATTTTTTGGTCATTTTGTGTCTTTTTTTAGTAATTTTGTCTTTTTTTAGTAATTTTGTGTCTTCTTTTGGTCATTTTGTGTCTTTCTTTGGAGATTTTGTGTCTATTTTTAGTAATTTTGAGTCTTTTTTCAGTAATTTTGTGTCTTCTTTTGGTCATTTTCTGTCTTTTTTTTTTAGTAACTTTGTCTTTTTTAGGTCACTTTGTGTCTTTTTTAAAGTCATTTAGTTTTTTTCTGTCATTGTGTGTCTTTTTTCTGTCATTTTGTCTTTTTTTTTAGTAATTTTGTGTCTTTTTAAAGTAATTTAGGGGAGAAAAGGGCTGGAAGGGAAAAGAAAAGGCCATGTCTGTGAGACTGGAGCAGTGTGGTATTTTAGTTGTCAGCCAGAGAAGTGAAAAGCCACACGAACACGCACAAACACAAGGCTATTTCCTCCCCCTGCATCCTATCACCTTTATGGTGTGTCCGTTGTGCTCCTGCTGCAGCACCTGCACACACACACACACACACACACACACACACACACTGAAATACACACACACACACACACACACACACACACACACACACACACACACACACACACACACACAGCTCAGAGGAAACACTCTCTGATCCCATGGTGAGAGCGAATGGAAGGCCACTGCTCGCGTTTGGCCACCGGCTCAGATCTTAAACGAAAGCTGCCTGTAGATGGCACTGTAGCACTGCAGGAAAACACAGTGCTCTCCTACACACACACACACACACACACATGCACACAAATATATATATATTGTGCACACATGATCGTGCATACATGTGAAATCAGCAGTTCTAGATTTAGATAAAGAATATTCCAGCACTCAAGAGACAACGATCAGAATTAGCATGTTCTTTCATGCATCATGTCTGCACTATTGCATGAAATTTCAAATGCATAGGGAATGCACCGTATACTTGCTCCTTGACAGTTTTAGCAATGTCACAGGATAACAATGTGGCCAGGATTAGCTTTGCTTTGTTTCTCCCTGTGTGTCCCAGCAGCACTCTGTAATGTACTGCATGCACACACACACAAACACGAGTCCATCCACATGCATGAGAAGTCCATGCAGATTTAGTTTCCGATCTTTATCGCAACTCTCGTATCGAATGACACCTTATCCGTCTGCAGTGTTGCCGTCTGCAAAATGTCACACGTGCTGCAGACACACAGTCAGCGTCTCGCTCTTTCTCTCACGCTCAACACTTCACATCGATACAATGTTGAGATTAGAATTAAAAAAGACAGACGGATTTGCAGAAGGAGTTAGAGAAAGTGTGAAACACAGTTAATACGAGAGAGAGAGAAATCGAGACGTGCTGAACTACGGGGCCTGTCCCTCTCAAGGCTGGAGAGTTGTGTTCAGAGGCGCCGAGTGTTCGGCTGCGTTGACTAGAGGAGAGGGGAAGGTTGCTGAAATAGATGACTCGCTCAGGGCTGTACACACACTCAGAACAGATGCAAACACAGCACTTCCTTAATAGTGTTCCTCGCACAGTAATAGTGGGAATACATCTGCAGGGCGAGCCTGTGTGTGTGTGTGTGTGTGTGTGTGTGGGAGTGTGTTTGGGTGTGTGACTGCATATGTGGATTTCAATCTCTTTGAACTCTTAACTTCTAAGCACAAAATGAAGTTCGAGCTCTCTGATGTGTGGGTTAAAGGAGTGAGGAAATTTGGGAGCAATGTGCGCGCTGCTGTGTGCACGACTGTGTGTGTGTGTTTGTGTGCGTGTGTGTGTGCATGTGAACATGTGCATGGCCATATTAAAAAGAAGGTCTGGCATTGAGGAGGGATAATTGAAAATCTCTTCTGTGTGACGAGGGATAAAGTGCCGCAAAGCCTGTTGGGTAGTCCCTCTCTACCGCTGATACTTTAATACCTGATTGAGCACAGAACATTCAACGCCTATATGAAAGCACACGGACATGTTTGATGGTATTTGGAACACCAGACAAGAAGATCAATCGCACGTTCAGGTCATGTTCAGTAACAGGAAGTACGTAGATGCTACAGTCATAATGGGCATTTTAATACTGGACACTTCTCACTGTCAACGGTCGCCATCTTGGCTACAGAAGGAAGGTAAGGGACTTGTTTGACAACAAGTAAGAGTCAAATCACAGTAATATTTATTCAGTTTTGATATATATATATATATATATAAATAAAATATATATATACAGCAATGGTAGTTGAGTGTGTTTTCAGCCCTTTGTTGAACAGTCCCTTACTTTTGTGATTTGTGTGATGTCCTTTTTTTTCGTTTGTTTGTTGCCTTGGTTGGTTATTTATTTAATATTCATCTTTTTTTGCACTGACGGGAGAGCTGTGCCTCAATTTCGTTGGGCTAACATATTTTTTTATACCACGGTTCAATGACAATAAGGACTCTATTCTCTATTCTAAACAAATATCGCCATCTAGTGGAGTCAAAAAATAAAGCAAATGGTTCACGAAGCTTCGTTGTCCCTTCACTACCAATCAGTGTTGCCAACTTAGAGACTTTGTTGCTAGATTTAGTGACTTTTCAGACCCCGCTGGTGACTATTTTTCCAAAAAGCGACTAGTAACAAATCTAGCGATTTTTCTGGTGTGATTGGAGACTTTTGGAGATTCGTTCTTACTCTTCTTAACGAATTGTGAGGGCTGCCGGTGGCCCCTCCCTCATCCCAAAGCACTCACAAGCGGCCCAGTCCTCCTGCAGTCTCTCCCAGCTGCAGCCACAGAGCCGGAGATGTTAACCACTTAGCTTCCAGTCTGCAAATTGCGCGTGCGCAAAGTTGCCGCTGGCTGGTTTACAGTCAGTGTCTCTTTTGGGTCACTTTAGCCGGTCCCGAGGCCAGATAAAGGAGGAGGGTTGGAATTGTGACAGGAGACAGTGCACCTGCAGTTCTAAACATATTTAGGTTTTTTTTTTCACTTTTTGTCTTCCCCACAACGTTATTCCTCTGTCCTACTTTTATTTATTAGTTATTAGTTATTCCTAGTGACCCAAAAGAGACACTCTGAATGTAAATCAGCCAGCGGAGACTGGCGATTTGCAGACTGGACGCCGAGGGGTTAACATCTCCGGCTCTGTGACTGCAGCTGGGAGAGACTGCTGCAGGAGAACTGGGCCGCTTGTGAGTGCTTTGGGATGAGGGAGGGGCCGCCGGCAGCCTCCGCAGCTCATTAAGAAGGGTAAGAATGAGTCTCCAAAAGTGTCTAGTAACACCAGTAAAAGTCGCTAGATTTATCAATAGTCGCTTTTTTGAACAATAGTTACTAGGGGGGTCTGAAAAGTCACTAAATCTAGCTACAAAGTTCCACCAACTGCACATTTGTCACATAATCCAACAAATTTTCGATCTGAACTTACATTCAGAGCTGTTTATTCTGAGCTGTGATTTTCTGCATTTTACAAGGCTACTGTGGTAACTTTTAGCTTTTTCCTAAAGCTGAGTGGGAGTTTCTCTTTCAAAAGAACACGATTGAAGTCAGCCTTTAATTTAGCACTAAATAGAAGTCAAAGTACTTCAATCACATTGCCAAGGAGGACATGAATGAAATAATGTCAGGGCAATCCTTCAAATACATGTAAAGATGTTTTAGTTTTTGGTTGAAAGCTATGAACAAACAGACAGAAAGTTACCTGCTAAACCTATAAACACATAAACAATATATTTTAGATAATAAGCAATTAGATAAGGAAGCAATTCAGCATATTTCCTGAAATGTTGAACGTTTCCTCTTTATTTGCAGCAAGTTTTAATTCTTTAAAAATGCATTGAATACCAGCAGAGGTTTGGCCTTGAATTGTATTTTAAAAATCTATTTCCCTGGCAAGGGGACACCTTCCAGCCGTTAACGGTGACAACAATTTAAATAAGTATTTAATATAAGTCATGTTATTGGTTGAACTCGAATCTATACAATTTATGCAAAATCACAGTAATGATTTTAACAAGTAAATCCAAAAATGCACAGGTTCGTTCTTGACCGGTCTTGGAATATAATCCAGAGTCCTGTGAACAAACAGACAGACAGTTACCTGCTAAACCTATAAACACAGAGACAATGTGTTTTAGATAATAAGCAATTAGATAAGGAAGCAAATCAGCATATTTCCTGAAATGTGAACTTTCTCTTTATTTGCAGCAAGTTTTAATTCTTTAAAAATTCATTGAATACCAGCAGAGCTTTGGCCTTGAATTGTATTTTAGAGTTCTATTTTCCTGTGTGTCGGGGCCTCCATATGCTTCTGAAATAATCATATACTATAGCATGATGCCAAATGAGGGTCCTTTCCTCACAATGACCCATTAGTTAAAGTCCCAGACTTGAAAAAGGATGCATGATTCATGAGCTTGCTGGAGAGCCGATCCTATTTTTAAGTCCACACTGGACCAGTCATTTCCATAAATTTCCCTGGTTTGCATATGAGTGCAGACTGTTGTGAGCCTCAGCCAAAGGGCCAAAGGGTGGAAGTGGTCCACTTGTGGTGAAAGACTCTTAATGTGAAATGGCTCTCCTTTTCTTTTTTTTCACCCCCCCATTTCTCCATCACGTCCATTCCTTCCATTCCAAACATTGGCCCCGGTTTGCCCTTCCACCCTCACATTCTCTACCCGCCCCTCTTATCCACCTCATGCTGTTATACCTCTATCAAACACCACTCTCCGATTTAACCTCCCTCCACCCTTCAGTCTGTCCATCCTCATTCCCCTGCATTTTCTATCACTGTCCGCACTATGTCTCTCTCTATCCTAACACTTCTCATTCCTTCTTCCTCCCTCTTTCTTTCTCACTCCATCCTTCCTTCTGTCTCTCATTCCCCTCCATCCTATTTTCCTTTCTAATCCATATTCATGTAATTTCTATATGGCAGCCCGCGGCTGCTGTTAGGGACTGTTACTTTGTGTTAAAGGTCTTGAAAGCCCGCCTGATTTACAGTAATAACTTGGGATATATCCAGAAATACCATTATCGAAGCATGCGCGCACACACACGGACCCAAACACACACACGGAGCTATTTCCCTCCTCCTATAGCTACCTTCTGTCCTCTATCTTGCTTGCAATTTTCAATGCACTTCTTAGGCTGAACTGCTGTAACAATCAGACGAACAATCCAACAAAAATATGACTTTTAATGGAATCCCGAGGGACTCTGTGTGTGTGTGTGTGTGTGTGTGTGTGTGGTCTGTCTGCTAGCATGTGTTTTTCTGTGTGTTTTTTCTCTGTTTCATTTCCACTCACATGTTTGTAGCTGTGAGGTAAAATGTGGATATTATATATATATTATATATATACATATACATATACATATATGTATATATATATATATATATATACATATATATATATATATGTATATATAAAAAGACAAAAAAAGAGACAAAATGACTAGAAAAAAAGAGACAAAATGACCAAAAAAAGACACAACAGACACAAAATGACCAAATAAGACACAAGAAAAGACACAAAATGACCAAAAAAGACACAACAACAGATATAAAAATGACCAAAGAAGACACAAAAAAAGACACAAATGACAAAAAAAGACACAAAATAACTAAAAAGAGACACAGAAACAGACACAAAATGACCAAGAAAGACACAAAAAAGACACAAAAAAGACACGAAAAGACATGAAAAGGATTCGAAAATGGAGAAAATAGTCCAAGACTCCATAGAGTTAAAGAGCCATCAATTCACGCAGCAACGAGGGAGAATTGATCGCATTTGCTCAGAGTTAGAATAACTACACAGGTACAGAAAAAAAATAATAATCAAAGCTGGCTTGATGCATGAGGTGTCATTGCCTAAGTCGTGTGGTAAGCCAGTGGGATTTGACACAAATGATTTGTTACGAACAGCACAATTAGCTGTTTTCATCAGGGGTTTTGATGATTTAAGCTATCATCACCAGTGGCAATCTTGGTGTGATAATGCCACCGGGGTCACACAGCTGATGATGCAATGATGTAAGAATACACACACATAACTACTGCACTGCCTGAGAGACAAAGAAACACAGGAAAAAGCTTTCCACTTACACTCTTTACCCTGTGAAAGCTCTGGCAATATGCCATTTTAAATGTGTGTTCTGTGTGAACCTGCTTCTGATTCAGCCCTCCACTTCACGCCACCATCGCAGATATTTTGTCTTTGATAAATAATGGACATCAAGCACCAAGCAGGAACACAGAGCAGAACAGCAGTCAGCTGAGAGGACCATTGTGTAACTGCTCTGAAATTAGTAACTCTCTACTGCCTAAATAACACCTTGTCTTAAGTGGCAAGTGGCAGGATGTTGAAAAAGTCTAAATGTGTCTATTTTTAACATTTATATGTAATCTTGACTTAACCACATTGTTTGCCCCCTGTGATAATGGCTGACATTACACTGATTATTAGGTATTTTGAGGAAGCAATGAGTGTGATTATTAGTGAGGCTGTGATCATTTCCTGCAATGCATTATTTGTGCAATCGGTGCAATTATGAACAAGGAGGCGCAACTTATTACGACCCATATCGATGTTTGTTGTTATGGCAACCTGTAGTGGCTATAGTAAACATGACGGGAGCGAAGGAGGAAGTTAAGTGACTTAATATAAACAGTAGCCCAGTAGTTTTGGTGCTTACACCAACCAACATTTGAAACTCTGATTGTTTTGCCACAATGCCCTAGCCTGGCTAACACCAGACTATATTACAAATGAGATCTAGTCTGGATAGCACCTGTTTATTTCCCGGTTTACGATCCTCCAGGGCTGTTTATTGGGCGATACGAATGTCTATCAAAATCGTCTGTACGTAGCTCTTAGCCAATCATATCAGTTATACCAGATGACGTATGTAGAGAGACAGAAATTGATGTTTACATAGCCGGACTAGCCCATCTCTACTTTGGGACTAAAATGCTCAATTCTGCTTCTGCAACGTTTTTCTGCAGCATGTTCTGACTCTGGCTGCTCCGTAGTTTCAGTTTCACAGTCTACCGGCAGTGTTGGTGTGTGTGTGTGTGTGTGTGTGTGTGTGTGTGTGAGTGTTGTTTGCTGCTTTGCTTCTCCAGTTCTCGCTTTCTGCAAGATTATTTTTTTTTACGCCTTATTTCCCCCTCAGGTCATTCAGCCACACACATCCACTGATTTTATGGTCAATAGACGAGCTGCTGCTCACCTAGTGCTAACCTCTAAAAGTTACATTGAGTTCGGCTTCATAGAAGCAACGGACAATGGGGGGGTCTCCAAAGTTTACGATGGTAACCATGGCTATCATTATTGTTTATTATTATTTTTCTTGTATGTGCCTTCTTGTTCTATGTTGTTCACCGTTTGTAAATTATCAAAATGTGCAATAAACATATGTTTAAGAAAAATAAAAAAAAATAAAACATTTGAATTTTCCCAATAGCACAAACTGTTTCGTTATTATGGTAAAAGTGTCGCCGGCGCAACACTCTGTAAACTCTGTCTTTGAATTTTGCACCCAACACATAGACCATTACAAAAAACGAAAACTAATGTAAGAGCCATTTTGCTTTGATTGTTTATTTGTTCGTTTGTTTGCGCCTCCCACCACCGGGTGGAGAAGAGCGCTCATTATGGGTTCTGATGTCATGAGTTAATATAATATAATATAATATAATATGATATAATATAATATAATATAATATAATATAATATAATATAAGGCACCGGTGTATGACTGATTGTGGTGAGATGCCCGAGAGGCACACAGTTTTTTGACTGCAGAAATGTGATGTATAAATTGGAAGTATAACTATTTGTTTAAGAAAGAAGTATACCTTTGTTTAGAAAAGTTACAATAAACTCAATTATTTGATATACGGAAACTGGACATTTCATTTGTGCGCGTAAAACACTACAAACCGGATCTTTTTGGAGTACCAATCAGGTCACTAAAACTAATAAAAACTAAACTAAAACTAGCAAACTCACTCTAAAAACTCGTTAAAACTAACTGAATTTGAAAACAAAAAATCACAACGAAATTAAAACTAAAACTAATGAAAAATCCAAAACTATTACAACCTTGCTGCAGACCATCTGAACATGTGAATGCACCATTGGGCCTTGGCTGAGGTCAACAGAAGTCTTATTATCAACTTGTATCTTACTTTATACAACCTGGGAAAGAATTATGCTGTGGCAGGTCACCCAGCTAATATCCCAGCAGGAATATTTCTTACCAATGGCTGTTGTTGTGCTTTGTCTTCTAATCAGCCACCAGGGAACAAGGCCAAGAACTTTCTCCATGCTCCAGCAAATACCTGAGGACCTGATGAAGCTTTTTGCTGACATGGACAAAGAGATTTACCGCAGAGGGCCTTTGAATTCACCAGCAGAGAAGGAAATGAATGCAATGGTAATGTGAAAATGCACGCTGGACTCTCAAAATGACTTTCTTAGAAAATCCTATGGGGCCATTCACATCTACAGAACAACTCTGCGGTCAGAAGGGCCAAAAACCAAATGTGACTTGTAACAGTTTTGCAGGCCACGGCCAGAGTCAGCAGGTTAAATCTTCCTTTTTCATGGACATTTGCAAGGTGAGGGATTAGTCCAGCGTTTAGCGGTATTTACCTCAGAAGGAAACAAGTGAACCCTTTGATTATACCTCCTCCTGTGCTGTGAGCCACCTCAGTTTTCATGTATTTCAAGCTCTTTTTCTTCCCTCTTACCTGCATGCTTTTAGGATCTGATCATGTAGCACTTTGTGCCTCTTGATGTACTTACTTATCAAGTCTTTCAACTTCTTGCACTGCACCCAAACTTTAAGGCTAATGTCACCAGGAGAGCACTAGTTGCATCAGTAAAGATCAATAATATATGTTGTGTTCATTCCCTCGATGATCTCTTCCAGTTCTGTACTTGTGCTTATACACTGTTTTTATCAGCTGATCACTTTGTTTGGGATACATCACATAAAGGACAGATACATAAATAAGTATATAGTTCAATAGGTTTTGTGGTTAATGAACCATACAACCACCAATATACAGGATCAGCTCAATAAATTACAATATGATGGAAAAGTCAATTTCCAGGAGTGAGTCATATAGATGGACAGACTTTTCAGAGGCCAACATTTCCATATTAAACAGACTTTTTAAAATTGGTCTTTTTTAAATTAAATTTTTTTTAGATAAAAGTCATAATTGTGAGATTAGAGTTGAAATATTGAGATAAAAAAGGTCATAATTATGAGATAAAAAGTTGAAATAATGACATAAAAAAAGGTCATAATTATGAGATAAAAGGGTGAAGTTTTGAGATAAAGTTATAATTTGAGATAAAAAAAAAGTCAAAAGATAAAAAGTCAATTATGAGATAAAAGGTCATAATTTTGAGAATTAAAAAAGTTGAAATGATGAGATAAAAAGTAATAATCATCAGATAAAAAGTCATAATTGTGAGATAAAAAGTCGTTATAAGATGGACATACTTTCCAGAGGCCAACGTTTCCATATTAAACATACTTTTTTAAAATTGGTCTTTTGTAATATTCAATTTTTTTGAGACACTGCATTTTAGGTCTTCATTAAATGTAAGCCATAATCATTATAATTAGAAGAAATTAAATAAATTTTAACCCTCTATTGTACTGTGTTGCCTTATTTTTGGCCTGTCAAATTTTCACAATGCATGTTTTTGAGTGATGCGATACTTTAAAAAGAGCTAAGAGTATAGGGAACCAATAGCAATGCTTTATATCACATGCCCTCCAGGAGGCCATACTGAAACTCTATTTTGCAGACTTTTCCAAAGGAAACAGTTTTGTCATTTAGTGGCACAAAAGAAAATCACTCAAAACGTCATTTTCCATCTGGAAAAAATATATATTGCTACTTCAGACAAGAAACCGGTTAAAAAAGTTCCTTTTATGATGTTTAAATTTAAAATGTTTTGTACTCTACCCTGTTGAAGCTACTGGATCTTTTACACATATCTACTAAATAAATAATTTTCAAATTGAAAAAAAACAACGTCCTCCGTTATGGTACAATGGGCAACAAACCCCCAAAACATCCAAAAATAAAAATAAAAACACTCCAAACATTTTTTTCCCTAACTGGCATCATAATGCGTACCATAGAGGGTTAAGAGATTTCATGTGGGAAAGGCCTTTTCAACACAACTGGATACAGGGCATTTCCCATAATGCTTTGGGTCATCCATTCATCCATCCATCCATTATCCTCCGCTTATCCGGGGCCGGGTCGCGGGGGCGGCAGGCTAAGCAGGGCATTACAGGCGCCCTAGTCACAAATCAACACACAATACGGAAGCCAGTATGGCACGATTACTGACAAAATGACCTATTTAATTATGACGTTAATTATTTATTAACTGTATGCATGTTATAATGCAAGGCCTAGTTCTACATACATATAGAGGACCTTGGCCAACTGGCACTTAAAACAAAAACATGATCAAATAGTGCTGCTTTCTGTAATTTATCGTGGGACCGGCCTCATGTTCAAGACTTATTTCTGGACCAAACAAAAGGAAAACTCAAAGGAGAATGTCACATTGGAGGCTAATTTCAGCTGTTGTTTTCAGCCCTTAACTAGTACTTAATAATTTCTTAAAGAGCATAATAAGTGAGTGTGATTAAAGATTAATGTCCGTTCACATATATGTGATGTTTCCGTGCAAACCATGCATTTTCCCCACATTTCCCACGCGGTTCTTGTAGCTGCTGCTTATGATTGCGACTGACAATAAATTACTTCTGCTCAGATGGCTTTAAACAGTAAATGTTTTATGCCATTCTTCACCACACTCAACCCCCCTGAGCAGCCACCGCACTATGTGCATTCTTAATGACTGTTGCTTAATTAAAATTTTGTTGAATATACATAAATGCAGTGCACTGACCTTTTTGTGAATCTCCGCAATTCACCTTGAGATCCGACTTTAATGGTGAAATTAATTGGAGAGGTCAAAACGGGACAAGCGGCCAGATATTCTCAACTCTGAATACAAGTGCATGGACTCACACACACTTTTGGGCATTACACACACACACACACACACACACACACACACACACACACACACACACACACACACACATTCTTGTACTTCTATCTTTGTGAGGACCCTCATTGGAACAATGAATTCCCTTGCAAGGTTATGATAGTTTGGGATTTTTCATTAGTTTTAATTTCGTTGTGAATTTTTTGTTTTCAAATTCAGTTAGTTTTAATTAGTTTTAAAAAAAAAATGCTTTAGTTCCAGTTTAGTTTTTATTAGTTTTAGTTTTTTGTAATGGGGTATTTGTTGGGGGGGGGGGGGGGGGGGGGTAGTTTAGTTAGTTTTGTAACCACCTGGTGGTTTAGTTAGTTTTGTAACCACACAAAAGTTTCACTTTCAATTTTAACCCTTTATCGAGCTAAGAACTATATTTGGTAACTTCAGGTAATATTTCGAGAAAAAAGTTGCAAATTTACTAGGTTAAAGTGGCAAATCTACAAGGAAAAAAATCACAGATTTAAGAGATTTAAAGTGCCAAATTTGCACGAAAAAAGTCGCAGATTTACGAGAAAAAAGTGGGAAAAAAGCCACTTTTTTTCTCCAAGATTCACCACTTTAAATCTCATGAATCTGTGCATTTTTTCTCGTAGATTTGCCACAGAATATTGGAGGATATTACATACAGCCAGAATGTGTAAAAAAACATACGAAAACAATATTTTGAGAAAAAAGTTTACGAGATTAAAGTGGCAAATCTACGAGAAAAAAATGTGCAGATTTATGAGATTTAAAGTGGTGAATCTGAAAGAAAAAAGTCGCTTTTTTCCCACTTTTTTCTTGTAAATCTGCGACTTTTTTTGCCAGATTTGCCACTTTAAATCTGCGACTTTCTTTCTTATAGATTTGCCATTTGAGTCTAGTAAATTTGCAACTTTTTTCTCAAAATATTACCTGAAGTTACCAAATATAGTTCTTTGCCCGATAAAGGGTTAACCTAACCTTCACCATCACAACTAAATGCCCAACCCTAACATGAACCTAATTGTAACCTTTAACCCTATAACAAAGTCTCAAATCTCAAAAAAGCCTGTAAAGAAGTGAGGACCGGCCGGAATGTCCTCACTTTGCAAAAATGTCCTCACTCTGTTGGTTAAAAATGTGACCCGGTCCTCACTATGTAGGATGCACAAGAATACACACACACACACACACACACACACACACACACACACAACTAGGAAGGGATAATCAAATATGAAGAAAAAAACAAAGGTTATTCTTTTACACCGAAACAAAAGCTAACAAAAACAGGGCAAATGAGATGAGGAAGGAGTTGTCAACTGCTCCCAAACAGTTGAGACTCAATTAAAAGTTTCTTCGTTCTGCTAATGACAAATTACATCAGTGATGGAGGGAGTGATTGAAAGACAGAGAGGAAGCCACAGAGTCCCTGATTGCTTTTGGAATGAGAGGAGCTATCAGGGCCAGTTTGGGAAGACGGCACCCGCCTGCACACATGTGACAGATATTCTAAGTCCGTGCACATTTTTTACTCTCTTTGCCTAACACACATGCATCAACTTGTCACTGTAATACAAAGCCTGTCCTGCTAACAAGAAGGGGGGCTGGGCAGGGGCAAGCATGGGGGATTTAGAAATCAAGGGATGGAGAGAGACAGAAAGAAAGACAGCAATCCCCTAAGCTGTAATGAGCCCCCCCACCATCCTCTCTTTTCCTTACTTGTCTTACTTCCTTCTGATGAAAAGGGGAAAGGTAGACAATGGAAGCTATCAAGGAAACACAATGGGGAATCATTATTGTGGTGTCATGAAACTCCTGTTGGCTCAGTTGATGCTTGAGTGGCAGCGGAGAAAAGGTAAAAAACTTTAATCTGTGACTGCTTAAAGGAAAATTACACTTTTCAAGACTTTTCAAAAGAGAGAGGGAAATGGCTGCTGGCAATGAGAGCATAAAGAGAAGAAGAGAGTCTAATAATATTTCTCAACTAGTGTAACTGTTACAGAAGGTGGCGAGGAAGAGATCCTGAGCTGTTATTTGATCGTTTGCTGCATCTCTGTATTACTATCTAACCTTAACGTCCCAGAAACACCAAACCAAACCAGTGGTGACAAAGGCCGACTGTTGAATTGCCTCATGTTGCTTGTGTTGAACTACTATGTACTATATGTGGCTTCTGTGTGTGCTACTGCCAGTGTATGTTCACTATGATGAGATTCTTCAGAGATTTCAAACAATTAATACTAGTAATGTTATGATACTATATCATATACAAGGAGCACACCTACAACAAGCATTCCTTTTCAAGTATTTATTTAAATTAAAGTTACCTGTGTGTGTGTGTGTGTGTGTGTGTGTGTGTGTGTGTGTGTGTGTGTTTGAAGCATGTGTATCTGGAGGAGTAAAGATCAAAGGCAATCAGAGCAAAGATCAAAGGCAATCAGATCAAAGTAATCAACAGAATTAACTGCCACCTTAATGTTCCTCACAGTGACAGCAGCCAGAGTTGGACAGACTGGAATTTCTGGCCTCGAACAGAAAGCATTTTTGGCAAAACCCTAATACCTATCATTGATCCGACTTCACGTTGAGCGTCCTGAGTTCTTCCTGAACGTCTCGTATGTTTTTTGTGAAGAAAAATGAAGAAATACCTTTGCAAGAGTGATCTGAAAAACTTTAAAATATGCTTTTCTACAGAAGTCTTCCCGCGTTTTTAATATGGGAGCCAATGAGGCAGTTGGTGCGTGTTGGTGCATCTGTGCGTCCTACGCCCAAACTATGACTCTGACAGCTTTACCAGAAGATTGTGAGTGAGAAGACAAATTTTCCTACGCTTCTATGTATAAATTATTTCTGTAGAGTGGAATTTTGCGGCCTGGAGCGCAGTTTTCAAATTTATATTTTGACGATTTTTTCTCTCCCTCTACACTCTGGCGATGATGTCACACACTGTGACACGAACATTCCGTGCAATACACACCCATTATAATCTCAGAATTTCTCCAAAAATGATCATGGTCATTGAACAGGAATTGATAAAAAACTATATGACCTATCAAAACGTGGATTGTTACACCGATACACAAGACTTGTGTCTACTGTTTAAAGTTTAAATGGAGTCTCCAGAAATTATGCCGGATAAGTAGACGTTTGAAAGTCTCCAAACATTGTTCTTTTTCGCTCATTTTGTCCACATTTTGTTATGTTACAGCCTTATTCCAATATTCATTTTTCCTTAAAATTATACACACAATACCCCATAATGAAATTTTCAAACCATGTTGTGCATTAGAAGCGTAGTGATTAAAAAAAGTATTTTTTTTAATTCAAAAAGTAAGAAATGAAAACAAAAAATTAGGATGTATGATGATCAAAATCAAGTTATTTGAGGAAAACCTGCAATACTGAATAATGAAAATAATTTCTTGCAAATATATAGAAAATAAAAACTCAGTCGGGTCACGTTAGACCCATTTTGTGCATCAAAGGGTTAATTTACATTTCAGACAAAACATGAAACTTTAGTCTACTTCGAGCAGAGCAACAATTTTATGTATATTTATTATTTTTTCTTACCCTACCACCATCTGACCCTGGATAGACTTCTGTGATCTGTGAAACATCCCTCAATCCATGCACAGCCAATGTTTGAAAGTGGAAAATACTTTCCATGTCTCAGTTTATATCATTATTCTGTCTATAATTGCAAGACTTGTGTTACGGTCAGGGAATAAAATCAGCCTTCTTTAGTTATTTTTTTGTTTGTAGCGATCTATATCCTAGTTTTATTTAATCAGTTTTGTTTTCCTTCATGTTCTTTCATTCTTCCTGTCGTGATGCAGAACGTAGACCCCGGGAAGACGACATGATTACTGTGTTTTCAGCTGCTGTAACAAAGATCCCAAAGCAAATGAAAAAAGCAGCAATGTAATGATGTCTTCAGTTATAACTGGGAGTCTCTTATCGACTCACATTTGACTGCTGGAGTAATTTTGCGGGCCGTGTTTATTAGCTGCCAACAGGACGTGGTGATGTCCCACAGCGTACCCACACATACACACACACACACACACACACACACACACACACACACCATGTGTGTGTCGTGTGTTTCATGTGTCTATGTGTGTGTTTACAGTTCAAACTTTGATAGATGATCATCACGTCTTGTGAACTTATAGCCACAAATCTGACTCTGATTCAAGAAAGTTTCTGCCAGGCCCTCTCTTTTTCCTACTGTGTGTATATTCTATATATGCAGAATTAAAGTTTCCATGTTGCAAAAAGTTACATTTCCATGTTCTTTTTTATTATAAAGCAGGTCTAGGTGCTAAATAATAACTGTGAAAGTACGCTAAAGTTTGGAAGCAACTTCAATTTTCTGTTAACAATGTTTTTCTTAAAAACCAGTATGAATAATTTGGATTTTTGGATGTTTAGATGATCAGACTTTACCTTTATTAATTTATTTTATTTATTCATTTATTTTGCAGCATAAGAAAAGACAATGACAAAAAACTGATATCAAACAAGAATAGTAAGTGCGGGAGAGGTTGGGCTTATATAAAGCACCTCCCTAAGAAATATACAAAAATTCAAAAAAGAAAGCAATACAAATGCTATTCTATAGCACACACACAAAATAATTGAATTGAACCCTTTTCCTCAATTTACCTTTAGGTATACATTGATGTTAGCAGACCATTGCTGAATAAATGTTAACTAAAGAAAATAGTTGGTTGGTTGGTTGGTATGTTGGTTGGTTAGTCAGTTAGTTAGTTAGTTTTAGGGTTGGGAAGATTTGGAAGAGTCACAACTTCAGTGCAAAAGTAAAAAAAACAAATCACAGTTTGCATTATTCACTTTAGCTCTTTGACTTTTGAGAGTTTGGATATAAAAACCCCAATAAATATTTATTATTATTATATTATATTTTGTTGGTTTTTGACTCTTTTTCATTCTGCCTGTATATATCACATAAAAAACGTTAACCATGACGTGTTGGTATAATTTTTTTGAGCATAACCTCGCCTATACGACCTGATCATAATTTTTTTCACTTTGACTTACTGGATCATCATTTTGAACACAAAATAATTTTTTTTTAACCAAAAATACAATATTTTTTTTTTACAAAAAAATCCCACATAAAAACATGCATGAAAACACAAAAACCCAACAAAAAAACCATAAAAAAAACACACAAAAAACACATTTTGTTTTACAAAAAAACTGAAAATACATAAAAAATACACAGAAAAATACAAAAAAAAACAAGAAATAATTTTGTGCATTTTTACACTGCACTTTTAAGATTTCATGCTCAAATGCATGGAGCTGTACTGAGGGCCACTTCAAGTGAAGGTGAGGGCCGTATGTGGCCCCCGGGCCTCCAGTTGCCCATCCCTGCTTTAGGTCTTTTGTAAGGTGGTGATGTCACAACTATACTATATATAGGGTAAAGGGTTGTTACAGTCACTCCTCAGCTATAATGACCACATGTCAACAGCCCACATGCACAGACTGGGCTTTAACAAGAGGGGATTTAAAGAGACAGGGGCTAAAATGAGTGTTTCAGACAGGAAAGAAAGTACCAGAAAAAAAATTTGAACTTGTTTACCTGCTTTAACCCTCTGGAGTCCATCTGTTTATTGAAAATACCCCGAGCATGTTTTATATACAGTGATAACTTTATTTATATATGATATGTAGACGAGCTGAGAAAACCAGTTAAAAGTTCAATCGTAGGAGCTTTCACAGTGTGCCATTAAAGACCATTTTTAAAATGTGAATTTTCTTTGTACTAAACCATTACTATTTTTAATTTACATGCAACTTGACATATTGTTGATGTTTTCATAGTTATTTATTTATTTAATTATTTTCTGCTGTTTTTGTGTGTATAAATAGTGAATAAAAAATGTACATTTCCATAGAAACCTATGTCTTTTGTTTGTATTTTGGGTTCCTGGCAGCTTTATACTTTATTAATTAAAATAAAATGAAAAATCTGACTGTGTGGAGAAAAAGGAGCCATGCTAGTGATGTAAGAACAGACCGAAAGATGCTAAACAGAGACAGAAATTAATGCATAGGAAGTTGACAAATTTGAACCAAAATCTCCTGGACTTGAGAGGTTTAATTTTGAAGCAAAGTAAGCTGTTTGTTGTAGATTCCTTTATACACACAGTTTATCACGCGATCTCGCGGTCTGCCGTACTTCAGGATTATCACGTGTTCTCGTTATCTCGTGTGTATAAGGCCGGCTCGATATGCTGTCGTTACGCACTCGGTGGGGATTTACGCCAGGAAAAGGATGGACCTTAACCATGGTGCAGCCTTTACGTGGCCGCTACGTCCCCAATGGAAAGCCTGCGTAATATGGAAGTGCCTTAAACCTGCATTATTACAAATGGGCAGCAGGGGGCGACTATACGGGTTTCCAAAATAAGTCTTTAAAGCAGGGGTTTCAAACTCAAACTACCTGGGGGCTGCTGGAGGCAGTATCAAAATGACCAAAAAAAGACACAAAATTACTAAAAAACAAACACAAAATGAAATGACAGAAAAAAAACTAAATTACTTAATAGACACAAAATGACTGAAAAAACACTAAATTACTTAAAAAAGACACAAAATGATTTTAAAAATACACAAAATTACTAAAAAACAAACACAAAATGACAGAAAAACACTAAATTACTTAAAAGACACAAAATGACAGAAAAAAAGACACAAAATTACCCAAAAAGACACAAAATTACCAAAAAAGACACAAAATGACATGACATAACATTTCCACTTCTTCCGGTAACAACAACGTGGCAGATAATAAACAGTCCGATAGAAGCCGCCTTTCTTTTTGTTAACGTCGTCATAGAAACAAGTGAAACAAAGCTCCAGCTGGAGCAATAAAGGGACCTTCCACACACAACACGGTAAAGTGCCATTTATATAAAACTCACATTAAACCGTCATATCAAGGTGGGGGCCACAAAATATCATCACGAGAGCCACAATTGGCCTGCGGGCCGCGAGTTTGAGACCCATGTTTTAAACAACTGACCCTACTTCTCACTTGATTTATTATATCAGTAAAAAGTCTTCTTCAATACAGCATGATGTTCATTTCGTAAATTATTGTCTGTTTTGATGACCAAAACTGTCGTCCACTAACCAGTGGATGATGTCGCGTCTATCACAGAAATCCATAATACATATAAGTAATAAGTATGAACCTGTAGAGGAGTATAATATCTCCACTCTAATATACTGACATGCACCATGGAACATGATACAGCAAAGAAAATGTTTGGAATCCCCAACAAGTTATGAAATTTTAATGTTACACATATCTTATTCTGTGTACACATGCACGACTTGGGAAATCAAAGTGTTTTCTCCATGTGAACGTCTTGCTGAAGTTAATACAGTGTGAATCTGTGAAGATGCTTTTTTTCGGTGTTCTCCTCTCTCTGCATCTCTACATTGAACTTGTTCTTCATTTAAAGCCATTGTAGTTTCACCCTGTTAAACCCAAATATAGAAACACATTTTTTTTTAAATCAACCATTCAGATGTTGTTGTAGGAGGCCTTTGGGGGTGAAAATGGAGTGTTTTTATGTTTTAGTAAGTTTTTACGGAAATGTTGTAATATTGCTACATTGGGCTTAATGGGGAGCAGAATCTCCTGTATTTCCACTCATTGTCATGAACAACAATACAGAACTAAGGATTCATTTGCAGGGTTTTGCTTTTCCCAAACCAGTATATAAAATAAATAATAATCTCAGTCATGTTGTTATGAAGAGTTATGAACTTTGACATTTATTTATATTATTTACATGAAGTCTGTGTGCACATCCACATTTATTTGCAATGATAGTCCCAGAAGCAGTTCTCTCTGAAAGACAGAGGCAGGCATCACACTTGCTGCATTGGGCATTAGTATAGCCTTTACTGCAATGTCTGCAGGATCCTCTCGTTGTCTTCATTGGAAAATGTCCAGTGAGATGATGATGCATTGTTGAATAATCCATTCGACAATTGATTAAATAAACCAGCAACTATTCGGATAACCAAAAAATGCGTAAACATTCACTGGTTACAGCCCCTCCAACGTGAGGATTTAATGTATTTCTTTTGATAAATGGTAATAAACCATAGACTGTATAAATAATGGACGTAGAGACTGTGACGTCACCTATTGGCATCTTTTTTTGACGACACTGACTACAGCCTCTCTAAATCACAACCTGACTGAGAGAAGTCGCTGCTAATTCATGTTAGCATTAGCTGGAGCATTAACTGGGATGTTAGCATTTTGGCTAGCAAAAAACAAAAAAATATGTTACTTACCGCAGAAAACTGAGCAGCGACTTCTTGGAGTGTCTGTTAGTCCAACCAAACGCTGAACAAGACATTTAATGAACAAAACGTTCAAATAAACTGTCATTAAGTGAAAATACAGTGAGAGTCAAAGTTATGAGACCAAACCGCTAAACGTCCTTTTTTATATCTATATACCATTATATATAACTTTATTGACACGTTGCCGTGGATACGCATTGTTCTGCTTCTCTCCTGATGACATCTCGCCTTGTTAGTGACCTGTCAATCAAAGGTAGCCCCGCCCCAAATCATACGATTCTTTATCTTCTATTTTCTTCTAAATGGGGACATTATTTGAACTATTATCATCAAATTGTCTTAAAAAAGATTTTTTACGAGTGATTGAGACTATAGTGTTAAATAATAAAAAAAAATATATTTCACAGTGAGAAGTTTTTTCATTTTGTATTGAAATTAATGGACCAAAATGCTTCTGCAACAGCTGTCAGTGCCCCCTGCTGGAATTTTCGGTAGAATGCAGCTTAAGGCACTTTCTGGTTTGCCTCCCTGCTCAGACCAGGAGGTTGCCGCCTGTAATAAACTCAATATATTTTGGGTTTTGGATAGATGGTCACATAAAATAGGCAACTTCAGAACATCAACTTTGCCTACAATATTGTGAACATTTTATGTCTTAATTAATAATGAAAATGATCAAAAACTTGTCAAACACGAAAGGTAACAAATTATACACTGTGAAATAGGTAAAGCAGAAAGGATTTTTTTTTTTTTTTTTTACTAATAAAATTGCATGAAAACCCAAAATCTGAAATTAGCTGTCTGTGTAGCCAACAGCTGGTCTACTGCATAGTTCCTTCAATGCAACAGAACTCCATTGTTACCCTCCACACATCTTCTCAATAGTAATTGTAACTGTGGACAAAGCTTTCTTACCATAGTAACAGAACACAGTAACAGAAAATAATCTAAATCCATAAATGCAAGGACCATACAGTAAGCTGTGCTGTCTAACCACTATAGCAAAGTGCCAATTTGCTATAAATGTGTCTTCCCCAGCAGAGCAACAGTAGAGTAGCAACATTGAAATCTCCATAATGGCTGCAAGTGTCAGGAATAAACTTGTAAATTGTGACAGGAGAATGTTTTGCATGCAGTGGCACTAACACGCTGAAACACAGCAATCTTGCAAATATGTTTGGAGGATTTATTTATGTCTACACTGTAACTAAAAATTGAGAGAGAAAAAAACAAGAACATGAACTGTCTGTTGGGTTTTTCTGGTTACACATTATCTACCTGCACTTACAATACATTTGAACCCTGTGTTTGGCCAAGGAAACGAAAGACAATAAATAAGCTTATTTCAGACATGTTCTACAGAAAAAAACTTTTGGTAACACTTTAGATTAGGGAACACATATTCAACAGTAATTGGTTGCTTATTAGCATGCAAATAAGTAACATATTGGCTCTTAATTAATCA
Organism: Centropristis striata; assembly: GCF_030273125.1. Classification (NCBI taxonomy): domain Eukaryota; kingdom Metazoa; phylum Chordata; class Actinopteri; order Perciformes; family Serranidae; genus Centropristis; species Centropristis striata. Next base: position 7,720,604 of record NC_081517.1, on the reverse strand, counting down.
TTATTAAGTAGTTATTAATCCCTTATTCTGCATGTCCTTATTATACAACCAGTAAGCCAATAACTAAGAGTTTTCCCTCAATAACCTCAGAATTATTGCTTATTAGCAGTACGGAAAGAAGTTGTTGTATATGAGTTATGATCTTAATATGCTTTACTTTGTATGGACTTTGTAAGTCTCTACATAGCGGTGAACGAAACCATGGAAGCGGCAAATAGCCACCTTCTATAATAAGCCATGCAGAATAAGGCATTAATAACTACTTAATGATGACTAATTATTATTGTAGCTTAATTAGCATGTAGATTTTAACTCTATGCAACAATAATTGCATCCTCCTTAAATTATCAGAAAACTAATCGGTGTATTTGGTCTGGTTCTTATGGTTACAATCTTCCCTATGTAAAACACAGTGCATGTTAACAATGCAACATTCATATTTTCTCATGTGGATTACTAATAAGTACCTCAGGGCTCTGTTCTCGGTCCTCAATTCTTCTTTCTGTGCATCTTGTCTCTCTGCCAAATGATACACACACTGTAAAAATGTTGTTTTTACAGAAAAACTGGCAGCTATGGTTACCAAAATATTTCCGTAAAAAATACAGTACATATGTCAACATCTTTAAAGAACAACTTAAAACTAGTGATTAAAAAAAAAAAAACAATTTTAAAGTTGTAGATTATACCGTCCTTTATTGCTAATTTAACAGGATGTTGCTGCTTTTATACTAATTATTTATGCAGAAAATGGTTATTGTGCATTGAATACCAGTAAATTAACATTCAGTTATTATTTATTGTACACTGGATACCAGTAAAATGTACAAGTTGTTCTGTAAAGATGTTTACATTTGTACTGTATTTTTTTTGCAGAATTATTCTGGTTACCACAGCTGTGATTTTTTTTTTACAGTGCAGTCATGGAATTAATTTACACTGCTAGGCCGATGATACTCAGTTCTATGTCTCTATAAAGGCCTCCTTGTCTTCTGAACTGAAAGTTCTGCCATTTCTTGGGTTAAAGATGTCGAATGCTGTACATATTGCAAAGCCTTGAGGTAAATTGTGATGTGTGATTTTGGGTTATATAAGTTTTATAAAAACTGACTTGACTTGAATTTAAACTCAGTATTGAACCCACTGTGTAAAATAGTTTTAATCCCCTTATGAATCATATTGCCTTCCAGCAATGTATTACGTTCATTAGAATTTAAATAGTTACAAAAGGTTCACTGGGAGGCTGTTTTTTTTTTACCAGGAGGGGATCAACTACATACTTTCTTGAGAAAGAGTCTCCTTTCTGTTTTTCCCTGTTGAACACAGAAGAAACACACCAGACTCGCTGTCGTACAGTGATGTTACAGAGCGATGTGTCTTTGCAGAGAACAGATACCAGCTGCAGAGAGCAGAGAACAGAAACACTTTTCATTTTTGACGTTATAACAGAATGACTGTTAATCAGCTACAGCTGATCTAATCAGCTGCCGGTGACGTCTGTCATTTCAGACAGCAAAAGCAACTGTTGGCTTCAAATGAGAAGCCTGCTGCCTGTATGTTTTCTATGGCTCTTGTGAGGAGAGATAACAGGTTTGATAAAAGATTTGTCAGCGTCAGAGCTTAATAATAGGGTGTTTTGCCATTCAGGAAGCGGATCCAAAATGGGGCCAGCTATTGGAAGCCATCCCTGGTTGCACTGCTTATGGTAATTTTATCACTCGCTTTTCACAAGGATTTTGTATTCTTCATTTTTATTAAAACCAGATTTTCATCAATTTTTTTTTCTTGGACAATAAAAGGACAAATATATAGAGCACATGTAAGTGGCAACCTCCTACAGGCCACAGTGTTAAATGGATATAAAAAAGGTGTGTGATGATAAGGACCGAAATAAAATATTAGTGTCATACATATTGTAGTGCTGCCGCCTTTACACCCCTGACTGATGCCCTGGTGTCATGCACACACACACACACACACACACACACACACACACACGTCAGCCCATTTACCAACCAGGCGGCAACCTCCAGGTCTGAGCAGGGAGGCAAACCAGGAAGTGCCTTTAGCTGCATTCTACCGAAAATTCCAGCAGGGTGCTGACAAAGGTTGCAGAAGTTTTTCGAGCCATTCATTTTAATACAAAATGAGAAAACTTCTCAATTAAATTAATTGGAGTTGTTCCGATTCCGATACCAGTATCGGAAATTGCTCCGATACTGCCGAAAATGCTGGCATCAGTATCGGCGAGTACTGGAGTCCAGGCACCGATCCGATACCACATAATTTATTAAATTAGTAATCTATTTACTAGTTCGAAGAACGAGTTAGATCCGCCTTCAAAATAAAAGCAAACACATCTAGCTTCCAAAATAAGAACACATGGATGTGTTGGCAGAGTCCACCACAGAATTTACAAGAAGAATGTCAAAATAAGATGCCTTAAATAAAACCGAAGAATCCTTATTCTCCTTTACAATTATTCTCTAAAATATACAATGATTAGGATGGACTAGTGGCATTAGAAGGTGTGAGAGGCACCAAATTTAGGCTTTTAGGGCAAAAATGTTCCCAGATTTATTTGTTTAAGTTGCTGATGCACGACTGTTTTATTTAAAAATGAATGTAAAAATAAATGAATCTGCTGTATTTATTCATGTTTTACAAAGGGTTTAACCTAAGCCAGGCCTTACCACAATGACAATCATATCATAGTTATGCAGGTGTATTATGATATTTAGGGCCACGGGGCAATCGCACCGAGCACTGGTCCCATACAGCAATAGCTGTAGGACAATTTCCCTTCGGGGATGAATAAAGTAATCTATCTATCTATCTATCTATCTATCAATCACGGTAATCACAGTCCATATAGGTTTAGTCTCTGTTAAACCAGTTACCAGGATCCCTGGTCCCACAAAATTAGCCAAAAAAAAAAAGTGATTTAAGGGACCTTCCACACACAACACGGTAAAGTACCATTCATATAAAACTCACATTAAACTTTCATATCAAGGTGGGGGCAACAAAATATCGTCACGAGGGCTGCAATTGGCCCGCGGGCCGCCAGTTTGAAACCCATGATTTAAGGGGATTTATAAACAGTTTTGTTTGCTTTTGGTTACCAGAAGAGGATTTTGTGTTGCGAATTATGGTTTGTTTTTTTTGAGTTGTACATTGGATGTTTATTTACTGTGCTATGGACTTTTGCAAAGACTATCATATACACATTGTTGAAATACTTTTCCAGTGTACTTGGTGTTTTCTCTTTGGCCAATTACTGTCATGAACGTATGGTTGTTATAGGACAAAAAAGGGAACATGGTATGTTAGATATGGATCCTTTGTAGGGTTGACTCCAATATAATGTCAAAAAAACCACCATCCTCCTTTTTCCTTTTGTAGTTTTGGTTGTTGAGCCAGTTGAAATGTACAGTATAGAAGAAATAATCCACATTAGTACAGAATGTACCAAATGTCACAACCTTTTCTATGGAAGGACATCATGTGCATGTGTGTAAGTGTGTGTTTGTACTATCTCTCTGTGTGTCTTCATATAAACTGTGTGTGTGTGTGTGTGTGTGTGTGTGTAGGTTTGCGTGGGCTCTGTTATTTGTGGAGTTACAGTTGAATCGTCAGAGCAGATAAAAATTAATGACTTTCCTTGCTGAGCCCGAGCTCTCTACCTCAGCATCACAGTGAGCCGCGACACACACACACACACACATACAGACAACCTGAATCATCCGCAGATATAAGACGCAAGTATGTGTGGGAGAACGATGGGAAATGCTCTTAAATCCGCACAGCGAACACACACCAGGTTCACACTCACACACTCACACACATACACACATAATCACATATCTCTTGGCAGACTTTGTTTCAATTAACATTTTTATTACACAGAGGGAGTGAAGGAGGAGAAAAAAGGGATTGAAAGTCCCTTCTTGTTGTATTTGTGTATGTGTGTGTGTGTGTGGGGCACATACACATACATGCAAATAAGCTTTTGTGCACATTTACGTTGACTGGCATAAGAAAAATAAATTTGTCATTACGGATTGAGTTAGCGGAGACTTCTGAAGCTTGGCGGGGCGAGAGGGAGAGCAATGGAAGGAAGGGGAAAGATAAATACTAAAAAAAAAAAAAAAAGATTTAAATTCATTAATTTCCTTCCTGCTCTTCATATGCACGAGGCTTCATACAAATTCGGATTTTCAATCAAGCATTACGGGCTGAGTGAAGTGAGGGGCCGCAAATGAAAATGGGTCTTAATTGTACATGCACTTCTTCTGCAGTGTGAGCTTCCATAAGTGGTGTCATGGCTTCTTCACAGTCCCATCACCTCTGCTGAACCTGTTCCTGATTCCATTAAGGCCTACGTGGTCAAGGTCTATATGGCTATTAACCCCTTACAGCAAGGCGGTTATTCCTAATGAGCGGTTATCGAAAGCAATCGAAAAAAAGCATCAAACTTCAAAGAGGTAAAAGGTTGAGAAAGGCGAAAAAAGAGGCATAAAAGAGAAAAAAGGTGAAATGGTGGGTAGATGAAGGCAACCAGAGCCACTAGAGACTTCAAAAGACTTGACAAGACCTTGAATATTGAATCCAATACACTAATATTTTATAATATTAAAGCATTTGCAGCAATTTGCTCTCCAGCTGCTGCTCCGAGCTATTTGCATTAAGCAGTACTGTAGCTGTTATCACACTGAAATGGAGGCCCACGACTGCAAGCATTCATTCCCAGGCAGTTTGCCGCAATTTCACTTCATTTTCAATCGTCAATGGGATTCTGCCTCCCACTGGCTCCCTCACCCACAGCAAAGAACGAGGCTGAACGAGGATGAGAAGAGAGGAAAGCGGAGGAGAGAGGAGCTAACACGCTAGTTTACATAAAATCACCACATGAACGCTATTGTGTCAGATCTGTGATTGTTAGCTGCCTCGTAATTCTGTTTTAATTGAGCCATTGAGAAAGCCGCTCCCTGCTGTCTCGGAACAGTGAGATAGAAGTACAATAATCTCTTCAATGTCACCCGTCGACGCTGCATGACTGTCGAGGAGCGGCGAGGACGGGAGGAAGAGAGGCGGATAAATAGAGAGAAAGTGAGTGTGGAGGTTAAGTAAGATGGAAGGATGAGAGTCCGAAAGGGAAGAGACGAGCGGAGAGTTTTGGCTGTCGGAGTTGATTAGCGTCACACCGGAAAGATTGATGGACACTCTGGAGAGAAGGTGTACAGGTAGAACGGAGGAAAAGGCCGCCATAGCACAAATCTAGGCTGTGGCTCAGGTGGTAAGAGCTAAAATATCTAGATTCAGGTAAAATTATTTTGTGCAACCACTTGTCATAATAAAATGATGTTCATTCAACAAAACATTTTTTTGAGTGCAGTTACAAGCCCGATTCCTAACCTCTAGGCCAGCTATTCTCAACCTTGGGGTCCCGACCCCAATTGGGGTCGCGATATGATTTCTGGGGGTCGCCAAATCATTTTGGAAGTCAGCTCTGTCTCCACTGTGTAAAAGTGTTCATGTATGGTCATTTAATGTCTTTTTTTGTCATTTTGTGTCTGTTTTTGTCATTTTAGATAGATAGATAGATAGATATACTTTATTTATCCCAAGCTGGGAAATTTGTGTCTTGTTTGTCATTGGGTGTCTTTTTTGGTTATTTTGTTTGTTTTTTGGTCAATTTTTTGTCATTTTGTGGTCAATTTTGAGTCCTTTTTTGCTTAATTTTATGTAATTTTTTGGTAATTTTGTATCCTTTTTTGGTCATTTTGTGTCTTTTCTGGTGAATTTGTCTTTTTTGGTGATTTTGTTTCCTTTTTTGGTGATTTTGTGTCTTTTTTTGGTAATTTTGTGTATTTTTTGGTCAATTTGTGTCTCTTTGTGGTAATTTTTTGTCATTTTGTGGTCAATTTTGAGTCCTTTTTTGCTTAATTTTATGTTATTTCTTAGTCATTTTTTTAAATCATTTTGTGGTCAGTTTGATTTTTTTGAGGGTCATTTTGTGTCCTTTCTGACAAATCCCAAAGTAGCAAGTTATTACTTTTCAAAGAGTCTCTGGCTTGAGTGGGGGTCGCGAACAACATGCATGTTTAATTGGGGGTCGCGACTCAAAAAGGTTGAGAACTACTGCTCTGGGCCACGGACTGTTACATGTTGGAAACATTGTGTGTATGTACATCGGGTCCAACATCATGATGGAGAGGGGAGGGCTCGACCCCTCTGCATTCCCACATCAATCACAGCCTCTTTCCCTCCGCCGGCCCGAGAGCTTAGCTGCGACCTCTGACCCCAAGCCTTCATGCACCACATGGAGGGCCAACCGCAGCAAACTTGCCCTCCAGATTCAAAGGTGAGGTAAAACATTTCCCCATGAAGCAGCCACCTGAGATTTATTCTGTCCACAGCTTGACACGGCTGAATAATGCAGGTGAACCGCCTGTGGAAACCAACAGGTGAGAGAGAGATTATGTTTTGATGATCTGCACCTCTCCAGTGACACCAAAGACTCAATTTTAAGGGATTCTTTATGACAATTATACAACAATGCTGTTCAGGTTGGGAACCATATTTTTGAGTTAAAAGCTATGATTTCTTTTTTTAGCTCTTATCCCCAAAATCCATCGGGCCCGTCTGCGACGCGGTGCATGAGTGTTACGTCTCGTGTGTAATATGCGGCGATTAAAGTCAATGTATCAACCTCCGCCATAGTGCTCCGTTTCAGACGGGTCCCAGACGGGTCATATAGATGGACATACTTTTCAGAGGCCAAGATTTACATATTAAAAATACTTTTTAAATTTGGTCTTTTGTAATATTCAATTTTTGAGATAAAAGTCAGAGTTGAAATTATGAGATAAAAAGTTGTAATTTTGTGATAAAAAAAGTTGAAATAATGAGATAAAAAGGTCATAATTATAAGATAAAAAGTTGAAATTTTGAGATAAAAGGTAATAATTTCAGATAAAAAAGTCATAAGATAAAAAAGTCAATTATGAGATAAAAAGTCATTTTGAGATAAAAGTTGTTATAAGATGGACATACTTTTCAGAGAGCAACATTTACATATTAAACATACTTTTTTTTAAATTGGTCTTTTGTAATATTAAATTATTTTTGAGACACTGAATTTAAGGTACTCATTAAATGCAAGCCATAATCATTATAATTAGAAGAAATTAAATAAATTAAGATGATGATATGTTTCATTCTGTGTGTAATGGATCTATATTATGTGTTATTCCCACTTTTTGAATTGAAATACTGACATAAATAAACTTTTCTATCATATTCTAATTTATTGAGATGCACCTGTAGTTTAACTATGTTAGCTTAGCTACTAAAAAGCTAAATTGTCATCATTTTTATTTGTTCCGGCTTTTGATTCGTTGCTTTGGGACTGCTATGGTTGTTTAATTGCTGTTATTTTGGTCTTTTTAAAACTTGTATGTACATTTTTATTGTATTTTTATGTCATTTTATATTATTATTTTTAACTTATTTATCCTCTGTTAATGTGAAGCACTTTGTGACTTCTGTCTGCGAAAGGTGCTATATAAATAAAGTTTACTTATGAATTTACTCACAGATTACAGCTGATTTTTTCCAATGCTTTCACCTCTTTTGCTCTTCATTCAACCAAAGCACAACCATACTACACAAATGAAAACTGGAACTCTTCTGATACTAAAATCTTGTCCCGTTGCCTCCAGATTCTGCATTGATATGCAGATATCTGTTTACAGAGATTAGGGGAGATTAGTGTGTGGGTCCGGGGCTGTGTTGATGAGGACAGACTGTTCTCGTGGCGTTTGGCCTCTTATCAGACTGGAGTGTTGCAAAGATTTTGTGTCTTGGGTGTGAGGGGTCTGCTACAGTCTTCCTTTCTCACCTCGGGGTCCTGGAGGTGTTCGGGTCCTGGAGGGACGGCAGATTGCGGCCAATCAGCTTCTCAGCAGAGCGACTGAAACTCTGCCCTTGTCCTTGTTGGTGGCAGCAGCACAGCAGATGGAGATGGAGAAGGTGAGGATGAACTTGATCGCGGTGTAGAAGTGCATCATCATAGGCGTTTGGCAGGATGTACCTTCTTTAGCTTCTCTGCAGGAAGTGCATGCTCTGCTGTGGTGAGGGAGCTCCATGTCCAGCTAATACCGTAGGTCCTGGGTGACGGTGGTGCCCAGAGAGCAGAAGGACTTAACAGTGTCGACTGTCAAACGGGAGGAAAAGGTGAAATGTGGATGGAACTTCTTTAGCTTCTCTGCAGGAAGTGCATGCTCTGCTGTGCCTCCTTGGTGAGGGAGCTCAATGTCCTGCTATTACCGAAAGGTCCTGGTTCATGGTGGTGCCCAGGGAGCAAAAGGACTTAATAGTGTTGACTGTCAAACGGGAGGAAAAGGTGAAATCTGGACCCTTCTCCACTGTGTTTAGAGCAGTGTTTCCCAACCTTTTTTGAGCCAAGGCACATATTTTATGTTAGAAAAATCACACAGCATACCACCAAACAAAAATGTCTATAAGAGAGTAAAAACACCCTAAATATGTTTCGAACTGCAAGTGTCATCTTTCACAATTCCAACCCTCCTCCTTTATCTGGCCTCGGGACCGGCAAAAGTGACTCAAAACAGACAGACAAACTGACTGTAAGCCAGCCGGCGGCGACTTTGTGCATGTGCGATTAATTTGACTAGACGCTGAGGGGTTAACATCTCCGGCTCTGACTGCAGCTGGGAGAGACTGCTGCGGGAGGAGTGTGCCGCTTGTGAGTGCTTTGGGACGGGTTAGGGGCCCAAGGAAGCACCCACGGTTCGATAAGAAGAGTAACGACTCTCCAAAAGTCTCCGATAACACCAGAAAAATGCTATGCAAATGCAAAATTTGTTGCTAGTCGCTTTTTTGAAAAAGAATCGCTAGGTGGCTCTGAAATGTCGCTAAATATAGCGACAAAGTTGCTAAGTTGCAATACTGTTCCAGCTGCTGGACTTATCGCACTGGTACACTGCCTCTGTTGGAAGATTATTTAATTGTTCTGCCTGTCACTACACGCTGCACACTTAGAGTACAAATCAGGTAAAATTGGATAATCTTGCACAGCACACCTGATGATTTCTCACGGCACACTTGTGTGCCCCGGAACCAACATGGTCTCACAGGAATCCGTGAAATAGCCATGGATTCGCTTAACTCAAAATCCGTGGAATAGCCACGGAATCATGGAAAATTTTCGTGAAACTGACACGGATTTCGCTACAAAGTTAATGACAGTCATATCCCGTGGCTATTCCAACATACAAAGTGATTATGTACATTCACTGAGTGAATATTTAGAAAATAAAACATATATTTCTCGCTATAAATGTGATCAAAATCCATTTTCATGCAGAAACTAAGTCAAAATGTAGATTTTTTTCACTAAAAATGAGAGAACTGTCCGCCATGTTTTTTGTTCTGACCGCTGGAATCTTGAAAGTCACGTGACTTGGACACAAACCAATAGGAAAAAATATCCATGGAATAGCCACAGGATAGGACTGTCATTAACTTGCATTCTAGCAAAATCTGTGTCAGTTTCACGGAAATTTGAGTGATTCCGTGGCTATTCCACGGATTTTGAGTTAAGCGAAACCGTGGCTATTTCACGGATTCCTGTGAGACCAGGTTCCCTGGAACAGTGGTTGGGAATCAGTGGTTTAGAGCTCTGAGCTGTTTTGTCTGCACCAGGTCATGACATGGTCAATCTCCCACCTGCAGGCAGACTCATCTCCACTTGTCGGTTGATAACTGGAGGTGCATTTTTTGATGTACAAGGAGAAGAGTAGAGGGGAAAGAAGAAGGCAGAATCCCCTTGAGGGTGCCAACTGGTGCTGGTGGTCCAGGAGTCTGAGGTGTGTTTCTCCACACTGCACACAAGCTGTGTCTAAAAACCAGATAAAACCACTAAATCTGAGGGAAATGATCTTGCTGCATGGACAGATAATTTCACCTGACAAGATTTCTTAAATTAAGATTGTTAAATCTAGAAATAAGCAAGTTGAACGCTTAAAATAAGAAATTCAATCTTAAAACAAGATAAATTAAAGCAGCAAGCAGCGATGAACTGGCCAGAGCAGAGTGACCTGACAATTATTTGTTTTTTACCAAGATAAAAAAAAAAAAAAGTGTTTTTTTTGGTGAAAATATTATAAAATAAATATTATTTTCAAGGGTTGAAATTTGGAATTTGCAAGTATTTCAATGAGTGACCTATTAAGGGTTAAAAAAGATGAAATTAGCTTTTGTCAGTTTTACCCCTTGCATAGTTATTGCAGTTAGACTTTATAGCTAGCTCTGTATGAAATCAAGAACTCATTTTGACAAATCTTACTAAGAAATGTTATTGGTAAAATAACTACTGTTATCCCAGTCAGCTGCATGTGTATCGTCCTACAACACAAAGGTTTAAAGGTGTAGCAGCAGAAACAAAGCAGGACGAGACTGAAAAAACTCATCTCCCATACAGCAAAATCAGGAGTGTTAATTCAACTCAAAGAGTGTTAAATTTAACACTTTTTCTGAGTTTATATAGTTCTCACGGATTCTGAGTTAAAATTACACTTTGAAAAGTGTTAATATTTTACCTCTGTTTTAACTCTGGTGTTGTTTTATGACACCACATAAGTGCACCTTTAACTCGAAATTGTGTTATTCCTTTTCCTTTTTGTTCATTTTTAACATACATCTTGTTATTTTATGACACAAAGTGTAATTTCAACACTAAAATCATGCTATTCTCTTACACTGGGAGTGTTAATTTTTAAAATACATTGTGTGACTTTGACACATAAAAGTGTATTTTCAACCCCAACATCATGTTATTTCCTTTGACTAATGTGATAATTAACATTCATTGTTTTGTTTTATGATACATTAAAAGTGCATTCTGTCTTTAGACGAACATACAAGTCACTAAATCTGAAAATCAATTCCAACTGAAGTGAATCTAACTCAGGTGGTAACATGTAACAACGCTGGCAGAGGTTGGTTGGTTGGTTGGTTGGTTGGTTGGATGGATGGATGGTGGGTGGATGGATGGATGGTGGGTGGATGGATGGATGGATGGATGGTTGGTTGGATGGGTGGATGGATGGTTCATTGGTTGGATGGATTGTTGGTTGGATGGATGGATGGATGGTTTGTTGGATGGATGATGGAAGAGCTTTTTTGATCACTACAAGTGTTATAACAACTCAAAAAACACTCACCAACTGAAAATTATTAACACTGAAAAAACAACACTACAGATTTTGCTGTGTGTGTGTAGCAGCTGAAACAAAGCAGGACCAGACTGTAAAATCTCATCTCCCACTTTATTTTCGCTCCTTCTCCCCTGCTGTTTCTCACTTCTGTCCCAAATACGCTGCCCTCAGAAGAACTTCTTTCCTTCCTCTCACAACTTCCTGTCCCTCTGTCTATAATCTGTCACCTGGCGGATAAAACTTCTCCTTCACTCATGTTACTTTACACTTTTCAACTCCTCTCTCCTTCCCCGCGTTTCTTCTTTTTGCTCCTTTATTCCACTTCTCACCTCTCTGCTCTTTTTCCTCTCGGCTCTATCGCAGCCTTTCCTTCACACCCGACGGGGTTTTGATATTTTTCTATTCCCTTTTTCTCTTTGCTACTTCTTTTCTTTGAATTTTTTTTTACTCTTTTCTCACTTGTAATGTCCTTGGTTTGATGCCCCGCAACCCCGGCTCGGGGAAAAGTGAGATGAGCGAGTGAGGTGCGGAGAAACAAGAGCACCAGGATGCATCCGGCAAAGAGAAACCCTCTCAGAGTTCCATTACGCTACTCTGGACTGTGTGAGTGTGTGTGTGTGTGTGTGTGTGCATGTGTGTAGGCACACATGTCTGGTCTGAACAATGTGTGTGTTTGTGGGTCTCTGCATGTGGGCAAGTGTGTCTGCTTGGAATTATGGCTGCCCTTGAGATAGAAGTCAACCTTTGAAGCTGCAAACTGCCTCCATAAGCACCTCTAAAGTGGCTCAGAAACTCTTCGGTAAACTATTTCCACAGTACCGACTGAGAGGAAACCTAGATAAAAATGTTTGTGTGCTTTTAAGCTGAGATGACACCTGTAGTTTAGGGAGCCAACAACTTTAGCTTGTGCTATAATGGATTAAAGGATCACTACATTCAATTTAAAGCTAATCCACTCTAAAGAACAGGAGTCTCCTATTTTCTTCCCTATTTCACTTAGAGTTTTTCCTGCATCAACGTGGAAATTTTGATTTAACCCTTTATCAGGCAAAGAACCATATTTGGTAACTTCAGCGGACATCTATAACAGGTCTTCTCATAGAACCATATGGATTTCTACATCACATATGGATTTCTACATCACAGACCAATCAGTAAATCACACAAGATTCAAGCTTTCCTTTATTGTCATTGTATTAAAAAGTATACAAATAAATGTACATGTGCTTCTCATGTATAAGGTGCTTTAAAAATTACAGTCAGACATTATGCATATGTAATAAGTAGTCTAAAAAGATAATACATTGTTTAAAGGTAAAAGATAAAGTTGTGATGGATGCAAATGATGTGTTATTGTCTATTTAGGGTTGCTGTGGGAAAGAGACTATAATAAATATAATCATAATAATGACTCAATTGACCTTGATTTGCAATATAAAAATGAAACATTTTTTACAAAAAGTCTTGTAATATCCTCCAATAACACTTCAGGGTTGACATTTTAAATGCCCAGGAGTGCCCTATAAAAGTTAAAAAAGAACACTGAAATGTTCGATATTGCATTAAGACTCGAATTTACACCATGACTGTATCTACAAACAGACACAAAGTAGTAAAAATGATCAATCCAATGCTATAGAATCCAAAATCCAACAGTTTGAGTGGATCAATATACCCATTTCCTTTTTTCCTCTATGACAATAACCACTTCTTTGAACTCAGCGAGAGGGACTAGCTTTCCAACAGTTTCAAAGCTTGCTGCTGTTTTTTCCAAACTCAGAGGGCAGAGATCATCACAGCTTTTTTTTTTTTTTGGTCATTTCTGTCGAAACTTTAAGCAGTAGATGGTAGAAATGTATCTTGGGAACTGAGATACACAGCCTTATACAGCTTTAGTGCACCGTCTCTACATACAGAAAGCCTTTCCAAGTGACAGACTGGCAAAGAGAGAGAGAGGAGATTGATCAACCCACCTGAAAGTCTGTAAAGCTCCCTTTGAACTCTTCAGATACCATTCTTGTCCCTTCATCTCTCTAGAATACATTGGCCTCTATTGTAACCTGTTCTTACTTTGAATAGAGTCTGGTGTTTGGTCAGTCATAAATGTAGGTGTCCCGGAGGGGTCTCTGACAATTCACTGTTCTATTTGATGAATTAAGTTATAGCAGTAAGTGTTGTAAGAGTCAAATAAATTAAGATTTAATTCAAGACGTTAAAAGTATGACAAAAGTAAGTCTTTAGACAGCCTGTCCTTGGTTGATCTGTCGATAAAACCATCCATCCATTCATTATGTGTAACCACTTATTAGGGATATTCTAAATAAATTTCACATCCTGCGATCTATACATAAATAAAGCTTAGAAATTGTCGTTTTTCAGCTGTGCCAATGTGTTGATTTCCTATAAAAAAACAGTATAGGCCACAACACCTGCAGCAGCGATGAAGACACAGTATAAATGCACAAAACAAAATTGAAATGCAGCTCATATTTCAACTCAAATGCAAAAGATTATGGTTGTAGCATTTTTAGCAAGAAAAAGAGTAAAATCTATTCTATATGTGGATGTGTGAAAATGAAAAGAACCTTTTGTATATGTTGAAGGTCACTGCGTGTGTTAGTTCCTGGAAACAGAGCTTTCGATCTTCCTTCTCATCCGTGGTGATGAGCTGAGTGTAATGACCAAAAGAACGAGATCGAGACTATAAATCGGACAAAATGACACCCTCCCACAGGGTGATTGGGCTCACCTTTGGAGATGGGGTTGAGTAGAGATGCTGCTTCCAAGTTAAGGGTCATGCTTCCTTCTATGGAGGTATTTCAGACAAATCCAACTGGTAATAGACCACAAAGAAGGTCCAGGACAGGCTGGAGAGGTTACATATCCCATCTGGACTAACAACACCTTAGAATTGGCCAGGAGGCTTTGAGGACATGGATAGATGGATGGATGGATGGACGGACGGACGGGTAGGAAGGATGGATGGATGGATGGATGGATAGATGGATGGATGGACGGACGGGTAGGATGGATGGATGGATGGGTGGGTAGGATTGATGGATGGATGGATGGATGGATGGTTGGATGGACGGACGGATGGATGGATAGATGGATGAGTAGGATGGATGGATGGATAGGTTGGATGGATGGATGGTTGGTTGGATGGACGGACGGATGGATGGTTGGATGGACGAACGGATGGATGGATGAATGAATCCTGGGAACCGATGAACCAGTCCTTCAAACTACACAACCACATAGCTTGTTTGTTCTAACCGTCTTATACAACCCAGAGGAGTGTTTCCTAAGTTAGAGCCCCTAATGGTGGCAGGAGATCAACATACTTAAACATCGATGTTTGAAACATGGTCGCAGTTTACTTTAGTTCGGTCTATGCAACAGAGCCAGTACATAAAGTTTAAACAAAACTATATGGTGGGGCTTAAGAAAACACTTTTTGATGTAAAATGACTGGGTAGTTATATATGTGACATAAAAATTTCAAAAAGAACTTTACACAGCTTTGGTTTCCCTGGCAGCATTCACTTGACTCATCAAAGACCGCTCCTACCATCCCTAAGTGGGCCTTTTCATTCTTTTTACTTCAAATATACTCTTTCTGGACGAAAATACTCTTAAACATGGTGCTTTGCAAATTATATGTGGAGTCGTTTTAGGGGGGGAAAACAGCCTCAAGCAAATCTATCAGTTAAATAAAATATACCTTTTTAGAATTCATCAGGTATTGAGGTCGCTACTTGTCGGGAAAAGTGTGTATTGACATATTTTAAAAAAGAATGTGAGAGTTTTTGTATTCACTTAAATAAAGTTAGAGTTTCTTAATGGAAACTTTGGAAACTATGAGGGGAACTACATCGTACAGGCCTGAGTTTGCTTCACACAAAGTGCTCGTCAGAACGGTAGGTTACCTTGTATGTAACCCTGGTTCTCTGAATGAACGGACTTTCTTTTGGACTTTCAGAGTGGAGTGATAGCCTGGATACATTAGGGAAAATCTGAGACCTGTCCAGCAAAGTTGGAACTTTCTGAAACAGACAACCCAAAAAGCAGCACTTGGTCAGAAATGGGGCAATATGAAAGTAAGCAATCTCTGTTTTTCCAAGTCTGCACATAACTATATCTGTCACTTCTTGTGTGTACAACAGATTGCAACACCATGAATGCCTTTAGGAAGGAACTGTCCGAGTTGGTGCTGTCCCATATGTATAATTCACAGTGTCTTGCCTCTCTGTTTTGACGGTACAGTTTTCTCCCTGACTTCGAGTATGGGCATTCAGAAAAACAGACACCAACACAGATGACTTTAGGCATGCGCTGACGACATCTTTCAACCTGGTTTGTTTGAAGCATGCTGATGCATTCAGGCACTTTTGAACTTCCCATGTAAACTTCAGCTGTGAATCTATCAACTCATTTCTATAGCTTTTAATTAATGAAGGGTCTATGCTCAGACAAACTGCTTACCAGTGCAGAGATTTAAAATCTGCTCCTCTCAGTTATACCCTTGGCTCTATTTAAAACTTTATCATGAGCATTTTGTAAACTGTTGTTCCCTTACTGTCTTTTAGGAAAGGCCTATTGGCATTATCTCTGTTTCTGTGTTAGCCGCAGAGAAGAACAGCCTTGCAATATTTAGATGATATAAATATCTCTAAAATCTGGAACAGGCGTGAACCCTGGTTAAACCCAATATAAGCGCAGAGGCCTGCTTTCTTATCTTGTTGCTTTCGTTGTAGCACTGCTTCCTGCACCGTGAGAGTCTGAACTCGGTGTGCTGAGAACAAAAGTATTTGTTCCTTTTTACTCTGGAGGTTGTATAACTGCTGATACACAGTAATGCTTCTTCATCCTCTCTATCTGTCTCTCTCTCTCTCTCTCCCTCGTGGTTGGAGTTTGACCTGAGGGTTTTCTCTTTGCAGCATGCTGAGGTTCTGATTGGAAGCCAGGATAACTCCAGCCCTCCCACCGTCATTTCGTGCTGAAATCAGGCGGATTGACACTGAGAGGGTCATCCTTGTGTATTTCTAACTGTACTGTGTGTGTCTGTGTGTACAGTTGTGTGAATACCTATGGAACTCAGCAACTTTAAACCACACAGACATACCAGCAACAACCACATAGTGGTCACATAAATGGAAAATTCCAATCTTGAAAGTTACATTTAACCCTCTGGGCTCTGAGCCTATTTTGGCCATTTTTGAATACTTTTAATTTTGCCCTTCATTTACCACATAAAAAATGTTTACTATACCCATATTTGGTATCCATTTTTTACTTCACCTATATGATCTGACAATTATTTTTTCGATTTAAACTACTTTATTAACATATTGAGCCCAAAAATACACAAAAATCATCAAATCCGAGTTGAAAATGTATACTATTTACTACAATAAAAACAACAAATATGCTCAATGAACTGTTTTGGAAATTAAAAAACGTAAACATAGGATGCATATATGAACATATAAAAAAAGTAAAATTTAAATATATTAAAAGTATATACAAAAAAGTCCCATAAAAACATGTATATTTATAGGCATTTTTTTCTTGTTAGCTGCAACTCTTCAAAACAAACTATGTGCAAAATTACATATTATCACGATTATCTTATCTTATTATCATATCTTTGGTTTTACATGACCTGGGAATGTCAATGTTGAATGTTTTTTTGTTACACTTCACACGCGATTAATTTCGATTAATTAATTACAAAGCCTCTAATTAATTCGAATTTTTTTATCGAATCCCGGCCCTAATAATAATAATAATAAAAAATATATATATATATGTATATATATATATATATATATTCTTTTATATATTATTATATATGTAATGGGGGGACAGTATATAGAATGGAAAGTAACTCAGGAAATGAATAAAAAGATGAGGGAAGTTTAAACAAATATCACAAAAAATTTAAATTTTGTTAAATTAATTGTCATATTAATATATTTATCGATTTATATTTAATATATTTAAATTTTATATTTAATATTTTCAGTCCAACTGTCAGCTGTCTTCATGATTAAAGATTTGTGAAACCCCCTTTTCCCCACTACATCTGATAAATATAATAAACTGTAATAAGAGCATGTGAGAGAAGCTCTTACTGATACTTGTCTTGTGGTTTAATTGTTTTCTGCCATACAGAGGGTTATTAGTTATTGGGGAGCTCTATCCTTTACAACTCTAAACATGAATGCAAAATTATGTAGTATTTTATTATTTTACAAGAGTAACAATAAAACCAGTTACCTGTGTGTTTATGCCTTAGAAACATCTTTTATTCTAATTCTAATTCTCATTCTAACGCTGATGCACAGCTAGTTTTAGTGATTTAACAGCATGAAAAACACTCTTCAGGTTTATATTCTAGGACTGTATTAAGGTTTTCGGTTCTGCTATCAGATACATGAGAACATTCCACAGAATATCTCTTCTTTGATCTCAACAATAGACTAAATCAACATGAGCGTTTCACATCACACAGTAGAATTAAGATTAGCTACCTGTCATCTTTACTTCCCTCTTTCTCAATTTAATTCCAATAAGCGAGCTCTGTTGGCCCCAAAGCTGTGCAATAATGCCACAGTTTAGCTTCTATTAGATTACATGATGTATATTCATCCATAATTCATGTTAAATTTCTGTGTCTGCGTGTTGACAGTGAAAAACTGCGTTGTTGAATATTTGGTTTCTATATTCAGACGTTTCTCAGTAACAGTGGCATCTCTCTGTCTGGTTCTTTTACTCATACTGTAATATGTGTTCTCATGTACTCATTAATACGCAACACTACACAAGAATAACTACTGAGAATATACACACACAGTGTTTCTCTCAGACTTTTAACACGCATGCACACAGTGCTTTCTCAGACCTGAGAATCTGTCCCGGGAGCCACAGGTGGCTAGTTAGCTTAGCTTAGCTACTGCTACTCGACAATGCTACACCAGCAACACACAACAAACTCACTCGGACAAACAGTCAACATTGGGTGACAGGCGCTATGGCAGCTGTCACAGTAGGAGACATTTCACAGGAGGCAATATATCATTTTTGGAGGACAAGCCTTTTTACCATCTTTACCAAGAGTACCTCTCCGTTAGTTTATTTACATGAATAATTCAGCACAACATTGCTAATATTTGTTATCTCGGTTATTTACAGATAAGTTAATGAAGCTCAGCTCCAAAAGTTAACGTTAGTATAACTAGAGCCCTTTGGACCACAGCTAACAATCATGTATGATTGCCAAAGTACAAAAACTAGCACATAACAGGCCAATGGACTCCCAGCAAACAAAGTGACATGATGTACAACGAAGCTAGAAGCTAACTTTAGGCTAATGTTAGAAAGGGTTAGGCTAACGTTAGCTAACTTTAGGCTAACGTTAGAAAGGGTTAGGCTAATGTTAGCTACATTTAAGGCTAACGTTAGAAAGGGTTAGGCTAACGTTAGAGATGTTAAAGATAACTTTAACATCTCTAACATCTAAACATCTCTAGCATAGTGACAATATGTTGCCTCAGATACGTTGTTGACTTATCTTAGAAAGATGAAGACATCTTTGTTAATTTTATCCACGTTTAGTTGGTGTTGTGGTCTACGGCATCACATTATCCAGAGCACACACTTATCTCAGTTGAGATGTGAATTGGGAAAGGGTAGAAAATCCACCCCGTCACCCAGCCACTTGGAATACAAAACATCGGAGTTGCATGTACCCCATGCACACCGTTTGACCATTCCAAACTTAAAATGTCAAGAAAAAACATATAAAAACTAATTAAAATGCATTGGAGTTTGAGAATGTCCGCGTGTATTGGGTTAGCTATGCGCACTGTGATTGGATCATCGCGTTTGGGGGCGTGGCTTAGCCCTAGGTCAATTACTGTGTTTTTCGTACCTGAAGAGGGAAATGTAAATGAAGAGACAGGACACGGTTGAACCCTTTGCCAGCTCCCTCTTCAGGCCTGTAGGCAAAATGAATCAATCACAGAAAACACACCTTTTAACATCACTGTGCACAGTTTTTTTTTTTTTTTTACCATTGAACATGTATTTTAACTAGGGCTGGGACTTTAACTTAAATTTAATTAATTACACAAAAATTAACGCGTTAAAAAATTTACGCATTTTAATCGCACTTATTTTTGCACCGTCAAATATTTATATGTGATTACAATGCGATTAATTTAGATTAATTAATTACAAAGCCTCTAATTAATTTGATAAATTTTTTTAATCGAGTCCCGGCCCTAATATTAACGCATTTTAATCCATTTTTAACCCATGAACACATATTTTAATATCTTAAATGAATTATGAGTTTTTAAACCCTTTTTAACCCATAAGAACCCACGCTGACACGGGTGTCACAAACATTTTAAATGTTCTAGTAATGTCCATGTATGTTTTCTCAAGTACATAAGCGTGTTCTACAGCTACAGTAGCTTGTTGAGAAGCCATCAAATGAGGCTATTATTGAGGTTATTTTTATGTATTTATTATTGATTTATTATTATTTTGTTACTTAAAAACAAATCTGAAATGGAATTTGTTGTCTAACAGCACTATTAAAGTCACAATAATGATATGGAGATGAAAACAAAAAAGGCAAATGTTTATTTGTTTTTATTTATTATTGATTTATTCTTATTTTGTTTCTTAAAAACTAATCTGAAAAATTATTTGTTGTTCAAGAGCACTATTATTGTCACATTTTTTTATATATGTTGTGGAGATTGCAAAGAAAAAGGCAAATTTGTGCCTGTAAGCAGAAAAGGTGTCTAGTTTATTCATTAAAAAATAAGAAATATCGTAAACATAAATACCATAAACACCCAATGTAACATATATGTCACATCACAGATCTTTGACATTTAGTGGTAGTATCTTTTATGAAAAACATCATAAATGTGTTCTATGTGGTCCACTTTTTCTGTGGTATATCCCCCATAATTTGCCTTTAAGGATTACTGGGTCCGGGTTCTTATGGGTTAATATAACTTTACCAACATATTTATTCTGCGTCTTTAACCACACAGGAAATCATACTATCACACTTGGAGGAAGTTATAAAAGATAACCAAAGTAAAATAAGCAAACTTCTTCCAGCTTCACCCTCCATCCTCTCACATCTCTCAAAAAAAAAAAAAAAACGGAGAAAAATCCGGCCTTCCTTTGGCTGGAGAATTCTCTAAAGTTCAGATTGAGGAAAAATCTCAGACTTTCTCTTTTATTTATTTTTTTCTAAAAGATGCGGGGCCGGGACGTGTTTTACGTGTTCGGTGCTGATAAAAATGAGTGATGGGATGATTTCAAAGGCAAAGGGAGGCTCGCAGCCCTTTAAAACTCGTTTTAAAAGTCCCTCCCTCGTCTCTCTGATCTAAGGCGAGATGAAAGCGCTAGCCTAATGCTTGCTAAGTGACATTTCTCCATCTCTGATCTCTGTTGCTCATGCAGACATACAAGGGAATAAAAAACACGGAGTTCGCATCAAGGCTTTTCACTCCCCTCCCTCCTTCTATCTTGTATGTTTTGGTCCTCTTTTCTCCGTCTGTCTGCCTCCCCCGCGCTCTATCTCCTCACTTTTTGACATTTGACTGCATGCACAGCCTCCTATTTCAAGTCTGTTACCCCCCCCCCTATCCAAAATCAGATAATTATTTTTTTGGGGCATAAACATTAGAAAAATACTGGGTAATTTGTAAAACGTTTGTTTTCACCGCCTGCTTATCTTCTTTGGTTCATCACTCTGTAACCTTGAGATAAAGAAGTGAATGACACTGTGCAATTAATCACATGAGTGCATACACATACAAAGATGCATTAATGTGTGTGTGTGTGTGTGTGTGTGTGTGTGTGTGTGTGTGTGTGTGTGTGTGTGTGTGTGTGCGCGCGTTATCCTGACATGAAATCTCAGAGGGACGTTTTGTTTGGCGTCAACAGATTATGACACGCCATCGGCGCGTATCTTGCAATCTTGTGATGAAATGTTTATTCATGAACTTGACCATATATGGGCACGTTCACAGGTACACACACACACATTCTTGTACTTCTATCTTTGTGAGGACCCTCTTTGGAACAATGAATTCCCTAGCAAGGTTATAATAGTTTTGGATTTTTCATTAGTTTTAGTTTTAATTTTGTTGTGAATTTTTGTTTTCAAATTCAGTTAGTTTTAATGAGTTTTTAGAGGGAGTTTGCTAGTTTTTGTTTTTTCTTTTTTTTGAAATGCTATAGTTTTAGTTTAGTTTTTATTAGTTTTAGTTTTTTGTAATGGGGTATTTGTTGGGTGGGAGATTAAAAGAGGTCACAGTAAATTTTGCCTTTGTTTCCTTTGTCTTATCCATCTTCATTATGTATGAAAAAAGTTGACAAAGACGAAAACGAAGGACATTTTCAGTATAATTTTAGTTAGTTTTGTAAACACGCAATACAGTTTCAGTTAGTCAGTTCGTTAATTAGTTTAAAACAAAGTCTGAAATCTCCCAAAAAAAGAAATTGTCCTCACTTTGCAAAAATGTCCTCACTTTGCAAAAAATGTCCTCACTCTGTTGGTTAAAAATGTGTTCCGGTCCTCACTATGTAGGACGTACAAGAACACACACATACACACACTTTTTTTTTCAACCCCTCATCACCATCTGCATCACATATCACAGCGCTGCCACCTAATCACAAGGAGTCAGCTCCCACAGGGGAAATAATTATATTGTCAGCTCTCTGTCACTGTAACAGATCTAGCGACAACAAAACACTGGAATACTAACCAGGACACATCAGATTCCTCCTCACCCAGAACAACATGCTGTAACATCTCCAATGTCAAAGCTTTCAACATTTATAGAAGCCGAGGAGTGATGGATCCAGCAACCAGGTCCTTGAATTTATGGATTTACAGCGTGGGTCTCAAACTCGCGGGCCAATTTTGGCCCTTGTGTCGATGTTTTGTGGCCCCCACCTTGATATGAAAGTTTAATGTGAATTTTACATGAATGGCACTTTCCCGTGTTGTGTGTGGAAGGTCCCTTTAGTTACTTTTTTGGGTAATTTTGTGTCTTTTTTTGGTAATTTTGTGTCTTTTTAGTAATTTTGTGTCTTTTTTAAATAATTTTGTGTCTTTTTTAATAGTTCTGTGTCTTTTTGTGGTCATTTTGTGTCTTTTTTAAGTAATTTAGTTTTTTCTGTCATTTTGTGTCTTTTTTTGGTCATTTTATGTCTTTTTATAATTTCGCGTCTTTTTGGTAATTCTGTGTATTTTTTTGGTCATTTAGTGTCTTTTTTAAGTAATTTAGCGTGTTTTTCAGTTATTTTGTGTCTTTTTGGTCATTTTGTGTCTTGTTTTGGTCATTAAAATCGTCAATAATTATATTGTCAGCTCTCTGTCACTGTAACAACAAAACACTGGAATACTAACCAGGACACATCAGATTCCTCCTCAGCCCAGAACAACATGCTGTAACATCTCCAATGTCAAAGCTTTCACCGTTTATAGAAGCCGAGGAGTGATGGATCCAGCAACGAGAGGTCTATTTGTGTGTATGTGTTGCCCATGCGTGTCCTGTTTATTTCAGGGGAAGGCGCCGATCCATTTTTTAAGGATGTAACTTGTGATGAGCATCAGTTTAATTTAATGATGTATTTTAATGACAGCTGGTGTAATTTGTATTCATGTTAACAGTGCTTTGCACCAATGCTCCGGCTGATTTAATGATGTTGCATAGGTTTCACTGATAGTTTTTCCAGAGAAATAGTTGGCTGTAGCAGGGAAATAAATGCGTTTTAGGTAATTGCTAGGAGAGAGCAGAGTCAGTGTGTGTTGATTGAGCTAGCCGTGGCATGCAGCCTCTCTGCCTCTCCACTTCCACCCACTCTCCCATTAAAACAGCACTCAATCACTTTCCCTCAACAACTGAACTCCACCTGAAGCTAATTTGGCATCTCATGCATCTTTCTTATTACACAGTAGGATTTCCTCTTTCCTTCTCTACCTTTACCCCCGATACTTTTTTACCCCATATCTCGTAGCCTGTTTTTCTGTTTTTTAATCGGTGCCAATTACAGTATGTGTGTGTCTGTGTTCTTGTACTTCCTACATAGTGAGGACCGGGACACATTTTTAACCAACAGAGTGAGGACATTTTTGCAAAGTGAGGACATTTTGTCCAGTCCTCACTTCTTTAAAGGCGTTTTTAAGATTTCAGACTTTGTTTTAAGGGTTAAAGGTTACATGATAATGATAATTAACTGAAACTGTATTGTGTGGTTACAAAACTAACTAAAATTATAGTGAAAATGTCCTTCGTTTTCGTCTTTGTCAACTTTTTTCATACGTAATGAAGATGGATAAGGCAAAGGAAATAAAGGCAAAATTTACTGTGACCTCTTTTAATCTCCCACCCAACAAATACCCCATTACATAAAACTAACACTAAACACTAAACACTAAAACTAATGACTGTTATAACCTTGCAAGGGAATTCACTGTTCCAATGAGGGCCCTCACAAAGATAGAAGTACAAAAATGTGTGTGTGTTTGCATGCATGTGGGAGGTGACACCGACTAGGAGATGTACAAATTTAAACCGTAGACGATTTAGTTTGGGGAGTGATTTGGGGAGATCCTTCTGCAGAGCTCCCACTCAGGTGAGCCTAGCCCCGTTTTAGCAGTTTGGTAAAATGTGTTGGTTGACATATGTGGCATCTGGCTGATGCTGCAGGGTAAATCAGGCACACAGTATCCTAGTGAGTTTTTACTGTCTGCAAACACCTCATAAAACATTCACTAAATGCTATTTTGGAAAATCTGTATTGTTTACATCAACTGAAGATCTTCCTTTTCTCTTCTTTTATTGATGCATTACGCTACATTACCTCCTATTACAGTGAAGAGAAATGTGCACCAAGACATCTCTGCATTTGTGTTCTCACAAACCGTGTCTGCTAAAATTTTTATTCCCACACATCCAAACAGAATTCTCAATTTATTTAAATGGGAATGTCTTTTCTACCCAAATTACAGTCGCAGTTTTAAACGTGTGATTTAAGTTATGATTCAAACAAACGTGCATGGTAAGGCTTCGTAAAAGATTCATGATATGGGTTAAAATAATTGAAAGGTACATTTGTTTAATTAAAGAGCTGATATCTAGACATTTTCCATGGTTTTCTTGATAATGATTTTGGGTTGTTATCATTATATTTGTTCAAACAAATGTACCTTTAGTTGTACCAGGTATTAAAATGAACAAGAAATTGAAGAGAACAACCAAACCACTAAACGTCCTTTTTTATATCCATATAACGTTATATAACTTTATAACTTCACCAGAATTTGTAAAAAAGATTTATGAGATTTAAAGTAGTGAATCTGCGAGAAAAAAGTTGCTTTTTCCCCCATTTTTTCTCGTAAATCTGCGACTTTTTTCGCGCACTTGCCACTTTAAATCTGTTAAATCTGTGACTTTTTTCTTGTAGATTTGCCACTTTAATCTAGTAAATTTGCAAGTTTTTTCTTGAAATATTACCTGAAGTTACCACATATAGTTCTTAGCCCGATGAAGGGTTAAGTGAAAATACAGTGAAAGGATCAAAGTTATGAGACCAAATCGCTAAACGTCCTCTTTTCTATGTATATAACGTTATATATAACTTTATCGACACGTTGCCGTGCATACACATTGTGCTGCTTCTCTCCTGATGACGGCTTGCCTTGTTAGTGACCTGTCAATCAAAGGTAGCCACGCCCCAAATCATACGATTCTTTATCTTCTATTTTCTTCTAAATGGGGCTATTATTTACACTATTAATATCAAATTGTCTTGAAGAAGATTTTAACTAGTGATTGAGACCATAGTGTTGTCCTAAAAAATAAATTCTGAGGTAATGAATCAAGTGAGAAATTTTCTCATTTTGCATTGAAATGAATAGAGCAAAATGCTTTTGCAGCCACCGTGAGCGCCCCCTGCTGGATTTTTTTCCTTTTCGGTAGAATGCAGCTGAAGGCACTTCCTGGTTTGCCTCCCTGCTCAGACCCGGAGGTTGCCTCTTTATACTACTCATTTCCTTGTTTCTCTTTGCTTTCACACTCACTTCTGTTCTTGGCATCATTCATGATGACTGCAGCTGGTAGAGCGTGCCACAAAACAACACACGTTATTATATTAGCCCCAATCAACAGGCCGATAACGACCTACTGGCCCGCCAGCATGTGCAGCAGGCCCCGACTCGCCCATACTTATGGCTTGATAACTGCTGATTACGCCCATTTAGTCATCAGATTACATTCAAATGGGGAGGCTTAGCACAACCTGCCACTGTGCCCTTAATGAGTAGTACAAGATTAGGCACTTGGTGCTTGACATGACATTCTGCAGCCAGTAAAAGATGTCTCTCTCTACCCTTAACCTAAACACTTTACTGAGGATGTGAGGCCTGCACTTCCCTTTGTATACCCAACATTAGTCCTGCCCAGGCAGCAACCTCCAGGTCTGAGCATGGAGGCCAACCAGGAAGTGCCTTAAGCTGCATTCTACCAAAAATTCCAGCAGGGGGCGGTAAGTTTGCCCATTCATTTCAGTGCAACATTTGAAAACTTCTCACTTGATTTATTACTAGCATGAAAAAAAACTGAAAAAAAAATTCCAGCAGGGGGTGCTGAAGGCAGCTGCAAAAGCATTTATGTCCATTAATTTCAATGCAAAATTTGAAAACTTCTCACTTGATTTATTCCCTCAGAAATGTTTTTTTAGGACAACACTATGGTCTCAATCGCTAGTAAAAAATCTTCAAGACAATTTGATGTTAATAGTGTAACTAATGGCCCCATTTAGAAGAAAATAGAAGATAAAGAATCATATGATTTGGGGCGGGCTACCTTTGATTGACAGGTCACTAACAAGGCAAGCGGTCATCAGGAGAGAAGCCGTATCCACGTATGTGTATCCACGGCAACGTGTCGATAAAGTTATATATAACGTTATATAGATAATAAAATGGACGTTTAGCGGTTTGGTCTCATAACTTTGACCCTTTCACTGTATTTTCACTTAATGACAGTTTATTTGAACATTTTTCTCAGTAAAAATGTCTTGTTCAGCGTTTGGTTGGACTAACAGACACTCCAAGGAGTCGCTGTTCTTCCACTGAACACTGTGTAAAACATAACTGTTACACTTTCTTTGTTGCCAGGGAAGATAATCCAGGCAGCAATTATGTTTGGCCTCACATGTAATTGGAGAAAAACATTAGTAATGAAAATAATTTCTGGGAGACAGAGTTGCAGAGAGTTAGACTGAGTTTATTGGAGGTCACGGCAAAATCACCAGGGTACACTTAGTGTGGAAGTGATTAACTGTGAACCATTAAGGACAACTTGCCAACCAAACCACAAGGCCACCCTCAGTGCCAGAACTCACCCTCTGATAAATCTGCATTAGAGCAAAAGTGTTCATCACAATCATAACCATAAGGACATTTCATTTAAAATATGTGGCTGCGTGCTTTCACTTTCCTTGAACTTTATTGAATAGAAAAAAATCCATAACGTTTTAATTAACCCTTTGATGCACAACATATTGACCCCCCTTCTAATGCAGAACATGGGTCTAAAATGACCCTCATTCATTCCCCATGTTATTTAATGCTGCTGTGTGTTTCTGTGCTCTATCTTTTGATATCAACTTATTTTACGACTGAATCTTCCAAGTATTCCTGAAATATCTTGTTTTTGATAACAGATCATTATTTCCATTTTGCTTCTCATACTTTATGAAGAAAAAAGATTTTATATTATTACATAGCGAACTACTTGGCTAAGTAGCTTGCTAATCTAACTACTTGGCCAATATGTTAGCTAAGTAGTTAACTTAGCAAGCAACTTAGCTAAATACTTAGCCGATAAGTTAGCTAAGCAAGCAACTTAGCTAACTACTTAGCCAAGAAGTTAGCTAAATAGTTAGCTTAGCAAGCTACTTAGCCAATAAGTTAGCTAAGTAGTTAGCTGAATAGTTAGCTTAGCAAGCTACTTAGCCAAGAAGTTAGCTAAGTAGTTAGCCTAGCAAGCTACTTAGTTAAAAAATGGATATAGGTCATTTTTCACCAATGTTGTGCATTTAAAGCGTAGTGAAACAAAAAGAGATTTTGTAAAAAAAAAGAAAAACGAAAACATAAAATTAGGATGTATGATGATCATAACAAACTAATTGAGGAAAACCTACAAAGATATAGAACATAAAAACAATGTCGGGTCTCTTTAGACCCATGTGGTGCATCAAAGGGTTAAATGTAACCCCTTTAGACTACAAAACTGTTGCACTTTTATAATCTTTGTAAATTCATATGGAACATTTATTGAATCATTTGGTATTCTTTGCAGCTTCTCTCATATTTCCTTTCCCTCTTTTCTATTTCCTTTTATATTCCCCGTTCCTTTATCCTCCCTGTGCTTCTGTCTCGACTCCCACCTCCTCTAAAATAGTTAATCAGGGGGCTCATATCCGAGAATATTACTACCATGTTCAATATGCTTCGGCTCACATAACTTTATGTCCAACAAGGACCAAATGAGCGAAAGAAATGAATCTAGCGAACAATTTGTCCTTTTGGCGCAGCACGTATAATCTTTATTAGATTGAGCCGTAACATGGTATTGGCAGCAATTAGACCCTGGAAGGAGGCACTACTGCAGAGGTTAATAACTGCAGTGTGTCTGCATGAAGCTCTGTTATGATAGAAAGGTTAGCTGTATTAGTGACGGTGGCACTGGGCCAAGCCACAGAGAGAGTCAGGGCTGCAAAGCCAAGCTGAGTGCTGGGCCCAAAGTATTCACACCAGAGACTCGGGGTGTGAAAATGTTCTCTTCCCGCTGAGACAAATGGCTGGAGGTGTCTGGCCTCTGTTCTGTCCATAACAGGTCGGTCCGCACCACTTATAGAGCATGTTATGTGGCAAGTTGAGAGACGGAAGAGGTTAGAGAACAAAAGCTGTTTTTAAAAAGCTCTTGGTGAATCATACACTTTGTGTTTTCGGTAAATATTTAGCTGTTTGTTGCAGAAGTACAGGTGCATCTCAATACATTAGAATATGATGAAAAGTCCATTTCCAGTAGTTCAAGTCAAATAGTTCCAACCAAGTATTGATCATATAGATGGACATACTTAACATTTATATATTAACTCTATAGAGTCTTATAGGGCTATTCTGTCCATTTTTGAATACTTTTCATGTCTTTTTGTGTCTTTGTAAGTCATTTTGTGTCTTTTTTGGGTCATTTTGTGTCTTTTATTAGTAATTTTGTATCTTTTTTTAGGTCATTTTGTAGCTTTTTTAGTCATTTTGTATCTTCTTTTGGTCATTTTGTGTCTTTTTTAAATCATTTTGTGTCTTTTTTGGTCATTTTGTGTCTGAGTTTCAGGCGGACCGATTATACTGGAGCACCAACTAGCGTTCATGAGTTCAGACAACAACAAACCACAGTGAACATGAAGGAAGAAGCTGATGAGACGCTTTGGTTGGCCCCGTGGATGATGGGACATTTAGTTACAAAAAACCAATGGATGGAAGCGTCGATAAGAGCATGGTTGTGTTGCTATGCAACAAGGAATTCACATATCACTGCAGCACATCCAGCCTCAATATCACCTCAATGCTAAACATATAGCAGCTAGCGGCTAGTGTGGTAGCTAGCGTGGCTTGTGTTAAACCAAAGTTTTATAGTTTACAGAAGGTCTACCTACCTATAGGCTACCTGAATTTATGAAATGTACTATATTTCTAAATATGCTACTGCTACACTTAATGGCAAAAATTGCACTGGTCTGTTGGACTTGAACAAAAATAAACAATATTTTTGTTGCTTAAGCTTATGTATTCAGTCATTATTCAATGGTATACTAAAAATCCATGTGAAGAAAATTACTTCTCACTGTTCTCAGGTCAAATATTTATATGCGATTAATTAATTACAAAGCCTCTTATAAATTAGATTAATTTTTTTAATCGAGTCCCGGCCCTAATAATAACCAAAATCATAATAACCAAAAAGGACACAAACTGACCAAAAAAGACACAAAATGGCCAAAAAAAGTAAAAGATGAGATGAGTTATTTTCGTTTGTGTGCTACATGGTTGATGATACAAAGTATGTAGCAGTCATGCTTCATGTTGCTTCCACTATTTACTTGCTTTTAGAAAAATAAAAACTGGCAAATTCGACAGAAGCACCACACTGGGTTTGTACCAAAAACATTCAACTGAATGAAAAATAAATAGCATAAAAGCTACCCATGGTTGACATTGAATTCAAGATAATAACACTGTTAATGAGATCAGACAGCTGCAGCTCAGTTGTTTTAGAAAATTGCCTGATTTATTACGAGTATAGTACAAGTATTCCACTAGGCAAAATTACACTGATTGTGTGGCACAATATCCATATTTCTTTTGACCCGACCCGGGTTCAGATCTAGGATTGTTCCTCCCAACATGTGTTTGTTACACTATTCTTGTGCACTGTTAGACTTTATGAGACAGGCAGCAGAATTCTATAAGACATAATGAAATTGATTAGAATTCATCAGGGGTTTATCACTCGTTTGATGGTTACTTTGATAATTAATTACAGTTTCAATAACAGTTTTATAATCCGTCAGTGATACGGCCTGCAAGGGAAGACAAACACTCTTCTTCCTTATATCATTACGTTTTAACTCAATTCTGCTCCAAACCGTCTTGTGCATATAGAAATAATTAGTGAAAAACTATAGATTTCAGGCGATCAAACAGTCTTTCTCATTCACAAGTGAGGGTTAATAATAAACAGCCAGCCAAACTCATTTTCAATAGCCAGGAAGTGAGGATTTCAGGTTGACATATTGAAGCGGAGTAAAATACAAAAATGTGCTTAATAGACTGCTATGACAGAAATATGTAAATATAAACAGCCTGCCATTAACTATGATAAATAAGGTGTACACAGGCAAGTATAAACACTCTAAGTAACAAAGTCAACATATCAAGCGAGTAACAAGGTATGTATTATGACAGTAAAGTCACACAAAGTTTATATACATGAACAAACCTACAAAAATGTCCATCAAAAGTCATCAATATTAATTGTCAAACATGTAAAGAACATCCACAACTTACAGCCATTGCTTTCTGAAGGATTCACATGGAAGATTGCACCGGATTCATTATGAGAAACCTTACAACTGCAGCCATGCTCTATTTTCTGTTTACATGCCTTCACTGTTCCTGTTTCCTGTTTCTTTTGCACCTTCAAAGTAAAAGCTCAACCAACTTTTTTTTTAGGAAATAACAATACAAATACATTTTTAACAGTTAACTTAAACTCCTCACATATTAAAGACATACAGGGCAGAACAATATGGACAGGGAGATGGTTGTAATTAGCCGGAAGCCCTTTATGGTCATGAGCTTTGGACAGAAAGAGTAAGATTGTGGATTCAAGTGGCTGAAATAAAGCGGTTTCATGCTTGTGATCAGCACGGTTTGTAAGTTAACACGTTGATTGATTTGACCACAATCAGTGTGAAAGACCTGACCGTGCATGGACACCATTTGCACTGTGCATCTTAGCAATAGGGGGAGGAGCTCAGACATCCAGAGGGAGCACGGAGTGGAGCCACAGTTCCCTCACATCAAAAGGAGCCACTTGCTTGGGGCATCTGATCAGGACGGTTCCTTGGCACCTCCTCTCAGAGGTTTTCCAGGAACGACCAACTGATAAGAAGCCATGGTTGGCCCTAAAACAAGATTGAGAGAATATATAAATCATTTGGCCTCGGGGTTCCCCATAAAGAGCTAGAAAATGTGTTGCTATGGAGCGGAACATCTGTAATACTAGGAGTGAACATATCGATGGATGGATAGAATCATGAAAAATGCTGGGGACCAGTACATCCGTAACCAGTTGACATGTTGTTTTTGGACTGAAGTGTCAAAGTGAACAACCAATCAGAGACCAAGGTTGCCAGTAGATGGATGGATGGATGGATGATAAATTGATGGACAGATGGATTAATGGATGGATGGATAAATGGATGGATAGATGGTTAAATGGATGGATGGATGGATGGATAGGTGGATAAATGGATGGATGATAAATGGATGGATAGATGGATAAATGGATGATAAATAGATGGATACATTGATGATAGATGGATAAATGGATGGATGGATGTATGGATGATAAATGGATGGATAGATGGGTAAATTAATTGATGGGTGGATGGATGGATGAAAAACACTGGAAACTGAAAATTCAAAGCAACTTTAAAAGGGTTTTTTGCAGTGGTGAAACAACCAATCAGAGACCAAGGTTGCCATCCATAGTCGTGCCAGTTGTGTGGGATAAAATGTTTTTATTCATATATTAAGATAGTTCTATCACACATTCTGAAAGGGTTTAATATGGTTTAATATTCATGAAAAGTTCATCTACTAAATAAAAGCGCAAGTTCAAGGCAAACATGTTTCTATGATGTGGTACATGATTAACAAAAAATACATCACAAACCCGTCACGCTTGGGTTATTAAGAATCTTGATCATTAAGAAGCATTAGAGGTATTTTCATAAACTAAAAATAAACAAAAAGTGGACTACAATGGAGCAGGCTCTTGAGCCTCGCTCTCACTCTCTTCGTTCTCTCTTCTTTGTCTCTTTTACTTTCTCTGTGCTGGACCTTGAACCATCCTGGGACCTATTTATCTCATTCCACATGTTGAATGTGGATCTCCAGGAGGTTCAGCGCGTCCTTTTGTCACTCTCTTTCCCTTTCATTTGTTTCATATCTGTGTAAATGATGTTTGATAAATAGTGTTTTTGCTAGTTTTCACTTATTGTGTGTTTTTATCGCCTGTCCTCTTTCCAGGTTACATCATAATGAGAAAGTTAGATAGTTTAAACTGCAGCTGTTTTGCTAATCATACTTATGATTGAGACCATAGTGTCCTTAAAAAAAAAATTCTGAGGTAATAAACCAAGTGAGAAGTTTTCTCATTTTGTATTGAAATGAATGGACCCAAATGCTTCTGCAGCCGCCATCAGTGCCCCCTGTTGGAATTTTCACTAGAATGCAGCTTAAGGCACTTCCTGGTTTGCCTTCCTGCTCAGACCCGGAGGTTGCCGCCTGACAGAGACAAAAAACAACAACAGAAAGATGCCGAAACAGCTGCAAAGAGACACACTGGGACTGTAAAGAGTCACATCGACTATGAAAAGTAGCAAAACAACCAAAAAGAAAAAGAAAACTACAAGGAGATGCAAAACAACTTCAAAAAGGGGTACAACAACCACAAACACTAACTAAGTTTTCTCATTTTGTATTGAAATGAATGGACACAAATGCGTCTGCAGCCGATGTCAGCGTACCCTGCTGGAATTTTCAGTAGAATGCAGCTTAAGGCACTTCCTGGTTTGCCTCCCTGCTCAGACCCGGAGGTTGCCGCCTGATAGAGACAACTACAGAAAGATGCCAAAACAGCTCCAAAGAGACACACTGGGACTGTAAAGAGTCACACCAACTATGAAAAGTAGTAAAACAACCAAAAATAATAAAAAAAACTACAAGGAGAGGCAAAACAACTACAAAAAGTTAGTGTTTGTGGTTGTTGTACCCCTAATTTTTCTAATTTTATATTGAAATGAATGGACACAAATGCTTCTGCAGCTGCCGTCAGGGCCACCTGTTGGAATTTTCGGTAAAATGCAATTTAAGGCACTTCCTGGTTTGCCTCCCTGCTCAGATCCAGAGGTTGCCGCCTGATAGAGACACACAAAAAAACTACCAACAATCAAAATAATTTAAAAAAACTACAAGGAGAGGCAAAACAACTACAAAAAGGGGTACAACAACCACAAACCCTAACTACAATAGGTAGAATAATTACAAAGACATGCAAAACAACTACAAAAAGGGGTACAAAAGCACAGAGAAACACCACACAAATATAAAATAGATGAGAAAGTCTGTTCCCATACAGGGCCAATAGTCTCATAACCTGCCTATGACTGTAAAGCCAGCTAGGATTTCTGATGTTGGGCCATATATAAATTAAATTGATTTGATTTGACCTGACTTGACTTGAATGCACAAGGAGTATAGGGAGGCAGCATTTATTTAGATATTAATAACGAAGAGCGTGGATGTAAGCCTGTGAACACATTTTCACTAAGTTATTAACAGCCAGTGTTACATTGCCTCCAGATGTTTTAGCTGCATTGGTGTGTAAATTAACAGAGCGTGAAGGTGCAAGAAACAAACATGACACCAACTCACCAAACATCTCCATCAACACACGCTAATGCTGCGACAAAAAGGCAGACAAGCAGCCCCATGCAGTGCACGCGCACACACACACACACACACACACACACACACACACATTCTTCTTTAGTTCATAAAGCCTACAATTTATATGATAGGTCTCAAACTCGTGGCCCTCGGGCCAATTGCGGCCCTCGTGATGACATTTTGTGGCCCCCACCTTGATTTGAAAGTTTAATGTGACTTTTATATGAATGGCACTTTACCATGTTTTGTGTGTAAGGTCCCTTTAATTACTTTTTTTTGGTAATTGTGTCTTTTTTTGGTAGTTTTGTGTCTTTTTAAAAAAAAAATGTGTGTCTTTTTTGGTAATTCTGTATTTTTTCGGTCATTTTGTGTCTTTTTTAAGTAATTTATTTTTTTGTGTCATTTTTTGTCATTTTTTTAAATAATTTTGTGTCTTTTTTTGGTCATTTTGATGGAAGTAATTTGAGAAGTTGCCTGCAAAACATCTCCATCAACACACGCTAATGCTGCAACAAAAAGGCAGACAAGCAGCCCCATACAGTGCACACACACACACACACACACACACACACACATTCTTCTTTAGTTCATAAAGCCTTTGCCAGAGTCACAGTGAGACGAGACTTAAGTTCTGCGGGATACGGAGACATGCGCTGTGACTGTCAGTCTTGGATGCAAATAGACACTTGGTAACAGTGGCAGAGACGTCTACCTGCCACTGCTGAGGCCATTTGAAGTTGGAGCATTATTGCCAAAGATGAGATCAAAGGCAAGCTGCCAGGATGGCTCTATCTCTCTGTCTGTCTCTCTTTCTCTGTCTCTCTCACAGTACATAGAGTGAAAAGAATTAAAAATGGGAAGCGTGG
Organism: Centropristis striata; assembly: GCF_030273125.1. Taxonomy (NCBI): domain Eukaryota; kingdom Metazoa; phylum Chordata; class Actinopteri; order Perciformes; family Serranidae; genus Centropristis; species Centropristis striata. Next base: position 7,686,135 of record NC_081517.1, on the reverse strand, counting down.
GATCGAGCGAGACACATAGAGTTAGAGCGTTAGAGAGGGAGAAGCTGATGCCTCTAGTAATTCTGTTGACATTGTCTTTCTTCATCTGCTCGGCTGTTTGCATATTTATTTCGTCTGACTTGAATAAACATCTTCTTTAGCCTGCCACAAAAAAGTGAAAGGAAGTGGGTGATGGGATCTTTAATCCCTCTTTTCCCCCATCAACTCTGTCTATCATTCTCTCTTTCACTGGCTGGCCTCTAACTCGCTTCTAATTGGGAGCCTCTTGAACATAAAACCCCATTTAAATCTAGCAGTTTGCTTTTTCTTTCCCTCACCCTGTCTTCTTTTCACACATGCATAATTTACAGCATGTTGCCTTTCCACTGGTGTTGCCATGGTGGTAAGTTTTTAGAAATATGGTTCGCCAATGGCTGTCTTTTAATATATGCAAGTTCTCTCACATGCTTCTCTGTGTTAACAGTATGTGAAATTCAACTGCATCAAGAGAGGCTGTTTACTCCCCCAAACTCATCCTCTAGACTTTAAAATCTGCACTTATTAATATTTATTTTACATAAACTGTGGATCTAAACATCATATGTAATGTGAATGGTGTTGGTTGTTGTGACAACCACGCTCAAAATTATGTGTGTTTTGTGTTTTCACCCACTTAAAAAAAAGAGAAATAATTTAATACAGCTTTAAAACTACAAATTAGCAGGTTTCCATTGGTAAACATCATGTAATAGAAATTTTTTATTGTAATTAAAATGGTATATTAAATGCCTGGTTGACTCTGTTGTCCCCAAGATTAAAAAAACAAACAATTAATGCAACTTTAAAATCTGCTTAACCTTTTTCTGAATTAATTTTTTTAAAGGGATGGTTCAGATTATTTTTAAGTGCCGTTATATGAGGTACCTACAGTCAGTTTATAACCTGCAGAAGATGATGGTCTGCACAGTCACAGTCTGAAGAACATTGATTGAAACAATGAAACTTACCAACAATTACAATTATTTTTGTAAGAAAATTACATTTCTCATTTTTGTGCACAATTACTTATTTATTTTGAAAGTGCAGTACAGTCAGAATAATCTTATATATATATATATATATATATATATATATACAAGCTTTTATTGCACAATTTAACTATTATACAATGTACACATTCTGCGTTCCTTTTGCGTACAATGAGATATTGTTTGAACAAAAATAAGGTAAGAATTGTTCCATTGTTCATTGTTATAAATTGATCATTTTATTATTTATTTGACACAGGGGCCACAGCAGGGGCCAAAGGCTTCTTCACAGGGGCAGTGGCCCCTTTAGGCCCCTGTGTAGCACCGCCACTGGTTCTACTAGCCTGGCTAACACCAGACTATTCTCAAATGAGGTCTAGTCTGGCAACCGACAATGCTTTTCTCCGTAGAGGAGGTGTGGTTTACGATCCTCCGGAGCTGTTTATTGGGCGCTTAGAATGTCTATCAAAAGTGTCTGTAGGTAGCTCTTAGCCAATCAGATCAGTTATACCAGATGACGTAGTAGAGCAACAGAAATGGATGTTTGTTGTGTGTGTGTGTGTGTGTTGCTTGCTGCTTTGCTTCTCCAGTTCTCGCTTTCTGCAAGATTATTTATTTTCACGCTTTATTCCCCATCATGTCATTCAGCCACACACATCCACTGATTTTATGGGCAATAAACAAGCTGCTGCGGGTCTCTCATCGGCTCCGCTGTCCCCCGGCTCGTAGCCAGATCACCGGCGTTGCGGTAGCGCCGTATAGCCCCGGTACCGTAACGCCGGTGATCTGGCTACGAGCCGGGGGACAGCGGAGCCGCCGAGAGACCTTTCGCCTTTCAACTTTCGCTCTAAACTATTTAAAACGCCGTCTACAGCTAAAGAGAGTTTCGCGTCTGCAGCAGCCATGTTGGATCAGTAAGAAAACTACAAGCTTCCAAGTGCCGAGTAGTACGCGTCATCGTCTTGCCGTCCCTCCCCGCTCTGTGATTGGTTCCCTAAAACAGGGCTAAGAAATGGCTCTGGTTGCCAGACTGGATGGAGGTTCGAAATTAAATTCGAGCGCGCAAGGCAGTATGGGTATACCCAGGCTATGGTTCTACGGCAACAACCCCAAACTATCCCTTAAAGGGAACACTGAGATATGGACTTCACAGAGCCACCGTGTAGGACTGCATGTGTTTCCCTTTGGCAGTGTGGTATCATTGATACAGTATGTGGGTGAGCCGAGTCCTCATAAAAGACATACTGTTTCTTTTTATGTATGACTGCTACAAACCAAAGTGGATAGTTGGCACACACACACACACACACACACACACACACACACACACACACACACACACACAAACACACATATTTTTCACTGAAGCATGAGCACATGTTCATGTGGTGTCTAGGCTCTTCCATGTGTTACTGGCCTCCTCCTGCTGAAAAAGAAAAAAAAAAAACAGATGGGTGACTTTGGTGTTTCTTTACTGTCTGCTACAGGTGGATCCCTGTGTCAAGCTCACACTCAACCTAGACATTGGCTAATGGACAGGGAGACATAATTCAGGGCATCCTGCTGGCTCATCAGTAGAGCACCGACCATTAAGGCTTAGTCCTTGCAATGCAGCGGACCCGTGTTCAAATCTGACTCGGAGTCCTTTCCTGCATGTCTTCCCCTCTGCATTACACCACTATCCCAACCTGACCCTTAAACTTATGCCTGTGTGGGACACATTCGGGCCATATTGTCTAATTACATCCACTAAAATAAATAGGAAAAATTAGCATTGTTTGGAAGTCTTTAAGAATAAATTATTAAGTGTACAACCTAGAAGTCAACAGGTTGCACATAATCAAAACTATGTCCGCAACTGTTATATTTAACCCTAAATTGGGTAGATTTGCTTCTCCGACGAGGAAGATCTGTTGATCTGACCATCTATCCTAAATAATGTGTTATGTCAGAAATGACTGTATGTTGGTCCACTTCATCAATCAGTCTTTTGTCGTCCATGTCTCCGAACCGCTGAGATCCTTTGATTGATTGATTGCTGATCTGGTGCCCCGGTCAAGACGTAATGTTGATGTGAAGTAGTTTTAGGCTACATGAACTGCATATTGTGTTTTATTTTGAAAGGGGGCGGAAGTGTATTACGTTGAATCTGTGTCGGATTTCCTGTCTGGTGGAATCTGCGGCTAAGATGTTGCTGAACTGTTCCGTGACGCGCCCGGTAGAAATGCTCTCATTGGTTAGAGTGGCAGCGATCAGCAACGGCGACCGCGGCGCAGCCGTTCCGCGCCCGGTGGAGATCCGGCTTAAGAATGAAGCCTCTCATTATAGGTAATCTCAAACTATATGCCAAATTGCACTAGTTATTACTACTAATTATATTACATCTAATAAAACTAATGCAATGTTCTAACTTACATAGACTATATATGCAATTCATACGCTACATGAATTGTGACACAATTCCAAGCAATTAGTTAAAGGTCAGATGCTTATTAGCCAGCTATTTAAACATGAGCTTTGACAGTCATCAAATCTCATCCATGGCAGACCTGGCTCTATTGGAAGACCTTTATTCACCTGTAAGACAGGAGAGGGTTTTTCAGGACTGCAAGGACCTTTATATGTAAAAGGGACGACTGGCTTCTAAGGCGTTTACGTCTTCCAAGGCTTCACCTGATGCAATTATGCTACGATTTGGAACCTTGGCTAAGTCAACGCTCAAATGCCAAACCTGTGCCGGTGCTCTCCTCCTGTGATTATAACCTAACTAGGCTTAATTAAAATGCTATTCCAAAAGTATCCGTGGATTTAACTGTGTGCACACGGGCTATGGTGGATCGCTGCATCAGGCTACTGAAAGGCAGAGAAAGTGTGCGACGTCGTCCTGGCCTTTGGAGTTCTGCATAGTATAACTTGGCCCTAATATGCTGCATACTTTTCAGCCCCAGCATATGCCGCTGTATGTATGTTTGTTTTTATTTGGGGGTGAACCATCTCTTTAAAGTCCTAACAACCCCTGGTGAAGCTTTTTTTGATCCCTCAGTTATGGAACCAGTCACGTAGACGGTGAAATGTGTCTGAAAGCTTCTGAAAATGATAGTAATTGGACCTTAAGTTAAAATTATTTTGTCAAGCTAAAATTAAACAACACTGATTTCTTTTTATAAATATTTAAGCGCTCCTCCACCTCTGGGATTGTTCGTGTCTTGTGACGCATTTTTAAGAAGACACATCTGTCTTGTCGAGTTACTGTGCGACCCCTGTTGCCGCCAGGAAAAAAAAAAAAAACCTCTCCTCCTACACTGTGCCTCTGGGGTACTCTTGTCCGTTCTGATTGGCCTGATGAGAGACTCGCTCGGTATCTCAGGTATCTGAAACACACACACATATACACACATACAGGCACACATGGCCTGGAGGGAGGAAGATGCTGAGGAGGTCAAGTGTTGTAGGAAGTCTGGTGCTCAATGGATGTAAAGGAGGTCAGAGGAAAGACCAATAAAGAAAGTAACCCTTTGATGCACAATATATAAACACCTTCTAATGCACAACATGGGTCAAAATGACCTGCATTCATTTCCCATGTTATTTCATGCTGGCTGTGTGTTTGAACATCTTTTTTGTTTTTTATTATTACAACAGATCATTATGTCAATTTTTCCTTTCATACTTTATAAAGAAAAAGTTTTTGTATTATTACATAAAGTTTACACACATGGGTCAAAAATGACTTTTTGCATAATGCACAACATGGGTCAAGAATGACCCGCATTCATTTCCCATGTTATTCAATGCTGCTATGTGTTTCTGTGCTCTAACTTTTGATATAAACTTATTTTATGATTGAATATTCCAAGTATTCTTTAAATATCTTGTTTTTTGATAACAACAGATCATTATTTCCATTTTGCCTCTCATACTTTGTGAAGAAAAAAAGGTTTTGTATTAGTACATAGCTAACTATTTGGCTAAGTAGCTTGCTAAGCTAACTACTTAGCCAAAAAATTAGCTAAGTAGTTAGCTTAACAAGCTACTTAGCTAAATACTTAGCCAAGAAGTTAGCTAAGTAGTTATCTTAACAAGCTACTTAACTAAATACTTAGCCAAGAAGTTAGCTAAGTAGTTAGCTTAACAAACTACTTAGCTAAATACTTAGCCAAGATGTTATCTAAGTAGTTAGCTTAACAAGCTACTTAGCTAAATACTTAGTAAAGAAGTTAGCTAAGTAGTTAGCTTAACAAGCTACTTAGCTAAAAAATGGATATGGGTAATTGTTGACCCATGTTGAGCATTTGAAGAGTAGTGACACAAAAAGGGTTTTTATTAAACTCATCATACATACTAAAATTAGTATGTATGATGATCAAAAACAAACTAATTGAGGAAAACCTGGAATACTGAATGATGAAAATAATTTATGGCAAAGATATAGAACATAAAAACTCTGTCGGGTCACTTTAGACCCATGTTGTGCATCAAAGGGATCAAGGAGAAATATAGAAAGATGCTGTGTGATACTGTGGAATGAAAAGAGTGTTTGGAGATGCAGGTTCGGTGTCTATGCTGCACCCATCCATCTCCCTCCCCCCTGTCTCTCTCTCTCACCTCTCTGCCTTCCAACTCCAGACTGTCCCCAATGTGGACGTCTACCATAATGAAAAAGGATGTCTTGTGTGTGTGTATGCGCGTGCGTATGTGTGTTTGCTTGACTGCGCACGCACACGCATGTGTGTGACGTGTGTGGTAATGAATAAGGATGTGCTGTGTGTGGAGCTGGTCGTTAATCACTGGCAGTGCTGGCAGCTAACAGATAAGCAGATTGATCCAAGGCCACCGAGGGAACGCAGCCTGGCACCGGCCCATTCATCACACGCACACACACACACACACTTGCACTATCCACATATACACAAAGCCTGTGAGAAGGCTGGCCAGAGTGTTTGAGCTCAGGATCATCCCTGACCATTCATGTTAACATCTGTGAGAGTTACTGGAGTACACAGTGAGCTAAGAAGAAAGAACAGAGGGAGAAAGAGAGACAGACGGCGGAGCTGCACAGTCCTGACAACATCTGCAACTGCTCCGTGACTGCTCACCTGTAAATCCCAACCTGGCATTTGTTACGGTCTCAAATCACGTACACACAAATACATACAAACACACACTTGCACACACACACACGGAGACAGATAAGGGTCTACGCTTTTGGCCATCCAGAAATCCCACAGGGGACGCGAGAGACTTGGGAGCTGGGGGAAGAACGGATGGATGGACGGACGGATGGATGGATGGTAGAAGAGAAGACAGGATGACAGGATGACAAAACAGAGTTAAGGACACGCTCCAGTACTATGTGACAGCTCGGCGGGCCCACCAGGGAGCAAAGGGAGTTGAGAGGAAGATGGCAAGGAAAACAGGGAGAAGAAAGCCGGGGAGGAAGCAAGAGGTCAAACATCTGTGGTTTCTCTTTTCTATGGCAACCATCACATGCTCAGTGGCGGGAGGAGAGACAGTGAGAAGACTGAACCAGGCAGAACTCACTCTACACATCAATTCATTTTTTTTAAGATAAAGTTAAAACAATTTTAATCTGAAATTTCATAGATTTAAAGCTGGGCACAAAGCGGCAGCAGCAAAACTATGAACACATCTTTTACATCATACCACCGTATGACATTGTTATAGCAACAGGCTTAGCTAACAGCTAGCCTGGTACACATTTAGCAATATTAGATTGGAGTTGTCTTTCTGGTCACCCATTATATAACGCTAATATTCACTCAATGTTGGCTCTGTGTTGGCCTGTATAGCAACTCCTTACAAAATGTACCAGGTTAGCTTTATGCTATGTCCACTTGCTAGTCACTAACATTATCTGCCGCAAAGCTATGAACACATCTTTGACTCATATACCACCGTATGACATTGTTATAGCAACAGGCTTAGCTAGCAGCTAGCCTGGTAGGCCTACACATATAGCAATATTAGATTGGAGTTGTCTTTCTGGTCACCCAGTATATAACACTAATATTCACTCAATTTTGGCTCTGTGTTGGCCTGTATAGCAACTCCTTACAAAATGCACCTGGTTAGCTTAATGCTATGTCCACTTGCTAGTCACTAACATTTTCTGCCGCTTGCAAAGCTATGAACACATCTTTGACATCATACCACCGTATGACATTGTTATAGCAGGCCTAGCTAACAGCTAGCACATCAGGTACACATTTAGCAATATTAGATTGGGGTTGTCTTTGTGGTCACCCAGTATATAACGCTAATATTCACTCAATTTTGGCTCTGTGTTGGCCTGTATAGCAACTCCTTACAAAATGTACTTGGTTAGCTTAATGCTATGTTCACTTGCTAGTCACTAACATTCTCTGTGTGCTGTTAAGTGACAGGCTAGTAGCATAAAGTTTCTTTGTCAGAGCTTTGTCACCAAAAACTTCTGGAAAAATGTTGAATTTTGATTTCAATGTATGAATGGTCAGAACTCAATCCACGAGTAGATTACAGGAGATTGCTGCATTGCTATATTCTGCTAGCTAGCTGTTATCAGTAGAGAATGGTGGTGTCCAAAATATACGTAGGCCTATATTGAGATCTGCTACATTATCAACTATAAAAATGTGCTATACCAGGGGTCAGTAACCTTAGGCATACCTGGTATTAACACTGTACCTTTAATCCACTGAGCAATCCAGATTTAGCTTAAAGCTAAAGCTAATCTTTTTCGTAGTTTTCAGTGTTGCCAACTCCGAGTTTGTCCCTAGATTTATTGACTTTTCAGGTTGATAAATCGTCCGGATAAAGGAGGAGGGTTGGAATTGTGACAGAAGACAGTGCACTTGCAGTTCTAAACATATTTAGGGTGTTTTTACTCACTTTAAGTCTTTCCCACAACGTTATTCCTCTCTCCTACACCTCAACAGAATTAATCATATAAAACATACTTGTCAAGTGTTCAGGGTCACTGCAGAGAAAACATTTTATACAGTGTACATAACTATATTACATTCAGAAATCTATAAACTTAATAATAAAGCCATTTTCCGAATGCCACAGTTCAGCTCTTATAATCTCTTAAACTTTTTTGACAAGGTTCTATAAACTTAAATCCTTAAAACCACAAACATAATTTCCGTGTAACATTTGACCTTTAGGAAATAGTTAACTTTGTGATTTTCACAGTGTACTGACCTGAAAACACAGGTGAAATGTCATCAGGAATGAAGACACGAACCGCTTATTTCTCTTCCCGAATTTCCCCTGCAGAGTGGGCGGAGGGCCTCACCTTATGAACCCCCGGACGCAATCACCTAAAATTAAATGGTTCCACTCTTCTTTAGCCTTCTATAGTACGATTTTTCTTCACAGCAAATGCCAGGTTAATTACTTTGGGTCTCAGTGTCAATTCAAATATACTTTTCTGGTTACAGTGCAGCAAAAACAAAGTGCTTTTACATTATTGTGTATATAATAATTTAAAAAATAAACACAAAAGGTATCAAATTTTGGAGTGCACCACATTAACTTTGTGTTAATGTTGATAGGGCACACTGATTGACAAGAACATGTAAAAGAGACCAGTGTGATTCCAGAGGAGAGAGATCTTCTACAAAACGTTTGACAGCATGTTGAACTTTGTTTTAAAAGCTTCTTAGCCATTTAATACTTTTTTGATTTAACGTTTCTGCATTATTGTAAAAATCCCTTCCAGCATCAGAGCCTGTTGACATCATAGACTGTAAATCTAATAATAAATAATGGACGTAGTTACTATGACGTCACCCATTTGAGCCCTTTTGAGGCATCGAGTTCAAGTTCCTGTCAATCAAAGGTAGCCACGCCCCAAATCATATGATTCTTTATCTTCTATTTTCTTCTAAATGGGGCCATTATTTACACTGTTAACATCAAACTGTCTTGAAGAAGATTTTTTGTCAGTGATTGGGACCATAGTGTTGTCCTAAAAAACATTTCTGAGGTAATAAATAAAGTGAGACGTTTTCTCGTTTTGCTTTGAAATTAATGGACAGAAATGTTTTTGCAGCCACACTAAGCGCCCACTGTTGAAATTTTCAGTAGAATGCAGCTTAAGGCACTTGCTGGTTTGCCTCCCTGCTCAGACCCGGAGGTTGCCGCCTGGTTGACATTAGCTACAGAACTTAAATTAAAACTAGAAGGGCTTCCAATTGATTTTATGCACAATTAGCAAAATTGCACATTAATGACACATAAGCATTAGAGAACAATCAGTTGCTAGTTTATTTTAATCTCTATGTATTGGTACCAAAAATGCATGCCTGTGTTGATTATCAAATCCGTGTTAGATCTTGTGTGACAGCAATGGTGTAGCTAATAATGCAAAAATGACCCAAGTAGCATGCCAAACAACCTTATGTACTGGTTACTGGATGATCAAAAACCAAGATGGCGACTGTAAAAATGCTGAAATCAAGGCTTCAGTCCAAAAATCAATGTTTGATGGTGACCATGTTCACTATGATTATACAGTCAATGGCTGGACCCAACAAGACAAGGTGTGGCATTTTTGGACTTTCAGGCTGAGAGCTTGATTGACAGCCTGGTGGCAAATCAACACATGGCTCATTTGAATATTCAAATCAGCCAAGTGTTGATAGGTCATGACAGGAAAATGTAACCAATGAAATTACTTATTTTGACACAGCTTTTTTGACACACAATTTTAGCCAATAAGTATTAAACTAACAAGGTAACGTGTCAGAAGGTGGACCTTTTTGTTATTTTCTCAAAAGGAGGACAAATGAGTGTCCGGATTAAGGCTGCACCTGCAGCCGGACAGGGCATTTAAAAGCCGGACTGTCCGGCCTAAAGGCGGACGAATGGCCAGTGCCACCCTAGGCAAACATTATCCCCGCATTAAAACAAAAGCCAGACATTTTTGTTCAATTTTCTCATCCTGAAAACACTGATTAGTTGAGTCAAAATGTGCCAAAAGCTTCTAACGAGGAGTCTTCAACTGGCGGCGTGTATACAAGACAGATCAAAAACATCACAACAAGTGTGATAAGTAAAGCTTCATCAAGCAAAAAGTTATAGAGAAATCATTTGCAGTTGGTATCAGATCCAAGGTCTACTGGTGGTCAGACACGACTGATGAGAGACTGTTTGGAGTGGGAGTGCTTTCAGATGCTTTTCTTGATGCCACAGGGTCAAAAACGGAAAGCTGCACACCAGCTCTTAAAGACATTTATGTCTGAAATATAAGCTGTTGAACTTCAGTTGGATTTGTCCTCAGTATGAAAATATAACAGATGTTCTCTTCACCTCTTAGGGGCTTGTAAGGTAATCAGCCACTGCTGGATGCTGTAAATACAGATATTACAACTGTTTGATTTAAGATTGGACTATTTCAGGTGAGAAATGCTTTCCGCCTCATGCAGGTACATCATTTTGATTAATTCATTTTCCTTTCAATAATATTTGGTTAACTTCCTGTCTCTCAGTTACCTTTTTAATAACATTTCCACTCTATTTTAGTGCATGTGGATGGTATTTTTTAAATGCTCAGGGGACCTTTATTGAACAACTTTGTGGTAGTTCAGCCCTTTTATCATTTTGATCACTATGATTATCATTATTGCAAAAATAAAACCTGACACCAAAACAGAAGTAGTCATTTCTGTTCCTCCTCTGTTCTTAAGTTACATGTTTCTTTTGCAATAAAACAGCACAGAGCAAACAAAATCAGTGCAGTCTCACTGATGGCACCCCCATTTTACAGATACAGATATTTGTTAAGGCCCCCAGTACGTGATAATGACATAATAGGCACCCTTTAGTGTGTGTATGAGCTAAAAAAAACGATCCACTGCAATAACATACACCTTGGGTATATGATATAAATATAGGTAGCACGAAGTTCCTCTCAGGGGAGGAAGGAGAGTGGTCAATGGGTCAAATGAGACCAGAGCTTGTGACCCATGTGAAACCAACTTCGTTATCTGGAGTCAACCCTGTGTTTTTAAGACCAACTCTCTTTTAGCCTAACTGTAGGTCCACGGTTTTATTGAACTTGTTGCATGTACACATGCAACACATGCATGTACACATGCAACAAGTTCTCTAACATAAACGGAAGAAGAGGTTGTGTGTCAGTACCACAAATTGCCGAACATATGAACATCTCGCAGCACAACAGCGCATTCTAAAAGTGGCATGTGCGTACGGTCCGGGGTTGTAAAAAATGATTGCAGTTTCTGTGGATTTAAGTTGTAAAACCACTGACGTTAGGTTTAGAGGAAAAAAAATGTGTGTTAAGGCGTTGTAAAACAGTAAATAAATGTACGTAAATGCTGGAAATTAAGTAGTTACAAGGGTCACGTAACTGCTGCAAGTTGCGTAAAAAACGCAAGTTACGTAAAAAACATAAGTTACGTTCAAAAACATGATTCACTTACGTGAAGAACATAAGATGCCATCTACCACCACAACCTCCAACTGAATGTAGGAATCCGCCTTTTAAACTATGCTTGGCTGTCAATCACTACCATGTCAGCAAGATGGTGGCGGCCGCATTACAGCGGACGGTGAAATTCGTAAATTTCGCTCGTTTTTCGCTGCCTGTACACACAACCTATATTGACGTTTTTGACAGGAGAACAGGCTGGACACAAAGAGTCCAACACAAACAGAAACCCAACTAAAGGGGTTGTATGTCGGTATTGTGGGAGCGGGGGAATATACTCAGGTTGCCTGAGTCCTAAAATTATGACCTGGGTTCCTCACTGACAGGACTGGGCCATTTAAGGATAGGAGAGGTCAGAGTTCAGGGAAGGTATGCATGGGGGAGAAGCAAGGACAGGATGTGAAAGCTTCAGTAGACAACAAACACACACATAAAGTTTGAAATCTCCAGATGCTTGGTTAAGGGGTGGTAACCAATGCATATCACAAACAAATTGACCAATTGCGTTAAAGAGCCCACCCATATGTACGGAAAATATATGTAACATTAAGGAAGGTTGTAATCACTCTGTCTTGTGGTGCCATCAGGGTCACATGGCAGAGTCCAGCGCTGAGCATTGCATTTGGCTATGATTCTTTCAATAAATGGTTGACTTTATTCATTTGTCCTGAGTGTTTTGTAAGACCAAGTTTAGGAAAAAGAACCTGGGTGAGAGGTAGAAGCTTTAAAAGCTTTACGCTCTAACAGTATCACACACAGAGGGTTCTTTAGGATCAGAAGTTGAGGACTGTAACAAAATGTTGGTTAAAAAAAGGTCCATAACTCATAACAATCATAAGATATTTCCCACACAATATCTTTCTAGTGTACAGCCTCCTGCAGTGCATGTGGGGTGATGAATATGTAAATCAAAGCACATCATGTGCCAAAACACCTGCTGTCCTGTCCTCAATCCATGTCTATGTATCTTTAACTTCAGAATGTTTCTTTGTGGGGATAACTCATTAACTTTGGGATTCAGGCAGTTTAAGGTACAAAAACAACTCCACATATCATTCACCTGATAAGCTGTCAGTCACTCCAGTTTGTTTTCTGTCCCCTACGAACACATGCATCTCACTGATAACATTGCTTGGAAACCCATCTGTAGTCTTCTTTGAACAGCTTTTAATATTAAGAGAGCGTCGAGACAAAAATTAAAGATAATGGAGAAAATATTGCCTTTTTGGTCTCAGTGCAATAGTTTGGCAGCAAACCACGTGGATTTTGCTGCAGTTTAGATAATGTAATGCTCATTTTATGGTCCATCTTCTATAAAAACAGAGTCCCCTGTACACTTAAATTGTTTTGGGAGAAGTCAGAGATGGAATAACATGGTGATTTGCAGTAGAAATATTGAAACACAGACTTTTTCTTTTAATTTGGGGTTAATCATTCTTTTAAAGTTTACGTTCTTATCAGGCAAAAATGCCTTTCCATGTTGTTAATTTGCCTATAAATTATGGTAAATACCTTTTATTGACTCATGTGGGAAATGATCAACTTAAAGAGTCTCTTTCAGGGCTTTCAAGATATTAGTTTGTATGTCCACACTCCCTGGGGTTTGTACTCCTGCAGAAGCAATAATGTGGTGAGGTGGTTGAAGTGCAACAATATGCTAATGTACCCTGCTCTTATAGTCTGCTTGGCTTCTTAGTGTACAGCTTTACATTCTTTCCCAAGAGGATTTTTATGTATGCTATAGGTCAGTGGTAATTTTCTTTTTAATTTCCACATCATGTTTAAGTGCTTCTATGATGGATTTCAGTTTATAATTCTCACTCAAGGAAAAGGCAGTTCTTTCTACTGATGCAGTTGGAACAACTGAGAGGTTACATGAGCAACTAAAGTACTTGCTAACATTGTGCCAATGGCAAGCTGGGAGGATGACCCGTTCCAAAGACATTGCATTGTTGGTACAGATGTTCGGATACCATTTTTTCCCTTTCGATACCGATTCCAATACTTGTGCTGTGGGTATCGGCCGATACCGAGTACCGATCCGATACCAGTATGTTATAAAAAAAATATCATATTACACCTGCATGACTGTGATATGATTATCATTGTGGTAAGGCCTGGCTCAGGTTAAACCCTTTGTAAGAAATGAATAAATACGACAGATTCAAGCCATTTATTTTTAAATAAAACAGTATACAAAACAGTAGTGCAACAGCAACTTAAATAAATCAATCTAGGAATATATTTAAATGAAAGTGCAGCCACAATATTGTAAAATGAAGGGACAGTATAAAAAAACAGTAGTCCAACAGCAACTTAAATAAATAAATCTAGGAACTGTGCCTGAGCTTAACGGAGCGAACCAGTAAATAGATTACTAATTAAATAAATTACGTGGTATCGCCTGGACTCCAGTATCGCCGATACCGATGCAGCATTTTCGGCAGTATCGGAGCAATTTCCGATACTGGTATCGGAATCGGAACAACTAGTACAATTAGTACAATCCTATATGCAAACCTTCAGTCACAAAATTTGTTTCTGAAAACATTTGAGGTGAAAAATAGTCAATGAAGTTACAGAATCTTCATTCATTCATTATCTTTAACCTCTTATCTGCACTCGGGTCGCAGGGGGCTGACATTGGGCGAGAGGCCAAGACACACCCTGGACAGGTCGCCAGACTATCGCAGAGCTGACACATAGAGACAGACAATCACGCTCTCATTCACTCCTACGGGCAATTTAAAGTCACCAATTAAACCTAAGTGCATGTTTTTGGGCTGTGGGAGGAAGCTGGAGTACCCGGAGAGAACCCACGCTGACACGGGGAGAACATGCAAACTCCAATCTTGCTTTATTTTTTATTTTTTTTGTCAAGTTTAGTCATAGTTTGATTTGAGTTTCATGAGTGCACTGGATGTCAGTCATCCTATTAGACCTGATAATTTGCACGGCGGGGGAAAAAACGTTTGGAAATCAGTCTGAATGGGAGAGCCAGACTCATTCGTCAGAGCGAATACATATGAGATGAATCGGCAGATTCACCTGGTTTCCGGGCTAACTACCCTATGGAATCCCAAAGTAAAACCGAAAAAACTTGCCAAAAAAATATAACAGACGGCACTAATTCTCTACTCAGTTGCCATTAAGAGGGCAAAATCTAGTAGAAATCTGGACTTTGTGTGTGTTTGCATGTAGGAAACAGTGTCCTCATCACTGCACACAGAACTGATGTTTCAGTCTGCAGCTGTCTTTCAGCTCTCCAGTGGAGTGGAAGCCTCAATGAGTGTTTGAGTCGCATGCCTAATTATGGGCTTAGTCTTTTTGCATTACATTGTTGCATTGTATTTTTCTCACAAATTAAAAAATGGCCATTGAGGACAGGTGCACTTTAAGATACTGTAGTAACTCTGTACTTAAATGCTGTGTCTTTAGCATAAAGACCACAACAAAGACATCTGTGTGAATACTGAATAAGTATTGTATTGTTCTACAAATACATTGTGAACTTCTAAACATATGGTCCATATGCTGCAGGCGGCCTTATGTCAATCTCCCCTAGATTTCTGTTTCTCTTCTCTCTGTTTCCATGATTTTTCTCCCCTGCATCAACATTTATTGGTTTATTCGAGTGGTTGGTATTTATGAAGAAAGGAAGCTTTAAAAAAAGAACGATATAAACAACTTTCACAACACTATTTATCTATGCATAATACATCATCCTGCTTTTGAATCCTCGCTGCACCATGTTCATCTGTTATTTGCCTCTGTAATGAAACTTGTCATTACCAAAATCCTAAACCCAATCAAATGCAGCTGACTTTTATCCTCCTCCCGAGTTGTGTTTTAGCAACGCTCTTCCTTGCTTACTTTCTTCCCTCTCTCGACTGCTGCTTTTCAGTATTTCTCTGTAATCCTCTAGGGTGCAATTTGATGTGGAGATTGGGTTCTGCTGTATCAGCGAGACACACAACTGACATTATCAAAAACTCATCATGTCCCTGACATTGCTCTCCTAACACTGGCCATCCTCATAAAAATTAACAACCAAAAGCACTGCACACTTATCGATCAAGGCTTCTTTTCTCAAAAGGCACCATAGAACCATGTTCACCTTGGACCATTGCCTTAGAGTACAATGAAACTGAGATCATATTATGGGTTTAAGCACTTTGGGGAATATCATGCTAGCACTGCAGACTCGCAAGAATGATTACTCATCTGACGCCATATTGTAGCTACAAAGTAGATTCTGCATTAAAGTGAAAGGGTCACACAAACTCACTGACTGCTTTTCAGATGGCTGGCATTTGAAAAGATTGTACCCATTTCAGCAGCAAACCTCTTCCAGTTAAATGCTGTACATTTCAAACTGCAGTTATGTACTGTGTAGCCTGTTCATAAGCTACTGAAGACTTTAATATACTGCTCAGTGGGCTTACAAACCTACCACTGTGTTGTTTGTTGTATTTAGGAGTTATATGAAGTAGCTAGCATGCTAATTTTTTGGAATAGTTTGACATTTTGGGAAATTCCTCCTGTATGTTAAATATGAGGCTACAGCTAGCAGCTGGTTAGCTTAGCATAAAGACTTGTATAAAGTATTTTCATGAACATATTTGTATGATTTTCTACAAAAAAGTAATGTGCAGGAATTTGTATGATATCTTCATGGTAAAAAACTATTAGACATTTTTTTTCTTCAATTTCTTGTTCATTTTGAAGCCTGTTACAACTAAGGGTACATTTGTTTGGACAAATTGAATAATAACAACACAAGCTGATAGAGCTGATATCTAGACATTTTCCATGGTTTTCTCGATAATAAAAAAAATTGGTTATTATCAAGAAAACCATGGAAAATGTCTAGATAAACTCTTTTAACAGAGCTAAATTACTCTATTTATCAGGGATAAATAAAGTTCTTTTGATTTTGATTTGATGTACTTTTTTCTCATGCCTAAAACGAGCAATCTTGTTGCCTAAACCCAACCAAACTGCACAACATTAACACCATCTTCAAGGGGTGCTAGGAACTGTTGTGATCTTCTTGTATTACTCTAAGCAAGAAAGCCAGTAAATGCTTTAAATAGCATCAGTCTTACCTGCCCACAGATGGATGGATGAATGAAGGAAGTATGAATGATCAGAGAGATAATATGAGATAAATGAAGGGCTCGGCTGGGCACAGGAGGTATACAAAAAAACAGCACATTGTGTAGCCCCACGGTCATGTGATTAGCGTACTAGATTGCCTGTTCGAATGAATGTACAAATAGATGGAGAGATAGATGGTGGGAGGTGCGGGATGAGGAGGGATGAGAAAACCCCATGCGAGCAAACCATGAGCTGTAATCATTCAGCAGAACCGCCGGGGTTCTCTTCCATTATTCATTCCTCCCAACCCTCATCCACTTCTCTATCTCTCTCTCATCACACATTGCTATCTTCCCATATAGCTTTCTGTCAACGGTGTGTTAGAGAGAACACAGGAAATGGAGAAGTGTGTGTGTCTGCGAGACAGTTTCACACTTAACTTTTGTTCGAGTCAAGAAGTCTGGCATTACTCTATCTATCTATCTATCTATCTATCTATCTATCTATCTATCTATCTATCTATCTATCTATCTGTCTATCTGTCTGTCTGTCTATCTATCTATCTATCTATCTATCTATCTATCTATCTATCTATCTATCTATCTACACTGAAAAAAAGGTGTGTCTAAAAACAAGATAAAAACACTAAATCTGAGGGAAATTATCTTGCTGCATGGACGGATAATTTCACTTAACAAGATTTCTTAAATTAGAAAATGACTCGTAAAACAAGATAAATTAAAACTGCAAACAGCGATGAACTGCAAATTATTTGTTTCTAATCAAGATTAAAAAAAACTTTAGATTTAGAAGTGTTAGATAATTGATCTTGTTTTAAGAGTTAGATTTAACAATCTTAATTTAAGAAATCTTGTCAAGTGAAACTATCTATCTATCTATCTATCTATCTATCTATCTATCTATCTATCTATCTATCTATCTATCTATCTATCTAGCTAGCTATCTATCTATCTATCTATCTATCTATCTATCTATCTATCTATTTCTGCATGGCTGCCCACAGTGTACTAGATGACTCCCCTGCTGTTCTGAGTGGGCTGCCGCCATTATACAGGATGCCTACAGTGGGAGAACTGCTTTTGATGTCTACTGTGGGCCACATGACGTGTAGCAAAGCTACAGGCCAAAATGAATTAGTTAACCAAATTATTGGGCTGCCTAAAAATCAGCGCCGCCTTGTTCTGTTAAAAAAAAAAGAGTAAACAAGCCTCCAGGTGCTGTTTACCTCTGTAACAGCTCACACGGATGAAAATATCTTGATGCTTTTCTGGCCGTGTCAAGTAAAGCTTTAGTGTGCTGGTGCACTTCAAAACTGAGCCCCCATGGGGTCAAGTTCCTCATGCATTAAATGATCCACATTAGAATTGGAAAACCTAATTTAGGTGAATCATACAACAAAGCACCCTCTGCAAAGCATCCTCTGGCTACGAAGAGCATTAAAAGAAAGCTCAGAAAGGTGATGGAATAGAACGTGTAATTAAAGTGTGGGTTAGTATGACCCGGGTTACTCTGAATAAAACATCAGATCCAGATCAAACATGAGCCAAGACCATTGTGCGGGTCTCTTTAGATGTACGTAAGGCTTGACGAACTCATTCCCCTGTATGTGACCTCATGTTAATTCCCAATGGGTGGGGGTAGGAGGCTCCTTCTTCTTGTTTGCGTCAGTATGTGAAGCCCCCCACAGCGACCTCTGAGATCCAAAATTACAGGCACATGATCACAAAGAGAGCCAGGGTCAGAGCAGAAAGCCCCTGATGATCACAGGAGGGCAGTGTGGTAGATTAAAACCAACACAGAGGCTTCTTAATAATAGAGGGAACGTAGGAGGCACAGGCTTAGAGTAGAGATGGACTTTGAAAAGAGAACCAAAGACATATGTACGCTTTCAACAGGATAAAGGAAAAGTAGTGAGCGAGAACCGAACCTTGTACCGTACAATCTAAAATCCAAGCAATTATTTATTAATGCATTGGTAATCCCGAAGGGCTTACCTTCCGTGGCTATAACCACTTCTTTGTACTTAGTGAGAGGTACCAATTCCCTTAAGTTTCAATATTCCCAACATATTCCGCACCAAGCAGGACATCACTAAGGATTTCTCAGCCATCTGTACTTCAGCTTTAAGCACAGTCAGCAGTGAGGAATCCTCAGGACTCCGAGTTGGTATTTCTGTGATGTCAGCAGATGAAGAGAAGCTGAATTTATTCTGAAGAATAACCTCGTAGCACTCAACATATATAAGAAATGCAGTGCTTAAAGATAGATAACAAATTATTGATACAGATCTCCAGGTGAAGGATCACCACCAGCCTCAAGACAGACTGTCCTTCCAATGGTGCCATTCCATTGTTCTGACGGCCCAATGTTCAACAAATTTGCCATCAGACCAAAAGAAAAATCCATTATTCTCTAAACAAAAATATACTGCTCGAATGGCTCCAATAGCAGAATAATGTGAGCGGAGCGTCCATGTCACAACAGAGTAATTCTTGCTTGGTTGGCATTATAAGGGTGTTTCCACTACAGCCCAATACCCGGAATGAGGCTCGTCTCACTCACCCTAATTTAAATATGAGCCGTCTGGAGCGGCCTTTTTACAGCAAGCACCGTGCACAGTTAGTGATGCCGGTTAATTTACGATCACGACGTTTGTGATCAGCGGAGATGCTGTGCATAATTAGCCATGTTGGTTTGTTTATGATCAGCTGCTGACGTTGTGCACAGTTAGCAACGGCGGCCACAGTTGCGTCTCCCGTGTTTAATCCTTTGCGTATGTGATCACAGATCACGGTCGAAACTGTTGCTAAGCGATTACGCGCCGATCGAAAACCATACGTCACCTCCAGAGTCTTTAAATCCCTCTGGGGCCTTTTTTTGTAATGGAGACACGCAGAGTGAGCGGACATTTCAGAGGGCGTGGCCTGAGACTCTCCCATTGGCCACTCTTCCCCCTAAAGGAAACACAGCTTATGTTGCTACCTCCAATCAAATGTATTTTTCTTCATATTTCCATCTCTCACCCTGAATATTTCTTTGTTTTAAAAACAAACAGAAGAACACGTGACAGTATTGTTACTTTCTGTATTATGCAGAATGACGGAAAGGAAGCCACAGCTGGACCTTGATATTCTTGGATATTTAATCTAATAGTACTTTGAAGGAGAGTGTGTATTTTTGGAGAAACAGGTGTTTGTTTTTATGGATAGCTTTCTACAAAGGGGCTTTTGGAACAATGGGACCTTTTTCCACCTTTTAAGTTGTCTGAGGAATGGGTTTCTGTTTCTGGGATAATGGACTTTTAGTGTAACAATGGGGAGTCAGAACAATGGTCAGTCCCCAAAAGTATGAGTCAACAAAAAGTTGGACATTACACATGAAAACTCTTTATTTCCAGTTTTCAACTAACAGTCAATATTGGATTATTTTAAACTCAACTGCTTCACCAACTGGTAACAAAGGTATTATTATTGTAATCCTGATGGCGGTCCCCTTGCTATAACGGAGTTTGAACCTTTGTAGCCTCAATAAACTTTTATCCACGATCTTTCCCTTATAGAGACAAAGTTGTTTTTGTGCCTCAACCAAACCGAAACCGAACCAAGAGACGGTGAAGTTGGCCTGTTGATAGTCATGTCAGATCAGTAAAAATCATATGTTATTTGGTATGGACCCACAATCTATTTTGTCATTGTAATTAGATGACTTGTTTTCCGAACAGCTCCAGTGCTCACTAGCACTGATTCCACAAGCTTCTGAAACGTGCTAAAAGTATGAAAATCATTCTCCCAAGGATAAAACATTGTTACCTCTGCTGAGGAGGCTCGTCTTTTGCTTAGTTTTGTTACTACCAAACGCCCCAATTTTCACAAAACTTGTTCGAAGGACGTAGCAACGTTCAAAAAAGTACCCATTCAATTTCGGAGCAGCTCAAAATCATTGTCTTTTACAGTGTGAAAAAGGGCATTGCCTTGATAGAGGTATGCACTTTAATAGTGCCCTTCAAGTTCTGTGTTTTGATGATGATTTTGAAGAGTCAAAGACTTCAGTCAGGAATGTCCCGTCTTTCAGTGTTCAACTTTATTGAGATTTGGTGAAGGTCACAGCATATGATTCACATCATTTTTTTAATAGGCACCTGTGCCCTGTATGAAAGCTTTTGGATACATGATGTTTCGTCACTTATTTATTCAACGGTTTGTCAGACGTCTGTATCCTCAGTTGAAGGATAGGGTAACTTTTTTAATGTTTCAAAAGGTTAAGAATGAACTTTCAATTTTTAAAAGATCACTCCGTAAATGTTTCAACGTCAAAGTATGTTTACAGGTCTTGAAAAGCACTCCTGCATGTCTGAAATAAAAGTTGTTTAAAGCCTAACCGTGTGGCTCCAGAGGGAGCTGACTGAAGTCTGATAAATGTACTCAAGTGATGTCACTTGAGTCGCGTTGGTTGGGATGTAAGACTTTGACAGAAGTGTGAGAATGAAAAACAATCTGGTGGTGTGGAGTAACAAAGAAAAACAAGTGAGCTCTCCAGACCTCTGTAGCCTTCTCTTCAACTCTGCTTGAGGTCGCTACTGGCACATCACACCCTAACCGCTGACTGATCTGTTACTACTAGGGGGAAAAGTGGCCACCAGGAAAGTCTAAGGTCACTCCCTCTCAAATGTCTGCTCAATCTGCGTGTCTCCATTAAAAGTTAGCCCCCAGAGGGATTTACGAGACTACGGAGGTGACGTATGGTTTTCGACCGTATCGTAATCGCTTACCGACAGTTTTGACCGTGACGTCACATACGCGACGGATTAAACCCGGGAGACTCAACTGTGACCGACGTCGCTAACTGTGCACAACGTCAGCAGCTGAACCTGCGGCTCATTAAGAGTCAGAACGAGTCTCCAATAACTCCAGAAAAAGTCGCTGGATTTGTCTCCGGTCGCTTTCTTGAAAAAAGAGTCGCTCAGGGGGTCTGAAAAGTCGCTAAATATAGCAACAAAGTCGTTAAGTTGGCAACACTACTTTGTCAGCTTTTACAAATGGCGCTTGTTGTTGTCGCGTATGTCACATCCCGTTGAGCGATCTATCCAATCATGAACCAGGCTTTTTCCAGGGGAGAAAAATGGCCCTGCTATTTGTCAGGGACGAAAAAATTCCTGTCAAAAGTCCACTCCGGATGGCTCATATACAAATTAGGGGCTTTCGGTGAGTGAGACCTGCCTCATTTTGGGTATTGGGCGGTAGTGAAAACAGCCCTATTGTGGGTAATGGGCCTACATTATCCAGAATAGGGCTGTTTCCACTACTAGTTTGGACAGAGAATCATTTAGATGAGATCTGCGGTTCTGCTGCAACCAATTTAGTCTTCATTTGAAGTGTGTCCAAGACAACTGGGCCATCGGCATCTGGCGAGGAGCTTTGTGCGAGACAATCAAAAGCTCCAGAAGAGCTATTTAATCTACCTTGTGGTGAAATCTTCTGATGTTTTGTCACCTATTGTCTCTAAGTGCAAGGATTTACTTGCCTTCAGAATACTTTTTATTTCAGCCTGAATCTGTTTTTCCCATCTGAAACACAGTATCTTCCCTGGCTTTTCATGCATTTTGAAGAGAAGACAACTGTGGATTTGGAACACAAGTTGGAAATTACTGTTGCTCCTGGTGATGATTTATACATTTGTGTTGCTGTTGTCTCTCAAAAATGTTTTTTTTCTACTGCAGATAAGAAGACGTGTTGGACCATATACTGGTATCAGTTACGATACTCCTCACTTGACATGTACTTAAATTTAAGCAGATTTGTGCTAAACAGCTTACACAGTTCTGGTTTTCTGTTACATTTTTATGAAATGGTAAGCATATCATGGGAAATCAACACAAATC
Source organism: Centropristis striata (assembly GCF_030273125.1). NCBI lineage: Eukaryota > Metazoa > Chordata > Actinopteri > Perciformes > Serranidae > Centropristis > Centropristis striata. The sequence continues at coordinate 7,663,673 of NC_081517.1, read as the reverse complement.
CATGAACAACTTTATAAATGAGACCCCTGGTGTTCCTGCACCCATCGTAACACATTTAAGATCCAGTCTTCCAGACCTCCTGTGGAGATGATCAGAGAAACATTTGGCAGAATTTATGAGCAAAGTGAAAATTCAATGCGCCCCAAAATCTACACGCTGGGGTATACATAAACAGAAAGAAAATTTCATGAGCAAACACAAAGCAGCAGGCGGCGAGGAGTGTAACACACCAGTGGAAAATGGATTGCTAGAATTCTGACAAAACAACGTATTACAGTAGACTCTAAAGCACTGAAATATGTAGAGTGGGGGTGAGTTGAATGGCATCTGTGTCTGAGTGAGAAATGGAGAAATTGGATTTAAATCTGAATTGTAAATATAATCAGGTCTCAATTTCAGAAGAATGCTAATAGCAGGTGGAAAGAGGGCTTCAAATTTGTATTGTCTCCTCTACCTCATACCTCATACAAATCCGCTCGTTCTACTTGCCGCCCACATCCATCTCATCAGCCCAGGAATTTGAGTCACCCTAATCTTTATTATCAAATCTTCTTTGAAATCCGTGTTAACACCACATCCATCCTTTTCCCTCTCGCCCTGTCCGCCCCGACTCAACTTGCCCTCCGAGGGTCAAGTCTTGTCTTCCAACAAGGCACATAGGAGTGGATTATCTGTGCACCCTTTAATCACATCGTCCTGGTTTTTCCATCACAGATCCTGTGTACTCCTCCCCGCCACCACCACCTACACACACTGGGGAAGGTGTATTAATATATAATTCATAATCCGTATCTTTGCTCCAAAGCTGCTATAGATGCAGCGACTCGGGGAGCTGTTGGAAGCACTCTTGGTGGGATAGATGACGAGTTACATAATTGAGTTGAAATATGATGCTCCGTAAACTAGCAGTCAGTTGAATTCTCGTGATGCATTTATGTACTTTCATGCTGCAAGAACACAACAGTTATAATTAGGGCCGGGACTCGATTAAAAAAATTAATGTAATTAATTAGAGGCTTTGTAATTAATTCATCGAAATGAATCGCATTTTAATCGCATACAAATATTTGACCTGAGAACAGTGAAAAGTAATTTTTTTCATATGGATTTTTAGTATACCATTGAATAATGACTGAATACATAATCTTAAGCAACAAAAATGTTGTTTATTTTTGTTCAAGTCTAACAGACCAGTGCAATTTTTGCCATTAAGTGTAGCAATAGCATATTTAGAAATATAGTACACTCATGAACGCTAGTTGGTGGTAGTTTTACGCGTTCATTTTTGTGTAATTAATTCATCTTAATTAAGGCGTTAAAGTCTCGGCCCTAATTATAATGGAATAATGCAGATGGAAATGTGAGTTTATTAAGTATCAAATATTGCTTTCTTGTCTTATTTTTACTGGCTAATTTAGACATTTCTAAATATTACAGGCCTTGAAGCAAAAAAAAAGTTGGTGGAATACAAGATGGAGTGAAGATAGAGGAAGAAATAACATGGCTAGCATATGAGGAGAATAATAAAATTCCAAGCATATCTGCAGCTCTGGGTTTTCAACTCTGTAAATAGCTGATATATGGAGGAAAACAGGAAATAGAGATGAGAGTGATGGGAGGAGGAGATAGGCTGTGTTTAGAATGAGAGAATTACAGTAGGTGCGCACACACACACACACACACACACACACACACACACACATGCATACACACATGGGTAATGATTTAGGGCCATGGCCTGGCATCTCTATGACTTTCAAAGCAGGCAAGAGGCGGAAATGAAAAGATGATAACACATAAAATAATATACACACATACACACACACATTTCACATACAAACACACACACAAACACACACTTGTTAAATGTCACTCAGCTCTGGTATATTGAAGTCTGCTTGTGACGTTTCCACAGCAGACGGCTGATTGACAGAGTCTGACTTCCGCTGTGATTTACATGACAGACTGAGACAACCCCCCACTGCACGCACACACACACGCACACAAACACAAACACGCACACACACATACACATACACATACAACGCACACAAACACACACATACATGTAAAAGGGTGATTTCTAATGATGGATGAATCTTAAGTATGGTCATTGTGGTCATGTGCGAATGCACTTAATTTGTGTGTGTGTGTGTGTGTGTGTGTGTGTGTGTGTGTGTTTTAACAAGTCTGTAGAACTTTCCAGCAGGTGTCTCACCTTTTGGTTGGTGTTTAAATATCATATGAATGAGTGTATAATTTAATTTATTTATTCTGGGGTTTTTGTGTTTATGTTTGCATTACATTTTTAAACTTTTCTATAGTGATTTATTTAAATAAATGAATAAATGTTTAATGTAGCCCTTATTTAGTTGTTTTTGTCCCACTAATGAATTAAATGTTGACTCATCTATATTTAACAAATTATTTGATTGATTTATTATTATGATTTATTACATCCCTTAAAATCAAGAGGTCTTTGGCGCCCCCCTGGGGGGGGGTCGGGACCCCCCTGCTGGGAATCACTACTATAGGAGACAGTCTCTACACCTCAACCTGACTGAGAGAAGTCACTGCTAATTCATGTTAGCATTAGCTGGAGCATTAACTGGGATGTACATTTTGGCTAGCAAAAAACAAAAACAAAATGTTCGTTACTTACCTCAGAAAACTGAACAGCGACTCCTTGGAGTGTCTGTTAGTCCAACCAAACGCTGAACAAGACATTTTTACTGAACAAAACGTTTACGAAGGAGTCGCTGGATTTGTCCCCAGTCGCTTTCTTGAAAAATAGTCGCTAAGGGGGTCTGAAAAGTTGCTAAATTTAGCAACAAAGTTGGCAGCACTGCTTCCCCCGTGGGGGGTTATTATCGAGGTAGATAAGTTGCTAGATAAGATCGGTTTGACGTAAAATATTCGGGCGATCGCCGATCCCGCAAAGTTAAGTAAATCGGTGCCACTAGAGGAATACTCTATAATTAATCTAGTTACCTGCATTTCTTGAGGAGTTGTTTCAGCCCTAATGGGGTTTATAGTTGTTTTTTGGGTGCGGACATGCACACATGTTTGACACAACGTGGTGTCTCATTATCATACATTCTCTCTGATTAACACAAGATTTGCCTTACAATAGTATTAACCCAGAACACAGGCAGGTTATTATTTCCTCAGTTTGATCACAGGCTACGAGAAGCATTGGTTTGGTGTCAGACTGTGACGTTACAGACAAATTTATGAGTGTGTGTGTGTGTGTGTGTGTGTTTGTGTGTGTTTGTCTGCTCCACTGGTACCAGACTGGAAGGCACAGCAGGTGGGCCAGCAGCATTTCAGGGAGGCATGAACACTGCTAATTACTGTCTGGATCAGTAGTATTGTTGGTTGGCATCTGTTTGCGTGTGTGTGTGTGTGTGTGTGTGTGTGTGTGTGTGTGTCACCCTGGTGAGAGGAAACAAAGACAAAAACTGGATCCTGCTCTCTCTCTTCGTTAACACCGGCAGCGCTAGCTGGATGGTGGTTTGGTTCGGTGGTGAACAGTTAACTCAGAATTTCTAATCTTTAGGGTTGGACTCCATGTGATAGTAGATGCTTTGATAGGTTCATGAAAGTTTTAATAGAACAATCATTATAATAGTAATAGAATATATCATGAATTCTATGTCAGTGTTTGGTGCTGTGAAATTAATAGTTCAGCTGCAGTAACACACAGGGCGCTCCAGCATGGGATAATGAGTGATGGCCGCTTCCCTGGTGTTAGCATCACAGCAGGTTGATGCTGCTGTAGTTAATAATATACTGTGGGGCGAACTAGAACTTACTAGAATAATACTGTAAAGTAGTTTGATGGTATAGTTTAGGCAGGCAGACTTTTCAACCCCACATATTACTGTTCTTAACTGTTTAACTGTGCTATTACTTAAAACTAGTGCAGTGCCCGTAGGAAGTATGTATTCGCTGGAAAGTATTTGAATATTATTGGAAAATCAAACCTTGTAGCGTACTTTAACTCTATGGAGTCTTGGGCCATTTTTTAATCCTTTTCATGTTTTTGTAAGTCATTTTGTGTCTTTTTTTGGTAATTTGTGTCTTTTTGTGTATTTTTTTGCGTCTATTTTGGTAATTTTGTGTCTGTTATTGTGTCTTTTTTAGTTATTTTGTGTCTTTTTTGTCATTTTGTGTCTTCTGTGGGTTTTTTTGTGGTTATTTTGTCTTCTCATTTGTGTCATTTTTGGTCATTTTGTGTCTTTTTTAAGTCTTTTTGTGTCTTTTTTTGGTCTGCTTTGTTTTTTCGTCTGGATGCGATGAAGAAGCCATGCTTTGGTGCTTTTGGAGACTCCAGAGGGTTAAAACTCCTAAAGATAGGTAGGCTAAATAGACTTACAGATGAGATGAGTCAGGGTGTAAATCCAGAGTGAATTGTGTTACTGACCAGGTGTAGGCCTATCACACAATGGGGCGGAGTGCCCCTAAAAGGGGGCGGAGCTCCCCTAAAAGGCGTCCGATCGGAAACAGTGCAATGCGTCTTACGTAAATAATGATATTTTGAAAAATTAATTCAAAAATCTTCAAAATCAAGGATGCACACCTTCGTGACATGCGCAAGACACATACGGAATCTGAGGTCAGTCTGACGGTCAGAGAGATATGCGTGGACTTTAAGAGGTTAAATTTACACTTATATCACTGATGGGCAACTGGAGGCCCGGGGGCCGTATACGGCCCACACCCTCACTTGAAGTGGCCCTCAGTACAACTACATGCATTTGAGCATGAAATCTTAAAAGTGCAGTGTAAAAATGCACAAAATTACTTCTTGCAATTAATGTTGGTCCGCTGTTCTTGCACTGAAAAAAAAAGAAATCACAGTAAGCGTTTTTTTTTTATTTGCTTCAAACATTTTGTATTCCTATTTATACTGTTATACATGCATTTGAGCATGAAATATGTTAAGTTACTGCACTGTAAACATATTTAAAATTGTAGTTTCACCACTGTTGTCCCAACATGTTTTTGGTGCTCCGGTTTGAGGCATAGCAAACCCCAACAACTGTAACCTGTGTACAGCTTCTTCTGTATAACAAGGAAATACACATGTATTGATATCAGAATGGGGGTTCATTAATAATTTTAATTTAAAATGGGAACGCTAATTTTTTTTTTCTTCTTCTGGCTAATTTTTGCATGCTGCAAAAGTTTAACTGTTTAATTGATTGTATTAATTGGTCAGTTTCCTTGTTATCGGTTAATAGATAGCAGTTATAAAATTGTTGAAGGCTTCCCAACTTTATTTAAAAAAGTGTAAGAAAGAGAGAGAGTTTGAGGGAGCTGATAGAAGAGTGAATGGGAGTCAATGATGAAGACACATTTTAAGTGATGTTTAAGTGATTTTTTTCACAGCAATTATGTAAACCAGAAATACATAACCTTTAAATCCTCAGCAGGTTGTCTGTGATGACTTCACTTTAAAAAGTGAAGGGAATAAAAATAAAATCTGCCTCTGCCATTCATGTTACCACCCACTTTGTTACTCCCATGAGAGGCTGAGGGCATCACACATGGATAGAAACTTAGTTCAGGTCAACTTCAACATCCCGTCTCTTACATTAAATGGAGAAAAGTGGAAAGTTGTTTTGGGTTGGAGGAGGGTCAGATGACCAATCCAGAGAGAAAAAAGGTGTGAAAGAGTTTAGTAGGTGAGAAGAAGTGAGAAAGCACGGATAAAATGAAAAGAGGGAGAGTAACCTCAAATAGTCGCTTCCACTGTTGTTCCTGTGAGATCACTTTAAACTCTGAATGTCTGTATTTGCAGATTCATTTATTCACCTGTGCCTTTTATTCTGTTTCATTATAAAATAATTTTGCATTAAAATTGCAAACACTTAACTGAAGTAGATAGGGACTTCCATAGATGATCCCATACTTAAAGGTATGGTGGCCCTGATAGCTCATAGCTCTGCAACTTAAGAAAACACATGCAAATACTCAAAAAACAAGTAAATGGAGAAAACATCATCAATTGGACAACACAAGCGCAGCATTTATAAAATGCTGAAAAAACCACAACACAACAGAAGTGTTTCCAGAGGACACTTAAAAGTGATGCACATGCGGGCTAGCCTAGCGTGCCAACATTAGCGACCAATTGATAGCTTGCTCATGTTAGCGGCTGATCATAGTGTGTTAATGTTCGCCAGCGATCGTTAGCGTGCTAGCAAGACCAAGACCAACTCAGTGCCATTAATAGAGAGCAACTAAAACGTGTATCAAATCAAATCAAACCAAACTTCATTTATACATACATATAAATGTAAAACAAAGTGCTTTACAAAAAACAAGAATAAAAATAGACAATAAAAATGACAAAACCCATCATTCACTTATTGGATTTTAAATGCGATATATCACGTTATAACATGAAAATATCATTATCATGAAATAACGTGATAATATCACAAGCGTGTCCAGACGTGTGCATCACTTTTAAGTGTTCTCTGGAAACAGCCCGCTAGCCCGTATCATAGCATGCTATCGATCGGCTGTTAACATTAGCACGCTAGCGCTAGCGCTAGCCTGCATGTGCATCACTTTATTTGCAACGCATTTTCTAAATGCTGTGCATGTGTTGTCAAATTGATGAACATGTTTTCTCAATTTGTTTGTGTTTTATGTATTTGCATGTGTTTTCTTAAGTTCAGCCCTACATGTTTGAACAACAACTCTGTCATGCAGCAAAAATTGCTGACTAGCACACGTATCAGAATCGTGAAAAGTGTCCTCTGCAGCTTGTTAGCTTGTCACTGGCAGTGGCTGACAGAATTAGTGGTTGTGAGATGTAACGTTATGTCTGCTACAATTTTACGGTTTCAGGTTTCTTTTCTGGCTTTTATAGAAATGACAGTGATTGGCTTTCAAAATAGTGATATACCTCATCTAGCTTGCCCAGCACATGTGTGAATCTGAGATTTTAGGAGTGAGCACAGACATATCCCCCTTCAGTATAGAAATGTGAAAAAACCTATTAAGTGACAAACCTTGCACAGCTAGACGTCAGTATAGTCAAGGTCAGACATTTTAAGGGACATAAACTTAATAAAAACACATTTTCGAGTGGAGCTGATGTCACAAATATCTTTGCAACACATTATGTCCCTAAAATGCCCTAAAAATGAGTTAGTGGCATGGAAGTGTTCCACATTTTCTGTTCTGTGGTTGCAACTGTATTATTCAATTGAGTATCCATTCACACAGAAATAACACAGATTACTTCCTCTGGCCTGCAAAAGAGAGAAAGTGAAATAATATTGCTGGTCCTGCAACTACAACTGTTGGAAGGTTAATGCTGCACTGTAAATACTGTCATTTGTACTTAAAAAAAAGTACATGTGCCAATATTTTAGAAAACTGTTTGTGAATTTCATTGCAATTGGGCGCAATCATCCAATTTTCTAGCCAAAAGTGTTTACTTCTGGTGCAAAAGGCTGCATACATGTAGTTTCACAGAGCCAAACTAAAGGAACACAACTCTACACAAGCAAAACAGTATCAAAACCATTTTTTACAGAGCTGGTGCCAAGAAATAGTAGTAGTCCATTATCATGTAGTGTTAGAACACCGTGTTTTTCTTGGTTCAAAAATAAAATCAGGCTTTTGTTCGATGCCATCATGAAGTTTGAGGTCACCGTAACCTCCCTACTCAGAGAAAGTGAACACACTTCCCCCTGCACTGACCAAAAATGTGTGTTACCATAGTAACAGGGTTATATATATTTTTTAAAACATCCCTGATCTTAGGGTGTATTGCACCCTTTCATTTATTTGGTTTTGACCTTTTTTTTTTCTCCCTCATGCAAACTGAGCATCCAATCAGGAAGCAGAAGAAGAAATGTCTTTTGTGAATAATGTGTAACTGATAGAGTTTGAAGCCCTATTTTATTCAGGTAAAATGGTTCACCTTAATGCTTACAGTTATTTGAAATAAAGTTTGATATTTGGGGAATTAATTTAATTATTCTCATTTTCAGGCTGGTTGTCTTCCCTTGATTCCAATCTTGATGCTAAGCTAAACTTATCGGCTTATATATTATTATGTAATGCCTTACAGATATATTAATTCTGGACAGGAGAGCGATTTATTGTATAAATTTAAGACTATTCTTGTAAAAAAAGATACATTTTTCTTCTAAAAATATCTTAAATACTTAAAAAATAATTTTAATCCTCTAGATAGTTTCCAATATTTTACCTATGGTACAAATATTAAACCCATTAACTTTTGCTCTGACAAGGATTTAGCCTCTTGGGGCAATGGCCGATATTTTTGGGGTTCCGGTATTTGTAGTAGATTTTTGGGTAACCGATATCCAGGCCAATACTTTTCGTTATGTTAGCTAATCTGTCTCTACAGAGATATTTTTAGTTGCCGGATGTATTCTGTGGGTACAAGCCACCTTCACCGTAGCTGTAACTTGGGCTTAGCACTGCCCAGGACAATTGTAATTGGTTTAAAGAAAAACATCAAGCCAGAGTCATTATTTTCCCATGAGCAAAATGATTTTAGATGCAGCCAGACCACTCTGCAGAATTGCCACGGCCAGTCTGGTCTCACTACCAACTCGTCAGATACCGACACTTTCCCAAGGCTCTCAATGTGTGATACTGTCACAGAAGGAAGACTTTAACATCTGTTTGAGACACACTGGGCTTACCATCACTATTGGATTGACTGTTCTGGGTGAGCAGGGGACGGGTGGATGGGCCCGAGACTTTGACCCAGAACACCAGTCTTCATGTCCAGTGTAAGTTTCATTACTGCATTTGATTAGTTGTGCGTTTGCATGCACAGTTTAATCGAGCTATGCTTAAAAATCGATATTGGCGTCTAATCAGACTTCTGTCCAGTTTACATGCAACTGAGAAAATCGAATAACTGACGGGAACGTGTCCTCCTCCCCAACACTGGGTGGCGATATGCGTCGTTTCAGCGGGTTAATATGGCGCCCTTTCAGGTTGACCTCAGTTCCACACTTCGCTACTGACCGGCGACAAGCAAATGCGAGCGGCTAATGTGCGAGTGGCTAATGTGACTGGCTAATGTGCGAGCGGCTAATGTGACTGGTTAATGTGCGAGCGGCTGATGTGACCGGCTAGTGCGCGACCGGCTAATGTGATCGGCTACTGCGCGACCGGCTAATGCGCGACTGGCTAATGCGACTGGCTAATGTGACTTGCTAATGTGCGAACGGCTAATATGCGACCGGCTAATGTGCAAGCGGCTAATGCGCGACCGGCTAATGTGACTGGCTAATGGGCAACTGGCTAATGTGACCGGCTAATGTGCAAGCGGCTAATGCGCGAATGGCTAATGTGACCGGCTAATGGGCGACTGGCTAATGCGACTGGCTAATGCGACTGGCTAATGTGTGACCGGCTAATGTGCGAGTGGCTAATTCGCAACCGGCTAATGCGACCAGCCAATGTGACCGGCTAATGGGCGACTGGCTAATGCGACTGGCTTTCTTGGATGTTTTTTTCCGGGGTAATATGCCAGCACAAGGCGTGGGGTCAACTTTTGTTGTCTTGTCATACATGCTGGCAAAATCGCATTATCTGGGTGTCTTCAGAGTTGGAGAACTTCGGCATCAGTCAGACTAACACGTTTACATGCACTTCAGTTGTCCAGTTATAGTCAAATTAAGGCAATAATTTGTTTTTTTCAAGTGTCATGTAAACGTACTGACTATTGCATTGACAAAACTGCCCAACCAAAGACGGCTTTAGTCAATACACAGACTACAAAGAGACTGCTAAGGAAACCAGCACGCCTGCAGATTCTGCATTCATGTCTACTAAAAAGCCTTACATACTGCCTGATAGCACCTACATCCTAAAGGACTCAAATTTAACCCATGGCACTTTATTAATGTGTTGTATTCTGACTTGATCTTAACTTGTGTTGTATGAACTCTTGAATGTCGCTTTGGAAAAAAGCGCTAAAATGTAGAATTGTAGCAAAGGTTTTTTTTATATTGTAGTATGTTTCATATTCCCCTCAACATCAAATTTTGACTGCTGAAAGGACTGAACCTGGCTACAACTCTGTGCAGTTTCATTATCATCATTTTCATTTAACAGCTCCACCCAACTGTTTTAATTACGATATATTATCTGAGAAACAACTTGACATTTAGAACAACCTTCCTGCGTTGGAGAAGGCCTCATTTTACAAGGACAAACGGCTCGATTGGTACTTGTTAAATCTGCAAAATAACACAATAACAAAGTATTCAGGCCATGTGCATGGAATTTGTTCGGAATTGAAACGAGTTGTAAGGTTTAATTATGTGAAGGAAAAGTTGATACCATGACCCATAGTGAGCTCAAGTGTGATAGGCTTTTATGGACCTCTAGATCCCTTTTCCTACTTTACATTTTCTTTCATTGGAACCATGATTTTTACTGTTTTTACGTCCCTTTTTTCTTGATCTGTTTCAATACACTGCTGGGTTCTTTGAATGTGCTCCTTTGATGATGTTCCTCTGAGGCTACTATTTTGATATTTTTCCTTTCGCTGTTGGATTCTGCAAACTTGGTTGAAGGTTTCTGATGGCCTTGCAATGATAGAGCAAGAGAAAGACAGTGAGTGTTAATGAGGGTAGCAGAGTATGTAGTCGGATGTTTAATAGATGTAAATGCTTCGGAATTTTTTCCTCTTCATTTATGACTGCTGTGATCCTGTAAGTGTTCTCTTACTCTCATAGGAACACAGACAGGATTTTGTGAATAGATTTATTTCCTTTTATTGGTTTGTTTTCCATGGGAGTGAACACCCTTAAGGCTACAACCCTGCTTCATCTTATTTTAAAATTCCCCATTTTCCTACTTCCACTTCCATTCCATCGAGGGAACAAATGTTAGCGTGACCTTTTTTAAGTCGATACAACAGACTGACACACTCTTCCAGATCATCAGGCATGTACTGATTGCCAATTCTTAATCTAGCTGCCATTAAGGATTTACCACCACCAGATGCTACCAAACTTGCTGTGGGTGTGGGTGTGCTGTACAGTATTAACAGAGATGCACTGCAAAAAAGGGGTGTCTAAAAACCAGATAAAAACACTAAATCTGAGGGAAATGATCTCGCTGCATGAACAGATAATTTCACTTGACAAGATTTATTGAATTAAGATTTTTAGACGAGGATAGATTAGGTCAGGGGTGGCAAACCTGCAGGTCCAATCCAATCCACTTTATTTATATAGCACAATTTTAGCAAACACAAGGTTTCCAAAGTGCTGCACAACAAAAAATAGATAAACAATCAAAAGAGATGTAGAAAACAATAGAACAGTAAAATGCAATAAGATAAAATAAATTAAAAATAGGATAAAAATAAATTAAACAAAACTTAAAATGTAGTGCCCGCACAAAATAAAATATGCATGTATACGAATAAAACAAAAAATCATAAAAATCAACACTCTACGTGGTGTTAAAAGCCAACCAGACAGTGAGGAGGCTAACCCTAACCCCGCAAGAACTGTTTTTTTCATATTTCCTTCTTTGCATGAACAACTAAGCGCTAAGATGCCAAAATCTTCCTTTTACACAATCTATGGCTGTGAAACAAACACTCAGTGTGCTACAATGTGTTTGTGTTTTTGCTTTATTATTTGGGGTAAAATTGGTTCTATGTATTGCAAGGACTCTTCCATCCAAACATATTGATGCATACAATCAAATTCTCCCTGTATCCATGCAAAAACTTATTTACAGAAGCTCCTTCTCAAAATAGAATTTCCTCTCAACCCCCTTGATGTCCTTGAAAGATGTTATGAAATGAGCTGAATGAGGCTCTTTTTACTGGCAATGTTCTACATTCAATACTAAATATGATCATTACATTTCTTGTGGCACACTAAAAAAGCCCTTCAGGAAGAAGTTATGAATGTTTTTTGTCAAGTTATGTTTTGATCATTGCAATGGAAACTTGGGAAAATGGATCAGTTATCCTTAAATTGTCTTTGTCTTATTTAAAAGTTTGCTGCAGGATCCCTGGAGTTACCAGGTAATGCAGAAAACAATTATCAGGGATACATTTAAAGAGCAACTGGTGCATCTGTTTACATTGCAACCAGACAGACATTGACATTAATATAATAGAGTAATCAGTCAAAAAGTAATTCCACAGCAGCACTAGGAGTTGGAGGTCTTTATTCACTATGACTACTCCTGAACGTTCCATTTCTCCAAGCTGAAACATGCATCCATGCATTGATGCAATTACACACACTTGACACTCACAATTTCAACCAAGACAGCTATAGAGCTGCTAGTCACAATTTGAGCTACTGCCTTCTTGGTCCACTGATGCCTCCTGCAAGGCTGTATGACAGAAGCCTTCATGAGTTATGAATGGGGGCCTGTTAATAATGTTTTTTTTTATCTGTGCTGTGTTTTGCTGTTTTGCTTTTATTAATTTGTTTTGTAATTATTTATTTTGCTTTTGTCATTTCTGTGTAATGTGTTCCCTGTGAATTCCCATGTCTTAATTTTTTTAAAATTCAAATTATTTTAACTATTTTAATCGATTTGACCTCTTATGACATGACATTTTAGATATTTTAATGTTATTGTTATGATTATGTGAAGCACATTGGGCTACCGTTCTGTATATGAAATGGGCTATATCAATAAACATGACTTGACTTGACTAGCGACTTTTTCAGACCCCCCTAGCGACTATTTTATTTAAATTAAATGTGCCAACGCTTTAACATGAATCAAGTTAATTGGAAATCATGACGTCAATTAGTGATAGCACACATTCAAGGACAGTTTAATTTCACAGACGTGTGATTGACTTGGGGTTAATCTACATTGTGTTATTTAAGTGTTCCCTTTATTTTTTTGAGCAGTGTATATACAGTCATAGAAAAAATTATTAGAACATCGTTTTCTTCAATTTCTTGTTCATTTTAATGCATCCACTGCACACATTACTGCCTCCCAGGCCTCCTTTTTGTTTGTGTTGGTGCAACCTGCACTAAGGCTGCTAAATAGAATTTTCTTCCTCCGAGTGATCTCCTGCAGCAGAACTTCTAGTTCTGGACTGCTAAAGTTTTTTTTTTCTTTTTACCTGTGCTCCAACGGATTTACGCTTTGCTTTAGGCATTCTGTTGCTGTTTCCTCTGTGAGGCGTCTACACACGGCCCTGCAGTCCTTTTTATGGGCCCTTTTATGGGCATTAATGGGCGATTACCTATGCTAATCCTATGTTAATTAGACTCACCTGGCACGCAAACTCTATTTACGAGGAGATGGCATTCATCAATTTAAGAACACGGCTGCGAACAATTCAGCGGCTTAAGAACACGTTGATGAACCTGACGTAGGTTCTTCTTAGAAATCTTCTTAAGAAGGACTTAAGAAAGAATCTATGAAGATTCTTAAAGAAGATATTGGTGAATGAGGCCCAGTGTCTTTTTTTGGTCACTTTAGCATTTAGTCCCGAGGCCGGATAAAGGAGGAGGGTTGGAATTGTGATAGAGTGCAGTTGCAGTTCTAAACATATTTAGGGTGTTTTTACTCACTTTTTGTCTCTCCCACAATGTTATTCCTCTCTCCTACAGCGTCCATTACAATTACATGCACAATGTAAATTATGTAAATTAGGCGATGACGTCATTTGCAAACTTCTAGCTACTTTTAGGTCAGCTCATAGCTACTTTCCTTACTGAGGAGTTGGCAACACTGTCTGAACAAATGACTGAAAGACAGAGAAACCTATAAAGCTGCTAGTTGCAGCAGAAAAATAACTACCAATTAAATGATGGTGAAAATGCTCGTTCTCTTGTGTGGATTTACTTTCCAATTATTGCTCTAACCACTGTGACAAATTGCGTTTCCTGTTTGCTTTTCCAACCCCGTATTTTGCCAGTTGAACGTATTTAATGTGAATTAACGCCAGCAGGAAATGGTCCAAATTAGCAGTAATTTTACACCTCTGATATGGTGTGAAGTCAGTAAATAATGAGGCTTTAATCAATTACACTAAACTGCGCTGGGTTACATGTATGTAGTGTGTTCACTTCACCTTCTGTTTAGAAAAGAAAAATGAAGTCAGTGTGGGGATGGTGGACCTCGCCACTACCAAAAAATACTTCTATATAAAGAGATAATTAGACAATTTAAAGACATTGAATGGCTTTTGATGAAATAAACAGACTGTAAGAACTATCAAAAATGGGGTTTGATCTGAGAGATGAGAATATTAAAGATTCTAGCTTTAAAACTCTAAATCACTGCAGAAAGAGCCAGAGGCAGAAGCCTGAGGGATGAAACACTACACAAACACCGACTACATCAGGAGGGTTTATTCCTCTTCTTCCTCATTTCCTCTTTGCTTTTTATGAGCCCAACAGAACAGTTTGTGTCCCATTATTTTCAAAAACATTTCTGCTCGCTTTTTAAGGGGAAAAAAAGGATGAATTCTTAAACGTGTTTGCTTTGTCTGAGCAGGTAAACTAACAAAACATAACCAAAGTGTTAATTTGCAGCAATTGGAACCCTGCAAAGAGAAATAACACTTTTTTTTTTAAAGAAGAAAAAAACAAACAAGCAAGTAAACAGAAAAAATGTTATTATTACACATTGGATTCAACTCATTACCCAGGTAAGCTTGAGAAATTAAATATAATGGAATATATTTCAAAACCATTGAGTGGGATTGAACAAACACTCATTAATACTGTTTTCCCCCCTTTATAAATGATAAAGAAAGTGTTAAATCTTCCCCGAAAAACACCTGATTTTACATCTACATTTAAGGACACAAGTGGAAATAAATAAATCTAATATGAAATTTCAGTAAGCTTGAGTTCAGATATTATGCGCATATAGTACAATGTAATTATGGTGGTAGTACATCAAGGGAATGAAATAATCCTGATAATGATTGTGGAAGAAATAGTAGTTCAAAATCAAAGACATTTTTTAATTTTGTATAATTCATAGCTTACACTTTAACACCACTTGCATCAGTTTATCATCCACCTCCAAGTTTTCTTTGTGCTCCTCTGTCTCCAACTCCACATTTCTCTTTCATGCACACACACTTTCTTTTCTTCCGCCTGAAGCCTCACATTTATCTGCCTGTCAATCAAACACAGGGGGAAAAAAAACAAAAACAAAATTAAAATATCTGTGTACCTTTACTCCCAGGCAAATTCAAACAGTATGTATCAAGCTCAGTGTTTAGAGAACCCACCGAAATGAAAGTTTCATTGCAAATAACCCTGTCAGCTGCAGAATAAAAAAAAAAACTACCTACTTAGCAACGTGTAGAAGTAGGCCTAGATGGAAGAGGAGCGCTGGAGGCGATGTGAGAAAGTAAACAAATCTCATACAAGTGCACCCATGGAACTCAAAGTGGGGGAAAAATCAAAGAGAGAGGAAATGGATGAAAATAAAACTTTAGATGAATAAGGGAAACAATAACTTTTTTATTTGTTTACTTTCAGCCATACCGTTAATAAATCCAGGCCATAAATCACTTTTGTGCTCCATATCGCTGTGTTCTGTGTGATCGAGTTCAGTTTTAATGCATCAGGCATTGTGGGATTTAGATGAACACTCACATTTGTGCTTTGTTTATTTTTATGAAATTAAGGAAGCGAAATGTAGATAAAATTAATCCATTTTCAAAGCCTGCTCTTGTAATTTTCTCTCATCCTTTGTCAACATCTTGTAAGCTTCTATTTTATTAAAAACATTATATTATGTGCAACTTTATGCACTCTGATCACGACTACCCCCCACCGCCATCAAACATACTGAAGAGCTGTCTGCAAATTAAATGATTACATTTAACACAATTACTCAAGTTGTCTTTAATGTTAATGTCTTTAATAAAGTGTGCTACCTGACAAGATCACGGTCTCCACATGCATTGAGAGCTTATCGTCATCGCTGGCTTTCTCAAGTGTGAATTTACCGTCACATTTAGGATTTAGTTGTAAAACGGGCCACTTGGCTGTGGTTCCAATGTCTTCACGTGTGTCATTTCTACGGTGGCCCAGAGAGCTCACATCGCTGCACCTTAAGAAAACACATGCAAATACACAAAACACAAGCAAATTCAGAAAAAAATCTTGTGTTTCTTGTGGTTTTTTTTAAATCACAAGTGCAGCATTTGGAAAACGCTCCAAAGACCACAACACAACAGAAGTGTTTCCAGAGGACACTTAAAAGTGATGCACGCATCTGGATACGCTTGTGAAATTATCAGTAAATTGAAATAACATGATAAATTATTACATTATAATGTGAAATTATGACATTATTTCATGATAATTATATTTTCATGTCATAACATGATATATAGCGTTAGCCCGCTAGCCTGTATCAATCACATGGCAGTTAAACAAATCAAATAAATAAATGATACACCATTAGTTAATTGATGCACTAATAGCTCTTATTGCACTATACCTTGATTGTTTGCTTTTATTCTTCCTGTCAGTCGTTTTGGATAAAAGTGTCTGCTAAATGACTAAATGTAAATGTAGTTCGTCTCTCTAAACGGCACCAAGTTGGTCTTGGTCTTGTTATCCTGCTAACGCTAGCCCACTAACGCTAGCTATTGCGGCTAACGTTAGCATTGTATGATCAGCCACTAATGTTAGCATGCTAGCACTAGCCCATATCAATTACATTTGACGTTATACCATTATAACTTGAAATTATCATTATCTTGAAATAACGTAATAATATAACAAGCATGTCCAGACATGTGCATCACTTTTAAGTGATGCATATAAGTTTTCTTATTGTGTTGTAGTCTTTGAAGTGCTGCCCTTGAGTTGTCAAATTGATGACGTTTTTCTCAATTTGCTTGTGTTTTATGTATTTGCAGTTGTTTTCTTAAATTGCAGAGCTGTGAGCTCTCAGGGCCACCGTACATTTCTGCCACGGAAATATAAGGCAAGCTCAAGGAATAAACCACCACCAACATATGAAATCTGTGATATAAATAGTAATGCTACAGATATGGTAAGCGTTGAAAGCATAGAAAAATAAGCCTTTTTTCTTTTACCATTGCCCTGTTTTAAGTTTTATGCAGTGCTACATAGCCATGGCAGCTGTAATCTCACCTTTCACACTTTTCTGGACTTCAGTCTAGGGTTGTTGATCATGCCAGACTTGTCCCATCGGTACCAATTAAGGGAGAGCTCCTAATGCTACAGAATGTATTCTGTAGTATTACAGTGTGCTTCCAACTTTGTTGCAACAGTTTGGGAAATGGTTTTCTGAGTTTGTTGTGGCAGAACCTGACTGGTCTACACACCGCCCTGATCAACCCTAAACTTAAAAGGCTTTGTGTCGTAGTGTAATGAGAGCAAATCCCTGCTGCCAGGTTCCAAAATGTTGGGGGAAACCTCTCCAGGAGACTTGTGGATGCTCTTGGTTTTTAACCTTGACATCTTATAATGTTCAGGATAGTCAACAGATTGTCCCAGAAAAAACAAACTCTATTGACATACTCGTGATTCATCAACCTATAACTATAGTGCCCCCTCTGGCTAATCTAGTACATTCTCATTTTCTCACTTTTTTGTGGCGAGATTTGACGAGTTCTGTCACTGTGCATCATTATTTGAAAGGTTTTCAAAATTAATTCACCATGCTGAACTTTTGGTTGTAACCACCTAACATATCTGTCACTTAAGTTGCCAAAAAAGACAAGCTGTCAATGAAACAATAACATATTAATACATTGTAAAAATGCAAATTATTTCAAATCAAGTGGAAACCGCCAGTCTGAAAAGTGAAGCCAATGCAAAAGTGCCTCAAACCTTCATTCCAATGGCCAGCAGGGGACAATTTCACTTATTGCAAATATAAGTCAGATTGTATAGAAGTCTATTAGAAAATTACCCTACTGCTCACCCGAGTTAGCAGTTAGTCTTTTTCAATACAGCGTCATGATCGTTTTGTAAATTATGGTGCTATTTATAGTAAATAAAGAGGATACAGCTGGGTATGTATAAGGGCATGGCTACTTTTTGATTGCCAAGTTGCTAGCAGTGTTTCCGAAACAGGATTTTCTGAGACTATGATGGGTAAATTCTTCTTGTGAATTCTATGGTGGATTCTGCTAACACATCCATGTGCTCTTATTTTGAAAGCTACATGTGTTTACTTTTATTTTGAAGGCGGGTCTAATATGTTCTTGTTGTAAAGCCTTATTTTGGGTGTTTTATCAATTTACACTGAACGTCGGAACTTCAGAGCTCGGAACAACGTCAAATTCTGACATTCGTGTAGACCTTGAATGCACCATTAGCCACCAGACTCTCTATGTGTGCTGCAATGTAAATCAGTCTATCTAACAACAACATTAATCCTCTGTTTTACTGTTTTACTACTATGAATCTGGGGGGGACAAAACAACCCCATCCCTAGTGCCATCTGCGCGAATGATTATTTTATCCTTAGTGTTAAAATATGTTATTATGACTGAACAAAAGGTGAATTTTAGAGGTGGTGTTTGTAAGACAAAATCAATGGGAAAACACAGAGAAATGTTAAATAGTAAAAGTATGTTTTAGTTGGGACAAATGGAAGCAAGTGTTTCAACTTTAAATTTAAATGTATCCTAAGGCAGTATGACTCACTTCATCAAAGTTCATAGAAACTAGAGGAAAATAAAGGAAAGTGCTAGAGTTCCTGGTAAGTTCTGAAATAGGTCAGACTCATGATTATGAATCATAATGCGCAAGATTCAAGCACTGGGATTGGCCAGGCGTTCATGCTCGCATGAAGTAACAGCACCCAATTTGGTCAGATCCTGTCCCCTGACCATTGGGCTACCCTGACCCTGACCACTTGAGGTCGATGCCTAACCTCAACCAATCGGATTTGTATTCAGGGTGGGTATTGCCAAGGAAAGCAGTGGGATTCAAAATCAGGGGTCAGAGCCGAACAAAGAAATTTAACACACTGGAACAGCGGTTGCCAAACTTTTTTAGCTGCACACCCCCTTCTATGTCCCGAATGGGTTGACGCACCCCCAATCCCCCACACCTTCAAAAAAAACAAAATGCAATAAGATTTTTCATAGCCATATTAAAGGAGGCATGTTTAATCATGCTCAAATGACCAGAACACACATATAACAAAATAATCACCATCACAACAATGCACTCTCTCATTTGAATTAATCTGAAACACAGTTTCAATGTAATACAACACAGTTATGTGCAATCTTCCACTTTTCAGAGCAAAGAGGATGATGACAGGCTCAGGATCAGAGGCAGAAAGCAGATCAGTTGGGAAAATGTTATAATATTTTGAGCTGCATTGAACAAAAATTGCAGCAAATTTAAATGAGCGTGGAGTGAACACAACCCGTCATCATAACACAGGTTGGAAAAATGGAAGAAGATAACTTTTACGCTTCATCTTAAGATGAAGTGCATTTTGAAATTGACCAAAAATACATGTAAAAACGACCGAAAAAGACACAAAACAACCAAAAATAGATGCAAAAATGACCGAAAAAGACACAAAACAACCAAAATTACATGCAAAAATGACCAAAAAAGACACAAAACAACCAAAAATAGATGCGAAAATGACCAAAATTGACACAAATTTATGACACAAAATTATCAAAATGACACAAAATTATCAAAATAGACACAAATTGACCAAAAATACATGTAAAAATTACTTAGCAGCAGCTCACGCACCACACTTTGGGAATCCCTCATCTAGAAGAAGTCTCTCAGTAGTGGTTGCATTGTTGGACAAAATGTATAAAGTACATTTAGTAACAAGAACCATAGAAACACTACCCCGATTCACAAACTCTGATTCACAAACCACCAGTTTCCATGGGGACCCAGCAGCCATTGAACATTCTTCTAGCAGTCAAACTAACCTGAGTGACTAACTGGAGAGTATGTCACTCACACTCTGTGTGTGTGTGTGTGTGTGTGTGTGTGTGTGTGTCTTTATAAATGTGTGTGTCTTCATACCTAAGAGGGCTGAGCCTGTAATGAAAGGCCTTTGTATGAGTTAATGAGGACCAAAGTACTTAAACAGATTTAACAGACATTTGCTTTAATTAATAATTAGCCTGTACTTTAGCAGTCGGGCAGGGAATTTTTAACTGTGTGTGTAATGTGTGTGTGAGTGCTGTGTATGTGAATGTGTTCAGCTTTGATCATTCCATCCATAGCACAGATTGTGTGGCTGTGATGTGCTTGTATTTCATGCTGTGAAGATTGCAGTGACGAGTGTTTCAGGCTCCATCAGTTTCTTTCTTCCTCTGGAAGTTCTGCTGTCTTTCACATGCTGACTTGGTTGTGCCAATCTATACATATCACTAAACACACAAATAATCTCTGGCTGTAGATGGACAGTGTGTCTATGTGAACATTGATATTTCTACTATTATTAGCTGCATCCTCTCTTGATCTCCTTCCCTCCCTTCCATTGTGTTCTCACATTTAAGCACTTCAGTCATGAAGTAATTTCAGCAATAATCATTACTGTAACAGCCATTGTGTTCACTCATTACTGTTCAGCCATTTCTGATTCCATACAGAAGTAGTTTGTGACACAGAATTAGAACAAAAGAGGAGGGACATTGCACTGTTGAATGTAGTCATTTGGCTGGTGCAAAACTAATGTCTTTTGTTGTTAGGTGTACTGTTAGACACAAGTCAGAGGGGCCGTAAAGTACGCGGACTGGTCATACAGACTGTGTCATAATGATTGGCTACCGACAAATAACACCAGCAGGAAATGGTCCAAATTAGCAGTAATTTTACACCTCTGATATGGTGTAAAATCAGTAAATAATGAGGCTTTAATCAATTACACTAAACTGTGCTGGGTTACATGTATGTAGTGTTTTCACTTCACCTCCTGTTTCGAAAGAAAAAATTAAATCAGTTTGGGGATGGTGGACCCTGCCACTACCAAAAAATACTTATATATACTTAAATATAAAATACTTATATATATATATATATATATATATATATATAAAGATAGACAATTTAAAGACATTGAATTGCTTTTCATGAAAAATACAGATCATAAGTACTATCAAAAATGGGGTTTGATCTGACAGATGAGAATATTAAAGATTCTAGCTTTAAAGCTCTAAATAAATGCAGAAAGTCTTCATACTGGCTTGATTGGTGATCTGAAGCAGCTGAGTAAACAGGTGAGTGTAATTGGGCTGATGAGGGGGAGTGGCTGGCACGTAGAATGGAAAAGTACTGGAAGACAGAGGTTGCAGAAATGAGCAGGAGGGTGCAACACACACACACACAAACACACACACACACACACACACACACACACACAGATGATGAGATAAGGCCGTAAGAACTATCAAAAATGGGGTTTGATCTGAGAGAGGAGAATATTAAAGATTCTAGCTTCAAAACTCTATATCACAGCAGAAAGTCTTCATACTGGCTTGATTGGTGATCTGAAGCAGCTGAGTGAACATAACCGGTACACGCCACTGACATCTTGTTTCCAATGGGGCTTCCCAGTAAGAGTAACATGAATGCACTTAATACAGATTAAGATACAGCAAAAGCCACTACAAATTTTAGCACACATAGAAACACTTTGAAACACAGAGACACTCATTCACACAATTACACACACAGTAAAACACATTTAATTGTATTAATAGGCCACAGGGCAGTTCCGTCTGCATGGAATAGAATAGAAAAGGGCCATGGAGGGGAAAGAGTTTCGTGCAAACAATCTGAGCTGCTGTTTCCATACATTTATTAAAGTACTGTATGGGCTTGATCTCATTCATACATCATTTGTTTTCCTAAGCGTGCATTTGCATACAGCCTTGAGCAAAGCAAGGGCGTGAATTAAAACAAAGAGTGCAGTGAATGAGATTGTGAGCAAATGCACCCACCACACTCACCACCACTTAATTTCCTGCCTTTTCTGCCCTTAGCACATTCACATTCACACTTTCACACATCAGCACATGCACTTCCTGCCCTGGATGTGGACCATAGGGACATTCACCTATATAGTGGCAAATAGTGAAATATTGATGAATATGAAAAAATGATAACTGGGGGGAAAAAAACCCTCTTTTCTCTGCAGCTCTTTACCTGCTGTAGTGCTTGTCTGTCACATACAGGGATACTCACTACAATTTTTATCTTAGGGCTGTGGCTCTGACCTTGGTTTTCTTTGTTATTCTTCACTTCTTTGTTAAGTGTGTTACAAAGTTGCAGTTGCTGGGTGTTGGTCATGAAATGTGAATACAATAAATGTGTGTATGCTGTATTACTGAAAATTTTAATAATAATAATAATAATTTTACATTATTTTCATTGTTAATTTTACTAAAATGCTGCACAGTCCCACAGATTATCCGGATTTAAGCCCACATCTCAGCCCAGATGTTGAACTTCAGGTAAACCAGTTACCATTCAAGGTCCTTTTTTTGAGAATTGGGGTTTGTGGGCTGTGGATGTTTTAGGGGGAGATAGCAGGTCAACAATAAATGCCACATAGATTCTGTGTTCATCATCTGAAAACTGTGAACCTGAAGATTAATTTGAGACACCTTAGAAGGTGTATAAGGGTTCATGACATTAGTATATGCCCCTTTGAAGTCCATTTCCATGTTCAGCTATTCAACTGTTGCAGCAATTTTTGGATTGATGCCATTTGTTAGACTCAGAATTATGCCGTTTTATTCATATCGAGAATGGGAAAAAATGGTAAAACCATGTTACACTTTGTCGCAGTGATTTTTACTTCTGCTGAAAAAGAGTTGACGCACTAAATTGGACATGGACGCTTCTGGAAAAGCCAAAATTTTAGAGAAAAGCTGACAGCAGGGCTCCATGTCACCCTTTACCTCATTGCATGTGTTGGTTATATTGCTGGCAACCACCTAAAACCACCTTCCATGAGGCTCGGATGCCCTCTTGCCAAGCCCTCCACCAGTCCACTGTTGGTGAAAATCTCTCATTGCAAAATGATGTGCTTGTACACTAAGTACTCAAAGATAAGACAAATCTCTTCTCCAGGTAAAGTTGGCTTACTTGGTGCTTTTTGGTGCTGTTGGGTTTTTTTTTACATGAGGCTGCTTGTTTTTCTTACCCTCTGTCACTTCTCTTTTTGCTCCATGTTCCCAGAGTGAAGACTGTATAAAATGAAGGCAGTCATCAAATAATAGTTTCCGAAGAGCCAAAATAAAGCACAGTGTACCAGATTCCTTCTAACTCCCTGCCTGCTTATCCAAAAATGGGCAAAAAGGTGGAGCCGACTAGGGCTGAATGTTGCAGCTAGCCAACTGTGAACAGACCAACTTGACTATAATTGGCCACGTCCTTAATTATGCATAACTTTAAGCCTTAAATATGATTTAAACACATTCTTAAAAAGTCACCATCCAAACGTGTGATTCTGCTGTAAAGTTGGGCATTTTAACATTGGGATCTATTTGGATTGACTCGCTTTTGGAGCCAGTCTCTAGTGGCCAGTCGAGGAAGTGCAGTCAGAATCAGAATGAGAAACCTTTATTGTCATTGCACAGGGTAACAAGTACTAGTACAACGAGATTTGCCATCAACCCACCCAAAATGTATAAAACACACAAACAATATGACAGAGGTGAACAGGACAGGAAGAAAGAGATAAAGAAAAGGAAATACAGCACAACTTGACTATAATTGGTCACACCCTTAATTATGCATAACTTTAAGCCTTAAATATCTTAAAAAGTCACCATCCAAATGTGTAATTCTCCTGTAAAGTTGGGCATTTTAACATTGGCTCCAAAAGCGAGTCAATCCAAATAGATCCCAGTCTCTTGTGGCCAGTCGAGGAAGTGCAGTCTGACACATTTTCATGTAGGCTTCAATTTTTCCTCCCTGAGTCTACCGTTATTAAGACTGATGATCAGTAATAATGGCCAAAACTACAGAATTGTCCTATATATTGAAGTAAGCTTTTCCAAAAGTTCTCCCACAGATAAAAACTGCTTGATTACTTCTTAAGTTTGAACCTTTAATGTCTAGTCAGTGCCTGCTCATTGTGACCCCAAAGCTGCTAGCCTAGTACTTGCACACACACACACACACACACACACACACACACACACACACACACACAGATGATGAGATAAGGCCCTCGTCCTGGACTACATTGTGAGGCCTTGTAGAGACAGGAGAGTTCCATTAGCTAAAGCAGCCGAGCATGGCCACTGCTGGCTCATCACTATCTGCCACCCCATCTAGTCAGAAGTCTGGAGAGGCAAAAAGAGAAAGAAGAAAGAGAGAGAGAGAGAGAGAGAGAGAGAGAGAGAGAGAGAGAGAGAGAGAGAGAGAGAGAGAGGATGAGGTGCATAGGAAATGAAAGTGAGGAAAGAAAACAACACCAAGAGAAGTTCCGAGAGAGGGAAAGAAAAGGGGAATGAGAGAGAGAGGGAGAGAATAGAAAAAGGAGAAGGAAATAAATCAGCGAATATCACTTCACACATCACAGTCTATTTGGTCAGCAGATGATTAGTCAGCATACATGGTACAAAAGAGCTGAGGGACCAATATATTTACCATTAAAGCAGTGGTTTCATGTTTCACTGTGATTTACGAAGGTTTAAATAGCATATCATTCCCCAGTTACTCACCATATTGTTAACAATATATCAATGCTATTGCACTCTTATTGGAATCTAACTAGACATATAGAACAATTACTCACGACGCTACGGGGCTTATTCTCGGGATGCTCATCATGCTGGAGTTGATTAAGTTAGAGAATGTGTTTGCCTGACTGTTTGTCCATCTGCTTCCAAAACAATTAAGCACATGCCTTGGTTTTCCTCTCTCCTCCTCCTCTTCTCCTCCTCTCCTCCTTTCCTCTCCTCCTGTGTTTGGTATCCTCCCGGGAGCTAACTTCTCTACCTCCCTCCTCATTTCTCTCCCTCTCCTTCTCTCCTTTAATTCCCTGCCTGCGGAACACTGAGAAAAGTGCTGATGAACAATTAAACATGGTCCTTCCCCAGGGAGGCAAGGTCACTGGTGTGTGTGTGTGTGTGTGTGTGTGTGTGTGTGGGTGGGAGGTAAGTGCAACAAACGTGAATGTGTGTGTGTGTGTGTGTGTGTGTGTGTGTGGTTGAGAGAGAGAGATAAAGATAGAGCGAGAGACTTGGCAGACGTACAGATATGTGCCAGACAGAGGGTAAAAAGCTGAATAATGTTGTACAGTTTGTGTAGGCGTTAGAGTGGTGTTGAGAATATTTTTTGTCCATAACACTGACCGTGCAGCCAAAGATCCAGAACCAATAATTCATAATGTATGAGGTGTCATTTTGTAATCACTGAAGGTTAATCACTGATCATTCTTGTTGGCATTACTGTACATCACCAGTTGGAGTAAATGTACTGTATACCACAAGCATGTTTACTGTCTGAGCAGTACAAGCTAACAACCGCGCGGCTGAATCACACACATTTGTTATTTATATGTTTGAAGCCTATTGATTTTATTACGGAACAGAGATGTAACTGTTTGTGAAGCATTGTTTTGAGTGGAAGCAGAGGAAGCAGAGAGCTGAATATTCACTGCAGACTTAAGTTTAAATAATTCAACAGCTGTTTGAAATGTTTGCTAGCTAAAATCAAACATTGACTTAGGTTAACATGTGAAGGATAGGGATATTTAGCTTAGCTTAGCTTAGCTGTAACTGAGGTGTTAAAACTCTTATTTGTTAAGTGTTCAACAAACAGTTAATGCTTACTTCCTTTATTAACCTGCAGGTCAAGGGGGCACATCCTGCCCTAATCCTGAGCAAGACTCACTTCTTCTATTTGGCTATGGGCTAAACCGGTTTGAACTAGATCACGGTGCAGCTATTTCAGCTGCACCGTTTATTTTCTTAGTTCTCAAAAAGGGAACTAAGAAACATACATGCAAGACACCATCTAGTTTTGAAATTAAATTTTACAAGGTGTCCATTATGGCTTGGCTACTGCTTCACCATCCTAATTTGGATGTTCACACCCAGAAGAAAACTGTGAATATAATCGAGTAACTTGTTGGCACTCTGACTGGTGATTGAGTGTGGACAGAGCAGAGTACAGCTGCTCATTGCATTTGGCTTTTCGTCTTTCAATAAATGGTAAACTGTATTCAGTTGTTTTGAGTCTTTTGTAAAAAAACAAGTCTAGAACAAAAGTACCGAGGCTGAGTGCGGTAGGCTTGAGAGCAGGGGTCTCAAACTCAAATTACCTGGGGGCCGCTGGAGGCAATATTAAAATGACCAAAAAAAGACACAAAATGACAAAAAAAAAAGACACAAAATTACTAAAAAAAAAAAAAAAAGACACAAAGTTATTTAAAAAAGACACAAAATTACCAACAAAAGTATATTAAAGGGACCTTCCACACACGGTAAAGTGCCATTCATATAAAACTCACATTAAACTTTCATATCAAGGTGATGGCCACAAAATATCATCACGAGGGCCGCAATTGGCCCGTGGGCCGCGAGTTTGAGACCCCTGGTTTAGCTCTGCTCTAACACATGTTGGTTTTAAAGGTGTTTGATTGTATTTGCATCCATATTGGGGCAGCATAGTAGCTCTTTAAACCTATCTGCAGACTAAACAGCATGACAATGGTCCAGAGAAGAGTGTTTCAGCAGAATGTTGAGTCACTTGACTTTACACAACTGAGCATGTGTTTCACATGCTGAAGGCCAGACAGAAGGGAAAAACACTAAATAAGCCAGTTATGAATATGACTGTTTTACATCCTAGCAGATGGAGGAACAAGAGTCTCCCCATGTCTGTCGGTTGTAGATTTTACACAGCAATAGACTGCAAAGGATCTCTATCTACATATCAAGCATAATGTGTTTACAGTTACAAAACAAAAGCTGAATATATTTCACCATCGGATAAATGGGCAAAGGATGGATGTACAGTAGAACAAGCTGGAGTTGAACAGTCTAGTAGCTTCAAAGATTACATCCATTTCATACAACGATGCACCTCACGATTTACGTCAAATGCCAACATTCATTGGAAATGCAGAACACAGTGTGACCTTTATGTAGCAAAGGGGATAGTAACCACAATCTTACAGAGGAAGTGTTTGACTGACGGTGTGTCCAGGCATATACAGTAAATTACCAACCTAAAGGATGTTCAGTTCCTAACCACATTATAGACGGCATTAAATTGTTGTTTTTTTGCCACTTGGGGTGATGGAAACAAGTTGTGAACACAGCATTAAAATATACATCATCACCTTTTTAAATTATATATTCCACAGTTGCTTATTTACACATTCAGCAACATTACCATCCATCTGGAGTCATGTTTCTGGTGAAAAGTGAGGCCAATGCAGAAGCATCAAATACTGCAATTCCTTAACTTAACACTTGAAGCTGGCTCCAAAAAGGAGGCCGCTCTTATTGACTCCCATGTTAAAATGCAGAATAAACATGGGAAAACATTTGACTAATCAGCCAGTTCCGCCATATCGTGGATATATGGGATATTTAATTGTCTTTATCTCCAGATAGCATGAAACACGGCCAATACTAGCTGGCATGAAAGAATAATAAAACCAGCACAATTTAAACTCAGGGTTCATTCACTTTTCAGTGGTCAAATTCAAGCACTTTTCAAGGTCCATTTTCAAGCTTTTCCAGCACCTTTCAACGGTTGTAAATGACATGTTTTAGATGAGTACTTCGATACTAAAAGGGGTAATTTCACTTATAACCATATCACCAGCAATGGTATTACACTTTTAACAACTAAAAGTAGTTTGCTAATCTCATAAAACATACTGGTATGGGAATCTAGGGGCTAGGAGCAAAAGTAAGCTCACAAAAATCATCAACCGGCAGCTGGTGGAACTAAACACGACCCAAACTAGGAGGAAAGACCCACAAATACTTCAGGAGCCCTCACATCCACTAGCAATTAGAAAAACTCCCTTCAGTAAGAAGATACAGGGCAGACCAACAAGAAACATCTCAGAAACAAGATGACGCAGGCGGAGTGGTCTTCATTTCAGATTAGAGGCTATAGGCTATTCAGTTTATATTTTTTTTCCATTGAAAATGCGGTTATCTATAGTCAGATTGCAAGAGAAATACAGTAAGAATTTCAAGCATTTACAAGCACTTAATCCAAAATCCAAGCACTTTTCAAACCTTGAAATTCAACATTAAAATTCAAGCATTTTCAAGCACCTGTACAAACCCTGTCAACTAATTCCTGAGGGCCACGCTCCTTTTTTTTTCTTGTAGATGGGTAAGATGGTGAGGCCAACAGGTTTTGTTTCCAGTACGCATGCGTAGCCTTTCAGCCTCCTGATGGTTGTCTGAATCTAGTGTATTTACTATGAACTAGGGATGTTAATAATTAACTTTTAAACCATTTACTGACAATAATAATTTTTTACTGAATAATTCAGTTAATCAGTTAAAAGACGTGATTTCTGGTGGACTGGTGGGCTAACTTGGCCACGCAACTAACAAAGAAGATGCCAGGCCAACACCATAGACTGGATAAATAATGGACAAAGTCACTGTGACGTCACCCATTGGTTTGTGGCTTGTTTGAGGCTTTATTGACACGTTGCCGTGGATACGCATTGTTCTGCTTTTCGCCTTGTTAGTGACCTGTCAATCAAAGGTAGCCACGCCCCAAATCATATGACTCTTTATCTTCTTATTTCTTCTAAATGGGGCCATTATTCACACTATTAACATCAAATTGTCTTGAAGAAGATAGTGTTGTCCTAAAAAAAAAATTCCGAGGTAATAAATCAAGTGAAAAGTTTTCTCATTTTGTATTGCAGCCGCCGTCTGCGACCCCTGTGGGAATTTTCGGGAGAATTAAGTTAAAGGCACTTCCTGGTTTGCCTCCCTGCTCAGACCCAGAGGTTGCCGCCTGGCCAACACAAAGCTGATAAGACACCAGAAAATATTGCTCTGCCCAAATAACTATGCAATGTAATATATGAGTGTTGTCCAGTTGCAGACGTTGCAGTTTTCCTCACTAATTTATCACAATACGTAGAGTTTAAAGATTGCTGAAATTTTTTTTTGGCTATTAAAATAGAATGGATAGAAACAGATTCATGTTTTAAACCTTAATTTTACATTGGCAACCTGATATGCATCTACGCAAACACACATTTTACAAATAAACAACACATATGACATCACAAACAGCGAGGAGACAATCATGACCATCTTGCGATGCTGCTTACCGTCTCTCGGGATTCGTCAGCAGCAGGGGAGTAGGTGGAGTTCAAAGCAGAGTGAAAATAAAGAAACAAAATGTAAACTGCAGCACAGGGCATTCTGGCAGTTTCCTCTCAATCACCGTCTGGCGAACCATTATTAGCTGTCTCTGTGTGTGGGAATCATTAATTTTAGAAAAACAAAATATGTCAAGTTTATCCCTGGGGCGAGCAACTATTTCCGTGTGTTCAAGAAAGGACGTGTTCTATGCAATGATATCCTGAAGGCAATTTGTTATTTATTAATTTCCTCTCATGCATTTTATTTGAGCTGTGGGTTGAAGGGGGAGCTCTAATTTGTACACAAATACAAGTCCTATTTACAGCCCATGCAGGGAAATACAAAAAGAAATGCTTGCGGGAAGGAAAGACATTTAATATCACTGCTTTTTAAGTATATTAATTATCTGTGCTTTAGTCTGTCGCCTCATATTCAGGATCACTTCATTAAATGTGATATCTGCTGCTCTATTTGTATGCTTCTCATGGAGCCTTGTATATCTGTTTACTTCCCGAACATCGCCGCTCGAATGCCATCCCGCCACTGCAAATCAAGCTGGTATGAGCATCTTGTATTTATATAGATATCAATACTAATACTTATAGATTATCTGATAGATTCTTCTCTCCATAGTTTGGTGCAAAAGTAAAATATGAGAAAAGATTCAACAGTTATTAGTGAAGTGAATCCACTTTTTTGCTACAAATCCAATTAGAAAAAAAGTTGTTCAACAGTGTCCCAACTTTCCAGTAGTTCAAGTCAAACAGCTCCAACCAAGTATTGAGTCATAAAGATTACATACTTTTCAGAGGCCAACATTTCCATATTAAACATACTTTTTAAAATGGGTCTTTTGTAATATTAAATTTTTTTTGAGACACTGAATTTTAGGTCTTCATTAAATGTAAGCCATAATCATTATAATTAAAAGAAATTAAATTAATTAAGACATTAAATGTTTTATTCTGTGTGTAATGGATCTATATAATGTGTTATTTCCACTTTTTGAATTGAATTACTGACATAAATAAACTTTTCTATGATATTCTAATTTATTGAGATGCATCTGTAGCAATCGCTCGAAGAGACTTCATGGGCTGAGTTGGCTAAGTCTTCAGCTAAGCACTTACAAACTTAACAGGAATAAACTGAGTTAACCATGTAGCTCTACTAGACTTTCCAAATGTTATCGGACTGCATAAATCAAATTCTGATAGTGAAAAAGTTATTTTGTGGGGTTTGTTACATTCAAAAACTTAACCACTGTTTTTCATAGGTCTCTTTCCTAATGAAAGTCCATGGGAACAAGTATTTTTGGACCTAATGGCGTCACATGTGATTCCATGGTTTGGCCACCACGAAACCTGTCTTCAAAGCCTTACGTTTTACCTGGGAGCTCAATTAGTGTTTGTCCATTAGCTTATTGGTATTTCAGTCCAGAACAGTCTCAATACTCGGCTGTGGCTCAGTTGGTAGTGTGGTCGCACACCGATCGGAAGGTTGGTGATTCGATCCCCGACCGTGGCAGCCTACATGTCGAACTATCCTTGAGCAAGATACTGAACCCCAAATGGCTCCCGATGCTGCGTTCATCAATGTGAGAATGAATTCCCAATGGTGGCAGGTGGCACCAGTGTGCCCTGGTAGCCTCGGCCACCAGTATGAATGTGTGTGTGAACGGGTGAATGAGCGCAGTCTGTAGTGTAAGGTTCTTTGGATAAAAGTGCTATATTTAACCATGTAGCTCTTCTCAACTTTCCAAATGTTATCTGACTGAATGAATCACATTTACATTAAGTCATTTAGCAGACGCTTTTATCCAAATCGAAGAAAAAAGCAAACAGTCAAGGTATAGTGCAGTAAGAGCTATTAGCTATTAGCATCAATAAGTGCTTGTGACAATTCTAAAAGGAGTAGAATTATCGTGTGGTGCTAGAATCAAAATCATGATAAAGAAAAATGTTATTTTCTGGATGTTGTTGAATTCAAAAACTTTCTAATATCTCTTTCCTAATACAAGTCCTTGGGGAAAAGTATTTTTGGGCCTAATGGCGTCACATGTGATTCCATGGTTCACCATGAAAACTGGCTTCAAAGTCTTAGGTTTTTCCTGGGGGCTCAATTAGTGTTTGTCCATGAGCTTGTTTTCAATCCAGAACAGGAAAGAACTGGTACCAATTTCGTACCAGTTCTCAATACTCAGCCTTATGAACAATATTCATGTAAATCCTGAGATCCCTTTGCCGCATGTCTTCCCCTTTCTATTTGTCACTATCTAATAAAAAGCAGTAAAATGCAAAGAAATAATCTTAAAATAAAATAAAAATCTTGCCCTCAACAGATCCTTTCCATCACTGCTGACAAGGGGATGATAACTGCTGTCCAGAATGCCAAACCCACAATACAGCTGCAGCCTGGTACTACAAATACAACATCAGACCTTTTTCTCACCAGAGACTGTGTCCAACTCCTCTCAAGTTTAGTCATCTCCTGTCGGGACTCGTACCACTCCCTCTGCAGCCACACTCTTTCCAGCCTCTACAACTCATCCAGAACCCTGCAGCACGCCTTGTCTTTAACCTCCCCAGACCCTCCCATGTTATCCCCCTCATACAGTCCCTCCACTGGCTGCTTGTGTTGAATACAAAATCCTGCTGCTGGCAAACAATGCTGCAAAGGGATCCACACATGCACAGCACCAGGCCACTGTCCAGGTCTACACACACCAGCATGCTCTGCTTCTCTGCCACCACTGGCCATTCAGCTCGCCACTTCCATTCACTCCCAGTCTGGCTGTGGTTCCAGTGGTTACCACTGGCCAACCTGGTCTCACAGAAATCTGTGAAATAGCCACGGATACGCTTAACTCAAAATCCATGGAATAGCCACGGAATCACTCAAATTTCCATGAAACTGACACGGATTTCGCTACAATGCAAGTAGCGAAGTTGCAAGACATATCCCAACATGGTATTTTTTCCTATTGGTTTGTGTCCAAGTCACGTGACTTTCAAGGTTCTGGCGGTCAGAACAAAAAACATGGCGGACAGTTCTCTCATTTTTAGTGAAAAAAAATCAATATTTTGACTTTGTTTCTGCATAAAAATGGATTTTGATTACATTTCTAGCGAGAAATATAAGTTTTATTTTATAAATATTTACTCAGTAAATGTACATAATCACTTTGTGGTGAAGATCTTCCCAGAAAAAGACGATCCGCTGTGTTTTATTTTGAAATCTGTTTTATTTTGTAATCTACCAGATGTGCTGTGCGATCCTACCGGATGTGGTGCGATCTCATTGAATCACGCTTCACTGTAAATGCCCCGGACTTAAAATGTCGGACAGAATATCTTCTTCTTTTTTAGCATAGATGATATACATGCAGTATTATTATTTATTAGACAATGTGTGATGTTCGATATATTGGGTAGAAATAGGTTTTCACAACCCTAAAACGGAAGAACTACAAAAAGTTTGCTGATGTCGACATAAGTACTGAAGAGAGGTCTCGGGAGTTGTAGTTTTTTTAATAAAACAGGGTTTCCCCTAAAATTGGAAGTTTGAAATACATAACTAGTGGCTTTCCAGGGGTATGAGGGGATGTCAATCACATTTTTGGCATCAGACTTTAAATATTGTCTTGTTCAATGGGGGATTTTTTTTTTCAGCATATCCTAAAGCCCCCCCCCACTCCCACCCCTTACTGACTATGCTCACATTACAGTCCATGTCAACACCTTTCTATAACAGTAGGTCTCATGTCTGTAACCCTTTTTGTCTCTTAGTTATAATCCTTTAAATATGCCCCAGGGTTAAGGTTCAAAGGTCAATATCTCAAAGCAAGAATATTATAGAACCTTGAAATTGATATATGTTACTCTCCAGGCCAAGACCTTTCTGGTGATGTATTTGGTTTAGCTCTATGACAAAGTTTTATTTTTTTCAAACCTTGGAAATCTGCCCTAACAGACTTATGTTCCCACAGCCCTTTGAGTGCTCTGAGTGCGAGATGTGAAAAAATAAAACTTTGTCATAATTAGAAAAATCTCTGCAAAAATGTAAAATCATGTTACTACACTTGGTCAAGTTGTTTTTTTCCCTTTGCTGAAAAAGGGTAAATTCTTTAAATTGGACAAAAACCAAAACATTAGAGTTCAGCTGACAGCAGGGCTCCATGCTGCTTCGTTTTCACATCGTGATGTCATGAAGAAGTCGTGCTCTGGCGATTCCCACTCCCCCACATTGCAATTTGTCCTCAAGTATCCTGTCTATCTGTGTTTCCTAACTATTTATTGTAATTCTGGCCTCTTTGTCAGATTTTGCAAATTCTGCTGTTGAATTCCAATTAAGTTGCTGAGAATGAGAACGTCAGTCATATTAATGAAATGTAAATGTCAGTCTTTGAGCTTCCCACAGTTTTTCATTCTTTCTTCTCTTGTTCATGTACGTTTAAGTGTGTTGTGGCAGCACTGAAAATACACCCTGTTATTAAACTCTGAGCTCACTAAGCCTTCATGTTGGTAATTGTACGCTTCCTACCCTGTATGTGCTATACATGTGTGTCCATGGGTGCATGTACATTCTCCAGTCACTCACATTAACCCAGGGAACCTGAAGCATGGAGAGCCTACTGAAAGGCTTGTTAGACAGGTGAGACACACACACCATACACACACACACACAGACATCACAGCATGGATCGAAGCACTATAAGGTACCCATAAAACTTATAGCTTGGTTGCTCACTGCCTGCACAATAACCTTTAGATATAGTTGGCAAGAAATCATTCGCTTCATGGAGCCATCTGTCCCATTTGCAATTTCTTCGACAAGATGTGAGATTCTTTGTGTTCACAGATTTGCACAGTAAACCTATATGTTCCTATATGTTTTTATCAGTTATGTTACTGTATAACACTAATTAGAATGTCACTGTATGGCATGCATGCTTTAGTAGTTACATATTTAGCAGCATGGTTCTCTCTGTAGGTTTGTTCCAGCACATTGTACTTGAATGACATCAACCTCCTATATGATAAGTGCTAATGTTAGCATGCTAGCGTGGTGAACATAGGAAACATTAAGACATTAAGATAGACAACATGTCTTAACTTCATCCCACTATACAAAAGCGAAGCCAAAATATCCCAGATATGGGATAGTAGATGTAGTATCAAGGCCCTATCCATACACCCACCTGACAAATATCAGCATAATTTTAAGTAATTAAACCAAATCTTATGACAAAAATTAACTCTTGAACACACACCAGTGTAATAAGAACTACCTAAAATGACCATTTTTTGGGGAAAAAAATGTTGTTGTGTACTTTAGGCGCATTTCCATCAGGGTAAAGAGTGGCCGCTGGGAATTTCTCAGGCCACACCCTCTCAAATGTGTCTCCATTAGAAAAAAAGGCCCCAGAGGGATTTTTGAGACTCCAGAGGTGACGTATGGTTTTCGATCACCTCGTAATCACTTAGCGACAGTTTCGACAGCATGCACAATGACTGCGGCAGCCGTTGCTAACTGTGCACAGCGTCCGCCGCTGATCATAAACAAACCGGCATGCTAACTGTACTCAAAGTGTCTGCTGCTGATGATAAACATACCGGCATGCTAACTGTACATGTGGTGTCCACTGCTGATCGTAAACAAACAGGCATTCTAACTGTGCACAGAGCGTCTGGTGCTTGTTGTAAACAAACAGAGATCGCTAAGTGGACACATACTGCTGCAGCACATACATACTGTACTGCTAGAGAGCTAACTGTTAGCGCTGTGCTACTGTGCACCTCGCTCCGCGACTGCACTATGAAAGGGCAGAAAATCACTTTGCCTTCACAGGATCACTATGAACGCCCTAAGGCGAAAAGCTGGCACAGATCTTTGCGGCAATATGGCAGGACAATTGCGGGACCACACTATGAAAGGGGTTAATGTTTCTTGTCGCTAGTGACCAGGTTTTTTTCAGGGGAGAAAAAACAAAAAACGGCGGGTCAAACGGCTGCTAGGGCTGGCTCACATTCAAATTAGGGGCGTTTTGGCGAGTGAGACCCGCCTCATTCCAGATATTCGACTATAATGGAAATGCATGCATTATCTTGAATCTTTGATTTTTCTTAGTTTGGCGTAATTGTCCCATCCGGTAACATGGGGAGAGAGTGCTAGGTTTATGACCTATACTGCAGCCAGCCACCAGGGGGTGATCAATATGATTTGGCTTCACTTACAGTGTGCTTATCGTCTATGGTAAAAATTAGCATGCTGATTTTAGTAGGCAGCTTAAATGACTGCTGTGCCCTAATATAGCCTCTCAGAGCCACTGTAGTGTCGCTCTAAACTCTTAGTTTTGTTGTAGAGAATCATAAGGAGAGAAAAACTGCAAACCATTCTTTGTCCTTGAGTTAAAAAAAAAAATTCTCCCTCCAACATCTGCCTGAGACTGGGCAGATGTTGGGCTGCAAAACAGCTCCACATCTCTTACTTTTTCCTCACGCTATTTTCTTTCTGGGCCCGCCGCGAAAGGGACCCGAAAATGCGATCTAGATAAATGAGGAAAGGAATAAAGATCGAGACAGGTTGTAGACGGAGAGATGGAGAGATGGATAGAAGATGGGGAGCGAGGTGAAAGGGGAAATGGAAAGATGGATAGAAAGACGAATGCATGATTAGGTGGGATGGTGGGGAGTTAGTGGCATCTATAAATAGGTGAATGAATGGATGCATGGCTGTTTGCTGGCTGAATGAGTGGATGGATGGATGAATGGATGGGTGGTTAGAGAGATGAAAAGCCTTGAGGTAAGGAGAGATATCAGAAGATGAATGAATACAGAGCAGCTACCTCTCTGCACTTCTCCATTTTCTTTCCTTTCCTCTCGCTCTCTTCTCTTTCCTCCCGTTCTTGGCCTATCTCGCTCTGTCATTGTTTCTGTTATGCACTCTCTCTCTCTCTCTCTCTTATTCTGACCAGATGAGTAATAGCTGTGGCGCTGTGGCTTGACTGATTAATGCACTCGAAGAGCCCAGGGAGGTGGAGCACAACAAACAGACGGAGGAGGGAGAAAAAAGAGTGAGAGGAAAGATTGGAGAGAGAAGAATGAGCGAGAGTCGGAGAGAATGAGTGTGTGTGCATGCTAGAAACCTCCAATGCTGCCATCCGGAAGCCGCCGCACCAAGTGGTTTGATTCTCAGAGGGGGGTACCCTTCCCCTCATCAGTGGAAGTGTTCTCTCTTTTCCAGTTTAGAACAATCATGCTCACTCATAGTGTATGACCAATCAGCCAACAGTGGGATTCCTGTGAGAGAACGGAAAGAAACTCACTCACACAAAGTGAAAAAAGAGAATAAAGACAGTGGCTGGTAAGACAAAGTGAGTGGGAAGTTACTGTAGTTTTTCATTCTTGGTTTGATGAGGTCTAAACTAACATTAGAAGTGGTTGCCTCCTCCCTGTCACCTCATCCTCTCTGTATCACTTTCTCGCCTTCTCTCCATTTCCGAACCCATCTCTGTTAGCTCTAATGGCTTTCTTCTGTCTTGCTGTACTCATGGTAATGATGCCGTAATGATGCATCATGCAGGGAAACTGACTCCCCCCATTTGTTGATTGTTTTTTGCTCTCAGACTATGGAAGCAAAGGCATTTCACCCTGAAGCTTTCACATGGAATCTTGGAATTAACCCAACGCTGCCCTAAAGGTTAAACCCAGGATTAATGAACCATGACCAAGATTTATACGTCACCATCAGTTAGCCTGGCGCAAACTCAATTTGGCCGACAAATCCAGCATTTAAAGTTATTTCTGCTGAATCAAGCCCAGACCGTCTGTGTGTTTAAGGCTAAATGCCATTCGGAATCATGTTTTAAAGTCATGGTTCAGCCTTGTTTACTTTTATGCGTTATCTCTTTGATAGGCCAACTGAATTTATTTTTCTTACATTTATTACTTCAGCCAAGGAGGGCATATTTTCAGCTTGGTGTGTTTGTCCGTCAGCAGGATGATGGAAAATCTTCTCGCTTGATTTTCATGGAACTTGGTGGAAGGGTGTAGCGTGAGGAATCCATCAAATTTAGCAGTGGATTTGAATTATAGAGCGGATACACTCATTATTTTTCACTTTTGTCAAAATTGCAAGACAAGGAGTTTGGGCTGTATTCATGTGATGTCGGAATAATCAGAGAAATAAGTTCCCAACTGAGAAAATTCATGTGAATGCTCCTCTCAAGTTGCAATCACCTTATAATAAATAGGTCAAATCAATAAATTTACATAATTTATTAATTTCTTGACCCAAATAGTCTCAGAAACCATATATTATGTAGTACTGTGGTCCAAACCATTAAAAAGATAATTTCCAGCGGTAGCCATTTTGGACTAAGGGCTCTCAAAAATGTTAAATGTCAAAACTGTTGGGGCAGCACCTGGTTTAGACTTGGCCCGCCCATTTCGTTGGCACACAGGCTAGTCCTAGCCTCTTGGTGCTTCAGCTTCCGGACACCGCCCTGTGGAAGGAAAAAGCTAACAGCACACTTCTGTATCTTGTCTAGTGTTCGTCAGTGCCTGTCTCCACCTGGGTCCATGGCCTTGAATTGTAGCACCAACAGTGCTTCAGTGTTTCATCTGCCCTCAAATATGTGGTTATGTGCAAAGCGTTATCAGTATGTTCTTTCTGTTGATACTCCTTATTTCTGTGTGCTGTGCCTGGCAAATAAAGTTTGTGTTTTATGCTTTGTTAAACACATTTTGAAGCAGCATTTTTTAAGGTCATAATGCAGATTATTGCTTATTTTATTAATTTCTACCACTGCCCAGTTGTGTTATCATGCATGTTTGTTTAAGAATATCACCAATATTTTAGCCAACAGGATGCCATAAACCACAGGCCATTATAAGAAAATTAGAAGATTAGTGGCATAAAATGCTCTTAAAATGACAATAATACAATTTATTTAGGCCATTGTAAGACTTGGGCACAGTGCAGAAGTATGTTTGCATTGTCATGCTATTATATTATCATCATATCAGTGGCATAAAATGGTCGTTAAATGACATAATAATATAATTTATTGTAATTATTTCAGGGTCAATATATCATGAAGGTGTGCACTCAAATACTGTGCTGGCAAATTGTCAGTGCTAACTCTATAGTTGGCCTGTGAAGGCCTGTAGACAGACCAGTCCTTTCTTTATAAGATTAGAAGCCTTTTCCAATCCAATGTATAAAGTTTATACATCCCTGATTCCTTTCCTTGCCTCCTCTCCTCGTGTCTTAGTCCCCTTCATGAGAGATTCAAGCCAAGAAAGCGAGGAAGAAACAGGAGTTGAGGCAACAGACATCTAACAAAATGATGCATTCTTGGCTCAGAGCTTTAATTTCACGTCAATTAAAAATTGACGTGCCATAGCTGCATCATCTGTCCACTGCCATGCCTCTTTTATATATTATGGGTGTCCCTGTTTGCAGTTCTATTTGATTATTTACTTCATATATTACTAAAAAGTTACTGTTTTGTTAATTATATATTGACAAATCCAAATTCTTAAGCAAAATAGACAAACTTTCCATAGGTGACTGTCCATATAAAACCTTTATGTATTTGAATGTACAAACAAAAAGGCTGTGAAAACACGAACTATAACTGCTGTAA
Organism: Centropristis striata; assembly: GCF_030273125.1. Classification (NCBI taxonomy): domain Eukaryota; kingdom Metazoa; phylum Chordata; class Actinopteri; order Perciformes; family Serranidae; genus Centropristis; species Centropristis striata. Next base: position 7,624,683 of record NC_081517.1, on the reverse strand, counting down.
GCTTTACAAGGTGTTCATTTCACTTTTTATCTTTTTAATAAAGATATCTATGGTCTCCCTGTTGTGTTTGTAGACTCAAGTTGCATACGCACGTGTTTTAAATTAGATTACTGTCTCCATGAAATGATTGTGACAATGTGATTTATTCTTGACAGATAAAGTGTATATCTTCTTTAAACTTAACCCTTTGGAGTTTGGGGCTATTTTGTCGGTTTTTAAATCCTTTTCATTCTGCCTGTATAAACCACTTAAAAATCTTTACCATGACATGTTGGTATCATTGTTTTCAGCACAACCTCACCTATATGGCCTGAATATTATTGATTTGAATTATTATTTTTTATTTTGACTTACTGGATCAAACCATTAAAAAGATAATGTCCAGCGGTAGCCATTTTAGACTAAGGGCTCTCAAAAATGTTCCCCGCATTTTTGAGAGGGGCACCCCGGCTCAATTTCTTATTTAACCCTTATAGATGACAAATCCAGTGAGAAACCAACCTTCGCAACTTCATAGAAAAACACACAAAAAACACAGAAACACACAAAAAAATCATCCTGTTACTACACTTGGTCGAGGTGTTGTTGTTTTTTTAACTTTGTTGTAAAAGAGTTGATGCATTTAATTGGACATGGAAACTTGTAGAAAAGCCAAAACTTTAGACTTCAGCTGACAGCAGGGCTCCATGCTGCTTCGTTTTTACATCGTGACGTCATGAAGAAGTCGTGCTCCGGTGATTTCGTGGACTCCAGAGAGTTAATTAATCAATCTCTTCCAAACATATCACAATGAAAATGAAATCACAATCGACAGAGGATTGTGTCTGACAACAAAATGATTCCAACTTCATGGGAGACCGTGTACTTAAAAAAGGTCAGAGGTGTGGAAAAGACTTCTGCAAAGGATACGTCGGATCCTAATTTATACCTCCTCCGGCTAACCCCTCTCCATGAGATGTGTTTCAGGAATAAGGATTCATTCAAGATGGAGCGCTGAGATCGATTTCGGGGTCAGAAGCCCGAGGAGCGAGGAGAAGCAGAGGCACAAACGGAGAAATGAGATTCACCCGAGGAGTCACCGGTTGTTTCTTTTCCTTGTCCCTTACCTACCTCGACTAGGAGGTTGTAACCGTAGATGCCTTTGGAGAAATATATCATTTGGTCTTCCAAGATGGCGCCTCAATCATGCATGAACTGGTAAGGTTGAGGAATGCCACCAGCTGAGGTCAAAGAAAGCTATTTATAAACTGCCATAGTGCATTTAATGTCTAATAAAGTGCATACATAAATGCACAATCTGTACACAATGGGACAAGATTCTGGTTTCTGCAGTGTTCTGGTTTGCAATTGCAATTCAAATATTGACCGATCATATTGGATTTGGTTGCCTGCAGCTAAACAAAACAAAACCCCGTCTTGGATCCCATCCAACAATAACTTTGTTTGTTATTTGCACGTCTTTTAAAAAAAAATGTTCATGTACAGATACCTTGTTGTAGAGATCAGCCAAAATATCTGGACCTAAATTGTAATTTTGTGTCTTTTTATTCAGTTTGTGTCCTTTTTTGGACATTTTGTGTCTTTTTTTATTCATTTTGTGTGTTTTTTTGTCATTTTGTGTCCTTTTTTGGTCATTTTGTGTCTTTTTTTTGGTCGTTTTGTGTCTTTTTTTAAGTCATTTATTTTGTTTTTTTTTAATTTTGTGTCTTTATTGGTCATTGTGTGTCCTTTTTTGGTCATTTTGTGTCCTGTTTTAAGTACTTTAGTTTTTTTTTTTTTTTTTTTTTTAATTTTAGTAATTTTGTGTCTTTTTATGGTAATTTTGATACTGCCTCCAGTGCCATATACCCTATATCATAAATATATATATATATATATATATATACAGTATAACTTTTTGCAGCATGGAAGCTTGGAGGCACTGACAGGATAATAAATGTTGGAAATTTATGGCTAGAGACAAGAAAAAAATGGTAAAGCACACTTCAAAATAGCTTCAATAAGCTACTTTCATCAAACCCAAATGTGCTAAAGCTGCTTTTTCTTCTTCTTCCAAGCAAAACCTGCACCTGCACACCGTTAACACACTTTATGTGCATTTACTCTGCCTTCCCTTTGAGTTAAATCTAGGACGAGTAGGAGTCTTTGATTAGGGGATTGTCATTGTTTCCACACATCGTTTAAATGCATCGTTTCCTTACTTCCGTCTCTCTTTGTTTTGTTGCTTCCTTGTTCATCTTCATGACAACATTTAGAGAGAATCCACAACATATTCAATTTAAAATTGATTAAATACAAACCTTTTGTTGGTTGAGAGTAGAATGAAATAATGTAGAAGGGAATTATTTAAAGGTTGTCTAACATGAGCAGCGCCTTTGATTTCCTGATACTGATCCAAAATAGAAAAATTGTCTTTGAGGGGAGCGACTTTGTAAGTTACTGTTGTTTTCACAATGTTATCTGACTTTGAGGCAGAGCGTGATGGATGAAGATTAACATGAGCGAAGAAATAAAAACTGAAGTGTTGGGCTGCGTGATGAAGAATCATATTAGTCAACCAAATTGTCTAAAAAGAAGAAAAAGAACTGAACTCAAAAAAATAGACTAGAATAATAATAATACTTAATAGTTGAATGTAAGTCCACAGTTGGTATTTTGTGTCTCTTTTGGTAAAGTTTGTTTCTATTTTGGTCATTTTTGTTTCTTTTTTGGTCATTTTTGTTTCTTTTTTGTTTCTATTTTGGTAATTTTTGCTTCTATTTTTGGTCATTTTATGTATTTTTGGTCATTTTATGTATTGTCTTTGTTATGTTGTATTTCTTTTAGTAATTTTGTCTTTTTTTGGTCATTTTTGTGTCTTTTTGGGTCATTTTTACATCTATTTTTGGTCATTTTGTGTCTTTTTGGGTCATTTTTACATCTATTTTTGGTCATTCTGTGTCTCTTTTGGTAAATTTATGTCTCTCTTTGGTCATTTGTGTTTCTTTTTTGGTCATTTTTTGTTTCTATTTTGGTCATTTTTGTTTCTATTTTGGTAATTTGTGCATCTATTTTTGGTAATTTTATGTATTTTTGGCCATTTTATGTGTTGTCTTTGTTAGGTTGTGTCTGTTTTGGTAATTTTATGTCTTTTTTTTGGTCATTTTTGTGTCTTTTTGGTAATTTTTTTGTCTTTTTGGGTCATTTTTACATCTATTTTGGTCATTTTGTGTCTCTTTTGGTAAATGTGTGTCTCTTTTTGGTCATTTTTGTTTCTTTTTTTGTCATTTTTGTGTCTTTTTGATTTCCTGACACTGATCCAAAATAGAAAAATTGTCTTTGAGTGTAGCGACTTTGCAATTTACTGTTACTTTCACAATGTTATCTGACTTTGAGGCAGAGCGTGATGATGAAGATAAAAATGAGTGAAGAAATGTCAAAACTGAAGTGTTGGGCTGCGTGATGAAGAATCATATTAGTCAACCATATTGTCTAGAAAGAACTGTTGTACAGGTATATCTAAAAAAAAACAACTCGTATATTATAAAGATTCATTACACATAGAGTGAAATGTTTCAAGCCTGTTTTTCTTGTAATTTTGATGATTCTGGCTTAGAGAGAATGAAAACACAAAACTCAATGTCTCAGAAAATAGATATTGTAATGTCCTATAATAAATTATAGGACATGGCCCCAAACCACCACTGACCCAGGACCAGCACATTATACCACCACCTCCTCCTTCTCCTCCTCCTCATCTCCTCTCCTCTCTCCTTCTTCTCCTCCTCCTCCTCTCCTCCTCCTCTTTTTCTCCATCTCTTCTCTCCCCTCCTCCTCCTTTTCCTCCTCCTCTCCTCTCCTCATCCCCTCTCCTACTCCTCTCTCCTTCTTCTCCTCCTCATCTCCTCCTCCTCTTCCTCCTCATCTCCACCCCTACTCCTCTCTCCTCATCCTCCTCCTCCTTCTCACCTCTCCTCTCTCCTTCTTCTCCTCCTCCTCTTCCTCCTCATCTCCTCCTCCTCTTCCTCTTCCTCTCCTCCTCCTCTCTCCTTCTTCTCCTCCTCCTCCTCCTCCTCATCTCCTCTCCTACTCCTCTTCCTCTTCTCCTTCTCCTTCTCCTCCTCCTCCTCCTCATCTCCTCCTCCTCTTCCTCCTTATCTCCTTCTTATCCTCCTCTTCCTCCACTCCTTTTCCTCCTCATCCCCTCCTCCTCTTTTCCTCCTCCTCTTCTCCTTCCTCCCTCCTCATCTCCTCCTCCTTTTCCTCCTCTTCTCCTCCTTCTCTTTTCACCTCTCCTCCTCCTATTTTTCTCTTCCTCCTTTTCATCCCCTCATCTCCTCCTCTTCTCCTTCTCCTCCTCCTCATCTCCACTCCTTCTCCTTCTCCTCTTCCTCCTCATCTCCTCTCCTACTCCTCTCTCCTTCTTCTGCTCCTCCTCTCCTCCTCCTCTTTTCCTCCTCCCCTCCTCTCCTCCTCCTCTTCAACAGGCATGTATGATTTCATTTTCTGAAATAATGAGTGAACTTTTTCATGATAGTCAAATTTTTTTAGATGTACCTGTGTGTGTGTGTGTGTGTGTGTGTGTGTGTGTGTGTGTGTGTGTGTGTGTGTGTGTGTGCGTGTGTGTGTGCGTGTGTGTGTGTGTCCTGTTTTCCAGCCTGGCCTTGTGGTCCTGCGGTGTCCGAAGCAGCTGAGGCTCTCTCCATGGCTACCTCCCTCCACCAAAAACACATCCACTCACAAAGTGATGGTGGAAAGTTGAGGTAGAATTTCTTCGCCCTTCTTTTTTCTCTTTTGTTGCCTTCATTTTTCTTTATTCCTCCGTCTCATCGATTCGACGTCTGCCGCCCCACCTCTCCGTCTTTCACCCTCTTTCATCAGAGTCTCTTTCACATGCACTGGTTTCACTCACAACACCTTTTAACTGTTAACCTTCATCCTCCAACCCCACAGATCCATCACCACTCTGGCTATGTGTGAGCATATAGAATAAGTGCATACAGTATAGTGATTTAAACACTGTCATGACAGTATCCACCACTTGGGGGCACTGTGGTATTTGCAGTCAAACAATAAGCAATTTTCTCTGTATTCTTTTTATTTTTTCACCCTTTTTTTGTAGTTTTAATGAAGGGGCATAGAATTAGTGGAAGGTGTGAGTGGGACTGGAAAGGCAGGAAAATTGAGGTGGGGTGAGGAAAAAAAAGAAGAAGAAGAATGGGGAGCTGTGGTATGGAGGGCTCTGACATACACACAAAGAGAAAGAATGGGAAGACTTCAGACATTTTGCAACATAGCCCAGCCCTCATTTCCATGCCTAAGCCTCCCTGCCTATTTTACTGTACAATGCTGAAACCTGGGGGTAATATAACATAACAGCGGCACATAACCATGACTACCCACTGCTTTCAAAATGCCAAGTCTCTAATAAGAGCTTGTGCTGAAGCTCCCTTTTATGGCAGATATTGCAGATATTCAGATGCAGCGCCCTGCAATTAACTGTCATTCCTTCTGTGTCTCAATTCCAAAGAGATTGAAAATAGCGATAATGATCCTCCATTAACACTTATCACATTCGTGATCAGTGAGCGAGATTTCATGGGGAAAAAAAAAAGAGTTCAAATTAAACTTTTGCCTTTTTTTAGTCTGTATTTATCTGTGGAAAGTTGAGTGAAGACACGCTGTCTTGTTACAAACTCACACAAGCTTGTATGAGTGCGCAGCTTTTATTCAAACCCATTCACATCCATTAATTCTTATAGGTATCGTATTTTAAATAGTTGCAGAGAGGAATGGAGATGCAGCTACAACTCACAATAACAAGGCGCTAAACCATGGGTGTCAAACTCGCGGCCCGCGGGTCAATTGCGGCCCTCGTGACGATATTTTGTGGCCCTCACCTTGATATGAAAGTTTAATGTGAGTTTTATATGAACGGCACTTTAGTGTGTTGTGTGGAAGGTCCCTTTAATTACTTTTTTTTGTTTTTCACAAAATTTTGTGTCTTTTTTGGGTAATTTTGTATCTAGTTTTTTCATCATTTTTTAAAAGATTTTGAGTCTTTTTTGGTCATTTTGTGTCTTTTTTGGTGATTTTGTTTATTTTTTAAGTAATTTTTTTTGTGTATTTTTTTGTCTTTTGTGGTCATTTTGTGTCTTTTTAAAAATAACTTCCTGTCTTTTTTGGAAATTCAGTGTATTTTTTGGTCATTTTGTGTCTTTTTTTTGGTCATTTTGTGTCTTTTTATTTGTAATTTTGTGTCTTCTTTAGGTCATTTTGATACTGCCTCCAGTGGCCCCCAGGTAATTTGAGTTTGAGACCCCTGCACTAAAGAGTCTTCTATGGAGCACTAAACACTTTATCCAGCTGTATCCTCTTTATCCAGCTGTGTTTGCTTGTGAAACAAGAAAAATCTTGGTTTAAACATTTTTTTTTAATCCATGACAGAGCAACCAATCAACAGTGACATATCATGAGAATATAAAGTCCCGTCTGTGAGCAAACAATTGCTGTGTACATCCAGCAGACAAGTAGCAACATTAGCATTTCTTTGGAGACGCATTTCTAGTCACACAATGGAATCCAATATTTGCTTTGTTTTTAGTTATGATTTCTGTCTTCATGAATGCCTTAGGCAAAAAAGTCTGGCTCATTAGCTGTGTTCAGCAGCCAGTGGTTAACTTTGTCTGTCTGGCCAGGTGGTGAAAATTGGGTTTCTCTGAGCTCTTTTGGAGGTTGATCAAATTGGTGAGACTGGATTTACTTACTTAAATGATACAAACAAACAAAAATTGGCAAAAAAAATTAGCAGAAAGACAATAAACCCAAGAGGCAACTTCCAGGGCTAAAAGTTGCCACTTGAGGCTGGCTCCAAAAGTGAGTCGATTCCCAAAGACCTCCATGTTAAAATGCCCAACTTTACAGCAGAAATAAACATGTTTATAGCCTCTATAGATATTTTTTTTCCTTTCATGACAGCTTTACAAAGGATATAACTCACCTTTTTAAATTATATTTAAAAAAAATAGGGATGGGGCTCCTGACTGCTGCTGTCACAGCAACCAGGCTTCACTCAGCTTGTTTTAAAAAAGACTGCAGTTTCTGTGGATTTATGTTGTAAAACCACTGACCTTAGGTTTAGGGCAAAAAACGTATGGTAAGGCATTAGAAAAACACTTACCAAATGTTGAAACAGTAAATAAATGTACGTAAATTCCAGAAATGAGGTTACTTAGGTAAAAAATGGTTTACTTTTGTTTCCACATGGGATGTGGACCCCCCTCTCCTGGGTGAAAGTCTGCCGCTTGTTCGACCCATCAACCACACTTTGTCATCAATATATGTGTTATTTATTTATTCATTCATTCATTCATCCATGTATTTATTCATGGATGAGGTGATGGAAAGCAATGTCTTACACATTGGCCCTAAACCTTCCATGTTGAATTTGGTTGAGGTCTGGTGACTGTAAAGGCTGAACATTTCATGTCATTTTTATACATATCAGACCATACAGTGAGCTTGTTGCACGGAATCATCTGCACTTGATATGTTTCTCCACTCTGTTATTCCGGTTCTTTATTTTATTTGTCTATATATAGCAATAGTAAAAACCGAATAGTGTTTCCCCTTTCTTTCTTGTATGCAGGCTACATATGTACACAATGTATTTATGGTGGTTAAAAAGGATTCTCTTTGTTTTTTTATCCATTCAGTATCCTGTCAGACTGACCCCAAGAGAGAGTCCAATCGAGTCAACTACCGAGAACATAAAGTCAGGCCTGTCACTGCTGGTGTACAGTGACATTTGTGGGCAATTTATACAATAGGATTTGTGATTTGGTTATAACTCTTGATTAGAAGCAGATCTGGCAACTTGAGCTTGCTCTAAAATTTTGGAGAATACATTTAATAAAGTTTCAATAGGCTTTGCTCTGAGAGGGAGAAGGAGACAGAGGGGGAGAGGGGCAGAGGGTGGAGGGGGGCAGAATGTAGACGTGATACAAAAACTTTCTTTGATAATGAAGCCCAGTGCTACTCTGTAATTCTCCGGTTTATCAGTGAAGTGTATGAACTAGACTGCAGACACTCCACTGGTAAACAGGCTGACTCATATGAACTCCTCCAGCACGGTTACTTAGCTCTGGGGGCAGGGGCCAATATTTCGGGGGTACCAATGTGCCCAGTGGATGTTGGATGACGGATATCCGGGCCAAGACCTCCGCTTCCATATGCCAGTCCTTGTTTACAGTCTGATTAGTAACTTCAGATGCAAAAATGGAGTTGGAGCTGAGGGGTGACATCTACTAGCTGATTGTTTCTATACATGCATGTGAATCGGATGGATGGATGGATAGATAGATGGATGGATGGATGAATAGATGGATGGATGGATGGATGGATGGATGGGTGGGTGGGTGGATGGATGAATGGATGGATGGATGGATGGATGGATGGATGGATGGATGGATGGATGGTTGGATGGGTGGATGGTTGGTTGGTTGGTTGGTTGGTTGGTTGGATGGATGGATGGTTGGATGGGTGGATGGATGGATGGAAAAAAATGTATTGGATGGATGGATGGATGGATGGTTGGACGGATGGGCGGACGGTCGGTTGGTCGGTCGGTCGGTCGGTCGGATGGTTGGATGGTTGGTTGGGTGGGTGGGTGGATGGATGGTTGGTTGGTTGGTTGGTTGGATGGAGGGACAGTTGAAGTCAATCAGGTTAAATCTGTAGGAGGAGTTTGTTAAAGTATGCAAAGTGGTCATGTACCAAATTCCATGTCTCTACGACTAAAAAACGTGTTGGAGGGGCTCAACTCTAGGGGGCGCTAGTTGCTCATTTTGCCATGCCCATTTCTTAAACCAATGAAATATGTACATTTTTGACAGGCTTGAATTTTGTTCCAAGTTTGGTGAGTTTTGGAATATGATAAAGTCCTCAAAAATGCGATTCATTTGTCGATATATAAATTAGTAAACTTTAAATGTAAAAAATTCTGAGGTAATAAATCAGGTGAGAAATTTTCTCATTTTGTATTGAAATGAATGGACAGAAATGTTTTCGCAGCCACAGGTTGCCGCCTGTTGTGCAACCAAAGCCTGCTCAAACATGTATGGTCAAAACAACTCAGACTACCTACACAATACAAAAAGACTACATAATTATGGAGACCAAAACACTTTCAATATCAATATTTTATCCGTTTTCTACGGATTCTGCCTTCATATGCAGATACCTGTTCATAGCAATTCAATTATTGATACCTGCACAGGCTTGTGGCTAAAAAAAAACAAAAAAAAACAAGTGCGTTGCATGAGAGGGGAGGCCAATATGGAACATTTGTACCATTTGTCTCTATTAAGCAGGTTTGCTTTTGCTTTTTAACTTTTTTTTTACCGCAAAAAACTGCAGCAAACCATTTTGTTTTGGAAAACTCCTGCATTTAATCGCTTTGAGCCAGAAAAAAATATCTACAAGGTTGGATTGTCAGGGGACACGCTGACCCTGCGGTTATCAAGGTCTTCTAGTTTCCTGACTCCGGCTCTTCAGCTACAGCAGGAATGTCAGAGGCTAACAACAATAAAACAGATGTCATTGCATCAAAATATACACAGAAAACAAAACTCAGACACACATACTGGCTTAGCCTCTGGCTAAATGCTGTTCTGAGAAAGACACCATATCCAAAATAATAAACAAGTGTTGGAGTAAGTAAGAGGGAGGAGGGCGGGACAAGGTCTTTGCTGACTCAGGACAAAAAGTTATGTACTGTAGATTAATGATTGAAGAGCCACAATGGCCAAGCCCACTAACTTTCTCCTGTGGAGGACAGCTTGAGCTTTATTGTGCTCTTTAAGAGAATATCTTCTATTGACAGATATGAGATAAAACTGTCAGACTGGAATATAATATGTGGAGAACCATTTTCTGGTATATTTTGGAAAAGGTTGTATATCTTATCGGCTTTTTCGGCACAAGCGTATTTTGCCTCATAAACTGCATGAACTGGTTGTTAAAAAGATTACATCTCTAATCAAGCTGGAATCAACGGACCTTTTAACGGATGATAAATAACAGCGATATAGTATGATGGCATGTCTCAGCTGCACAGTATGAGGGTGCAGCATTTGCCTTCTATGTCCACAGTGTTTTTAATAGAAATTGATTTGCTGTGAAATCTCCATTTTTCATGTATTGAAAAGCCATGTGCAATTGAAAGGTTGGAGCTGGTGGGAAGTGATGGAAAGCATTTCTCTGATCACTGAACTAACAATGAGCCCCATGGTAATTGTGGGTTGTAGCAGAAATGATTGTATTAAATTTTAAGTTTAGTTTGTTTCTAGCACACCAGTGATACACACAAAAAAAAGAAAAAAAGAAAAAAAAGTGGTTTTACGGTAAAAAAAAACAGCAGATGTGGTTGTCAGAACTTTCCATAATAAATAATATAAAGTGCAACTTTTTAAAATATAACGGTAAAAAGATATTGGCACTGTTGATTTCATATTTAAGATTGCCATTTTATTCAATTTTTTACTGTATAAATATCATGTTTTTCCATCAAAAGAAACGCTGTTTTGCCATATAATTGACAAGAAAATACAAACTTTACCGTAATAAATACAGTGCAACTTTTTAAAAAATATTATTGTAAAAAGATATTGGCACTGTTGATTTCACGATTGCCATTTTATTCCATATTTTACTGTATAAGTAAAAAGTTTTTCCATTAAAAGAAATGCTGTTTTGCCATGCAATTGACAAGAAAATACTTTAAAAATGCTGCATGAATTAAATATTTTACTATTAAATATTACAGTATATTTTTGTTAGAGATACGGTATTTAATACATTTAACAGTGAGAAAAAGCATTTTTACAAAAAAATAATTGCAAAAATTACAGTGATGCTTGTATATATATTACAGTATATTTTTGTTACACCCATGGTGCGAGTGTATTTTACAGTGGAGTAATTTATTTTAAAAAAACAAACTGTGAAAAATACAGTATGGCTGATATATAGATTTACAGTGTTTCATTGTTACTGAAATTGAATTAACCCATTTATTATTTTACGGTCTTTTACTGTCATGGTTTAGCAGTTTTTCACCATAAAATCTACAGACATTTTTTACAGTGTATATTAATAAATACATGTACATAAACCACTCAAATGACACATCTGACCTCTTTAACCCACACAGCCCACTTGCAAATATGTGATTATTACTATTAAAGAAACACTCTTCAAACAATAACCTCACACACACACAACATTGCGAGCTGCACCCATCTAATTTATCCACCTCGATATACATCAATTACATATAAAACACTGATGAATCACATTAGGGCAATGTACACTGGAGCATTAATCATGTGTTAGGCAATCAAAGATAAATTATGGCTTCTCCTGTGTTTCTAAATGATCTCTCTCCTGTCCCTGATTGATCCATTATTTGGTCGTAAGCAGAAACATGTTTGCTACATCAATCAAATGATTAATCGCAAATAATTGCCTTGACAGCTGAACATAATACACTGTGTGTGGTTATGGGGGGTGCAACAGGGTTTACGCTTCTGTAGCTAGTTTACTCTTGATTCTTGCCCACAAACACATTTTGTGTATCTGTGTTTTCCCCTTATAAACTTATTCACATTCTCTGTATAGGAGATAATACTGTCGTGGAAATTAATTTGAAGATGTATTAAAATATCAGACACATAGCAATTTAAAAATGCATTACATATGGTTTGACAAATGCACAGAATTTGACCAACAGTCTCAGTCTCTCTGTACAAGAAACTCCTTCTTGATTAAGATAAGAGCAGCTCTGATTTAGGAAAAAATCCCACTGCACCATTTGGAATAATAACAGGAAAACATGAGACCTGACACACGAACATTAGTTATAATAGTACAAGCAATAGAATATTGTGCTGTTGCTGTTTGGAACAAGGACCTGTTTGTGTATCTTGAGCATTGTATCTGTTTTTTGCTTCTCATACTTCTCATTTAATCCCACACAGGGCTGTCTTTCTAAGAAACATTTGTCGTCTATTAAGATTTTCCACAACAATACTGGCATGTTTTTTTTTAACATTGAGAGTGGATTAAAAGGAGCATATTCAATGTAAAACTGAATTGTCGTAAATGTCAACATTTAGACAAGTGGAACAGCATGAGCAACAAGCAAAACAACAATAATTCCATTTCTATAGACTGGCACTTTGCAGCTTGTTCATATTCTGTTTATCAATTATTAATACAATTGCCTTTCTCGGATAAAAAGTAAATAAATAACTTAATTAGATTTATCAAAAATGACAGACAAAGATTAAAAAGCACAATAGACACCATGGTGGCTGCAACAAGCGTTAAACTACACAAAATAAACAGCCTGGTGCGTCTTTTAAAATAAATAAAAAAACGGACAACATAGAGCTGTCGAAACAATATGATCAACTCAGTCACTGTGGCCCACAAACACACATAGTGAAGTCTATGAGGAAATGATAACGACAACCTCAGACTTACTACCAAAACTACCAAACATTAAATTAATTTCAGAATTTTAACCCTTTATATGCAAGTTTATATATTCTAATTATTCCATAATTCCTTCCAAAAAACACAAAAAATGAATTATTTTCCAATAACAATTAGTAGGGAGCTGGGGTGTTGGTGGAGATTAGAGTCTTGGATATGTCAAAGATTAGCAACCAAATTGATTTGATCGCATTTTATATGTTTTATACCATATGCCATAAGGGCAGTGAGATTTAAAAAATGTGGTTTGAATGGAAGTCTATGAGGCAACGAAGGTCATGAGAGGGAGTATGTGGCTCTCCATTAAAATACTAATTCAATCAAATCAATTTTGTTGCTAATGGAGGTCATGAGAGGGTAGTAAATGCACCAATAAAAAGACATGTAAGGGTTAATGACAATGGATTTCAAAAATTTTACTAAAAGTTCCTGGAAAAATTCATCACTCAAGCTCTAATACAGCCGAAAAAAGATCAACAAATGGAAAAAAAAAAAAGAAAAATGGAAAAAAATGGCCAAGGAGGGAATAAGGGTTAACAGATTCATTACCTAGTGCAGGGGTCGGCAACCTTTACTAACAAAAGAGCCATTGTTGGACAAAAAAAGAGAAATAATGTCGGAATGAAGCCACAAAACGTATTTTAAGCCTCACAATGAAGATGTAACAACTTACTAAGCCTTACTAATAAGTTATAATAAGCGTTTATTAATATGATTTAATCAAAATGCAGCGAGGGCCCAAGTGCAAATGAGAGGCTGGACACCAAAAAAATTTCTCAGGAGATTTGGAATCGACAGCTAGTCTAGCTAGAGAAACTCAAAACTAGACTTGAAGTTGGCAAAATGTAGATGTTAAGGTGCCAGGCTGTAGGCGTTTAAATACCGTTTGTAGGGAAAACAGAAATAACCGTTCATGTCGTATGATTTTTTTTTTTGTCACAGCCGCAGGGAGCCACTGTAGATGTCCTAAAGCAGTGATTCCCAACCGGGGGGCCCGACCCCCCAGGGGGGCGCCAACGATCCAAGGGGGGTCGTGAAGCCCTCTTGATTTTAAGGGATGTAATAAATCTAATGTGTTAAATATAGATGTAAATATAGATGTATAGAGTCAGCATTTAATTCATTAGTGGGACAAAAACAACTAAATAAGGGTTACGTTAAACGTTTATTCATTCATTTAAATAGAAAAATCACTATAGAAAAGTTTAAAAATAAAGGCTATATCGCGAGAATAAGGAGTATGATGTGTAACATCCCTCCGGCAGTATACACAGGTAACCTCACCTAGCGGTAACCTCACCTAGCGGTAACCTCACCCAGCGGTAACCTAACCTAGCGGCAACCTCACCTAACGGTAACCTCACCTAGCGTTAACCTCACCTAGCGGCAACCTCACCTAACGGTAACCTCACCTAGCGGTAACCTCACCTAATGGTAACCTCACCTAGCGGTAACCTCACCTGACGGTAACCTCACCTAGCGGTAACCTCACCTGACGGTAACCTCACCTAGCGGTAACCTCACCTACGGTAACCTCACCTATCGGCAACCTCACCTAACGGTTACCTCACCTAGCGGTAACCTCCTCTAGCGGTAACCCCACCTAGCAGTAACCTCGCCTAACAACAGAAACTCAGACCTAATGGAAAAATGGCAAAGCGTCAGGGAGACGAAAATGCTGAATATCTCAAAAAGAAAAAGAGAGGGTACCATGAAAGTCACATTGAGTTCAGCTTCATAGAAGCAACCGACAATGGGGGGGTCGCCAAAGTTTACAATGGTGAACCACTGGATTAAAGAACCACATGTGACCCCTGTGCCCTCTAAAGGCCAAAAAGTTATCGATGCAACTTCAAGTTTTTCTCACCTCATATTGTGCTGCTAGCTGACAGCCTCCCTCACATTATTCCTCCCTCTTTCCTGCCTCCCTTTTCACTACAGTTTCTGCAGTTAACTGTCTGAGAATCCCACAGCAAACATGAACCATCTTCATCCCTCTACTCTGTTTTTCTTCTCTGTTGTGTCTCCCGTCTCTCCTCCCTCCATGCCTCTCCATCCTTTCTGCACCTGCATGCTCGCCCTCTTCCCTTCTTCTATCCATTCATGTCTGTCAGGCAATTACCACCTCCATTCCTCCTCTCTATTGATTTTCTCCTCTCCTTCTGCTCATCTCTTCCCTCTTCCATCCCCTCCCGCTCTCACATCCATCCCCACTTCCCCTCCATACCTCACTTTCTCGGGGCTTTCCCTTTTCGTCATCTGTCCGTGTCCTTTGTGTGGTCTGTGTACGCAATAACCACCTCTGTTGTTCCTTACTTTTCCATCTCTTTTTTCTTCTCCAGCTTTCCATTTTTCACCTCCCACCCGTGAACCCGTCGAGCCCCGCCCGTCCCCGTGTCTGCTGCGAGGTCTCCGTAGACATTAGCTGTCTCCATTCTGCCTGACTGAGCTAAATTATTCCACAATAAGTCACTGGGCTAATTCACTGGCATAATCACTTCATGCATTTGAAATTTAAATGATTTCATGAGCGCCTGCACCGCTCCCTCATTAAAGAATCCCTCTCAAGACTCAAACAAGCAGGTAGCGCCGCACAAGAAGTCACAGCACAACTTTCACCTGTGGGTGCACGTGTGTGATGGCGTCGTGAATCAAGTCTGAGTGGTGTGTGCATGTGTGTGTGTGTGTCCTCATTTGCTGTCGACTCAGAGACGGGGATGTATTTGAAACTGACAAGCATGTGTATTCCCAGCATCACCGTCCCAGCCCACCAATCGATCAATATACTTCCTGATTAACCCTTAATACTTAATACGGACCCAGGGGAGGGGGGTCATATTTTGAGAAATAAATTTACAAGATTAAAGTGGCAAATCTACGAGACAAAAGTCCCAGATTTAAGAAATTTAAAGTGGCAAATCTGTGCGAAAAAAGTCACAGATTTACGAGAAAAAAAGTGGGGAAAAAAGTAACTTTTTTCTCGCAGATTCACCACTTTAAGTCTCATGAATCTGAACATTTTTTTCTCATAATATTTCAACAAAAAGTGGCCATCTACCAGAAAAAACATCACAGATTTAAGAAATTTAAAGTGGCAAATCTTTACGAAAAAAAGTCACAGATTTACGAGAAAAAAAGTGGGGAAAAAGCAACTTTTTTCACGCAGATTCACCACTTTAAATCTCATGAATCTACAGATTTTTTCTCGTAATATTTCAAGAAAAAAGTTACACATTTATTAGATTAAAGTGGCAAATCTACAAGGAAAAAAGTCGCAGATTTAAGAGATTTAAAGTTGCAAATCTGCGCGAAAAAAGACAGATTTTCGAGAAAAAAAGTGGGGGAAAAAAAAACTTTTTTCTTGCAGATTCACCACTTTAAATCTCATGAATCTACACATTTTTTTCTTGTAGATTTGCCACTTTAGTCTCGTAAACTTTTTTCTCAAAATATTACCCTCCTCCCCAGGGACTGTATGGTTTTTTGTATACACATTTCACACATTCTGGCTGTATGTAATACCCTCCAATATTCTCCAGGGTTGAAATTTGGAATTTGCAAGTATTTCAATGAGTGCCCTATTAAGGGTTTAGCATGGTTGACTTTTGAGGTCAAAGTACGGCTCCATTATGAAGATGTCCTTCAGTAGCCGAACCCCCACAGGCCCCTTGGTGACAGCTTGACTGGATGCAGACTCATGGGAGGTGTAGCATTGATTGGTGTGTCGATGTGGCGACAGGCACACAGAAAGCAGGAGACATACATGCATTTGGATCCAAAAGACGAATGCTAGATGGGGAAAAAAATTCACAGAAAACTGGAAATTGAGGCGGCAATCAATTTACTATGTCATCATGTATATTTTAGTGTTTATGGGAGAGTTCAGCAGAGGAGAACATCCAGAAACATCCAAAAATATACAAAGAATCAGGTTTTACAGACACACAACACACACACACACACACACACACACACATACACACACACTGTCTGCACCAGCTAAACCATTAGCCTGAACAGAAATCTATTTTTGGGGGATATCAAATTTCTGAACAGCAACCAGAGAGTCAGAGAGCATGAAGCCGTCAGAGATGGGTTGATGGGTTGAATAGAGGTTGGAACATACTGCCTCTGGCTCCATACTGATGCTGCATTTAACCCCTTTATAGCTGTGTCTGCCAAAGACAAGTACAAGATATTTCATCTCTCAACATTTAACCCGGACTAATAAACACAGTTCAGTATTAAAACCTCTTGCTGCATAATTTCTCTCTGCATACAGATTTCCACAAAATTATGACATTTGAAAACCCATTTAAAGATTACATCTGCATTAATTCAACACAATCAATGTATACCTTTTTCATCATGGCATAGTGGTTTTACTGCAGAAATAATATACTGTATATTCATGTTAACATTTGTTTATTGATGTGTAACTGCACTGCGTACATTTTTCATTGTTTCAATATGTGTTTTCACAAACCATAATACTTATGATTCTAAAATATTGTCCTGTTGTCTACAAATGTATACGCTCATAGAGATAAGTTTCAAACTATCTGGAATGCTCATTAGATTTCAGTAGCCCATTGACAGCTTTAGCAGACGAATGTGAGTGAGAAGACAAATTTTCCTAAGTTTTTATGTATAAACTATTTCTGTAGAATGACATTTGCGGCCTCAAGTGCAGTTTCCAAATGTATTTTTTTACAATTTGTTCTCTCCCTCTACACTCTAGCTATGATGTCATCCATTCTAGCCTCTCCATAGGGTGACATTGGGGGGGATTTTTTGTCATGTTTTTGCCAAATAATTTGAAAACCGTTTGCCGAAACCCTTAGAAAAGTCACAGCACACTTGTCATGGCCGAGCTGGTCGATTTGATTTTTTAGTGTATGTACGACCAAAACAGAAATCGGCCCGGTGAATAACAATAAGTGTGCTTTTGCAAGCAAGCACACAAAATAAAAAGAATAGTTCCGGTGAATAGTAGTTAGTGTGCTTTTGCAAGCAAGCACACAAAATTAGACATAAGCCCAGTGAATAACGATTAGTGTGCTTTTGCAAGCAAGCACACAAAATAAAATGAATAGTTCTGGTGAATAGTAGTTAATGTGCTTTTGCAAGCAAGCACACAAAATAAGTAATAAGCCTGGTGAATAACAATTAGTGTGTTTTTGCAAGCAAGCACACAAAATAAATAGGAAGAAGCCCGGTGGATAGTACATAGTGTGCTCTTACAAGCACACTCAATTATGAGTGAGCATGTGTAAGAGGAGGGAATGGCTGAATCAATGAGAAATAGAAGTATAGGCCTCAACATGCGAAGTTTTCCTGATTGAACTATAGCTTCGTATCTGCTATCATAAAATCCTCTGACTGGTTCGTTCGCTTTCACACCATAAATGAACAGCACCATTGGCTAGAAGTGGACAGAGACCTAACTATTGAGATGGTTTTGGTTTGCTTGTTTGCTTGTTTGCACTGGTGTGAAAGCTGTCAATCGAACCCAGGACCAAATGAACCGTACTAACCAGGCAAATGCACCAGAGTGTGTATTAACCAAATCAAACAGGTGTAGTATATAAGCACCCTTAGCACCAATGTTTTCCACCAGCACTCAGTGTCAATCAGTCAGTCACTGGGAGCTAAATTGACTTCCACATGCTAAGGGGCTAATATCATTAGCAATACAGGAAAACTGCATCTGATTAGTTGCTCTTATTTCCAGTGCAGGGTGTACAACTTCACCTGGCTTACTGTTAAAACACTCGATGACTGCTTCAACAGGCAAAATACTCTTTTTTACTCTTATTGTGCCCACTGCAGTGCAATGTGAATATTGGATACAGCCATATATGGATATATTGAACAATTCCCAATTATAATCTAGTTTTTATGACCATCTATTGAGAGCTATTTTCCTTTTCTCAAAAGATAACACCTAATTCGCCACTCCTTAATTAAATTACAATATAATACTTTCATTTAATTATTGTCATAATTGCTGCTGTATCACATCACATTGCAATTAAAAGTACATTAATTAAAATGTAATTCACAAACCGTTCAATGCAAGGCACAAACTGTCGGACTAACAGACTCTGTGTGCAGAAACACACAAGTGCCTGCAGTGTGGATATTTGACAGCAGTGTGGTGTTAGTTGTGCATGAGTTAATCATGATCCCCACAATGGGTCGTTGTGTGTAATGACATGGTGCTTTCGAATTAGAGACTGCAGATGGAACACACATACAGTATCTGTCCTGCTGCCTCCAGGACGCTGGAGGGATTTAATGGAGGAGAAGGTGTTTACAAAGTGTAAAATCAGCTATGGATGACAGATAATGGTAAGAATCACTCATTAATCCCCAGCACATTACCGCCTGTTTCACTCACATTCTTGCTAGTATTGAATTCTTTCCAGTGAATAGTGAATAACATTTTTGTCTCCGGTTTTCAGATTTATTACATGTAAAAGTATGATTTATGAAATCACCAAATATTCTGCAGTAATCACGATTCAATGTGCAAAAACAAACTTGTAAGCCTGTAACCCAATTCAGGAAATATTTTAGTGAAATTAAAGTGAGAATTTGATTAATTTATTATTCCCTCTTGGGTAAATTAAATGTTTTTCTTTCACACTTATTTTTATCCTCAGAACAAAAGCAAACCAGAGCTTCCTAACCTGTGCTGTTATAATGGAAATGGTGATGGATTTATCACATCAGAGATGTTTCTTACCATCTATTTGTCACTATCTATCTATCTATCTATCTATCTATCTATCTATCTATCTATCTATCTATCCATCTATCTATCTATCTATCTATCTATCTATCTATCTATCTATCTATCTATCTATCTATCTATCTATCTATCTATCTATCTATCTATCTATCTATCTATCTATCTATCTATAAAAGAAGCATCTGTGTGTGTGTGTGTGTGTGTGTGTGTCTAGGGCAGCGGTCTCAAACTCTAATTACCTGGGGGCCGCTGGAGGCAGTATCAAAATGACCAAAAATAGACACAAAATCACACAAAAAAAGACACAAAATCACCAAAAAAGGCACAAAATGACTGAAGAAACACTAAATTACTTTAAAAAAAGAAACAAAATGACAAAAAAGACACATAATCATCAAAAAAGACACAAAATTGTTTTAAAAAGACACAAAATGACTCAAAAAGACAAAAAATTACAAAAAAGACACAAAATGACTAGAAAACACACAAAATTATTTTAAAAAGACACAGAATTACCAAAAGAGACACAAAATATTAAAAAGACACAAAATAATTTTTTTTTAAAAAGACACAAAATATTTTTTTTTAAAAAGACACAAAATTATTTAAAAAAGACACAAAATTACCAAAAAAAGGAATTAAAGGGACCTTCCACACACAACACGGTAAAGTGCCATTCATATAAAACTCACATTAAACTTTCATATCAAGGTGGGGGCCACAAAATATCGTCACGAGGGCCACAATTGTGTGATAGGCCTACACCTGGTCAGTAACACAATTCACTCTGAATTTCCACCCTGACTCATCTCATCTCTAAGTCTATTTAGCCTACCTATCTTTAGGAGTTTTAAAGTGGCTACAAGGTTCAATTTTCCAATAATATTCAAATAGTTTCCAGCGAATATCAATGTTCAATGTGTATGTGCTGGATGATGTGCATAAGTGTTGCAGACGTTGTAGTGGTCTGCATGTAATGTGCAAATTCTGTTTTTTTGCGACAAGAGTATTACACCTCATTGTACATCCCACTTTCACACACAACCTCATTTGGCCATAATTGAAAAATCTACTTAATCTCCGACTATACCAGGGATGGGCAACTTAAATGCTGGAGGGGCCACAATTTTTCATGGACACTACCACAGGGCCACATATAGGCCCGTGCACTTAACCAGATATGATGAAACTACAATTTTAAATATGTTTACAGTGCAGTAACTTAACATATTTCATGCTGTAATGCATGTATAACAGTATAAATAGGACCAATATATAATAATATTTCGAGAAAAAAAGTTGCAAATTTACTAGATTAAAGTGGCAAATCGACAAGAAAAAAAGTCGCAGATTTAAGAGATTTAAAGTGGCAAATTTGTGCGGAAAAAGTCCAAGATTTGCGAGAAAAAAGTGGAAAAAAGCAACTTTTTTCTCGCAGATTCACCACTTTAAATCTCATGAATCTACGCATTTGTTTCTCGTAGATTTGCCACTTTAATCTCGTAAGCTTTTTTCTCAAAATATTACCCCCTCCCCCGGGTCCGTATGTTTTTTTTTTTTTACACATTCTGGCTGTACGTAATATCCTCCAATATTCTCTAGGGTTGAAATTACGAATTTGCAAGTATTTCAATGAATGCCCTATTTAGAGTTAATAAGTTGCACACTTTGCTTTTTAATATTGTCTTTATAATTTTTTTTTGGATGTGATTGGCTATCGCCTTTGTCTGCATAATGGTATCTAGATGAATGTGTGTGTGCAGGTCTGTCTGTGGCTGTGGGTGTAGTGTACGTAGTGGGCACCCATGCATTGCGTGTGCATGTCTGCGACTGGATGAGTGACTGAGCGCAGAGCTATGACAGCCAAGCATACAGCAGCACAGTTATGGATTTTAGCTTGAGGGCTGCTGTAGGGTTTCACGAATCAGTCTGTTCCTCTCATCCTTCTCTTCTCCTCCTCCTCTCATCCCCTTCTCCTCTTCTCTCAGGGACTTCAGTCACTTTTTCGAATCAGAACTCCCCTTTAACCATGCCGGCGAATGCTTTTGATAACTTCTGATGCCCCTCAGTCAGTGTTTGCCTGTAAAAGTTCATCAAGGTTGCGTGTGATTGGGCGAGAAAAGTTGACACCGTGAAAAGTTTCTCTCCGGAGCCCCAGATACTGTTGATGTAACCACTTGTACATTTTATTTATTTTTTACTAAGAAATCCACATATTTGATATGAAATGGGAAAAGGTGAAATGCTTCAATAAATATTCCGAAAATTGAGTTATAAAAAGGGGAACCTTTAAACTCTGTAAACAGAGGAGACAGAAACACAACCAGTTACTTTTTTGTAACAAAAAATGACTTTAAAAAGACACAAATTTACTAAAAGGCACAAAATGACCAAAAAACACACAAAATGATAGAAAAACAGACAAAATGACCAAAAAAAGACAATGAATTATTGAAAAAGACACACAATTATTATGGTAAAGTGCCATTCATATAAATCTCACATTAAACTTTCCTATCAAGGTGGGGGCCACAAAATATTGTCACGAGGATACTGTTGATGTAACCACTTGTACATTTTATTTCGTTTTTACTAAGAAATCCACATACTTGATACGAAATGGGAAAAGGTTAAATGTTTCAATAAATATTCTGAAAAGAGAGTTATAAAAGGGGAACCTTTAAACTCTGTAAACAGAGGAGACAAAAACACAACCAGCACCATGTCTACTGCTTTCACTGTTTTTTTTTTTTTTGTATTTTACATAAAATAGACACAAAATTACAAAAAAAGACACAAAATTACCAAAAAAAGACACAAAATTACAAAAAAAGACACAAAACTACCAAAAAAAGACACAAAATTACCAGAAAAAGTAATTATAGGGACCTTCCACACACAACATGGTAAAGTGCCATTCATATAAAACTCACGAGGATACTGTTGATGTACCCACTTGAACATTTCATTTATTTATTACTAAGAAATCCACATATTTGATATGAAATGGGAAAAGGTGAAACGTTTCAATAAATATTCTGAAAAGTGAGTTATAAAAGGGGAACCTTTAAACTCTGTAAACAGAGGAGACAGAAACACAACCAGCACCATGTCTACTGCTTTCACTGGTACTTTTCTGTATTTTACATTTTGCCTATCAAATGCAACAAGGTGGGCAAAGCTTGACACGACCTGCTATATAAAACACATCTGCCAAAAAAGGAAAAAAGCCCTCTTAAAAAGGTGTGTTCCAGCCTGTCAGGAGGGATGGTTATGGAAAATAGAAATGCACATATTCAGCCTCTGTGCTTTGGGGAGCTCTCGCTGTTTCCATCCACGGAGCAATTTGAGTTTCGAGGAAAGAACAAAAAAGGTAAACACATGTCACTCAGTTTCAGCGAGCTTCAGTGGCGACTGGTGCATGCCAGTGAGTCGACATGTTTGTTTGTTTCCTCTTGTTGCCTCTCGTTTTGTATCTCCCTCAGCTGTCTCCCTTTGTGAGCATGCATATGTGTGCTTTTGTAATTCTGCTGCTTTTATATATGTGCCAATGTGCTTGTGTGGATATAACCATTATGTCTGAATTGCAGTCATTTCCCTGATGCACTGTTACAGACTGTTTGAACAAGCTCCAGACAGCATTCAAAAATAGCAACATAAAGAATGCAAGGCTAAAATGTTTTCCTAATGTACAATAAATACCCCATCTACAACAATGTGTGACAAAGCCTTGCACTTGCCACCTTTTTATAAGCTTTAATGTACATATTCAGCCGACGTAACAGCCTGTTATTTACACGCCCATTTGTCTCTGAACTACAGTTCAAAACTGGATTACATCCAAAGCTGCCACTGCGTTTCATGGCTAACGGTAATGGTGTGAAGGATGAAACAAGCGCCTTCGAATCTTGACAGACTAATAGGTTGGAATGACAATGCCTCTGACGCATGCTGTCACTCAGATGACCAGAAATCTAGTGACAGTTCCAGAAGAAAAGCATTAAGCTTTCCACTTTCTTGTACACTTGCAGTCAATTTCACTTAAGGAATGTACAAAAAGTCTTGTGTGTGCATTGGATGGGATTTATAAAAGTTCGATTGCTATCATTTTCTTTTATGTCTTCAAGATTTGTGTAAAGTTTGGTTCTCTTCCGGTCTCCTTCAGTGCTTTTTTTTTTTTTCCTAGTATCCGATGACAACCTGTCTTCCACTATTTAAACTGCTGCTGTCATGTTAAAGCTGGGGTAGAACTGTTTATTTTTGGCCTCATTAAGAAAGAAATTGATAATAACCTTTCAGCATGTTGTAATTCAAGCAATCTGAGAAAAAAAACTAGACTTCAAGCTTTCAGGCATCAGAAAACCTAGTTTGTGTTGGGAGTCTTTGGACAATCACAGGTTGTTTTGGAGAGAAATTGCTCCTATTGGTTGTTCTACTAATCTAGATGCCAATGCATATTCCCTCAAATGGTGAAAGCCTGATTCTTTCAGCCTAACATCAACTACAACCTGAACCGCAACTGTTACCTCACAGGTGCAGCCAATTTAAGGCTAAACTATTAGTGAGAGAGACTTTATTGTCTAAACTCTATACCCAGTGCAGTAAATGTACATAGAAGAATGAAATAGCGATCTAGGGAGCAGACATTAGCTGTGAAAACGGGGGTGGGAGTTAGTCTGCAGTGTTGCCAACTCAGCGACTTTATCGCTAAATTTAGCGACTTTTCAGACCCCTCTAGCGACTCTTTTTCAAACAAGCGACTAGAGACAAATCTAGCAACTTTTTCTGGTGTTATTGGAGACTTTTGGAGAGTTGTTCTTACTCATCTTAACGAGCCACCAAATGCTTTTAATTTTCTAAATGTAACCATATGAGAAAGCTTCAGTAGTCACAAAGAATCTTGAATTAAAACTAGCTTTACCTACCGCCTTGTGGTTGTATCCAGCCGCCAGCCGGCCAAGTTACAGTTTACAGGGTTCGTACACTTTTCAGTGGTCAAATTCAAGCACTTTTCAAGGTCCATTTCCAAGCTTTTCCAGCACCTTTCAACGGTTGTAAATGTCATGTTTTAGATGAGTACTTCAATACTAAAAGGGGTAATTTCACTTATAACCATATCACCAGCAATGGTATTACACTTTTAACAACTAAAACTAGTTTGCTAATCTCATAAAACATACTGGTATGGGAATCTAGGGGCTAGGAGCAAAAGTAAGCTCACAAAAATCATCAACCGGCAGCTGGTGGAGCTAAACACGACCCAAACTAGGAGGAAAGACCCACAAATACTTCAGGAGCCCTCACATCCACTAGGAGAAAAACTTAGAAAAACTCCCTTCAGTAAGAAGATACAGGGCAGAGCAACAAGAAACATCTCAGAAACAAAAAGTCTTCATTTCAGATTCAATTTATATATTTTTTCCATTGAAAATGCGGTTATCTATAGCAGCTATTCTCAACCTTGGGGTCCAGACCCCAATTGGGGTCTCGAGATGATTTCTGGGGGTCGGCGAATCATTTTGGAAGTCAGCTCTGTCTCCACTGTGTAAAATTGTTCATGTGTGTCTTTTTGATCATTTAATGTATTTTTTTGGTCATTTTGTGTCTTTTTTTGTCATTTTGTCTCTATTTTGGTCAATTTGTCTCTTTTTGTGGTCATTTTGTGGTCAATTTTGATTCCTTTTTTGCTTAATTTCATGTAATTTTTTAGTCATTTTGTGTCATTTTTTAAAATCATTTTGTGGTCAATTTGATTCTTTTTTGGGTCATTTTGTGTCTTTTCTGACAAATCCCAAAGTAGCAAGTTATTACTTAACAAGGAGTCTGTGGCTTGAGCGGGGGTCGACAACATGCATGTTAAATGTGGGGTCGAATTTTAAGCATTTACAAGCACTTAATCCAAAATCCAAGTTCGTATCAAGCATCCGTATGAACTCTGAGTTTACATCCTTGACTTCAGCCCTCCTTCAATACTCCTCAACTCCTGTCTCCTCCATCACTTGACCCAGAAATCAATCAAGACCCGCCATGTTGAAGGACGTCCCAATTACCTGAATCCGCTTGGAGGAGTCAAGGAGAGAGGAAGCTACCAGAGGCTGTTTCTAAAAAGGATCCATCTTGTGTAAAACTCTCACAAGACTTAGACATGAGTAGTGAGTCTGGTTAAGGTAACCCAACAAACAGGCAGAGTCGTGTGGGTCATGGTCCCAGTCGCTCACAGAATTTAAACAAGCAATGCTGAGATAAGCTCCATTGAATGAATGTAAGTACTTTCAGTTGTATGAAATGTATAGTCAGCTATTTATTACATGAAGGTGCATTAATCATTTGATGCAGAAATGTACATTTCAGCCTTGGGAACATAAAAAGGCCTACATGAATGGAAATAATACATTGAATACCATGACCAAAGATATATTATACATATTCAATAAAGATAAAAAAAAAACGATATTGTAGAGGGTCTATGCTGGGTTATTTTTCCATTTTCATTTAAAAACATATTGATATGTGTTCTCGCAATGTAAATGTAAGTTTTAACATTTTGCGATTAACCTCATATCCGTCCAGACTCATGTTGACATACAGTTAGATCAGGGGTCTCACACTCAAATTACCTGGGGACCAAAAAAGACACTGAATGACAGAAAAAAAATGAAAGTACTTAAAAAAGACACAAAATTACAGAAAAATGCACAAAATAACAAAAAAGACAAAAATTACAGAAAAAAAGGACACAAAATTCCTTTTTAAATAATTTTGTTTCTTATTTTTTAAATAACTTTGTGTCTTTCTTGGTAATTCTGTGAATTTTTTTTGGTCATTTCTCTTTTTGATCATTTTTGGTCAGTTTGTGTCTTTTTTGGGTAATTTTGTGTCTGTTAAATTATTTTGTGTCTTTCTTTGGGCGTTTTGTGTCTTTTTTTAAATAATTTTTTTTGGTCATTTTGTGTCTCTTAGTAATAATTGTGTGTCTGTTTTTGAGAATTGTGTGTCTTTTTTTGATAATTTTGTGTCTTTCTTTGGTAATTTTGTGTCTTTTTTAAGCAATTTTTTTTTTCTGTCATTTTGTTTCTCTTTTTTTTTTTTTTAATTTTGTGTCTATTTTTGGTCATTTCCATACTGCCTACAGCGGCCCCCAGGTAATTTGAGTTTGAGACCCCTTGATTTACAGCCACCCTTAAGGGTATTTTGTTGCATTTTTTTCCACTGGAAGGTACCCTAGATTGCACTTTTGCACTTTTGTTTTCTATCATGGATCGCACCGGTGCTCACACACACACACAATGTAACTAAATGCACAAATAATATGCAAACATGCAAATTATCTTAAATGGAACTAAACACTTTTATGTACCAGTAACATGAACATAATTAAACTGATGCCTAATTTGGAAAGCTATATTTACATGTGTGCTCACTTGACATGTAAAGCAGAGAGAGAGAGAGAGAGTGTGTGTGTGTGTGTGTGTGTGTGTGTGTGTGTGTGTGTGTGTGTGTTGGTTGCTGGTCAGCTTCCTGTCACTCTGTGTGCCATGGTCCAGCAAAGGCCTTCCAAACGCCTCAGGCCATGCCTCCGGCCAATCAAAGTTAAAAGTCCTCACCATGACAACCGCTGCAGTAGCCCACTCTTCTGTCTTATCACCCTGGTGACCACCCTGGATTTTGATTTCTTTCACGTAAGAAAAGACTTCATCAGCACCTGTCGGATGTGGGGCAGCTGCAATGAAAGCTACTCATCTAAGTTTAAGAATACATTCATCTTAGTGTTTGTGAGTATGTGTGTGTGTGTGCATGATTTTTGTATTATAAATATGGGGAAAGAAAAGGGTTGAGTTCTACATGAACTGAGTGAATGAGATGACAGGTAAACTACTTACCGCATACAAAATCAGAGAGAAGTTTGAAGAGAAAATGGAGGATACGCACAGCATGCGAATGACTGTTGGTCGTCCAAATAGCAGAGAAATTCGAGAGATGGAGTGATTAAAGAATGAAGGAAGATGGGATGAAAGGAAGGAAGAGAGCTTGTCAGATCAAGGGGGTGCTACGATTGGATAATGAAGCATTAGAAGTCAATATGAGTGCGATTTCAGTGCATACAAGTGTGTACAGCACGTTCAATTTTCACACTCTGCTCCCAGTTAAAGACAGAATTATAGAAACATAGCTGGGATTCACACCTAAATAAGAAACACCACATGATGTGACTTGCAAGTGTATGTAGTGTAATTCACACTAATAACAAACACTGGGAGCCAGTGGTGCTGCAGAAAAACACTTTCTAACTAGGGTCGCCGATAATTATCATTTCTTTTATTGAATAATGGTGGTATAGGGATAATTGTTTAGCCTCTAAATATCAGAAAATAATATTTATCAACAGACCAAAGCAACATTTGCAAATTGTTTGTTTTGTCTGACAACACAAGACATGTACAATTACATAAAACAGTTAAAAGCATCAAATGATCTTATTTGAGAGGCGAGAACAAGCAAATGTTGAGCATCTTTGTTTGCTACATGTTTGAAAGATGAACTGATTAACTGGGGTGCCTCAACAACATTCCAGCCAGTGACTGTACA
This sequence comes from Centropristis striata, assembly GCF_030273125.1. NCBI lineage: Eukaryota > Metazoa > Chordata > Actinopteri > Perciformes > Serranidae > Centropristis > Centropristis striata. The sequence continues at coordinate 7,596,803 of NC_081517.1, read as the reverse complement.
TAATGCTGGACAACATGAAAGCTCCCAAAAACAATACATTTTCAAAACCATACAAACACCTTGGTAATTTTCCCCAACCCTTTAATATGGAACTGAGGGGCATTCCTGAGAGAATGCTCCATATTCCTAGATCAACCAGTACCTATACCTAAATATATTGGTGTCTATTTAGAACACATCATTATAATTGTCAAATGGCCATCGTTTGGTTATGTTTAGGACACAAAACTACTTGGTTAGGTTTAGGAAACAAAACTATATGGTTAGGTTGAGGACACAAAACGTCTTGTTTAGGTTTGGGGAAACAAATCTACTTGGTTTAGTAAACAAACTACTTGGTTATGTTGAGGAAACAATATTATATGGTTAGTTTGAGGACACTAAACTACTTGGTTAGGTCTAGACAACAAAATTACTTGGTTAGGTTTAGGAAACAAAACTACTTGCTTAGGTTTAAACAAATCTACTTGTTAGCTTTAGAAAACAAAACTACTTGGTAAGGTTTAAACAAAACTGCTTGGTTAGGTTTAGGAAACAAAACAACTTGGTTTGGTTTAAACAAATCTACTTGGTTAGGTTGAGGACACAAAACTACTTGGTTGGGTCTAGACAACAACACTACTTGCTTAGGTTTAAACAAATCTACTTGTTAGCTTTAGGAAACAAAACTACTTGGTTAGGTTTAAACAAATCTACTTGGTTAGGTTTAGGAAACTACTGGGTTAGGTCTAGGCAGCAAAACTAATTGATTCGATTTAGGACACACAACGACTTGGTTAGGTCTAGGCAGCAAAACTACTTGGTTAGATTTAGGAAGAACAACTACTCAAGTAGATTTAGGAAGAAAAACTACTCGAGTAGATTTAGGAAGAAAAACTACTTGGTTAAGTTTGGAGAAACGAATCTGCTTGGTTATGTTGAGAAAACAATACTATATGGTTAGTTTGAGGACACTAAAGAACTTGGTTAGGTCTAGACAACAAAACTACTTTTTTAGGTTTAGGAAACAAAACTCCTTGCTTAGGTTGAGGAAAAATATTACTTGTCAGGTCTAGTAAACAAAACTACTTGGTTAGGTTTAGGAAACAAAACTACTTGGTTAGGTTAGAGCAATATCAACAGCCAGATGAGACAGTTACAGAAGTTATGTGAATTATGAATTCAAAATTGAGCCTTGCATTGAAATTAAATATCTTCAATTTAAATTAACAGGGCTGACTTTTGGTTTCACTGGAGATGCAAACATCAGCCTCCTGGATGAAAGCCCTGTGTTTGTTTGACCCATCACCAGGCCCTCTGGGAGTGGATGGAAATGGGACAACCTAAAAAAAATAAATCAAAATATACGTTAAATAAATTAAATGAGACCACTGGAGGACCATGTGAATGCACCATTGGCTTTGGCGGAGGTCTGCCATTCTAGTTTTTATCTGTTGAGAGTTGATAAATGTGGTCAAACCAAGTTATCAACCTTGTTGTAGAAAAACCTGTGCTACTGCAGCGAGGGGTTGTGACACTGTAGCTTCCCTGCAGGAAAGAAATCATTTGGAAACTAAATGTTGTTTACTTTTCAGCTGCCGGAAGGTGCAAGCAAAGGTTTAGTGACCATACATTGGAAAACATGAGTTTTGTGTTCCACTTTGAACCTATTCAGTGCAACTTGGCTACTTTTATTAAGCAGAGGCTGCAGAGGCTCAAAAAAAAAAAAAAAAAAAAAAGAGTGGATGGTAGCTACCACTGCAGCCACATCGTACCTTTGATGTAAACAGGAATAATGAATGAAGCTTTTTTTGGGTGTAGAGACAATGCAGTCATTCAGAATGTGAATAAAAACAGCCTGAGCCAGAAAGCCATGCTACAACTCACAGCTACACCTGCAAAAACACAGCAGTTATTTTTGGCTGCTGTTGAACAAGCGCTCGCCCACAGGCCATGATGTTAGAAGAGCAACATCTGAGACACCCACTGCCTGCCACCATTTTCAAATTATCTACCACTACAAATGCAATCTCTGGCACTGATTGTCATTTCACCACGGCCCAACAAGAAATTAAATAGAAATGTCAAATGGTAAACAATCGGCGAACAACTTGACTCTCTCACACACACACAGGCACATACGGTATAACCTCATGCATGGCGCCCTCATGCAATTTGAATTTCCATTTGTTTACCTCACTTGGCAGCGTGTCCCAGGAGAAGTTTTGAGCAGGTCATGTTTTATTGATGCAAGCTGTGAAGTCACCTGGACTTCCTTTCACTCCTGGACAGATATGCAACAGTGGGATGATTTTTTTTTTGTTTAACAGCAGCAAAAAGAGACGCCTAATTCCTGTTGTATCCTCAGTGTAAATGCATTTGTCTCCGCTTGAAAGAATGCAGTTATTGCTTATTTACTTCTCTATTTTCTCTATCTTTTTGTATTTCTCGGCCCTGTTTCGGGCCCTCCGGCACCTGCAGTCATTTACCTACATTCTGTTTCCCTATCTCCCCCCCTTTTTCCCTCCACCAATACAATCTTTCTCCCTCTGTCTCCAGCAGCAGTGCATGCATCCCAGCGATGGGATATTGCTTTTCTAATCTTGCTGACAGGGGACAATATTTATGTATTGTTTTTCAATATCCATTTCTCATGCTTACATAGGCCTCGCTTTGGCCCGGACACAAAAAGCACAAACACACAACCCTTCCCCTCCCCTCCCCTCCCTGTGTGTGTTTTTAATGTGCTCACTACATTTCCCCCCTCTGTCTCCTCCACCACAACCTATTATTATTATTATTTCTTTCTTGGAGGGCAAATAAGGGACAGTGAAATGAAAGTTTGGGCGAAATAGAAAGCTGTTTTGGAAGTGGAAGTTGAGACTAGTCTGGAGGCCCTGTGTACATACACTACACTGAAAAAAGTGATTTTGACCCTTTAGGAATTGTTACATATATTATTTAAGCATATTTTAATAGAAATGATGTGTTATTTAACTCCACTTATAAAATACATGTAATTTAAACATATATTGTCAGAATTATGACAATCTTATATTATTTTATTAAATGTAGCTCGAAAAAATTAAGTTCATCCAAATTTCAAATGTTTTGTCAGTTTAGATCATCCTTATGATTATGGTGTTTCTGCTTTCTTTTGTTGTATTGTTTGTATCATATTAAAGTTGGTGGTCTACACATCTTGTGGTTCTGTCATGTATGATAGCTAAAAAAATATTTAATTTGAATCAACTTAATAAAAAAGGTACAATTTAAAGTGGGTTTAATTGGATTTACTAAGAACATTTGAGTAAAATGAACTCAAAATAATTGAGAAAGAATTACATAATATACAGATTTTTTAATTTACTTAAAACCTATAAGTCCAGTCAACATAATAGAAATATCTAGATTCAGATAAAATTATTTAGTGCAACCACTTGTCATAATAAAATGATGTTCATTCAACAAAACATTTTTAATTTTTTAATTTACTTAAAATCTATAAGTCCAGTCAACATAATAAAAATATCTAGATTCAGAAAAAATTATTTCGTGCAACCACTTGTCATAATAAAATGATGTTCATTCAACAAAACATTTTTCATTTTTTTAATTTATTTAAAATCTATAAGTCCAGTCAACATAATAAAAATATCTAGATTCAGATAAAATTATTTCCTGCAACCACTTGTCATGATAAAATGATGTCCATTCAACAACACATTTTTTTGAGTGTAGTATACTTTGGGGAAGGAACTTCTTCTTGGTATTCAGCAACTCTCCGCTTCCAGGGTTTGGGTTTCTTTAAAGCCTCTCCTCTCTCTCGCTCTCTCTCCTTCTCCCTTTCTCGCTGTCTGTCTTCCACGCGTTTGCCGAAGGCCATTGTAAGTCCTCTCACAGTGTCTGTCTGTACAGTTCACCAGTGTCCCTCCAGACCTCTCGCCCCTCTCTCCCTCTTTCCTTCCTCCGCACCCCCATCCGCCTCCCCCATCTCCGTCCCTAGGGCTCTGACCCTGGCCAAATGTCTGACAGCTCACTAAACAGAACGGCCTCGTGATCCGCATGGAGATAAACATACACACACACACACACACACAGACGCGGAGACGCTGAATAAGGCTACCAAACAGTATGTGTATTGCTTAGCAATCTCGAGGTGGGAGCTGTTGGGTTTGCTGCAGTGTATTTTCTGTGATTAGGTGCTCTTGAGTTCAGAGTAGTTCTCTAAAGCTGCAACACTTGGCAGTTTATTGATCCCAAAAAGACACGTATTGTTTCTGAAAGACAGAACTGTTATAAATGATATCACTGTGTGTGTGTGGGGGTGTGCCTCTGTGTGTGTTTGTGTGTGTGTTTGTCCTTGATCAGTGTTGCATTCTTGCAAGACTTCTGTGTATCTCATGCCATTGTGTAAACAACACAAGCTCCTCCTTGACAAAATGCTTTTTTGTCTCTCTCCCTCACACACACACACACACACACACACACACACTCTTTAAACACACTTACACACACAGTCGCTTGGAGCAGACACAAACTAAATGATCCATAAACAATGATTTATGAGATGAGGGGGGAATGTCAGAAGTAGGATGTGAAATATTCAGCAGCCATTCCATATTCAAGGCAGACTTAGAGGTGCATGGATCCGCAACACAGCAGCAGGTTATACACACACTGATGCACTCTATCACCCTGGAGATCGAAGCGTGCGTGTTAGCTTGTCAAACACTGGCTGAGGGGGAAAGGCTCATATGTTACCACTGCATTATAGTCAGCGTCATCAGTTTTTACACAAGTCTAATCACCCTTGCCCGGCCCGGTGTAGGTTATCCATGTTTTGAGGCAAAATAGGGAGAAGCGAACCCACGCATGCATATAAACACACACACACAAAACATATCCAATGCATAAGGAAGTAAAGAAACTTAGAAAAAGTGGTGCACATATGCAAACCACACACACAAACACACGGGAGTCACACTCATGCTCAGCTACTTCATCTGATGAAATTGAAGTGAAGGTTGGTAACCGTGTTTTTAAATTGTATTAAGTATTGAAGAGTTGGGTTTCCTCTCTGGGATTTGAGGCTTTCCACAATCTTTTACTTTTATATGCTCAACTGCCAAGTCTGATTTCCACTACAGCTCTACTGCACTGACTTGACAAAGATATACCAGCACACACACACACACACATTCATTGACCTCTCCCTGGCTGTCTCCCATGTCGTCTTTATTTGTTGTATTTGTCAAAAAATGTTGAAATTAAATGAACTTGCAAAAACAAGTCAAACCTTTTTATGGATGACAATTTGGTTTGGTTTGGTCCAGACTTAGATGAAACTGTTTAATGCCTTAACACCTTTGGATTTTGAACAGATATTCATCTTCCCCAAAGGATGAACCCAACATACCTTGGTGATTCCATGGTGAGACCATAAATTCTGCATTTTTATTCAATTGGTAAAACTTTTGGATTAATGTCTTTATTTGGTATAGATATTCATGGTGCCTAGAGGATAAACCCTAATGATTTTAGTGGTTAACATGAATTCAGCAGATACTACAGACACAGTTTCACTGTCATTTCTAATGCATTTCTCTCATATTAGACTACATAATTAACTAATTTAAGTCATCTGGTTTAAAGTATTTATAAATGACAGTGTTGACTTAACCCACCATTTTGGTCTAGATTGAGATAGCTTGTCAACCATTGGATGCATTGCCTTAAATTTTGTACAGATGTTCATTTTCCCCAGAGGATGAACCATACATACATTGGTGATCCACTCCACTCCATCCAATCCACTTTTGGCACCACCAATAAGTTTACATTTTTATTTTATTGTTAAAACTTTTGGATGAATGTATTGAGGTTGGGTATAGAGTTTCATGGTGCCCAGAGGATAAACCTGTATGACTTTGATGACTTGATTCATGTGGCACCGTTGGCAGGTCAAAAATCTCAACTATCTAGTAAAATATCTCTCCATCTACTCAATGAGTTGGCAAAACTGTTTGTAGAGAAATTCATGGTCCCCAGATAATGTATCCTAATGATTTTGGTGGTTTACATGAATTCAGCAGATACTACAGAGACAGTTTCTTTGTCGTTTCTAATGAATTTCTCTCATAGTAAGCTTCAAACATTTCCTCTTTTAATGTATTTGTCAAAAAGCTAGACGTCATAATTACTACTTTAAGTCATCTGTTTTTATAAACTTGCAAAAACAAGTTCAAACTGAGTATTTATAAAAGGCAGTGTTGACTTAACCCACCATTTTGTTCTAGATTGAGATAGCTTGTCCACCATTGGATGCATTGCCTTAAATGTTGAACATATGTTCCTTTTCCCCAGAGGATGAACCATACATACATTAGTGATCCGAACTTTTGGCACCGCCATGAAGTTGACATTTTTATTATATAGTAAAACTTTTGGATGGATGTCTTGAGATTTGGTATAGGTATTCATGGTGCCCAGCGGATAAACCTGTATGACTTTGATGACTATGAATGTGGCACTAATGGCAGGTCATGAATCTCAACTGTCTAGTAAAATGTCTCTTCATCTACTCAATGAGTTGGCAAAACTGTTTGTAGAGACATTGATAGTTCCCAGATGATGTACCCTAATGATTTTGGTGGTTCAAAGAATTCAGCAGATACTACAGACACAGTTTCATTGCTCTTTAAATGACAGTGTCGACTTAACCCACCATTTTGGTCAACATTGAGATAACTTGTCTACCATTGGATGCATTGCCTTAAATGTTAAACATATTTTCCCTTTCCCCAGAGGATTAACCATGCATACATTTACATTCATTATTTAATTCAAGCAAAGACAGAGTGAATAAGTGATATACAAATGATCTTTTTAAAGGTGAAGTACTCCTTGCTGAGGTATTGACATACAGAGATAATTAGGATTCAGCCCATACATACATACTCACTGAGTTGGCAAAACTGTCTGTAGAGACATTCATGGTCCCCAGATCATGTACGCTAATGATTTCAAGGTTTGTAGAGATATTGATGGTTCCCAGATGATGTATCTTGATGCATTTGGTTTTCAAATAATGTAATTTTGTCAAAATATGGCCTTACGAAGCCTTTCTGTGGAAGGAAAAACCACACCCACTACTTTAATTGTGAAAATATCTGATTTAAAAGTTGTGAAACAAATCCACACAAACTTTAAATGCAAAAGAAACAGTGCAGATCTGTTGTAAACCAACCAAAGGCTGGGCTTAGCCTACCCATTAACCTGCTCTGACTTGTCTCTGAGTCTGTTTGTCAGTTGAACCAGTGGCCTTGGTCAGTATGAATACAGATTTAGTCTCCACTGTTGTGTGTGAGAATCATTCATCATCCTCTGTAATGCACTGCTAAACAGTTGTTGTATCTGACTGCCACAGTTCCTCCGCTTCACGGGTGTTTTATTTCTGTCTGTGACTGGCTTCTGAAAACAATTGGCATTCTTTCTTGTTTCCCTCCCTCTTAATACAGTTGGTATGGCAACAATTGATTTATTATCTGCAACAGTTTCCCCTGATTGTGTATTAATACAAAAAAATAAGTGTGAGTGTGGAAATGAGGAAGTGACATTTCCCCCTTAATGAACTCAAAAGATCAGACAAAAGAGATTTGTCTGATTTAATGGTCTGTCTGTGCTTAAATACATTTACACAAGCCACACACACAACAGTCCATTGTCAAGTGTATTGTTAGAGCCATAAGTGAAAGTGATGTGTTGACTGTAGATGTGCCAGATAATCTAAATTCATGGCCTGTACGTGTGGATCTCTCACAAAGCTGGAGAATAAAAAAGCACTTGTGTGACTTTGCTTTTCTGCAGAGCAGAGGTATTCAGTCAAAATGTAAAGAGGTCCACTTACTAAATCTAATCCATTTTTAGAATTAATAAAATTAGTCAGAGCACAATGAGCTCATGGCCTTAATTTTAACCCTTAATAGGGCACTCATTGAAATACTTGCAAATTCCAAATTTCAACCCTAGAGAATATTGGAGGATATTACATACTTGTAGAATGTGTAAAAAAAAAACATATGAAAATAATATTTTGAGAAAAAAGTTTACGAGATTAAAGTGGCAAATCTACGAGAAAAAAACTCATAGATTTATGAGATTTAAAGTGGTGAAGCTGGGAGAAAAAAGTTGCTTTTTTCCCACTTTTTTCTCTTAAATCTGCAACTTTTTTTTGTAGATTTGCCACTTTAATCTAGTAAATTTGCAACTTTTTTCTCGAAATATTACCTGAAATTACCAAATATAGTTCTTTGACCAAAAAAGACACAAAAAGACAAAATGACTGAAAAAAGAAAAAAAATGACCAACTAACGTTGTGTTTCTGTGCAGGGGCGTATGCATGCACACACATATGTAAATCGCCTTCAAAATAAAAGCACTGCCATTGTGTTGATTTCTAATTGCCTGGTAACCTCACGTGGACCAGACAGGGACAGCCAACGCCCAGGTCTGTTCTAGATTGTTATAATCTGTGTGAAGTGAACTTTAAGCTTCCATCTGTGAAGTATAACCTTACACAGTGTGAACACTGAGCCTGGATAGACACTTAGTTTAATAATGTTCATGATGCAAACATGGTGAAGGAGTGCAGTGCTACAGTGCAGAAATAGAAAAGTTGGGTGAACTCAAAATTTCAAGGCAACAAACTTCAATAAAATTTTAAGTTGGACAATTAAACTAAATATTTTAAGTTTTGTTTTTGAATTTGCTCCACTCTGAATTCAGATTTTTGTCAACTCAGCTGTAAATTGTACTAACTTATAATTTTACATTGTAATAACTTTTAATCCTTACTTTTGCTAACTTCTGCAATGTGCTGAATTGGCACGATTGTAACGCCGCTATGAAATGTCAGCTAATGTTGCAACCACAATTTTGAGTTAGCATTGATACGCTAATGGCTACTCTTGTAGCTGTAACAAGCAGTGCCGCTAGCATCAGTTAGCCGCTAGCTTTCGCTAATGACCGAATTTCACCAATTTCCCGCATTTCACAACAAAGAAATAAGAGTTAGCAGTACTATTGTCCCTTGTTTTGAACCCCAACTTAAAGATATAAGTAACAACAACTCACCAACTTGTTTTTGAGCATACAACTGGCTTCCTTTGTAGTGCTAACTTACATTATTGCCCTAAATGTCAATTATTTATAGTTTCACCAACTTAAATCACTGTTTTAAGCCAAAAAATACAAGGTGGCTTTTTTGCAGTGCTACAGACTCAGACACAGCCTGCAGCAGAACGTAGCAGCTCTGTTGCTTCATGCTGTCATCTCTCTCACATCTCTCTCATGCTATTGTCCCCCTGAGTGAACCGGCTAAGTACGGTAAACAATCAGTTTTATTTGCTCAATTGAGTGAAGTTATTGCCATATTAACTGCTGAGCCCACAGCCCATAACCACGACTGCCAGGGAAAAAAACATTCTTTGATAAAGAATATTATTCATTCTCAATAATTTATCAGAAATTGGTCAGGGATTCAGATAGAAGCGTAACTCAGTTCAGGTTTGGACCACAGCCTGCCATTAGCTAATGCCTGCTGCAGAGAATATTAGTGTGTTATTATGTCAAACTATAGAAATGTACACTACAGGTCAAAAGTTTGGAAGCAAGATCAGATTTGTACGAAGAATATCATCATTGCTATACTTTGCAACAAAATAAACATGATTATTATAAAAAGAGTCACTTATTAGAACACATTTTGACTCTAATTATCAGGTCTTTGGGTTTTTATTGCTTAGACTTTGTGTGTCATTCTTTCCTTAATGTATAAATCTGAACTCTTGTTTCTTTTGTCAGAGATATGAACAGTTGAGATTTATTGGGATTTTTGTGTCTTATTTCTCAAAAGCCAAAGAGCTAAAGTGAAAAATGCAAACTGATTTGTTTTTTACTTTTGCACTGAAGTTCTGACTCTTCCAAATCTTCTCAACACTAAAACTAAGCCCTTCTTTTCTTTTGTTAACATTTATTCAGCAATGATCTGGTAACATTAATGTATACATAAAGATAAATTGAGGAAAAAGGTTCAATTCAATAAAGGTAAAGTCTGATCATGTAGTAAATACATCCAAAAATCCAAAGAATCCAAACTGGTTTTTAAGAAAGCCATTGTGAACAGAAAATTTAAGTTGCTTCCAAACTTTTGGCCTGAAGTGTCCATAAACAGAAGGCAATAAAAGTGTCATGATGTAACCAGTACCTAGTGGCTGATCTTTACACTTCACATGTGCAAAGCATGTTTACTAGCACCCAACGGTGTAAACAGATGTTCTCTGTGATCAAAAAGAAAGCCGACAAATCCTCCCACAGGTTCCACTTGACCAGCCGCCTTCTGTCTTCTCTGAAAGTGACCGCTGCTAATTGGACAGCTGCGAGAAACGAGGTCAGATGTCTGATTGCTACGAGGGGATCAAGGTCTTATCTGAACATTCCTTCAAGTCCTTTAACCCATTTAATTTTTCTACCATTAAAACCGACACAAAAAGACACAAAATGACCAAAAAAAGACACAAAATGACTAAAAAGACACAGAAGACCAAGAAAGACACAAAATGACCAAAAGAAAGACACAAAATGGCAAAAAGACACAAAATGACTAAAAAGACACAAAATGACCAAAAAAAAGATACAAATAGACACAAAATGACAAAATGACTAAAAAGACATAAAATGACCAAAACAAGATACAAATAGACACAAAATGACCAAAAAAACACAAAATGACTAAAAAAGACACAAAAAGACCAAAACAAGACACAAAAAGATACAAAATGACAAAAAAATTACTAAAAAGACACAAATTGACAAACAAAAGACACAAAAAGAGAATTCATGTGGGATTGTCGCAATGCATCATGGGACTTTTCCAGAACTTTTAAATCATGGCGGAAGACGACTATAGCGGAGGGAGCTCAGATATAACAGCTATAAGCTCTCAAATACTTTTTGAATTTCATTTCTATCTGCTACAGAGGCTGAAAAATCGATTATTTAGTAGGAAGCGTTGACACTTCAGCTTTTAGGGGCTTATTTTAAAATCGCCCAAAGGTTTTCCAGGCATTTTTTTCCAGGCGTTTTAGGCCTAAATGGGTTAATAAAAGGTACCAGGCAACAGGATGTCATATATAAGTCTATGAGGCTCCAGTTGAATATGAGCTGTCAGATTATGTTCATTATGTTGGTTCATTGCAGTCATGTCAATGAATTTCTATGTATAAGATAAACTGATATTATACGGTTTGAACACAACTGACAGGTGTAATTAGAATATATTGGATTTTCACTACATAACATATTATTTTGCCCTTCTAAAAATATTTACAGCCACCTATTTGTATGGTTTATAGCTTTTTGTTTTTCATTGTATAAGTAGGTATGATACATTGAAGGTCATACATTTGCTTATTAAATAAAAAAAGACATAATGCAAATAAATATGCAGCCCCACAACTCCAGACTCTATTTCTCAATGTCCTTAAATCCTCACTGGCTCACTGTTTACCCTTTGATTAATTATAGAAATTATAAATAAAAGGAAAGCGCTGCTTGAGGGAGGCAGGTTCACATTTTTCTACCAATGCCACTTACAAAGTTTGCTAAGTTTGCTAATTGGTCACAAGGGACGTCTTCAGCACTGAAGGTGTCTGAAGCTCTCCGCTGTTTCTTTGCCAAACCGAATCCGTCCACGTTTATGAGTAAATATTATAATTATGATGTTGACACAATTAGCAGAAAATTCTGACATTTCCATGTGCACTGTGCCTTGGGTGGTCGTCATATAAATAGAAAACCACCAAAATTTAGTCAGCCATTTAACCCTTTGATGCACAACATATAAACACCTTCTAACAACACAACATGGGTCAAAAATTACCTGCATTCATTTCCCATGTTATTTCATGCCGGCTGTGTGTTTGAATATCTTTTTTTTTTAAATTACAACAGATCATTATATCCATTTTCCTTTCATACTTTATGAAGAATAATCGTTTTTGTATTATTACATCAAGTTTACACACATGGGTCAAAAATTAAGTTGTGCATTAGAAGCATATTGATACAAAAAGTGATCCACTAAATTAACAATTTGAGTATATGTGTAACTGTGTAACTATGTTTGTCTTATTTTTAAGGTTTAAGTTTGAAGGACTTGTTAGAACCACCAGATTACATTGGAAAGTCACATATTTTAACATTTGAGACATATTAGAGCCACCAAATAATAATTTTCATTAGAAAAAGCGCCAATTTAACAAAGTAGTAAAGTTAATATTTGAGTTTTCTTTGGCAGGTTTTAAATTAATGACAACATATAAACACCTTCTTATGTACAACATGGGTCAGAAATGACTTTGTGCATTAGAAGCTACTGATACAATAAGTGATGCATTAAATTAACAATTTGAGTATATGTGTAACTATGTTTGTCTTATTTTTAAGGTTTAACTTTAAAATAGTTGTTAGAACCAACAGATTACATTGGAAAATGACATCTTTTAACATTTGAGACTCATTAGAGCCACCAAATAATAATTTCCATTGGAAAAAACACCAATTTAACAAAATAGGATCGTTAATATTTGTGTCTTATTTGTCAGGTTTTAAATTGGTGACAACATATAAACACCTTCTAATGCACAACATGGGTCTAAATGACATTGTGCATTAGAAGCGTAGTGATAAAAAAAAGGGGTTTTATTCAAAAAGTAAGAAATTAAAACAAAAAAATAGGATGTATGATGATCAAAAACAAGTTTTTTTGAGGAAAACCTGCAGTACTGAATGATGAAATTAATTTATTGCAAAGATATATAATATAAAAAGGGTTAAAGAAACCACAGTGTTTAGTACATCACATACAGCTTAGCCTGATGTGTCTCTTTAGCATTCAAGACATTCTTTCGAGTCAGAGCGGGTCACAAGTGTCCAGCATAAAGGCTCAAGTTTGATCTGTGGAGCTGCTGTTGAAACCTTGACCTCGTGTCTGAGTCTCTTTATGAAAGGAAGGCTGGTGCAGGGCTGATCCTGGCTTTGTTGGTGTCTATCCAACCACCTCTCAAGTACCGCTCTGGGCGAGGACAGAGCTGTTACAGAGCCACCATGATGGTTCAAACAGGTCACGGTGTCTGAAAATATGCAACAAGTTACACAGGCAGCGCTGGCAGGTCACTTGGAAAAGGTTATCATTTACTCACTTTGCTAATATTACAAGCAACATAATGTTCAAGGCCACATGGGTCTCCTATCAGCTAAGAGGGAGGGGAGATGGGTCCAACACAAGATTAAGATTAAGATTAATTACCTTATTTTACTTTTTTATTTTATTTTATTTTATTTCATTTTGTGTCGTTAGTTTGTTGTTTATTCCTTTTCTTGGAGATCCTCATTTGGGGAATACCAGTTTGCCTTGTATATATGTTTGTCTGTTTACCCTATGTTTTGTTTTTTACTTTGTGAATATATACCTTGAAAAAAAAAGGGAAAAAATGCAAGGTACAATATTGTAAAGAAAACGAAATGACTGATTATGTTTGTGAAAGTAAGAAGCCTTGCAATAAAGTATTAAAAAAAAAGATTAATTACTTTATTAATCCCACAATGGGGAAATTCAACCTCTGCATTTAACTCACCCTTTTTTACACACAAGTGAACTGCAAGGAACCGGAACCGGCCACTATCCAGTTACAAACCCGATTCCTAACCTCTAGGCCACGGACTGAGGTTATTATAGTTAACAGAAACTAACAAAATAACCAAAACTAGAATTGAAAGAACATTTTCTTTAACTGAAATAAAAATAAAAACGAGAGATTTTAGAAAAACGATAACTAACTGAAACTGTATTGTGTGGTTACAAAACTAACTAAAATTATAGTGAACATATTCTTAGTTTTTGTCTTTGTCAACTTTTGTCATACGTAAACCTTTTTGGTTGATATGAAATCTATTTCATCTATCTGGTTTTATGATTTAATAAACTTATTGGGGCTGAGATGGATCAGACAAAGGAAATAAAGGAAACATTTATTGTGACCTTATTGAATCTCTCACCCAACAAATACCTCATTACAAAAAAACTAACACTAATAAAAACTAAACTAAAACTAAGCATTTTCCAAAAAATAAAAAAACGAATTAAAACAAGCAAACACAATCTAAAAACTAATTAAAATCAACTGAATTTGAAAACAAAAACACTATTATAACCTTGGTCCACCACTGAGGTGCCCTTTAATAACTCCAACTGCTCCAGTGGAGCTGCTCAGTGAGCAGACTGTCGTTGTATTGTACTGATTTGAGTGTGTAACTGTTAGTATTAGTGGTGCCGAACACTATAATAAGCTGGAAGATAGAAAGAGTGTTATGTAACATAGTGGTTGACCGATATGGGTTTTTTAAGGCCGATGCCGATTATTTTGACATTCCATGGATATTTTTTCCTATTGGTTTGTTCCAAGTCACGTGACTTTCAAGGTCCTGGCGGTCAGAACAAAAAACATGGCGGACAGTTCTCTCATTTTTAGTGAAAAAAAACAATATTTTGACTTAGTTTCTGCATAAAAATGGATTTTGATCACATTTCTAGCGAGAAATATATGTTTTATTTTCTAAATATTCACTCAGTGAATGTACATAATCACTTTGTATGTTGGAATAGCCACGGGATATGACTGTCATTAACTTGCATTGTAGTGAAATCCGTGTCAGTTTCACGGAAATTTGAGTGATTCCGTGGCTATTCCACGGATTTTGAGTTAAGCGAATCCGCGGCTATTTAACGGATTCCTGTGAGACCAGGTTGCAAAATTATCAACTCTGAAAAAAAACACTACAGATTTTGCTGTGTAGTTTTGCTCTTACATTATTTTTTCTGTTTGCAGTGTAGAAAGTTTGACTTACACCTACAGTAAGCACTAAGCATGTAGCACCAATGTCTGTTAAAAAAAATAAATGATAAGAAACTCATTGTTATGCATCTGTTCATTTCCATTCTCACAAAAAAACCTGACTCCTAAACCGGGGCTGTGAACTGAACCGTGACTTCTATGTACCTTTGCACTCCTGTTATGCTGTATGCAGTGAGTTTGCAACACTGATTTATGGTCATATTGCTTTTGCAACCACCGGCGGTGTGTATTTATCTCAGTAATGTAGAGCAGTCATGAGTGGGCGGAGGAAGACAACTAGCTAGGAAGAGCTGCTGTCTGCAGGGCCAGAAGCTGGAAGCGGTACAACACTATAGATTTCTATCAAACTCAAGAATGAATTAGTGCAGATGATTGTGTTGTAGTATTTTACCCAGCACTGGATGTTGGAGGGGATTTGGATTCATATAAAGGGAAACAGAGGCAGAGGAAATATAGCTGCAGAGAGATTTGATGTGAAGCCAGCAGAGGAACACTTGTGGCTCCAGAGACTGAGGCCTTTACCATTTTACTGCTTTTGGGCACTGAACTTGCTATTTATAACCCCTTGCACAGTTTTCATTGAAACATGCATATCATTGAAAGAAACACAATGGTACATCTCCCTCTGGACATGAATACACATGGAAAATTTCCGCGGACATGTTCTTTTCCTTCCAGGGACACTGTTATAAAGTAGACTGAACATAGAGTGTTTATAGGAAATGGACATAGACCAGGGGTCTCAAACTTGTGGCCCCCGTGACGATATTTTGTGGCCCCCACCTTGATATGAAAGTTTAATGTGAGTTTTATATGAATGGCACTTTACCGTGTTGTGTGTGGAAGGTCCCTTTAATTACTTTTTTGGTGATTTTGTGTCTTATTTTGGTCATTTTGTGTCTTTTTTGGGTCATTTTGTGTCTTTTTTTTGTCATTTTGTGTCTTTTTTAATAATGTTGTGTCTTTTTTGGTCATTTTGTGTCTTTTTTAAATAATTTTGCGTCTTTTTTCTGTCATTTTGTGTCTTATTTTGGTCATTTTGTGTCTTTTAAAAAAAGTTTGTGTCTTTTTTTGTAATTTTGTGTCTTTTTTTAGTCATTTTGTGTCTTTTTTGGTAATTTTGTGTCTCTTTTTTCGTAATTTAGTGTCCTTTTTTGTCATTTTGTGTCTTTTTTAAGTAATTTAGTTTTTTTCTGTCATTTTGTGTCTTCTTTTGGTCATTTTGATCCTGCCTCCAGCGGCTCCCAGGTAATTTGAGTTTGAAATCGGTGTGATCATAACGTAGCACCGCCCTAAAGCAGACTGAAATTGAACATCATGCAGTGTCAGTACAACAAATTAAGGCACGTATGAACATATATGTTTTTTTTCCACATTTTTCTTGTGAATCTGCAACCTTTTTTTGCACAGATTTGCCACTTTAAATCTCTTAAATCTGCAACTTTTTTTCTTTTAGATTTGCCACTTTAATCCAGTAAATTTGCAACTTGCGCAAAAAATGTGCAGATTTTTGAGATGTAAAGTGGTGAATCTGCGAGAAAAAAGTAGTTTTTTCCACTTTAAATCTCTTAAATCTGCGACTTTTTTTCTCGTAGATTTGCTACTTTAATCTAGTAAACTTGCAACTTTTTTCTCGACATATTCACCCCCTTCACCCCCAGGTTACTGCCACAAGTTACATAAAAAAACGTAAATTAGGTTAAAACACGTTACTTACGTAAAGAACGTAAATTAAGTTAAAAATGGTTTATTTTTGTTTTCACATGGGACGCGAACTCTGCATTACAGCGGACAGTGAAAATGCGTAAATATAGCTTGTTTTTCGCTGCCTGTACATGTGACCTATATTGACGTTTTTGTCGGGAGAACAGGCTGTTTTCAACCAGTGGAGTCGCCCTCTGCTGGTCATTAAAAAGAATGCAGGTGAAAACTTCAACATTGGCTTCACCTTTCAGACCCAGAAGCTACATCTACTTGTATTATACAGTCTATGAGCATGGCAGAGACTATTTACAACAACACACATGCACCACCCTCTGGATTCCATCCCTCATTCACTCATCCTCCACCTATCCTTCATACATCCTTAATACCACACAGAGCAGGCGTTCTCAATTAATCCTCCACCTAAATGAATTATTAAGACATTTAGCGTCAGCCCCTGTGTTGCCTCAGCATGTCATGATTCTGTCATGAGCTCAGCTTTACTAACCTGAATTAAAAATGTCAGCAGTTGACCTTAATAAAACAAGGTGGGACATTAACTTCCAACCCCTCAGGTACATATTTCCCGCACGAGGTCATATCTGATTTATGACAGGGAGGAGTTATGGTGCTTGGCTCTGAAGTTCAGAAATACATCAGTGTTTGTTGGAAATACTGTGACAGAGCATACTTGAACTTAACCCTAAATAGGGCACTCATTAAAATACTTGCAAATTCCAATTTTCAACCGTAGAGAATATGGGAGGGGGGGTAATATTTTTGAGAAAAAAGTTTACGAGATTAAAGTGGCAAATCTACGAGAAAAAAATGCGCAGATTTATGAGATTTAAAGTGGTGAATCTGCAGGAAAGATGTTGTTTTTTTCTCTTTTTTCTCCAATCGCATTGTGAATATAAACAATAGGACCCAATGATCATGTTAATGTGGTTGAACCAAAAAAAAAAAAAAAAATTCGTTTTTTTGGGGATAACCCAAATTGTTGTAATTCTGCAACACTGGGTCTTACAGGGTTAAAGTGGTGAATCTGCGAGAAAAAAGTTTTTTTTTTTCACTTTTTTCTTGTAAATCTGCAACTTTTTTCTGTGCAGATTTGCCACTTTAAATCTCTTAAATCTTCGACTTTCTTTCTTGTAGATTTGCCACTTTAATCTTGTATGTTTGTATTTTTACAGATTTTTGCAGATTTATGAGATTTAAAGTGGTGAATCTGCGAGATAAAAGTTTTTTTTTTCGACTTATTCTTGTAAATCTGTGACTTTTTTGTGCAGATTTGCCACTTTAAATCTTTTAAATCTGCGACTTTTTTTCTTGTGGATTTGCCACTTTAATCTTGTTTGTTTGTATTTTTATTCACATTTGGCCCTAATATGCCGTCATAGTCAAGTTCTCCTCGTACAACTCACTGAAGAATAACTGTTTGTACAACTGTTTCTTGCAGATTGTTTTTCAAAACTTTTCATTTTTTAAATTGGAGGTCAGGATCAATAAAGTTAATATTATTAAGTTCACTTCAGTCTGGCCATACAGGCTTGGAAAAAGCCCATAACGCCCTCTACAGCCCCTATTATATCAGAATTATGGTCAGAGAGTACTCGTGGTTGTTATAATAAACAGAATAAGATCCAGAAGCATTTTCTTTGCCAGTGTATTTTGTCGAGCCACAGTGAAGCAGATAAAGAGAGATGAGAGGGAACACAAAAAATAAAATGATGAGAAAACCTGGAGTGGTTGTTGTAGTGATATACAGCATTTTCTGGTTCAAAGCCAGTATGTACTCCTCCTTGTTTACATTCCAGTTACTTGACTTACTGCTGTGAGCTGCTGCCAAACTCATAAAAGAAAGATGCCGGTGTCTTGAAGTATTTCTTTGCAAAAGCAATATATTTACACAAGCAATAAGTTGTATAAAAACTCTATTGCTGCCTTATTTTGCAGCCAATAATACATTTGAAAGGACACTTGTAAGGAGAGTGTTTTTGTTTTTCAAATTTCAAGTGGCTGGCATTTTCATTTTGAGTGAAATGTGAGGATCATTCTTATCACGGAGAATCTTTTTGTCATATTGTGACAATCTGATGTTGTTTCTTCTACAAATTAAAGGGCTGTGGATTCTGCAGGTGGAGGGATGTTAAGAAAGGCTGGCTACAGTAAAGGACAAATTGTCGCAGCTCTGTAGTGCCATTTATGTGTACAGATTGTTTGTTTTACCCACAGGTTTTAAAATATCTGCCTCTGTGGTTTTTGCTTCCACTCCGATACAATGGTGCTGAATGGATTTTTGTTTGTGAAGCTCACAGCAGTGAAAAAATGACACTTGAAATTTTAAAAAACAGCATCTCTTTTCAAAAAAGTGTCACATTGTCCCTGTTACAGAACACACCGTCACCAGTTTTTGTAGGGGACTGTATCTTTTGGAGAAAGTATTTCCAAAAAAAGAGTGGATGGGGACAGTTCTTTTTGTTGATTTTTATATATTTTTGATGTGATATTTCAAAGCTTTGACAAGCACAGACAAACTTTATTTCATCTTCATTGTGATGCCAAGCGGCAGAAGTCTCAGATGCATATCTCATCAACCCAAATCTATCCACAGGTGAATGAGAGAATATGAATATAATATGGGAAACAGGCCATTGAAAGGATTATTTAGAGACAGATAGAGAGAGAGTGTCAGGACCGAACTATGGACCTGGACCCAAATGCTCAACTCTTCAGACCAAAGTTTTAAAATAAAGTTTGAATAAACAACATAAAATCACTCTTTACAGAGATTAAACTAAGACTAAGAACACTAACAGAAAATCACTCTAATAAAACAAAGGAGCAAAGCAACAACACCTGACAATGACATGGACTAAACACTGGTTCTCTGACGCGGGACATTTACATTTAGTCCAGGGATGGGCAACTGGAGGCCCGGGGGCCGCATACGGCCCGCACCCTCACTTGAAGTGGCCCTCAGTACCACTACATGCATTTGAGCATGAAATCTTAAAAGTGCAGTGTAAAAATGCACAAAATGACTTCTTGCAATTAATGTTGGTCTGCTGTTCTTGCATGAAAAAAAAAAAGAAATCACAGTAAGTGGTTATTTTTTATTTGCTTTAAACCTTTTGTATTCCTATTTATACTGTTATATATATACATATATGTATATATATATATATATATATACATATATGTGTGTGTGTGTGTGTGTGTGTATATATACGTATATAAATATGTATATATATACAGGGGTATATGTGCATATAGATAGATAGATAGATAGATAGATAGATAGATAGATAGATAGATAGATAGATGGATAGGCAACATATACAGAATCACCTGGCAGTTTTATGTATAGTTTTCTAGACTACAAGGATTTGTTGCATTCTGGGATATGTCAATTGGAAAGCACAGCACAAAAATAAAAGAAAAAGGATTGTGAATTTGTGTGTGTCTGCTCCATAAAACAGTTTAAAGAGCGGGGTGAGTAAAACTGTTAGTATGTTAAAAGAAAAAGATGAAGAAGTACAGAGCAGATGGGAAGACGGAGGGCTAAAAGAAATAAACGAGGGAAGGAAAAGCACAAATGAACAAAAAACAAGCCGCTCGTCTGGGTTATCGGTCAGAAGGGGTTATCCACGGATGGACGGGCAGATGAAGTGATGGAAAGCATCCTGGTAGCAGCAGCCAGAGAACCAGCCGCTGAGCCAGGGGTGGGAGCGAGCCAAGCCCAGGAGCGACAGCCCAGCCCCGGGTCAGTCTGCTCCAGACTCCCCCACTGATCTCCACCCAATTAGCATGGAGTTCCATCTGCTGCCTGGAGTGACACACAAACACACACACACACACACACACACACTGACATGAACACAAAAACACAAATACTCTCTCACTCTCTCACACACACATACACACACACACGCACCGCTTCCATTACCCATAACAATTGCTCAGTGACAAGATAAGTGATAGCCTCGTCCAGCCTCCTGCCAATTACAGCCTAATGTGAAAGAGACTGATTCACTATCGCTCTCACACTGTTCGGAGGGTGCAGCCATGTGTGTGTGTGTGTGACTTGTAGAGAGCTTTCTCTATTTGCAATGGCGCTCTGTTGCAAACATCTGTGGCTAGGCCCAGACAGAAGGCTGCTCCTTTCTGTGCTGGCTGCAGGCTAGCTGTCTCTCTCTTCCTCTTTCTTCATCACTCTTTCTTTGTCTTTAACCCTTTGATGCACAACATATTGACCCCCCTTCTAATGCACAACATGGGTCAAAAATGACCCTCATTAATCCCCCATGTTATTTAATGCTGCTGTGTTTCTGTGCTCTCTTTTAATATCAACTTATTTATGATTGAATATTCCAATTATTCTTTAAATATCTTGTTTGTGATAACAACAGATCATTATTTCCATTTTGTTTCTCATACTTTATGAAGAAAATTTTTTTTTGTGTTATTACACAGCTAACTACTTGGCTAAGTAGCTTGCTAAGCTAACTACATAGCCAAGAAGTTATCTAAGTATTTAGCTTAGCAAGCTACTTAGCTAAAAAATGGATATGGGTCATTTTTGACCCATGTTGTGCATTAGAAGAGTAGTGACACAAAAAGGGATTTTATTAAAAAATGAATAAAGGAAAACATAAAATTGGGATGAATGATGACCAAAAACAAACTAATTGAGGAAAACCCGGAATACTGAATGATGAAAATAATTTATTGCAAAGATATAGAACATAAAAACTCTGTCGAGTCACTTTAGACCCATGTTGTGCATCAAAGGGTTAAACCCCCCAATCTCTTCACCAATCAATATTTAACAATGTACCCCTTACTGGGAGACAAAAAGGGAACGGTGTGCCAGGGAGAAAGGAAACAGGGTGAGGAAAGTTTGAGGGAGGAGAGAACAGTGCTTATGTTTGTTACCTGCCGAGAGTAATTTGTGAAACTGAACTTTGACATCGGCGCGGCGACGCGGAAAATCTGACAAAAGCGAACCAGAAAGTATTCATCTTTAATTAGGGTTTCTGCCGTGACACCCTCCCCCTGCTTTTAAAAACGGGTGACAAAATGGCAAAAAAACAAGAGTTCCACTCAAAGCCGTTTGCTAAACACCTTCTATAATTGAGCTGAATCAATTCACACTATGTGACCAACATGATCAGTGACCTCCCTTCAGCGTCTCTAATTACTGACATGATTCACTTTTCACTGCAACCATTTTTAACCCACTTTTGAATCCTGAACTTCAATCCAATGTGCTCATATATGTGTGATTTTTGAAAACAAAGATATTTATTAATCCTCAAAGCAATTCTTGTGCCAGAGAGGAAAAAAATGCATTATAAAAAAACATAAGAAACTATAATGTAAGTGTATTAGGAGTGATGTTAAACCTCTCAAGTCCAGGAGATTTTGGTTCAAATATGTCAACTTCCTATGCATTAATTTCTGTCTCTCTCCTTACATCACATGCATGGCTCCTTTTTCTCCACACAAACTTGGCTATCAGTCAGATTTTTCATTTTATTTGAAATAGCAAAGTATAAAGCTGCCAGGAACCCAAAATACAAACAAAAGACACAGGTTTCTATGGAAATGTACCTTTTTTTTAAACCATTTATACACACAGAACAGCAGAAAAAATAAGAAATAATACAACTGCAAAACAGTCTATTTGCATATCAATTAAAAAAAGTAATAGTTGTCATTGTAGAAAGAAAATTCCCCTTTTCAAAATGGTCTAGAAACATAAATGGCACACTAAGAAAGGTCCGATGATTGAACTTTCAACTGGCTTTCTCAGCTTGTCTACATATCATATATACATAAAGTTATTATTGTAAATAAAACGTGTATTTTCAATTAATAGATGGACTCCAGAGGGTTAACTCCAGTGCATAATATTATAACAATAAAAGATACATTTAGCTAATTAGAATAGAAAAGTAATATGTGCATACATATAATATATGATGTACAGGCTTAGTGTATTAGAGCATTTGGAAGATTTTTTCTGTTCTTGCCATGGCAGCAGAAGCTGATCAGTGTAAACATGGTGATCAACATCACAGCAAGAGCAAATAAGCACATTCTGCCTCAATCTGGTTATTTAAACGCAAATTTCTGTTTTACATGGGGTTGTGTGAGGGGCAAATTTTGTCTCCTGACAAAAACAAGAACAGGAAGTTACTTGTAGTCCACTATATATATATATATATATCTATATACATATAATATATATATAGTCATGGAAGAATTTAGGTCGGTCGGTTGGTAGAGTCATGGACAAAAATGATTAGACCATTGTTTTCTTAATTTTTTTTGTGAATTTTAACACATGGTACAACTTTGCTTGGACAGATATAATGATAACAACAAAAATACATCCAGACGTTTTCCATGATTTACTTGGTAATAACCTAAATCATTATCAAGAAAACCATGAAAAATGTCTAGATATCAGCTATTAAATTAAACTCTTATGAGCTATTTTTGTTGTTATCATTATATGTACCTTTAGTTGTATATATTGTATTATATATATAAAAAAAGTGTATATATATATATATATATATATATATATATATATATATATAAATATTCGAAAAAGCAAAAAAAACAAGGCTTGTGTTTTGCATGTACACTACAGAATGATAAAATACACAAATTCAGTATATCTGCAGAGGTCCTCTACTAGAATTACTTTTGCAAACATGCACATTTTAATTTATATAACTTGTAATATTATTATGACATTTCGAAGAAGAATATATCTCTGTTTTGTTCTGAAAATGTGTTGTTATTTCAAACTTTTTAAAATGTTCCTAAACTAGTATGTGTTTTTATTGTGGACTCGGGAGAAAATCAATCAAAATGCTGTTAGTTTATTCATTTTAAGAAAGGCTTTAATCTGTTTTGGAAAATGAACCCTTCATTCTTTCATGTTTCTCATTCATCTTAAAAAGTTTGTACCGTCTAATGTTCTCAGATGTGTTTACACTGCAACAACATGTCAACAATAAAGTCATTTTCTTTCTTGAACCAGTGAGATGAAGGCTGAATTTGACTTAAAGTTAGAACTTGTGATTCCTTATTTGCAACTTGGGAGAAAGAAATTAATTAATTAAAACAGCTGAAATGATTTGCGGATGAACTGAGAACTGATCTTCCCAGTTTACTTAATATATAAACCATTTCAGTTACTTATTAGGCACCAAGGCCAACATCCTCACCTCAAAATCAAAATAGAAAGACAGAAATTTTTTTTAATTACTTAAAAAAAGACACAAAATGACAAAAAGCCAAAAAAAGACACAGAATTACCCAAAAAAGACACAAAATGACCCAAAAAGACACAAAATGACCAAAAAAATACACAAAATTAGTAAAAAAATACACAAAATTGTTTTAAAAGGACACAGAATTACCAAAAAGAGACAAAATTATTTTAAAAAATACACAAAATGACCCAAAAAAGACACAAAACGACCAAAAAATACACAAAATGACCCAAAAAAGACACAAAATTATTTTAAAAGGACACAGCTTTGCCAAAAAAGACACAAAATGACAAAAAAAATACACAAAATTACTAAAAGACACAAAATTATTAGAAAAGACACAAGATTATTTAAAAAAGACACAAAATTATTTAAAAAAAATAATAATTAAAGGGACCTTCCACACAAAACATGGTAAAGTGCCATTCATATAAAACTTACATTACAAACCGTTTTTCACTGTAAAATCTACAGACATTTTCTACAGTGTAGCCATCTTTTCCCCTAATTTTTCCTGCCATTTTACCGATAATAACAAAAAAGGAAAGGCAGCGATAATGAAGGCCTGAGAAGGACTTTTCTTTTCTCAAGCTCCACTTCACAGCATGACATCATCACACATGAACGGAGATGGCTGTAAATAATGAAATATTAACTCAACATCTCCTCAGCGTCAAGAAATCAGGGAGCAAGCTTGCAACCCTTGTGAGCCTATGGCTATTAAACCATGTTGCCCTTCTATGAGCAACTTGCACAGAATGGGGAAATTGCATCATGCATATTATATACAGCATATGCATGATATTTGCACACTTGTCAGAAGCTATGAAGCGAAAAGGTTTCGCTGGGAACCAGCCCACATTACTTACAGGACATTACAACATCGATTGGTAAAGTAGCAGCAAGAAAAAGTACACTGTAAAGAATTTCACTGTAGAATAACACAAATAACTAAAATACTGGCTGCAGGGACGCCAGTATTTAACTGTTATTTTATAGTCTATGTACTGTAATTTATTTTAACAGTATATTATCATATTTTGGATTACAGTATATGACCTTATAACTGTGAGTGTTGTGCTTATTTTACAGGACATTTAATACTGTTTAATGCTGTTAAATTACAGTTATCTATTGTTTATTGACCGATTTCACTCTTAATTTACATGTGAGGGATGAATTTTTCGCAGTATTTTACATCCTTCCATCCATCCAGTTTCCTCCGCTATCCGGGGCCGGGTCGCGGGGGCAGCAGGATAAGCAGGGCATTCCAGAATTCCAGTATTTTACAATTATTAAATCAACTGTAAATACACAGCAATTTGTTACAGTGTAAAATGTTTATGATGTGCGAAAAATGCTAAATTAATCTCTCGCTTTCAGTTTGAGTGCAAAAATATATTAACCCTGTAAAACCCAAATATAGAAAAACGCAAAAAAAAAAAAATTCTGTGACAAGGAGAAAATACTGAGTGTTTAAGATGGTTAGAAATCATTATAAGTAAATGAAAATGTTTAGATACAGCAATATATCTTTGCACTTTAGTTTCCAATACAAGAAAATATGTAATCCAATATAAAGTTAAGGCTAGAATGTGTAAATCATGTGTAGTTTAAAGTTATATTGTGAAAATTGTAATTGAAGTTCCTCTCAAGACATTCCTCTCAAAAACAGGGCTGTTTTGGCTACCACTCTGACCCAACTTTGTAATACTGCAGCAATTATAAAACAAGCTCTAAATAAAATGTAGGGCATATTTTCCACAATAACTACATATGTTCATGTTCTAGACACTGTAATAAACATACACAAAAATATTCAAAGCATTTCACGGAGTTGAATCAGATGAATCCAGTCTAGTAAATTAAAGGGATGTTGCTTGATCAAAAAATTGGAGGTTGTGTGACTTCTTGACCTGAGGGCGGGACTTATATACAAATGTTGGATCCAATCGCATTGTGAGTACAACAATAAAACCCAATGATCATGTTAATGTGGTTGAACCAAAAAAGAAAAAAAAAATTGAGTATTTTTTGGGGATAACCAAAATTGTTGTAATTCTGCAACACTGGTTCTTACAGGGTTAAAACTTTACCCAGTCCGCCCTAATAAAGTCATAGTTTTTATTTTGTCTGTGAGCTTTTTTTTTTTTTTTTTTTTTTTGTTGACAGACCTTCGTATGGTTTCCCGCATTGCCACACCCACCCACTTGGTGATTAAATAATCCTTCGGAAACAGAATTATTCAGCTCTGGCATTTTGCACTCATGGCAGGAGTTCACGGCTGGGGGCTCTTATGTGTGTGTGTGTGTGTGTGTGTGTGTGTGTGTGTGTGTGTGGGCGGGGTGGGTGGGTGCGTCTGAGTACTCTGTTATTATTTGATGGCACCCAGTGCGCATTTATACATTATTCATGCCTTGCCGAAGGGGCAACTTTGGGCCAAGGCTTTGGCAAAAGCATGCCTGAACCCTTCATTATGTCTACAGGCTGGTGTGTGTGTGTGTGTGTGTGTGTGTGCACATGGGGAGGTGTGTGTGTGTGTGTGTGTGTGTGTGTGTGTGTGTGTGTGTCTGTGTGTGTTTCACTCCAGAAAAGACTCATTTCCTTATACTGCCAGAACCGAGCTGGACACAGTGACACTAGCAAAAAAAAAAGAAAAAAAAAAAGAATCACAGAGTGCAAGAGAGCAGCTGGGGAAAAAGTATGTGTGTGTGTGTGTGAGACAGTGTGTGTCTGTGTGTGAGACAGTGTGTGTGTGTGTGTGTGCTGTATGACTGGAGGCCAGAGCTGGAATGCAAAAATTACAATGATGGCTTGTAAGTATATTACAGTACATTTTCGTTACAAAATGCTGTTTTGGCTTATAGAGCAGACACAAAAGTATTTCAAAAAGGCAAAAAAATGACCTAAAAAGACACAAAATTACCAAAAAACATACACAATATTTCTAAAAAAGACACAAAATTACCAAAAAAGGACACAAAATTACCAAAAAAAGACAGAATAATTTTAAAAAAGACACAAAATGACCTAAGAAAGAAAATTAATACCAAAAGAGACACAGAATTACCAAAAAAGACACAAAATAATATTAAAAAAGACAGAAAATGACCAAAAAAAGAAAAATGATGACCAAAAAAAGGAAAATGATGACCAAAAAAAGCCACAGAATCACCAAAAAAGGCACAAAATTATTAAAAAAAGACACAAAATTATTAAAATTTCATTAAAATTAACATTTATCCATTATTCATGTCTTGCTGAAGGGGCAACTTGTGTGTTTATATATATATGTGTGTGTTTCACTTCAGAAAAGACTCAGAGATTTCCTTATACTGCCAGAACCGAGCTGGACACAGTGACACTAGCAAAAAAAAAAAAAAAAAAAGAATCACAGAGTGCAAGAGAGCAGCTGGGGAAAAAAGTATGTGTGTGTGTGAGACAGTGTGTATGTGTGTGTGTGTGTGTGTGTGTGCGTGTGAGTGTGTGTGTGTGTGTGTGTGTGTGTGACTGGAGGCCAGAGCTGGAGTTTTTTCAGTCAATGAAGAGGGATTTGAACATGCCTTGGTCTCTCCTCTCAGCTGTCTCCCAACACCACCATGAACACATTGGCATGATACGCACAGAGTGTTTCATCTGTCGCTATCTGGTGATTCTGGATACAGACATCAGCTGAGAGACAAACAGCGTCACGTTCTTATAAGATTAACTCAGCATGGTGCAGTGCTACTGTAACATCATATAAAGCAGGGGTCTCAAACTCAAATTACCTGGAGGCGGTATCAAAATGACAAAAAATAGAGACAAAATTATTTTAAAAAGACACAGAATGACCAAAAAAAGACAAAATTATTTTAAAAAGACACAAAATTATTTAAAAAAGACACAGAATTGCCAAAAAAGACACAACATATTAAAAAAAACACAAAATTATTTTAAAAAGACAAAATTATTTCAAAAAGACAAAAATTACCAAAAAAAAGGACACAACATTATTTTTTTTATCAAAACCCACAAAATGATTAATAGAGACACAAAATTATTTTAAAAACACACAAAATTATTAAAAGAGACACAAAATTATTTGTAAAAGACTCAAAATTACCAAAAAAAAAGACACATAAGTATTTTAAAAAGACACACAATTATTAAAAAAGACACAAAATTACCAAAAGAAGACACAAAATTATAAAAAAAAGACAGAAATTACCAAAAAAGACACAAAATTACCAAAAAACCCCACATAAAATTACCAAAAAAACCCACACAAAATTACAAAAAAAGACACAAAATTATTACAAAAAGACACAAAATTACAAAAAAAGGCACAAAATTATAAAAAAAGACACTAAATTACCAAAAAAAGTAATTAAAGGGACCTTCCACACACAACACGGTGAAGTGCCATTAATATAAAAATCAGGTTAAACTTTCATATCAAGGTGGGGGCCGCAAAATATCATCACAAGGGCCGCAATTGGTCCGCGGGCCGCGAGTTTGAGACCCCTGATATGAAGGCTGACTGACTTGATGCCTCTTTAAAAAAAGCACACACAAAGTACACAAAGGCAAAACATTCCTGTCTTGATGAGCCATCTAATCTGGTAATCAGTCTTTAAGATATTTTCTCCTGAGGACTTTTTAACACAATGGCTTCTAAAATGCACATCCTCACTGGATTTCACATCAACATCTTTCAATTATACATTATGCATTCAAGGGCTTCCAGCGAAAGTGTGATGTGAATATAACTGGGTTACTTTGCGTAACCCCGAGGGAAATAAGGGTACAACTTAAATCTTAACAATGTCATTTCTATTCCTTTGCAGAAAACAGTAATGCCTTTTTACTATGTATTACCTGTGCTCATGGGACACGCTGATATCTGGGAGACTTTTCAGTAAACATATGATATTACCTAAAAGAAAACCTGTTGCCCCTGTGCCTGTTTTCTCCTCTAACTTGAATAAATTGTACTTTCACTGAGGAGATGAAGAGTCTGGAACCGGGATAAATTAAAGATGCTTTTTATTAACTGGATTTGAGTGTGTTTCTTCAGATGAAATACACCTTAATGGCACCTCTTGACTGTAAGTTGTTACTCCTGTTATTCAATATCAGTCCTATTATGAGAGGTTATTCCCCTTATGGTCATGAATTATATAATTTCATGTTAATCCATATGCATCACTGCTGAGTAGGAAGATTCAAAGGAAGAGCGAATCACAAAAGAAAAAAGGGGAAAAAATGATTTGTTTAGCTTGATATATATTGATAAATACTATACTTGGAAAGACTATGCACAGTTTCACTACTATCTTAGCATTTGATTGATTGATTTCATGGATAGACCCACTTCAGTGTGTTTAATGTGTTTATTTAGGATTCAGGACCATGGACAGATCCACGCCAATGTGTTTTCATGCGTTGATTTCTAATCCAGGACCATGTACAGACCCACTTCACTGTGTTTACTGTGTTGATTTGAGATTCAGGACCATGGACAGATCCACTCGTATGTGTTTTAATGTGTTGATCGCTAATTCAGGTCCATGGACAGATATGCAATAATGTTTTTAACCCCTTAACGCCTGAATTTATATAGCTGTATATAAAAAAAATGTTTTATGTGTGTTTTTGCCTTTAAGTAGATGGTAAATAATGTTGAGATTATTAATTTCACTTTTGCACAAAAAATAAATAGAAATTTTGGTATGTTGCAAATTTGCGACAACAGGCATAATGGTCAATTTGGGGTCAATTTGGTATGTTGCAAATTTGCTACAGCAGGCATAATGGTCAATAATAGGATAACAATAACACAGTAATATAACAGTGAAAAAACAATGTTTTATTTATTCACCCTCGTTTATTTATATAAACCTGCAACAGCAGGTATTCAACCGGCATTGGGGGAATGCAGACGCTATCTCGGCTGGTTGACTGAGTCAAACGGTTTGTCGCATATTTGCGACAGCAGGCGTTAAGGGGTTAATGTGGTAATTGCAATATCGAAATGACGGACAGTACCATAATGGTGTCTTTAATGCATTGGTTTTAAATTCAGAACCAGCACTGAAATATTATACTTAGAAAGAGCGTTTCACTACAAGTCTAGCATTGATTTCTAATTCAGGACCATGGACAGACCCACTTCAGTGGGCTTAATGTGTTGATTTAGGATTCAGGACCATGGATAGCTCCATGCCAATGTGGTTTAATGTGTTTAATATAGGATCATGGACTTTTTGATTAATCTGTTGGTTATAATGATTTAGGCCATGGTCAGTTTCAGTTTACACTCAATTGTCTCTAATGTTGATATGTTAATTTATATTTTTCAGGACCATGGGCGGCTCCACTATGATGTGTTTAATGTGTTCATTTATAATCCAGGACCATGGACTGACCCTCTTCAGTGCGTTTAATGTGTTGATTTGAGATTCAGCACCATGGACAGATCCATGGCAATTTGTTTTAATGTGTTGATTGGTAATTCAGGTCCATAGACAGTTCAGGTTTGATGTGTTTAATGTGTTTATTCAGAATTCAGGACCATAGACAGATATATAATTATGTTTTTAATGTGGTAATTGCAGTATCAAAATGATAGACAGAAGTGATATGGTGTCTTTAATGTATTGGTTTTAAATTCAGAACCAGCACTGAAATATTATACTTAGGAAGATAATTTCACTCCAATTCTGGCATGGATTTCTAACCCAGGACCATGGACAGACCCACTTCAGTGGCCTTAATGTGTTGATTTAGGATTCAGGACCATGGACAGATCTATGTCAATGTGTTTTAATGTGTTGGATATAGGATCAGGGGCTTTTTGATTCATTTGTTGATTATAATTCAGATTCAGAATTCTGGTGATTTAGGCCATGGTCAGTTTCATTATAAACTCAGTTTCCAGGACCATGGATGGACCCTCTTCAGTGCGTTTTGACCATGGACAGACCCACTTCAGTGGGCTTAATGTGTTGATTTAGAATCCAGGACCATGGACAGATCCATGTCATGTCATGTGTTGATTATAATTCAAATTCAGAATTCTGGTGATTCTGGTGATTAGTCAGTTTCAGTATACACTCGAATGTCTCTAATGTTAATATGTTAATTTATATTTTTCAGGACCATGGACAGATCCACCATGATGTGTTTAATGTGTTACTTATTGGCTTCATCATCACTATAATGTGTTTTTTTAATTCAGAACAATGGACTGTTTCACTCTAATTCAAGATAGTCTTATTCATGGCTATGGTACAGTACGGTGGCCCTGAGAGGTCACAGTGCTGCAACTTAAGAAAACACATGTAAATACACAAAACACAAGCAAATTGAGGAAACATCTTCATACATTTTTAGAAAACGCTGCAAAGACCACAACACAACAGAAGTGTTTCCAGAGGACACTTAAAAGTGATGCACATGTCTGGACACGCTTGTAATATAATCTATATATATATATATATATATTATAGTGTTTTGTGTATTTGAATGTGTTTTCTTAACCCTCTGGAGTCCACGAAAGCGCTGGAGCACGACTTCTGTTGTAGAAAATCTTTAAAGAAAAACACTTGAAGACCAGGTAGATTCGAATTACAGCCTTGTGCAGGATTTATTTGGCAAATATCAAAACAGATGACAGGCAAATCCAAACGTCAGAACAACACTGAGCAAGACAACGACCTGTCTTGCCTTTTCACTTTTTCAAGTTTGTCGTCATTGTTTCTTTGTAACTAAGGTTTTAATGTCCTGTACTTTCCTGTTATGACAAACACTTGATATAAGAGTACACTTGGGAGATTGAGTTCCTATTCTAATGTTACCGTATCAACCAGAGCAACCGCTTCAGATATGCTATGCTGACTTGTCCAAGAAGTTTTCCTTTCCCATAAAACTGATATTTTTCCTTGTTCCAGGTCATGCTCATGTTACATATATTTTCAGTGTAGATTTATCTACGGATTTATCCTACACTTCTTCATGACGTCACAACATAAAATCATCAACCTTTTACCAAACAGCATCAACCCTTTTTTTAGCAAAGGTAAAAAAAAACCTCGAAGTGAAATAGCCTCTAAATCCAAAATGGTTAAGTAATGTGAACGCTTAGACTTCTAAGGATTAAACTGCAGAGCTGTGAGCTCTCTGGGCCACCGTACTATGGACGTGTTTTTCAGTTTCACTGCAGTGTCCAACATGTTAATATCTAATTCAGGACCATGGACAGTTTCACCATAATTTAAGATTGATGTGTTCATTTTGCATTCAGGCCCAGCGGTGTGTGTCGATTTAGCACATGTACAAACACTGAAAACATACAGAAACAACAAACAAACATTCTTTATATGTGTGTGCACATCATCCCAAACAGTCATTTACATGCATGCATCCACACACATCACTGTGCGAACATTTTGAACATGTCAGCAGAACGTGGTGGGACAGACAGGAGACATATGTAGGTAACAGACTGCGAAGCACCATCTGACAGTAATACACTCACTCACACACTCAAACAGCACCGGCTAACATGCTCACGTACAGAGGGCCATTCAAAAGCATCTGTCTCTACTTAAATGAGGACAGCAACGATATACGAGCATATGTACAAACCAATTTGGTTCAAGTTCATTGACTTGGCCTTTTTACGTATAACTAGCTCATATAAAATACATATATACAGTACATCAAATTAAGTGCAGCAGTAGTTGGAGCATTTTCCCCCTCATACTTAAAGAGACGTACTTCATTTATATTCTGTTTTGTTTTAAGATAAATGAGTAATGGCAAAGCTTTTAAGTTTGTTTGAGAAAAAAAAATACAGTATAAAGCTTGCAAATGTTTTTATGTTTTATATATTATTCATGAAATAGGATGCAAATCTGTAAAAAGAATGAGAAAATAAAAGTGGAAATATAAAGCTGAATGAATAAAATACATAAATAATTAAATGTTGAGATTTAAATAAAAGTGAATACAATAAAAAAATGTGGGAATTTAAACATAGATAAAATAATTTTATCTTTAAATTTCCCTTTTTTTAAAATGTATTTATGCACATATTTATTCATTTAATTTAAAACAACGTTTTTTATAATTTTTTTTTTACAATTTTTTACACATTATTTTATTGTATATATTATTTATTTATTTATATCTCTTTACTTGATATTTTATTTTCAATTTTCCTAATTTCTAATAAATATTTTGCAATATTTTCTTGTTCTCATATTTAGTCCATAAATGCCTGCATATATTCCATACTTTAACACACAGACACACACACACACACACACACACACACACTCACACACACACACACACACACACACACTTATATATACATAAATGTGCATGTGAAAGGCTAATTTAATCTTACTCTGAATTCACTTCACTTAAAATGTAATTGAAAACTTCCATCATTTCTGTCACAGCAATCATCCGTCATTTTTCACTTCATCATGATTCAATTACAGATAAGATATAAGACACGGTTTCAGAAGTAATATGACACTCACTCTCATATTTATATATATATTTATGTATCTTTTTCCTTCATTTAGATGTGTTTTGATTCATGACTTCTCTGTCTTATATGTGGCTGAATAAAGGGGCGTTTTATGGCGCTACAACAACTTACTTACTCTTTCTGAATGTTGTAAACTGCGCTACAGCTCCATCTGTTTACATACCTCTGGGGGGTGTCAATGGTGTGTGTGTGTGTGTGTGTGTGTGTGTGTGTGTGTCTGTTTGTGTGCTATGGATCTTACAACGAGCTCATCTGGTGGCAATGTGTCAGTGCCATTGACCCCTGTGTTCCCCATCTGGTTGGTACACACACTCAGCCAGCAGTGACAGCTGTTCAATCAGGGGACCATCATGCACAACAGACACACAAACATACCCACACACACACACACACACACATGCACGATAAAAAAAAAAACATGAAGCATAATCAAAACGCCATCTCCAATGTGCATACTAACACACACACACACACACACACACACACAGAGCGTGACAATGGATTCCACCACTCTGACAAGCTTTGCATATTTTAATCACATTTCAGTGTGTAAGATTACAGTCAAGACACATTTATTTAACTCTTTGGAGTCTTTTTGGGCTATTTTGTCCATGTTTGAATCATTTTCATCCTGCCTGTATGCACCACTTAAAACATGTTTAAATGCCATGTTGGTATATTTTTTTCACCTATATGACCTGATAATAACAGTTTTTCTATTCTGACTTACTGGATTAACATTTTGAACTAAAAAGAAACAAAGAAAAACCAACATAAATGTGATCTTGTGATTCTGTGTGATCCTGTCATTCAACTCTGGTTTTTATTCTAGTGGGACTCAATTTTATTTATGTCTTGTCTGTTAAGTGTAACAATTTTGGTAATTTTGTTTATTTTATTTTAAACTTTTTTGTCATTTTTTGTCTTTTTTGGTCATTTTGTGTCTTTTGTAGTCATTTTGTGTCTTTTTTTAGTCATTTTGTATCTTTTTTTGGTAATTTGGTGTCTTTTCGTGTCTTTTTTTAATCATTTTGTGTGATCTTGTGATTGTATGTGATCCTGTCCAACTCTGGTTTTTATTTTAGTGTGAATCTATCTTATTTCTGTGTTTAGCGTAACCATTTTGGTAATTTTGTGGGTTTTTTTTGGCATTTTGTGTCTTTTTGTGTCTTTTTTTCCATCATTTTCTTTCTCTTTTTGGTCAATTTGTTCCTTTTTTTTTAGTCATTTTGTGTCTTCTTTTAGTCATATTGTGTCTTTTTTTGTTCATTTTGTGTCGTTTTTGGTAATTCTGTGTCTTTTTTGTCACTTTGTGCCTTTTTTGTGTGTTTTTTTGTCATTTTGTGTCTTTTTTAGTCATTTTTTTTTTTTTGATAAATTTGTGTCTTTTTTTGGTAATTTTGTTTTTTTGTGTGTCTTTTTTTTAGTCATTTTGTGTCTTTTTGGTAATTTTGTGTCTTTTTGTGTATTTTATAGTCATTTTGTGTCTTTTTATGGTCATTTTGTGTCTTTTTGTGTATTTTGCTAGTCATTTTGTGTCTTTCTTTTGGTCATTTTGTGTCTTTTGTAGACTCCAGAGGGTTAATATATATTGAAGAATCAGCGGCCAGCGTATTTTCTTCTAAACAAATCTGCTGGCTAAATGTTACAAATACAAGCTGCTGAGATATAAAGCAGCTGAGGCCAGAGATCGAACCTATTCACAGCTGTCTTTTTATTTATTATTGAGCAGAGAAGGAAAAGACGAGGTAGGCAGAAGGATACGGAGCAGATCAGGCAGCTATCAGAACATGCTCACTTTTAGAGGAAAACTCAAATCTGTGTCTTGTTGTGCACTGAATTATTGAAGGTCCCATGCAGGGCACCTGGGCCCGGATGAGGATCCTCACACACACACACACACACACACACACACACACACACTCCTCTACTATCCCAAAGGTCCACACCTGCCAGAATACCTGACCCCCCCTAAAGACAGAGAGGTTAAAAATATTAACAGCACTGTGTTTTATCTACTTTGATTCTGTTGTTGCTGTGAGCATGTGTGTCTTTTTTTGGTAATTTTGTGTCTTTATTGTCATTTTGTGTCTTTTTTTTTGGTAATTTTGTGTCTTTTTTAAGTCACTTTTTGTCTTTTTTGTCATTTTGTGTCTTTTTTGGTCATTTTGTGTCTTTTTTTGTCATTTTGTGTCTTCTTTGGTCATTTTGTGTCCTTTTTTGTATGTCTTTTTTTGTCATTTTGTGTCTTTTTTGGTCATTTTGTGTCCTTTTTTGTGTGTCTTTTTTAGCAATTTTGTGTCTTTTTTTGGTCATTTTGTGTCTTTTTTTAGTCATTTTGTCTCTTTTTTTGGTCATTTTGTGTCTTTTTTGTGTTTTTTTTGTGTCTTTTTTAGTCATTGTTTTGTCTTTTTTTAGTCATTTTTAGTCTTTTTTTG
The DNA here is from genome assembly GCF_030273125.1 of Centropristis striata. NCBI lineage: Eukaryota > Metazoa > Chordata > Actinopteri > Perciformes > Serranidae > Centropristis > Centropristis striata. The sequence goes on along the minus strand of NC_081517.1, from coordinate 7,560,865 downwards.
TCATTTTGTGTCTTTTTTGGTCATTTTGTGTCCTTTTTTGTGTGTCTTTTTTAGCCATTTTGTGTCTTTTTTTGGTCATTTTGTGTCTTTTTTTAGTCATTTTGTCTCTTTTTTTGGTCATTTTGTGTCTTTTTTCAGTCCTTTAGTCCAACATAAAATGTGATTTCATGCAAAGGTCCACACCTGCCAGAATACACAGCCCCCCTTAAAGACGGAGAGGTTTAAAATATTAACAGCACCGTGTCTTATCCACTTTGATTCTGTTGTTGCTGTGAATATGTGTGTGCAGGGATTCAGCTGGTGTTAGCTGGTTGTTTAGCTCCTTTTTTCAGTTTTTTGGTGTTTATGTGGAACGGCAGGTTAGTCCAACCTGGGGGGCGGGGAAAGCCACGGGGTCGCAGGAGGAAGGTGTGGGGCCGGGAGAAGAAAAGAAAAGAAGGCAGGTTTTTGCTGCACAAATCCTATTTATTTTTTCTGACATTAGTCTAATCTTGTGAATACTCAGAGTTTTCTTCTTCTTCAGGCCTTTTAAAAAGTACTGGAATAAATTGCAGTCTACTCTTGAGTTGAACTACTTGACACTCAAGTGTCTCGTATTGTTTAGTATCAGAAACTGCAAAAATATAATATTTTACAAGGGCACTTATATAAAGTGCAGTTTACAGTTTGACCCTCTGGGGTCTGAGCCTATTTGCCCTTTATATACCACATAATATTTACTATACTCATGTTTGGTATTTGGTATTTTCTTCACCATGATCTGACTATTATTTTTCACTTTAACCCACTTTATTAACATATTGAGCCCCAAAAAGACACAAAAATCATGAAATCTGAAATAAAATTATACTATTTATGACAATAAAAAACACAAATATGCTCAATGAACCTGAAAAAATATAAACATAGGTTGCAAATATGAACATATAGAGGTAAAATTCAAATATAATAAAACTATACAAGTCAAACTGATACTCTCAATACCAAAGTGACTCAACTGATTTCACATCAAAATCAGCAGTTTTAAATGGGTCTCAAACTCGCGGCCCTCGGGCCAATTGCGGCCCTCCTGACGATATTTTGTGGCCCCCACCTTGATATGAAAGTTTAATGTGAGTTTTATATGAATGGCACTTTACCATGTTGTGTGTAGAAGGTCCCTTTTATTATTTTTTTGGTAATTTTGTGGGGGTTTTTTGGTCATTTTGTGTCTTTTTTGTGTTATTTTGCATCTTTTTTTAAATTAATTTTGTGTCTTTTTTGGTAATTCTGCGTCTTTTTAAAGTAATTAAATGTTTTTTCAGTCATTTTGTGTCTTTTTTAGTAATTTTGTGTCTATTTTTTAGTCATTTTGTGTCTTTTTTGGTGATTTTGTGTCATTTGTGTCTTTTTTTAGGCATTTTGTGTCTTTTTTTGGTCATTTTGTGTGTTTTTGTGTCTTTTTTGGTAATTTTGTGTCTTTTCATGTCTTTTTTAGTCATTTTGTGGATTTTTTTAGTCATTTTGTGTTTTTTTTAAGTCATTTTGTGACTTTTTTTGGTAATTTTGTGTCTTTTGTTTGGACCCGATTTTCTCATTCGCCTTTGACTGGTAGCTTTCTGTACATCCACCTGCATAAAATTACACACAGAGCTGGGAACTGGCTGTGAGCGGCTCACTTCACTACATGCAGTGTGATGAAGTTTAATTGCACTTATAGACTATATTGTAACGTTAATTGTCAAGTCAGGTGTGTGTATGTGTGTGTGTGTGTGTGTGTGTGTGTGTGTGTGTGTGTGTGTGTGCGTGCGTGTGTGTCTGTTAGACTGTCAACATGTATTTGATTTGTGACAGGAGCTGATGTTTACTGTGTGGACATAATGAGCATAGTGTGCATGTCCGTGCCACGCAGACACACACCTCGATGAAGTCAATGTGACAGCTAACGTTGTAGCCTATAAGTGCAATTAAACCTTAACGCCACTAATGTTTTTGACAAGCGGATAAAACGGGGAGTGGAGTGATTATCTCCACGTGCTATTCCGCGCAGACAAAGACAGTGTTTAGTTAATAGCCAGTGTCAGGAACAATCTGCAACAACTCTGTCACACCAAGAATCCACCTACAACCAAACTATATATTTCATAGTTTAAATACTCACTGTTATTGCTGCATACACCAACTATATAATACCGTCACCACCACCATCTACTTCATGTATATATATATATATACATGACTACTTTTTACTCCACTACAATTAAAGTCCTGCATTCAGCATCAAAATCTACTTAAAGTATCGAAAGTAGAGGTACTCAATATGCAACATTTATATATATATATATATATATATATATATTAATAATTTATATTATATTATAATATTATAATATTAATTTATAATAATAATTTATATATTATATATATTACTAAAAAAAGACAAAATTACCAAAAGAAGACACAAAATTATTTAAAAAAAGACACAAAATTACTGGGAAAACACTAAATTATTAAAAAAGACACAAAATTACTTAAAAAAGACACAAAATTACCAAAAGAGATCCCATGGTGATGTTACTTCCAGGTTTGCCTACAAAACTATGTTAGTACCTTTCTTCTCTATATTGGTTGTAATTTGCTTTTAACCAACGTATATTTTCGTAAGTATAAGTACAAACAGTAGCCTTTTACAAACTATTTTGCTAAATGTTCAAAAAATACTTAAACATTAAATTCTGGAGAGGTTTTCCTCTCACTTACATATAAATCTCTCTCTATAAATCCATCACAGTGAATATTAGAAGGCACTTAAATTACATATATTATGATAATGTGCTTGCATTCCACATAAAAATGAAAAAGTATACATCATTTTAGTTCAGGAGCTGTAACTTGCTTTGTTTCTTTGACTTGAGGATCATTTCAGGTTCCTCTGTGGGATCAGAACAACAGTTTACAGTCACACCGACTAATTAAATTCATCACACATCAGCTAAATGAGTCACTTTCAACCACGTCGCTCTTTATCAGTCAACCAGCCGGCCTATGTTAGACTATCACTAGGTGTCTGTTTCAGATCTGTGACCTCCAGATACCAGGAGAATTTGCTCTGTGCTTATCTGATGGCTCCTGCCAACAGCCATGTGTGAGCTGCTGCCAAGACGAGGTGCCACATTTCACCACGAGGAGAAAACAACTTATTTATTTATATGATATCACCTTGAATCACAACCAACAGCTCTGACGTTCTTGTGAAAACTTGGCAGAATTACAAATACGTAGGCTGCTATACATGCATGGGTAAACAAGTCTGAATGAGGCTTTTTCATACAGTGATTGTATTATTCTAAAGCAGGGGTCTTAAACTCAAATTACCGGGGGGCCGCTGGAGGCAGGATCAAAATGACCAAGAAAAGGACATAAAATTACAAAAAAAAAAAAAAGACACAAAATGAAAAAAACTAAATTACTAAAAAAATACACAAAATTACTGAAAAAAGACACAAAATTACCTAAAAAGACACAAAATTACTAAAAAAAGACACTAAATGACAGAAAAAAAACCTATATTACTTATAAAAGACACAAAAGTACTAAAAAAAGACACAAAATTATTAGAATAAGACACAAAATTACCAAAAAATTACACAAAATAACAGAAAAAACTAAATTACAAAAAAAAAGACAAAAATTACACAAAATAACAAAAAAAAAGACACAAGATGACATTACATAACATTTCCACTTCTTCCAGTAACAACAACGTGGCAGATAATAAATGGAGCAGCTGCCTTTCTTTTTTTAACGTCGTCATAGAAACTTTCATATCAAGGTGGGGGCCACAAAATATCGTCACGAGGGCCACAATTGGCCAGCGGGCCGCGAGTTTGAAACCCATGTTCTAAAGGATTTCTCCTATTGAGATTAAAATAAGGGCATGCTGTACTAATATAAATGCAGTAACACACATACAAATACACTACAGACACATTATTTTGTACTTATGCAAGCAGCATAACAACAGATAGCAGATGTGACAGGAGAAGACACAAATCTGTGTTTTTATACAATGCACTCTCTCCTAAAATATAAATAAAAAAGGCAGAGGAGAGAAAAATAAATTATTAAAAACAGAAGCACTCATGAATACAAAAAAACAAGGAAAATAGTGGGAAAACAAAAAATGTCGCACCAATCAGATGACAATAACTATATAAATAAGAACACGAGTAAGAATCTGAAGGCACATTAGCTGCTCCGTGAGACTTTAATGCTTGTTGTAAAGAAACTGTTAGATAGATAAACACTGGGCTCCAAAGCTTGTTTTAGATGAGTAGTCACCGTGAAATAAGCAGAATAATTGGGCACAGAGTGGTGTAAATAAAATTCTCACACAAATAATTTTCAAATAATTGCAAAGGCTTTCCTGCCACTGGAAACTGTTTAAGTCATGCATTTACTCCTGAATATTTTTTTCACAGATATACCCTCTTTGTTGTCTTTTTACTCCAAAAAACAGTTTTTTCATGAGTGAATCATTTTATATTTACAATAATTACAAGGGGAAATCAATAGAACATTATAATGTTTATTCTTCAGGCCACACAGTGAAAGACGAGCTTTTAGTAAAAGTTCAGAAAATGTGTTGTGTCTATACTTCAGTGTGATTTCTTAGGTTACAGAGCTGCTGGTGTTATTGCAGGTTGATTAGGATGTGCAGGCCCTGTGTGAGAGCGGAACCCCGCTGGGGTGACGCCCATCTCCACTCTGCACCTGCTATCTGACGAGCCGGGGATCCTGATTGGAGTGGAGCCCGTTTCCAGCTTTCCAACCCAGAGGCTGCAACTCAGGGACTGAAAAGATATAAAAGGCTCAGGCAGCTCCATAGTCAGGGAGGCTGGGTGTATGCATTTTGTGTCTTTATTTTTAAATTTTGTGTCTTTTTTTTTTTTGTAATTTTGTGTCTTTTTTTGGTCATTGTGTGTCTTTTTTAAGTAATTCAGTTTTTTCTGTCTTTTTTGTCATTTTGTGTCTTTTTTAAATTTTGTGTCTTTTTTTGGTAATTTTGTGTATTTTTTAAGTAATTTAGTTTTTTTGTGTCTTTTTATTAATTTTGTGTCTTTTTTTGTAATTTTGTGTATTTTTTTGGTCATGTTGTGTCTTTTTTTGGCTAATTTTGTGTCTTTTTTTGTAATTTTGTGTCTTTTTTGGAAATTTGTGTCGTTTTCTAATAATTTTGTGTCTTTTTCTAATAAATGTGTGTCTTTTTTGGTCATTTTGTGTCTTTTTTAAGTAATTTTTTGTCTTTTTTGGTAACTTTGTGTCTGTTTCTAATAATTTTGTGTCTTTTTTAGTAATTTTGTGTCTTTTTTTAGTAATTTTGTGTCTTTTTTTGTCATTTTGTGTCTTTCTTAAGTAATTTTGTGTCTTTTTTAGTTATTTTGTAATGTCCGTCATTCTTTCGTCATCCATTTTCCTCCATTTATCCGGGGCCGGGTCGCGGGGGTAGCATTCTAGACATCCCTCTCCCCAGCCACAACGTCCAGCTCCTCCTGGGGGATCATATAACGATGTTTAGCTTAAATATATATCGGGATATGACTTTTGGTCCATATCGCCCAGCCCTAGGTCTGTTACATCAGAATTATTTAACCACATGGTAACAAGGTCAGAAGACAAATATGATGACATTATGATTTAAATATAAAATACTCTCCGTTATATATAGCCCAAGTCAGCTTTCCATGTCTGTTCACCACAATATCTCAGCAAATACTCGCTGTGACTGGTTTAATAAAAGCAAGGTGAAGATGGTCGGCCTGTCTGGTATCATGGGAGAGAGTCTGGAATTAACTTTGAAGACCTTAACAAAGGGGCAGTGCAGAAAGTAAAACATACACAAAAGGGCACTTGAACCTCCACCAAGTCATGCCCTGTCTCACAATATTAACCCTCTGGAGTCCAGGAAAGCGCCGGAGCATGACTTCTTCATAACGTCATGACGTAAAAACGAAGTTTTCATGTCCAATTTAATGCATTAACCATTTTTCGACCAAGTGTAGTAAGATGATTTTACTTTTTTTGCAGAGATTTTTCTAACTTTGCAGTGTCCATTCATCATTTTAATGCAATCTTTTGTGTTTTTTGTGTGTGTTTTTATGTGTTTTTTGTGTTCAAAATGTTTATCCAGTAAGTCAAAAGTAAAACAAATAATTGCCAGGTCATACAGGTGAGGTTGTGCTGACAACAATGAGAGCAACACGTCATAGTAAAGATTTTTAACTATATAAATAGCCACGGATTTGCTTAACTCAAAATCCGTGGAATAGCCACGGAATCACTCAAATTTCCATGAAACTGACAAGGATTTTGCTAAAATGCAAGTCATATCCCGTGGCTATTCCAACATACAAAGTGATTAACTAAGTCAAAATATTAATGTTTTCACGAAAAATGAGAGAACTGTCCGCCAGGTTTTTTGTTCTGACCGCCAGGACCTTAAAAGTCACGTGACTTGGAACAAACCAATAGGAAAAAATATCCATGGAATAGCCACGGGATATGACTGTCATTAACTTGCATTGTAGCGAAATCTGTGTCAGTTTCACGGAAATTTGAGTTATTCCGTGGCTATTCCACGGATTTTGAGTTAAGCAAATCCGTGGCTATTTCACGGATTCCTGTGAGACCAGGTTCTTCAGTTCTCACTCTTGGCACCAGCATCTGTACGATATTTTGTGAGCGAAGACCATGTTTAGTTTGGTTTCGACTAAACATGGTCTAAGACTAGCAGTCGCCAAGGCGTCAGCTAATAGGGATCCATTCAATAAACAATAAACAATGTAAAATCAGGCGAGTAGTTTTCCACAATCCTGCTAACAATCAGACAAACAAACCAAGCTGAAAGTCATTTCATTCCACATGCAGACACACAGTCCCACATCTCCAATTCAAGTTCCATCCAGCCTTTCAAACGAACCAAAAACTTGAATTCTGCTGCATGCTCATCCGCACGGTTTCTCCTTCTCTCTCTCTCTTTCTCTCTGCTTTCCTCACTACCTCTCATTCCCACAGGAGCCCTGAGTGGGAGCACAGAGGAATAAGAGATATTTTTTTTCAGTAAAATATGAATTAATACCTTCTCCTCTGTAAATATTTAACACCACTTAAACTTACAGCTCCCCACCGGGGCCCAGCACGGAACTGTCTAGAGACTGTGGGAAAAGGGGGGAAACGGGATGGGAGAGAGGCACGGATTAAACTCGGATTCAATTAACTTAGAACGCTAGCTCCGCGGTGTCCGGGGAAATCATTTTGAGTGAATAAACACATCATGCTGGATGTCTCTATGCAGTGTTATTCATATATATATATAGATATGTATATATCTATATATATATATATATATATAAAACACATAATGCTTGTTGTCTCTATGCGCTGTTTTGTTTGGTAAAATAATGTGGAATTTGGCATCTGATATGTTTTGTAAATAATGTGGAACATTTATATATATACATATATATATATATATATATATATATATATATATATATATATATATATGAAGAGAGCAAGAGAAGATGAGAAGGATAAAAGCAGTGGGAGACGTCCCTGGGTGACATGCTCAGAACAAACCGGGCTGTGATGTGTGATTTGTAGATGGACGAGGGTCACGGCTTCCATCTTCACTCCTCATTACTTTATAACGCTAATTGGAGAGGAAAAGTTAGGTTGGATTTCATGCTGATGATTGTGTTCATTATTCATAAGGTGCATATGGAAAAACATGAGTTTTTTCCACCGCTATACACTTTCACACCTGTTTCATTTGAATGGTCGCAAACATCACACAGGCATAAACATGTTCCGTCTCACACGGAGAGCTGTGATGTCAAGTGAATCAAACACTGACACAACAGAACTAAATGCAAAATTAAAAAAAAACACATTCTTGCAAGTGATAATTGATGAGAACTTGTAATCAGGTTTCTCTGTGTCTCTCTTAAGTTGTAAACCAGTGGGAGGCAAAAACAAACAAACGACTTATCAAAAAGGAAAAACATCTTAAAATAACCTGTGGAAACAGCACGAAAAGGGCACAAGTGTGAAGGCGTGACAAGCAAACAGGCGGAAGGATTGTAACTTGAAGCTCACAATGAAAGTGACCCTGCAGTGAACAAGCTGCACTAATTTGTTCACTGTCAGGGAATAATGGCAATATTTTGACATCTTATTGTTCTTCAGTGTCAGCATGCAGAACTACGGCAACTGGTGATCCACTTAAGTCTGATTTAACTTGTTTTCTGCGTCCGGCCACTTTATTTGTTTATTTTTTAATTGGGAATCATATCAGGAAGAAAAGTTTTGCAAAGATACTTTTAATTAGTTAGTTATTAGTTTTTTTCTGGGGAAATGGGTTAAAACTTTTATTGCGTTAGGAAGTGTTTGTTGTTGTAATAGTCATTTTGGCCACAAGAGGCTTAAGTGACGACTAAAGTAAAAGTGAAAGTAAAACTAAATGCATTTGGGTTTTCAAATTGTAAACATTTTAAGCTAAAAGAAATACATGTCAGATATGTTACATGAATATCTTACAGGAGAACGTAACAACAACAATGTAACTTAACGACATAATGTAACAATGTAACTTAACGACATAATTTAACAATGTAACTCAACGGACACAATGTAACAATGTAACTTAACGACATAATGTAACAATGTAACTTAATGACACAATGTAACAATGTAACTTAACGACATAATGTAACAATGTAACTTAACGACACAATGTAACAATGTAACTTAACGACATAATGTAGCAATGTAACTTAACGACATAATGTAACAATGTAACTCAACGGACACAATGTAACAATGTAACTTAACGACATAATGTAACAATGTAACTTAACAACACAATGTAACAATGTAACTTAACGACATAATGTAACAATGTAACTTAACAACACAATGTAACAATGTAACTTAACGACATAATGTAAGAACATATTGTAACGACATGATGTAGCAAGATAATGTTACAACATGACGTAACAAGTCTGATTTAAATAGTTTTCTCCTTCCGGCCACTTTATTTGTTTATTTTTTAATTGGGAATCATGTCAGAGCTCCTAACTCCTCATTTTGGCCAAAAGAGGCTTAAGTGACGACTGAGTAAGACTAAATGCTTTTAGGTTTTCCAATTGTAAACATTTATAGCTAAAATACAGACATGTCAGTTATGTTACATGAATAGCTAACACATAGCTTATAGACCTAAACACTGGAAAGAAAACAATTTAGATCAGACTTAAACATGGATCACAATCTTTTTTTTTCTCATATCCCTTTCAAGATTTCGATACAAAACAGTATGGATTGAAAACAAAAGTGATATGTGCACTCAATGCAAAAGTAACGTAACGACGTAACGTAACGTCATAACGTAACGACATAACGTAAGAACGTAACAACATAACGACATAATGTATTGACCTAATGTAACAACATAACGTAACGGCATAATGTAACAATGTAACGTAATGACATAATGAAACAACATAATGTACTGACGCAACGTAACAACATAACGCAACAATGATACATAAGAAATGGTAACAATATTGTTTGGTTAATCAAACAACGGCCTCCTGGGTGGAAGTCTTGTGTTTGTTTGACCCATCCAGCCGTCCAGACCACCTGACCACGTCACTTCCTCCTTTGCTCCCATTATAATTACTATAGCCACTAGAGGTCACCACGCAAGAACAAAAGTCTGTATGGGTTGCAATAAGGTGCTTGCACAGATAACGTTTACGGCTTGGTTTGTTTTTTTGGGGGTAGAGGACTCACCTGTCCCCCATCAGTGTAATCAAGCTCTCCTAAAAGTCCCTGGCTTCTCCACCTATTCAACATTTTTTGGTAACACTTGAGGCTCTTTCCCAGTGAATGTTTCTAGTTACTAGCTCTTCATGTTTTTTTCCATCCCTACTAATACCGACTCCTTTCCTCATTCCAGTTTCCTACCCTGTGTCTGCTTCTCCAAGGATTTCACTCCCAGATCTCCCATACCTTTTGCCATCTGGATTACTACCTTTGAAACCTACTTTGTGCATTCAAATAAAACTGTTGCCAGACTTCTGTTCTGCTTTTGGGTCCGCTTGACAAAACCCAACTCACAGTTTTCTCATTACAGATGATACTGCATATGACAACTTATTTTCCATCTGTATGATTTAATTATTTCTTTTAAGCTACAGTTATTACTGTGAATAAAATGTGTATTTTCAATTAATAGATGGACTCCAGAGGGTTAAAGAAAGCCACGTTATCATAGACCCCAGAGGATTAATCTTCTTGTCTTTGTGTAATATTTGGTTCTGTTGCATGTGCCTGATGAAAAAGAGAAAGAAGTAAAGAAGAAGAGGCCTGTTGCCTTGCAGACATTGAGCTTAAATTCAATACCGGTGCCCAATGCATTTAATGTCGGCATCACTGCAAATACCATTTGAGATGTGCGATTTTCCAAACATCAAAAACATCAAAAAGCGAATCTTCAAGCTACAGTTGGAGGCCTGCCTGATCTCCCAGGGACCGACTTTAATCTTTACAGCGCCTGTTTATACCAAAAATGGCTTGAGCCAAGAAACATCACTACAATATTTTGTTCTTTGTGACGACCTGAGGCTTGTAAGCAGTTTTGTGCTCCAATCCTTAAAATGGCCATACATTAAAGATAAGGTCTTGGGCTCTCAGAAGTACAACAAAATACTCAGACATCAATGGGCAGGCAGGCGTATGAGCACACACACTCACACACACACACACACACATAGAGAAACACATACTGCTGCTTTGACCGCAGGATGGCCGTAAAAACAAAGTATTGATTGTAAGAGAGGGTAGATCTTTGAAACGTAGCTGAATTGTGCTTCTGATAATGGGATCTCTTCAAGTTCCACTCCAGTAGAATGGCTTCCAGCAGCGTTCTGCACAGCTCCCTTACATTTTATTCTACTTTTGTCTCTCCAAAATGATCCACCAGGCCTCCAGGAGAACTGAGCCAGACCCACTGTGCTGATTTAGAGCTCCTAACCTTTTAGGAGTGGGTATAAAGACGTGATGGGACAGTGCTGTAAGTGAAATGGTACTGTATGTATGCTTAAATCATTTGTGGAGCTCATATTAGAGTCAGGATTGTCTGAGGGGCCAGTTAGTACCTCCCTGGGGCCTCACTGCTCCATCCAGGAGGGGCAACAAACAACACTGTAAAAAGTGCTACAAATTTATAATTAAATATTATACGATATATTAACCCTCAATAGGGCACTCATTGAAATACTTGCAAATTACAAATTTCAATCCTAGAGAATAGGGGAGGGGGGTAAAATTTTTGAGAAAAAAGTTTACGACTAAAGTGGCAAATCTACGCGAAAAAATGTGCAGATTTATGAGATTTAGAGTGGTGAAAAAAAGTTGTTTTTCTCCACTTTTTTCTCGTAAATCTGCGACTTTTTCGTGCAGATTTGCCACTTTAACTTTCTTAAATCTGCAACTTTTTTTCTTGTAGATTTGCCACTTTTATCTACTGGTGGCAGTTAATTCTGCCACCAAGTCTGCTCTGAATGCCTTTGATCTTTGCTCTGATTACAGTTACAGATACACGCACACACACATGCGCTTAAGCGTGCACACTCCTCCAGATTCACATGCTTCAAACACACACACGCATACACACACATACACACACACACACACACACATTTTGAGGTTAAAGTGCATAGGTTGCTGTATAAATAAATACTTGAAAATGAATGCTTGTTGTAGGTGTGCTCCTTGTATATAATATAGTATCATAACATTACTAGTATTAATTGTTTGAAATCTCTGAAGAGTCTCATCATAGTGTACACACACCGGCAGTAGCCCCCGTGGCCCTTTCAGAATTTCCCCAGAGGAAATTTTCAGTATATAAATGCTGCCCTTACTAGGGTTTGTCATATTGAGCTCTTTTGTAAATGTTTGTTATTGTATTCTACTTCTTTACTTCTTTCTCTTCATCAGGCACATGCAACAGATCACTCTCAGGATTAATCTCATTTATAAAGAAATCACCCTTAGAAGATTACAGATAATTAATAAGCATTTTATTCATTTCCATTTCATTAAGGATACAGTCACCGGCAGCCCTGTACTGACGGACCACTCTGAATTAACATAACCATCCTTGGATAGATGCCAGGTGATCCGTCTCGTGGCCCCTCTTCCTCTTCCTCTCCCTCTCTCTGTTGTAAACGAGCCAGAGATATTCCAAGAGGAGCTCAGCGCTCTACTCTCATCGATCCACCCCGCAGATTAATATCAATCGTTATTTCTTGCCTTTACAGTGGCAGCGGGGAGTCAGAGGAACTTTTAGTATGCCTTTCATGCTTCCACTGACTTCACTGATAAGTCATCAGGCATTAACAACCACGGCTGGGGACGCCAAACAAACATACATTATGAAGCAGCTGCAGGTTGACCACAAAATGATCAAAAAAGACACAAAATGACCAAAAAAGACACAATTGGGGTCACAAGAGGATTTCTGGGGGTCGCCAAATCATTTTGGAAATCAGCTCTGTGTTAAAGTGTTCATGTGTTAATGTGTTTTAGTCTTTTTGTGTCTTTTTTTTGTCATTTTGTGTCTTTTTTGGTCATTTTGTGTCTTTTTGTGTTCAGTTTGAGTGCTTTTTTGCTTAATTTTATGTCATTTTTTGGTCATTTTGTGTCTTTTTGTGTTCAGTTTGAGTGCTTTTTTGCTTAATTTTATGTCATTTTTTGGTCATTTTATGTCATTTTTTGGTCAACTTGACTCTTTTTTGGTAATTTTCTGGTAATTTTGTGTCTTTTTTGGTCATCTTGTTTCCTTTTCTGCTCATTTTGTGTCTTTTTTGGTCATTTTGTTTCTTTTTTGGGCCATTTTGTGTCTTTTTTTGGTCATTTTGTGTCTTTTCTGGTCAATTTGTGTCTTTTTGTGGTCATTTTATGTCATTTTTTGATCAATTTGATTCTTTTTGGAGTAATTTTGTGTCTTTTCTGATAAAACCCAAAGTAGCAAGTTATTACTTTCAATGAAGTATCTGGCTTGAAGCTGATTGTTACAAACTCAGGACGTCAGCATGGACCTTTAAACTTATAGCAAAGGACTTGGATGTAACAATAAAATATTAAAAAATATATACATAAATGCACAGACAGAGAGATGATTTAGTTGTTTCAGAAATTCAGAAATCGTGGTCAGCTTTTCTTCTTGCATTTTACAGTGTGTTACGACTTATTTTTGTTTCATGTCATTTTATTTTTAACCAAAAAATGAGGAGTTGATTTACGATGGATGATGGCAAATGTACTATGTAATACATATTGAATGTAAATTATTTGTTACAGCTGAGCCAAGCAGTCTCTCCTCCTCAATGACTTGTGGTATTTTTCTGCTTCTGTTGCCAGTGGAGGCTGTGCCAAACTCCTATCAACTGGCACAGTCTTTGAAAGTCATCCAGAAGAAAAAGGTGAGCATGCATCCCACGTACTGTACATTCACACACAGTCTATACTGCAGACACACACACTATTGTCTGTATGCACAATCACATGCATCATCTTATAGGCCTGTTTACACCAGCATTTAATACAGGGGAATATCTTAAGGTAAATAATTGTATTTATTTTCTATAGCAGATTTGCTTTCAGAGGATTTTTTTTTAAATCCACTTCTAAAACTCCAAAACAGAGGGAACTATAGTAGCTTATTAGCTTGCACCTTCCACTTATAAATGCACAATATGCAAATCAAACACTATTAAAGTCTTTTTTGGTAATTTTGTGTCTTTTCTACTCTTTTTGTGTCTTTTTTGATCGTTTTGTGTCTTTTTTTGTCATTTTGTTCCTTATTTTGCTCATTTTGTGTCTTTTCTGGTCATTTTGTGTCTTTTTTGATCGTTTTGTGTCTTTTTTTGTCATTTTGTTCCTTTTTTTGGTAACTTTGTGTCTTTTCTGGTAATTTTGTGTCTTTTTTGTTTATTTTGTGTCTTTTTTTATTATCATTTTGTGGTCAATTTGTTGATTTTTTTTTAAATCCACTTCTAAAACTCCAAAACAGAGGAAACTATAGTAGCTCATTAGCTTGCACTGTCCACTTATAAATGCACAATACACAAATCAAACACTAAATACAATAGGGACCTTGCAGGTCGTTGCCTGCTCGGGCCCTAATAAAGCAGTTTTAGTTAAAAAGAAAAAAAAAAAAAAAAAATCTGTTTCGCTGATACTGATTGGTGGACAGCTGCTGTTAATGATGCAAAGCTTGTGTTTTTTTTTTAATAACTTAAGATCCAGACCTTCAATTTGGTTAAAATATCTTGTTAAAAAATGACCAAGTTCTAAACAGTATCATGAAAATGTTGCTACAACCTTAATAAAAAGTAAATGTATGGCGCACAATCACAATACCGATTGATGGGACGGGATAAGATGCCATTGACCGGGTCAAATTAATCAGGTCCAGGATAAAAAATACCAAAGTTTCCCTTTAAAAAGGAAAAAAGCACTAGGTTTAACAAACATCTCTGCAACTAAACTGTTGTGCATGAAGCAGGACTGCTGCTGTGTTTTGGGGTTAAATCATGGACAGATTTTATCTGGATTCGAAAATAATTCTATATAACACAGGTATAGTTATGTTTAGATATTTTAATGCAGAAAATCATGCACTCCTCTGTTGCGCCAAGTGTCACGTTTCTCTAGTGATTTTAAAATGCGCATAAAATATTCTCAACCTTACAGTACATTGCAGAGATGCACTGATCCCACAAACCAACAGGGACATCACACTGTTTTCCCAACGTGCTTTGCTGAGGCGTTTTTGCATTATTCACGCCTATAGTGCTGCTTTTCAATGTGATTGGGGCTTGAGACTTTATCTTTTCTGACAGTTAGAAGACGTTAGAGTCACAGCAGCACTTACTTACTTGCTTACTTACAGAGTTAGCAAGCTCGTTAGCTTGAAAAAGCTTTTTTCCTCTCTTAAATATAATCCTTTATTGACTGTAATTATGCACAATGTTGAGATAAAAATCAGAGGGGAGAGAAAAGAAGCTAGCAGCTATGGTGGCTAACTCGAACTAGCCAATCAACTTGTTAGCGTGCCAGCTACAGCTTTAGCTTTTCCAACTAACCGTATGTGTCGTCTAAGTTCCAAAGCTTTTAGAACCAAATGTTTCACAAAGACAAGAAAATTAATGTTACTTTTCCTCTCTCTGGTAAATACAGGCCTTTCCACTACATGAATCATTCAAGCAACCTGATCTCACAAAATTTCATGAAATAACCACGACTTCTTAACACCAAATTCAGTGCTGGTGGCATGTAATGTGCGAAAATGTGTTCTAAATATAACACATAGGTAATTATATATGCAAGTACGGTTCAAGGTTGTAAAAAGGCTGCCATTTCTTTGAATTTATGCTACAAAACCACTGACCTAGGTTTGTAATATTATAATAATATTTTTTTATTTAATTGTGCACTTGATGGAGCTTTGATTTTTTTAAAAAGGTACTCCTGTTGTTATACAGTAATAATGTTCACTTAAATAAACGGTTTCAATGAAACTACTTGTGACATGTCATATTTGGCTTTGAATGAAAATTTTCTCTCACTTTGCAATAAAAATATTGGGATATATATCGTATATTGATATTCAGCCTAAATATCTCGGGATACGACTTTTGGTCCATATCGCCCTAAATTAAAGTAAAAATGTCACGTTAAAAGTCATCTAGTCTAGTTTTGTTTTCACACTGGACAGAAACCCTGTTGTCCTGCGTGAAAGTTTGCTGTTTGTTCGACCCATCCACCTATCTAGTAGTGACGTGGGGAAACCAGGGAATCTGTGTGCTGGAAGTAATTTTACCCCACTAGTACGGAATTTGGTGTGAACCTTTTGGAGTCTTGGGCTATTTTGTCTGCTTTTGAATCTATTTTCATTCTGCCTGTATATACAACTTAAAAATGTTTACGATGCTATGTTGATATGTAGTGGGACAGATAACCATAAGGATTGTGCATTTTGTGTCTTTTTTTGGCCATTTTGTGTCTTTTTTTTGTAATTTTGTGTCTTTTTTGCCATTTGATGTCTTTTTTTAGTTATTTGGTGTCTTATTTGCCATTCTGTGTCTTTTTATTAAATTTTGTGTCTTTCTTTGGTCATTTTGTCTCTTATTTAGTAATTTTGTGTCTTTTTTTGTCATTTTGTCTCTTATTTAGTCATTTTGTGTCTTTTTTTTGGGTCATTTTGTGTCTTTTATTAGTCAGTTTGTGTCTTTTTTTTGTCATTTTGTGTCTTTTTTTAGTCATTTTGTGTCTTTTTTTGGTCATCTTATGTCTTTTTTTTGTCATTTTGTGTCTTTTTTTTTGTCATTTTGTGATTTTATCTCTGCTTTTACTTGGCTGATCATCATCAAACAAAAACTGGCCTCATGGAGTTTACAGCCAGTACTTTAACAGGAAGTTGACGACAAGGCTTGTAATTGGATCTGTGACTCCAGAGGGTTAAGAGCTTTCACATAATTTTGTGAAAAACCCCCGATTTAGGGCACATATCATGTTTTGCACACGATAAGATTCATGCCATTCAATCGTACGCACATAAAACTGAACGAAAAGGAGGGAAAAGAGGTTTATGAATGTGAGTTTGATTTCAGGTTTGCTTGTGTGCACGTGTGTCCACATCACCCTGATATGGCCTGATGTGAGCTGTGTTTTATTAGGTTCATTGCCAGTGTGACCCTGGCTTGTCTGTACCACAAATTACTTGACACTTGAGTAGAAATATGAGCTGCCTTCTTGACCAAACACACACACACACAGACACACACCGTCAGTCAGCTAATCTTGGCAAAGAAGTTTTGGATAATACTAATAGCTTTGGGAGTGAGCAGTGGATTTAGGATGGAGAGAACGGGGTGTGTATAAGGTCCGTAATGATGCAGGGACACCAGGGAGAGGAGAGAAGATGGAGGAAAAAACCATGATGATATTGGAGGAAATACAGATCTGAGGCACAAGAAAGTGACCACAGAGGGAGAGAGAGGGGTAGGGGAGAAAAGTAGAAGGCTAATTGAGGAAATTGGAGTTCGAGTAAGGGAAATGAGGAAAGAAAGTAATGAAAAAGGAAGTACAGCAGAGATGAAAATTAAGATCAAGATTACTTTGTTAACCAATTTGCAGGCAGTGGATGAAATCTGTCTTTCCACATATCTTTCCGGACATAACATTATGCGTTTAATTTAAGAGTTTCACTTCAGCGCTTCTGTAAAAAGGTTCTCTGCCTCAGTCTTTGGCAGCCTTGATATATATTGTAATATATATTGTCATTTTGTGTCTTTTTTTAGTAATTTTGTGTCCCTTTGTGTAATTTTTTTTGGTCATTTGGTGTCTTTTCTTTTGTCATTTTGTTTCTTTTTTGTCATTTTGTGTCTTTTTTTGGTCATTTTGTGTCTTTTTTTGGTCATTTTGTGTCTTTTTTTAGTCATTTTGTGTCTTTTTTTGGTCATTTTGTGTCTTTTTTTAGTCATGTTGTGTCTTTTTGTGTCTTTTTTTAGTCATTTTGTGTCTTTTTTTGGTCATTTTGTGTCTTTTTTTGTAATATTGTGTCTTTTTTTGGTCATTTTGTGTCTTTTTTTGTGTCTTTTTTCAGTCATTTTGTGTCTTTTTTTTGTCATTTTGTGTCTTTTTTTCATCATTTGGTGTCTTTTTTAGTCATTTTGTGTCCTTTTTTTGTCATTTTGTTTAATTAGGATCAAGATTACTTTGTTAACCAATTTGCAGGCAGTGGATGAAATCTGTCTTTCCACATATCTTTCCGGACATAACATTATGCGTTTAATTTAAGAGTTTCAGTTCAGCGCTTCTGTAAAAAGGTTCTCTGCCTTGGTCTTTGGCAGCCTTGATATATATTGTAATATATATTGTTGCTGTGGATTTGAACTGTAAATACTTATTTAATAGCTTCTTTGCCTCGAGGCCAGGTTTTCTTTTACAATTTGAGAGGGACAAAACCACCGGTGAAAGGATGGAGGTAGGGCGCTTGAGTTGAGTTGAAAAGGACGATAGAAAGCGAGTGAAGATGGAGCGCTGGAGAGAGAAGCCGCTGAGTTTTTGCAGGTAGCGCTATTTCAACTGCGATTGATCACCTCGAGAACCCTGGCAATGAAATTCTGCCTGTGATGTGAACACGGCCACTGGCCTGCAGCCACTATACTGCACAAACACACACACACACACACACACACACACACACACACACACACACACACACACAATGGTGTAGGCCCACGACTTATACACAGGTGCTGATGAACGCACACGTACACACTTGCTCATATACACCGAGAGTTGCCAAGGTCCTGCTGGGCAGCTGAAGTTAACACTGCAGAGTCACATGTGAGAGAGCTCACCTGGCCAAAAGCCCAGATCTGACATACTGCAGTGAGGCTATCACCAGCTCTCTCTCTCTCTCTCTCTCTCTCTCTCTCTCTTTTTCTCTCTCTGTCTGTTTGGAGTTGTTCCAAGTTAGACAGTTAGCCTACACCACTCCCTTTTGTGTGTCTGATCTCGTCCGTTCACCTAAAGACCACCTCAAAACAATGTGTGTGTGTGTGTGTGTGTGTGTGTTCTTGTACTTCCTACATAGTGAGGACATAGGACTGAAACACGTTTTTAACCAACAGAGTGAGGACATTTTTGCGAAGTGAGGACATTTTGAGAGTTCAGACTTTATTTTAGGGTTGACGTTATAGTTAGGTTTATGTTAGGGTTGGGCATTTAGTTGTGATGGTGAAGGTTAGGTTAAGGGTCTAGGGAATTCACTATTCCAATGAGGGACCCCATAGAGATAGAAGTACAAGGATGTGTGTGTGTGTGTGTGTGTGTGTGTGTGTGTGTGTGTGTGTGTGCGTACTTGTACTTCCTACATAGTGAGGACCGGAACAAGTTTTTAACCAACAGAGTGAGGACATTTTATGATTACAGTAAGGGTTATTTTAGGTGATGGTGAAGGTTAGGTTAAGGGTTAGGGTAAGAGGCTAGGTTCCACTATTCCAATGGGGGACCCCACACAGATAGAAGTACCAGGATGTGTGTGTGTGTGTGTTTTTGTACGTCCTACATAGTGAGGACCAGGACACGTTTTTAACCAACAGAGTGAGGACATTTTTGCAAAGTGAGGACATTTCTGTCCTCACTTCTTTAATGGCTTATTTGAGAGTTCAGGCTTTGTTTTAGGGTTAAGGTTACAATTAGGTTTATGTTAGGGTAAGGGTTGGGCATTTAGTTGTGATGGTGAAGTTTAGTTTAAGGGTTAAGGTAAGTGGCTAGATAATTCACTATTTCAATGAGGGACCTCACAAAGATAGAAGCACAAGGATGTGTGGGGACCGAAATCTTTGCGGGGAAAAAACCCTGGTCCCCACTAGGGAAGACATTGAATTAATTGAAAACAAGGCCACAGGGAATCTGAAAGTGTGTATATAGTTACCCCACAAATTATTATAAACCTGACAAGTCCCCACGAAGCGGTTCCTGGTTAGGTGAGGGACTCTACTTTGTCTCATTGACAATTTGAAGTGATATCTGTGTTTCTGGCTGCTCCAGTATGTTACCTAATTTTTTCAGGGCTGTAGAACCTTCAGAGAGGGCGGTTCCCACGTCGCATGTCCTAGTCTTGTGTCCCAACGATGTGCAATAGACAAGTGTGTGTGTGTGTGTTACATACACTGGTCCCCATGCTTTCTTGTTCTTCCAATGGCACCCATCCAGTTTTATTGAGCAGAGCCGTGCATGTGAAGCTGTAGGATCTCACGCTGGCTGCTATCAATGGCAACAATGAAACTATTGTTAAAGGACCAATGTTCGTGCTTTTGCATGTTGGCATAGCTGGTATGTTATAATTCTGAGGTAAAGTTCACATTTTTTCAAACAAGATTAGTTTTAACGGCAGTGTGATGCAACGAGAAAGTAACATTGACAAGAATAATAAAGGCTTAATGCTCACTGTGATGGATTACTTAACTCAAGTTGCTGTTAATAGGCTTTCATACAGCAAAGTGATGGAAAAAATTAAACGGCTGTCTGCGTGGGTGAGAAATCTAACGTTTATCCTACAGATTTGAAAGTGGTATCTTTTCTGAGTCTGAAAGGTGAAGCAAATGCAAAACTGCCTTATACCTGCATTCTTTCTAACGGCCAGCAGAGGGCGACTCCACTGGTGGAGAATATTTTGACTGTATAGAAATCTACGAGAAAATAACCCTACTTCTCACTTTATTTATAACCTCAGTTAACAATTGTCAAATGAAATGAGAGGTCTTAATGTCTAGTTTGAAGTCTTCAAAACAAGATTTACATTTACATTTTGTAAATTAAGGTCATTTTTTAGAGTAAACTAGATGATAAAGCAAGTTATACATTGGGGGCGTGGCTACCTTGTGATTGATGCTACCACAGCACTGTGTGTTTTAGAGCTTAGACCCATTCTATGTGTATTTTCAGTTCAGATTAGTTAACTGTTAACATGTTTTCCTCAGCTTTCAGGTACACTATAAAAAAAAAATACCGGCAGCTGTGGTTGCCAGAACTTCACCATAAAAAATACAGTGAGTGTGTTTTCTACTGTAAATTGAAATGTTAAAATCAGCTAAAACTGTAATTTTGACTGAAAAGTCCCTTTAATTTTAGAATAATGTGCAAATATGGTATTTTCCATTAATTTTACCTTTTTTTTAATATATATTTTTACAGTAAAACTGTGTGTTTTCTTCCGTTTTTCAAAAGTTTTGTACTATTCCTTGTTCTATGGTAATATGCAATTTTAAATTTTACGCCCTATTTCTCATGCAATTTGACAGTGTTTTACTGTAATTTTCTACAATTTTTTTTTACAGTGTAACGAGCCTAGCAAGCTAATGCTAACATAAACTGGTAGCTTCCTCCCCAGCTCAACAATCTTGTCCGATATGATCATTTCTGGCTTAAAACACCAAGGCAGCCACAGCCAAAATGTCATACTCGAGGCTTCAAACACAGTCCATGAACCACCAATGGGTGATGTCATGCTTGAGAAACCCTAGACAAGGAAAATCAGAAAGTCAATGTCTGAATTGATGCTGCAGAGCTTCTGAGATGGTAAATTACAGCAAAAAGGAGACAACAGCCATTCAAACGTCTGTGGCATTCTTCTTATGTAGAGTTGTTTTTTCTCTCCAAATCTCAAACCTAGGAGTATGATTAGTTGCAAAAACTGTTCAGCCAACAAGATATTTGAATCCATGTGACTTTTGTTTACGAGCCTGTAATAGGGCAGTGTGAACCTAATCAAAGCAAACACCAAAATGCAACAAAGCAAAGTCATCCACGATGCTTTGGACCAAAGAAAACAAACTCCCCGTGTGATTGTGTCCCCTTATTTCGAATATGAAACTGTGAATGTGCAATTTAATACTCAATACATCATGAAGATCAGCATGGATTGAGCCATTTTCTATTTGTTCCCTTGCATTCAGCGGTGACAAGGCAGCCACTGAGTGTGTGTATTCCTCCATCGATCCTATAATTCACACTCACCTGCCACCTAGATGCATACGTTTCTCCGCTGCAGAATGGCTCAGTATATAGCCATTTATAACATAATGTCAGAGGGATTGTAAATATCATTGTGCAGCAAAAAAGTTAAAAAATGCAAAGCTAAAATAAAAGTCCTTCCTAGGAGGGAGCGGGACAGGTATAATACCATGTTTTCTGAATAAAATAAGCCTGTCTCTTCAGTGGCTGGTGAACAACAATGCCCTTTCCTGCACAATAGGCATTACAATATGCCAGCTTTCGTCTGCGCACAAAGGAATTACTTGTATTAGAGAATAAATCGAATGCATTTAGTCTCTCCAAATGTGTGTTTTTCAATGTCTACGTGCACATGCTGGCAAATGGTTGAGTCCAAAAGCCACAGGACAAAGTTACCTTGTAGCATGGAGCTATACTCACTGCTTTATCCTTGTCAGAGTGTGTGCCTATGTGCACGCACTCTCGTGTGTGTTACTATAATTAATCACAATTATCAGGTTGACTAATGCAGGTGCAGTCTCACTGGGAGAGGCCATTTACAAGCTCAGCAGCACAAAATACAACCTAGAGACAAAATGGTGGAAAAATGGAGCAAAAATAAATCCAAAACAACACAAAGAGGAGAGTTTAAGTGGCGGGTTACCTGCTGCCTCACAATTACACGTTCGAGCTTTGCATAGTGAGAGACGGACGGCATGTAAATTAAGCTTCTTTGGAAGTAAAACTTTGGATTTCAACTGGATTGTGTTAAGAACGCCAGACAAGGACAATTTATTTATGACACCACATGTTAATAAAATGCACAAAGCGCTGGAAGATGACAATGTAGGTCCCACTTCAAAGTGACACTATTCCTCTTTTTCTGGCAGTTTATCAAGCGCAGGCACAAACTGGCACACGTCTCCTCTTCCTCGGTGGGGGAAGAAAAAAAAAAAAGCCCAACTTTTCATCAAAGCAAAAAGGGAACAAGTTAAAGTTCAGGACAACCAATCGAGGGCCGGCTTATCCTGTCTTCAGAGAGGAGAGGCAGGAGGAAGAAGGGAAGGGAGAGGGAGAAGATGGAGGGAGTGGGGAAGGAGGAAAAGTGGAGAGGAGTACACTGGCGGAATAAGAACGAAGGCATCCCTCGCTTGTGTTGAAACGCTAATGAGAGTCCAAATCCACTACTGGCTAATTAACCATGATACCCGGTGACATGGAAGGGAGGGAAAGCTGAGAGGGAGGGAAAGGGGAGAAGGGTGGATGTGGAGGGAAGGGGTGATGAAGAAGGAGGGAAGAAAGGAGGAAAGGAAAAAGGGGATATGAGAAAACGAAAGAGGGCATGTAGAACCTGATAATGTAATAAATTCCCGATAATGTAATAACCCCGATAATGTAATAAAAATCTGCACTTGAGTCCATTGAAAATGTAATAAAACCTGATAATGTAATAACTTCCCGATAAGGTAATGAAGTGTATTTCCCAATAATGTAATGTGTAATAAATGTAATGTAAGTATAATATTAATGGGCGGTTATTACATTATCAGGTTAGCCTTCATTTCGCAAGTCCTGATAATGTAATAATTCCCCATATGTAATAATTAAAAGCAGACCACCCATTACTTGGGTTCAAGTGGTGATAATGTGAAGTTATTACATTATCAGGTTTTACTACATTTTCAATGGACTCAAGTGCAGATTTTTATTACATTATCGGGGTTATTACATTATCGGGAATTTATTACATTATTAGGTTTTATTACATTTTCAATGGTCTCAAGTGCAGATTTTTATTACATTATCAGGAATTTATTACATTATCAGGTTCTACAGGGCAATAAAACTGACAAAATTCCGGTAAGTAAGAAGAGCGGAAAAGAGAGAGGGCAGAGGAGAGAAATGAGGCCGAGTGGAGACGAGTGTGGTAAACCGCAGAAGAATGGAGGGAGGAGAGAAAAATAAAAGAAGCAAAGAGGGAGGGAGGGAGAGGGAGGCTGAAACTTTTATCAGGTCAGGGAGACGGCGAGGGCAGGAGTAAAAGGAGGGAGAGCGAGGGATGGAAGTGGATGGGAGGGAACGAAAGGAGTCATCCTTTTTCATTTACAGAATAATGAGGGGTCTATGCATTTATCAGGAGTTGCTGTGTTAACTGCTCCTCTCTGCTTTCATCTCCCCTCTCCCTCACTATCCATCCGTTTACATGTGGAGCATGTTAATCGATTTGCTCACAGTTAGAGTAAACACACACGGCAAAGGAGCGGATGGTGAATGAATCATGCAGAGTGTGTCGAGTGTGGGAAAAAAAGTGGCTTTTCTTTTGCCTCGCACGCATATTAAAGTGCACGCAAGGGTGGTAAAATAAACATTAAAATCTGTAGGTGTCCCCACACACACACACACACACACACACACACACACAAGCACACACACACATTCTTGTACTTGTACCTTTGTGAGGACCCTCATTGTAATAGTGAATTCCCTTGCAAGGTTATAATAGTTTTGAATTTTTCATTAGTTTTAGTTTTAATTTTGTTGTGAATTTTTGTTTTCAAATTCAAATTCAGTTAGTTTTAATAACTTTTTTAATTAGTAGTTAGAGTCAGTTTACTAGTTTTAGTTTAGTATTTTTTTTTTTAAATGCTTTAGTTTAAGTTTAGTTTTTATTAGTTTTAGTTTTTTGTAATGGAGTATTTGTTGGGTGGGAGATTAAAAGAGGTCACAGTAAATTTTGCATTTATTTCCTTTGTCTTATCCATCTTCATTACGTATGAAAAAAGTTGCCAAAGACGAAAACAAAGGACATTTTCACTATAATTTTAGTTTAACCACACAATACAGTTTCAGTTAATTATCATTATCATGTAACCTTAACCCATAAAACAAAGTCTGAAATCTAAAAGAAAAAGCCGTAAAAGAAGTGAGGACCGGCCGGAAGGTCTTCACTTTGCAAAAATGTCTTCACTCTGTTGGTTAAAAAATTGTACTCGGTCCTCACTATGTAGGAAGTACAAGAACACACACACACACACACACACACACAAACGCATGCATAGAATGTATGATGTCTGCAGAGGATCTTTGGTATTCTGCAGCGCTGTCAGCTCTATGAACTCGGCTGTTTTTTCCCCGACAGCTTGACCTTTTGTTATATATTCCTCCAATCACACAACCCTAAATACTGTATTCATCACACACATACTGTACACACACACACAAACACACACACACACTCTTGAAACAAGGGCACATAAACAAACACAAGCACGCGCAGGCATGTGGGCACATGAAGAGAAGTTTGGCGTCTGCAGAAGAAGCCTGGAAGACAACTAGAGACATAGTGTGATAGTGTAGCTTAAACAAGAGGGAAAGCAGTGTGTGTGTGTGTGTGTGTGTGTGTGTGTGTTTTTCTGCGTGTGTGTGTGTGTGCTTCCATTTCCCTGACAGTCAGTGCACAGTTAAATCCAACCAGGTGGCCAGAGGATTGCATGTATGTTGACCATGGAGGAATGCTTTATGGGTTATGGATTCATTTTGTCCTCTTAGTCTGCCTATTTGTCAGCTTGCCTGTCCGTCTATTTGTTTGTCAGGCTGTCTCTTCATCTGTCTGTCTTCCTCTGTTTGTTCGCCTGTCTGTTGGCCGTCTATCTTCCATCTGGCTCTTTGATTCTTTTTTTCCCCTTCTTTCTTTCTTGATTTTTTTTTTTTTTACATATCTGTCTTATTTTTACCCAATGCTCTGTCCAGTTGTCTTTCTCGCAGCCTGCACGCCTATCACTTGCTCACTTGTCAATCTTTATTAACTATTTGTCTTTTCTCTCTTCATTTTTTGTCTTCACTCATGCTCTCTGACATGCACCTCTTTCTCCCTCCCTCCCCTCCCTTCCCTTCCTCTTTTTTCTTTTCTCTTCCCGACAGTCCTAGCAACAAACTGCCATAACGTCTGTAAAACCGCCTCGGGGGTTCTAGTCGTCGGGCTGATAATGTGTGTAATAATGCCTTTTCGTTTCCTTAGCAACACCAAGGAGACGCCTCGCTGCATTCCTGGTTTGATTCGTTGCAGAAAAAATGAATCGCTGTCAATGAGGTGGCTCTAAATTCTGCTGTTTCATCCCTGCAGTACTGCAGGCGGTCAATGGAGGGCGCTAGAATGCAAGAAAACGGCTGAAGGGAGCAGCACAGCAAACTATAGGTCTCTCACAATGACTGAGCAACATTACAGCTCACACTGTGTTGCTGCTAGAATCAACTGGAGATTGAAATGAACTTCTATAGAATGGATTTCCTTTTTTCCCGCCCCTCTCTCTTCCCCCCATCTCTCCTGATATCCATCTATCAATTCTCTCTGTTCTGTTATTTAGAGCATGTTAGTGCTGACAGAAGTTTGCAACCCATAAGTCAATGCAGACTCCAGTGAATTGTTGTGATGGAGAGGCCCGAAGTGCACCGAGAGAATTATGATCAACAATCAATAGCCATTGACGCACACACACACACACACACACACACACACACACAATCTAAGCCGCACAAGCACACCAGGCTTCCATCACTTTGATGTGATTGTCACCGCACCTGTTTTTAATCAACTTCCAAGGCCACACACACACTTTCTTCATCCTGTCTTCTCTCTCTCTGCAGACTCCGAAGATAAAAAAGAAAGAAAGGAAGAAAGTTACCAATAAATTATTATTGATCTCCAGTGTTGGCTGCTGGGCGCGGGATGGATCTCGCGAGTAATTTTCACAGTCCGTCCGTTTATCACCCAAACGGATTGTGTGTGTTTTTCTGTGTCCAGTATATGACTTCAATGTGTCTGTCCATCTTTTATACCGTTTCCCTGTCCTGCATGTGAGTGTTTTTCCGAGCCTGTGTGTGTGTGTGTATGTGTGTTCTTGTACTTCCTACATAGTGAGAACCAGGAACCTTGCAAGGGAATTCACTGTTCCAATGAGGGTCCTCACAAAGATAGAAGTTCAAGAATGTGTGTGTGTGTGTGTGTGTGTGTGTGTTCTTGTACGTCCTCCATAGTGAGGACCGAAACACGTTTTTGACCAACAGAGTGAGGACAATTTTGCAAAGTGAGGACATTTCAGCTGGTCCTCACTTCTTTAAAGGCTTTTTTTTTTTAGATTTCAGACTTTGTTTTAAGGGTTAAAGGTTACATGATAATGATAATTAACTGAAACTGTATTGTGTGATTACAAAACTAACTAAAATTATAGTGAAAATGTCCTTCGTTTTTGTCTTTGTCAACTTTTTTCATACATAATGAAGATGGATAAGACAAAGGAAATAAAGGCAAAAATTTACTGTGACCTCTTTTAATCTCACACCCAACTAATACCCCATTACAAAAAACTAAAACTAATAAAAACTAAACTAAAACTAAAGCATTTAAAAAAAAAAATACTATACTAAAACTAGCAAACTCTAATTAAAACTAACTTAATTTTGCTGTGATTTTTTGTTTTCAAATTCAAACTAAAACTAAGATTCAAAACTATTATAACATTGCAAGGGAATTCACTGTTCCAATGAGGGTCCTTACAAAGATATAAGTACAAGAATCTGTGTGTGTGTGTGTGTGTGTGTGGAGTGGGGGGGTGGATAACCTGATTAGAATGGGTGACATACACTAGCAGAGGGTTGAATTAGAGTGTGCAGCTGAGATGGAGTTGTAGATTTAGATTAATTCTCTGGTGTTGGTCTTAAACCGTCACATTGCCTTTTCAGGTGCTGCTATTCACTTTGATTGTTACACATTTTACATTCTGCCACAAGGTGGACACAATAAAAGTAACACCTGTAGGCATTTTATAAACAATGGTACAGATATGATGAACCACCTCTCCTACATAGTGACAAGACACAAAGACTGATAGTTTTTATCCTCTTTTTGTTCTCGTTTTGTGTCTCTGTGGGCATTTTGTGTATTTCTGTTGTTATTTTTGGTCTCTGGTTGTTTTGGCCCTATTTTTAATAAATTTCTGTTCTCTGTTTGTAGTTTTCTGTCTCTTTGTCATCGCTTTGCTCCTTTTCATAGTGGTCTTGAGTCTTTTGTGTCTCTGTGTTGTCTTTCGGTGTCTCTTTGTAGACATTTTTTGTAGTTTTCATTTTCTCTGTGGTTGTTTGCCCCCTCTTTGTAGTCATTTGAGTCTCTTTGTAGTCACTTTGTGTCTCTTTGTAGTTGTTTTGTGTCTCTGTGTTGTTGTATTGTGGCTCTTTGTAGTCATTTTGTGTTTCATTATAGTCACTTTGTGTCTATAGTTGTATTGTGTCTCTTTGTAGTCATTTTTAGTCTCTTTGTAGTCGCTTTGAGTCTCTTTGTAGTTGCATTGTGTCTCTTTGTGGTCATTTTATGTCTCTTTGTAGTCGTTTTATGTGTCTTTGCAGTTGTATTGTGTCTCTTTGTGGTCATTTTGAGTCTCTTTGTAATTGTATTGTCTCTTTGTAGTTGTATTGTCTCTTTGTAGTCATTTTGAATATCTTTGTAGTTGTATTGTGTCTTTTTGTAGTCACTTTGTGTCTCTTTGTAGTTGTATTATATCTCTTTGTAGTAATTTTGTGACACCCTGTTATTGTTTTTGCAACTTTTGTCAGTCGATGTGAATCTTTTTCAGTAATTTAGTGCCACTTTGTTATTGTTTTGGCCTTTTTGTGGTTGTTATTTGTTCGGGGTTGTTTTCCCTGTCTTTGTCTCCTAGTTGTTTTATGTCTCTTCCTTTATACTTTTGTGGGGTTTCTTGTCCTTATTTAGCCCTCTTCATGGTCATTGTGAGTCTCTTTGTCTTTCTGAAGCTGTTTTGTTTTGTTTTCTAGTCTTTCTAGTCATTTTGAATCCCTACCATGTTGCTACTTGCCTTTTTTGAGTGACATTTTGTAGATGTGGGCAATGGCGACCCCTGAGCCTGTGCACATGATGCATTCCTCTGATTTTGTCCAACCCTCTTCTGCAGTGTGAAAAAGTGTCCAATTAACGTCATTTCTCCAGGAAGATTGTATTTTTCTCAGGAAGAATAAATAACTAATTACAAAGTGTTATAACAGTGAACTGTTTGTTAATTTAAAAAAACCTTTGACAGTAAAGTAAACACAAAGAAACATAAATTCCACAGAAACTAACAAAAGCTTTGAGTTAATAATTAATTTGCGGAGATGTTCTTGGAATAAAAAAGTGAAGTAATTTCCTTTTAGAGTGTCATGTCTTATTCTTTTCAAACACTCCTCTGGTAAATTGTTCGAGCTTCTTTTGTAGAGGATTTGCAGCATATGAAGGAGAAATTTAATGTGTTCAGAGGATTTTCAGTAAACCTTCTCCAGACTTTAGCTACGTTTTTGTGTTTTACCTGTCAGGAGGACTTGTCAGTTGCAATCCAGATGAATATCCCTGCAAAATTTCCCACCCCGATAATGTAATACAACCTTTTTATGAAAGTTTGACGAGGCTATGTCAAGGAGGTGTTGTTTTAACTGCATGGTAATTCATGAAAAGGCCATTTTTTTGGACCACCAGGTAGACAAAGAGAAACACCTGTTGTAAACATTACTGTACTATCCCACACTATGTAATAAATCTTTAACCCTATGATGTTGTGAGTCAGTTTCACACAACTTTGTGTTCTGATTTTTTTGTCATTAACCCTCTGGAGTCCATCTATTTGTTGAAAATACACACGTTTTATTTACAGTAATAACTTTATTTATATATGATATGTAGACAAGCTGAGAAAGCCAGTTGAAAGTTCAATCATAGGAGCTTTCACAGTGTGCCATTTACGTTTCTAGACCATAAAATACATAAAGTTACCAAAAAAAGACACAAAATTACCAAAAAAAAAGACACACAATTACCAAAAAAGAAACAGAATTACCGAAAAAGACACAAAATTATTTTAAAAAGACACAAAATTACCAAAAAAAGTAATTAAAGGGACCTTCCACACACAACACGGTAAAGTGCCATTCATATAAAACTCACATTAAACTTTCACATGAAGGTGGGGGCCACAAAATATCGTCACGAGGGCCGCAATTGGCCCGCGGGCCGCAGGTTTGAGACCCATGATCTAGATGCTACTAATTCTGAGTGTGGCCATGTGTATTCACCATGTATGTGTTTGTGTGGGAGAGAAAGAAGATTCACCAGGTAACAACCACTACGGTTTACTGGATCCAGGGTGTGAAGATTCCTCAGAGGAGGATTCAGAGGAAGTCTTCCACAGCCTCCATGATACAAATGCAAAAAACATTCACAGGACATGAAAAGCCAAAGATATGTAAAGTTGGTCTAAATGAGTCACCATCACCATCACAAAGCTGAGACAGACTGTCAGCCATTCAATGTAAAATGTAATGAGAATGGATCCTGGCCCTAAAAGCTTCGCAACTTGCATTCATGACATGACATCCATATTTGAGCTTTTCGTATCCAAACCCAAAGAGAAAATTATACAGGACAGAAACAATGAGGCAGCCTGCCAACCTGCAAACACTCTTTGGCAGGTTGAAATGATGTCAGGTAGAGGGGCTTGACAAAACTTTCGTAGGGAACCACATATTAAAAAAAAGAGGATGACTGCTTCACTTTCTGCTGCTGTAAAAAGCTGAAAGTGGACATTTTCACACTCCTATGTTCCCATGTTCCAGGGTCCTACAATGAATGTTCTCCAGCTCTATATACAGTCATGGAAAAAAGTATTAGACTATTGTTTTTTTTTTTTCAATTTCATGTTCATTTTAATGCCTTGTACAACTGATATCTAGACATTTTCCATGGTTTTCTTGATAATAGCCAAAATCATTATCAGCTCTTAAATGAAACTCTTATGAGCTATTGTTGTTTTTATCATTAGATTTGTCCAAACAACTGTATGTATATGTTATGAGGCTTTGTAGGGAAGTACTGTTTAGGGACATATGACGCTCTATTTTAGCGCCTGTCTCTTTAAACCCCCTCCCAAAAAAGCCTAGTCTGCTCTGATTGGTCAGTGTTTATGCATCTTAAACCGCAATTTCACGGTGTGTGAATTTGTGACTGACAAAAAATTGTATTATACTTCACCAGGGGCTGTGTAATTTTCACAACAAAAAATATGTAGAAATTACTTTGGACGAAGGGCTTGCTAGCGTTAGCACCACTTTAGCACGCTAGCTTGCAACTCCGAACCATAGCATCATCTTATCACGTTTTATCTCTATGGTTACAAAGTGCATTACTCGTCTCACACAGCCAAAACGTCAAGCTAAACTTACCGTTTACCGTACCATACCGTTTACCGTACTCACTTTTTATGTTACAGTGAGACCAGCATGCATGCTAACCGCTAGCTCATTAAGCAATTTAGCAGGTGTTCGGGTGGTTAGTAACAGCGTGACGAGTAAAGTTACTGTGGCTCACTGCAAAACGACCGGGTGCCCGAAGAGTAATATTAATATTGAAATACAATACTATCAGATACTTCATGTACTTACTGAACAGTGTAACCGTTAAAAGTTGAGATGTAGCTCTAGGGGCGATGTTAACACTTGAGGTGTGAAATACAGGATCAGAGTTTATAGTAAGAAGTTCAGAGTTAATATTTCAACATTTACACTTACAGGTTTGATTTAGTGACACTTCCTTTTAAAACTCCTTTTAACTCTATCCAGATTATAATTAACTCTACCAGTGTATGTCTAGTTTAACACCAAGAATTCAACTCTTCTCAATTTGCTGTGTAGGGTTAGGATTAGGGTGAGGGTACTATAATCATGATGCTGAGGGCCATAAAACTGCGCTGGCTCTAAATTTAAAAATTCAGCACATTATTTCTGAGAGTGTGGTTAGTGCTCTGAGGAACTAGACAACAGATCAAATCCTGTCCACCCCTTTGTCATATTGTGTGTATGTTTATGTATATGTGTGGACAGGTTGATGGCTAATTACATTGTCTACTTGTTACTCTGTGCAATGACAATAAAGGCAATTCTGATTCTGAAGTTGTTGGTCGCACTAATGGACTGGACGTCATGGACTTCTCCACAAACACGAACTGTTTTAGCTTCTCACTGCTTGTCTTTTATTTCAGATTTTGCATCCCTTCAATTTTTTTGACACAGCATCCGGGGCTCTATAACCATGTATTGTTTAGTTAAGAATAGTTCACATTCTCCCATTTTTTAAGGTATTTTATCCTTGAGTTTTTTTGCTTAAATTGGAATTTCTCAAGTACTCCCCTTCAGTCTCTGTCCTTGGATTACTACAAAGTACTTAAATTGAAACCTTGCCATAGAGTGAAAGCCTTTAGAGCTCCTAGGCTCTTTCAACCTAGTTGACAGGATATAAATGTGATCCTCTTGCTTAATGTCACTTTCACACTCAGTTTAATTATGTTTGTCATGTTTTAATCCTCAACCAAGGAGTGCTCGTGTCCAACTCCATTTGACTAAACATGGTGGGAAAAGATGGTAATTGTTTCACTGTGATTCTTCAATACAGAAATATGGTGTTTTCATCTTTCCCTGTATTGTGATTTAGAGCAACAAACAACCCACTGTAGCGTACTGCCTTCCTCCCTGTCTTCATTTGACTTCTCCCCATCAATCATTCTTTGCATTTGCAGCTTGCCCCACTTGCAGCCCGCCTCCCTACCTTCATTTCAGCTCTCCTCGTCCTGTATAACAATAAATGATAGTCATGTTAGCCGTTTTTTCCCCCTCCAACCACTCCTCTTTCTTTGTCTTGATTCTGAACAAACAGAAAATAAATTTGCAATAAGGCCCTTCTCTCTCCCGCCCTCACTGTTTCTGCATTCAACCCTTAATAGGGCACTCGTTGAAATACTTGCAAATTCCAAATTTCAACCCTTGAGAATATTGGAGGATATTACATACTAACAGAATGTGTAAAAAAAACATACGGACCCAGGGGAGGGGGGTAATATTTGGAAAAAAAGGTTTACGAGATTAAAATGGCAAATCTACAAGAAAAATTTCTGCAGATTTATGTGATTTAAAGTGGTGAATCTGCGAGAAAAAAGTAGCTTTTTTCCACTTTTTTTCTCATAAATCTGCAACTTTTTTTCCCACAGATTTGCCACTCTAAATCTCTTAAATCTGCTACTTTTTTCATGTAGATTTGCCACTTTAAATCTCTTAAATCTGAGACTTTTTTTCTGCAGATTTGCCACTTTAAATCTCTTACATCTTCGACTTTTTTGTGTAGATTAGCCACTTTAAATTTCTTAAATCTGCAAGTTTTTTCGCACAGATTTGCCATTTTAAATCTCTTATTTCTGTGATTTTTTTTGTGCAGATTTGCCACTTTAAATGTCTTAAATCTGCGAGTTTTTTCGCGCAGATTTGCCACTTTAAATCTCTTAAATCTGCACCTTTTTTCGTGTAGATTTGACACTTTAAATCTCTTCAATGTGCAACTTTTTTCACACAGATTTTCCACTTTAAATCTCTTAAATAGGCGACTTTTTTTCGTGTAGATTTGCCACTTTAATCTAGTAAATTTGCAACTTTTTTCTCGAAATATTACCCCTCCCCCGTTTTTTTATTATTATTTTTTATTCATACTTGGCCCTAATATACCGTCATAGTCAAGTCTTTGAAGAATAACTCTGTATGACTGTTTCTTGGAGATTTTTTTTCAAAATTTTTCATTTTTACATTGGAGGTCGAGGTCAATAAAGTTAATATTATTATATTATTATCATACTGATTGGTCAGATGTCATGGTGTCACTGTCTGTGACATTTTGGATATCCGCTGAAGTTACCAAATATAGTCCTTCGCCCGATAAAGGGTTAATCATGTTTCCGGCCTGCTCCTCGACTTTACTTTTGGTCGAACTTCACCTTTAAGACAATAAAGTCATGGCTCCAATTGTGTTTCCTCATATAGAGTCGCTGCTGGCGGACTTCCTTCCTTTAACATCTGTCAAAGGACCCCAGCAACCCGCAGGCAGCCAGCAGCCAATATGAATGGAGACCGATACAGGGGCATGGTCTGAAATAGTCCACCGTGTATTACAGCCTGGAGAGAGGTACGCCACACACACATGCACACACACACAATGGAACACAGGCTTCAAGCTGACGCACACACCAACAAAGATAGACACAGGTATTAGAGCCTTAGGAGAAGCTTGCGCTCTCTCCAACCTCATTACATCCACAGGCCACAGGTGGATATAGTGTCTCTTATATCCGCAGGGACAGGAAGGCCTAAGAATGTGTCAGTGTGAGTGTGTATGTGTGTGAGAGACGGAGAGAAAGTGTGCATGTGGATTTCACATGCATGCCGTATTTCCTCAATTTAAAGCCGGGCCGCTATTAACCATTTATCGGGCAAAGAACTATATTTGGTAACTTCAGCGGATATCCAAAACGTCACAGACAGTGACACCATGACATTTGACCAATCAGTATGGTAATAATATAATAATATTAACTTTATTGACCTTGACCTCCAATGTAAAAATGACAAATTTAGAATTTTTTTTTGCAAGAAACAGTCGTACAAACAGTTATTCTTCAATGACTTGAAAGAGGAGAACTTGAAATTGGTAATATTTTGAGAAAAAAGTTGCAAATTTACTAGATTAAAGTGGCAAATCTGTGTGAATAAAAGTCGCAGATTTAAGAGATTTAAAGTGGCAAATCTGTGCGAAAAAGGTTGCAGATTTACTAAAAAAAAGTGGGGGAAAAAGCAACCTTTTATAAGCCGGGTGTCTTACCGGTGTTATGTGAAAGTCTGTTCCCCCGTCGATATGTGTTCCCCTTACCTTAATCTGCACCAACCTGACCCCTGACCCCAACCAGTCCTCCTTTAAGTTGTTAACATGAGCCCAAGTTTACCTTAACCCCAAACAGTTCTCTCTACAAGGCCTAACCTGAAACTTAAATCCTAACTCCAACCGCGGAGGTGATGCTACAGAGAACACCATTCAGGAAAATAATTTGACGGGTAACAGATTACAACACAACACCTGTATTTTGAAGTTTGGCCACACGAGTTAGTACTGTAGGTAAATATGGTTGTTTCTCCCGCTGTCCTAGTCATTCTCTGTAAAGTCCAGCTGTTTACGCACGTTCTTCTGGGCTTTTTAGTAGTTTAGACATTTTAAATCCTGCTTAAAATGAACATTCAGCGTGCTGTTCATTGTTTGTTTACATCCGAGTACTTCCAATATGGCCGACATCCGGGTAACTGGCTACAATGCGCTGTGTAAAACACTCTAAAAAGTGCCAGTCAGAGCTGCTCTGATTTTCTTTTTTTAACCTTTTGATGCACAACATGGGTCTAAAGTGACCCGACAGAGTTTTTATGTTCTGTATCTTTGCAATAAATTATTTTCATCATTCAGTATTCCAGGTTTTCCATTAGTTTGTTTTTGATCATCATACATCCTAATTTTATGTTTTCCTTTATTATTTTTTTAAAAAAATCCCTTTTTGTGTCACAACTCTTCTAATGCACAACATGGGTCAAAAATGACCCATATCCATTTTTTAGCTAAGTAGCTTAACTACTTAGCCAACTTCTTGGCTAAGTCATTAGCTAAGTAGATTTCAAAGCTAACTACTTAGCTAACTTCTTGGCTAAGTAATTAGCTATAAAGTTTGCTAAGCTAACTACTTAGCTAACTTCTTGGCTAAGTATTTAGCTAAGTAGATTTCAAAGCTAATTACTTAGCTATGTAATAATACAAAAAAAAAAACTTCATGAAGTTTGAGAAGCAAAATGGAAATAATGATTAGTTGTTATCAAAAACAAGATATTTAAAGAATACTTGGAATACTCAATCATAAAATCAGTAGGATCAAAAGATAGAGCACAGGAACACACAGCAGCATTAAATAACATGGTGAATGAATGCGGGTCATTTTTGACCCATGTTGTGCATTAGAAGGGGGGTCAAAATGTTGTGCAGCAAAGGGTTAATAAAAGCCTCCTTCAAATAATAGCCTGCCCCTATTATTAGCCGGGTCCCAAACTGATTTTTTATTAACAGAAGCCCTGGCTACTATTTGAGGAAATACGGTATATCCGACCATCATTCCTTAAACCTGCAAAAGGGGAAATCCTTGAAGCTTGAAGCCACCCCATCTCAGCACCTTGTTGACATCCTGTATCTGACAGCTCCATGTTGGCCTCAGCTATTTGCCTCTCTCTTTCATGTCTTCCTCTCCCCTCCACTTTCCCTCTCTTCTCTTAGGTTTGCTTAAGCTGACTCAGGGTCACTTCAATTTAGCTTTTTGGCCCTGGGCATCGAGAGCTACACTGCTGAGGTAAATCGAGCCAGTGCTCCTACCTCCATACAAGTGTGTGTGTGTGTGTATATGTGTGTGTGTGTGTGTGTGTGTATATGTGTGTGTGTGTTCTTGTACGTCCTACATAGTGAGGACCACAACCCGTTTTTAACCAACAGAGTGAGGACATTTTTGCAAAGTGAGGACATTTCGGCCAGTCCTCACTTCTTTAAAGGCTTTTTTGAGATTTCAGACTTTGTTTTAAGGGTCAAAGGTTACATGATAATGATAATTAAGTGAAACTGTATTGTGTGGTTACAAAACTAACTAAAATTATAGTGAAAATGTCCTTTTTGCGTCTTTGTCAACTTTTTTCATACATAATGAAGATGGATAAGACAAAGGAAATAAAGGCAAAATTTACAGTGACCTCTTTTAATCTCCCAGCCAACGAATACCCCGTTACAAAAAACTAAAACTAATAAAAACTAAAAAAAAAAAAAAAAATACTAACCTAAAACTAGCAAACTCACTCTAAAAACTGATTAAAACTAACTGAATTTGAAAACAAAAATTCACAACAAAATTAAAACAAAAACTAATGAAAAATCCAAAATTATTATAACCTTGCAAGGGAATTCACTGTTCCAATGAGGGTCCTCACAAATATAGAAGTACAAGAATGTGTGTGTGTGTGTGTGTGTGTGTGTGAATTCCTGTTTGTGTGCATGTGGCCGATATTTATTGGGGTATATTGGACTTGGTGGTTGGCGGCCAAATAGAAGTCAAAAGTCAAATGGTCTTTGTTTGAGATGGGAGTGAGAATATATGAGTGAAGGAGAAGAAAAATGGACGGACAGACAGGGAGAGACAGAACCAGTGTATGTGTGTGTGAGAGAGAGGGAGAGAGGTACAATCTCAAAGCAACTCAGCCTCTCGACACTTGATTAAGTGCCCACTTAGCTTGTACTTTGAAAAGTGGACACTTGTGCTGCCGTCATGGTTGGCTATCCACAAGAATTGAGACAAGGTGGGCCGAAATCTCTATTTCGGCACCCTTCCAAATTTGGTCGGTAGTTGCTACACACCAGTGTTTATATGGATGATTGGTGTTGCTAGGCAACGCCATTAAGGTGGACACTTCCTGTGGAGCGTTTAGCCACTTGCACTTAAGATGCACATTGTGCTCTTCACCTGGCAACACAGTCATCAGATTAGCAAAGGGGTTGCTTTGGAGCCACAAAGAGCAAAAAAGCAGCAGAGAAAAAGGTAAATAATGGTGTTTTTTCTCTTGTTTTGCCTCTCTTGACTTCAATCCAGTTCAATGAGGAAAACACTTTCCTGTTCAAACAACACCATCACTGTCTCCCTTTCTTTCTTCCCCTGATATGCTCCTCTGGCTCCCAATCAAATGCTCACTTCATTAGCCCTCTTCTCTTCTCTCCTCATTGGCCCTGGAAAAAGAAGGGCAGACACACACACACACACACACACACACACACATTCTTGTACTTCTATCTTTGTGAGGGCCCTCATTGGAACAGTGAATTCCCTTGCAAGGTTATAATACTTTTGGATTTTTCATTAGTTTTAATTTTGTTGTGATTTTTTGTTTTCAAATTCAGTTAGTTTTAATCTGTTTTTAGAGTGAAGTTTATTAGTTTATTTTTTATTTTTTTGAAATGCTTTAGTTTTAGTTTAGTTTTTATTAGTTTTAGTTTTTTGTAATGAGGTATTTGTTGGGTTGGAGATTAAAAGAGGTCACAGTAAAATTTGCCTTTATTTCCTTTGCCTTATCCATCTTCATTATGTATGAAAAAAGTTGACAAAGACGAAAACGAAGGACGTTTTCACTATAATTTTTGTTAGTTTTGTAATCACACAATACAGTTTCAGTTAATCATCATCATCATGAAACATTTAACCCTTAAAACAAAGTCTGAAATCTAAAAAAAAAAGCCTTTATAGAAGTGAGGACTGGCCGAAATGTCCTCACTTTGCAAAAATGTCCTTACTCTGTTGGTTAAAAACATGTTTCAGTCCTCACTATGTAGGACGTACAAGAACACACACACACACACACACACACACACACACACACACACACAGGGGCAAAACGCACAGAGCGGTTCTGACTTTAAATAATGAGAGAGCTGTCACATCAGATCAGTGTCTGCTGCAGCATGGCCTGGTGGTCAGCAGGACGGAGGGGAGTATCCGCTGGCGGCTGACACCCTCTGGACACACGAGAGAGAGAGAGAGAGAGAGAGA
This sequence comes from Centropristis striata, assembly GCF_030273125.1. Lineage (NCBI taxonomy): Eukaryota > Metazoa > Chordata > Actinopteri > Perciformes > Serranidae > Centropristis > Centropristis striata. The sequence goes on along the minus strand of NC_081517.1, from coordinate 7,522,727 downwards.
GAGAGAGAGAGAGAGAGAGAACAAACAAGAGAACGATGGAGATGGACAGAGTCTGCCTCCTTTAGCATCTGCAAGGCTAAATGGAGGTTGGGTGGGGTGGGGTGGGGGGGTGTTAGGTGTTTGAGGAGAAAACTAGAGCAATGAAAAGGAAAGATGAGGAAGAGGAAAAAGAAGAAGAGAGATTAGGAAATCAGGTGAGAGAAGAGAAGGAGAGAAGAGAGAAGAGGCAAGGGAAACAAATGAAACGAACTGGAAGGAATAAGAAGAAGAATAACAGAGATGGAGATGAGAGGAAAGGAAAGGAAAGGAAAGGAAAGGAAAGGAAAGGAATGAAAGGAAAGGGAAGGAAATGGAATGGAAGGGAAGGGAAAGGAATGAAAGGAAAGGAAAGGACAGAAGGGGAAAGGAGATGAGAGAAAGGAAAAGAAAGAACAGGAAAGGAAAGGAAAGGAAAGGAAAGGAAGAAAGGAAAGGACAGGGAATGGAAGGAACTGACAGGGAAGGAAAGGAAGGGGAAGGAAGGAAAGGAAAGGACAGGAAAGGAAAGGAAAGGAAAGGACAGGAAAGGAAAGGAAAGGAAAGGAAAGGAAAGGAAAGGAAAAGAAAAGAAAAGAAAAGAAAAGAAAAGACAGGAAAGGAAAGGACAGGAAATAAAATGAAAGGAAAGGAAATGGTACGAAAGGACAGGGGGGAAAGGAAAGGAAAGGAGGGGAAAGGAAATGTGAGAAAGGAAAAGGTAAGGACAGTAAAGAAAAAAGACACAATAGTAGAGGAGAGAGGATAAACAAGTGGATAGAGAAGGAAAGGAAAGAGGAAAGAAAGAGAGAGCAGAAATGAAAGGGGAAGAGAGGAGAAACAAGAGGAAATGGAAAGGAAAGAAAAGGTAATGGAATGGAGAAGAGAACAGTGAGGAAAGGAAAGGAAAGGAAAGGAAATGAGTGGAAAAGAGAAGAGTAAGAAAGGAAAGGTAGGGGGCAGTAAAGAAAAAGAAAGGAGAAAAAGACACAAGAGGAAAGAGAAGGAAAGGAGAAGAGAAGTGAAGAGGAAAGAAGAGAAGAGAAGAAAAACAAGTGGAAATGGAAGGAAAGGAAAGAGGAAAGAAATAGAGAGCAGAAATGAAAGGGGAAGAGAGGAGGAACGAGGAAATGGAAGGAAAAGAAAGATGAAATAAAAAGAGAGGAGAAATGATAGTAAGTAAAGGAACAGAGAAGAGAGGAGAAACAATAAGGAAGTCGAGGAAAGAGAAAAGATAATGGAATGGAGTAGAGAACCATGAGGAAAGGAAAGGAAAGGAAAGGAAATAAATCAAAAAGGAAAGGACAGGACAGGAGGGGAAAGGAGAGGAGAGAAAGGAAAAGGTAAGGGCAGTAAAGAAAAAGAAAAGAAAAAGACACAAGATAAACAAGAGGAAAGAGAAGGAAAGGAGAAGAGAAGAGGAAAGAAGAGCAGAGAAGAAAAAAAAGTGGGAATGGAAGGAAAGGAAAGAGGAAAGAAATAGAGAGCAGAAATGAAATGGGAAGAGAGGAGAAACAAGAGGAAATGAAAGGAAAAGAAAGGGTATTGGAATGGAGCAGAGAACCACGAGGAAAGGAAAGGAAAGGAAAGGAAAGGAAAGGAAAGGAAAGGAAAGGAAATGTTAAGAGAAGAGGAGAAACATGAAGAAACTGAAAAAAAATAAAAAAGGTAAGAGGAAAGAGAAACCAGGAGAATGGGAAGGAGAAAATGAGGACAGGGGAGAAGGAGAACGGACAAAAAAATAAGACATAAGGAACAGATAAGAGAGGAGCGGTTCGGTGCGGGGAGGCAAATAGAGGGAAGATGGTGGTAAAAGCTAATTTCACCCAAATAATGGTGCAAAGCAATACCCCGGAGACAATGGAGGGAGAGGAGATAGAGGAAGGGAACAGAGAGGATTGGAAATCTGGCTGTTTGTCCAGTAGAGGTCAGAAATCATTAGTGTCAGTTAAAGTCTACTGAGGCCTCAACTTTCCCTTTGTCTTTTTCCCTCTTCCCCCCGTCTCCCCGCCTCTCCCTCTACTGTATTTTCCATGCTGATAATGAAGACTGACAAAAGAATAAGTAGGTGAATTAAAATGTGACTTAATTAATTTCCAGAATAGGAATTAATATAATAATACACCTCAGATGATCCACTTACAGAGCATGCCGTCTCTCTTCAGTCTAGGCAAACTTTTAAATGAAGTATCACGAGGTCTACTTGTGTTTCTAATACCCAAGTAAATACACTCGCTTTTTAAAAAAATACACGTTACTTAACTCAGAAAAATTAACAGCGACTCCTTGGAGTGTCTGTTTGTCCAACCAAACGCTGAACAAGACATTTTTAATGAACAAAAGTGATGCCGTGGATAGTGGATAGTGGATAGTGTTGCCGTGGATACCTGTCAATCAAAGGTAGCCACGCCCCAAATCATACAATTCTTTATTTATCTTCTATTTTCTTCTAAATGGGCCTATTATTTACACTATTAACATCAGATTGTCTTGAAGAAGATTTTTTTTTTACTTGCAATTGAGACAATAGTGTTGTCATAATTTTTCTTTCTGAGGCCCCCCCCCCCCCCGCAGTAATTTTCGGTAGAATGCAGCTTAAGGCACTTCCTGATTTGCTCATAATGAAGACTGACAAAAGAATAAGTAGGTGAATTAAAATGTGACTTAATTAATTTCCAGAATAGGAATTAATATAATAATACACCTCAGATGATCCACTTAGAGAGCATGCTGTCTCTCTTCAGTCTAGGCAAACTTTTAAATGAAGTATCACAAGGTCTACTTGTGTTTCTAATACCCAAGTAAATACACTCGCTTTATTTCTTAACTGCCTACAAGAATGCCTGCAGCACAGTGATTTGTATACACCCCACTTCTCTCCTTGTCCCTAGCGTAACCCTTTCCCCACACAGCCTCCAGTTCAGCCCTCCCCCCCACACACACCCCACCTAGCTAAACCCATCATCTTTATTCAATATGGCCCCTGGTAAGCATTTTAAGTCGGCTTAGCTTGTCAGAAAACTTCCATTTTTTGGAGTGTCGACTCTCTCTCTCTCTCAAAGTCTCTCTCTCTTTATCTAATGCCCACCCCCACATTACACACAAACCAACAGGCATGCACACACACACAAACACAGAAATGCTCGCTTAATGCCTGGCTACATGAAGAGCATCGGAATAACTACGGTAATATTCAGCCATGTCAATTTGACAGGCAAATCAATCTCCATAAATTCAACAGAGAGATAGGAATTACCTATATCTGCCTAACTACAACACAGACATGCCCGAACACACTCACACACACACACGCACACACTCACACACACACATGCAGGTACATCTATCCCTGCCACCCCAGGGGGCTGTGAGCTGGTGCCAATAATGGAAATGGAGGACACCGTTTTCTCCAATAAAATCACAAATAAGCATATTCCCCTGACAGTCTGGATGGGCTCTGAGAGAGATGTTCTGTAATATTACGATGACTGTGTGCATGCACTATGTGTGTGCATGTGTGCCAGTGTGTGTATGTGTGTGTTTGTGTGTGTGTGTGTGTGTGTGTGTGTGACCATAAATACATTTTCGGCTCATGGATGGATAGGGGATCTCCACGGTGATTTGTTTGCTTGGATTAAATGTCAGTTTTGGAAATGTGTTGTTATACCTGAACTCCTGTGAGAGAGAGAGTGCAAGAGCAGGCGAGACAGACAGTCACCTGAGAGGTGTGTGTGTGTGTGTGTGTGTGTGTGTGTGTGTGTGTGCGTGTGTGTGTGCACGACAGACATCATTTGCAAAAAATGTAGAACTACAGCATTCACAATACGAAGTAATGTTCCAGGAAGATGTGCCTGCATATATTCGGCAGGATTTTTGTCATAAATCAAGGCTGGATATTGTTAAAAATAATACAACAATACCAGTACCCTTAACGTGACACTGATAACAATAGAGTACTTAATTTGATACTACTTCATTCAATATGCATCTTGTGAAAGGAATCATCCAATTGGGTAAATGCCACCACTACGTTTATTTTTATCAGCCGCCACAGTCTTGTAGTACAGCCATACTGTTGTATGTTTTGCTGGGATGTCAGTACGCTAAACATTGAATAAACATGCAAAATATTACTGTAATATTATTTAATATGTCGCAATAATTTTACAACAAGGTCAATGCAGTTTAAACCAAATCTTTTGACAGCAACCATGTGGGAAATCAGACCATGTCATCAATGTGGAAGCTATAGAGGCCGTTTTTTTGTACCAGGCTGTAAACATGTTTATTACTGCTGAAAAGCCAGGCATTTTAACATGGGAGTCTATGGAGATTGACCATAGCAAAAAACAAAACCAAAACACATAACTCCATGATACATTGCCGTGGATACACATTGTTCTGCTTCTCTCCTGATGATGGCTCGCCTTGTTAGTGACGTGTCAATCAAAGGTAGCCACGCCCCAAATTATACGATTCTTTATCTTTTATTTTCTTCTAAATGGGGCCATTATTTACACTATTAACATCAGATTGTCTTGAAGAAGATTTTTTACTAGTGGTTGAGACCATAGTGTTGTCCTAAAAAAAATTCTGAGGTAATAAATGAAGTGAGAACTTTTCTCATTTTGTATTGAAATGAATGGACCGAAATGCTTTTGCAACCTTCAACAGTGCCCCCTGCTGGAGTTTTCGGTAGAATGCAGGCACTTCCTGGTTTGCCTCCCTGCTCAGACCCGGAGGTTGCCCCCTGGGATTGACTCACATTTGGAGCCAGCCCCAAGTGGAACTACCGTTTTTGGAACTTCTGAGTTGGCTTCCTCTTCAGCACCGGAGGTTGCCGCTTGTTTTGGATCCTGTGAAGCAGTTGCATCATGGTCCCCTTAGATGAAAACAGGAACGACACACCCTGAGGCTACACCAGGTTAGCAGATGTGTTCATTCCCAGGGGGAGGGACATCATTCATCATCAGGAAGAACCAAACATGTAAATCAGCCTGGATGCAAAATGATTGGCTATTCGCCAGCCATACTAACGCCACTGTTGTGTCACTCTTTGGAGGTGAAGCTGCCACTCATCCCAATGAGACCATCCTGTGGACATGATGTCAGATGTAGTGGTTGAGGAGACAGAGTCCTCTGAAGACAAAGTGGTAACGTTGCATTGAACAGTAGATGATCTAGATCAGCGGTTCCCAAACTTTTTTAGCTGCGCACCTCCTTCTATGTCCCAACCGGGTTGACACACCCCCCGATCCCCCACACCTTAAAAAAATAACAAAATGCAATAAGCTCTTTTATTGCCATATTAAAGGCAGCATGTTTAATCATGCTCAAATGATCAGAACACACATATAATTACATAATCACCATCACAACAATGCGCTCTCGCATTTGAATTCATCTGAATCACAGTTTCAATATAATGAGACAAAGTTATGCGCAAGCTTCCACTTTTAAGAGCAAAGAGGATGATGACAGGCTCAGGATCAGAGGCAGAAAGCAGATGAGTCAGGGAAAATGTTGAAATTTTTGTAAAATTGTAAAACAAAATGACCAAATAAAAGGAATCAAATTGTCCACAAAATGATCAAAAAAGACCCAAAAAGACACAAAATGATCAAAAAAGACACAGAACAACCTAAAAAAGGAAACAAAATGACCCCAAAAGACACAAAATGACAAAAAAGACACAAAATGACCAAAAAAGACACAAAATGACCCAAAAAGACCCAAAATGATCAAAGAAGACACAAACTGACCCAAAAAAAGACAACAAATGACAAAAAAGACAAAATGTCCAAAAAAGACACAAAATTACCAAAAAAGACACATATTGACCACAAAATGATCAAAGAAGACACAAAATGACCCAAAAAATACACAAAATGACCCAGAAAGACACAAAATAACCAAAAAAAGACACAAAATGACCAAAAAGACACAAAATAACCAAAATAAGACACAAAATGACCAAAAAAAGAAACAAAATGACCAAAAAAGACACAAAATGACCAAAAAAAGGAAACAAAATGACCAAAAAAAGGAATCAAATTGTCCACAAAATGATCAAAAATGACAAAAAAGACACATATTGACACAAAATGACCAAAAAAGACAAAAACACATGAACACTTTAACACAGCGGAGACAGAGCTGACTTCCAAAATGATTTGGCGACCCCCAGAAATCATCTCACGACCCCAATTGGGATCGAGACCCTAAGGTTGGGAATAGCTGCTCTATGGTAGAGCTTATCAAAGGGTCAAGTACAACTGATCCTGAAGGCTTCGGGGGAAGATCCATAAGGGTCACATAAAGTCTCTGTTGCCCTCGGCGCACTGGGTTCAGTTTGAGCTCCTCAATCAACACTTCTGGAGACTTCTCTGCACTCTTGAAGAAGTTTGTTTCTCAGCTGAAAGTCTGCATACGTGCCCAGTAGAGTTTACACTTCCTCGCCTTGTATTCCCTCACATTAAGGAGTCTGAACTTGTTATGTACTGTGGAGAACTGAAAGTGTTGTGTGCAATAAAAGTTAAAACTCAAAGAGTTTTGACTCACGGAGAGAGTGAAACTCAAAGAGTAACTCACTGTGCTTATCAAAGGATTTCCTGCTGTTCACTGGCAACTGTCTACCAGCAGCTTTGTTCCCTCGTACTCTCACTTCAAAAGAGCTTGATAATAATGTCACCAAGCTATACGTACAGCTCATTCCAAGCAACAGTGGGTGTGATTTGTTTGTTAATTGGTGGAAATACTACTATTTGATCACTTCCCATAACTATTTGATATGACACAAAATGACCAAAAAAAACATAAAATTAAGCAAAAAAGGACTCAAATTGACCAAAAAATGACCACAAATTGACCAAAAAAGACACAAAATGACAAAAAATAGACACAAAAAGACTAAAAATAGACACAAAATGAACAAAAAAAGGAAACAAAATGACCACAAAATGATCAAAAAAAGACACAAAATTCCCAGAAAAGACAGCATTACCCTAAAAAGAATCAAATTGGCCACAAAATGATCAAAAAAAGAAAAAGATATAATAGATATAATAGAAAAAGGCATTTAACAATATACTATATACAACTTAGTGCAAATTAGGTGAAGAATGTGCAGAGTGTAAATTATATGCACTATTACACGAAATACAGTTACCAATATACATATTCTTATATATTATATATACTATAGATCTGTACCTTCTCATATTTCTTGCGTGTTCCAGTAAAAAAGTCTCACCTTGGTGATAACAAGCTCTCATGTCACTCCTTTGACGTAGCGTAGTTCAATTGGTAACTGTTGACATAAACAATTTTCTCTCGAAATTGCAAACCAGGGAATCAATACAAAGCTGTCATTTCAAATTACAGTTCATGACAAGTCCCGAGACGTGGCTTCATTACTGGTAATCTGGGCTATTACTGCTGAATGAGCTTTATATCACCATGAACCAACTGGGATTTAACAAGAAATTTTACATTCTCTTGCTATCCCAATTATTTCTGCATGGCTTTACCTCCATTCAGCTGCAACTTTCTGGCTACAGTATTTTGCTTTCATGCACAATTGTTGTTAATAAAATGTTGTATGAAGTTTCCCCATTCACTCTGTTGTCTTTGTATGTGATAAAAGTGCTTTTTGCAATTATTCCAATCCATGTAATGCATTGGTTTACTGACTTAATTGTAATATACGGTAAAGGAATAGTCATTTTGACATTATTTCTGACACTGTGCATTTTAACCCTCTGGAGTCCTCAAAATGACCAAATCCAGACTTTAAAAAAGACACAAAATGCCTAAAATGACACAAAAAGACACAAGATAGCTAAAAAAGACACAACAAAAGACATAAAATGACCAAAAAAGACACAAAATGACCAAAAAAGACACAAAATGACAAAAAAGTCACATAAAAGACACAAAATGACTAAACAATTTCACAAAAAGACACAAAAAGATACAAAATGACTAAAAAAAGACACAAAATAGCTAAAAGAGACACAACAAAAGACATAAAATGACTAAAAAAAGACACAAAATGACACAAAACACACAAGACACAAATAAAATCGAGTCCCACTAGAATAAAAACCAGAGTTGATGACAGGATCACACACAATCACAAGATCACATTTATGTTGGTTTTTCTTTGTTTCTTTTTGGTTCAAAATGTTGACTCAGTAAGTCAGAATTAAAAAAAAAAAGAATTATTATTAAGTCATATAGGTGAGGTTGTGCTGAAAAAAAATACCAACATGGCATTTAAACATGTTTTAAGTGGTGTATACAGGCAGGAGGAAAATGATTAAACAATGGACAAAATAGCCCCAGACTCCATAGAGTTAATGGCTATATTTGCAAGGTACAACTAGAAACCCCCCTTTGCACAAACTGCCCTGGAGCATCACAATCACACAGTTTTGCCATGAATTCACTGCCAGGATTCACATTCTTCTTCTCTCATTTAGTAAAGAGGAGAGTCAGAGAGAAGTGATGGCTACAGCATGTTGATATGCTTGTTTTTTTCTTGTAGCGCTGCAATCCAATAAAAAGCAGATAGATTTACAGAATGTGATTGTGTGTTCGGGCGCTCTCACCAGCATTTATAATGGTGACATTTCGGTCTGATACCAGTCAATTTCAATGGAATTACATGTTGTGGCGAAGTAAACTAGTGCAGTGGATTTTGTTTCCAATATCCAGTTAAAGGACATTTCTCAATGAACAGGATGTGCTTAACTCTATGGAGTTTTGGGCTATTTTGTCCATTGTTGAATCCTTTTCATCCTGCCTGTATACACCACTTAAAACATGTTTAAATCCCATGTTGGTATATTTTTTTAAGCACAACCTCACCTATATGATCTAATAATAACAGATTTTTTTTTCTGACTTACTGGATCAACATTTTGAAACAAAAAGAAACAAAGAAAAACCAACATAAATGTGATCCTGTCATCAACTCTGGTTTTTATTCTAGTGGGACTCTATTTTATTTGTGTGTCTTGTGTGTTTAGCGTAACAATTTTGTGTCTTTTTTAAGTCATTTTGTGTCTTTTTTTGTCATTTTGTGTCTTTGTAAGTCATTCTGTGTCTTTTTTGGTATTTTTGTGTCATTTATGTGTCTTTGTCTAGTCATTTTGTCTTTATTTGGTCATTTTGTGTCTTTTTGTTTCTTTTTTGTGTCTATTTTAGTCATTTTGTGTCTTTCATTTTGTGTCTTTTTTGTGTCTTTTTTTGTCATTTTGTGTAATTTTTTGGTCATTTTGTGTCTTTTTTTGGTCTTTTTTAAGTCATTTTGTCTCTTTTTTGTTATTCTGTGTCTTTTTTTGGTCATTTTGTGTCAAATTGTAGTCATTTTTTGTCTTTTTTTAGTCATTTTTTGTCTTTTTTTAGTCATTTTGTGTCTTTTTTTAGTCATTCTGTGTCTTTCTTTGTCATTTTGTCTTTTTTTAATCATTTTGTGTCTTCTTTAGTCCTTTAGTCCAACATAAATGTGATCTTGTGATTGTGTGTGATCCTGTCATCCAACTCTGGTTTTTATTTGTGTCTTGTGTGTTTTGCGTAACAATTTTAGTAATTTAGTGTCTTTGTAAGTCATTTTGTGTCTTTTTTTTTTAGCAATGTGTCTTTTTTTAGTCATTTTAGTTAGCCTCGGGTTTACCAGAGTCGGCTAAAGGATGCTAACGCCGGTGAATTACCCGTAAGCTAACTGTATCCCAAATTGGAATCTTGGATCTCCTCGCTGTATAACAATGAGCTGCTGAGTTTTTTTGGGGAAATTGGATATTTCTGGGTAAGCCAAATAAATATCACCGTCGTTATCAAAACACCTGGAACATACATCTGTCCTTCACAATAAAATGTGTACTTTTAAGATCATCGCCTGAGCGTTCTTACCGCTTTCTCTCATCAGAGTTACTTTCGTATTGTAATTAGACATGTAAATCTACATATACATTCATGAAATTTCACATGTAGATTGTTAAATATGCATAAATCAATTATACCTGCACTGGTGGTGGCGATTTTATTCAAAATTACCGTGAAAACACCGGAAAGTGCGGCATTGCAGATGTGTCTGATTTGGGATACAGTCTCTATAGGTATCTAAAAAGTTGGCCTAAAGATGCACTGAAGAGTCTTAAACAAAACTCAGCAACAAACAATGAGACCCTGAAGTCAGAATAGTCAGCTACAGCATGTACTGTACGGAAGGGTAAAAAGTATGATTTGAGGGTCCCGTTAAGGTCTGCTTGTAGCAACACAAACAATATCTCATGGTACGTGAGGGGAGAAAACCTCCAGTACCAATATCTGAGGCCAGGAACTCATGGCTGTGGAGCACTGGCCCCAGGTGCTGCAGCATCCAACTGATGAGGAACATACCGGGAGCTTATTAAGAGGACAGAGACAGACAACAACCAAGCCAGAAAAGGCAGAGCTGGAGCTACATCACACGGATGTCTTTCTGTCATCCTCTTGGTGTAAACGGCAATAGACCACAGCTCCTCACATGATCATAAATACGGGTAAAGAAAGCGACAGAATGAATAAATGAACATTGTTGAAGAAGAAACCGCCTACAGGATCACCTTGACATCTCCAAGGTAATGCCTCCTGCACAATAACTACAATGATGTATCACTCATTTATGTTTTAAGGCATTGTTTAGGTGTGTGTGTGTCCGTGTGTGTGTGTGTGTGTGTGTGTGTGTGTGTAAAGGGTGGAGGAGAACTTGAGAGGAAGAAGACAGTGAACAGCATGAGTTCTATAATGGCTTTCTCCTCCATTCTGGCTTGTTTGTACTCATCATTTTTTCTTTTTTGTATGCCCTGACCCCTGATCTTGCCTTTCACTCACCACCTCTATTGTCACAATGGAAGAAAGCTCACCAGCTATCCGCTATTATCGTACAACAACCTTCAAATATTTTTTTCTTCCAAATGACCGCCTTTGCCTGTGCCTCTCTGATTCTCTGTTTTTTTTTTGTCTTTTTTTTCCCTTTCACTTTCTACTCCCCACTCCATGGCAGCTCCGTCTGTCTATCAAAAGTTTACCTTTCCCAACTCTACAAATCCATTTGAGCAACCCGGAGGACAGGAAATACAGCAAGGACATGTACTGCTGTTCTTATCCATAACACAGTGGCAGATAGTCATTTTACTCAGGGAATGATGTTCAAATTGTAGAACATCATTCCTAACATATACCTGCTTCCTATGTTGAGCCAGTTCAGAGCTATTTGAACTTGAAGCTGGCAGGGATACAGCAGAGGTGATAGAGGAAGTAACAGTAGGATATTAATGAATGGCAGAGAAGGTGTAAATTTGCTACAAACACAGATCAACACGGTATGCTGCTTGCTTGCTGTGTCACACAGTGGAAATATTTTTTCTTTAGTTTCCTTATATTCTGATATTTTCTGTGGCTGTTTTATGGAACATGGTCTCACAGGAATCCATGAAATAGCCACGGATTTGCTTAACTCAAAATCCGTGGAATAGCCACGGAATCACTCAAATTTCCGTGAAACTGACATGGATTTTGCTACAATACAAGTTAATGACAGTCATATCCCGTGGCTATTCCAACATACAAAGTGATTATGTACATTTACTGAGTGAATATTTAGAAAATAAAACATAAATTTCTCGCTAGAAATGTGATCAAAATCCATTTTTATGCAGAAGCTAAGTCAAAATATTGATTTTTTCACTAAAAATGAAAGAGATATAGCAGCTAGCGGCTAGTGTGGTAGCTAGCTTGGATTGTGTTTTACTTAAAAAAACAAAGTATTATAGTTTACAGAAGGTCTACCTACCTATAGGCTACCTGAATTTCTGCAATGTACTATATTTCTAAATATGCTATTGCTACACTTAATGGCAAAAATTGCACTAGTCTGTTGGACTTGAACAAAAATAAACAATATTTTTGTTGCTTAAGCTTATGTATTCAGTCATTATTCAATGGTATACTAAAAATCCATGTGAAAAAAATGACCTCTCACTGTTCTCAGGTCAAATATTTATATGCGATTAAAATGCGATTCATTTCGCCTCTAATTGATTAGATTCATTTTTTTCAACTAGTCCCGGCCCTAGTTTTTTGCTTACAGTTTGATTTGCATGGGATTATTACCTGCAACTGGATTTTGCTCTAACCTTCTGAAATGTATTGCTTTTAACCAATGGGACATGAAGGTGTAGACCAGGCGGCAACCTCCAGGTCTGATCAGGGAGGCAAACCAGGAAGTGCCTTAAGCTGCATTCTACTGAAAATCCCAGCAGGGGGCGCTAAGTGTGGCTGCAAAAGCATTTTAGTCCATTCATTCCAATGCAAAATGAGAAAACTTCTCACTTGATTTATTACCTGAGAATTTTTTTTAGGACAACCATATGGTCTCAATCACTAATAAAAAAATCTTCTTCAAGACAATTTGATGTTAATAGTGTGAATAATGGCCCCATTTAGAAGAAAATAGAAGATAAAGAATCATATGATTTGGACCAATTGACAGGTTACTAACAAGGCGAGCCGTCATCAGGAGAGAAGCAGAACAATATGTATCCACGGCAATGTGTCAATAAAGTTATATATAACGTGATATTGATATTAAAAAAAGGACATTTAGCGGTTTGGTCTCATAACTTTGACCCTTTCACTGTATTTTCACTTAATGACAGTTTATTTGAATGTTTTGTTCAGTAAAAATGTCTTGTTCAGCGTTTGGTTGGACTAACAGACACTCCAAGGGGTCGCTGTTCATTTCTGTGAGGTAAATAACATACATTTAGTTTTTGTTTTTTGCTAGCCAAAATGAATATCCAAGTTAATGCTCCAATTAATGCTAACATGAATTAGCAGCGACTTCCCTCAGTCTGCTCTCCGTATCGGAAACAAGATGGCGATGCAAGATGGCGACAAGTGTAACGCTGAACTCGATGCTTCCAACGGGCCACAAACCAATGGGTGATGTCTCTGTGACTACGTCCATTATTTTTACAATCCATGGTGTAGCCATAGAAACCAATGGTGCAGGCTGGGAGGAGGGTCAAGAACTCGATTCTGCTGTTGCACTGCTGCCTGCCATTTACATTGAGTTTGCCTGTAATTGGACCAGGGATCTTCACAAACTGTTTTCCCAAGGAGTGCTCCAATAAGAAAATAATGAGGACCATACAAAGAAATTTCGGAGCATATTGAAAAGTGTCCAAGTAACACAGTTTATTAACCAAGAAACAGTTACTTCATTTATCTGTCAAATAATCATAAGGATAATGACAGGATAAGATCTGGCTCAGATTCAAACATACACTCACCAGCCACTTTATTATTTACAACTGCTCATTAGTGCAAACATCTAATCAGCCCATCACATGGCAGCAAATCAATGGATTTAGGCATGTGAGATAAGATGGGCAAGACGAGCTGCTGAAGTTCAAACCAGCATCAGAATGGGGAAGAAAGGTGATTTAAGTGACTTTGAATGTGACATTTTTGTTGGTGCCAGACGGGCTGGTCTGAGTATTTCACAAACTGTCCAAACCATCTCTAGAGTTTACAGAAAATGGTCCAAAATAACAAAATATCAAGTGAGCCTTGATGCCTTGTTGATGCCAGAGGAGAATGGTCAGACTGGTTGGAGATGGTAAAAAGGCAACAATAACTCAAATAACTACTCGTCCAACACGTCCAACCTTGAAGTAGATGGACTACAGCAGCAGAAGACCACCCGGCCACTTTATTAGGTACACCTTGCTAGCTTATGCATGTATGTTTGATATAAAGGTCATAAACAAAGCATAAAACATAAAAATAATGGTAACACTTTACAATAACCATCATTTATAGATGGTAAACAGATCAATGTTTAATCATCATTTATAAACTGTATATAGGCCATTTAGAATGGTAAATTTATTAATGTTTAACTAACTACATCATTTATAAATGACAAATAGATGGTTTATTAATGTAAGTTTATAGTTGCTTTACCATTAAAAACAATTTGATTATAATTAATAGTTCATTAATAGCTTTAGTTGCACTCATTTTAACATTTTAAACACCATATTAAGTATGTTAATGATTTTGAAATGATTCATATACCCTTAAGAAATTGGTTGAAAACATTTAAAGATTAAATTTGTATAATGGTTAATAATTGGTTTATAAACCATCTATAAACACTACTTAGTTGGTTATTGTAAAGTGTTACCAAAATATCTAATAACTACCTTACACTGTAAAAAGTCTGTTTAATTTACGGTAAAATACCGGCAGCTGTGGTTGCCAGAACTTCACTGTAAAAAATACAGTGATTGGGTTTTCTACTGTAAATTCAAATGTAAATATCAGCAAAAACTGTAATTTAGACTAAGTAGTGCCTTTATTTTTAGGGTTATTGTGTCCTTGTGACATTATAGTATTTCTCCTGTTAGTTTACATGAAAAAATACTCTTTTCTATAGTTAAAACGTTTTGTTACTATTTCTTGATCTACGGTAATTAAAAGCATCTCCAACGGCTATTTCTGATGCAATTTGACAGTGTTTTACTGAAATTTCTACAAAAGTTTTTTACTGTGTAGTTGTATAATGAAAACTGTCTAACTGTCCGTCAGTCTCACTCACTGCCGCCATAGAATACTACGGACACAAGCTAACTGTTAGCTAGCTAACTAGCCAGCCAGCTGTTATTAGCTCTCCTCCCATAAATCTGGTCTGCCAGCGGTGAGGAGTGAAGCTAAAGGACCTCGGGGTGCGCTAGTTTGCTAAAGTTTCTCTCATTTGTTGTCTGATAAACAGTAAATTCATCACCGCAGCCATGGACACACATCAGGCCGTTGCCTGGCAAAGACAGCAACTTCTGAATTTGCCAAGTGATGTTTGACAGCCTCTGTGGCCATCATCAAATCCGATTTAAATGCCCAGAGCATCTGGACTGAGATGTATCTGTAGAAATCCGATTGGAATCATATTTCAAACCACCTCCAAATGTGGTTTGGATCAAATTTGCAATAATTGCATTTTGTGTGTTTTTGCTGTCCAGACTAAAATCAATCTTGATGCAATCTGTACATGCCAAAAAATGGATTTTGGCTGGCAGTCTGAACAAGGCCTGAGAGGAACTTATATTCTTTAAAGAAAGGAATAGAAGAACTTTAACTTTTAAAAACCTGTATGTTACTGATAAGCTGTTTTCCTCCTGTTTGGTTTTTGCTCTTTTATTAATATAACTCATTTGTTTGCTGGCAGTCCAATATAGTTTCTGAATTTTGCCAAGTCAGCTTTAAACATTAATGCAGTCAGCAGCGCAGGTATTGCTCGGATTATAGCTGAGCTGTTTTGTTTTGTTCCTTGCATTTTGCAGCATATTTGAACTATTACTATTTATGCATAGCAAAAAATATAGAAAAAAGGGCTTATCTACAAATGTGTTCTTCTTTCTTACTAATCAATATGAGACCCAACATGATGATAGAAGTGTGAAATTGCAAACAGGGCTTTGAAATCATTTCATTAGTCTGTCTCAAGACTGTGAAATTTCAGAGATATGATTTATGAATCACCCACAGATGCTCCCTTACATGCCTGTTATGTGTTTGGACATTAAGGCATATGAATGAATGAGTGAGTGAATTAATTAATCAATGCTTTATTTCGGTTACAAAAAACAAAGACAACAAAATAAAATCATGTTTTACAAAAGAATCCATCAGACAGCAACCGAAAAAGGAATAGGCTGAAGCCCCACTAAAGGCTTATTTTTGCCTGTCCTGTACCATCTACATGTATATATGTATATATACATAACATTAACTGAAGAATTCACATTGTTACAAAACAAATGATACCTTAAACTGAAAAGTCTAACTCAATCAAATTTCATTGTAACCCTTGATAATTTTAGACTTTAAAGTCTTCTTGAAAACTAACATAGAATTACACATCTTTATTTCATCATTTAGTCCATAATTCCATAATTTTACACCCAAAACTGACACACATCTGTACTTAAGATTAGTTCTGACTCCCTTAAGTTATAAATCCCCTGCCTTAATTTAAACATGTTTTTAATACAAACAGGAATTGACATGTTTACCACTCGAAACATAATTTGGTAACGCTTTATATTAAGGTCCTTGTAATAACCATTAATTAACAAGTAATAAGGCCCTTGTAAGTCCTTACAAGATGCTTATTAACAATATTGTGTGTTTATAAGCTTATATAAGTGTTAATAATGGCATTACAAACACCCATGACCCACCCATTATGTCTTTGCCATGCCTTTATTAATCTTATTTTGTTTACTTATTGATATTAAAATATACTTTATTGCTCATCTATTATAAGTTAACTATGCTTTTTGCAACTACCGGATCTAAAGCGAGAACAATGCCTTATTACTTGTTAATGAATGGTTATCAAGGACCTTATTATAAAGCGTTAGCCATAATTTCTAATGTTTATGAATATACAATGTCCTGCAATTTTAATGTGTGTGATCTGAGGGGCGGCTGCGGCTCAGTTGGCCCCCAACCGAAGGGTTGGTGGTTCGATCCCTGACCGTCGCAGCCTACATGTCGAAGTATCCTTGAGCAAGATACTGAACCCCAAATTGCTCCCGATGCTGTGAATGAATTCCCAATGGTGGCAGGAGGGACCGTTTAGGGTAGCCTCTGCCACCAGTATGAATGTGTGTGTGAAAGGGTGAATGAGTGCAGTCTGTAGTGTAAAGCGCTTTGAGTGGTGGCAAAAGCGACTAGAAAAGCGCTATATAAGTGCAGGTCCATTTACCATTTACCATCTTATAAAAAGCTGATTTGTAGAATCCATACAATCCACAGACACACAGTGTGGTATTTACACATACATGCTGTGCATCTGTTTGCATCGAGCGCACAGGTGGTCCTTGTTTTTGTCACCTGCCACCATCTCCTGGCTACTCGTCCTCTCTCTCACTCTCACGCCAACACGCCGAGCGCCTTGTCTGGCCATCCATCACACCGGGCGGCAGATGATTGGCCGCCTTGGACCGCTCCTCATAACAACAGTCTCTGCATGGTAACTGTTACTGAGGAGAGAAAATTACTAAACCCACGAGATACATCCTGCTAAAAATAGCTGCTATCAAAAATCCCCGCTGCTTGTTACACCCCGTGTGTGTGTGTGAGTGTGTGCATGTGGTAGGGAGACAAATAGAAATACAGAGAGAGAGAGAGAGAGAGAGAGAGAGAGAGAGAGAGAGGTAATACATGACAGAGGGAATGATTGACTGACAGACTGACTGACACGCTAAATGGCTGACTGATTGTATGATTGATTTACTTACCACCTCCTGTCTCCACTAAGTAAGTAGCATAAATCAGCACTGCAGCAAGGAGCCACACTTTAAAAGACTCTGCTAGGCCTTCTGGCTTTTTTCTGGCTATTTCAAGACAGATAAAGTTACTGACACATTACCTAGACCCACACACACACACACACACACACACACACACACACACACGGAGGCAACTCAACATCAAAAATACATTGATGAAACTCAACAACGTGTGTGTGTATGTGTTCTTGTATTCCGTACATAGTGAGGACCATGATACGTTTTTAACCAACAGAGTGAGGACATTTTTGCAAAGTGAGGACATTTCAGCCGGTCCTCACTTTTTTAAAGGCTTTTTTTTAGATTTCAGACTTTGTTTTAAGGGTTAAAGGTTACATGATAATGATAATTAACTGAAACTGTATTGTGTGGTTACAAAACTAATTAAAATTATAGTGAACATGTCCTTCATATTTGTCTTTGTCAACTTTTTTCATACATAATGAAGATGGATAAGACAAAGGCAATAAAGGCAAAATGTACTGTGACCTTTTTTAATCTCCCATCCAACAAATACCCCATTACAAAAAACTAAAAACACTAAACACTAAAACTAAAGCATTCCAAAAGAAAATACTAAACTAAAACTAGCAAACTCACTCTAAAAACTCATTAAAACTAACTGAATTTGAAAACAAAAATTCACAATAAAATTAAAACTAATGAAAAATCCAAAACTATTATAACCTTGCAAGGGAATTCACTGTTCCAATGACGGTCCTCACAAAGATAGAAGTACAAGAATGTGTGTGTGTGTGTGTCTGTGTGTGTATGTGTGTGAAAGAGAGAGAGAGAGCCAGGAACCCAGTGGCCATACTGATGTGTCTAGTAGGATGAACTCCTTTGATGTGCTCGTATTTGTAGATATTCCCCAGGAGCCAATATTGTATTTAGGTACCTGCAACTATGTTGA
The DNA here is from genome assembly GCF_030273125.1 of Centropristis striata. Classification (NCBI taxonomy): domain Eukaryota; kingdom Metazoa; phylum Chordata; class Actinopteri; order Perciformes; family Serranidae; genus Centropristis; species Centropristis striata. The sequence continues at coordinate 7,504,391 of NC_081517.1, read as the reverse complement.
GCTAGAAGGAATGCTCAAATATAATATTTCAGCGTGTGTGTGTGTGTGTGTGTGTGTGTGTGCCCGTGCGTGTGTGCCCGTGTGTGTGCGCATCCATGGGTGTATTTGTCTGTGTCCAAGCTCAACAGCCTGGCTTTAAGCTTTTCTTGCTTTAGTTGCTTTCAGCAGCAGATACTGTAGGTATTAGGCTCCAAAAGCCGGTTTACTGTTGTAGAAAATAACTTAGCAGTCCAGCTTTGAACGCCAGAAATTATGAAATTGGAAAGCATGCAGCACTTTCAACTGAATTGTTATATTAGCCGGTTACGCTATACTGATAATCTGCATTTTGGATCACAATCGCAATTTGCCGCATTGCAGAGTGGCCTGATGAAGATAAACCAAAGGGAAGAAAATTGACCCCATGTTGTTAAGGGAATGTGGGCGTGCAATGTAAGAATTGCAATTTATTACATCAGATTGAAGATATAATTTTTGAGAGTTCAAGTTAACAGTTTTTTTCCTCCTTCTTTTATAAAAAAAAGCTGTAACAAACAAGCAAAAGGGAAATTCAAATACAACAAATCGAAGTGAGAGAGAGCTTTTCTGGGATCGTTTGTTTTCCCTTTTTCCCCACAGTTAAGTCCATGGTGTCCAATTGCTTGTTGGAATGATCTCTTTCACAGTCCAAGGAAGCATTAAAAACTTAATCAAAACGCCCTGCCAATAAAACAGGCCCCTTCAAATGAAGTATGTCATACTAACATTTTCCCACTCCACTTTTCCCCGAGTGCACAAACACACAAATACACACAAACACATTTTGTCAGCACAATATCAATACATATTGGCATGCTGCTGTTGTGTCCTGCCATCCCTGCTATATTCCCTCCTCTCAGAAAAACTGCAGCATATTCTGCCAGCTGGAAGCCTTAGTGATTATTTAACTGCTCTGGGCTTAGCTTGGCAGCCCGCGAAGGGAGGGTGAGGGAGGAGAGGAGACGAAAGAGGGAGGAGAAGAGAGGAATTAGCAAGGGATGAGGTGCTCGGGAGTATGTGCGTGCACGTTTGTGTGTGTTTGCATGGATTTGTGTGTGCGTGTGCATATGTTTGTGGATGCTCTAAAAGCATTAATGTGCGAAAATTCACTAAGAGCATCCCTGAGCCGATTTTAGAGTGTCAGATCCGCGTCCCGGCCGTGTGCATGCAACTTCTCCTTCAATTGGGAATGCTGTGACAGTGAATCCGCCTATATGGATCAGTCCCCAACATGCTGGATTCAGGGATTTTTTCTTTCCCCCTACCTCTCTAGTTCACACTTCCGGAAGGATAATGCCACAAATAATTAGCAGAGATGTTGTTGTACTGGAGAGAGAGAGAGTAGGCAAAGGCAACAAGAACGAATCCTCTCAACATGCTGAGAATAGTAACAATTGAATTCCTCCAAAGCCACAATAACATATCATAATCCTGTAATTGATATCCAATTTTGGAGTCCTGGATTCACTATTGATGTCTTATTGCTGCACCACCATAAAGAATTCTCTGCAAGATGTGTCATTGATTGGCATTGTGTTTTTAATCCAAAAACAGGTTGCTAATGCAAATATATAAGCAGATTAAATGTAAATCTTTAATGCAATTGAAGTATAAAATAAATGCTACACATGTAGATAAAATAGACTTTGTGTATGTCTGTATGCATATAGAAAAAAGGTGTTAATACTGGCCTCCAGTCTGTAGAATAATTGGTAACACGTTACAATAACCATCATTCATAAATGGCAAATGGATAGCTTATTAACCCATAAAAACACAGACATATTTATCCTTATAGGAAAATTATGGGGGATCTATTTCAATCATCTAAATTCTGCAAAGAAAAACAAATTCAGCGCTTTTACTTTAAAATAGCAGTTTTTCATGTAGTGCATTACTAAGTGATTGTTTGTTATTATGTGTCCTCAGTTTTGTCTGTAAATTGAATCATTCTTTCCAAGTAATATTCACTAAACCAGTTCATTGGCTTTATTAGTTGATATTTCCAAGTAAAATGTAATTGAGGGACATCAGTGAATCTGCAATTTACTGGTGTATTTTCATTTAAAAAAAATATTTAAGCCATAATTGCTCAAAATAAGTATATTTGTATTTATTTCAAGCTATCATTGGTTTTCCCAGTGCCTACATATTTTTTTTACTAATTTAAAGAATTCTTACAAAGAAGATTTACTTACTGCACTGGCAGATAATTTTACTTGTTTCGCGCTTGTATTTTTGCTTAATTCTAGTTATTTATTTCTTATTTTTTGTCAGTTGGTTTTTGCAGTGTACACTACATTTACATTTATATTACTATATTTTTTTGCCTGCGTTAGTTTATTTTTGTATTAAATGACCTTCAATGTTTTATGTAAAGTACTTATAATTGTCTTGATGCTGAAATGTCATATATACATATACATATATATTTTTTGCCTTGCCTTACTCTTGAAAGGCAGCCCACTCACACCCACACAAGTTCTTGGTCCCTTTCCCTCTAAGAGACTGTTTTACATAAATAAAATAAAATAAAACAAATAAGCTAAAGTAAAGTAAAATAAATAAAGGGGGTGTTAGTCAGGGTGTCAATATGTGTCAATAAAGGCTTGCTGAGTTTTATGGGCTTAACATAATTCAAGAAATATTTTGAGAAATGTAATATATCATGCCCTTTTACTTTTCTTTCCTCCTTCCATTTTAATTAAAATATTTTTATGATTCTGTTTAATTTACACCTGTACTGACTTATGAACTTCATTCACTTTGTCTCATGTTTATTTTTCTCGTTTTGTGATGCCAGACTTTTTGTTCTATCCGACATGAATCTTCTGACTGTAATTGCAACTTCTCAATAAAGTAAAAAAAAAAAAAAAAAAAAAAAGTTTTATGGGTGATATGAACCTCTCAGTGAAAACCTAACCCTCTCTAATGCACTGCAGCATCTCATCAGTCCATCTAGTATGACTAGGGATAGATACGTCCATATAAGCAGAATAAGCCTCCAAGCAAGCAGAGTGAGAAATGGGAATTTTTAAGACAATTGGGAAACAGTTTCCATTGTTTTAATCTCTTGGGCGTTCTAACAAGAGAAAATTAACTTCTGTTGCCACTTTTTGGCATCCAAAAATATTTTCTCCGTCCAACCATAGCCACTTTATTGCCTGACAGTTGGTGTGTATGGAGTTATAGTTGGTATTTATTGGTATATTAGGTTTTCTTTAAAACATTTGATCAAAGATGGGGGTTTAACTGCTTTAGAAGTGACACCAGTGAGTCTCAAGACTTACTTATTTGCAGAGTCAAAGTCCCAAATCAAATTAACAAAGTGTCAACGCTTCCTACTAAATAATAGAGTTTTCAGCCTCTGTAACAGATAGAAAATAAATTCGAAAAGTATTTGAGAGGGCCTCAAAAACTGTCATTTTCCAGATAAATTAGAAATGATGATGTTCGAAATAATCATAGTTTTTATTCATTAGTATTACTTGAGTAGACACAGAACACACTGAACTAAAAGTTATCTCTGTTAGAGTTATATTTGATGGAAGCACACTGTTAAAGGGTAATAGTTATCAGACAAAAACACAAAGGTTACCATGGTAGGGGCATGCCCTGCTATATTGTATTTTTTACTCTAAATGGGACAATAATTTAAAAAATTAACATCATGCTGTCTTGAAGACGTCTTGATTTATTTTTTTAGTAAACATTTTCTGAATAAGTTCAGTTTCTCAAAAGTCAGAAATATCTTTTTTTTCTTATTGACTTAGATACAGACGGACTTCTTTTTGGAACCAGTGGAGTCGCCCCCTGCTGGCCATTGTAAAGAATGCAGGTTTAACCCATTTAGGCCTAAAACTGCTGGAAAAAATGCCTCTGGGCGATTTTAAAATATCGCCCTAAAACCTGAAGTGTTTCTGGAAATTCAACGGAAGTGTCAACGCTTTTTTTTAGTCTTTGTGTCATTTTGTGTCTTTTTTTGGTCATTTTCTGTCTTTTTTTGGTGAAATTCTGGAAAAGTCCCATGTTGCATTGCGACACTCCCGCATGTATTCTGATACATTTCATTGGCCAAGAGACCGAAAATATAGCCTGGCTAACACCAGACTAATCTCAAATGAGATCTAGTCTGGCAACCAGCCATTAATTTTGGCCGTTCTGTGATTGGATCCCTAAAACAGGGCTAAGAAACCTCCCTGGTTGCCAGACTGCCTGGAGGTTCGAAATGAAATTCGAGCGCGCAAGGCAGTATGGGTATACCCAGGCTACCGAAAATAGGTGGAAAAAACTACAAATACTACAAAACTACGTATCCACTTTCCTGGCTTTAATGGTAGAATAACGCAACAGCGCCCCCAGTTTTAATGGTAAAAATGCGGTAATGCTTTACCGCCTCAAATGGGTTAAACAAGTCCCAGGTGAAGTCCAAGTCCTAAACTTCTGACTTCCAAATCTTTTAGTCATAACTTGTCTTTGTAAGTTTTTTTTTCTGACAAACGAAAGCTGATTGATTCAAAGTATATTCAGTATCAGTAAAAGGAAATTGTGTGGAAAGTTCACTTACGTCACTTATAGTCAGCTGTATGCTACACAGAGCACTTTCAGCTAATTTAAACCTCTACTCTACTACAATTCAGAGGGAAATACAGTCATGGGAAAAATATTACAATTGCTTTCTTCAATTTCTTCTTCATTTTAATGCCTGGTACAACTAAAGGTACATTTGTTTGGACAAATATAATGATAGCAACAAAAATAGCTGATAAGAGTTTGATTTAAGAACTCATATCTTGACATTTTCCATGGTTTTCTTGAAAACAACCAAAATCATTACTAAGAGAAGCATGGAAAATGTCTAGATATCAGCTCTTAAATTAAACTCTTATCAGCTATTTTTGTTGTTATCTGTGTACCTCCTTACTTTTTACTGCAATATATATTTGTTACAGATTCAGATTAACAACGCAAATATTCCAACAAAAGTGATGACAATATATCATTATATGTTTAGAATAAGATAGGATCCCAATGGAGAAATTCCCAAGATATCCAGTCATGTAGCACATTTACATAAATAATGTACATCATTTACATACAAATATAAAAAGAAATGTATAATTAGACCCACTTTTTCTCATGAATTCATCAATATGTATAATTATTCTGACATGGGCCATTCCGCATATTATTACTAGTACTCTAGTATTGCTTTAAGTATATTGTGACACTCATTCTTTTGTTATTTTTATGAAGTACAATTTTTCAATGCATGACTTGTAACTTGAGTATTTCTACACTGTGGAATTACTGCTATTACTACACTGTGACTGTAATGTAAATCTGTTGAAAATATATAGGCAATGTAAGAAATTAATGCATGACATGACCTGGCACAAGGTAAGATTTCAATTTTCATTGGAAAGGAAAAACTCATTAGATAAGTCAGCTTAGCATATCCAAAGTGGATGCTCTGGTTGATACGATAACATTAGAATAGGAATCTGACCTCCCAAGTGTGCTCATTTTGTCTTTTTTGGTCATTTTGTGTCTTTTTATAGTCATTTTCTGTCTTTTTTGGTCATTTTGTGTCATCATTATATCAAAAGTGGAACATAACAAGAAATTACAGGACACTGAACTTTAGTTACACAAAAATAATGACGCACGAACCTGCAAACTAAAAAGAGAAACACAGGGTGTTGTGGCTTGGAAAGGGACATCAAGACATTTCATTCCAGTCATTGTGTTGCAAGTTTTCCTTTTTTGTTCAAGAAAAGTCAAAAGACATCAGTCATGAACTGAGTCTGACTGTTTCCAGCTGCTCCAAAACATTTAGTTTACCATGTTGTTTCTCTCTAATTGGTGCATAGAGTTGATTGTCATGTTATCCTTCTGCTGTAATGATTCCTCCGTCATGTAGAAGATGTTTTTATTGTTCTATGAATGCCTAAAAGACTGTGTAATTTGACTTTAAGGGATACAGACACTGATATATGCACTGCAAAAAAAAAAAGACATCTGTATTTGCTTGTACTTGTATTTGTGAATAGCATGCCAATAGTCTCTCACTTGCAAGTCCAAGTCATGAGTGCGAGTGGGTGAACTGGAGTGAGAGATGGACAGGCAGGTTGCTGTGGAGGAGATGGAGCTGAGCCAGAGGGCAAAGCTTTTGATTTACCAGTTGATCTATCTTCCAACTCTCACCCATTGGTCATGAGCTTTGGCTAGTGACCGAAATAATGAGATTGTGGATACAAATGGCAGAGATGAGTTTCCTCAGTTGGTGGCTGAGTTCAGCCTTAGAGAGCTCAGACATCCGGAGGGGGTTTCACACTAAATCTGATGCTCCTGCTCGTCGAAAGGGGCCAGTAGGGGTAGATTGGGCATCTGATCAGCATGCCTTCTGGGCACCTTTCTTTTGATGTATTCCAAATGGTAAGAGACCCCCGGGTAGCCCCAGAACACACTGTGGGGATTATGTATCTCATCTGGCTTGGGAATCCCCCCGGAGAAGGTGAAAAACGCTGCCGGGTAGAGACATCTGGAGTGGACTATCTTGCTTAACCTGCTTCCACCTGGACCCGGCCCCGGATGAATTCTAATAGGCATCTTTGAGCTGACAGTCAGCAAAATTGTGGTAAATGTTGTAAATATGTCTCAAATCTGTGTCTTTCAACAACCATATATCTGCAATTCATGTTGGGTATTTTTCTTTAAAGCTCATCATCCTTTATATCTGTTTATACAGATTGCTTAATGGAGCATAATATGCATATCTACAGACAAGACAAAACAAAAGAGTAAGCACTATTCTGAAAATAAATGTTTGTAAATTATAGCTTTGTACCACCAGGGATATGTGTCTGTGTGTGTGTGTGTGTGTGTGTGTGTGTGTGTGTGTGTGTGTATTACGCAGATTGTGGGGACATAAATCCCTTTACACAGTTACATTGTGGGGACTCGGCTGCTTTGTGGGGACAAACTGCAAGACTTGAAGACTTTAAGTTGGCTAGCGGTTATCTCCAGAAAATTAATGTAAGTCAATATCATGTCCCAAAAAGTGACAGAGACAAACATGTGAATGTGTGTTCTTGTACTTCCTACATAGTGAGGACTGTATTTATCTTTCAACCAATAGAGTGAGGACGTTTTCGGGAAGTGAGGACATTTTGGACAGCCTTCAACTCTGCTTGGGGGTTAAGATTTGGTTTTATTATCACATTTAGGTTTAGGTTAGAGTTAGGGTAATGTGTGTTTGAATGTGTGTGTGTTGGCTTGTGTGTGTTTGTGTGTGTGTATTACACAGATTGTGGGGACATAAATCACTTTACACAGTTACATTGTGGGGACTCGGCTGCTTTACGGGGACAAAGTGCAGGACTTGAAGACTTGAAAGTAGGCTTGTGGTTATGGTTATAAGGGTATATCTCCAGTAAATTAATCTAAGTCAACACTATGTCCCCAAAAGTGACAGAGACAAACATGTGAATGTGTGTTCTTGTACTTCCTACATAGAGAGGACCGTGTTTAGTTTTCTACCAATAGAGTGAGGACATTTTCAGGAAGTGAGGACATCTTGCACAGCCCTCACTTCTGTTTTGGGGTTCAAATTTAGTTTTATTATCACATTTAGGTTTAGGTTAGAGTTAGGGTAATTGTTGGGAGTTTGAAGTGGTTAAGGTAAGGCTATACATCATGTCAAAAAGGGTCCTCACGAATATCGAAGTACAAGAATGTGTGTGTGTATTTCGCAGGTTGTGGACTTTGTTTCTTTGTGGGGACAAAATGCAAGACTTGAAGACTTGATTTAGGATTACAATAAGGGTAAGGATTAGGCAAGTAGGTTAGTGGTTATGATTATAATGGTATATATCCATAAAATTAATTCAATACCATGTCCCCAATAATGACAGAGACAAAATGTGTGTTCTTGTACTTCCTACATAGTGAGGACCATATTTAGTTTTCAACCAATAGAGTGAGGACATTTTGGACAGCCTTCACTTCTGTTTGGGGTTAAGATTTGGTTTTATTATCACATTTAGGTTTAGGTTAGAGTTAGGGTAAAGGTTGGGAATTTTAAATGGTTAAGGTAAGAGAATGCATTATGTCAATGAGGGTCCTCACAAAGATAGAAGGACAAAACTGTGTGTGTGTGTGTGTGTGTGTGTGTGTGTGACCACCTCTTGACATCCCTTTGTTCTCGTGAAGATATTTTGGACTGGTAGCACTTTGTTTTGGCCAGTCCTCACAGTGACTCATCAGAGCTGATTTTAGGTTTAGTGGTTGAGATGGTGAGCCTCAAAGGAATAAAAAAGTTCCATTCGGTGTCCTCAAAAGTAACAAAAACCACTGTGTGTGTTTATTTTTCTATGCATGGGTGTGTATGCCTGCGTCTGAAGAAAGAGAAACGGTAAGTAGAACATTTTAACCTCAGTGGGAATGTCTGTGAGTAACTTATTGCTGATTCAGGACCACTGAGTAAAGATGATGTTGTCTGTGACTGTTTGTGTGTGTGTGTGTGTGTGTGTGTGTGTGTGTGTGTGTGTGTGTGTGTTGGAACTGCCTCAGCGGAGCTCGGTCTTTGAACTCTGCAGCTCAGGCTGCATTTGTGACACGCATGCCTGCATTTGTGTATGTGTGTGTGTACACATGGGGGTGCTCTAAAAGCAGCGAGTATTCCTTTGACACACATGAACACGTGTGTGTTTATGCTTCAATGGAGCATTTAACAAACTACATAGGAATGTGTGAGTTTGCTGAATCAACAATGTACAAAGAAGACAAAATAATCCAAGTCCCATCTCTCTTTCTCTCTCTCTTTTTTCTCTGTCACTGCTTTTCTTTGCTTGTTCTGCCATTATCCCCCAAATGCACAAAGCCCTGTTCACGTTCAAAATTGCTCACAATTGAATTTATTTCACCATATATTTAAATAACATGCAGCTATGAAAGCCGTGCTATTTTACACTATAATGACTTCCACTCTAAGGTCAATGGTCATCATTATGATTTTATATCATGTAACCATGAGGATCGTCTATATACAGATCACATACTGATGACCATATTATAGGATATACCCATAACGTTATTATACAATCCATTACTGGACTTTATGACCCCAGGCGCTATTAAAAACTAAATTGGTCTTAGCAGCAAAAAAAGGACAAGCAGTTAATTCTAGCGTGAAGCCAGTTCTGCAGATAGACAGACAGGCAGATGAAAAGTTACACAGTCATACTGGAAGAAAGAGCTGAATGCACCAACACTTCATTTAAATCTGGGCTCTGATTTGATTCCTTTCCGCATGGTCCATTATTTTTTCTTCCCCGCTTCCAGCTTTTTAATGAGTGTCTTCATCCTGCATGTTACTGTCTGAAGCTGTGCTCCAAGCGACAGATATCTTTACACTCCAGTGCACATTATAGAGCCAACGCCCTCTGTCCTCATTCTCTCTCGTTCCTCACTTTCTCCGACAGTTGCTAAGTCCATGTCCGTCCAATTTGCGAAGCACTTTAAGTGATACGTTCCCGCCTCTAGCCAGTGTTCAATATTTCCCTCTCAGCAAGGCCGTCTGCTCCTCTCTTCTGACGCCCACTCCACCTTCTCTCATGTCTCCCTTCTGTCTACACTTTTCATCTTAATTTTACCCATCTCCATATGTGCTCCTTTGTGGCTACTTTATCCTGCGTGGAGTAAATTCATATTATGGATGCCTGCACGTTTGCACAAAACTTCTAAGATTTTAAGTTTTATGTATTTCTCAAATTTTCTCCACTCAAGCTTTAATCTTGGGGAAAGAAATATGTGTTAAAAAAAATTGTCAAGGTAGGAATATAGGGAGTTTTTTCTCACAGTCCAGCAGGGATATAGCAAAGTACTGCTATAATTTGTCAACTTCCTATGCATTCATTTCTGTCTCTGTTTAGCATCTTTCAGTCTGTCCTTACATCACATGCATGGCTCATTTTTCTCCACACAAACTTGGCTATCAGTCAGATTTTTAATTTTATTTTAATTAACAAAGTATAAAGCTGCCTGAAACCCAAATAGAAACAAAAGACACGGGTTTCAATGGAAATGTACCTTTTTTTAAACCATTTATACACACAAAAACAGCAGAAATAATAGTGAATAATAAAACTACAGTCTAACAGTCTATTTGCATGTTAATTAAAAATAGTAATAGTTTTCATTGTAGAAAGAAAATTCCCATTTTAAAAATGGTCTAGAAACATAAATGGCACACTGTGAAAGCTCCTATGATGCACTTTAACTGGCTTTCTCAGCTTGTCTACGCATCATATATAAATAAGGTTATTACTGTAAATAAAACGTGTGTTTTCAATAAATAGATGGACTCCAGAGGGTTAAACCCAAATCATTATTTTTGTTTTTTTACTCTGCAGTCATTAAAAATGTCGAGAAAATGAGCAAAAAAGGAAGCATGACTGAGATGAGACAACAAATCTGCCAAAGGAAAAGACATATAGCAAAGCAAATAAGATCAGAAAGTGTCTCCAAGTCTGAAGCAACGAATGTGGCAAGAAATGAAGGACAAGATAAAATACCTGTAGGGTTTTTCTTGTTTTCAAACACTCATCTTGGCACATTTTTTATGTTCATCAATGAAAAATACTGCCATGTGCACTTAAAAACAGCATCTTATTTGTACAAGGACTTTTTTCCGAAGATTAATTGAAATTTGTGTTATTTAATGTGCCTGTGAAAATTTAAAAGCAAACAAACCCCAGACTTGGACCAAGGAGACAGGTGTTCAGTGTGAAACCAAGAGTTCATGTTGTTATTTAGAGTCAATCTGTGTAACCGTGTCCAGTAGTTGAATGCAGAAGTCTTTAAGCCAACCCTGTTTTATTCCTCTAACCTTAGTCAAGTGGTTTGAACATAATGGCTCTAGGGACGGGGGGGATTTGTCCCCCCCAGATTCATAGTGATCCAGATCCGCCCCCCCCCCCCCCCCCACTTTCAGCGACAAACATCACCGGTAAAACAGAGGATTAATGTTTCATTAGTTAGACTAATTTACATTGCAGCGTACATAGAGAGTCCAGCAGTTAATGGCGCGTTCAAGGTCTACACCAATCTCAAACTCAAATTACCTGGGGGCTGCTGGAGGCAGTATCAAAATGACCAAAAAAAGACACAAAATTACAAAAAGACACAAAATGACTGAAAAAACAGTAAATTAATTAAAAAAGACCCACATTGACCAAAAAAGACACAAAATGACCAAAAACATGAACAAAATTATTAAAAAAAGACACAAAATTATTTAAAAGACACAAAATGACCCAAAACAGACACAAAAAAGACACAAAATTACCAAAAAAGACACAAAATGATAGAAAAAAAGCAATTACTTAAAAAAGAAACAAAATGACCAAAAAAAGACATAGAATTATTTAAAAAATGACTAAAAATTATTTAAAAAATGACTAAAAATTATTTAAAAAAGACACAAAATGACCAAAAATCATGAACAAAATTATTAAAAAAGGACACGAAATTATTTAAAAGACACAAAATGACCCAAAACAGACACAAAATTACCCAAAAAGACACAAAATGATAGAAAAAAAGCAATTACTTAAAAAAGACACAAAATGACCAAAAAAAGTAATTAAAGGGACCTTCCACACACAACACGGTAAAGTGCCATTCATATAAAACTCACATTAAACTTTCATATCAAGGTGGGGGCCACAAAATATCATCACAAGGGCCGCAATTGGCCCGCGGGCCGCAAATTTAAGACCCATGGTCTACACAAATGTCAGAATTTTCTACGTTGTTCCGAGCTCCAAGTTCCAACGTTCAGTGTAAATTGATAAAACACCCAATAAGGCATTGCGGTAAGAACGTCTTAGACCCGCCTTCAAAATAAGAGCACAAGGATGTGTCAACAGAGTCCACCACAGAATTTACAAGAAGAATAAAATAATATGACGCATTAAATAAAACAGAAGAACCTTTATTCTCCTTTACAAGAATTCATTAAAAATATGCAATGATTAAGATGGAATAATGGAATTAGAATGTGCGAGAGGCACCCAATTTAGGCTTTTAGGGCAAAATTTCTAATTAAGTTATGGTCTCCCCATCAAAATCTGAGAAAATCCTGAATTTTAAGCGACCAAGCATGTAACTGGCTGAAACCAAAAGCAAAGCAAAGAGCTTCTGTGTGCATCAGCATCAGAAGCAGAGGGCTGTGACAAAGTGTTGATATGTGACAAGTTTTGCAAGGAATGTGTCGACTATTCTCTATTAAAATTAGCAACGGGCAGCACGTGGAAACAGCTGACAGATGCAAACAGTGGCTCTCTCTCTCGCTCTCTCTGTCTCATTTGCTACTGTGTCATTAGTTTCGATCTTAAGGATTGCTGCACTGGGGGGAACTAGATCAGGCACAGGCTCTACTGTTCTCCAAGTTACCTGTGCTACTCTCACAAGGTAGAACTTGAACACTCGATGAAAATTTGTTGAAAATAGTTGGGAAACCCCTAATAAATATTTTTCTTGTCACAATGGATCAAATAACTACAGTCACGGAAAAGTTTATTAGACCACCCTTGTTTTCCCTAATTTCTTCTTTATTTTAATGTCTGGTACAACTAAATGTCCATTTGTTTGGACAAATATAATGATAACAACAAAAATAGCTCTTAAGATTTTACTTTAAGAGCTGATATCTAGACATTTTCCATGGTTTTCTTGATAAAGATTTTGGTTATTGTCAAGAAAATCATGGAAAATGGCTAGATATCAAAGCTTGTAGTGTCTAACCATGGGTCTCAAACTCACGGCCAGCTGGCCTATGTGGCCCTCGTGACGATATTTTGTGGCCCCCACCTTGATATACAAGTTTAATGTGAGTTTTATATAAATGGCACTTTACCGTGTTGTGTGTGGAAGGTCCCTTTAATTACTTTTTTGGTAATTTTGTGTCTTTTAAAAAAAATAATTTTGTGCCTTTTTTTAATAATGTTGTGTCTTTTTGTTTTAGTAATCTTGTGTCTTTTTTGAATAATCGTGTGCCTTTATGGGTCATACTATGTATTTTTGAATAATTGTGTTAATAATTGTATTAATTAATAGTTGTATTAATTTCAGTAATTTAGTGTTTTTTCAGTCATTTTGTGTCTTTTTTGCAATTTTGTGTCTTTTTTGGTCATTTTGTCTTTTTTTGGACAATTGTGTCTCTTTTTAGTCATTTTGTGACTAAAATGACTTTTAAGTCTTTTTTGGTAACGTGTCTTTTTTTTAATAATGTTGTTTCTTCTTTTTTGGTAATTTTGTGTCTTCTTTTAGTAATCTTGTGTCTTTTTTTGGTAATTTTGTGTCTTTTTTTAAATAATTTTGTGTGTTTTTTAGTAATCTTGTGTCTTTTTTTGGTAATTTTGTGTCTTTTTAAAATAGTTTTGTGTTTTTTAGTAATTTTGTGTATTTTTTTGGTCATTTTGTGTCTTTTTTGGTCACTTTTTAAAGTAATTTCGTTTTTTCTTTCTGTTGTTTTGTGTCTTTTTTTTTCAAATTTTGTGTCTTTTTTTGCTCATTTTGATACTGCCTCCAGCGGCCCCCAGGTAATTAGAGTTTGAGACCCCTGGTCTAAACCCACTCCAGAGAACATTTTAGCATCTTTCAGCTGGTTGTTTTGGTTTTGTGGCCCATACCATTAATGCTTCTCCTCAGTCGCACTGCTTTCATTTAATGGCCACTATCGGCTTGGGTGCGTAGCAGCAGCACAGTGGTAGAGCACGTTCCACTAAGCTGAGTCCATGTCGCAGCGGTTCTGTCTCAAAAGAAGTGGATAACCCTTTATGGGTTTATCACCACATGGGACCCCTCCATTATTACACATCCGATCCATTGTTCATATAAAAATGGATTTATTTGTGCAGCTCGGAAGGACATATTTCGGATAACATTTTGCTGCGATGCTTTATCAAACTGGCATTATGATGAGACACAGGTGAAGGCTGTGATTCCTTTAATCTTTTATTAAGAGTTTCTTCTATTCTTTTTATTCTCCTTCATTTTGTCCTCCCTTGCCCTTTTATTGCCCTCTTTTCTTGTTTATTAGTCAGAGTCTATGGCCTCAGGGTCAGTTTGGTGTGCCTGTTCTACCATTCTTTATTTCCTGCTCTCTTGCTTGCCCCCCACCTGTCTTTCCTTTTTTTAAAAAATCTCTCTCCACTTGGTCATTTCCTTCTTTACTTCCTCTTTGTCTAGTCAGACCCTCATGTCTTCTTCCCTTTTCATTATTACGCATAGCTCTCGGGTCACCGTGCTATCCTGACTATCAGGACATTCTCTCTTTATCTTCACGTCTTTCTCTTTTCCTCTCTTGCTGAACTCCTGCACCTACCCCCTTTCCAGTACCCACAATCCTAATTTGTTTCTTCACTCAATTCGTGCCCCCATCGACACCCCTCCCCACAGTCCACACACACACACACACACACACACACACACATACATGCACACACACACACACACACACACACACACCCACACTTCTCTCTGTTGTGTCGATTAGTCAGAGTTGAAGGCCTGGAGTCTCTGGCTGATGGACACATTTGTCTGCTCAGCAATCTGCTGCTGTGCCAGAAGGAGCACACACATACTCCAATCCATGCATGCACTTCACAAGCATGTAGGCACACACACACACACACACACGCACACACGCACATGCACGCACAAAATCTGTCAATCTGCACCTATGTTGAAGAGGAACCCACCATAACTAATGCCTGAGGTAACCTACTTTTGTTAGCTATCTTGGAGTTGTGATTCATACGATTACACACACATGCATGAGCACACCCACAGGCCCCCACACACAAGATATAGATCGATATACAGTGGAGCTGGCAGTGAGTTCAGACACTGAGGGTCTTATCTCTGAAATCTTGTTTCAAACTATCATCTAGATGAAAAATGTTTCTTGAGCTGCTTTCTGACAAAGGAGGTAAAAGCCCATCAAACGCCAGCTAAGCTATTAATGTTCTGAACCAAAACATTAAACGTCTTTCTACAAAGATATAAATAAAAAAAAGATGAAAAAGAATTTGCATATTCTGTGTTTTAAGGTAAGGGAAATCCATGATGAAACACAGGGTGGTGGACATTCAGTTTAATTTTTGGAAAAGAAGATTTTCTTTGGTCTACAATAATTGTTGGTGGAGATTATTGACTGATAAGAACTGCCTGTCCTTGATTTGAACCACTGATTATAAAGTAAAAATGATTAAAAATACTGAAGTTTGATAGTTTATTTTTTTCCCACTTAACACAGGAATGATGACAAGTATTGTAATTATTGAAAATAGAGTTGGAAATTTGTATTCATAATACCCAGTCTCAAATGACTTTTTAAATGTCCCATTTTATTTCATGAAGTCACTGTTTATTTCATAAAACTGTGAATTTGATTCAACCCCTATTCCTAATTCTAAATCAAATAAATTGAGGCTCCTGCAGTAAATAAACACAATGCACAGATATAAGCTAGCTCCTTTTGCTTATCTTAGCAAGGCTGCACATGCTAGCGAACTAGCCAAAGTTGTGAGCAAAATCTGTATATAACTTGACACAGCAACCCTTAGTGGACTATCATTTTGAAATGTGTCATTTTGCCCATTGCTATCTTGGATTTTTTGAGCCATAATTTACCAAATTTGGGCAGGAGGATGGTTACCAGGCACTGCATAGGACGCGCTAAGTCACTTGCTAACGCCAGTGTTAGCTAGCTTTGTTAGGTACATCTCTACTTCATGTTAACTGTGGTATTTAATGGGAAGTTAATTTTGGCTGGCAAAAACTAGACTTACAACAAAATTAAAAAAAGAATAACAGCTGACTACTTAGACTGTCTTTTAGTACAACTGAATGCTGAATAATACATTTTCAGGCGACCAAAATGTTACAGTTAACTAAAAACATATTGTCAAAGGACCAAATTTCTAAGATGGAAACATAGACAGCTACCAAAAACCGGTTCAAAGTTAAATGTACATATTGCTATGTATACCCATTGATAAGTCTCTATCCCAAATGCCAGGTCGTGGTAGCAACTTCTTGCATACATCATACAGCATGATGACTCAATTAAGAGTAAAATAAATTATAAGTATGCTTTCAGGTGAGGCTTGAGATTAAGGAAGAGTTGAAACTAGCGATTGAGACCATAAAGTCATTAGGAAATAATTTACTGATGTAATTAACATGTATAAAAAAACAAGTGAGAAGTAGGTTACTTTTCTCATAGATGTCTATACAATCAGTCTTTTTCTCTTTTTTCTTTTGAACCAGAAGGGTCGCTCCCTGCTGGCCCTTAGAAAGAATACAGTTTTAAGGCACTGTATTGGCTTCACTTTTAGGGTATTTTGACCTGAGCCCAGCCGGTTCGGACCTGTTTGCTTTTCCACAGGCTCTAGAGCCTCGTCATTGCATCACTGCTAACATCTTTATATGTCTCCACCCTCTCTGCAAGTATAATAACAATGGCAGACTACACATCTCTACAACACATCTGTGCTGCTCATCCTGATCACTATGGCAACAAATACATCCTTATTAACACTGAACGTAACATGTTAATGTTGCACTTTGTTGTAAGCTAGCGCTGGCATGCTAGAATTAGCCCACTAGCCTGTATCAACCACATTGCAGTCAAAAAATCTAATAAAGTAATGATACTAGTTTGTCTCTCTCAACGGCACTGAGTTGGTCTTGGTCTCGCTAACCCGCTAACACTATGATTGGCCACTATCGTAAGCACGCTAGCGCTAGCCCTAGCCCTTATTAATCACATTGCAGTTAAACAAATCAAATAAATGAATGATACACATTTTAGTTGGTCCCCCGCCCTCATCAAGACCAGCAAAGAGTTGGTGTTGCTGTGGAACCTGTTTTCCCGGCCGGGAGGCAGCGCTTGGTGGTGGAAAGAAAGAACAGTTCGCAATTGGGCAATGGTTGGGATCCGCCTCCAGTGGAAAAAGGGCGTCTGTGGCTCAGTTGGTAGAGCGTTCACCCAGTAACCGGAAGGTTGGTAGTTCGATCCCCGACCATGGCAGCTACATGTCGAAGTATCCTTGAACAAGATACTGAACCCCAAATTGCTCCCGATGCTGCGTTCATCGGTGTGTGAATGAATTCCCAATGGTGGCAGGTGGCACCAGTGTGCTCTGGTAGCCTCGGCCACCAGAGTGTCGTGTAAAGCGCTTTGGATAAAAGTGCTATATAAGTGCACTCCATTTTCCAAAAACCCTATTAGACTCAGAGGCTACATCTAAGCTAGTGTCAACTGTACAGCTAGCTAGTTAATTTAGATTTACTTCAGCAGTGTTTTGAATTCAAAGATGTTCCTCGGAGAAAGACAGAAAACTATGTGGGGATCAAAAAGGCAGACAGAACATGGTCACTATAGCCAACTGGAACGAAGTCACAGCATAGCAACAGAACACTGCTGTTGGTCCCACCGTTTCCCTCTGTGACTGTATAAAAGGTACCCTTTGAAGCCGTCCAGTGGGGAAGGTCTGGCAACAAGTCATTTGAGACACGTTATTATACAATCCCACACCTTTTCACTTCTACACCATCTGAGAAATAATCTGCCAAAGCAGCTACTGCAGCACTAGTGATTGATAGAAGCAGGATGGGGGACTTTTTGATGGCTACCACTGTGTGTTGATGCACCCGCACAATCTCTCGGGAGTCTATACTTTCGCGGTGCGGATGACTAGTTAAAATAACACACAAGAAACAGGCATGCTCCAGCTGTTTCTTATTGACGCGCTTCCGCATCGTTTCTCAGTCGGGGGAAGAGATGATTTGGAATAGTAAAATAAAGTGGAGAAAAGGGAAGTTGAAAATCAAACACCCTGGCTGTGGGTGATGAACGTCTGCTGTGGTTGTACGTCTCTTCCAGTCCATCCCAAGAGGAGCGAGGGGGAGGGGGAGGGGAGGAGGAAGACGAGGTTTGTCTGAATCAACATGTTTTTTAAGAGGGATGTGAGAAACTGGGACAGTGGTGGCATCGCTGATGTCCCTGGGCTCAGTGCGCTACAAACACAGGACACACACACACACACAGCCAGAAATGCAAGCGTGAACAAACACACATTTACACACGAAGAGATTCTCGCACCCTTGGGGAGCCCCGCTTTCAAAGTGCTTTCAAATGGTGCTGTGCCGAATCTCCATACATTATAGTTAGAATTTATATAAAAAGGCTGTATTTGCATAAGTGTAGTCACATAGGGACCAAACACAGCAGAGAGAATATTCAAGTGGCCTGACTTGTTAGTCCCTATGACACACACCTACACGCATACATACAAACACACATGTAATCATGATTATATTCCCTGACATACCGGGGACAAACCGCAATATCAAACCTCTGAAGTCCAGGAGATTTTGGTTCAAATGTGTCAACTTTCTATGCATTAATTTCTGTCTCTGTTTAGCATTTTTCAGTCCGTCCTTATATCACATGCATGGCTCCTTTTTCTCCACACAAGTTTGGCTATCAGTCAGATTTTTCATTTATTTTTTTTTAAATTACAAGTATAAAGCTGCCAGGAACCCAAAATACAAACAAAGGACATAGGTTTTAATGGAGATGTTCCAATTTTTTTCATTATTTATACACACAAAAACAGCAGAAAATAATGAAATAATTAATAACTATAAAAATATCAACAACATGTCTATTTGCATGTAAATTAAAAAAAAAGCAATAGTTTAGTACAAAGAAAATTTAAATTTTAAAAATGGTCTTGAAACATAAATTGCACACTGTGTAAAAAAGCCCTTATGATTGCACTTTCAACTGGCTTTCTCAGCTGGTCTACATATGATATATAAATAAAGTTATCACTGTAAATAAAACATGCTCAGTGTATTTTCAATAAATAGATGGACTCCAGAGGGTTAAACGTATGATTCGAAGGGATATGATATGATGCCATAATTCACAAATAAACCTGAAAGGTAAAGTAATTTGATTGGCGTCTGAGTGTTTGAAGAGTGATCCCAGGACAAAATCAGGTCTATTAGGTTCCTGATTGCATTAGATATGAAAATGAGGCCCAGCTGGAGCCAATCGCAACACATCTGTGGGTCCTCGAGGTCATGCAGCGACAAACCAAAGAGGTGTGATTTTAATGATGTGCTCCATTATGAGGAAGACTCTTAGCCATTACAGTTAATCTGCAGGCATATGTTTTTAAAAAAGTACATTAGTGAGTTAATTTGAGCTGAGCAGGAATACCTGGGGAGCGCCAAAAAAAAAAGGTTTTTCATCTCAACCAGATGGGTTTTAAATAAATAACAGAGTTTGGTACATGTTTTGAAAAGGGATAAAAATCAGGTTGATGTTGATATTTTACCAGGTGGCAACCTCCGGGTCTGAGCAGGGAGGCAAACCAGAAAGTGACTTAAGCTGCATTCTACCGAAAATTCCAGCAGGGGGCGCTGACTGCTGCAGAAGCATTTTGGTCCATTCATTTCAATACAAAATGAAAAATCTTCTCACTTGATTTATTACCTCAGAAAATTTTTTAGCACTATTAACACTATGGTCTCAATCGCTAGTAAAAAATCTTATACAAGACAATTTTATGTTAATAGTGTAAATAATGGCCCCATTTAGAAGAAAATAGAAGATAAAGAATCGGATGATTTGGGGCGTGGCTACCCTTGATTGACAGGTCACTAACAACTCAACTCAACTTTATTTGTAAAGCACTTTAAAAACAACCTCAGCCACAACAAAGTGCTATACATAAACAAGCAAACAAGAACAATAAAATAAATAAAACAGGAAATAAACACTAAAATATATTTTTTTAAGTTTCATTGCCATATGTGCCAATTGTATTTTAATTATTTAATTCTAAAAATGAGTTTTAGTGCACAAGAAGAGACGTTATCAGAAGAGAAGCAGAAAAATGCGTATCCCCGGCAACGTGTCAATTAAGTTATATGATGTCATATAGATATAAAAAAGGACATTTATCGGTTTGGTCTCATAACTTAATAAAGTCTGCTAGCTTAATGCTAACTTATAATGCAAAATGTTTGTTTCCCACCTTATTAACTCTATAAAAAAGACACTTGGCCAACAGATTACATTATATGTATTTATTTATTAAAACTTGAGAGAAATCAAAAACTTTGTTTTGGGTCCTTAGGACCTTTATTTAGTTCAGTATAAATCAAACTTGATGTCTCTAAATGCAAAAAGAATGAGTTTTACAATCAAGTTAATAATTTTATCCTCTTTCAAATGGCAGTTATTAGTTTTAATGAACAACTGCATGTAATACTTTTTTCAGTCTATGGTTTGACATCAATAACAGAGTTTGGTACATGTTTTGAAAAGGGATGAAAATCAGGTTGATGTTGATATTTTACACAAACTGTTTCAAAGTACTGAGTCAGTCATGCATCTGACAGTGTGTATATGAAAATGCACTGTACCACTGCTGGAAACAAGGCGCACATGTTCAAGCGACTAATGAAGGGTAAAGGGTTAGTTAGCTGGTGTCATCCGAGGAATTTTTTTCCATGCAGGGATTTGTCAGATATGTCTCCAGATATAGGTAGACGATGGTGTAATGTGAGAAAAGGGCAGTTCATTAGTAGTCATCAGTGTTCCTGGTTCCTGTTCCTGCCTCACACTACACTACACCATATAATGAATATGGTACTAATCTTGTCTCTGTGCTCAGCCTTACTCACTCTGTGTTCTTATGTGTTTCTTGAAACCTGGTCTCACAGGAATCCGTGAAATAGCCACGGATTCGCTTAACTCAAAATCCGTGGAATAGCCACGGAATCACTCAAATTTCCGTGAAACTGACACGGATTTCGCTACAATGCAAGTTAATGACAGTCATATCCGAGGCTATTCCATGGATATTTTTTCCTATTGGTTTGTTCCAAGTCACGTGACTTTCAAGGTCCCGGCAATCAGAACAAAAAACATGGCGGACAGTTCTCTCATTTTTAGTGAAAAAATCAATATTTTTACTTAGTTTCTGCATAAAAATGGATTTTGATCACATTTCGAGCGAGAAATATATGTTTTATTTTCTAAATATTCACTCAGTGAATGTACATAATCACTTTGTATGCTGGAATAGCCAAGGGATATGACTGTCATTAACTTGCATTGTAACGAAATCCGTGTCAGTTTCATGGAAATCTGAGTGATTCCGTGGCTATTCCACGGATTTTGAGTTAAGCGAATCCGTGGCTATTTCACGGATTCCTGTGAGACCAGGTTGGTTTCTTGTAATAATTCTCAGGTGATTTATGTATATAGTACCGTCTGAAAAGTAAACACATGCTTATTGTTTGTCTAAAATTGTTAAATATATCATGTAGCTTGTACTTGAATAATAGTTGATATGTCCTGAGTTTGAACAAATAGAGCCTGGTCCTGAATTTAATTACATTTCCAGGGTACTGATTTTTGTTGCTGTGGAATGTTTCTTCTAACAGAAAAATCAGCTTATGTATTCTGATCATTTGTACTGGGCTTTATTATTATTCAAAATAAAAGCTGTGGGGTTACTTTGTGTCTTCATTATGTAATCAAGCAGGTTCGAGAGGAAAACTCTCCACTCTGCAATGAAGAAAACTGATTTGAGAGCAAAATTATCAACAGTCATTAGGAAAAAAAGGTGTTATTGCAAGTAAAATTATCTTGTGATTAAAAATGTAGCATCTGAAAAAAAACTTGTTTTGCAAATCAAAAAGTTTTGCTTTTAAACACAAGTTTGAAAGGAATCTAAAAGATAAAAGACAAGTCTCCATTGGCCAGTCTCAACTGGTTTGACAGCTATTTTCCAGATCAAATTTTCTTTTAATGTAATTTGCTCTTTTGCTCTCCCTGGTAAGAGAAAGGAACTATGCAACTTGGATTTAATTCCATCCAAACAAAGGAAATGTTGTGTTTGCTTTACCAGAAACAGAAAATTAACTTAACAAATCTGACTCACAAACGTGATGAAATATAGTCATAAAACATTTACCCCTGTTTTTCACAAAAATGCATTCATATTCATGTTATTATTAAAATCATTTTTATTTGAGTCCTGCATTGTTTACATCTGTGGTTGTTCACTTCCAGTCTCACTTCTCTTACTTGCATGTTATTTTTCTGACCTTATTCATAATGAATAATGATGACATTTATTTGCTCTCTAGCTAAATCAAATGTAACAAAGTAAACTCAAGAACGGTATTTTTGTTTTCTTTTTATGACACTTTCTACTTCTACCCCACTACATTTCAGAGGGAAATATTGTACTGTTTGCTCCACTACATTTATTGACCAATTGAGATTTTTCAAAACACATGAAGAATTTATCAAATATGATTTGTTATACATTCAAGACACATTCAGCACAGCATTTAGAAAAAGCGCTGCAAATAGACCACAACACAACAGAAGTTTTTCTAAAGGACACTTTAACGTTATAAACGTTATAACGTGAAATTATCATGTCATTTCATGATATATACATAACGTGATATATAGCATTAGCTAGCGTTAGCCCGTATCAATCACATTGCAGTTAAACAATCAAATAAATGAATGATAGACTATTAGTTGGTCTCTCTCAACGGCACCGAATTGGTCTTGCTAGCCCGCTAACGTTAGCATGTTATGGGGAGTGTGTCTATGTTCCCCTCTTTGTATGAGACTGGGGAACAATAGGCCTATGTAGGCCTACTGGCTGTTTGACGCAAATATGCAAATAGGCCTAGACGAGGAAAGACTTACGCCTGGATTCCACTAGATGCGTAACGGCTGCAGATCCGTCGTCGGAGCCGTTACGCACCCATTATAATCAATGTGTGAGATTCCACCGACTGCAGATCCGCTGCGTAATGAGTCCGACAACGCAGGGCCATCCGACAGCCCTCGCAACACTTGCGCAGAGCTTCTATTTTTGTCGGACGACGGAGCACGACGCATAAATTCAGCACAGAACAGATCGTTCGGGACAGGAAGTCGTGCACAGACACAAAATAAAACACTGGTATATTTTCAAAATAAAATACCTCGGGTTCGCTAACGAGGTCGGCCGGCTCGTTAACAAGCCGGCCGACCTCGTTAGCGCTTGTTAAGACGGAGTCGCTGGATTTGTCTCCAGTCATTAACGAGGAGATGTTGATTATCTTCCAGTTATATCAATTGATTAGGCGTGAATTCGCGAGATCTCGTGCGTCCTCGGGACTCTGCTGTCCGCAACAGCTCCGACACAGACGGATCCGGTGGGTGTTGACGGACTGCGTAGATACGCAGCCGTTGCGGACAGACCCCTGTCGGAGTCGTTACGCATCCAGTGGAATCCCGGCGTAAATCAGGGGTGGCAAACCTACAGGTCTCAAGCTAACCATAACCCTAACCCTTACTGGGGATTTCCACCGGGCGCGTTACAGCCACGGCACGGCAGCTTAGCGAGCCAGCCGCATACACGCGAGATAACGAGAACACGCGATAATCCTGACCATACGGGAGACCGCGAGATCCCGTGATAAACTCTTATTTATACAGTCTATGGATAAACTGTGTGTATAAAGTAAACAACAACAACCAACAGCTTACTTTGCTTCTCTGACGTGAAAGATCTGTTGATCTGACCATCTATC
Organism: Centropristis striata; assembly: GCF_030273125.1. Taxonomy (NCBI): domain Eukaryota; kingdom Metazoa; phylum Chordata; class Actinopteri; order Perciformes; family Serranidae; genus Centropristis; species Centropristis striata. Next base: position 7,480,670 of record NC_081517.1, on the reverse strand, counting down.
CTTATAAAAAACAATATGTTATGTCATAAATGATTGTATGATGTTCCACTTCAACAATCAGTCTCTTGTCGTCCATGTCTCCGATCCTCTGAGACCCTTTGATTGACTGATTGCTGATCTGGTGCCCCGGTCGTAACATAATGTTGATGTGAAGTAGTTTTAGGCTGCATGAACTGCGTATTGTGTTTTATTTTGAAAGGGGGCGGAAGTGTTTTACGTTGATTCTGAGTCAGACTTCCTGTCTGGTGCGATCTGCTCAGATTTACGCGGTTTGGCAGCATCTCGCGGAGAAAATAGAAGCTCTACCTAATGCTCGCGGAGAGCCGCGGCTGAGACGCTGCTGTAACGTTACGCATCCGACCGGTGGAAATGCTCTCATTGATTAGAGTGGAAGCTATTTGCAACGGCGACCACGGCGCTGCCGTTCCGCAGCTGTAACGCGCCCGGTGGAAATCAGGCTTTACCCCGCAACAGTGGGGAACATAGGACCCTTTTTTAGTTAAAGGGCCCTATGTTCCCCTGTATGTATTGCTTCAGGGGAACATAGGACCCTTTTTGGGAGAAACGGGGAACATAGGATTTTTTTTCTAAAAAAAAGAACATAGGTATGACCCCACGATATAATCAGCCGCTAACGTTAGCACGATATGATTGCATGTGTTTTCTTAAGTTGCAGTGCTGTGAACTCTCTGGGCCACCGTACTGCAGGACAGCTGTGTGAATACATGTACCAACATGACACATTCCTTTAACGGTATGAATAACTAATTTAATGAGTATTTGCATTGGTATTCAAAATCATCCAATGCATGAATCATGAATTATGTAGATCCATTCTGAGGTGAAATATACGAGTCCCTCTGTGTTTCACTTTGTACACCATGTAGGCCTACATCCCCACATACAATCATATCATCAGCTCGACACCAGCCAGGCTTGAAATGGAGCCCGTTTTCCTCGCTCTCCTCTATTCTTTTAGATGAGTTGCATGGGTCTGCTTATAGTCAGTGTGAAATGAGCTGAGCTAAAGTGGTTTTGCTAGGGCAGTTATGCTTGAACCAGAGAGAGAAAAATGAATGGCTTGGTGTTTCACTTGGCTGGCTGGAGATAGGAAATACAGCTCGAACATGAGAGGAGGAGTTGTATTCACAGAAATGTGCATGTGTGTATTTGGAGTGAATGTATGATTATAGAAAATAATATGTGACGTGCCACACATCAGTGTCTCTCTCCTGCCCTGTGCCTTCAGAATGTCTCTTACACTGAGTCTGTGCAGTGAAAGCAACACATCAGCAGCATGACAGCATAAAGGCTCCGGGTCCTCTGTGACTGGATGTGTTCAGGACGAGAAGCATGTGAGACAAGCTCACAAGCTGATATACAATCGTTATGTGCATAGGCGACAAAAGAGATTATAGGCATGGGAAGATGTATGCACAGTGCAGATGATAGACAGATGCATTAGTTAGAAGAAACCAAGACAATATGTGTGTTCCAGTGGTGGAGGGGGAATTCAGATGGCTTACAGTAAAAGGACTGATATTACACTGCCAAATTTCTATCAGCTTAAAATGTACTTAAATTTCATATATATATATATATATATATATATATATATATATATATATGTATATATATATATATATACAGTCATGGAAAAAATTATTAGACCACCTAGGATAGGAAAGCAATAATAATTATATTTTAGAATTAAAAAATTGTTGGTTAAATAGCTTCTACTGGTGTATGAACCATTACGGAAACATAAAAAATGATTTTGGTAATTACTAATGCTGTTAATTTCAGAGAGCTGTGGCACAAACCAGTGCTCTAATAAATTTGTAAAGCACTGGTTACAGTCATGGAAAAAAGGATAAGACCACCCTTGTTTTCCTCAATTTCTTGTTCATTTTAATGCCTGGTGTCCTTTTTTATCATTTTGTCTTCTCATTTTGTGTCTTTTTTTGTCATTTTGTGTCTTTTTTTAGTGTTTTTGTGTCTTTTTTTTGTCATTTTGTGTCTTTTTTTTGTCTTTTTGAGTCTTTTTTTTAGTCATTTAGTCCAACATAACATGTGATTTTGAATCTTTTTTTTACTTTCAAAACACTATCATGCTCAATATAAAGATTCAAATTAAATAATGATTTTATATTTCTGAGGCAGGGTTTAATCTATGCACATGCATGTTATATTAAGCTGTATTTCTAAAGTTGTCTTTAGTACCTTTAGTGTCTGTTTTCATAAGTTCAGTCAGTATTCATGTTTTAGTTATGAGGCTTTTGTTTTGTAGTTGCTGGATTCTGTTTCCTGTTTTAGTTTGGAGGTGATGTTCCTCATGTATCATGTCGTGTTTTACTTCTTATTTTATTGTTCCATTTCCCCTCCTCTGCTCTGCCCCAGATGGTTTCACCTGTGCCTTGTTACACTGTGTATTTGGCCAGTGGGCTCCTTTTTCCTGCTGCCACTTCATCCTTCATCCTACCATGTTCCCAGTGTTGTTTTTATGGATTTTTGGATTCCCTTTGTCTTCCCAGTGAGCTCTGCTCTAGCCATCTAGTGTGTTGAATTTTGTATATTTTTGGATTTCTATTCTTGTGAACACTTTTTGTAAAAACAACTTTTTCATTGCATTATTGGACCTATAATCATATGCTAGAATTTACAATTCTTTACAATGCTTGTGATTTCCAGAAGTGGCTCTCTGGTAAAAAGCAAGCCAAAATGATGTAGTACTTCTGGTTTTAAACAGGGTGATTCATCCTGCAGCTGCCAGGTTTTTCTGCTATTTTCAAAAATCCATGGTAAGTTAACATGGTAAATCAGTTAAATTGTCTTTGTACAGTTTTCAATTGATGATTGATATGCCAAAAAGTACGGTGTCCCTGAGAGCTCACAGCGCTGCAACTTAAGAAAACACATGCGAATACACAAAACACAAGCAAACTGAGAAAACATCTTCATCAATTTGACAACACAAGTGCAGCATTTGGAAAACGCTGCAAAGACCACAACACAACAGAAGTGTTTCCAGAGGACACTTAAAAGTGATGCACATGTCTGGACACACGTGATATTATCAAGTTATTTCAAGATAATGATAATTTTACGTTTTTAACGTTATAACGTGAAATTATCACGTTATTTCATGATAATGATATTTTCTTGTTATAACGTGATATATAGCGTTAGCCCGCTAGCGTTAGCCTGCTAGCCCGTATCAATCACATTTCAGTTAAACAAATCAAATGAATGAATGATACACGTTTTAGTTGCATCTCTCAACAGCACTGAGTTTTTCTTGGTCTTGCCAGCCCGCTAAAGCTAGCACGCTATGATCGTAACATTAGAACGCTATAATGTGAAATTATCATTATCTTGAAATAACTTGATAATATCACGTGTGTCCAGACATGTGCATCACTTTTAAGTGTCCTCTGGAAACACTTCTGTTGTGTTGTGGTCTTTGCAGCGTTTTCTAAATTCTCCGCTTGTGTTGTCAAATTGATGAAGATGTTTTCTCAATTTGCTTGTGTTTTGTGTATTTGCATGTGTTTTCTTAAGTTGGAGCACTATGAGCTCTCAGGGCCACCGTACGAAGAAGGATCAGCAAAATCATTCTGTTTTATGTTTTACACAGTGTCCCAACTGTTTTGGAAGCAGTAATATTACTGTTATTACTACTACTACTGCTACTAAATTTCATATGCCAGAAAGCCCTAAAGGCTGACTAATCCCACACAGAGTCCACCTGAGGCTGATGAGAATGTCAATAGTTATGCAGGCATTTGATTATAAAGTGTAACATTTTGACCTGGAGCTGGAGCCAGATGAAAACTGAAGGGTTCACAGAAGTCATTAAAGGAAGCATGACAGTCTATTAACCCTTAATATGGCACTCATTGAAATACTTGCAAATTTCAACCCGAGAGAATATTGGAGGATATTACATACTGCCAGAATGTGTAAAAAACATACAGACCCGGGGGAGGGGGGTAATATTTTGAAAAAAAAGTTTACGAGATTAAAGTGGCAAATCTAGGTGAAAAAAAATGCGCAGATTTATGAGATTTAAAGTGGTGAATCTGGGAGAAAAAAAGTTGTTTTCTCGTACATCTGCGACTTTTTTTCTTGTAGATTTGCCACTTCTCATGAATGTACGCATTTTTTTCTCGTAATATTTCGAGAAAAATGTTGCAAATTTACTAGATTATAGTGGTGGATCTGCAGGAAAAAAGTTGCTTTTTTCCACTTTTAACGTAAATCTGCAACGTTTTTCACGCAGATTTGCCACTTTAAATCTCTTAAATCTGCAACTCTTTTTCTTGTAGATTTGCCACTTTAAACTAGTAAATTTGCAACTTTTTTCTCGAAATATTAAGTTACCAAATCGTCTCTTCGCCTGATAAAGGGTTAAACATACACTTCCCTGAAATCGACAAATGTCAAATGGTTCATCCTCTGGGGAGCATGAGTGTCTGTTGAGACAACATTGGCATTTTGATAAACAAGCTGGTGAAAAATATCCATTTAATCAAATGCTTACAGTAAGTCCTGTGGAATTTAAAAAGGAAATTGATCACAGAAGCCAGTAAATTAACACAGAGGCATATGAGCATAATTATAGAACATATTGCATCCAAAAAACTCTTGCTCAGAGCTGTGCCAAAAGCTTTCAAAGGTCAGGCTGATCTGAGGGGAGGCTTTTAACTGGATGATACCAGATGTAAACAAACAGTGTCGGCCACTCATTATGGAAAGCTACTTTGATTTATCTGAGGAGTATTTTGTGCATGACAATGTGCTGAAAGGGCCCAGAATGTGTGAAAATTGAAAAATTATGTTTGTGAAAAAACAAACCCTGCGCTAAACAAAGGACTCATAGAGTGTATGTGGGAACCAACAATGAAGACTGAGGATTTCTCAGTGAGTGTTCCTGAAATAATAAGAAAGAAAATTAGGGGAACTACAAACTGTGTACTGCCTTTGTCTCCACTAAACCTGATTAGACAATTATAATCAAATTCCAGGCAAAATCGGGACGAAAGCATCTGAATAGACAATGCATTTCCTTTAACCTTTGAGAGAAACAAGGGAAAGACTGTCCCAGGCACTAATCCACGTAGCAGCTGTAATTGAATAAACTTTATGAAGATGCCAGATTAATTCACATGGCTGGAAACATCCGAGGCTTGACCAATATTCCATTTGTATAAAGACCTCACAGTGTTCTGAACACGGAGAGTGGAATAGAAGCACTTGAATGTAAAAAAAGAGATTTAATGCACTTAGGATAAATAGGTGCACAGGGAGTGGTTATGTAGCTGAGAAAATTACCAAATTATTTTTCATTATGGTGCGAAGAGGAAGCGGCCTCGCAAAGTGGGCCTCCATTACCGGATTTCTATGTGTGATTAATGTATTAAAACAAAAAAAGACAAACACAGATACCTACAAAAGCACTAAATTGAAAGAGAAATTGTGTATTCTTCAACCTGGGTCTTACTCTCACAATTCCAGTCATTCTGACTGTATATTTAGACAAAACCTCCTGAAGCTTACATTTTACATAATCATTTCAAATGCTTGTGTATGAGTCCAAACAAAAGAAAACACACAAAATAGCTTCTACAGCCAATTCACCTGCAATAATAACAAACATTTGCACTTATTGCTGTAAATATATGAGATAGATAGATATATGGATGGATAGATAGACAGATAGATAGATAGATAGATAGATAGATAGATAGATAGATAGATAGATAGATAGATAGATAGATAGATAGATAGATAGATAGATAGATAGATAGATAGATAGATAGATAGATTGATAGATAGATAGATAGGAACTTTATTAATCCCTCAGGAAGTTGCAATTGCAGCAGCAGCACAACACCAATACAATAAAATGCAATAGAATAGTTAAAAAAATAGTCATAATGTGCAAAATTCCAGAGTCCAAGAAACAATAAAAATACAACATATAAATACAAGGAAATATTTCACAAAATATAACAGTGCAGAATAAGTGAAAGTCTATGAAATGTATAAAACGGCCTTTATGATTCTACATCAGTAGAGTTAGACATATATTTCAAAAATGTCCAGGAAGGCTTTCATTTGTAGAGGTGGTTACATAGACGTAGGGCTGGGCGATATATTGATATAAAAGATATATTGATATACTGTATTTTTAAATGTGATTTGGAAATAGACCATATCACATATATCGATATAGTTCCATTTTTTTCCTTTCTTTATATATAAATGCTTCCCTTACTAGGGTTTGTCATATTTAGTCCTTTTGTTATGTTTGTTATTCTTTTCTCATATATATATATAATATATTTATATCAGAAAAAGATTGGCTTATTATGTTTCATAGGCTATTTTTATTTAAGATATTTTTTATTCAAATGTGCACTTTATGGAGCTTTGATTAAAAAAAAGGTATTCCTGTTGTTATACAGTATTTATGTTCACTTAACTAAACAGTTTCAATAAAACTACTTTGACTAATATTTGGCTTTGACTGAACATTTGCTCTCACTTAGCAATAGAAATATAGGGATATATATCTTAAATGAATATTCAGCCTAAATATATCGGGATATGACTTTTGGTCCATATCGCCCGTCCGTACATAGGCGGTATAGTTTTTTTAAGTGAAGAAGAGGATGGACCTGACTGAAAGTCACACTGTGCCCATTCCCTGCTAACAATGTTAGCTAGTGTAATATGAGGTGAGTTAAAAACAAGTTTTCATGAGTTTTTTTAAATGTACACAGCGCCATGGATACGCACTGCTATACCTCTACCTGCACTTAAACCCAAACCCCGACAGAGGGGAAATCAATCCATCACTCTCTGCTCTGACTTTGTATTTAATGAAGGAGCTTCCTTGAAAATTCTGTCTGCTGGCAAACAACAGGAAAATGTCTAAAAGCTGCTGTTCTGTTGTGAAATGCAACAGGGGAAAGAGTCCATAACAAAGTTTTTAAAATCTGACAAACTGAAAAACTGAACTTTTAAGAGGAAAAAGTAGGTGTAGGGGAGACTGGGGTAAGTACAGCCACCCCTTGTTGCTAGGAAACAGTAAAAAAAACATTGATCATGTGGCCAAATATTTAGGAGTAAGGCATCATTTCATGGTGTCTGTGAAGGTAAGAACCACGTGGGTAAAGTGGTTCGACATTTATTTCTAAAAACAACAGTATTTTTCCCTCTTGAAAGTTAATTTAGTCTATAAGTTCCATGAGAATTGTGTTTAGAACAAAATGGATAGTTTTAAATTTGTTTTATACACCAATTGTGATATCTATGAGCTACAACCTGAGGTCATAAACCTAGCATAAAAGTGGATCATTTTAGCTGTGGGAACTAATAAAGTCAATGTAGAACCTGATAATGTAAAAACCTCGATAATGTAATAAAAATCTGTGCTTGAGTCCATTGAAATTGTAATAAAACCTGATAATGTAATAACTTCCCGATAATGTAATAAAGTGCATTTCCCAATAATGTAATACACTTTTTTTTTAACCAATAATGTAATAAAGTATAACATTAATGGAAGGTTTTTGATCAAATCAAAGATGGCAGAAAATCCAATATGGCCGAAAAACCCCATTGAGGATGCATTGAGCTGGGAATGACCCAAGGGTTCCAGTGATACATCCTTTGTGAAAAACGGATGAACGGGTCAAAAGTTAATACATGTTGAACTTTGACCTGTTGGTGGCGCTAGAGCTCTTGAGCTAGAGTTGCCTACACAGTATCACCACTAACCTGATAATGTAATAACCTCCCATTAATGTTATACTTTATTACATTATCTGGAAGTTATTACATTATCAGGTTTTTATTACGTTTTCAATGGACTCAAGTGCAGATTTTTATTACATTCTCGGGGTTATTACATTATCTGGAATTTATTACATTATCAGGTTCTACAGGCAAAATGGTAGCTCTGGGGTAAGTTGAGCCATAAACTTAAAAAGAGTATTTTGGCTGTAGCCTATATGTCGCAATTATTAAATCAAGATTATGCATTTGTATGATTACAGAGTGGACATCATGCCTCAAGTTTATAAACGCAATCGGCTCAACTTATCCCGTAATCTGTGCCACGAGACCACTTTTTTGGACATGCTATATTATCGAAACAGTTATGTTTACACTCATTCTGTTTGTTTGAAGGGATGCACAACAACCTGACATATATGCAGATATATTACTTGGCGACAAAACTATGATTGCCTTGATGTAGTGATCCTAAATATGAAATATGACTCATTTTACCCCAGTCTCCCCTATTCAGATGTGAGACATCAGCAGTCACAATGGGAAGACTGTGCAATGCTGGAACTCAGTTTTAGTCTCACTACATTTCTGTGAGTTAAACTAAAGCATTGTAGTAGTAGAATGTGGATAATTCAGAAAGCTATGCATTATTAAGTGCCTTAGCGTGCTAACATACAGCTAACATTAGCTCGCTAACAACCAACTTGTCCTTTTCAGAAGACATAGAGTGCTAAAATACTCATATATGTGAATCTATATGTAAATCTAAAAGTTTAAGTTAGAAACTGACATTTTCTTGGTGTTTCAGTCCATGGTTGTGTATTGTGACAGCCACAAATTCAAGGTTTTCTCACTTAGCTTTGGAGAGCACTGACTGCAGGAACACACCTGGTTTCTTGTGTGGCAGTGCTCTGCTGCCTTTCTGCCTTTTCCATTAGATAAAGGTCCTTGTCTTGTTTCTGCAGGTCAAACAAATACTGTTCGCCATGAAAGTAAAATGACTCATGATTCTCCATTGGATAAGCACCATTGTACTTAGTCTCCTTTAATTTCCTGTGTGTTTGAAAGGATTCATAGAATAGAAGTGTATTTGGAAAGCTGTGGAAGCCTTGCACCGGTTGCTCAAGAAAGTAAACTTCTCAAAACATGATAAATTAGGGAATTGTCACATTTTTTGTGTAAAACTAAAACAGACAGCCTATAAGGAAATCTGTTTCTGCTGCATCCGTGATTGTCTCTTTCAAAATGACTGACAGTGTCCCTGGCCTCCTGACATGAAGCTTTAAATTAGGACCCATGGCAAACATTTTATCTGTTTATTATATTTAATCCTCTGGGGTCTGTAATCGCACTGGCGTGATCAGACCATGCAACGTTTTCAAAGTGTCTTAAAAAGAAAAAAGCTCACGTGGAGCACTGTTGTCAACTTCAACATGGTCTCACAGGAATCTGTGAAATAGCCTTGGATTTGCTTAACTCAAAATCTGTGGAATAGCCACGGAATCACTCAAATGTCCGCTACAATGCAAGTTAATGACAGTCATATCCCTTGGCTGTTCCAACATACAATGAGTGGATATTTAGAAAATAAAACATATATTTCTCGCTAGAAATGTGATCAAAATCCATTTTTATGCAGAAACTAAGTCAAAATATTGATTTTTTTTTCACTAAAAATGAGAGAACTGTCCTCCATGTTTTTTGTTCTGACTGCCGGGACCTTGAAAGTCACATGACTTGGAACAAACCAATAGGAAAAAAATATCCATGGAATAGCCACGGGATATGACTGTCATTAACTTGCATTGTAGCGAAATCTGAAATTATTTCATGTGTTTAATGTGTGTACTGTAATATTGTACGGTGATGGGAGCTGTGTTGGGCCCCCCCTTTTTTTGTTCAACAATGGGTGTTTCAGTTTGTGACATTGCATTCCTGCCAAAAATTACACTGATGGAAAGAGCTGGATAGCTTTCCCTTATTTGTGAAAGAGCCAGCTTGCCACAAAATGAAGTCATTAGGAGTAAATTGATTGACAAAGTCAAAAAATAATTGGAATGATTGAATAAAGCACCTGGGATATATTACACAAAGTATAACTCTGGGCTCTGTGGGAACCCTAGTCCAGCAGTTCCCAAACCTCTCCTGGAGTACCGTTTGTCCTGAATGCTTTGGATCTCTCCCTGCACCAACACAGCTGATTCAAATGATCATCTCATTATGAACTCCTGAAGCTCCCTGATAACAATCTTATCATTTAAATCAGCTGCGTTTGAGCAGGGAGAGATCTTAAAGATGCAGGACAAATGGTACTTTAGGAGAGGTTTCGGAAACGAAAAGTGGGATGATGGTTGCGTTATAGACTGAAATAACACATTTCTAAGTAGTATTGAAACAGCTCCAGGCAAACTACATAATTGATCACTTTTTTTTTAACCCAGTTGTAGAAAAAAAATAGTATTAATATATGGTTTTGCTCACAGCAAATCACAACAAGCTTTCTAATATGATCATCCATCGCCCATATACAATCATGGAAAAAATTATTAGACCATTACGTTCTTCAATTTCTTGTTCATTTTAATGCCTGGTACAACTAAAGGTACATTTGTTTGGACAAATATAACGATAGCAACAAAAATAGCAAAAGAGAATTTAAATTAAGAGCTGAAAATGTCTAAATATCAGCTCTTAAATTAAACTCTCTTTTTTTCCATGAGTGTATTCTGTTGTGTGGCTGTGTATTTGAAGGTTTGTTTTTAACATTTTATTGTCATTTAACATTGCTGTGCATCAAGTGATTCTTCAATTCTAAAAATGTGTAGTTTATATATTGAATTACATGTTGTTTTTTGACATTATAGTCAACTTAAATGGCATCATAGTGGATGTTATATCTTATGTTTCCTTAGTTAGGTTACCTATGGATTCCATATCTCCTGAGACATCTCTTCAGTGTCAGTTCCTCACTGCATTCTGATAAAAAAAATGTATTAATAAAGGCTTGTGTAGACCTATTAGTAGTGCTGGTAGGCTAGTTTAGGGCTAATATGCTTTATTATCTTCATTATACTATTTTCTTTCTTTTTTGTTGCCAAAATGGTTATTTCGGGAGCGTGTCTATGTTCCCCGGGTCCTATGTTCCCCTCTTTGTATGAGACTGGGGAACAAAGGACCCTTTTCCCCCGCTTTTCCCAAAAAGGGTCCTATGTTCCCCGGTCTGTTACTTTTTCCACCATTACTGCCAAATTCCATGGCAAATAGGCTTATGTAGGCCTACGGGCTAACCCTAACTAAGTGACTCTCTGTTGCAGTGACAAGCTAACCCTAACCCTACAGGTTAACCCTAACCCTACAGGCTAACCCTCACCCTACAGGTTAACCCTAACCCTACAAGCTAACCCTAACCCTACAGGCTAACCCTCACCCTACAGGTTAACCCTAACCATACAGGCTAACCCTAACCCTACAAGCTAACCCTATAGGCCAACCCCAGCCCTACAAGCTAACCCTACAGGCTAACCCTAACCCTACAAGCTAACCTTAACCCTACAAGCTAACCCTACAAACTAACCCTAACCCTACAGGCTAACCCTAATCCTAACCCGGGGAACATAGGATCCGGGCAACATAGGGATGACCCCGTTATTTTGATAGGAAATTGGGTTTTTTACATTACCCAGCTCGACGAGGTAGTGACTGCAAAGCCACCAAATCCTAGGTATAGAAAAAAAAACTGGAATATCCCTTTAATTTATAAAACACTTTGTTTTTTTTATTTTATAATTAGACTATAACAGCCTGATTTGCTCATTTGTGCTCTTTTCACACCAAAGCAAGAGCATTTAATGTCCCATATGTGCTGGCACTCAGTGCATCGAATGTGCGCATGTTGGTGCGTCACTGTGTGTTTGTGTGAGAGGGAGCTGGTTGGTCAGTGAGAGGATGCGGGGGTCTGTCCTGGAGGTCCAAAGGGGATGCAGGTGGCGGCGTCTGCCATCTGCCGTGCCACCGTATTAGGATGGTATCTCACCACCTGCTCGGTGGAGTTCAAAACACACACACACACACACACACCCACACATGGCCGCACACGGATGTACACAAACACACTGAAGCCTGGGGGGTAGAGATGAAATATCCTCCTCATCAGTCTTACACTGAGACCTGGGGGACCCAGACCTGGAGACCGTGACCATACATCTGACCACATGACCCTGAGATACAGATGCAATCCAGGGCCACACACACAGATGCACACACACACACACACACGCACACACACACACATACACACACACACAAGCTCTCAAATGCCTCTTTATGTGCTCATTTTTGTTTCTCTCTCCATATCTAAAGCAATGCTGTGGCTTATGTGTTCTAAATGTGCTTATTTGAATATCGCTGCTTTGAAGACGCGGATAATAGACGCCATCAAATCCTGACATGTGGGTGCACGGTTGTGGGTGTATGGTTGTGTGCCACCACAATGTCACCGTATTAACCAGATCACAAGTACAATGAGTAAATAGGTCAACCCGAAACCCTTTAGTGCCAATTTAGAGACTGATGAAAGGGCGTAGGAAGGCATATATCATTATAAACCTTATTAAATGGGCCAGCGTCTGTCCCAGAGGCTGGAGCAATGATGTTGTAAAAATGTTATCGATGCGGTCGTAATATGAGCTACAGTGCTCATTATGCATGTGATGATAAGTAGCCGAGATGCTGACACATTTAGGTGTATTTTATGCTCGGTTCTATTATCAAACAGCATAGTTTGTCTTTAATGGTCCCCTGCGGCCTTTTGCATTTAACACAACACTGTTAGAAACATGTTTATGCAGAAAAAGGTCTCCTTCTGTTCTCCACTGTGCTGCAGTTGTGTCAGAGTATTAAAGTCCTCCTCTGCTATGTGCTGTAGGTAAATAAATGTATGTCCTTGGATACTTTTGCAACATTTAGTGCACTCCAGAAGCACTTTTGTCCGGGTGTGTTCTCATTAACATTTTTCGGTGTGCTTACTTATCTACAGACTATCTGTGTGTCCACTAAAGTGAATGACTGACAGCCCCAGAGAAGGGTTGTGGACTTGTAATCAATAAGGGCTTACTGTATGTGAATAGTAATGAAGCAAGAGCAAATCTATTGTGAACAATAGGGCATGTTTATAAGGCATTTGCTGCAAGGGGAAAATATAGCTTTTGTAAATATTTAACAGTTATATCACAGAAATCTTGCAAGATGCAACATGCACATTGTGATGGTACACTGTTCATGATGAACACTTCATGTTGGGGTGTAAAGAACATAACAGCCTCCAGGGGCTGCTAGTGGGGCTTCAGACCTTTCAGTCCTGCTGCACATGCACAGTGTATTTACCAAACCTCTCAACCTCTCATACATACATTATTTCATCTACTGTAAGTGTATTATATCGTTATTGCATATCCCATATATAGAAATACTGGTTTGCATGTCTTAATCATGATGATTATTTTTCCCCATCTTTGCCATTACCTGTAATTGCCGTCATTACACACAGCAAAGCAGGAGCACTTCAATAGAAAATACATGCTACAGTTACTCTATCTATATTAAAAACAAAATCAGCTATCAAGCATTGGTATTTATTATACCACATGATGTCTATTTTAATCTGTAGAGTTTTCCTAAATTCTCAGAAAGCAAGTATTAGATATTGCTGTCAGTTTTTCTCCAAAGTTTTGGCTTTTCCAGAAGTTTCCATGTCCAATTAATGCATTAACCCTTTTTAGCAAAGGTAAAAGAAAAAAAACACCTCGAAGTGTATTAACATGATTTTACTTTTTTTGCAGAGATTTTTCTAGTTTATCTTTGTGCATTTAACATTTGTAATGCAATCTTTTGTGTTTACTGTTTTTTTGGTGTTTTTTGTAATTTCTTTGTGTTTTTATCTGTGTTTTTTGTATTTTTATTGTGTTTTTGATGTGTTTTGAGTGTGTTTGTACGTGTTTTTTGTAATTTTGTGTGTGTGTTTTGGTTTGTTTTTCATATTGTATGTGTTTTACGTGTGTTTTTTGTATTTTTTTGTGTTGTTTTGTGTTCAAAATGTTGATCCAGTAAGTCAAAATAAAAAAATAATCAGGTCAAATAGGTGAGGTTGTGATGAAAACAATGATACCAACACGTAATGGTAAAGCTTTTTAAGTGGTTTATACAGGCAGAATGAAAATGAGTCAAAAACCGACAAAATGGCAAAAAGGGTTAAGTAATGTGAATGCTTAGACTTCTAAGGGTTAAAACAGAACATGTTGAAAACACGTTTTGTGGTCATATCTGTCAGTGTTTGTTTTTTTCTCTTTTACCCTATTTGCATCTGCAATGAAATCTTATCTTGAGAGACTGATTGAATATTGATTTTTTTCATGTCAGTTTTCTGAGAGAGAGTGAATACATGTATATTAAGATGGACCGTATGGAAACAATGTTTTTTTGAACATGAAATCATGAAACATGTTCTAATAAAAAACCCGAAACACAACGAATGAGCCTGAAAATGAACTTATGCCCCCTTAACCCTCTGGAGTCTCCAAAAGCTCCAAATCCAGACTTCTTCATGACATCCAGACTAGAAAACAAAGCAGCGTGGAGCCCTACTGTAAATTTACCTCTAAAGTTCTGGCTGTAAACTCCAAGAGGCCAGTTTCAGTTTGATGATGATATACCAAGTAAAACTGGAGACAAGCTCAAATATATTTAGTATAAAATGATAGAACTGGATGAAACCCTCTTATATGTTATATTTGACACCTTTGTTCACATTTGCAACATTTAAAATTCTTTATTGAGCATGATAGTGTTTTGAAAGTAAAAAAAAGATTCAAAATCACATTTTATGTTGGACTGAAGGACTAAAAAAACCACAAAATGACCAAAGAAAGACACAAAATGACCAAAATGGACACAAAATGTCCAAAAACGACACAAAATGAGAAGACAAAATGACCAAAAAAGACACAAAATGACCAAAAAGACACAAAATTACTAAAAAAAAAATAAAAAAAACCCCGACAAAATGTCCAAAAAAAGACAGAAAATGACAAAAAAAAGACATAAAATGACCAAAAAAGACACAAAATATCTAAAAAAAAGACAGAAAATGACCAAAAAAGACACAAAATGTGAAGACAAAATGACCAAAAAAAGACACAAAATGACCAAAAAAACACAAAAAAAAACACAAAATGACCCCAACAAAAATACAAAATGTCCAAAAAAGACACAAATCACCAAAACGACACAAAATGACTTACAAAGACATGAAAAGACATGAAAAGGATTAAAAAATTGACAAAATAGCCCAAGACTCCATAGAGTTAAACATGTATTTATTAATTATCTGACATTTTACTGTTATTCAATTATGTTTGTTTCCCTATTCTAGCTTATATCTAAAGCACAGATTAACAATTTTCAAGTCTGAATGTTCAGATGTGAGTATTGTTTCAAGACAAACCGTTTTTGCTTCATACCGACTATTAAGGGATTCCTTCCCAACGTCCTTCCAGTGGATGGGACCTGATCTACAGACCACGAGTTCATCTGAAGTTAAAGTGAGGCTTCGGCAGTTTGAGTTAAACAAATCAAGTACTCTATTTACTACAAAATTCCCACTTTGTGTTATTCTCCCTCCATTGCAGCTCAGCAAAACTGTCCAGGCGAGAAAAGGGAAGATATCCATTGAATTGTCATTCTCAGACTCCTAAAGCCTCATGTAAGCTTCAGATAAACGTTGGAATATATTTCTACACAGAACAAGGGCTGTGGATTTTGTCCCCCATCAGGTACATTATAATGACTTTAAGAAGGGATCTCTTTAAAGCCAGTACGAACAGGAGGAAGCAAAACCTGTTCCACTGTTCATGTACCCTTTATAGTTTTAAAGGGTACATGTTATGCTTATTTTCAGGTTAATACATTATATTTTTAGTTTTTTACATCACCATGCTTACATGCTTGACTGTTCAAAAGACTGTTTTTCTCATACTGTGTGTCTGAATATAGCTGTATTCATACTCTGGGTTTTGGCCAGGCAGCAACCCCCGGGTCTGAGCAGGGAGGCAAACCAGGAAGTGCCTTCAGCTGCATTCTACTGAAAATTCCAGCAGGGGGCGGCTGCAGACGCATTTGTATCCATTCATTTCAATACAAAATGAGAAAACTTCTCACTTGATTTATTACCTTTTTTTAGGACATTACTATGGTCTCAATCACTAGTAAAAAAAAATCTTCAAGACAATTTGATGTTAATAGTGTAAATAATGGCCCCATTTAGAAGAAAATAGAAGATAAAGAATCGTATGATTTGGGGCGGGGCTACCTTTGATTGACAGGTCACTAACAAGGCGAGCCGTCATCAGGAGAGAAGCAGAACAATGCGTATCCAGGGCAATGTGTCAATAAAGTTATCTATAAGGACGTTTAGCGGTTTGGTCTCATAACTTTGACCCTTTCACTGTATTTTGACTTAATGACTGTTTATTTGAACGTTTTGTTGATTAAAAATGTCTTGTTCAGCGTTTGGTTGGACTAACAGACACTCCAAGGAGTCGCTGTTCAATTTTCTGAGGTCAGTAACTTACATTTTGTTTTTGCTTTTTGCTAGCTAACATGAACATCCCAGTTGATGCTGCAATTAATGCCAACATGAAGAAGAACAACAACCAAAATACAAAATACCAATTGACGACTTTGGAATGAGACTCAGTAATCAACTCTCTTTCTCCAGAATTAAACACTGTACCTTTAATTAAAGACCTGAAAAAATCTTGAATGATTTTTGTGACTTACACCATCAAGTCCCAGGCTAAAGACTCCAATCTCATTTTCAACAGTGTTAAAGTAATCAATCAGGCCAATGGTTTCTACCAATTAATTATCTGATTAATTTAATCAGCAATTAATGGAATTTGTTTTGCCCATTTTCCTCCTTCTGGCTTAGATTCCAAACCAGTAGAACATACAAAAACATGTCTGACTATCATCACCATCTGAGCTTCCTGTTTAAAAAAAAGGATTTAAACAGACTGATGCAGGCCTAAATAATTACCCTGCTGGACTGTGTTTAATCCCATTGAGAAGCTGCAGCACAGTGGTGAGTTTCTCTCTAATAAAGCTATCAGTGAGTTTGTGCTACGCATGATTGGAAATGATGGTGAAGAACATTTTAATAAGGTCGGGGCTGGAAAATAGCATGCCTAAGGATTAGTCATTGCAGTGTTTTTTTTGGCTATGCCTGGTATTGTCTTTGTTAATAAAGCTATGGCAGATAAGAATGATTTTGAGTGTTTTTTAACCCTTTGATGCACAACATGGGTCTAAAGTGACCCGATATGTATGTGTTTTTATGTTCTATTACAATAAATCATTTGCATCATTCAGTATTCCAGGTTTTCCTCAATTGGTTTGTTTTTGATCATCATACATCCTAAATTTAAGGATTAAGGATTTTTAATAAAATCCCTTTTTGTGTCACTACTTTTCTAATGCACAACATGGGTGAAAAACGACCCATAACCATTTTTTAACTAAGTAGCTAGCTAAGCTAACTACTTAGCTAACTTCTTGGCTAAGTATTTAGCTAAGTAGCTTGTTAAGCTAACTACTTAGCTAACTTCTTGGCTAAGTATTTAGCTAAGTAGCTTTCTAAGCTAACTACTTAGCTAACTCCTTGGCTAAGTAGCTAAATTAGCTAATTTATTGGCTGAGTATTTAGCTTAGCGAGCTACTTAGCCGAGTAGTTAGCTATGTAATAATACAAAAACATTTTTTCTTCATAAAGTATGAAAGGCAAAATGGAAATAATGGAATATTCAACCATAAAATAAGTTGATATCAAAAGATAGAGCACAGAAACACACAACAGCATTAAATAACATGGGGAATGAATGAGGGTAATTTTTGACCCATGTTGTGCATTAGAAGGTGTTTATATGTTGTGCATCAAAGGGTTAAACATTAAACGTAATATTACTGTACAACCATTTTTGGGTCACTGTTATAATAGACATACTTCTGTCATTTACTCTCTGAGGGCTCTTATCACCATACAGAAATACATTTTTCATCAGTCTTAAAATTCCACATGGATATTTTTAAAAGGAGTTGCCAAAAGCATCTCTTGTGACAATAACATTATTGAGGTTTATGGGGCACACTGATATTTTGAGTGACAGGATTAAAACAAGCTATTTTTAGAAATGTGCAGCCACAGCCGATGGCCATGGAAAAAAGCAGGGAAACTGGGGTGATAATTTCAGCTACCACAGGCTCTCTGTTCAATCTGACTGCAAGGGAGAGCTCAGATACTGTGATTATTTCCAACAGTTGTGTTTTAGCCAGCAGAGTGTGGGCTGTGCTGGCTCAAGGGTTTCATCAGTTGCTGGCATTGCACTGTGTGACATTGCACATTGTCAGAAAGTCAAAAACATAATATGTACAGAACGTCATTGGTTATGTGGGGGCTTGCTTATTTTTGCTGATTACAAACGAGACAGTAACATGTAATTATAAGGTGTTGGTGGTCTGATCTGTTATTTCTCAACATGTGCGACGCTTCCACACAAATCCTGTGGTGGAAATAAGCTCTCAAGTATTGTAACTTAAAATACATATGCAGCTCCACTGATTACTTACCCGAGTTCTGCATATTATAAACCAACTAGTGCAGTGCCCGTAGGAAGTATGTATTCATACATTCATTACTAGCCAACTACAACGTCTGCAACTCCATAAAACATTTACTTTTCATAAGGTACCACATCATCCAGCACATACACATTGAATATTAATATTTGCTGGAAACTATTTGAATATTATTGGAAAATTGAACCTTGTAGCGCACTTTAAAACTACAAAGATAGGTAGGCTGAATAGACTTACAGATGAGATGGTCAGTGTCTCTCGGTCTTCTGCATCTGCGCTCTCGGAGTCTCTGCACTGTCATTGCAGCCGGGGAATGACTGTAATGGCACTTTAGGGGATTTTTCTATCTATATATAGTATTGTAATGACATTGCAACTTTATGGAAAGGCACAGATTCTGAATTCAGGCTGTTTGCATTGGGTGTTTTGACACTTTCACAGTTTTTATATAGCACCTAGACCTACTTTATAATCACACCAGAGTTCGAAATCTCACTTGTTATAATATGGGACCTTTCAAAGGACAATAAGCAACACTAGACTTACAGATGAGATGAGTCATTTGTGTTACTGACCAGGTGTAGGCCTATCACGCAATGGGGCGGAGCTCCTCTGAAAAAAGGCATCGGAAACAGTGCAACGCCGCAACACGTCCTACATGAATAATGATATTTTGGAAAATGAATTCAAAAATCTTCAAAATCAAGGATGCACACCTTCGTGCCATGAGCAAGCCACAAACGAAATCTGAGGTCAGTCTGACTAACAGTCAGAGAGATATGGGTCTCAAACTCGCAGCCCGCAGGCCAATTGCGGCCCTCGTGGCGATATTTTGTGGCCCTCACCTTGATATGAGTTTTAGTTTAATGTGAGTTTTATATGAATTGCACTTTACCATGTTGTGTGTGGAAGGTCCCTTTAATTAATTTTTGGTAATTTTGTGTCTTTTTTTTGGTAATTTTCTGTCTTTTTTAATGATTTTGTGTCTTCTTGGTAAGTCTGTCTTTTTTTGGTCATTTTGTTTCTTTTTTAAGTAATTAATTTTTTTTTTCAGTTATTTCGTGTCTTTTTTGTAATTTTGTGTCTTTTTTTGGCCATTTTGTGTCTTTTTCAAGTAATTTAGTTTTTTCACACACACACACACACACACACACACACACACACACACACACACACACACAGATGATAGAAGGTATAACTGCTTAGCTCCACATCCACCACCTTAAAAATTAAAGCAACATTATGTAACAATTTCATCTTATAAAGTGTTTTAAATTCAACAGAGAATGTTCACCCAGCAGACCGGCATTTGTCTCACTTGTGAACATGAAAACAAAACAATGTTATTTGAAATCCTGTTTAATAAAAAAAATACTTCACTACCAGTAATTACGTCAGCTTTGTAAACACCTTTTAGCCCTAACCTTAGGGACTATGATCATTCCACAAAGCAAACGTTATGTTTAGGTCTGGAAACATGTTGATCTCTCTTATTGTTTCTTGTAGGTGTTGTTATTGGAAATGCTCCAACCCTGTGGGTTGTATTTGGAGGCCTTGTTGGATTTAACTTAGAATATAATCCTGCCATCAGAAAAATTCACTTTATATGACCCACCTGATTTGACTGTCTTGTTTTTATTAAACCTTTATTTGCATCTGAGCTCCCTCTGCTATAGTCGTCTTCCGCCATGATTTCAGTTCTGGAAAAGTCCCATGTTGCATTGCGACACTCTCACATGTTTTTTGATGCATTTCATTGGCCAAGAGACTGAAAATAGGTGGACAAAACTACAAATACTACAAAACCACGTATCCACTTTCCCGGCTTTAATGATAGAATAACGCAACAGCGCCCCCGGTTTTAATGGTAGAAATGTGGTAATGCTTTCCAGACTTAAATGGGTTAACTCTAAGTCTGGAGTCTGGGGCTATTTTGTCCATTTTTGTGTCTTGTTTGTGTCTTTTTTGGTCATTTTGTGTCTTCCGTGGGGTTTTTTGGTCATTCTGTCTTCTCATTTTGTGTCTTTTTTGGACATTTTATGTCTTTTTTTGGACATTTTGTGTGTGTGTGTGTTTAGTCTTTTTTTGTCTTTCTTAGTCATTTTGTGTCCTTTTTTTAGTCATTTTGTGTCTTTTTTAGACCTTTAGTCCAATATAAAATGTGGTTTTGAATCCTTTTAATTTACTTTCAAAACCTTATCATGCTCAATAAAGAATTTAAAATGTTGCAAATGTGAACAAAGGTAGCAAACAAATCATATAAGAGGGTTACATCCAGTTCTATCATTCTATACGAAATATATTTGAGCTTGTCTCCAGTTTTACTTGGTATACCATCATCAAACTGAAACTGGCCTCATGGAGTTTACAGCCAGAACTTTAGAGGTAAATTTACAGTAGGGCTCCACGCTGCTTTGTTTTCTAGTCTGGATGTCATGAAGAAGTCTGGATTTGGAGCTTTTGGAGACTCCAGAGGGTTAAGGGGGACATAAATTCATTTTCAGGCTCATTCGTTGTGTTTCGGGTTTTTTATTAGAACATGTTTCATAATTTCATGTTCAAAAAAACATTTAAAACATCGTTTCCATACGGTCCATCTTAATATACATGTATTTACTCTCTCTCAGAAAACTGACATGAAAAAAATTGATATTCAACCAGTCTCTCAAGATAAGATTTCATTGTAGATGCAAATAGGGTAAAAGAGAAAAAAACAAACACTGACAGATATGACCACAAAACGTGTTTTCAACATATTCTGTTTTAATCCTTAGAAGTCTAAGCATTCACATTACTTAACCCTTTGGAGTTTGTGTCAAACTAAGTGTGTGTCCGAGCCATATGTTAAACATGTATCACAAGTTCTTTCTAAGCTGCACTGTCTTTAATGTCATCATCAGCAAAGTTGCTGTCCAGCACACACACACACACACATTGACACCACAGTAACACACCCAGGCGCAGAAAACCAGATAAGTTGTTTGGTGGTGTGGCAGCGGCCTCCTGCCCGCTGGGTCAGAATTGATGTCAGAGTGGAGCCCTCTCAGCGACCCCTGCCTTAATTGAAGGAAGCCGGTGAACAAGTGGACCGGAAAATTACTTCTTCTTACCAGCCAGGCACGCAGCCTCACAGAAGTACAGTTGGAAAAAGCCATAAACACAAATGCATTTACAACACACATGATCACACACACACAAACAGCTGAGGATTCCCCTAGCCCTGATGCAGTGACCGCATCGTGAACTTTGCTCTATTGGAACCAAATGATTGACATAACATCACCTGAGGCACATTTTAAAACACTCTATAGCAGTGCATAGCCTTTAAAGTTTAATTAGACAGGACCAGGCTAATAGAAAAATTATCACTGAAGTACTCTGCTTTACTGATAAGAAAAGAAGAGTGTTTTATTAAAGGTTTTCTGTCGCCACAGTGAACTGTAGTGCATTCTGTCAGGAGACTAGCGAGGAACATTTGCTATTTTAGGAAAAAGGAGGACGTGTCTGGACCTCAGAATGCAGTTTGAGGTTTTCTTCGTTGCCTTTTTAGCTTCGCTGCAATGAACTGTTGCACAAGACTGCCTGAAAAGACAGTTCATGGTCCACTTCAGAGTGCGCTCCGACCTCTTTGCACATCACTCTTTGCTGATTAAGTTCCATTCTCTCTTCTCGACGGACTGTTAAGAGTTATTCAGGGAATGTAGAAAATCTTCGACTCAGGTAAAGGGGGTTGAGACTGTTTAAAAGGCTCATATTCTTTCCCTTAGCCCTCCTTAATAGTCCTTTTACATGCAGCTTGTGCTGAACTTTTCAACTTCCTACTAATTAGTCACCCTGTCTCCTGTCTCCAGCTATCAGACATCATTTGCACAAACCAGCCTGGCTGAATGCTGAAGTGCTTCTCTGACTGTGTTGAAATATCTGTGAGGAAACTCTATTGATCTGAAAAGTTAATAAAGGCAATTTCAGTTATTCTAATGAAGTGGCATTCTTATAAAGATTTTCTTTTCATTTTCCGGTATTAAAAGTGTGTGGTCCTATATCGTTAACAGAGATGGCATCGACTGGATATAATAAGACAGAAAAATCTTTGACAGATTGGAAACTGAAGGCAATCTGCTGTAACTTTCAGTGATCCACACTCGTTGGTGTCGTGTGCATATTAATTAGCTGTAACACTTTACAATAACCAGCTAAGTGATGTTTATAGATGGTTTATAAACCAATTATTAACCATTTACAAAGTGCTATACATATTTAATCTTTAAATGTTTTCAACCAATTTCATAAAGGTATATGAATAATTTCAAAATCATTAACATACTTAACCCGTTGATGCACAACATGGGTCTAAAGTGACCCAACAGAGTTTTTATGTTCTATATCTTTGCAATAAATTATTATCATCATTCAGTATTCCAGGTTTTCCTCAATTAGTTTGTTTTTGATCATCATTCATTCTAATTTTATGTTTTCACTGGTTCCAAAAAGAAGCCCGTTTGTATCTTAGTCAATAAGAAAAAAAAACATATTTCTGACTTTTGAGAAACTAAACTTATTCATAAAATGTTTATTAAAAAAATAAATCTTCTTCAAGACAGCATGATGTTCATTTTGTAAATTATTGGCCCATTTAGAGTAAAAAATACAATATAGCAGGGCATGCCCTAGGGTGGGGTTACACAGTGATTGACAGGTCGTTACCATGGTGACCTTTGTGTTTTTGTCATAGAACTATTACCCTTTAACAGTGTGCTTTCTGTTCATCAAATATAACTCTAACAGAGATAACTTTTAGTTCAGTGTGTTCTGTGTCTACTCAAGTAATACTAATGAATAAAAACTATGATTATTTCGAACATCATAATTCCTAATTTATCTGGAAAATAACAGTTTTTGAGGCACACATTTATTTTTTTCAATAATTACGATGTGTCCTTTGAATGTAAATAAGGTGTCTGATTGGATAAAATGTACAAAATAGAGCTTGTTTATGAAAAAGGATGTTGGGTCATTCGGGGACAACGGCTTAGCACTGTTTGTCCTGAAGTGTTAGAAATGCCTCTGGTCTTGTCTTTAGTCTTGTCCTCACATTCATGACCTCGTTGTCTAGCTCAGTCGTTCTCAACCTTTGTGAGTCGCGACCCCCAATTTAACATGCATGTTGTCCTTCTTGTCTCTTCAGTTTAACTGGTTTCAAGCTTTCTTTTGGCAGCACTTCAAAGCAAATGGCACACTGTGGATATATTGTGTTGTTTTTTGTCGTGCACGAAAAGCCATACTTGAAGAAGTCTGGCTGATATTTACGGAGCCTAGTCGGTGTCGCCCCCACTGCCCTCCGTTTCTGGGGTGGTGGTCCCATTAGGCTTTCTGCTGGTAGACCTTGGGACCCCTGCTGCTACTACTGCTGACCCAGTCTGGAGCTTTTCTTTGCAGCCATCGCTCCATTTTTCCAGCATCAGTTATAGCTAACTGCTAGCAAACTGCAGCTGCAGTTAACTCTTAATAGGACACTCATTGAAATACTTGCAAATTCCAAATTTAAACCCTAGAGAATATTGGAGGATATTACATACTGCCAGAACGTGTAAAAAAAACATACAGACCCGGGGGAGGGGGGTCATATTTTTGAGAAAAAAGTTTACGAGACTAAAGTGGCAAATCTGCGAGAAAAGGCGCAGATTTATGAGATTTAAAGTGGAGAATCTGCGAAAAAAAAAGTTGTTTTTTTCCACTTTTTACTCGTAAATCTGCAACTTTTTTTACGCAGATTTGCCACTTTAAATCTCTTAATTCTGCAACTTTTTTTCTTGTAGATTTGCCACTTTAATCTAGTAAATTTGCAACTTGCGAAAAAAAATGCGCAGATTTATGAGATTTAAAGTGGTGAATCTGCAAGAAAAAAGGTGTTTTTTTCCACTTTTTTCTCCTAAATCTGCGCCTTTTTTTGCACAGATTTGCCACTTTAAATCTCTTAAATCTGTGACTTTTTGATTTGCCACTTTAATCTCTTAAATTTGCAACTTTTTTCTCGAAATGATGCTGATTAGCTGGAAGAAATCAATGTGGTTCTACGACCTCACAGAGAGACATGGGGACCCTATTTTGATATCCACTGAAGTTCTTCGCCCGATAAAGGGTTAATACGAAAAGTAATAATAGATTATGATTTTTTTAATACGATCCTGTCCTTCAGAATAATAGAGACTGAAAAAGTCCAACACAACCTCTCAACCACAGCCTAATTTAGTTTTCCAGACACTGCTGATCTGGATCACTGCAGTACTTCATAAAAATAATGTAAAGTATTTATACAGCCACTGTGGGGACTTTTTAATGCTGTGGAGAGTTATGGTGTGAGTTTGCAGGTATCTATAATTTTTAGCTAACTAGAGCTACCCTCACAGCAGACAGCACTGATTTACTCCAACAGTGCCCAGAGGGAGAACCTGCTGCTAACAACCAAACACAAGCTTCTTTATCTCATGAGAAGTAAATTATGTTGGTGTTCTGAGATTTCTGAGTTGTTACTCATAACAGCTCCACAACCCCAGGAGAAATAAGGAAAAGAGCACACATCAATTAAAGACAAATAACTTCTGGGTAAAGAGAAGAACCAGACAGGTGAACTGGGATGTAAAGGATTTGCTGCTGATTGCAGCGGTGGTGGTCAAATGCACTAGTAGGATTTGTGTACAATATATATATACATCGCTAAGAATGTATGTAGTATGTTCAATCTTGCTTTTAAAGCCAATTCAACAAGTCTTTCATGACCAAAAAAGACACTAAATTACAAAAAAAAGACACAAAATGACTTAAAAAACACTAAATTACTTTTAAAAAAAAGACACAAGATGACCAAAAAATACACAGAATTACCAAAAAAGACACAAAAATATTAAAAAAGACACAAAATGACAAAAGAAGAACTAAATTACTTAAAAAAGAAACAAAATGACCAAAAAAAGACACAGAATTACCAAAAAAAGACACAAAATGACTGAAAAAACACTAAATCACTTTTTTTTAAAAGAACACAAAATGACCAAAAAATACACAGAATTACCAAAAAAGACACAAAATTATTAAAGACAAATAACTGCTGGGTAAAGAGAAGAACCAAGGAGGTGAACTGGGATGTAAAGGATTTGCTGCTGATTGCAGTGGTGGTGGTCAAATGCACTGGTGGGATTTGTGTCCAATATATATACATTACTAAGAATGTAGTATGTTCAATCTTGCTTTTAAAGCCAATTCAACAAGTCCTTCATGGTCTTTTTCATTTTAAACATCAATAAGCCAATGGCAATTGTCCAACTCCACTTGCTATGGGTGATTTTAAACATTTGTTGTTTAGTCCCGTTGACTCAGAATGCTTTGCTTTGGATGCTAATGAGCAAAAATGACACCTGCTGGCATCTAACTGCAGAATAAGTTCTATCAGCAAAATACATTGATTCTTTGGTATTTGGCTTGATAAAACCTTCTCTCTGTGTTGCTTTCTCACCCCTGACCACAGACTGTATAACACATGGACTCTGTGACGTCTCAAATTGGTTACTGAAGAGCCATTTAGAAGTGCAGTATAGTGGCTACAGACGACAGACCAGTGGTCTCAAACTCAACTTACCTGGGGGCAGCTGGAGGCAGTATCAAAATGACCAAAAAAACCCCACAAAATTATTTAAAAAAGACACAAAATGACAGAAAAAAATACTTAAAAAAGACACAGACCAAAAAGACACAAAATTACAAAAAGACATAAAAATTATTAAAAAAGACACAAAATGACCCAAAGACACAAAATGACCAAAAAAGACACAAAATTACTAAAACAGACACAAAATTACCAAAAAAAGTAATTAAAGGGACCTTCCACACACAACACGGTAAAGTGCCATTAATATAAAACTCACATTAAACGTTCATATCAAAATGGGGGCCACAAAATATCGTCACAAGGGCCGCAAGTTTGAGACCCATGCTCAAAAGCATATCTCACTGACCGTTAGTCAGGCTGACCCTTACAAAATTACAAAAAAAAGACACAAAATGACCAAAAAAAGACACAAAATGACCAAAAAAATACACAGAATTACTAAAAAAGACAAAATTATTTTAAAAAAGGACACAAAATTACCAAAAAAAGACACACCATTACTAAAAAAAGACCCAAAATTACAAAAAAAAGACACAGAATTACCAAAACAGACAAAATTATTTCAAAAAGGACACAAAATTACCAAAAAAAGACACACAATTACTAAAAAAAGACACAAAATTACGAAAAAAAAAGACACAGACTTACCAAACCAGACAGATAATTACAAAAAAAGACACAAAAACCAAAAATTCCAGCAGGGGGCGCTGACGGTGGCTGCAGAAGCATTTCGGTCCATTCATTTCAAGACAAAATGAGAAAACTTCTCACTTGATTTATTATCTCTGAAAGGTTTTTTAGGACAACACTATGGTCTCAATCGCTCGTAAAAATTCTTCTTCGAGACAATTTGATGTAAATAGTTCAAATAATGGCCCCATTTGGAAGAAAATAGAAGATAAAGAATCATATGATTTGGGGCGTGGCTACCTTTGATTGACAGGTCACTAACAAGGCGAGCCGTCATCAGGAGAGAAGCAGAACAATGCGTATCCACGGCAACATGTTAATAATAAGTATCTGAACCACAAAGCTACAGAATAATATAAAAACGTCAAAAAAAACCTAAAAGATAATGAACCCACTCCTTTAATAAACAGTATTTGTGAATGTATTGGAGATACTAGGCATGCAATACAGTGGTAGCAGTTTAAAAAATCTAATTCTGCGGTATCACCAAGCCCTACTTCTCGTGCATATCCTTGAAAAACAAAGAAATGTGATTGTGTTGTTTTTGACAATGGCAATTATGAGAATTTTAAAATTGCACTGTCAATCACAGAGAGGTGCCAACATGAAGTGAAGCGGCAGTGAAATGAGCACTCAGAGTACCATTAGGTTCAGTTCCCAAGCAACTCGGACGCAAACATTGTGACTTGGATGAAAAAAGGTTCACATCACATTTTGCTCTTATTTCTGTCTTTCTGTGTAAAGAAACATTTTTATGAGAAAAGGCAATTACACTTTAGTCAGACTCTGAGGATGCTGTGTGTGGTTTTGTCTTGAAAATGCTGGTGGCCAACAAAGACCAAGGCTGCTGTAGTTATTCATACAGAATAAATTAATCAAATTCATGCTCTGATTTCAACAGAGCATAAACCAACACACAAGTGTACATTAACCCTTTGATGCACAACATGGGTCTAAAGTGACCCGACAGAGTTTTTGTGTTTCTATATCTTTGCAATAAATTATTTTCATCATTCAGTATTCCAGGTTTTCCTCAATTAGTTTGTTTTTGATCATCATACATCTTAATTTTATGTTGTCCTTTATTCATTTTTCAATAAAATCCCTTTTTGTGTCACTACTCTTCTAATGCACAACATGGGTCATATCCATTTTTTTAAGTAGCTTGGTGAGCTTGGTAAGCTAAGTAGCTTGCTAAGCTAACTACTAAGTTAACTTCTTGGCTTGGTATTTAACTAAGTTGCTTGCTAAGCTAACTACGACGCTAACTTCTTGGCTAAGTATTAAGCTTAGTAGCTTGCTAAGCTAACTACTGAGCTAACTTCTTGGCTAAGTAGTCAGCTTAGCAAGCTACTTAGCCAAGTAGTTAGCTGTGTAATAATACAAAAACGCTTTTTCTTCATAAAGTATGAGAGGCAAAATGGAAATAATGATCTGTTGTTATCAAAAACAAGATATTCAAAGAATACTTGGAATATTCAATCATAAAATAAGTTGATATCAAAAGATAGATCACAGAAACACACAGCAGTATTAAATAACATGGGGAATGAATGTGACCCATGCTGTGCATCAAAGGGTTAAACAGGTATGTCATCTCATTAAAAAATTACATGGTGTTGATGCTTTCAAAGTGAGTTACCAATAGATGCATTTACTGTTTGCTGCAGAAGAAACCTTTAGAGCTACTGGAATTTTTTCTTTCTTTCATTTTCCGCCTTTCAACCTTCCAGAATTACTAATCAGAGCTGTTGTAGTCTGCAAAATGTCACAGATTTCACAGACTGGCCCCCTGCTCCTGGAGTCCTTGTCCACTGAGCATCTTGTGGCAAAGTGAGAGCTCATTAAACGAAGTCATGATGTGAGAAGAAGTGAGCTGAGTGAGCTGGTGACGGGGGGAAAATTATGTTTTGTCAGATGATTCTACAGTCAGCTGCCTCCATCCATTTATTTTAAAGGAGAGGAGTAGATTCTTCAATTCCATTTCATCTGCACACACTGAAAAATACTGATTGTACAGGTATCCAAAAAAGACATTTGGTAGATTTTATATGAAATAAGTTTTCAGCCAAAACAATGAAAGATCATTTAACCCTAAGGAGACTTGGGCTGTTCAGTTATTCTTTGAAAATTTATCATTCTTCCACTTTACTAATGTGCAGGGAGGCAAACCAGGAAGTGCCTTAAGTTGCAGTCTACCAAAAATTCCAGCAGGGGGCGCTGACTGTGGCTGCAGAAGCATTTTAGTCCATTCATTTCAATACAAAATGAGAAAACTTCTCACTTGATGTGTTAGCTCAGAATTTTGTTTCAGAACAACACACATAGATAATTTAACCCTACGGAGACTTGGGCTGTTCAGTTAGTTTTTGGAATATTTTTCATTCTGCCACTTTACTAATGTTTACCATGCCATGTTGGTATCATTTTTTTCAGCTCACCTATATGACCAGATAACTATTCTTTTTTACTTAAATTTACTGGATCAACATTTTGAACCCAAAAGAAACACAGGTAACACTTTACAATAACCATCATTTATAGATGGTAAATATAAACAGATCTTTTATTAATGTTTAATCATCATTTATAAACCGTATATAGGCAATTTAGAATGGTAAATAGAAAATGTATTAATGTTGAACTATAATTTATAAATGCCAAATAAATGGTATATTAATGTAAGTTGATAGTTACTTTACCATAAACAAACAATTACATTATAATTATTAGTTTATTAATAGTTTTGCACTCATTATAACATTTTTAACACCATATTAAGTATATAAAATATTTCAAAATGATTGTAATACAATAAAAACTATAAAATGTTATAAATAAAAAAAATTAAGATAAAAGACAATCAAACATACAGAACAAAACAAAACAAAAAATAGTAGCATAGAACATGTCACCACTCATTACTCTAACTTATATAAATGAATCATCCTGTTTTTAAGTACTTCTTTGAATAAATTAATGGTATTGCATGTTTTTAAGGGTTAAATGTGAAAGGTATAAACCTACTTCCTCTCTTTCTCTCTCCCCCATAAACACACACACCAACACACACACACACACACACACACACACACACAGCTCTCTTGCAGGAGGAGGTGAAAAGCTCTCAGCTGAATTGATTGGCACTAAATGGCTCATACTTGAAATCAACCCAAATTACTGACTGGCTAATGTGCTTGAAACAACTTACTTACCTCATCCTCTCATGCAACACACGCACACTTGAACACACAAAAATGCACTCGAAAAAACATCCCTTCGCCGATTCATTGCAGCACTTCAATGCCCACATACACACACATGCACCTGCATAGTATGTTTCTGACTCTCTCTCCCCTGAATTATACTCCAACACACAAACAGGCACTTTGCGCCCAGTGACGAAAGTCAATGCTGTCTTTTTATCCTGCTGGACCGCCTCCATTTACCAAGTCATCAACTCGATGACATGATTGAGGCAGAGCTGAACACAGCCACCACTCTCCTGCCAAGCCCCGAGATTCAACGAAACCTTCAGAGAAAAACTCTATTTTTCAAAGAGCCTTGTCCGTATTTTCATAGTTTTGGCCATCATTCCATAATAACATTTTAATCATCAATTTATTTGCTCAGATTTGAGGAAGGATATTGCTGGAGTCCAGCAGGGCAAGAACCAGTGGTTAGAGGATCACAAAGAGGCTGTAAATCAGTGGATATCAGTTATAATTGCCACAGTGAGGATGGAAAATTAACAAATTAACAGGCTCAACAAAACTAAATGAATGTTTACAACTGACAGCAATTTAACCTCTGTTTGTCTCCAAATGAATGTCATCATATTAATTCATTGTGCATTTACTTCACTTCAGATGTTTGCAATTGGGACTTGGCAAGTTCCCACAGTGTCAAATAAAAAGAATGCAACACCCTCGTGTATGAAAGTCCTGAGAGGAAAGTGCAAAACAAAATGTTCTCTCCTGTGTTAATGACTTGGATGTGGAGAAAGAAGGGCTTGCTGGAATAAATTATTACTTGTTTTTTTTATCTGTGTATCAGGTGTAGAAAAAATACATTTCAGGGTCATTTTTCTAAGTTGCTTCTTTTTAATCTGTGAAAACAGGTTAAACAAAAGAGAGTTGTGGCTGTAATACTCATTTTGGCAACAAGAGGCTGAAGTGCACCCCTGCACCTTGTTTATTTTGCAGATTAGCGCTGATTAAAATACATTCCTTAACAACAGAAAGCTATGACCATAGTGTTACATATCTAGCAACAGTTGTTAGCATTTTCATGTTTTTTTCAAGCTATTCAACTGTTGAATATGGTGAGTTTTTACCTAAAATATTGGCTCCAAATGAGAGTTTTGGTTAGATGCCAGGAAGTGCCTTAAGCTGCATTCTACCAACAATTCAAACAGGGGGCGCAGAAGCATTTTAGTCCATTAATTTCAATACAAAATGAGAAAACTTGATTTATTACCTCAGAATTTTTTTAGGACAACACTATGGTCTCAATCACTAGTAAAAAGTATTCTTCAAGACAATTTGATGTTAATAGTGTAAATAATGGCCCCATTTAGAAGAAATAGAAGATAAAGATTGGTATCATTTGGGGCGTGGCTACCTTTGATTGACAGGTCACAAACAAGGCGAGCTGTCATAAGGAGAGAAGCAGAACAATGAATATCCACGGCAACATGTCAATAAAATTATACATAATGTTATATAGATATAAAAAAGGAAATTTAGCGGTTTGGTCTCATAGCTTTGACCCTTTCACTGTATTTTCACTTAATGACAGTTTATTTGAACGTTTTGTTCAGTAAAAATGTCTTGTTCAGCGTTTCGTTGGACTAACAGACACTCCAAGGAGTCGCTGGTCAGTTTTCTGAGGTCAGTAACATAAATTTTTGTTTTTTGCTAGCCAAAACTAACATCCCAGTTCATGCTCCAGTTAGTGCTAACATGAATTAGCAGCAGCTTCTCTCAGTCAGGTTGAGGTGTAGAGAGGCTGTAGTCAGTGATCAGATCCCTCTCCTCCTCCACAGTCCAGATATGGTCTGCTTCCTGTATAAAAAAAAAACAAGATGGCGACGAGTGTAACGCTGAACTCGATGCCTCAAACGGGCCACAAACCAACGGGTGACTTTACGGTCATGATGTCTATTATTCATACAGTTCCTACCCTCTAAAGTGACCCACAGGAGTGTTCTAAAGGTAAACAAGTGAAAAAAAAGTTTTGCCAGGATAATAGGACAGAAAGCAACTCAGATCCGACCTAGAGAAGACAGCCCCCCATTCACCTCTCAGGGCTTCAGTACACATGCCATATGTACACTGAAATAGTTAGCGGTCACTGTCCATGTCCCCAAATATCCAAGAATACACTGTTCCTGTGTCTAAGGCATCTTAGGTGCAGCTTTTCTTGCTCTGCCGTCTTCATATGCCAGGTCTATTTTTTGCCCGAGCAGCTCAGTTTTCTGAAGCACGCCATTAATTTGTCAATTTATAAAAAAAATGCTTGTATGTATTAGCAGTTGACTTGAATTGTATGATGACATTCATCACATACAAAGGCAAACTACTGGGATAAAGAAATTGAGGGATAAAGGAAACGCTGTTTCCATTCCGTCTCCTGCTTTCTGTGATCATCTGTGCTGTGATTTAATGCAGTCGATGTCACAATAGTTGTTCTCATTTACATATCTTCTGTTTTTCTTGTTACACAACAGAACAAGTATGAAATTTTTATAAGCTCATAAATACTGTGTTGACCAGCAGTCATTACCAAGCTGCTGAGCTGCAGATAAAGTCACCATATAATGATCACCACATCACAGACAGAATAAACAGAATATACAGGTTAACGGTAGCAGCTACGAGCTGTGCTGTGAGATCTGGTATATTGACATTTAAAATGAGTGGTGACAGGGACACAACTAAAGGATATCATATTCAACACAGCCGGAAAGCATCTGTTAAATCAACTGCTGCATTAATGATTGTAAAATATGAATAAACGTCAACAAAACAACTCTAGACTTAATTCTGAACGGGGATGCTGCAGAACAGTTCTGCAGCATCAAATGATACTTCATGTTCGCTTCGGGGTCATCCCTATGTTCCCCGGTGGGGGGGATAAAGGTCCTATGTTCCCTTTTTTCCCAAATATGTTCCCCTGGATCTATGTTCCCCAGGTCATATGTTCCGCGGGACAAATGTTTCCCGGGTCCTATATTCCCCTGGACCTATGTTCCCCTGGTCCTATGTTCCCCGGGTCCTATGTTCTCCGGGTCCTATGTTCCCCGGGTCCTATGTTCCCCGGGACAAATGTTCCCCGGGTCCTATGTTCCCCAGGACAAATGTTCTCCGGGACAAATGTTCCGAGGGTCCTATGTTCCCCAGGACAAATGTTCCCCGGGACAAATGTTCCCCGGGTCCTATGTTCCCCTGGACCTATGTTCCCCGGGTCCTATGTTCCCGGGTCCTATGTTCCCGGGTCCTATGTTCCCGAGTCCTATATTCCCCGGGTCCTATGTTCCCCGGGACAAATGTTCCCCGGGTCCTATGTTCCCCTGGTCCTCTATTCCCCAGGACCTATGTTCCCCTGGTCCTCTGTTCCCCAGGACCTATGTTGCCCGGGTCCTATGTTCTCCGGGTCCTATGTTCCCCGGGACAAATGTTCCCCGGGTCCTATGTTCCCCAGGACAAATGTTCTCCGGGACAAATGTTCCGAGGGTCCTATGTTCCCCAGGACAAATGTTCCCCGGGACAAATGTTCCCCGGGTCCTATGTTCCCCTGGACCTATGTTCCCGGGTCCTATGTTCCCGGGTCCTATGTTCCCGAGTCCTATATTCCCTGGGTCCTATGTTCCCCGGGACAAATGTTCCCCGGGACAGATGTTCCCCGGGTCCTATGTTCCCCTGGTCCTCTATTCCCCAGGACCTATGTTCCCCTGGTCCTCTGTTCCCCAGGACCTATGTTCCCCGGGTCCTATGTTCCCCGGGTCCTATGTTCTCCGGGTCCTATGTTCCCCAGGACATATGTTCCCAGGGACCTATGTTCCCCGCTCGGAGGGAACAAGGTCCAATGTTACCGGTTTTTCCCAAAAAGGGTCCTATGTTCCACTGTAGCAATTCATACCGGGGAGCATAGGACCCTTTTTCTGAAAAGAAAAAGACCCCGCAATCTATCATTCTTTACGGTAGACTCTCAGCATGGCCAGCAGGCCTACCGTCACATGGCCAACCTTAGCTCAAGCAGCACGAAACTTTTGGTTACTTTCTGGTTACTTTACAGTTCATTTTTTTGGCTTTTTAAATAAATATTGTACAAATATTATAAATATTGTAATTAGATATGTAAATCTCCATGTACATATATTAAATTTCACACGTAAATTGTCAAATATGTAGAAAATCAATTATACCTACACTGGTGGTGGCGATTTTATTTGAAATGACTGGGAAAACACAGGAAAGCGCGGCAATTTGGGATACAGTCTCTTTACAGATGGCATGTCCTCTCATTATTTGCTTTTACTTTACTCAACTCCACTTCTAAAACCTCAACAAAATCAGTGTATTGTCATTGCTATGCATCAGTGTCAACTTAAAATGACGTTAGGTTCAGGCAGATGCGTTGGTCTTCAGGGACTCGCATGGAAATCGCTAGAATGGCAGACCGGATATAGAAATTTTGAGCAATGACTTGACAATTCTGTCTGATACTGGGAAAGATGTCTTTGGAGGGCTTCTTCATTTATCCTGACAGGGACTGATAATAAAGCCAAACTTCCATGTCAATAAAACTGCCCACCCCTGCTCATGCACAGAGCTTTCTTTAGCTAAATAAAAGACAAAATGATAGTGTTGCCTTAGTTTATTGTAACTTTAAGCTGAAAGCATTTGCTGTTGAAAACAACATCATAAGTGCACGTATGGTGGCATCTGTATATTGACAAGTTAATTGACATACATTGTAATGTTGGCGGAAAAGCAGAATGTAGGGATTTTCCTATAAAACAATGGATAGATTCATAGAAAAATAATCCACACAATCATGACCGACTACAAGTATGTGGTTGTGTCTGTTCCTCTAGATCAGGTGTCTCAAACTCAAATTACCTGGGGGCCGCTGGAGGCAGTATCAAAATGACCAAAAAATACATAAAATTAT
Source organism: Centropristis striata (assembly GCF_030273125.1). Classification (NCBI taxonomy): domain Eukaryota; kingdom Metazoa; phylum Chordata; class Actinopteri; order Perciformes; family Serranidae; genus Centropristis; species Centropristis striata. The sequence continues at coordinate 7,445,650 of NC_081517.1, read as the reverse complement.
TATTTTTTAAAAAGACACAAAATGACAGAAAAACAACCGAAATGACTTAAAAAAGACACAGAATGACCAAAAAAAGATACAAAATGACCAAAAAAGACACAAAATTACCAAAAAAGATACAGAATGACAAAAAAGACACAAATTTGTTTTTAAAAGACACAACATTTTTTTAAAAAGACACAAAATTACCAAAAAAAGTAATTAAAGGGACCTTCCACACACAACACGGTAAAGTGCCATTAATATAAAACTCACATTTAAATGTCATTTTGTGGGGGCCACAAAGTATCGTCACGAGGGCCGCAATTGGCCCGCGGGCCGCGAGTTTGAGACCCATGCTCTAGATTTATTTTCAGCCAGGCACAGGCCCGGGTGCCCAAAGTGTCAGGGCGCCACCTGGCTTTTACCTAAATATAGGTTTTTGTATGTGGTCTTGCAAACAGACTTAACAAAGCATGACTTTTTTTTATTTTGGCATACTTTTGATGCGTTAATTGCAATACAGTCACTGAAATATCATAATTTGGGGCGGTACATATCGATGTAGTAGTGCTGTACTGGCAGTCATCCAGACACGTTTCCTGGAGAAGACAATGAAATTCACTGAGCTGTGTGCACCTGACATGTTTGGTTTTCAGACGTATATGGGACTTCCACAACAGGTACAAATCAGTGTGGCGAGCGGCGCTCTAGGTGTAAGTCAATCAGTCGTGAGTACAAAGAAACCAGACAACGCCACCCTGGGAGTTTCACCCAGGGGATTGAAATAGAATAAAATATATAAGTTAAGGCACTCAGGTTCGTTAACCTATAAGCAACAGACAGTGTTCCAGGTACAAAAATATTATTTTTATTTCACAAGTTTAAGATTCAAAATCACTTCTAAAAATACGTAATACTGGCATGAGGGGAAATAGGGGCCAACTCAGAGCTGAGGCTTACCAGGGGGGAATGGGTCGCATGGACAGCCAGGGAGCCCTGGAAGAGTCACCCCACTCACACGTGATGCAACGCACACACAAACACGCACACACTCTCACGTCAGTGCATCAATCAAAACCGGGGGGGTGAACAGCACAGCACACAAGAAGGGGGGTCCCCGCCACCGACGTCACCCGTCCCACCACCTTCGGCCTTCAGCTGCTGAGACAAGAACCGAAAATTAGGGGAAGAACTCTCAAAACAAAAACAATATTTGAATTACTAAAGGAAATTCAAATAAACTACAAAATCACAAAGGAACTTAATTGACAAAACACAATATTGGGTACACAATATACTCAAAAATCAAAATAACCTAAACTACACAAAATAACTTAACTGTCAGAAAAGAAATACAGTAATAAGCTAATCAACCAAAAATAGCTTCAATGAAAATAAATCAATCAATCAATTAGAAGAAATGATACATCAACCATACACAAAAAGAGGGATAAGGTAATTAAATCAAATATCACTGAGGTAGTTAACAACAGGCAAAACTGAAATGAGTATAGTCGTTTAAGTGGTAAATTAAGTGGTCAGACACAATATAAGAGAAGTAACAAGGTAATTAAACAAACAAATAAGCAAACTAATCAAACACAACAGTACTGAAAAATAGGGGAACAAAGATTAATCAAACACACAACAAAAAGGAAAATAACCCCTTGCGCCACACAATATTAAGACTGCCCACTTTAAAAAGGTAGGAGTTAGTATTTTTTATAAGTCCACAATGCAGCAACTGGTGGCAAGTAGAAGTTGGGCAAAGCATGGACAGCAGAAGGAGGCAAAACAAATGGCAAGCAGTAGAGGCAAAGCCGGTGGAAGCAAAACTGGTAGAAGCAAAGCAGCAGTGTTTTCTGCAAGGGCTAATGTTAGTAGCCACCGCTCCCCATAGAGTTACACCGAGGCCCTGCAATAAATACACACACTTTACTGACTGATCAAACCTTATGACAGAAATAGAAAGCGATGCGAGCGTCCACCTACCGATCAGGCCGAATCAGTGCGTGCGCCGCACAGGAGGAGATCAGCGAGAGAGAGAGAGAGACCGAGCGAGCAAGCGAGCCAGTGCGACCGGAGCCACCAGGACGACTGTTGCAGCCGGAAAGTGCCGTTGCGGGACCAGCACAACATGAATTAACACAAATGTCATCATGGGGTCACACTTACAGGGTGCAGACATGAAAAGCAAGACTTTCGCAATGCACAGGCCAAAAATATAGCCTGCAACAGACTATGTAAGGCTTGTTTTTAGCTAAGCTTATTGCCTGAAATGCCTTTTCTATGTTACTGAAGCAGCTGTTGATGACTTGCAGCCACTACCGACCAGAGGAGCGATGAGTCAGCAGTCGATGGCGATATAAAACAGTCAGTTAATTCTCCTGTCTGGCCAACTAGATGCTGGATAATTAGATGTGGTAAAAACTTTGATTGTTGTGTTTACAAACCACAACAGACAGGTCCTACTTATTGTGTCTTTAAATAACCAACAGGTTTCTTTCCAGTTACATTTAAACAGAACCAACAATTTTATTCCTCATCTTACAGCATGGGTCTCAAACTCACGGCCCGTGGGCCAATTGTGGCCCTCGTGATGATATTTTGTGGCCCCCACCTTGATATGAAAGTTTAATGTGAGTTTTATATGAATGACAATTTACCGTGTTGTGTGTGGAAGGTCCCTTTAATTACTTTTTTTTGGTAATTATGTGTTTTTTTTATAATTTTGTGTCTTTTTTTAAATAATTTTGTGTCTTTTTTGGGTAATTTTGTGTCTTTTTAAAGTAATTTAGTTTTTTTCTGTCATTTTGTGTCTTTTTTTTGGTCATTTTGTGCCTTTTTTTGATCATTTTGTCTTTTTTTTGGTCATTTTGTTTTTCATTTTGAAGTAATTTAGTGGTTTTTTTTTGGTAATACTGTGTATTTTTTTGGTCATTTTGTGTCTTCTTTTGTAATTTTGTGTCTTTTTAAGTAATTTAGTGTTTATTCAGTCATTTTGTTTGTTTTATTTTAGTAATTTTTTTTTGGTCATTTTGATACTGCCTCCAGCGGCCCCCAGGTAATTGGAGTTTGAAACCCCTGATCTAGAGCTACAGACACAAACACATACTTAGACAACACTAAAATGTTAGACGAAATGTGAGCGAAAACAAATGATTTTCTGAAGTTAATTAAATGTGACTGCCCTTTCCACATTTGATTCATTTCTCCTAATAGGCACCATCAGTACACACATCGCTCTGCAACCTAGAGCTAGGGAAACACATTCTTTTGATTCTTTGATTCTTTTGAACTGTCCCCCAGACGGGAATCAATTCAGAACCGCTTCATTTGACTCGCCATTGTGAGAAGGAGAGTTTTGTGGGCAACAGCACTTTAGGCTATACCCTCAAAGGCACACTTGAAAGGATGTGTTCAGAGCAGAGTTACACACGAGTCAGCAAGCCGCTTCACACCAGAACTGTATTTCTATGCACGTCTCAGCAACCCCCCCACCCCAACCCCCCACCCCTCGGCCCTGATATCTCCCACCTGTATCACAAATTCCAGGAGTGTGTCAACACAAGCAGTAAACATTGCAGCACACAAACCCAGGCTTATTACAAGTCTACATCTCAATGCAAAACTCATATGCCCATACAGACAAACAAGTTCTTGTTTTAATCATTTATCCTGTCTATACTGATCCTGAAACAATGCCTTTGTTACTACACTGTAAGACAGGGGTCTCAAACTCAAATTACCTGGGGGCCGCTGGAGGCAATATCAAAATGACACAAAAAAGACACAAAATGACCAAAAAAAGAGACACAAAATGACAAAAAAAAAGACACAAAATGACCAAAAAAAGAGACACAAAATGACAAAAAAAAGACACAAAATGACTAAGAAAAGACACAAAATTACTTTAAAAAGACACAAAATGACCAAAAAAAGAGACACAAAATGACTAAGAAAAGACACAAAATTACTTTAAAAAGACACAAAATTACCCAAAATGACAGAAAAAAACCTAAATTACTTAAAGAAGAAACAAAACGAGCAAAAAAAAAGAAACAGAATTACCAAAAAAGACACAAAATATTTTTTTTTAAATAATTATTTAGGCAGTATCAAAATGACCAAAAAAAGACACAACATTATTTAAAAAAGACACAAAATTACGTCATTAAAGGGACCTTCCACACACAACACAGTAAAGTGCCATTCAAAAGAAGGCTGCAGAGCGATGTGTGTACTGATGGTGCCTATTAGGAGAAATGAATAAAATCTGGAAAGGGCAGTCACATTTAATTAACTTGAGAAAATCATTTGTTTTTGCTCGCATTTTGTCTAACATTTTTGTGTTGTCCAACAAGGATTAGTTCTGAAGTTTTATTTTCAGCGCTTTCGGCTTCTCCCTGGTCGAAATGGCCTGACTCAACCTCTCCGCCAAGTTTTTTACAGCTAGATTCACCTTTGTCTTCTTTGTGGAGAGCGAAGGAGTGTTGGAGTGCAATTTCTAACTCTTTCTCCAGAAGCTTTCCTTGTTTGTTTTATACAAAGGTCACAGATGTTTGGATGCCTGCTGCGGTGCCCAGCACACTTAATGGGACCTTTACAGTTCTGGCCCCCACAGAGGTAGCTCTGCTTCCGCGGGCCATAACAAGCCCTGCAAGAGTGTCAAACTGACTGAAAACAAGGATGCTCAGACATACCGACAAACATGCACTCATGCACATGCACATATATTGTTCATCAAATTATTACACCTCCACATCGCAGGCTGGCTCCCCACTGAGACGCCTTCTGTTCTGCAGACAGATTCTACATGTTTACAGCTAATGGATCTCAACTGCCATATATTCCCGTCCCCTGGAAGTAATAAACTCAATGTTTCTGTGTGTTTCTCTGTGTGTGGGTTGTGTGTACATTTTTATCTATTCATTTCCCCCACATGAGTTATATTGAGCTGGTGTGCCAGTTCCTGCACAGCCATTCGGAGAGCAGCCGACTCAGAGCTCTGATGGCCTCCCATGGTGGGAAGCTATTAGCTGCATGCTAAATGGTCCCAGTGAAGATGCTAACATTAGCTTGATCTCTCGCTGCAGTCATCTCAATGAGCGGCGTGATTATTTACATACAGAGTGACGCACTGAGATGCTGTAAGACTAAATAATTGTTTTCTGTGGTAGGACACAGGTGCAAACGCTTGTTAAAGTGACAGTCAGTCACATGCTGGAGATCTTACATCCTATTATGATGTAATAATACAGACATATACATGGATATTAGTGGGCGAAAGGTACCGATTATTTTAAGATCAGTCTTAACCGATCACCGATATGTGCTGCTGTTTTTTGGGACGATTCTTGAAGCCGATATTGTATTTTCTCCCTCCATTTACATCAGGGGTCTCAAACAAAAATTTTTGGGCGGTTTTTGGTGTGTTTTTGTGTTTTTTGTAATTTTTTGGGTGTTTTTCTGTGTTTTTTTGTCATTTTTTGGGTGGTTTTTGGTGTGTTTTTGTGTGTGTTTTTGTGTGTTTTTTGTATTTTTTTGGGTAGTTTTTGTGTGTGTTTTTTGTCATTTTGTGTGTTTTTCTGTGTGTTTTTTGTCATTATTTGGGTGGTTTTTGGTGTGTTTTTGGGTGTTTTTGTGTTGAAAATGTTGATCCAGTAAGTGAAAATGAAAATAATAATAATCAGGTCATATAGGTGAGGTTGTGCTGAAAACAATGATACCAACATGGCAGGGTGAACACTTTATAAGTGGTTTATACAGGCCGGCGAAACAGACAAAATAGCCCCAAACTCCAAAGGGTTAAAATAAAAAGTAATCCTAAACTTTTCTTCATGCACAATACTTCTTCATGACGTTGCAACGTAAAAACGAAGCAGCATGGAGCCCTGCTGTCAGCTTTATTAGAAGTTTCCATGTCCAATTTAGTGCATCAACTCTTTTCCAGAAAAGGAAAAAAAACCACAAAGTTTTTGCAGAGGTTTTTCAAATTTTGCAGTTTGCATTCAGCATTTTTAATGCAATATTTTGTCTTTAATGTTTTTTTTGTGTTGAAAATGTTGATCCAGTAAGTGAAAATGAAAAAAACAATAATCAGGTCATATAGGTGAGGTTGTGCTGAAAACAATGATACCAACATGGCACAGTGAACACTTTTTAAGTGGTTTATACAGGCCGACAAAACCGACAAAATAGTCTGTGTGTTTTTGTGTGTGTTTTTTGTCATTTTGTGTCTTTTTCTGTGTGTTTTTTGTCATTATTTGGGTGGTTTTTGGTCTGTTTTTGGGTGTTTTTGTGTTGAAAATGTTGATCCAGTAAGTGAAAATGAAAAAAACAATAATCAGTCATATAGGTGAGGTTGTGCTGAAAACAATGATACCAACATGGCACAGTGAACACTTTTTAAGTTGTTTATACAGGCCGACAAAACCGACAAAATAGTCCCAAACTCCAAAGGGTTAAAAAAAGTAATCCTAAACTTTTCTTCATGCCTTCTCTACCTCAGCTTGTTCCTCCCTTTGTGAGCTCTCCATCTAATGCAGGTTAGCCATTGTTTATCTCCTCTGTTAAGTTCCCACAGGACAGCTATGCCCAAAGATCCAAGAGAAAAAAAACCTGCCCACTCAGCAATCAGTGTGTCTGTGTGGGCAAAGTCTGTCTGTCTAGCTGTGGGAAAGGAAAATAAGAAAAGAAAGCTATACTGTGGTGTTATACTTGAAAGGCTGCAGGATTCAAAATGATAGCTGATGCGGTTTATATAATCATTAGCATCTAAAGCCATGTTTTATTAGCAATTACCCAAGAAGGCCAATTATTGTGTGGCATGTATATTCGTTTTGAATTAATTCTAATTATGAAAAACCTTCAGTGAGTCTGAATTCATACATTAAAGCTGCTTACAGACAGCAAGCAAAAATCCAAGAGCACTGAATACATATTTTCTTTGGCCCTTTATAACATACAATCTTATAACATACAAACAGTCACTGTTCAATATGAATTTATAATCTATTTTAATTTTTTAAGTTTTTTTCTGACATTTTTAGATGCACAAAATTCATTACGTATCACATTTTTAAATAAAAACAACAAAAGTTTTTTTTTTTTTTTTTTCGTTTTTTTCTTTGGCAAGCACTTAAATATGCTCAAGGGTAGCTGGTATCACCACAATGTATTTTATTAAAATATACACATATTTAATGCAAACAATTCTATCATTATCGTAACATTTAACCATTTTTTATCATCAATTTACATTCAGATTTTGTTCTCTATACATTGTTAAAAACCATTATGTTTGATTATATTCTGTTAAATTATAAATTTTTAAACAAAAGTATATTTCTTTTTTTTTTAAAGTTTACTAAATATTTATTGTATATAAGTGTGGGAGAAAACCATGACATTTTTATCTGGATGCATTACAGTAATGAAATTGTGAATCAAAAATATGTTTGAAAATATAGAAAATATTATTTTAACACAAAACAATGAATTGTGCATCATTATGGCTATATTGTTCATTCATATAAAAGTGAAATATCCATCCATCCATCCATTCTCGTCCGCTTATACGGGGCCGGGTCGCGGGGGCAGCAGGCTAAGCAGGGCATTCCAGGCGAAAGTTGACGTCACATTAAAACAGTCAAATGAAAAAAAAAAGTTGAAATCGTGAGAAAAAAAGTCAAAATAACGAGAAAATCGTCAAAATAATGAGAAAATTGTTGAAGTCACAAGAAACTGTCAAAATGAAAAGAAAAAAGTTGAAGTCACATGAAAAAAGTCAAAATGACAAAAAAAGTTGAAATCACGCAAAAAAGGCCAATATGAGAAAAAAGTTGAAGTCATGAGAAGGTATTCAAAATGAAAATATATTTAATTTAATAAAGTATGTCCTTATAATCTCCACAGACATAACTTAGACTGGCTTCATGAGAATCACCCAGTTGCTGTTTCACTAGCTGAAGACGCCAGGCGGCAGCAGGGCGGCAACCACTCACCGGCCAAAGGCAACATTAGTAAGGGTCAGCATCGACCAAATCTGTTTCTCCTCTACACGCAACAGTAACCGTAACATACGCTCTTTGTTTCAGAAAAAAGTCGTATCAACTCCATATGTAACAACCTATTGGAATAACCTTATTGATAACCTTAACTGGAAAAAAATCTGGAGTTTAAATGCTAGATATATAGTCAATAATAAGGTTAAAGTAGTATATTTTAAGATAATTCACAGAATTTACCCAACTAAAGTTTTTTCTTACAACGACTTAAGAAAGACATAAACTGCTCTTTCTGTGAAGGACACCAAGAAGAGGTTTTTCATTTATTTTGCACTTGCCCTTTCTCAAACAAATTGGGGAAGATATTAGTAACCTGATGTCTTTTTCGTTTGAACCTCATTTGTCCCTGTGCTTTGAACTTATACTATTTGGTTTCACTGACTTTCCTTTTGCAAAGGAAAAACAATACTATATCATCAGTCTTATAATACAGTTAGCCAAATGGCATATCCATAAATGTCGCTACATTAATCAAAAACGTCTCTTTCTTGTCTTTGTAAATGAAACCAAACAGTATATTGAGCCCATTAAGAAATCTTCTTACTTGAAAGTTGTAAAAACTTTGAATTTATGTACATTTTACGTTTTTTTTTTGTGTATGAGGGCCTGCCTCTGTATTGTTGAGACCCCCTGATGGCGTTTTGTATTATTGTTGTACTGTTGTTGTATTTTCTTGCATTGTGTTGCTTTAACCCTTTATCAGGCAAACAACCCTATTTGGTAACTTCAGCTGATATCCAAAATAAAAAATAGAAATATTTTGAGAAAAAAGTTGCAAATTTACTAGATTAAAGTGGCAGATCCACAAGAAAAAAAAATATTTCAGTATGCTGGTCATTTTGTAAATGATTATCACATTTACAGTAAAATAGATACCTCAGTATAAAAAGTGATCAACTCATATGGATGAAATAACCTCAGGACAGAATTATTTCTATACCAGTGCTGTTCATTTGGAGTCTTTTCGTGACAACATACTCACAGTAACCCCTCTGCATTCCAGCTGGCTACTGGAGGCTGCTGCTGTATGCACACCGGAAACAGGAAAGTATTTTTCTTCCTATTAAAAACAATCTCCTAGAAGCTTGTGACAAATTGTAAAAAAATGAACAATACGCAATGTGCCCTTGAGCGGAGGGCAGAAGAATTATCAATGAGCCAGTAAATAATAAACACTCCATTTCATTATTTTATATTTAATACTTTAATACTTTATTTTTGGATCGGTGAAGTGCACATTAATGAACATCGAAAAACATCTTTGTAAATATGCTAGCTGCTAGTTTGCATCCGTAGTCCCTAAAAAAATAAAAATAAATACAAATATGAAAGACAGCAAGTACACAGGCAAGATACAAATAGAGGAGACAACACACACACACACACACACACACGCACACACACACACACAGCCAGGCAAGCTACTTAGCTAACCACTTAGCCAAAAAGTTAGCTAAGTGGTTAGCTTAGCAAGCTTCTTAGCTAAAAAATTGATATGGGTCATTTTTGACCCATGTTGTGCATTAGAAGGGTAATGACACAAAAAGGGATTTTTTTTAGACCCAGACAAAAAACGGTATTGAGACTGATCTCGAGACCAAGACCAATCTTGAGTACTACAACACTACATAGAAGTATAAATTAGATGGTCATCTGCTTGAGAAATAAAGAAAAACCAAAACATTTGAGTTTTTTTCTAAATTATTAGAGTTTTTTCATGGTTTTCTTGATAATAACCAAAATCATTATCAAGAAAACCATAGAAAACGTCTAGATATCAGCTCTTAAATTAAACTCTTATCAGATATTTTTGTTGGTCTTGTTACATTTGTCCAAACAAATGTACCTTTAGTTGTACCAGGCATTAAAATGAACAAGAAATTGAAGAAAAAGGGTGGTCTAGTATTTTTTCCATGACTGTATGTATTGTGGTTTATTGGGAGAAGGAAATAAATAAATTCTAAGACAAGTCAAGACCAAGAACCTCAAAAAACAGTCTTGAGACTGATCTCTAGACCAAGACCAACCTTGAGTATTACAACACTATATAGAAGTATAAATTAGATGATCATGTGCTTGAGAAATAAAGAAAAACATTTGGGTTATAATAATCATAACTTACAGTGATGTTGGAGGGTAAAGCAAAGCCAAAAGGAGAGAGAATATTGAAAATCATGAAGTCGCTTAAAACAAAGCCAATGAAATCCAGATGACTGCTAATGTTTTTCTGTATGCTAAAGATGTTTGCTAATGTTTCCTTAATGTTTCTTCCACTTTGCAACTTTTGAAAGACTTAGACTTAAGATTATAAATGAAGATCAGTAGGAACATGGGCCCACACAGTGTAAACGGCCTTGCCAAGCCACGCTCATTGTAACTCACTTAGCATTCATTGGTTTAGTTTCATCTGAAAGCACCAGAAAGTAGTGAGCGCCTTTCAAATAAAAGCATCAAAAGCTTGAGATGTTGACTAAAATGGTTTAAAACTGCGATTCTTTGGTGTACTTGAAGGACAAACACATTCTTTAAGAAGGTATTACATATAGTACATTCAAACTCAAGTGTACTCACATTGATCAGCACAATGAAAAGAAAGTGGAGGGACAGCTGCATTATTAATATTATAACCAGGTCAACACACAGCCATGACACACAGCTGCTAAAGCTTGAACTGTATTTACATTTAGAGTATTTTTATTTCATGCTACTTTATACTTTTACTCTTCTACATCTCTGAGGCAAATATATTGTACTATATTAATCTGACATCTAATATCTGATTAGGGCTGCACAATTATGGCCAAAATGATAATCATGATTATTAATCATGATTATTCATCATGATTAGGGAAAACATCTGTATATTTATTGCACTACTTTTAAACAAACAATAGGAACAGTTTTTAGTGTCCGGTGCTTGTTGTAAACAAACAGAGATCGCTGAGTGAACAGCAGCAGCAGCACATACACACAGGATGTGATCAGGTTGGGTTTAAATTCTATTTGCTTTCTGGGCCACCAGCATTGTCTTAAGGGAGCTGAGGTCCTTAATCTGGTGTTACATCCACTTCACCAAACAAGCAGACAGTAATTGACAATCAAAAAATCAAACAAGTCAAAAGGGGAGTAAAAAATTGTGCTTAATAGTAACAAAAAGACACACTGCGGTGGGGGAGGATGGGACAAGCAATTGTGCCAAAATAAGTTGAAATTAATAGAACAAAAGAAGGCCTATCTAAAGTACTTAACTAACTTCTCTAACAAAAGAACCTCTCCAAAACAATACAATGGTGGCACAACCAATAAACCCTAATGGAGTAACCAAAAGTCAACTATGTGTGTGAAGTGTATAGGGTACCCTAACTTCCCTAGTCCCAATTTGAGCATGACACAGGAGTGAAAAAAATCCCATCCCATCCCACTCCTGTAGAATGACTCCCGCTCCCATTCAGAATTACTCCCACTCCCGTTCCACGCTGTTAGTCATTAGGAAAGTCAATGGATTTTGTGTTTTTGTTGGAGTAATGTTTTTGTCCTTTTATGTCCATCTTAGTTGAATGAACCCAAACATGTTGCAAAAATGTTGCATTTTTATTTGGTTTCCTTTAAAGCAACATTTAAGTACAGTATGTTTACCCTGACTGCAAGTCAAGGTCCTCAATCAACTTGCATATAAAAAAGGCAAAATATGTAAAAGGCATGTCTTCAAAAATATACCTCAAAGTTCTTAAGATTCTACAAATAATTAATAAAAACACTCTCCAGAAACTTAAGCTTAGTGCATATAAAAAGGCATTACCTTTAAATTCTACATTTCACAATACCTTACAGTTTGGTGTAAACAGATAAAAAGTGCATATAGGTTTAAACTATTCAGACACTACCTGTCTTTCACAGAAAGACAACCAAACCAGCATATAAAAGAATAAGTTAAAATACTCTCAATAAAACTTTGATGAAAGGTACATAAAATATTTCTGTTGACACCGACAGAGTTGAGTTTCCTCAGTAAATGGATTCTCTGGTGTGCTCGCTTAACAATGCTGTCAGTATTTTCACTGAATTTCAGATCTGAGTCAAACACGGTGCTCAAATACTTGTACGATTGTACAATTTGTAACTCTTTACCATGGATGGTGCTGGTTTTGGTGTTGACACCGGATTTCCTGAAATCAATGATGATTTCCTTGGTTTTTAGCACATTTAGGTTGAGGTTAGGTTTAGCTAAGTAATAGTTACTTATAATAAAAAGACAACACATGGTCTGCTTATATGATGCAGTACTGGAAGAATAATATTAAAAAGTTAGTCAGAAGATAATGCATGAGTAAAATTTAAAATTTTTAAGAACGTTATTACGAAAAAGCTGATATTTATACCAAAAAAGTCTATAGTCATGGACAAAATTATTAGACTTTTTCCACAGTTTTCTTGATAATAACCAAAATCATTATCAAGAAAACCATAGAAACGTCAAGATATCAGCTCTTAAATTAAACTTATCTTATCAGCTATTTTTGTTGTTATCATTATATTTGTCCAAACTAATGTACCTTTAGTTGAACCAGGTATTAAAATGAACAAGAAATTGAAGAAAAAGGGTAGTCTAATATTTTTTCCATGACTGTATATATTTTGGTATATATTTTGTTTTTTTTATTCCTGAGAAGGAAAGAAAGAAATTCTATGTAAAATCCCATTGTAATGATAATGAGATTGGCAGTGGAATCAGATCAATTCATCGAATAGTCGATGTGAAGGTTCACACCTACTTTTACCTTTAAGGATCTGAATATACAACTAATACAAAAATGATCATGGTCATTGAACAGGGATTGATAAAAAACTATATGACCTATCGAAACGTGGATTAATACACCAATACACAAGACTGTTTAAAGTTTAAATGGAGTCTCTAGGTGACATTATGCCAGAGGAGTAGAGATTTAAAAATCTCCACTTATTGTTCTTTTTCGCTCATTTTTTTCCGGCCGTCCCATTCACTTCAATGTAAAATTGGCAGTGGAATCAGATCTGAATATACAACTAATACAAACCAACATGGAGAGACTTGGAGAGAAAGTTGCTGCAGCTTTCAATAATATTGGCTGTTATCTTAATGGTGTTGTTGCTTTTAGTCTTTATTGCCATCCAGTTAAAGTATCTATCCTCTCACTAAATCCTTCCTCAGTGATGTACAACGAGTGCTTGTTCCATCCACAGTTTACTTTATAACAAAGTGTCAGAGTGATATTTTATATGCTAATTTTGTATAATAAAATCACAAAGAGTAGGGATGCAAATTGGACCAAATTGAAACAAATGTGACTTTATGTAATCAGGGACATAGGCTCCGGATGATGAAGGGATGGTCAGACTTGGAAAAAGCACAATAGCTGTTTTAACAGATTTGTATTGTGCCTGACTCATCCTTTTGTTAACCTTACCTTGCCTGGCCTTTAGCTTAGTTCAGGGGTCGGCAACCTTTACTAACAGAAGAGCCATTGTCGGAATGGAGCCACAACATGTTCAACCCAGTCTCACAGGAATCCATGAAATAGCCAAAGATTTGCTTAACTCAAAATCCGTGGAATAGCCACGGACTGACACGGATTTCGCTACATCCGTGTCTATGTCACGGATTCCTGTGAGACCAGGTTGCACAAACCTTATTTTGAGCCTTAGAATGAACATAAAACAGTCTACTAAGTCTAAATTATCATTAATAATAGGTCATAATAAGCAGTTATTTATATGATTTTGTCAGAATGCAGATGAGAGGCTGGAAACCGAAGAAAAATCTACGCATTGTTAGTGACCTGTCAATCAAAGGTAGCCACGCCCCAAATCATTCGATTCTTTATCTTCTATTTCCTTCTAAATGGGGCCATTATTTACACTATTAACATCAGATTGTCTTGAAGAAGATTTTTTACTAGTGATTGAGACCATAGTGTTGTCCTAAAAAAAATTCTGAGGTAATAAATCATTATGTATTGAAATGAATGGACTAAAATGCTTCTGCAGCCGCCGTCAGTGCCCCCTTTTGGAATTTTTGGTAGAATGCAGCTTAAGGCACTTCCTGGTTTGCCTCCCTGCTCAGACCCGGAGGTTGCCGCCTGGGTGGAACAAGCTCAAAACCAACATCAGGACCTCAGACAGCCTAGACATCTTTCTTCCACTGCAGGCTGAAGACTTACTTCTTCCAACAATACCTCGGTTGAGTCATGTCGCCTAATTAAAAAAAAAAAAAAATGCTCTTCTTCTTTAACATAAAGCACTCCTGTAGCGGTTACAGTTGGCTCTTAAAAGTTCTGTACTTACTTAGTTCCTGTGGTCTAAGGCTAGTACCTTCAGGTTGAATGCACTTATTGTAAGTCGCTTTGGACAAAAGCGTCAGCTAAATGACATGTAATGTAATGTAATGAGACATGGCTTGTGAAGAGAAGGGTCACTGGTCTAAGTCCTCATACATGCAACCATATGCGGTTCTACACAGGGGCCTACAGGGGCCACTGCCCCTGTGAAGGAGCCTTTGGCCCCTGCTGTGGCTCCTGTGTCAAATTAATAATAAAATGATCAATCTATAACGATGAACAATGGAACAGTTCTTACCTTTTTCTTGTTCAAACAATATGTCATTGTACACAAAAGGAACCCAGAATGTGTACATTGAGGAATAGTGTAATTGTGCAATAAAATTTTGTGTGTGTGTTTGTGTGTGTATATATATATATATAGGGCGGCTGTGGCTCAGTTGGGAGAGTTGGTTGGCCCCCAACCGAAGGGTTGGTGGTTCGATCCCTGACCATCGCAGCCTACATGTCGAAGTATCCTTGAGCAAGATACTGAACCCCAAATTGCTCCCGATGTGCTGTGTTCATCGGTGTGAGAATGAATTCCCAATGGTGGCAGGTGGCACCGTTTAGGGTAGCCTCTGCCACCAGTATGAATGTGTGTGTGAAAGGGTGAATGAGCGCAGTCTGTAGTGTAAAGTGCTTTGAGTGGTCGCAAAAGCGACTAGAAAAGCGCTATATAAGTGCAGGACCATTTCATGTCATACAAAAAATACTTAAATCAGATGTTTAAATAAACTAAAATAAAGATTTTAAATGCTTAAATATCATATTTGCCATTTTTAAATGTGCTAATTTGCCCCTATGATTAAACACTGGCCCCTCCTTGGCCCCCCACAATAAAATTGGTCTAGAACCGCCACTTGCCAACTATGGAGTGTCAACTGGTACAGTAGCTGAAGGTGCCAGTTCACTTCCTGGGCACTGTCACTGTCAAGGAGCCCCCAACTAAGCAGCAAAACTACATCAGGGGTCCGAACTGTATCTGACCCTGCCAAATGATGTGAAGAAATCCACCACGACTCCTTTGTGTGAACTACCTTCTATGAATTACCTTGTGCTGATTGGCAAATAAATGCAACTTTTTTTCTTCCAGAACTTGGAATGACCACAGTTTGATGCTCACAGGCTGCCAAGCTAATGGCATGGAAAGTACATCTACATATGAATAGAATAAATAGAAGAATAGAAGTCGCAAACATAAAGGTGTGATCATAAAATGGTGTTTTGCACACCAAAAAAAACCTTGATGCTCTTTTTTTCTTTAAACTTGTCCTTACAAACAATGTCATTCAAAAGACAGAAAAATCCTGCTGCTTTTATAATTCTGATTTTAAAGACAACAAACATCTTTCTGACTCTGAGGAAGAATAATGCATGGAAACAATATATCTGAACTCTACTGCGTTGTTTTCTATCCATTGAGTTCCCATTTAAGGGGAAAATATAAAATATATAAAAAATATACAAACAATATTCACACTTATATTTCCAGACCGGTGTATTATAAGCACACTAAAGGGGAAAGATGTAAAAGAACTTACTACAAATGAGACACTTCATGCAGTTATCTTTGCTGCGCTATTAGTAATGGAGTACAGCATTTTAAAAGAATTTCCAGGAGAGCTGAGACAAAGAAGGTATTTAAGCCAAAAAGACATTTTTACATTGACATTTGAGTCATTTTCTGGCATTAAATCTGTAATTCTAACCAACGCCCACTCCTCCCCCGTGGCTCCAGTATTCAGGGCTATGCTTTGAAAGAGAAGTAAATGTTTAATTAGTCACCATAATGACGAGTTAACAGTTGTATGTGCTTCTGGCCTTGTCTTGTTGTGTCTGCTATCTTATTGGGTGAACCATTGCACTGGTACTCCTTGTGGCTTCATTCCTGTCTGAATTAGTTATGAGGAAGGCCAAAGCCCCGTCCGTAGAAGGCAGGAGACGGAGGAAAGTAGGTTTGTGGCTGTGCTTCTTTTACTGTTGTCAGACCTTCATGCTTTAATAACCCTTTGATGCACAACATGGGTCTAAAGTGACCCGACAGAGTTTTTTTGTTCTATATCTTTGCAATAAATTATTTTCATCATTCAGTTTTCCAGGTTTTCCTCAATTAGTTTGTTGTTAATCATCATACATCCTAATTTTAATGTTTTCCTTTATTAATTTTTGAATAAAATCCCTTTTTGTGTCATTAGTCTTCTAATGCACAACATGGGTCGAAAATGAACCTTATCAGTTTTTAGCTAAGTAGCTTGCTTAGCTAACTACTTAGCTAACTTCTTGGCTAAGTAGTTAGCTTAGCAAGCTACTTGGCCAAGTAGTTATGTAATATATGTATGTAGCTATGTAATAATACAAAAACAGTTTTTCTTCATAAAGTATGAGAAGCAAAATGGAAATAATGATCTGTTGTTATCAAAAACAAGATATTTAAAGAATACTTGGAATATTCAATCATAAAATAAGTTGATATCAAAAGATAGAGCACAGAAACACACAGCAGCATTAAATAACATGGGAAATGAATGCGGGTCATTTTGGACCCATGGTATAAACGGAGACAAGATGGCGGTCGTCAGGGGCAGCAGGCATTTTCCTCATCCTCCTCGTCTCCCAACAGGTCACACTTTTGTTTGTTTTAACTTGTGGTTATTTGGATATAATACCCTTGTTTGAGTAGTAAAGGTGGGCTTGTTTCTGGTTTTCTCCTGTTTAAGTAGGTAGGGAGATAAGACTTTGTAACCTTTGTTTTCTTAGGTGGATTTCTTATTTTTAAGACAGGATTGTTTTGTTTGTTATTTTTGTTTATTATTAAGTATATGTATTCATCGAAGTTATTATTGTAAATAAATATTACCTGTTTTTTAAACTAATCTTTGTTTGTGGCTACTTGGGAGATGGGGAAGATGGGGCCTTTTCATGTTGTGCTCTAGGCCCCCTAGACTGGGGCATAACAGTAGATAGATGAGTCAGGGTGTAAATCCAGAGTGAATTGTGTTACTGACCAGGTGTAGGCCTATCACACAATGGGGCGGAGCTCCCCTTAAAGGGGGCGGAGCTCCCCTAAAAGGCGTCCGATCGGAAACAGTGCAATGCCGCAAAATTAATTCAACACTTCTTGCTTTTATAGATAGATACATCCATCCAATCCAGCCATTGCGACTGCCTCGTCCTTTCAGATACAGGTGCTTTCTGATAAAGCCTCTGCCACCTCACCAGTCTGAAGGCCTGTGGGTGGGCTTTGTAGCTGTATATGTAATCTGCTAATTGTTCCATGACTTTAAACTTGACCCGAGTATAGTTCAGCACACTAGCATCGTTAACAAATTCTTAATTGGCATTCCTCAGTACTGCCTCTGTTGCCATGGAGAAATGTGGAAGGACAATTTCATGGGGCCATAATGCCCTCTGAGGCCTTCCAAGAGAGGAAAGTATAATAATGTCTTATGAAGACACTGATGTGCCATCTTGTATCAGTAGCCGAGCTCGGACTGTCATTCAAATTACCTCCATCTGTCTGAGCAGTCAATGTCAGCACCACCGATAGAATGATCCCCTTGTGTTTGATCTGGTTAGTAGAGTGGAGTGTGAAGGTATCATCAATGCCCTCATCCAAGTAATGCAAGGTAAAATCATCAATGAGTCCAAATGTCTCCTTGACAGTCTAATGTAATTGCTCAACAGTATTGCTCAGATATTCCTGAGGACAGTGTGAGATTCTCACTTCAAGGACCTATAACAACTTTCAAGGAAATCCATCTAGACAAAAATAGAAAAATCAAGAACCTGAATGAAGGCAAGTAACCTTTAAAATGTCTAAAATACTCTTAGAGTACTTTTAAATAACACTAGCTGTGTTTCCATCAATTAATTCTTGATGTGCATTTTGAAGATTCGTATGAGAAAAGCTTGACGGAAACAAAGAAATTCCCCCCAAAAAGGGATCTGGCCAGGGATCGAACCACCAACCTTCCGATCAATATGTGACCGCTCTACCAGCTGGGCCACAGCAGCCCCAAACACAAAACACAAGTTCATTATGCTGCAGCAGGCTCATTTTCTAGGGAGAGGACAAAAAATGCCCTGAAATGTTCATCATACCAGCAGTTCAATTATAATATTCACAATGAAACTTGTTGTCTACAATAAAAATCTCTTCTAAATCTTATATTTTGAAGAAAAGGGACCATTAGGACCAATGGCTGCACAAAAAGGATTAGTGTGACACAGTTTCTCTATCACTTCACTGATAACAGCTGCATCAACAGCACACTTAATCTTCCTAAATATATCTCTAACTCTGGAATGTATTGAATAGATGATATACGGATAAATTGAAGTTGTTCCACCAAGTCATCAAAACATTTACAATAGACATAAATGCTTTCCAATTTTAACAACAAGGAAACAATGTTTTTCACTATTTCAGTTGAAGTATCTCTTTGACAATCATATTCTAAGGTGGTGTCTATGTCTACATGACCGTGGGATTCCAACACTGAAAAGTGGATTTCATTCATTTTTTTTTAAGAATAAGATTTGTGTTTTCTACTTCTCTTTTCTACTTCTATAAGTTCCATATATGTTTGTCTTGACATCTAATCCACCAAAGGCACATTCGATCACGATAAGGAGTGAGGTATTTGTAACTACTCACCATAAAATACTTCCTGGCAAATGCAATCAAAGCAAAGTGTCATTCATTTTGCTCATTTGCTGCTTTTCAGAAAAAAAAAAAAGAAGTCATCTCTGTTCAATTTCACTCACTCAGCTTGTGTTTGTACTGTGAAACAGAATATATATATTTATATTTAAATGCTTGACAATTAAATTCAACTTTGCTTGCTCATCTTTTCGCCAAAACATAAGTCAGGCAAGTAGGATGCTTCAACTTAAAAAATACATGGAATGCTTTAAACTATTTATAAATGCTTTTGTATCAATACTTCGACATTAGGCTACTAACGTTTTTATCTAGATTTAGATTAGATTGTGGATATGCAGTGTCTGGGTGTCTCAGCCTTGGAGGTAGGGTGAGGAGCTCAGACATCCGGAGGGAGCTCGGAGTAGAGCCGCTACTCGTTTGTGTTCCGGGCACGTCCAACTGGTAGGAGGCCCCTGGGTCGAACATGCTGGAGGGATTAGACCTCTCGTCTGGCCTGGGAACGCCTCAGGGTCCCCCAGGAGGAGCTGGAATCTGTTGCTGGGGGGAGGGACGTCTGGACTACCTTGTTTAGCCTGCTGCTCCTGCCACCCGGCCCGGGATATGCAGAAGAATATAGATGGGATGGATGGATGTATGTATGGATGGATGGAGCTTTGATTCAATGGATGGATGGATGGATGGAGCTTTGGTTTAATAAATGGATGGATGGATGGATGGATGGATGGATGGAGCTTTGATTCAATGGATGGATGATGGATGGAGCTTTGGTTTAATAAATGGGTGGATGGACGGACGTACGGATGGATGGATGGATGGAGCTTTGATTCAATGGATGGATGATGGATGGGTGGATGAGTGGATGGATGGACGGACGGATGGATGGATGGAGCTTTGATTCAATGGATGGATGGATGGATGGATGGATGGACCTTTGGTTTAATAAACGGGTGGTTGAGTGGATGTTTGGATGGAGCTTTGATTCAGATGGATAGCTGAATCCAAATCTCAATCCAATGATTGTAAATTCCGGCTCCAAAAACCAATACGCTGACCTCCAAAAACTAAGAAAAGCCATTGCCAAACTCAAGGCTGGAGCCTGGTGTCGTCACATCCACTTCTTATTCAAGTCCATGGTCAGTTTGCATGTACGTGGGCTTGAACTGTGGAACTCACATGGCCTTCATGACAAGTTGGAGCACACAGTCCAACACACACCGACAGCAGAGCAGCACCCCTACTGAATAAACCATCACAATAATTCATCTTAGTATTAACTCATCTCTAATTCATATCTCTCCAATAGACACTGCTCAGATATAAAAGATGGAAAAGGAGCAAGGAGAGGAAGAGAAATATGATGGGTGCTCAGAGAAAGAACAAGACAGAAAGAAAAACAGGAAATTTGAGAGGAGTAGGTCTTGCTTAGTGCTGCACAAACCTGGGCAGCCCAGTGAGACCGGTCTGCATGGACATTTCAGCTAAATTGGCTTTCACTTGGAGGCGAACAGACATTTTATTCATCTCATAAGAGGGCAGCATGCCAATATGGCCATTAAGTAGGTATTTCCTTTACAACAATTAGCTCTCATACAGTGTTACCTCATTTGTCAGAGAGCTCACCGTTTCGATTTATGTCTACGCTGAAATAAGCAATGAATACAGCAGCAAGATTTTAAAACCGGCTTGTAGAAACAACACTCACTGGGGTAATTTCATTACATTTCATATAGAATTCTTTATCCTTTTTTCTATTTATTTGTTTTAAATCCCCTTGCTCAGAGAAAAGATGTGTGTTGTTGCCAACCCCACTACACTGAACTTTGAAGGTTCATGTGGATTTCACTAATGAATGTACATTCTGCAAATATCTTGCCAAATACCAGCAGTTGTCCTGGCTTGCAATTATAGCACCAATTTTCTTCTGATAGTAGAATAATTGTATTCTAAAAATGTCTATTATTATTATTCTGCAGTGTCTCAGCAGGAGGAATAAGCATGCAGACACCAACTACCAGTGATAACACATGCACAGCGTTCTTATGTTAACCTTGCCGCAGTCTCAGCTGTCAGTCACTCACCTCTGACAAGCATGACTCACACCTACGCCTTCTCTCATTGGTCTGTTACAATTCATGACTAACCGGTCCTCTGAGGAACTTTGACAGCAGCTATTGACGGGCATGAATGTGGGACAAAGAATGTATATGTGTGTGTGTGTGTGGATGAGTGGGCGTATTAGGGGTTGATGACTCATTAAGAGTGCCTAACCTCCTCTGCTCTACATTCAAGTGAAACACCACCCAGAAAGACTAGGAAAAGATTGTGGTTTATGCATGTTATTACCTCCGGCAAGGAGTTTGTGCTTTGGTGCGGTTTGTTTGTTTGTCAGCAGACTTACGGCCAAACTACTGACCCCATTTTCATGAAACTTGGTGAAGATTTGTAGCATGAGCCAAAGAACACCCCATTACATTTAAGAGCACATTTGAAATCATGGGGCGTATACATAAATGATTCTTCACTTTCATTAACATTGCAAGATTGCAAGGGTATTTGTGCTGCATTAATGTGTTGTCAGAATAAAACATCAAAGAGGTATATATTAGGGCTGCACAATTATGGCCAAAATGATATCACGATTATTTCGATCAATATTGTAATCACGATTATTAAAAAAAAAATCTGTATTTTTATTGCACTACTTTTAAACAAACAATAGGAACAGTTTTTAGTGTCCGGTGCTTGTTGTAAACAAACAGAGATCGCTAAGTGAACACCTCCTGCAGCAGCAGCACATACACACTGTACTTTGCACTTCATGTGTTTTTTATGTGTTTTTTATGCACACTGTTCATTGCACCTTATTTGTTTCACGGCACCAATATTTTGTATACTGTATATTCATATTTATTCATATTTTATTGTATTTTATTGCTTTAAGTATGCCTAGGTCATTCTTTTTTATTTAATTGTGTTATTATTTCTGTGTGTAATGCTGCTGCTACACTGTAATTTCCCAGCTTGGGATAAATAAAGTCTATCTATCTAATCGTACAGTATTTGTTCTTGTATATTATTTCCTTATTTATACATATTTTTTTAATTGTCTCTTGCACTCTCTATAGGAGGAGCTGGACGTTGTGGCTGGGGTTAGGGGCGCCTGGAATGCCCTGCTTATCCTGCCGCCCCCGCGACCTGGGATACCCCGGTACCCCGGATAAGCGGACGAGAATGGATGGATTAATAAGGTTCCTATCAATCAATCAATCAATCAATCTATCTATCTATCTATCTATCTATCTATCTATCTATCTATCTATCTATCTATCTATCTATCTATCTATCTATCTATCTATCTATC
Source organism: Centropristis striata (assembly GCF_030273125.1). Classification (NCBI taxonomy): domain Eukaryota; kingdom Metazoa; phylum Chordata; class Actinopteri; order Perciformes; family Serranidae; genus Centropristis; species Centropristis striata. The sequence goes on along the minus strand of NC_081517.1, from coordinate 7,423,213 downwards.
TATCTATCTATCTATCTATCTATCTATCCTGCTACAAGGCTAACTGTTAGCCTATTAGCAATTTGCAGACTGGATGCTAAGGGGTTAACATCCCCTCCGGCTCTGCTCTGCAACTGGAAAAGACAACAACACCAGATTTCTCGGCAGTCACTTTCTTGAAAAATAGTCGCTCAGGGGGTCTGAAAAGTCGCTAAATATAGCAACAAAGTCGCTAAGTTAGCAACACTGCTTCGCCAGCTTTTTACAAATGGCGCGTGTTGTTGTGGCGTCGAGTACTACGTCACATCCTGCTTACCGGCCAAAATCGTGATCACGATTAAAATTAATTAATTGTACAGCCCTAGTATGCTGTTGTTACAGCTCGTCCAACATGGCCTCCATACTTTTCCTCCATATGTTGTGTAGTGTCACTACAGCACTTTTTGATTCTGTTTACCACTTCAAGCAAGCACAGTTTGAAAAGAAGGCATTGACCTTTGAAAATTGACTGGTGGCTCTGCTTCAACTGTGCAAGAGCCTGACAACTGCTGAACAAAATTTCTGACATGTCAAAAATTCATTCGTATATCCGACAGCCAGTCGGGAGTTGCTGATGGGACAATGATTGGCCCTTGCTCCCTCCTGTACACTGCAAGGCAAACAACTGCTGACGAAATCTGGTTCCACTCTACAATGAGTCTTGCTGTTCCAAAATTGGGTCAGAAATACAAAATATAGCGTATGTCCAGTGCTTAACTCTATGGAGTTTTGGCCTATTTTGTCCATTTTTGAATCCTTTTCCTCCTGCCTGTATACACCACTTAAAAAATGTTTAAACGCCATTTTTTGCACCTATATGACCTGATAATTGATTTTTTTATTCTGACTTAATGGATCAACATTTTGAACCAAAAAGAAACAAAGAAAAACCAACATAAATGTGATCTTGTGATTGTGTGTGATCCTGTCATCCAACTCTGGTTTTTATTCTAGTGGGACTCTTATTTGTGTCTAGTGTGTTTAGTGGAACAATTTTGTTTCTTTTTGTATATTTTTTAGTCATTTTGTGTCTTTTTTGGTCATTTTGCATCTTTTTTGTGTCTTTTTAGTGTCTTCTTTGGTCATTTTGTGTATTTTTTCTCACAGTCTCCTCTAACACAGGTCCTGGTGCTCACACCTCCCAGAGTCCTTTTCTTTATAAATTCATTCAGTCGAGGTAGACCATGGAGACTCTTGTATACAAAACAGGCAAATCTAAAAGTTTTACAATTATGGAAACTTAAAAAATAATGTTTTTTAAGGGTCTTGCAGACATGGAAGGAGAAGGGTTTTTTATCCAGAGTCTTTAGGGCTTTTTTATAGAGAGATTCTATGGGTTTGAGTGCTGTCTTAAGGGCATGACACCAGCAGCACAGCAAAAGTGATCTTAAAACAGCTGTATTAAGCAGAAGACAATGACTCGATCTCAAAGATGACCCTGTCTCTGATCTCTGAGGCCCGAGGTTCATTGTAGTAATTGTTGTACAGCTAGCTTTCTGTGCTGACCATGCTGCTACTAGCATTCAACATGTATTGGCCTTTGTCAACTGCAGGGTCCTGTCATCATTGCCATTAGCGTTACGGGGAATTCTGTCAGGCCGAGTCTGAAGAAACAAGCAGTGGAGAGTGTCTTCACCTCTGTCTTTGCTTTATTCTGAAGAAGATCAAACATGGCTTTTTCTCCACTTTGGTTGAATCCCTGCAGCTGTTACTGTAACCTGACCTCCCTACTGCTGGTGACACACTTTATGTAATCTACCGAGAACTATGTATAGATCAGAACAATGGGTGACGTAGTTACAGGTGATGCTGATGTGTGGTTAAACTGTGGAATAATGTGGACACTGAACTTAAAAAGAGCACTAATATTCTTCAATTCAAGAAGATATACAAAAACAATATTTTCCGGAGGTATAACAATGAGGAAGGGCAGTGATTTATATTTGTTTTGCAGATTTAGGATGATGATCACAAATATGTATGGTTAATTTGGGGAGATTAGGCATGTATGTATGTATGCATGTATGTATGTATATGAATATGAAGAAATATGAGAAATTATGTGTATGTAAAGATATTTAAATACAAAAGATTTCATTTAATCTGTTAAGAGAAGTGAACAACTGAGTTGTTGCTTGTACAGGTTTGACCTGTTCACCTTTTCTTCTCTTTTTCTTTTTTCTCTCTCATTGTATATTTCTTTTCATTTCACTTTTATCTTATTTTTAGTGTTTTTGTTGACATTTACATGTTCGAAATAAAAATCTCAATCAATGCTGTTCTTCCCTCTCCCATGTCTACAAACAGATTCTTAGCATGAATGCTATAGGCTACTGGACAAGATTTTGGTATTGGAAGAGTTCTGGTTTGGTCTGGTCTGTTTGTAGTCCAACCAATATTGGATGGGCTTTGTTTCAATGCAGCTAACATTGGAAAACCAAACGAGCGCAACACATTGGCCAAAATGCAATCAGTTCTTATATGCTATTGCTATTGTGGCGTGTATCAGGAATGGACAGGAATCTGAATATAGGGATTTGATAAAAGCCTTCAGTGACTGGAGTCACAAGAACTATCTCCTACTGAACACCTCAAAGACTAAGGAAATGATCAGAGATTTCCACAGGTTCAAGCCCCCCTTCAGCCAGTGTATACCTGTTGGGTGGACATGGAGGTGATGCCAAGTTATGAGTATCTAGGTGTATATCTGGATAATAAGTTGGACTGGTCCCTAAACATAGACGCTCTCTACAAAAAGGGGCAGAGCCGCCTCTTTTTCTTCTTGAAGCTCAGATCTCTGGAAATCAGTAGTAAGATGCTGCAGATGTTTTATCAGTCTGTGGTGGTAGTGTGTTGTTTTATGCTGCAGTCTGCTGCATTAGACACAGAGATGATCAGACTGGTCTATAGAGCTGGTTCTGTGGTTGGAGCCAGGTTGGACACACACATAACACTGGTTATTATCAAGAATGTTTGAAGAAGAAGAAGAATAGATGTAAAAATGAATAAAAAGGACACAAAATAACCAAAAATAGATGTAAAAATGACCAAAAAAGACACAAAATGACCAAAAATAGATGTAAAGATGACCAAAAAAGACACAAAATGACCAAAAAAGGACACAAAATTATCGAAAAAGACACAAATTGTACTGATCCAAAGAGCTGGTTCTGTGGTTGGAGCCAGGTTGGACACACTGGAGGAGGTGGTGGATACAGGCACTGTCAAGTTTAAAACTATGATAACCAATAACTCTGCCTTTTCACTGTAACTGTTTTTAATGTCTTTGCATGTGTTTTGTGTGTGCTGTTTTGTGTTTTCTCTGTACTCTCGACATCATTGTAAATGACGGGTTTCCCTCAATGATTCCTCGAGAAAATAAATAAAGGATAAATGAGGATGTTTGAGGCTATCTTGAAATACCCGGATCATCCGCTATACAAACCTTGTATGGACCAAAATAACAGCAGTGGACGGCTCCTCTCTCTCTGTTGCAGGACGGAGAGATTCAAAAGATCCTTCTCTCCTACAACCATCGGGCTGTCTCATTCTGACAGAGATAACAGACTCACTGAACCCCCTCTGGGGCTAACTTAGGCAAACTGGCTATCTGTGAAACAATCCACTCATAGATGTCGACTTTCAACTCCATTTTCATGTCTTGAGCTGCTAATCAGACTGTAAACCAACATGGTCTCACAGGAATCCGTGAAATAGCCACGGATTCGCTTCACTCAAATTTCCGTGAAACTGACACGGATTTTGCTGCAATGCAAGTCAATGACAGTCATATCCCGTGGCTATTCCAACATACAAAGTGATTATGTACATTCACTGAGTGAAGATTTAGAAAACAAAACATATATTTCTCGCTAGAAATGTAATCAAAATCCATTTTTATGCAGAAACTAAGTCAAAATATTGATTTTTTCACTAAAAATGAGAGAACTGTCCGCCATGTTTTTTGTTCTGACCGCCGGGACCTTGGAAGTCACGTGACTTGGACACAAACCAATAGGAAAAAGTATCCATGGAAAAGCCACGGGATATGACTGTCATTAACTTGCATTGTAGCGAAATCTGTGTCAGTTTCCCTGAGTTATTCCATGGCTATTCCACGGATTTTGAGTTAAGCGAATCCGTGGCTATTCCACGGATTCCTGTGAGACCAGGTTCCTGTAAACAGTGACTGGTGCACATCAGAACAGTTCTCTGTCCTGACAGCCGTTATCGGCTGGCTCCACCAGATCCCAAAGAAGATCAGCTGTTGCCTCCAGAGTCTGAATTATTATCAGACTAATAGCCCATGGGTTCCAATATTGTTCCCTGTCAGTCTTCACAGAGGGGAAACTGAAGCTTGCATTTAATGATGGTCTAAGTACCCATTGTGTCTCACTATTGATACACAGAGGCCATTAAAGATATGAATCATGGCCATGGCTGAATATTTAGGCATCATATTCCTCCTGACAGTCTGAGACAAAACCAGCTGGTGACAGCAATTAATTGTTTAGTGTGTTGTCTAATTTTAAAGGGTACTATTACTCCCTCATTGTAATGTATTTACTTTTGAAACTGGATGTTTGGGGAGGAAATTAGTTTAATAATTGCTGGTGGCATTCTGAAATGGAAATAATAATGGTTAGTAAGTAGTAAGGAGGTCTCAATAATTTTAATGAAAATCCTAATGATGTGATACATTCCACTGAAGTCACAAAACACTGTCTGGATCGCCAATTGTTTTTCTAGGTAGCATACGAAAAAGACCTCCAGACCACTTACACCCCCACATCCCATCATCTTATATTTTTACTGAGAAAATACAGTCACAGTTTCAAATACTGCTGCTGAAAGGGCTTGAAATACCACAACAAGAAATCATTTATTGATTCAGAAATACTCAAATCTGGTCTGAACTCCAAATTATAACAGATAAAACACACTGAGAAAGTGTGAATCATCAAATACATTGTAATTATTGGAGTATTAAGTATTTTTTTCCATATGTGAACAATTAAAAGGACAATGTCCCTGTGTACTGTGCAAGGTGCATATGTTTTTTTGACTACCATGCATGCATTCCACTATGATTTAACCCTTTGATGCACAACATGGGTCTAAACTGACCCGATATGTATGAGTTTTTATGTTCTATATCTTTGCAATAAATTCTTTTCATTATTCAGTATTCCAGGTTTTCCTCAATTAGTTTGTTTTTGATCATCATACATCCTAATTTTATGTTTTCTTTTATTCGTTTTTTAATAAAATCCCTTTTTGTGTCATTACTCTTCTACTGCACAACATGGGTCAAAAATGACCCATCTCCATTTTTTAGCTAAGTAGCTTGCTTAGCTAACTACTTAGCTAACTTCTTGGCTAAGTATTTAGCAAAGTAACTTGCTAAACTAACTACTTAGCTAACTTCTTAGCTAACTACTTGGCTAAGTAGCTTGGTAAGCTAACTACTTAGCCAAGCTACATAGTAATACAAAAACTTTTTTTCTTCATAATGTATGAGAGGCAAAATGGAAATAATGATCTGTTGTTATCAAAAACAAGATATTTAAAGAATACTTTGAATATTCAATCATAAAATAAGTTGAAAAAGAACATTGCAGGTTTGTTTGTGGGAGAGCTAAAGGTGATGTTGTAATTTTACAACAGTGGGCCTTACAGGGTTAAACCCTGTTTCCATTTAGCAGTAACGTGTGATCTGAGTGATCTGAACACAAGTGGACAGCTCTCAGTCTGTAGTAGTAGTAGTAGTAGTAGTAGTTAGGGTTGTTAAAAGTATTGATACTCAAAAAAGTATCAATACTAAAACGTTGTATCCGGATACGATACTGATACTGTAAGTATCGACACCATACCTCAGACCTGAAGCTTGTTATCAGTGTTGCAGTTTCTTTTTGCACAACTGTTTTTTTATTATAAATATTTAACCAGTGGTTCTGTTCATTTTTACATGTTGCATTTTTCTTGTTAATAAAAATATTTCTGTTACATTTTGGGGTCTTTGTTTTTATCCTTGTGGTATCGAAAATGGTATCGAGTATTGAATATTTTCCTGAGTGTCGGCATCGAGTTGAAAATTTTAGTATTGTGACAACCCTAGTAGTAGTTGTAGTAGTAGTAGTAGTAGTAGAAGTAATAGTAGAAATAGTAATAGAAGAATACCACATTAGATAGACATTAGACACACTCGTAATTTTTGTCTTGGGGCTTTTGGAAATATCCAGCCGAGTTGGACAAATGAGTGCAAATGAGTAGATACTTCCACTCTGGCAGGGGGGCGGCATTTGAGTAGGCGGTCCCTAATGTGAACAAGAGTCATATACCTGTTCTCACTACTATCTGAATGTGGACACATGCGGCCTGAACCACCTCCCAATGTGGTTTTTGACATCCAATCTCAATGCATCCTGACAGTGTTTTCACCTATTTAGAGCTGTCCACTTGTGTTCAGATCACTAGAGACCACATGTTACTGCTAAATGGAGACAGGGTCTTAAACCATGACTTGCTACATATATTTGAATGCTGTAATACGTTACACTGTGACTGTATTTGAATATGCATGGTTTCATTTTGGAGGCACAATGTGTTTTGTTGACTAAAGAACAAACCCATTTAAATTCCAGACGGACTGGATCTTCTGTCCAGAGGCCTTCCTCTGTCCAAACGTTAGATTTGGAATTGAATTTGTTTAATTTCAGATAAGACATGGTCACAATTACAGATATATTCATGTATTCATGTTCAAAATCTTCCATTCTAACAGCAAAGGAGTTAAACCCCCGTGGACTCACTACATTAAAAACCTATAAACATCACTGCCTGAAAATCAACATAATATTCTCCCTTTAATATTTTACAGTGTAACTATTTATAGTGTAGTAGAAATAGTTTAGGATTAATGGTTCTACAACCCATCATTAGGAGACTAGTCATTATAAAGCATGAAAAAGGTGTTTGAAACTAAGGCACCATGTAATTAGTATAAAATACAGAAACATTTATGTGCATGGGTCTGGTTTCAGAGTGCAGAGGACACAGCTATTTATTTATTTTTACAGCTATATTGACTGTTAATTAAAAACAAACAAAAAAAATTGTTGGCAATTCCATTTATTCAGCTTTGAGGCTGCAGATCTTTCTTCCAGGCTGCGTATCGCACTGACAACCTTCACCAATAAGGGAGGGAAGCCTGTGTAGCCTGGGGGTTGAACAACAGGCCAATATTTCCGCCACCTGAAACATAAACATGAACGGTACAAAAACAGGATTTTAAAAAGTGAGGGGGACAGAATGACTGTGCCCATCGCTATGGCAACACCTCAACCAAGGCTGTTCAAACTCATGCTATGCTGTGGTATGAGATCAATTTCTTCAACTAATAGACAAATGTTGGCTCCCATTAAAGATTTCCTTGCAGGAAAATAATGAATCTTCAGTGGTGACCCCCTGCTGCAGTAGTGGGTGTCCAAATAATAAAACCTTCAAACGATTAAAAAAAATAAAATAAAAAATCCTTTGACAGAATAAGCCAATTTCGTAGAATAGTAAATATTTCCAGCAGAGGTTGAACATGATTTAATTGCATTTTTATTTTTAAATCCAGCCCTACTGAAAGCTACACAAATCCTTCTGTTTATATATAATGCACTGCAATGCAATAATGGATCACATCACTACTAAAACCGGGGGCGCTGTTGCGTTATTCTACCATTAAAGACGGGAAAAACGGATACGTTGTTTTGTAGTATTTGCAGTTTTTTCCACCTATTTTCGGTCTCTTGGCCAATGAAATGCATCAGAATACATGCGGGAGTGTCGCAATGCAACATGGGACTTTTCCAGAACTTTGAAATCATCACTAAAGAAAAGACACAAAATGACTAAAAAAAGACAAGTCACATGACTTTCAAGGTCCCGGCGGTCAGAACAAAAAACATGGCGGACAGTTTTCTCATTTTTATTGAAAAAAAATCAATATTTTGACTTAGTTTCTGCATAAAAATGGATTTTGATCACATTTCTAGCGAGAAATATATGTTTTATTTTCCAAATATTCACTCAGTGAATGTACATAATCACTTTGTATGTTGGAATAGCCACGGGATATGACTGTCATTAACTTGCATTGTAGCGAAATCCGTGTCATTTTCACGGAAATTTGAGTGATTCCGTGGCTATTCCACGGATTTTGAGTTAAGCGAATCCGTGGCTATTTCACGGATTCCTGTGAGACCAGGTTGGTTTATATATATATCTATGGATGGCCGTGTGACGTTGGACTCACTGCGCAGCGGATACGGAGTCGCTGGAATCTCACACATTGATTATAATGACTGTGTATTGGCTCCACCGACAGATCTGCAGCCGTTACATATTCAGTGGAATTTAGGGGTCACCCTCATGTGTTTTAGTCTACGTCTCCCTTTGTCTTGTAAATAGTAAATGGAGTGCACTTATATATCGCTTTCAGCCGCCCCACAGCAAAATTCTTGTGCCAGAAAGTCTCATTTGTACTGTGCACCCCAGCCACAATCCACATGTAGTCCTTGTTTAGCCTTCTGCTCTTAGTAAGTTCTTATTTTCTTCCTTGACGAGTGATTTTTTTGTTTTGACCATATCACAGTTTAGTGTTGCTGGTTTTTAGGATGATTTTCATAGATTCTAGCTGAAGGTGTTATTTTGTTAATTTTTTGACAGTGTAGTTTTTCCCTCTTTCTCCCTTTTGGAGTGTTTTTAGTTTTCAGGTCAGAGCCTTTTGTTTCCTCCTTGTGAAGCGATATTTTTTGTGACTATTTTTCCCTTAGTTTTCTAAGATACATTTCATAGCCTGTTTGGTTTCACTCTGTGGGCGGCTGAAGAATGAAATAAAGTCTGCCTGAACTGTGATTTCTCTTCGTCTGAGTCCTGTTTGAGTCCAGGTCTGACATTCATAAAAAGATGGTGAAGAGCTAAAACGTTAATGTTCAAAAACCACACAATTATCCTCATACTCTCAGTCTAAATCAGGGGTTTCAAACTTGCGGGCCAATTGCGGCCCTCCTGACGATATTTTGTGGCCCCCACCTTGATATGGAAGTTTAATGTGTGGTTATATTCATGGCACTTTACTGTGTTGTGTGTGGAAGGTCCTTTTAATTACTTTTTTGGTAATTTTGTGTCTTTTTTGTGTCATTTGGTGTTGATTCTGTGTCTTTTTTGTGTCATTTTGTGTCTTTTTTTGTTAATTCTGTGTCTTTTTTGGTCATTTTGTGTCTTTTTATTTTAGTAATTTTGTGTCTTTTTTTTGTCATTTTGTGTCTTTTTTTGGTCATTTTGTGTATTTTTTGGTCATTTTGTGTCTTTTTTTAAGTAATTATTTTTTTTCTGTCATTTGGTGTTTTTTTTTTAGTAATGTTGTGTCTTTTTTTGGTCATTTTGTGTATTTTTAAAGTAATTTAGTTTTTTAAGTCATTTTGTGTCTTTTTTTTGTGTAAATTTGTGTCCTTTTTTGGTCATTTTTGGCCTCCAGTAAACCTGAATTCACTCTTTGTCTGTTTTTGCAGCTGTCTCTTTAACCTGACACCTGGAAACACTCACTCTTCTTTCATTGGTCAGTGCTTCAAGGTCTTCTGCCTCTCCAGTCTCATGGTCTCTGCACTCTGTCATTGCTGTCGGTGAATGGATGTAACAGGACTTAAGTGGTGCTTTTTTTTTACCTATATGTAGTAAAATAGTCACATCACAACCTGATGGCTAATTTAAAGGCAGTTTTTGAATATAGGTTCTGTGCATTTCTCTGTGGATTGAGCTTTTTGTTACTTTCACAGTATTTATACAACACTAGGGATGCCATGATAAAAGATTCCAATCTTCCTATCATTGTCACAGAAAATACCACGCTTTCACAGTTTTTATTTGGATATTATTATTATTATTATTATTTTGCTAGGTATTCCGTTTGCAATTTTGGTGTTCAGATATCCTTTTTTTCTTTTTCTCAATACTGTAGAATAATAGAATCCTTAAAAATGGATGCCTTTAATCAAACCACAAACACGTGTCACAGCCATTTCTTTCTATTTCAGCTCAGTTTGAGAGTCTCTAGTGTGTTTTGCTGTCAGTTTCTCTCTCACGTACACACAAACACACATCAAGTGTTGAGCAATCCAGGACCTTGTTGCTCTCACTAACAATACGAGCTGCTGTGTTTCAACATTGTTAGGCTAGAAAAAACATGCATGGATTGGGGATTGAAGAGAAACTTTACCCAATGGTAAAAGTTGCGGGGTAACACCAAAATTGGATATGCATCTTTCACAACAACTCCCTGGTTATTTCATACACATTTAAAATCCTCCAACATCACCAATTTAAAGTGCATGTTGGCAGATAAAAGGCTGGAACGTCAGTTTTTCTGACACTTTTACAGCTTCTCAATGCTTCAGGTGAGTTGCATGACACACACACACACACACACACACACACAAACAAACACAAACATACACAAACATACACAAACAATGTCTCAACAATGCTTCATTCCTATGAAGCTTTGGTTTGTGGTGAATGAAGCCAAAACAATATAAAATACCCAGATCTTCTTTGCCTCGTCCATATCTATTTGTCCCATAAAGCAGGCACACCAGAGCAGGAATGGGGGACATTTTCCCAGGGGCCATATTGAATTAGATACCTGAAGGGCCACATATTAGACAGTTGAACTGAAATATGTGGGTCAATGACGTGATCTAATGCAGTGTCAGTTGGTGTAACCTGTATTTTCCCCCATAATAATCAGATTACATACAGGAAAAAAAGAGAACTAAACTGAGAAAAAATACAATCCACGTTTACATTTCAACACTATGGTTTATAACAAATTTTATATCATTTTTCAAAACTTTAGAAAAAATGGTTGTCTTTAGAATACGTCCTGCTCGATATTGACGAAATGTGTAAATGTAGAAATACTAAAAAAAAATATGCCAAAAAAGACACAAAATGCCAAAAAAGACACAAAATGCCAAAAAAGACACAAAATGACCAAAAAAGACACAAAATGACAGAAAAAACTAAATTACTTAAAGAAGAAACAAAATGACCAAAAAAAAAGGACACAGAATTACCAAAAAAAACACCTTTTTTTGTCTTTTTTTAAAAGACACAAAGTTACCAAAAAAAGTCATTAAAGGGACCTTCCACACACAACACGGTAAAGTGCCATTCATATAAAACTCACATTAAACTTTCATATCAAGGTGGGGACCACAAAATATTGTCACGAGGGCCGCAATTGGCCCACGGGCCGCGAGTTTGAGACCCATGTGCTAGAGGATAAAGCATCATGAGAGAGATACAGAGAATTGATGTTAGTGATTAGAGAACAGTGTACCAGGATGTGAGTGTGCTGCTGGGAAGTGTTCTAAATGAAAACAGGAAATCATTCATGAAAAATTACACAACACTAAAGTATGTTATGGTTATGCTCGCATGAGACCGAGCTAAACCCATGAGTGTAGTGAGTGAAGCCATAGATCAGAGCAGCGACGGAGGTAAAGATAGAAGAGTGCACTTAAAACATTTTAACTAATTAAGGGTCACAATAGACCAGAGCCTGAGTGGCGTCACTTTAGATAAATGCAATGAGTGATCTTATCCGAACATAATGCAATGAGAGCAGCCAAACAGTAATATAGTAGAGTGATGAGTGAGCTAAGTTAAATGATAATATGTGCATGAATTAATCATAACATGAATAATAGCAGATGGCGATTCAGGCAAAACAACATAACCAATAGTAGATAAATAATGACAAATAGCCCAAACAACAGTTATATGCATGACTGAATGGAGAATATAGGCCTTTAGAATCTGTTTGCATGTATCGTTTTAATGTCTGGGTAAATGAGGAGGCCCAGTTGTTGCAGGTGGATGGAATGCAAAGATCGCTTCCCAATCCTGAATAATGCCCTGTTTTTTGCTGATGGGATAAATAATGGCTAGAATGACTCTGTAAACCTTTTTACTGTAAAATTACAGTAAATTACTGGCAGCAGTTTGGCCAGTAAGTTACTGTAAAATTTACAGAACCTCTACTGTATTATAGAAATACAGGTCATTTTACTGACAAACTGGCCCCGCGGGCCAATTGCGGCCCTCCTGACAATATTTAGTGGCCCTGGGGCCGGTTGTTGCTCATGTGAGCACTTAAGACTTTGGTTTGTTTTAGCCCTCTGCTAACTTTAGTATAATTATATAGGAATATCATTATTTCATTGTACCGCTCTAGTAAAAATGAGTAATTTCGTGTCAGAGCGGAACTGTGGTAACATATGAATGGATATGAAGCTTTGTTCTTTAGCCATCAAAACCAATTGTGCCTCCAAAATAAAACCCATGCATATTGTATATTGTATTGTATTACAATGAATTACATTCAAATATATGCCTATGGTCCACCTCATGGTTTAACTCTATGGAGTCTTGGGCTGTCCATTTTTGAATCCTTTTCGTGTATTTTTGTGTCTTTTTTGGTCATTTTGTGTCTTTTTTTTGGTCATTTTGTGTCTTTTTTGTCATTTTGTGTCTTCTGTGTTTTTTTGGTCATTCTGTCTTCTCATTGTGTGTCTTTTTTTGTCATTTTGTGTCTTTTTGTGTAATTTTGTGTCTTTTTTTGGTCATTTTGTGTCTTTTTTTAGTCCTTTAGTCCAACATAAAATGTTATTTTGAATCTTTTTTTGACTTTCAAAACACTATCATGCTCAATACATTTTTTTAAATGTTGCAAATGTGAACAAAGGTGTCAAATATAACATATAAGAGGGTTTCATCTAGTTCTATCATTGTATACTAAATATATTCAAGCTTGTCTCCAGTTTTACTTGGTATATCATCATCAAACTGAAACTAAATTTAAAGTAGGGCTCCACGCTGCTTTGTTTTCTAGTCTGGATGTCATCAAGAAGTCTGGATTTGGAGCTTTTGGAGACTCCAGAAAAAAAATAATGTGGAGTCAGCTGGGATGTCAATCACATTTCTGGGGCGGCCATTGCTTCCTCAGGCCCCTCCATGTATATGCACCAATGAGAATAAGGACATCCTGAACTTTTTCTGGCAAACTAAATATTATATGGTAGTATGAGTATTGGAGGCATACCGTATAACTGCCAATTATTATGATGACTCTGAGCAGCACATGACCATGTGATTAATTTAAAATAAGATGATTAAACAAGAATTGACAGGAATAGCCTTTGATGATACTTACATTCAATGAGGCATGACTGCAAGGTGATGTGAACCTCAATGCTGCTCCAGATATGCAAGTGGCAATTATAGGGTGAATCTCAGTTATGATATGTTGAATCTAAAATAGATGGAGGCCAGTGGCATACCCACGGGCTGCATTTGCACCTGTTCAACCCAGGATGAAGCAACTGAGAAAACCCCAGTCAGAGATAGCACCACTCGTGGTGAAATAGTTATGCCGTGTCAACTGTTTCAGAATTAATATTTCTAATGTTTGAGATGAGGACAGCATTAATTAGCAGCTGCTTGAATGAGGATGGTATGACTACAGGCTAGGTGAAGCTAGTAATCAGCTTGATTGGTGATGCTAATTATGGGATATTTCATTTCATGAAACCATAATGATAAGCAATTGCTGAAACAACTTTAGGAATGTCTGAACATGGTCTCACAGGAATCCGTGGAATAGACAACCAAACCAACCAAACGCTGAATATTTTTAATCAACAAAACGTTAAAAAAAAAAGTAATTAAGTGAAAATACAGTGAAAGGGTCAAAGTTATGATCCTGCTAAACGTCCTTATATATATATATATATATATATATATATATATATATATATATATATATATATATATTAGGGCCGGAACTCGTTAAAAAGTTAATCTAATTAATTAGAGGCTTTGTAATTAATTAATCGAAATAAATCGCATTTTAATCGCATATAAATACTTGACCTGAGAACAGTGAGAAGTAATTTTTTTCACATGGATGTTTAGTATGGTTATGGGTTATCGCCTACTACCCCTTCTGGGGCTTAGGCCGCCAACAAGAGTTCTCCAAGCATCTCGGTCCTGGGCCAGCATCTCAAGCTGTCCCCAAGTGTAGCCCATTTTCTTGGCATCCGCCTCCCAGTCTCTGCGCCAGGTGTTTTGTGGTCAACCTCTCTTTCTTTTCCCTTGGGGATTCCACTTGAGGGACTGTCTTGTGGTGTTTGTGGCTGGTTTGCGGAGAGTATGGCCTATCCATCTCCAACGCCGTTGGAGGATCTCTTCGTCCGCTGGCTTTTGGTTGGTGCATTTCCACTGTTCTTTGTTGCTGATGGTGTTAGGCTTTTAGTATACCATTGAATAATGATTGAATACATAAGCTTAAGCAACAAAAATATTGTTTGTTTTTGTTCAAGTCCAGCAGACCAGAGCAATTTTTGCCATTGTATATATATATATATATATATATAACTCTATGGGAAAAAAAATATTTTTGGGTCCCCATGGCATCATGGACCCAGAAATTTAAATTCCACCATTTTGCCACCATGCCAGTTGGCTTCAAAGCAGGACACTCCTCATGGGGGCGTGCAGCTATGCAGTAATCAGGACACCATATATATTTTACCTCCTACAAAAAATGCCCTGATAACATCTTACACTTCTTAAATTTTGGTTATTGCAAAACTGGTTCCCAGCATACAGCTCATAGAGCGCCTTTACAATAAAACAACAACATGGACATCACACTTTTTACAGCATGGGACCTTAAAAAAACCTCCTGAACAAGAGGTTAATGTCGAACTGACTAGGTTAGTATCATACCAATGCACAACACAAGTGCCAGTCCAGTTTGGCAGAATCTTATCCATCTGGGGAGGAAATATCTGATATTACTCTCCAACCCTGCAATATTAAAAATCTCTCTCTGACTGTTAAATTTTTAATCAGCTACATTCAAGAAGCCAGTCAGACAAGCTGTGGGCCAATAATATCTCTTGATTTACACCGAGCAGGCCCATATCAGCAGCAGGTCACGCATTAAATGTTACATCATAATTAATGCATGATCATGAATAGGGCTTCTTCATTATGAAGCAATATGTAGATTTCCTCTTCCTCCACACTGTACCATGTAATATTCAAGTAATGTAAAAGCCTTTAACCTCTTTTTTTCGTATAATTTACATTTGAATATTTTTGTGGTGAAATGCGAGGGTGGATTTATTGACTATTGTCAAACAAGTAAATTAGGTTTTTGTAGTGGGATTCTGTGCTGCCTTTGCAGACCTTTCTTGTTTACCTGAACATTTAAAAGTAAAATGAAGTGTAATCTGAATATGTTTTCTTTGTTGGATCTCCTGCTGTGTGTGCTGTGAGTCACTGCAGGAGGACTCATTACAGTATATAACACCCTGTGTCATTACTAGTTTCAATTGGGAATGTGAGGGCGGCTGCAAAAGCATGTTGGTCCATTCATTTCAATACTAAATGAGAAAACTTCTCAGATTTAAAAAAACAACAACACTATGGTCTCAAAAGAATCGTATGGTTTGGGGAGTTTTTACCGGTTTGGTCTCAGTACTTTGACCCTTTCACTGTATTTTCACTTAATGACTTTATATCTACTTTATATCTAGCAATAGTATCTTAATCGTATTGTTTTGAGTATAATTTACCTACTGACCATAGCTTTATGTGCTTATTTTAAAAATGTGTCTTTTCTGTAATTTTGTAACAAAAATAATTGAATAAACCCTCTTGAAAGGGATTGTAGAACCTGATAATGTAATAAATTCCTGATAATGTAATAACCCCGATAATTTAATAAAAATCTGCACTTGAGTCCATTGAAAATGTACTTTTTACCAATAATGTAATAAAGTATAACACCAAGAACCTTTAGATTTCAAGAAGCTGTTGAATGCATCTGTGTGTCATGGATACCTCGCTTGTGAAAAACAGATGAACGGGTCAAAAGTTAATAAACATTCAACTTTGACCTGTTGGTGGCGCTAGAGCTCTTGAGCTAGAGTTGCCTACACAGTATCACCACTCATACCAAATTTGAAGCACTTGCACCAATGCATTCTAGAGATACTGTACTCAAGATTATCATGGCTGTCGGAGAGCCAAATGGTTTTGAATTTGAAAAAGCTGTTTGACACATTTGTTCAACTTGGTCTGAAGATCATATGCCAAGTTTCATGAAGATTGGACAGAATATGTGGCCCCCTAGAGGTCAAAGGTCACCAGATGTTTTGGGTCATATGATGATGTCATGATGTCATATGTACCAAGTTTGGTTAAGATTTGCTAAAGGGTTACTGAGAAATGGGCTTACTTCCTGTTTGGCGACCTCACCATCAAGTTTGATTGGCTGTCACAGCCAAGTGCCTTTGAATTTCAAGAAGATGTTAAATGCATTTGTGTGTCATGGTCGGAAGATCATCTGGGCCAAGTTTAGAGAAGGTTAGAGAATATTTGTGATAAGAGAGGCCTTTTAAAGGTTTTTGATCCAATCAAAGATGGCGGAAATTCCAATATGGCCGAAAAAAACCCATTGAGGATGCATTGAGCTCAGATTGGCCCAAGGGTTCCAGTGATACATCCTTTGAGAAAAACGGATGAACGGTGGCGCTAGAGCTCTTGAGCTAGAGTTGATACACAGTATCACCACTTGAACCCAAGTAATGGGTGGTCTGCTGTTAAATTATTACAATATTGGATAATTATTACATTATCAGGACTTGTGAAATGAAGGCTAACCTGATAATGTAATAACCTCTCATTGATGTTATACTTTATTACATTATTGGTAAAAAAAAAAAAAAAAAAAAAGTGTATAACATTATTGGGAAATGCACTTTATTACATTATCAGGAAGTTATTACATTATCAGGTTGTACATGGATTTCCTGTGTCATTACTAGTTTCAGTCACGTCTCTAAAGACAGAAGATATATATTCTGTCAAGCAAACCATCTGTTCCCTGTGTGCAGGTTTAGCAGTGCTAAAGTCCTTCAATTCAGCCTCGGTCTGCAAACCTGACTTAGATTTTCAAGCATTTGCTTCTTGACTTTCATAAAATTGTCATCTGAAAAAGTGTCTTTGTGTGTTAGTGGGAATGTAGCCTACATTTTCAGATAGTCATCTTCATGCCACTTTTAATAATAGTAAAAACGCTTGGAGAGCCATTTTGGGTAGATGTGGAGTCAGCGGAGTCAGTGTGTGTGTGAGGAGGGGGTCTGAGATTGGTGATGTAGGAAGTTGGGACGTCACTCTTGGTTGTGCTGCCAACTCAGCTGCTACTTTCTTCTACACACTACAGTGGATACAAAGCACACACACACACACACACACACACACACACACACACACACATGGTGTTCTGCACCCTCTCTCTCAGTCACACACTTCAAAAAGCCATCTCTCTCTCTGGGTGTGAAATAACTTCTTTCCTCTCCGACTTTTACATTGTGTAGTAATTGCACACCTTCATCTTTTGTTCTTGCCATTTTCTGTCAGTCTTGTATATCTTCCTTAAGTGGCCAATCAACATAAAATTGCTCTAAACTGCAGAGGATCTGCTCTGTTAAAGCTACATTTTAAACACGTGGCAAGGATGTAGTTACAGACATACTTGTACTACTGGCAATCTGGAAATTCTGACAAATGCCAGATGTGCCTGCCCACCTAGTGGTTCATGGTGGAGCAGCCCATCTGTTTAGTGGTTACATCCCAAAATCCCCTTTATCTATCTATCTATCTATCTATCTATCTATCTATCTATCTATCTATCTATCTATCTATCCATCCATCCATCCATCCATCCATCCATCCATCCATCGTATTTCCTCAATTTAAAGCCGGGCCCCTATTAATGACCAGCCTCTTTTAGTAACAGTTTTTAGTAAATAAAAGCCGGCCTCTTTTATAAGCCGGGTGTCCTACCGGTGTTATGTCAAAGTCTCCGCTGTCCTAGTCATTCTCTGTAAAGTCGAGCTGTTTACGCACGTTCTTCTGGGCTTTTTAGTAGTTTAGACATTTTAAATCCTTCTTAAAATGAACATTCAGAGTGCTGTTCATTGTTTGTTTACATCCGAATACTTCCAATATGGCCGACATCCGGGTAACTGGCGACAATGCGCTGTGTAAAACACTCTAAAAAGTGCCGCTCAGAGCTGCTCTGATTTTCTTCTTTAATAAAAGCCTCCTTCAAATAATAGCCTGCCTTTTTTGGGGTCTGAGCAGGGAGGCAAACCAGGAAGTGCCTTAAGCTGCATTCTACTGAAAATTCCAGCAGGGGGCTCTGACAGCCGCTGTAGAAGCATTTTTGGTCCATTCATCTCAATACAAAATGAGAAAACTTCTTACTTGATTTATTACCTCTGATTTTTTTTTTCCGACAACACTACGGCCAAATTTCTTTGCTAAAGCCGACCACAAAAATTGCACACTAAATTATTACCCTTTGAGATAAAGAAAAAAAAAAACAATCTAATAGAAAAATACATTTAACAATATACAATATACTATACTATATACAACCTAGTGCAAATGAAGTGACTAATTTGCAAATTGTATGCAAAATGTGCAGAAAAAGAAAGAAAAAACAATTTCTTATTTATTCTATTTTAAAGATAAAAATTCACGATTTGGATTCAGGTTTTATTTTAACCATGCAAATCAAATATTCTGTACATTATTGCCTGAAAGAGTCTACATCCATGCAGCTCTGTAAGGCTGCTTGGACACAATGGGGCTTTGAGCTAAATGCTAAACATGCTAATGTTTAGGAAGCATACTGTTTAACTTGTTAAACATCTTAGTTTAGCATGCTGAAAATGAAAAAACACAAAAGACATAAAATAAGTCTGAGCCTGATTATATTAGTTTTTTGCAGGCATTTGCTCTTAAACCAAAATGCAGCACCAGGTGAAAATTGATCAGTTATTATCGCAGCAGTTTAGTTTTCAATTTGGCATGAAATCCATGTTCAAAGACATGATTTTGCTTTGGCTTGTTTTATTTTTGTCAGAGTTACCCTGTCAGTTTCAAGTTCATTTGCCCATACTCGCCCTCATAATTCTATCTAACTCTCCACATAACAACAGCCAATTAGGCTGCCTTTCTCTTCACAAGCAGCAACACCGACAGATGCTGGAGACCCAATTACAAACACTTTCAGTTTCTTACGGGTGAGGGACTGCACTGGCATGGGGATTGGATGTTAGAGATGTGTGTGTGTGTGTGTGTGTGTGTGTGTGTGTCTGTGTGTGTGTCTGTGTGTGTGTCTGTGTCTGTGTGAGTGTGAGTGTGATTGGATAAATAGATACATAGATAATATATTCAGGGTGCAAGTGCACATGAACAAGTCTGTAGGTCTTATCAGAGTATTGGAGAAGTCTTGCAGAGAAATAGATTTAGACTGTGGATGTTAGATATGAAATATTTATCTGACTGTCTCTACAGATTTTTGATAGCTAAGTATCAATTCAGGCCCGAAGGAACAGTATCTATCCTGCTTTTCCTAACCACATCAGCTGCTTCCTGTTGTCAGAGAAAGATGAATCAAACAAACTGTTACTGTTCAACAGAATGGTAGAATGGAACCATTTTAAACATATTTATGCTGCAAAAACAATGAAGTTTACCACATATTTCCTTCTTATATCCAGCAATAGTATCTTAATCATATTGTTTTGAGTATAATTTACCTACTGATCATAGGTTTATGTGCTTATTTTAACCCTTTGATGCACAACATGGGTCTAAAGTGACCCGATATATATATGAGTTTTTATGTTCTATATCTTTGCAATAAATTATTCTCATCATTCAGTATTCCAGGTTTTCCTCAATTAATTTGGTTCTGATTATCATACATCCTAATTTTATGTTTTCCTTTATTAATTTTTTAATAAAATCCCTTTTTGTGTGACTACTCTTCCAATGCACAACATTGGCCAAAAATGACCCATATCCATTTTTTAGCGAAGTAGCTTGCTAAGCTAACTACTTAGCTAACTTCTTGGCTAAGTAGCTTGTTAAGCTAACTAGTTAGCTAACTTGGCTAAGTAGCTTGCTAAGCTAACTACTCAGTTAACTTCTTGGCTAAGTAGTTAGCTTAGCAAGCTACTTAGCCAAGTAGTTAGCTATGTAATAATAAAAAACGTTTTTTCTTCATAAAGTATGAGACGCAAAATGGAAATAATGATCTGTTGTTATCAAAAACAAGATATTTAAAGAATACTTGGAATATTCAATCATAAAATAAGTTGATATAAAAGATAGAGCACAGAAACACACAGCAGCATTAAATAACATGGGGAATGAATGAGGGTCATTTTTAACCCATGTTGTGCATTAGAAGGGGTGTCAATATGTTGTGCATCAAAGGGTTAAAAACATGTGTCTTTTTTTTGACTTGTATAGTTAAGAAAAGATTTTTAAAAAGTAATTTTGTAACAAAAATAAGTGAATAAATTCTCTTCACAGGGATTTCAGTCTCAAAGACTTCTTGCTTTTAGGATTGACATTGTGAGCTTTTTCATGTTTCTCAAGCTATTCAACTGCTGAATATGGAGTTGTTACCTAAAATATTGGCTCCAAATGAGAGTTTTAGTTACATGCCATTTGAATGCTATTTTTAAAACCATTTTCTACCTACCAAAACTTCCTGGTTTCAAGTATTGCTGGCTACAGTTGGGCTTTTCAATCCACAATTTCTCAAAATAATTTGGATTTATTTCAAGCTATCATTGTTTTTTTCAGTACAGAGATATTTTTTTTAACTTATTTAAATAATTCTTACAAAGATAATTCACTTACTGCACTGGCAGATAATTTAACTTGTTTCAATCATCTATGTGCTTAATTCTAGTTATTTTTTTCTTAATTTTTTTGTTAGTTAGTTTTTTTTGCAGTGTACAAGACGGGATGGCGACACCTGACAATTATTTGTTTCTTCAACAGCAACATGGACACTTTTCAATTTACAAAAAACTTAACATCCATGAAAAAAAAGTACTTCTGCAGCTTCTGCTATTTCTGAAAGCAACTGATGAAACTTTCAGAAAATTTCAACTAGTTGGTGATAAAAATCAGAATATCTTTGCCTCTGGTGTATTGATTTAGACACTCCTTTTTTGCAGTGTAAGGAAAGGGGCTGAGGGATGGAGGATTTGTGTTAAAAAGTGGAAAATCTGCCCATTCTCCAGCTAATTTTGAGCCAATCTACAACAAGCTGTCAGAATGCACCAAGTCATTATTCTGAAGCCTAATGATGAGCTGAGGCACCAAACCAGAGGATGGTTGTTTTTAGATTTAAGGAGTTTCATCATCTTCCATTCCTCTTCCTTTTGTAGCCACATGCCACTGAGCTGCTTCTTTTCTCTCTCCATCTCCTGCACTGTCCATCATCCAGTTCATTTTTTCTTATTCTTTTATTAACCCTTTATCAGGCAAAGAACTATATGTGGTAACTTCAGGTAATATTTTGAGAAAAAAGTTGCAAATTTACTAGATTAAAGTGTCAAATCTACAAGAAAAAAGTTGCAGATTTACGAGAAAAAAGTGGGAAAAAAGCTACTTTTTTCTCCCAGATTCACCACTTTAAATCTCATAAATCTGCAAAAAAAATTCTCGTAGATTTGCCACTTTAATCTCGTACACTTTTTTCTCAAAATATTATTTTCGTATGGTTTTTTTTTACACATTCTGGCTGTATGTAATATCCTCCAATATTCTCGAGGGTTGAAATTCGGAATTTGCAAGTATTTCAATGAGTGCCCTATTAAGGGTTAAAGGGATCCCCATTATGATGATACCAGCATGGCATGGTGATCATCATTTAAGTTGAAAAAGAGTTGAAACCAACAAAATAGCCCCAAACTCCAAAGGGTTAAGAATGCTAGTTCTAGAGCTAGTTCGAGAACTGCCTAGCAGCCCTGTTCTGAACAACTTTTGTCAGATCTCTTTTCGGAACCTGGTCTCACAGGAATCCATGAAATAGCCACGGATTTGCTTAACTCAAAATCTGTGGAATAGCCACGGAATAACTAAAAATGCTGTGAAACTGACACGGATTTCGCTACAATGCAAGTTAGTGACAGTTATATCCCGTGGCTATTCCATGGATATTTTTTCCTATTGGTTTGTTCCAAGTCACGTGACTTTCAAGGTCCCGGCGGTCAGAACAAAAAACATGGCGGACAGTTCTCACATTTTTAGTGAAAAAAATCAACATTTTGACTTTTCTGCATAAAATTGGATTTTGATCACATTTCTAGCGAGAAATATATGTTTTATTTTCTAAATATTCACTCAGTGAATGTACATAATCACTTTGTATGTCGGAATAGCCACGGGATATGACTGTCATTAACTTGCATTGTAGCGAAATCCGTGTCAGTTTCATGGAAATTTGAGTGATTCCGTGGCTATTTCACGGATTCCTGTGAGACCACGTTGCTTTTCGTGGCTGAAGCCCAGACCACTGAACAGTAATCTAGGTGAGATAATATTAATCTACAGACTTGTTCAAGGATATGAGATGGTACATATGAGCCAGCTCTGCTCTCTCTAAGCTTTAACTTCAGAACTCTTCCACGTCCACGGGCTGTAGTTCCAGCTTGCTTTCTCTGGTGAACCTTCTAAAAAGGTCAACTTTTTGTTTGAGCAACTCTTGGAGTTGGCTCACCTCTATTTGCCTGCTCCCAGTGGACCAATCTGCTCTTCTTTACAGCTTTATTCTCCTCCTTGAGACACTTTATCTCCGTGATGGCAGAGTGAAGGTCAGTCTAAGTCCCTGTACAGTGAAGTCGCGAGGGAGCAGCTTCTCTGCAGCTGACCTGTACTGGTTCGGGTCGTAAAAGGCAGCAGCAAGCTGCAATCGGTTCTTCTTACATAAAAATAGTCCGACATTGAATTTATGTTGACATTGAATACATAGAGAAACACAGCATTCCCTGGAGCCTACGTCAACAGAGAGGAACCTGTTGCTTAGCACAGCATCAACACTGAATTCACGTAGCAGCTACAGACTTAAAGCTAACAATACCTAAGGGAGTTTGTTGATAGCAAACGTGTCGTGCTATCTTGTCAGAAAGTCGGTTAACCCTTAATAGGCTCATTGAAATACTTGCAAATTCCAAATTTCAACAGAATATTGGAGGATATTACATACAGCCAGAATGTGTGAAATGTGTAAAAAAAACAACAACATGTGGACCCCGGGGAAGCGGGGTAATATTTTGAGAAAAAAGGTTTACGAGATTAAATTGGCAAATCTACGAGAAAAAAATGTGCAGATTTATGAGATTTAAAGTGGTGAATCTGCAAGGAAAAAGTTGCTTTTTTCCCCCACTTTTTTGGTAATTTTGTATCTTTTTACATGTTCTTTTGGTCACAAAATGACCAAAAAAGACAAAAAATGTACAAAAGAGATAAATTAAAGCGATGAACTGGCCTGAGCAGAGTGCACTGACAATTATTTGTTTCTTACCAAGATAAAATAAACTTTAGATTTAGAAGTGTTCAACATGCTAGATTTAACAATCTTAATTTAAGAAATCTTGTCAAAAAAGTTTAAAGTGGCAAATCTATGAGAAAAAATGTGCAGATTTATGAGATTTAAAGTGGTGAATCTGCGAGGAAAAAAGTAGCTTTTTCCCACTTTTGTATTATAAATCTGCGACTTTTTTCTTTAATCTAGTAAATTAAATTTCATATTTGGCTTTAATATGCCGTCATAGTTAAGTTCTCCTCGTACAAATCCATATGGTTCTACGACCTCACAGAGAGACATGGGGACCCCATTTTGATATCTTCGGAAGTTACAAAATATAGTTCTTCGCCCGATAAAGGGATAAATAATGCTCAAAGCTAAATTTGGGAAAGGGGAAAAATGACATATCCCCATAAGGAGACCCTCTGACCCCAAGATATCTGAATAAAAATTGGTTTGGTTTGATGGGTACCGGCAAGTCTCCCTTCACAGACACACCCACTTCATACTTATTCCCAAATATTTGTATTATTTTTCTACAACCTTATTTTGTGTGGATTATTTTATTTTGTTGGAACTTTGGGTGAAGTTTCTATCATGGTTTTTAATCACACATTCTTAGTTACCCATCCATCCATCCATCCATTTTCTCCGCTTATCCGAGGCCGGGTCGCAGGAGCAGCAGGCTAAGCAGGGCATTCCTCTACTCCGAGGATGTTGAGTTAAAACAATTATGTGGTGTAGTCACATTACATGACATAGTTACATTATGTTAGGTTACAATTCAACATAATCAACGTTTAAGTTAAAATACTGAACATACAATGTTTACTTTTGGTTTTAGTGGTACAGGAAGTATCATGTACGTACACTTTGTTTCCCTTCATATTACATCACCTGACTTCCTTCTTTGCACACTTCATAATTACCACAACCACTAGAGTTCACCACCTAACAATAATAGTATATATAATAATAGAGAGCATAAATATGGGTCGTAATGAAAAACAAGCGTTTTTGTTTTTTTTGGCTGTTAATGGTCTGGGATACAAGAAATAATCAAAATTGTGATGCATTAATTTAAGACACTGAATAAAAAACGAGCCTACTTTCTAGAAAATGATTCAGTTGGGTTTATTGGAAAGATGTCATAACTAATGTTAAGTGGAAAAAGTACACTAGGCTTGAAAGGCGTAGGGCTGAAAAAAAAGGCTCTGCAAGTAATAAATAAGAAAATGTGCTTGTTGAGCTGGATCATCTGTCCATGTTGGCTTCGTGAAGAAATTGGAGAGGCACTAAAGACAGGAGTGAAACTTTTGCAGTTGGAGGGGGAGTTCAACTTGAAGCTGTAAAGTAGTTTCAGAGTTGTTGAACTTTCTGAGAAAGTTGTTGGAGTTAAACTGGTAGATGTAGGAGTATAGTAGCATTTTGCCTTACTTCAGGTTGGTTTTTACCAAAGATGGAGAGGTTGTTGTGACTTATTTTGTAAATATAATCACAGTCCTTCGGGATTGTGGCTTTGATACAAGCTCGCCCCTTCGGTTCAAAAAATAAAAGCCCGAAATCGTCAGTCAGATTTGCTGTATTTAATTCACAATAAACAAAAAACATGAATGATCATAATAAGCTTTTCCAGCACAATATACAGGGTTCATACAGTCAAATTCAAGCATTTTTCAAAGACTTTCAAGGTCCATTTTCAAGCCTTTCCAGTATTTTACACCTGTCAGTTTCACCGAAATTTGAGTGATTCCGTGGCTATTCCACGGATTTTGAGTTAAGCAAATCCGTGGCTATTTCACGGATTCCTGTGAGGCCATGTTGCTGTGACATAGCCTGATCTTTGCTGATTAACTGAAAGAAATCCATGTGGTTCTACGACCTCATAGAGAGACATAGGGACCCCATTATGATATCCACTGAAGTTACCAAAAATAGTTCTTCGCCCGATAAAGGGTTAATGGTTAACACCATTAAAAGGGAGGATATCTAATGGAAATTTGTTGAAAATCTATATTATGTAGTATGAACAGTTAAAGCATCATTTGGTAACAAATACTTCAGTTTTCATGGGAAAGAAAAAAACTCATTAGACAAATCAGCTTAGTAGATCCGAAACGGATGCTCTGGTTAATACGATAACATTAGAATAGGAATCTGACCTCCCAAGTGTGCTCTTATATCAAAAGTGGAACATAACAGGAAATTACAGGACATTGAACTTTAGTTACACAGAAATAATGACACTCAAACTTACAAGGTAAAAAGTCTGTCTCCTCAGAGTTGTTCTGAACATTGGATTTGTCTGTCACCTTTGACTTTTTTTATCTGCTTTTGATACTTGCATTAAATCCCGCACAGGGCTGTCTTTCTAAGAAACTCTTGTCGTCTCTTAAGATTTTCCATTACAAGATCACCAAAATCAGGAGTGTTTATCCTCTGGGGAACATGAATGTCTTTACAAAATGTCATGAAAATGTCATAAATGTTGAGATATTTCAGTCTAGTGGAAGTATCAATCAACAGAGCGCTCCTAATATGGCTAAAAACGTGAAACTTCCACACAGTCTATTTCATCACATTGGTGTTTATCTCCACTGTGGGTTTTATCGACCCCGGCACGTAGAGTAAACTTAATATCCTCCAGGAAATGAGGAGCGGCAACCAAATATTAGTATTTATTTCCAGTGAACAGGATTTACTCAAGAGCTAATTTACACTACAATACTCTATTGATGTTATTATGAGCTGCTGAAGAAATAATTGTTATTCTTTTTGCAGCGAAAGGCATATGCCAATCAATGCTCGTCATTATCAAAAAACACATTTCTCTCTTTGATGTTGTGGAGCCACCAGGAGAGACCAACAAGATTATACGGATTAATTAGGCTACTTATTTATACAGTATATTATTTACTCATAATGCAGGATAATTTGATCTCAACTCTGGCACTAGCTCAAACACTGTTCAATTAATAACTGAGTCATGGCACGGATTGGATTATGTGCGAGGCTGGACTTGAAGACTGAAGAGGGAATTGTGTTGGTTGGATAAAAGGTTTGGAAGTATCCATGAATGTATAGCTGGGACATAGACTCACCATGGGGACAATGGAAACTGAACTGACTGGATTAAAGATTATGGAAGAGGAAGGGTGAACTAATCAATCAGATTATTACCATATACGTAATGCAAACAGTGTCAATGAGGTGCAGTGGGGTTGCTAGTGGTATAGACTTGACCTTAACTTTATGGAGTCTTGGGCTATTTTGTCCATTTTTAAATCATTTACATGTCTTTGTAAGTCATTTTGTGTCTTTTTTTGTGTCTTTTTTGGTCATTTTGTGTCTTTTTTTAGTCATTTTGTCTCTTTTTTTTGTCATTTTATGTCTTTTTTTGGTCATTTTGTGTCTTTTTTTTGTAATTTTGTGTCTTTTTTAGTCCTTTAACCAACATAAAATGTGATTTTGAATCTTTTTTTTACTTTCAAAACACTATCATGCTCAATAAAAAAAATGTAAATGTTGCAAATGTTAACAATGGGAAAGTGGAATCGAATCACAAGTGGACACTGAAGACGCATGTGGAAGCGCTGCTACTGCCAGGTGAGAACATGCAGACTGAGAGCTGTCCACTTGTGTACAGATCACTCAGGCCACATGTTACTGCTAAATGGAACCAGGGTCAGTGTCAGACTTTGAAAAGCCCTGAACTCTGGAACTCAACTCACCACTTTGTGAAATCTCCTCCTGCCTACTCTGCTATCTGGAGGAAACACTAACAGAGGAATCACAAAGGTAAAGGTGGATAAGATGGGCACCACCTGCACAATGAGTAAGTAAGACCATTTCTGTGTCTATTTTAGGATTACTATTCTTCAATTCAACTCATCACTTTGTGGGCTCTCCTACCAACTCTGCTATCAAGCCAGACGAGGATTTAAAATGGAAACACCAAAGAAAAGATGAAGAAGCTGCAGCTTCAATCACGACCACATGCATATATATATGTATATTTTTTTTAATGATTTTGTGTCTTTTTTTAGTGATTTTGTTTCTTTTTTTAGTCATTTTGTATCTTTTTTGGTCATTTTGTGTCTTTTTTTAGTCATTTTGTTTCTTTTTTTAGTCATTTTGTTTCTTTTTTTGGTAATTTTGTGTCTTTTTTAGTCCTTTAGTTCAACATAAAATGTGATTTCGAACCTTTTTTTAACTTTTAAAAACGTTAAATGTTGCAAATGTGAAACAAAGGTGTCAAATATAACATATAAGAGTTTTCTATCATTCTATCATTTTATACTAAATATATTTGAGCTTGTCTCCAGTTTTACTTGGTATATCATCATCAAACTGAAACTGGCCTCATGGAGTTTACAGCCAGAACTTTAGAGGTAAATTTACAGTAGGGCTCCACGCTGCTTTGTTTTCTAGTCTGGATTGTAAAAATGTGAAGCTTATATAGGCAATAAAGCATTTTAAAAAATATATATTAGTCAACTAAAATGTGCATCGTAGCTTACAAAAATCTTAATAAGCTTTAACCTTTACATTTTGCCAACTTCAAGTCTAGTTTTGAGGTCTAGCTTTCGATTCCAAACTCCAAAATCATAGAAAAGAAAGGTGGAGAAGCTGCAGCTACAAACCCGACCACATGCATATAAAGGCAAGACCATTTCTGCATCCATCTCTATTTCCACATCCGAGGGGCACCGTGACATACATGGAGGAATCAAACACCAGCTGTGATTGATAGATCTTAACTGCCAGGCGTCCTGCTGCTGTGGCCTCTGTGCCCATGTCAGTTTTTCCAGCAGGATGTCGGGAGCTGTGGTGTCTTTGCTGGAGTACCTGAAGGCAGCGTTCAATCGGCTGACTCTTTTTGTGCACTGTAAAAAATGTCTGGAGATTTTATAGTAGAAAAACTGTTGAACCATGACAGTAAAAGACCATAAAAAACAGTAAAATGACAGATGAGTTAATTCAGTTTCAGTAACAATGAAACACTGAACATGTATATATCAGCCAAAACAATTTTTTTTTAATTTTTTGGCATTGTGTTTGTGACAAAAATATACTGTTATATACATACAAGCCATTATTTTTGCATTTATTTTTTGTAAAAATGCTTATTCTCACTGTTAAATGTACTAAACACCATTTATCTAACATAAATATACTGTAATATACATACAAGCCATTATTTTTGCATTCATTTTTTGTAAAAATGCTTTTTCTCACTGTTAAATGTACTAAACACCATATCTCTAACAGAAATATACTGTAATATTTAATGGTAAAATCTTTAATTTATGCATTTTCATTTTAAAAGTATTTTCTTGTCAATTATATGGCAGAACAGCGTTTCTTTTGATGGAAAAACTTTTTATTTTTTACTATAAAATATGGAATAAAATGGCAATCTTAAACGGGAAATCAACAGTGCTAATACCATTTTACCGTAATATTACAAAAAGTTGCACCGTATTTATTTCGGTAACCTTCTGGCAACCACAGCTGCTGTTTTTTTTTACCTTAAAAACAACAGGGTTTTTTTTACAGTGTGTGTGTCAATCTGATGGCCACATTCTGCTTTATGATGAATATTGCACAAGTTGAAAGAGATGATGGGAATGCATTTCAGAGTTGTACCTTGCATGATTTCATGTGATAAATAAAATGAATTGATGGATTAATTACTGCTCGACTCTCTGTGACTCAGCTGGAAACAGGCAGTGCAGAGGAGTTTTACCAGTTGCTAGAAACACGTGTGACTCTTTCAGAGCGTCACTGTGTGGGTACCTATGTCGCAGCAGTGTGTGTGTTCTTTAACGTCCTACATACCGGAACACGTTTTTTAACCAACAGAGTGAGGACATTTTTGCAAAGAAAGGACATTTCGGCTAGTCCTCACTTCTTTAAAAGCTTTTTTGAGATTTCAGACTTTGTTTTTGGGTTAAGGTTACAATTAGTTTTATGTAAAGGTAACCATGTATTAGGGTTAGGGTAAGGGGCTAGCGAAAACGAAACAAAATAACAAAAACTAGAATTGACAAAACATTTTCGTTAACTGAAATAAAAATAAAAAGTTTTAAAAAAAATGATAATTAACTGAAACTGTATTGTGTGGTTACAAAACTAACTAAAACTAACTAAAATTATAGTAAACATGTCCTTCATTTTCATCTTTGTCAACTTTTTTCATACATAATGAAGATGGATAAGGCAAAGGAAATAAAGGCAAAATTTACTGTGACCTCTTTTAATCTCCCACCCAACAAATACCCCATTACAAAAAACTAAAACTGACAAAAACTAAACATAAGCATTTTCCAAAATAAAAACGAAATAAAACTAGCAAACTCACTTTAAAAACTCATTAAAACTAACTGAATTTGAAAACAAAAATTCACAACGAAATTAAAACTAAAACTAATGAAAAATCCAAAACTATTATAACATTGCAAGGGAATTCATTCCAATGAGGAGTACAAGAATTTGTGTGTGTGTGTGTGTGTGTGTGTGTGTGTGGAGTCCTGCGGACTACCACATGTGGTCCTCTAGTGATTTTAAAAAACATTGTATGTGTTTGCCTTGATGCACAAAACGCTCAAATACACAATCAACAACAAAAGAGTAAAATGCAAATAATACTCTGACAGTGTAAAATTAACAATTTAACAATGCAGTCAGTAGTCTGTCGATCAAATGTATGGTACCAAAGCAAATTTTCCCAAAAACAAACACGAAGCAGAACACATAACACGACAACAAAACAAAGCAAAGGGAGAAAAAAACTCAATAACACAATAAAAAGAGTTACAATCATTCAGGAAATCATCAAACTATAGAGCAACAGTTATTTGACATTAACACAAATGAAGACAAATGAAGAGAGAGATCAAATATTTACAGGCAAATTATTCCAATCAAGCCCTAAACATAAATGACATCCCATTTTTTTTAGAAAAACAAGGCGGCAACCTCCAGGTCTGAGCAGGGAGGCAAACCAGGAAGTGCATTAAGCTGCATTCTACAAAAAATTCCAGCAGGGGGCGCTGATGGCTGCAGAAACATTTTGGTCCATTCGTTTTTATAAAAAGAGAAAACTTCTCACTTGATTTATTACCTCAGAATTTTTTTTAGGACAACACTATGGTCTCAATCACTAGTAAAAATATTCTTCGAGACAATCTGATTAATAGTGTAAATAATGGCCCCATTTAGAAGAAAATAGAAGATAAAGAATCATGATTTGGGGCGTGGCTACCTTTGATTGACAGGTCACTAACAACAGTGGCAAATCTACAAGAAACAAAGTTGCAGATTTACAAGAAAAAAGTGGGGAAAAAAAACTTTTTTCTCGCAGATTCACCACTTTAAGTCTCATAAATCTGCACATTTTCTCATAGATTTGCCACTTTAATCTCGTAAACTTTTTCTCTAAATATGAACCACCTCCCCCGGGGTCCGTATGTTTTTTTTTCTGACACATTCTGGCTGTATGTAATATCCTCCAATATTCTCTAGGGTTGAAATTTGGAATTTGCAAGTATTTCAATGAGTGCCTTTTTAAGGGTTAAACAATAAGTGTAGATAAAATGAATGCATGTAAAGAATGAATGCACTTGATATCAAAGAAATTCCAGCTGAAATCAAGAGGGAGCCAGAAAATGAAAACAGGTTTAGGTTCCACTGGTCCGTGTCTCGATGGTTCTGGTCCTGGCTCCCTTCAGTGCCCCTTAGTGCTATTTGGCAGCAGAACCAGTACAGGGCGATTCCAGGTTACACATCTTGTGCCACGTTTTATGAAATACCACCTGGACTAGGGCACAAGGCACAGCACATGAGCCTAAAATGTGCCCAATATTTTCCAAGCCAATTGTCAGTGTTGTCTAATTTTCAGATTTGCCTCCACTGACTGGTTCTTCTCCCTTATGTGCCACTTCAAATATCCTAGAATCGCCTTCACAGTCTTTGTATTACATTAGTAGTTCTGAGCATAATAACGATGCAGACTGGTGTACATTGGAGTGACTTGAAAGCCCAGCGTGTCTCATACAGACACTAAAGGCCACCTTGTGCATGTGTATTTGGCGCCCAGGGCCACTGACCATGTGTCAGTATTTGATGGATTGGTCTTTCCTTCATGGCTTTTTTTCCTCTTTTCCTTTCCACAGAATGTGTCTGAGAGGGTCTGGTGTTGGGCTGGAGTTTATTTTGTGTCATTTTGTGAGTATTTTTGTTTAGTCTCTAATCTGCAATATGTTTTTAAGTTAAAACTGGGCCTTTTTTTTCGACAGTCTTGCCGTATATCTTTGCTGAATTGCTCAATTTTGAAGGCAACTTTTCCGAGGCCTAGTTAGAGAGTGCAAGGAGAGCAGCTGCATTGATATTTAAATGTTTGACTAACTTCCGCACTGGCTGACTATGTGTAAAGAAACTTGGAGAAGTTGCGTGCAAGAAATGCTTCCAGAGAACTGAATAAAACTATAAGTTACTATTTTTATACGTTAACAATTAATTAGTTATAGGGACGGTTCACCCCAAAACCCAAAATAATGTATTTCCTCTAAGCTGTAATACTTTTTATCAGGGCCGTGACTTTAACGCGTTAATTAAGATTAATTAATTACACAAAAATTAACGTGTAAAAAAAATTGACAAATTTTAATCGAACTTATTTTTGCACCGCGGAACGTTTCTCACTGGATGAGTTTCAGGCGGACCGATTATACTGGAGCACCAACTAGCGTTCATGAGTTCAGACAACAACAAACCACAGTGAACATGAAGGAAGAAGCTGATGAGACGCTTTGGTTGGCCCCGTGGATGATGGGACATTTTGTTACAAAAAACCAACGGATGGAAGCGTCGATAAGAGCATGGTTGTGTTGCTATGCAACAAGGAATTCACATATCACCGCAGCACATCGAGCCTCAATATCACCTCAATGCTAAACATATAGCAGCTAGCGGCTAGTGTGGTAGCTAGCGTGGATTGTGTTTTACTTAAAAAACCAAAGGATTATAGTTTAGAGAAGGTCTACCTACCTATAGGCTACCTGAATTTATGAAATGTACTATATTTCTAAATATGCTATTGCTACACTTAATGGCAAAAATTGCACTGGTCTGTTGGACTTGAAGAAAAATAAACAATATTTTTGTTGCTTAAGCTGATGTATTCAGTCATTCAATAATATATTAAAAATCCATGTGAAAAAAATTACTTCTCACTGCTCTCAGGTCAAATAATTATATGCGATTAAAATGCGATTAATTTTCGATTAATTAATGAATTAATTAACCAACCCTTGAAAAGGTGTTAAATTAACACTCTGAGGTGTGGACCCATATAGACACTTTAAAAGTGTTAAGATCAACTCTTGCAGTGTTAATTTGGGTCTGCTGATTTTACTGTGATGATCTGCAATATGTTTTTAGAAAAAAAAGGCCCAGTTTCAACTTGCTGTCTTGCTGTATATCTTTGCTGAATCGCTCAATATTGAAGGCAATCCCAGGGATACAGGGCTGATGTAAAGAGATGTGTCTTTAAATACTTTAATACTGCATGGAGATCTGAAGATGATTGGTAGAAATATTGCAGAGAAGGGCTGAAATCAAAGGTTTATGGCGTTTTTTTGTTGCTTTTTTATAACGGGATTATAGTAAAATAATAGACATGTGAGGACAGTGCCAGGTTGAGATGGCCTTTTACTATAGCTTCATTAGTGCCAAACACTTACTGCCAAAAAACATCTTAAATACTTAGAAATTCTGGTTAAAAATGTATTAATTTGCTTAGCAGTTCCCCACACTCCCTTTCCTTTTAATGAGCCAAGTGTCACTGGGATCAGAGATGATGATAGCAGAGGCTAGGGAGCAGAACCAGGAGGAGTCTATCAAACGTACTGGAGCTCTGCTCAATAACTTCACTCACTTTATCCTGCCTGGCTGAATGGAGTCGAGTGTTATTGCCCATGACAGGAGTGGGTTTGAGATGGAAATCGCTTAAAAGGCAAGAATCTGTTGAGGCGGGTGGCGGGTGAAAAAGATCTAATGTGTCTCGCTCCTCGTTCCCGATCGCTCTGAAGTCAAAGCCTTTTTGTTTTTGCACGCTCATTCTCCTCACCTACTCTTCTCCGGTGCTCACTTCCCCCTTCACAATTCATCAAAAAAAAGTGGGAAGCACTCATATAGCATCATGCACGCCCAACACCCTCATCATCTTCTTCGTCATTATCCTCATTGTCATCCTCTCTTTGGTTACACTTTTGCAGCAGTTTCGATTTTAATTGGCAAGTTGAAGTAGCATCAGAAGTTTTCTGCTTCTCCCCAGCGAGGCAACCTCCGCCTCTCTCTCTCTTTCCTCGCTCCTTGTAGTTTTCTGAGTCGTGTCATTGTGGCTTAATGTGAGTAATTTGCCATTGAAGATTCCTCAACAAGCGAGCAGGGTGCAGAACAAGTGGTTCCCTCTAGAAAGCTGTGTTCTTCCTGTGAGTAAGGTGTCGCCGTGTGCACTGCTGCCGCTGCTCCGGATTAGAAGCCGAGGTCGGGAACGACGAGGACATGATGAAACATCGTATGCTTTCTGTTCTATCTAGCTGATAAAGCACAGGAATTGGTTGGGGAAAGTGCCTGTGTGGCACTTCTTGTACAGATCACAATCTTTTCCGAGGCCTAGTTAGAGAGTGCAAGGAGAGCAGCTGCATTGATATTTAAATGTTTGACTAACTTCCGCACTGGCTGACTATGTGTAAAGAAACTTGGAGAAGTTGCGTGCAAGAAATGCTGCCAGAGAACTGACTAAAATGTATTTAAGGCGGGAAAGCATTACCACGTTTCTACCATTAAAACCGGGGGCGCTGTTGCGTTTTTCTACCATTAAAGATGGGAAAGCAGATACGTCGTTTTGTAGTATTTGTAGTTTTTTTGACCCAAAAAACCCCCACAAAATGACTAAAAAAAAGACACAAAATGACCAAAAAAAGACACGAAATGACTAAAGAAAGACACACAATGACCAAAAAGACACAAAATGACTAAAAAAAGACATGGAATGACTAAAAGAAGACACAAAATGACTAAAAAGGACACAAAAAGACACAAAAAGACAAAATGACCAAAAATGACACAAAATGACAAAAAAGACACAAAATGACAAAAAAAGACACAAAATGACTAAAGAAAGACACAAAATGACCAAAAGAACACACAAAAAGATACAAAATGACTAAAATAGACACAAAATGACAAAAAAGACACAAAATGACTAAAAAAGACAGAAAATGACAAAAAAAGACACAAAATGACCAAAAAGGACACAAAATGGCTAAAAAAGACACAAAATTACTTAAAAAATACACAAAAAGACAGAAAATGACAAAAAAAGACACAAAATGACCAAAAAGGACACAAAATGGCTAAAAAAGACACAAAATTACTTAAAAAATACACAAAAAGACACAAAATGACAAAAAAAGACACAAAATGACAAAAAAAGATACAAAATTACCAAAAAAGACACAAAATGATTAAAAAAAGACACAAAAGACACATTTTGTCCATTTTTGAATCATTTTCATGTCTTTTTTGTATCTTTTTTTAGTCTTTTTTGTGTCTTTTTTGGTCATTTGTGTCTTTTTTGGCCATTTTCTGTCTTTTTTTGTCATTTTGTGGCGTTTTAGGCCTAAATGGGTTCATTCGTTATAGGGATGGCTCACCCCAAAACCCCAAATAAATGTCTTTCCTCTAAGCTGTAATACTTTTTATCAATCTAGATTTTTTGGTACAAGTTGCTGAGTGTGTTGTAGAGTTGTCTGCCTATTCTCTCAACTGTAATTGAACTTTTGTGGCACTCAGCTTGTGGTGCTCCAAGTGCCACCAGAAAAACCTTTGAAAACTCAGCGGTAATAGAGATCTAAGTCTCGCCCCCACCATGTGGAGACACCTCCCTGTCAATTCTGTCTGCGAGCAAACAACAAAAATACTTAAAACCTGCTGTGTGCTGGGATGCACTACCAGCATGATGATACTGGAGTTTTTATAAGGTGACAAACCTAAAAACTTCGCTTTTAAGAAGACAAAAGTGGAAGCAGGCAATATGATGTGAGGTATCAGCAGTAAGATTGGGGAAAAAAATGACAATCTGAATGCCAAATGTTATGTTTAAAAGGATTTAAGTCAAATGTCTAGTTCGTTTTAACCTAACTTCTACTTTTTTTTCTTCTGCGGGGTGATGCGGTTGGTTGGTGCAATTTCGTGGAAAGCAAATAGTTCCATGAAACTGCCCAAAACAAGCAACATCTACACTGCAAAAAGGGTTAAAACAAAATAAAAACAATAATAAAATAGCTTAACATAAGAAATTAACTCTTAAAACAAGATCAATTAAAGCTGAAAAGATAATTTATCTTGTTTTAAGAGTTAATTTCTTATTTTGAGCGTACAGCTTGCTTATTTTGTTTTATTATCTTGTTTTTAGACACCCCTCTGATAGTGATAGTGTTTTTGAAAGTTAAAAAAAGGTTCAAAATCACATTTTATGTTGGACTAAAGGACTAAAAAAGACACAAAATGACCAAAAAAAGACACAAAATGACCAAAAAAAGAAACAAAATGACGTTAAAAAAAAAAAAAAAAAAAAGGCACAGAAAAAACACAGAAAGACACAAAATGACCAAAAAAGACACAAAATGACAAAATTGTTACCCTAAAAGAGACAGAATAAAATCGAGTCCCACTAGAATAAAAACCAGAGTTGATGACAGGATCACACACAATCACAAGATCACATTTATGTTGGTTTTTCTTTGTTTCTTTTTGGTTCAAAATGTTGATCCAGTAAGTCAGAATAAAAACTCAATTATTATCAGGTCATAAAAAATACATACCAACATGGCATTTAAACATGTTTTAAGTGGTATATACAGGCAGGATGAAAAGGATTCAACAATGGACAAAATGTCCCAAAACTCCATAGAGTTAAGTCAAATATCTAGTCAGCTTTAACCTAACTACTTCTTTTTTTTCTTCTGCGGGGTGATGCGGTTGGTTGGTGCAATTTCGTGGAAAGCAAATAGTTCCATGAAACTACCCAAAACAAGCAACCTCTACACTGCAAAAAGGGTTAAAACAAGATAAAAACTCTAAATCTGAGGGAAATGATCTTGCTGCATGGACAGATAATTTCACTTGACAAGATTATCTTATTTTAGATGCAACATGCTTATTTCTAATCTAGAAATAAGCATGTTGTACGCTTAACCCTTTGATGCACAACATGGGTCTAAAGTGACCCAACAGAGTTTTTATGTTCTATATCTTTGCAATAAATTATTTTCATCATTCAGTATTCCAGGTTTTCCTCAATTAGTTTGTTTTTGATCATCATTCATCCTAATTTTATGTTTTCCTTTATTCATTTTTGAATAAAATCCCTTTTTGTGTCACTACTCTTCGAATGCACAACATGGGTCAAAAATGACCCATATCCATTTTTTAGCTAAGTAGCTTGCTAAGCTAACTACTTAGCTAACTTCTTGGCTAAGTAACTTACTAAGCTAACTACTGAGCTAACTTCTTGGCTAAGTATTTAGCTTAGTAGCTTGTTAAGCTAACCACTTAACTAACTTCTTGGTTGAGTAGTTAGGTTAATAATACAAAAACTGTTTTTCTTCATAAAGTATGAGAGGCAAAATGGAAATAATGATATGTTGTTATCAAAAACAAGATATTTTATTATACTGATATTAATACTTGGAATATTCAATCATAAAATAAGTTTAAATCAAAAGATAGAGCACAGAAACACACACCAAACATTAAATAACATGAAGGAAATGAATGAGGGTCATTTTAGACCATGTTGTGTATTGGAAGGGGGGTCAATATGTTGTTCATCAAAGGGTTAAAAGAAGAAAATAACTCAGATAAATAAACCAAGATAAATTAAAGCTGATAAGGTAATTTATCTTGTTTTAAGAGTTAATTTCTTATTTTAAGATATCGTATTCGTATTTTTGATTTTGGGGTGAACTGTCTCTTTAAGATCTCAATTTAGTTCAAGCATCTGATCACATTATCACAAATATAGTATATAGTATATTTATTTAAAATTCCCTAAAACAGAAATGAAATCCACTGCTTACAGCCCGTTGGTGACTTCTCAGTAACAGTATGTAACTAAACGATGAAGGAGTGTGATAAAACAACCTTTACAGGCATATTTATCCACAGAGCTCTTATAATCACATTAAACCTACAGAACTGATGCACAAATAAACCAAACAGCTCAAGTGTGCCGGCAAGCTTTCACGCTTCCTGGTCCTCACTAATATCACACTTCTGGTTCAGATTTTTTTTTTAGTAGCTTGTAATTAAATTGCTCCAGCAGACTTCTGTGTTCTCCTTCATACATGAAGGCTCATAATTGGCACTCGTCTCAGAACATGCACAACCTGAGAGCGTGCAGACATCATGCCGCGTGACGTCCCTGGATCTCTGTCAGGAAACTCATACTACTTGACATTGCTCCATCTTTCATTTAAGCCCCGAATGGACGCCATTCATTTTTCACATATGTTCTGTTGTGCAGCCAGCCGTTACTTCCTCCCACTCAAATATGCCCCTCATCCAAATTTCTGTTAGATACTTGTGAGAAATAACTCGCAAGTGTGTATGAGCAGATCCTTTGGTGAATTTTAACCTGAGATAGTATATTTAAACCCCAACTCACACTCAAGACATTGGCCCTCATTTATCAAACGAGTGTAGAAACCAGCGGAAATCTGAGCAACAATTCTTCTTTTATTCCTGTGGCATTGCCAGTGAGTGTGTTTATTTGTATTTGTATATTTGTTTAGCAGGATTTAACATGTTGTAAGTCATATTTGTTATATTTGAATTATGCACACACTGTAAAAAATGTTTGTAGAAATTACAGTAAAAAACTAGCTTGGCTAACGCCAGACTAATCACAAATTAGATTAGTCTGGAAACCAGCCGTTCATTTCTCCGTAGAGGAGGTGTGGTTTACGGTCCTCCAGAGCCGTTTATTGGGCGCTTAGAATGTCGTGACAAAAGCGTCTGTAGGTAGCTCTTAGCCAATCGTATCAGTTATACCAGATGACGTATGTAGAGCGACAGAAATTGATGCTTACATCTATGGTTTACATAGCCAGACTAGCCCATCTCTACTTTGAGGCTAAAATGCTCAATTCTGCTTCTGGAACGTTTTTCTGCAGCATGTTCACATTCAGCCACACACATCCACTGATTTTAGGTGCAATAAACAAGCTGCTGCGGATCTCTCGGCGGCTCCACTGTCCCCTGGCTCGTAGCCAGATCACCGGCGTTACGGTAGCGGGGCTAGTAACGGGGCTAGTAGCGGGGCTAGTTGGTAGATTAGTAGATTAGACTTTTCCCAAATCCTGTCGGAAGCAAGGCTAAAACATCCTTTTTCGTGGTGAAACATGAGTCAGCTGCAGCCATGTTGGATCCGTAAGAAAACTACAAAACTACAAGCTTCCGTCTGCCGAGTAGTACGCGTCATCGTCTTGCCGCCCCTCCCCGTTCTGTGATTGGATCCCTGAAACAGGGCTAAGAAACAGCCCTGGTTGCCAGACTGCCTGGAGGTTCGAAATGAAATTCGAGCGCGCAAATACCCAGGCTAGTAAAAAACTGTCAAACTGCATTAGAAATAGGGCGTAAAATCAAAAATTTAATATCACCGTAGTAGACGCTTTTAATTACCGTAAATCAAGGAATCGTACAAAACTTTTAAACTGGAAATATCTGCATTTTCATTTAGGGAGCTTAGCATTGACTGTTTTGATTGGTAGGTTTAGCTGAATCTTTTCCAGATAATAGTGATTGACTTTTGTTTGTTATTTTGGCCTCGGAGACCCTGAAGATTTAGCTGCTTCCTTTTTCTGTGTTGCTAAGTTGGTTTCTCTCTGTTAATTCATTTGCCTGTAAATAAATATGATGATTGTTAAACATAGAGTCCCAGCAGCCATTTTTCTGCATAGTCTTGAGACCCATAGACAACAAACTAAGGTCGTAACACACATTTTACTCACTGTGGCGTTGTTTTGTAGTTATCCCACAGTGCTTTTAAAATGATCCCTTCTTCTTTTAATTCATTTTAAATTAAATTAAATTTTGTTTTTTTTGTTTTTGTTTCTTTCACCTTTGTCAATTCTGTATTTTATTGCACTTTTTGCACTTTTATGTGAAGCACTTTGGTGCGACTCAGCCGTCTGTAAATGTGCTTTATTAATAAATTTGACTTTGACTTTTCACTGCAGTCCTGAACCTTTGTGGAAACAGAAAAAAATCACGGCTAGAAGATGTATTTAGTGCACTTGTGATGTCATAATCATAAGAGCGAAAATAGCCCAAGATACATTTCTTAAAATTCATTAGAAGGAATCCATAAATAACACATGAGACATGTAGAATAATATACTTTTGATTAAATATTGTGATATGATGCCTTGATTTTGTTACTTTTCTTACAGAAGCATTCATCAAACATGAGCCATTACATATAATTTGATAATTTCTGTTTTTACACTTTCTGTCCATGATAAATGGTGTAATTTGGGCATTTTTCAAATTTTATTTATTCAATTATTATTAACAAATCATGCTTTTCAAACAGGCAGGCAGGTTTTAATTTGTTGACTCTGCAGATGGAGTTTGTCACTCTTTATACTACGTCACCTGACTTCCTCCCTACCATCCATCCATCCATTTTCTTCTGCTTATCTGGGGCCGGGTCGCGGGGGCAGCAGGATAAGCAGGGCTTCCTGTCATAATTACTACGTCCGCTAAACTTC
This sequence comes from Centropristis striata, assembly GCF_030273125.1. Classification (NCBI taxonomy): domain Eukaryota; kingdom Metazoa; phylum Chordata; class Actinopteri; order Perciformes; family Serranidae; genus Centropristis; species Centropristis striata. Next base: position 7,382,821 of record NC_081517.1, on the reverse strand, counting down.
AAAATGTCAATTTGGGTCACAATAAGCTGTGCTTCCTGGCTTTATCTGATTTTTACATGAATTACAGTGCACTGCTTTTTATCTAAGTATGAGTAAAAACAACAAACAATGAGCTTTTGCCATTGAGTTCTTTAGATGTTATGTTGGAAACCACCAGCATAATCAAGTCCAATTTATTTCGATAACACAGCAATATAGGCTGACCTAGAGTGCTTTTGAAACAAAGGCAAAATAAAACATCAACAGAGCTCACAACAAAAACGTTGCATATAGCCGGGCAGAGAACCAGATCAAAAACAATGACTAATGCAGGAATCATTATAGGAGATTATTACTGGTAGTGGCAATTTAATCTATACTTTAAACATCGCAGGATAAAACTGTTTTGTTTTTTTTTAGCATTTTTTCCCTTTTTTTCCCTCGTGGGATTTGATAAATAAATAAATAATTAAGATTAAGATCAATCAATCAGACTTTATTTGTATAGCACTTTTCATACAAGAGAGATGCAATACAAAGTGCTTTACATAAAAAAGGAGAAAGTTTTATTATTATTAATAATAATAATAATAATAATAATAACAAAACATAGAAACAAGCAAACACCCTCCACGCATCCCATTAATCCTCTTGAGTCAGTGAAATCATGGGCGCATTACTTCTTCATGACGTCAGAACATAAAAACGTGGCGACGCTGTCACCTTCCCTCTAAAGTTCTGGCTTGAAACTGCAGGTTTTGTTTAATGATGATAAGTAAAACAGAGATAAGGTCAAATATATTTAGCATAAAAAAATAGAACTTATATGTTATATTTGCAACCTGAAAACACTCGTTGATCGTTATTGTTTCCAAAGGGGATAAAAACATCGTTTTTTAAAATCAGATTTTAATGTTTGTTGTTTTTTGGTTTCTTTTAGGTTCAAAATGTTGATCCAGTAGGTCAAAGTGAAAAAATAATGATCAGGTTACATTAATGAGATTGTGCAAAAAAAAATCAAGTATGATAGCGATGTTAAATATGTTAAATATGCATGTTACACTTTTTTTCCCCAAGTGTCAGAATGAAAAGTATTTAAAAAAGACTACAAAGGGTTAAATATATAGATTGTAGAGCTCCATGCTTTTTGTAAGATACTACAGGTAAATGCAGTAAAAAAAAAAAAAGTAATAGATATCACCATGAAACACTCCCAGGTATCATAAGTGATCACTGCTCTCATTTCCAGGTCATCAAATACTAAAACAAGGCAGGAGGACGTGGTGGATGAATGGATCAAACAAAAACGTGACTTTCCCCAGTGGTGGAAAGTAACTAAGTACATTTACTTAGGCTACGTTTACACGAGGACGGCCTGAACAGAAGACGCAAAAGTGGCGTCGCGTCTTCACTTTTTATTCCTCGTTTAGACGAGCATTTTCGGGAGGAAATCTGCTGCATACGGTGACGCAAAAGTGTGTGAAATTCGATTGTATGCAGCCAGGCGGCATCACTTAAAGCGATAAGAGCATCTTTGGGCATGCAGAAGTTTTCACGCCACGCATTTTCATCAGCTACTCCTTCCACAAAGTTCTCCTCCATCCACTAGATCTCCCAGGTCTCGTTGATAGAGGTAATTACAGATCCTTCTCTGTTCACTAATACTATCTGTACATATCCTGTACATTTGGTGGAAAGACTCCTGTAAGTTTATTAGAGCTGCCAGAGCAGCTTGAAGGTCCGACGCATGGAAATAATCCCACGTTTGTTTATTTTCCTGTACTGGAGCATGTATGTGACGTAAACACATACGTGACGTGAGCAGATCAGATCAGAGTTTTGCGTCTTGTCAGTGTAGACGGACACGCTACGGCGGAGCGTATTTAACTTTTCCACTTTGGAAGGTGGTTTCAGATTTTTGCGTCTTTAAGCCCCAAAAACGCCGTCACCGTCTAAATGAAAGGCACTTCCGATAAAATATTTCGTCGTTTTTACCCGCAAGCGTCCTCGTGTAAACGGGGCCTTAAAGTCTGTTTCTTCCTGTTTTTTCACAAACTCTGAGCCAGAATCTTCACTCCAGGAGCACTTTACATCTGATTCTGAAGAGGTTTTTACAGAGGGCTCTGTTCATATATCATTTATTGCCTGATTTATGTGACATTTTGTTCCTAAAAACATGGTGAAAATTGATTACTTTCTTTTTCAATGGCTGTTGACAGTAATTTATGATTTATAAAGTGGTAAGAAAGAGATGTAAAAAGCTTTGACTCTTAATGGTTCAACACAAAATGAAACAAGAGATTTTAATCTTTGACTTTATCCAGTGTTCTGATATTATGTTCTGGATTTGTATGCAGACTAGAAAAAAAATGGTTCATGGTGATATCTGTTAGTGTGTCAGTTCTATTAACCTGAAGAATCTCACCTTAGCTTGAATTGACTAGAGTTGCATTTATTCCAAGTTTGAAGTGCTGATGAGACCTTTGACCTTAGAGATGTAGCTTTTATTAGAATCTGAACAGAGACAATGAGTGATAGGTTGGGATAAAAAACATCGCTATGGTTACTATTATTTTCATAGAAATTACCATTATCATGAGACATTTTCAAGCGAGTTTCGAGTTTCAAAAATACAGGGATCACTGATTTCTGAACCCTCAGAGTAATGCATGCTGGGAAGTCTGAAAACGTCTTTATGACAAGTCTTTAGAAATGTAATATAATGACTTTAGTGAACTGTCAGAAGTGCATTAATTAATCTCATTGTAATTCAAATGACTTGTTTATGAGCTCTGAAGTGCTCTGAAAATAAAATAAAGTGACCTTGTAATGAATTACATGTCTTTATTTACAGTTGAAATGTCGATTCCACTTAAAATTCCTGTAGGATGTTTGAAAGACGAAAATGAAAAGTTAATCTTAAGTGTTTATTAAAAGAGAGAGGAACCTGTTTAAAGAAATATATTTTCCTTTCACTGTCAAGTGCTCGTCCTCAAAAGGTAATTTAAACACCTATATAACATCTGTTGCATTTATACTGCTCTGTACAACCAATCTGCTGAGAACTGCTGAGGGTGAGACAGCCTGTTATAAGGAAGATCTTTTATGAGATTCTTTTACTGGTTTATAAATCTCTTAATGGTCTTAGTCCAGCCTATTTATCTGATTTACGTTTATCCTCTGAACCCTTGAGGACCCTCAGGTCTTCTGGCCTTTTAATAAAACCAAAAGTTAGAACAAAAACCAACAGCGAGGCGTCGTTTTCTCACTGTGGTCCACATTGGTGGAAGACCTGAAGACCTGAGGCCCTCAGAGACGCTTCAGATTTTTAAAACTTATCTTTTTAATTTTGGCTTTTACTTGAACCATTTTTAAATATTTTTCTGCTCATGCATCTTAGTGTTATAACATCTTCATTTATTTATTTGCTACTATTTATTAGTCATATATATATATATATATATATATTCCAACATTCCTATTCCAACATACAAAGTGATTATGTACATTGACTGAGCGAATATTTAGAAAATAAAACATATATTTCTCGCTAGAAATGTGATCAAAATCCATTTTTATGCAGAAACTAAGTCAAAATATTGATTTTTTCACTAACTGTCTGCCATGTTTTTTGTTCTGACCACCGGGACCTTAAAAGTCACGTGACTCAAACTAAAAACTTTGTTTTGGGTCCTTAGGACCTTTATTTAGTTCAGTATAAATCAAACTTGATGTCTCTAAATGCAAAAAGAATGAGTTTTACAATCAAATCAATAATTTTATCCTCTTTTAAATGGCAGTTATTAGTTTGAATGAACAACTGCATGTTACACTTTTTTCCAACCTGGTCTCACAGGAATCCGTGAAATAGCCACGGATTTGCTTAACTCAGAATCTGTGGAATAGCCACAGAATCACTCAAATCAAACCAATAGGAAAAAATATCCATGGAACAGCCACGGGATATGACTGTCATTAACTTGCATTGTAGCGAAATCCGTGTCAGTTTCACGGAAATTTGAGTGATTCCGTGGCTATTCCACAGATTTTGAGTTAAGCAAATCCGTGGCTATTTCACGGATTCCTGTGAGACCAGGTTCAGATTTTTATTACATTATTGGGGTTATTACATCATCGGGTTCTACAAAAGTCTTCAAATCGCCTTCCGGTCCTGACAGTGCAGGTCTGCAGCCAGACCCCTCTCGACTCAGCGGGACAGGGTTGATCGGGTTACGGTGAGTAGAGATCGTAGAGGTGCGTTACTTTTTCACGGCAGCCACAGAGACGTTCTGTTCCATCACAGCCGGACATTTTAATCATTAATTCACACTTGAAAGTCTTCCAATCTTCATTGTAAGGAGTTAAGACTTCACAAAGTTTTCATACTGTATGCTAACTTGCAATGATGTCTCAGAAGAAAGTGTAACCTTGAACAGAGTACCAAAAGCAAGAACCAATGCCACTTCAGAGCATCCAGACGGGGACACTTGCTTGCTTGCAACGTTGTATTACCACATTGTCTCCACATAATAGACTTAGATGATGGCTTAACAGTTTCTGCCGACGCTTGCAACAAGGTTGCAAATGAGGTCAGCTCACTGTGCAAAATTCCTCAGGGACATTACCAAATCTGAAAAATAGCAGATGAATAACACAATTTATTTTCAGTTATTAAAAGTAAGAGAAAGCACGAGGGAACGAGTGGAATGATTCAAACTAATGAAAATCAGCTGGATTACAGCCACATCACAACTCTCCCTCACAGCATCGTCCCCAACTCTCTCTCTCTCTCTCTCTCTCTCTCTCTCTCTCTATGTCTCTCACAGTTACAGACACATAGTCCAGTCTGGCAGTGGGCCTGGCTTTAGGCCGGAGCATATGGCCGGTGGCTGTGGGGGCATGGAGGATGAGGAGAGGGGGATGAAGGGTGGGAGAAAGAGCGATAGCAGTAAAGCTGGCAGAGGAAATGCTTTACTCTTATTTTATATGCCAGCTTGAGCAGAGGGCACACACACACACACACACACATACTGCTATACACACTGACATGCAGTACAAAATGCACCAGTGTGCATTCACAAAAATCTATTGTGCAAAGCATAAAAACAAAAAAATACTTGCACTCTTTCTCCTTTATGAGCCAAACCTACAGTTGGACTTTTACCCTTGAACACTGAATGAAGCTCAGTCGCTCTGTCATGCTATATGAGGCATGAGTTGTGTGTGTGTGTGTGTGTGTGTGTATTCTTGTACTTCCTACATAGTGAGGACCGGGACACGTTTTTAACCAACAGAATGAGGACATGTTTGCAAAGTGAGGACTTTTCAGCCAGTCCTCACATCTTTTAAGGCTTTGTTGAGATTTCAGATTTGTTTTAAGAGTTAAAGGTTACATATTACACATAATGATAATTAACTGAAACTGTATTGTGTTGTTACAAACTAACTAAAATTATTGTGAAAATGTCCTTCATTTTCGTCTTTGTCAACATCTTTGTCTTTCGTCTTTTTTTTCATACATAATGAAGATGGATAAGACAAAGGAAATAAAGGCAAAATTTACTGTGACCTCTTTTAATCTCCCACCCAACAAATACCCCATTACAAAAAACTACAACTAATAAAAACTAAACTAAAACTAGCAAACTCACTCTAAAAACTCATTAAAACTACCTGAATTTGAAAACAAAAATTCACAACAAAATTGAAACATAATGAAGATGGGCAAGACAAAGGGAATAAAGGCAAAATTTACTGTGAAGTCTTTTAATCTCCCACCCAACAAATATACCATTACAAAAAACTAAAACTAACACTAATGGAAAATTCAAAACTATTTTAACCTTGCTAGGGAATTCACTGTTCCAATGATGGCCCTCACAAAGATAGAAGTACAAGAATGTGTGTGTGTGTGTGTGTGTGTGTGTCTTGGTGGGTTATCGTGGCAGGCTCGTGGGCCTTGTCAAAATGCGTGTGAGAAAATACAGAGTGACAGATGTAGCCTTTCTGCTCTCTCACACTAACATGGTTATTCTCCCAGCGCTCGCTTCACTGATTGGGAGCACACACACACACACACACACACACATTCAAGTTCAGTGGCTTTACTGTGACCACACACACACACACACACACACACACAATGCTTAGCTTGTTCAATCGTTGCAACTCTCAGCACACAAACAAACACACGGCTTATTTGCGTCTCCGCATTGGAATGTGGGAATTTTACGGAAGTGGAAGATTGTTGATTCTGCAAATCCGAAACAAAACAAGCGCTGTAAGAGAAAAGGGGGCCACTTGAGTGACTTCCATATTAAAAACTGCCAGTTTAAATGTTTCCAGCCGGATATTGCTTGAGACAACAAATCTCTCCGACCTAATCATTTCCAAGATAATAAATCAAAGTCGTTTTAACTTTAATGAATTTCAACCACGTTCCGATTGAGCTCAGAGATGGAGCTCCTTTGAGTCCATTGAAGCGTGTCGCCGAGGCCCCTATCGGAGCATATATCAATGTCACTTCCCTTTGCCACATCTTCCTCCAACACATTATCACCACCACTGTCAGATACCAGTACAAATGAGAAAACAATGGGGAGATGAGAGCAAGTTGTTGAATATTCATAGGGAGGATAAGGATACAACTGGGACATTTTGGGGCTTTATCGGCACTAACAGGATCTAAGCCGTGGTAATTCATGCTAAATCCAAACCAAATCGGCCCCAGTGCTGTTTCTGTGGAGAAGAGAGGGAAAAAAAACAAAAGGAAAATAGACTTGGGTTGAATCTCCGGAGTGCTTTTGTGATCTGTATCCCTGTTTCATTTATCACAACAAGCTAGTTGAGATATCTCTCATTCTCTTCATTTCCTCCACTGTGTCACGTCTTGAGCTAGAGGCAAAGAAAGAGAGCAGAAGGAATCAAGAAAACAAATTCGAAAAACTGTTCGTTTCTCGGTTAAAGGAGCCATACACTTAAAAAAGGAACACGGTCTCACAGGAATCCGTGAAATTATCCTGTGGCTATTCCATGGATATTTTTTCCTATTGGTTTGTTCCAAGTCACGTGACTTTCAAGGTTCCGGCGGTCAGAACAAAAAACATGGCGGACAGTTCTCTCATTTTAAGTGAAAAAATCAATATTTTGAATGGATTTTGATCACATTTCTAGTGAGAAATATATGTTTTATTTTCTAAATATTCACTCAGTGAATGTACATAATCACTTTGTATGTTGGAATAGCCACGGGATATGGCTGTCATTAACTTGCATTGTAGCGAAATCCATGTCAGTTTCACGGAAATTTGAGTTATTCCGTGGCTATTCCACAGATTCTGAGTCAAGCAAATCCGTGGCTATTTCACGGATTCCTGTGAGACCATGTTGGAAAAAGTGTAACATGCAGTTGTTCATTCAAACTAATAACTGCCATTTAAAAGAGGATAAAATTATTGATTTGATTGTAAAACTCATTCTTTTTGCATTTAAACACATCAAGTTTGATTTATACTGAATTAAATATACGTCCTAAGGACCCAAAACAAAGTTTTTGATTTCTCTCAAGTTTTTTTTTTCTTCTTCATGACCTGCAGGTAATATTTTTTAGTTTGAGTCGAAAGCACCGTGTATTTGCATATGGTTCATATGGTAAAGATTAATGAATCAATTTAATGTAATCTGTTGGCAAGGTGTTTTTTTTTATAGAGTTTATAAGGTGGGAAACAAAAATCAGTTAAGTCAAATAAAATGTGAAAAATATAGTTTGGGTATATGTAAATAAATTAACTGGTGTCAATGCAAACATTAATTCAGTTAAAAGTGAATATATTAGGTTGGTCCAATTTAAATGTATTAGTTTGGTTCAATAATTAAAATGTTGAGAAAATAATTTGGATCAAGGCAAAGAATTAAGGTTGCAGTATTATTGTTTACATCAACATGAAAGAATCAGGTCATAAGAAGTTACTCAATTTAGATTCTATGAAGTCAAATATTTTAGATGTGATATCTGGACATCATTTTTTTTTGTTTGAGCAAGGTTATACTTTTTTCAGTGTACGCGGGGAAAAAAAAAAAAAAAGGACTTTGCTTTGAGATTCATCCTTGTTGAAAGGCACAGACGCTTCTCTCACAGATAGTGAATACGCAACCTTGGGGGAGCATCTCGTTGGCATATTTGTTGTTCTGACCTCATGCTCTGTTACTCCCCATCTAGAGTGGGTGACCTTTGGAGACTCTGACTTAGCCGTTTCTCAAAAACTGAGCACTTCCTTAGAGACCAAACTAAAGGTATTAGTATTTGACTGCGTGACCTTTCCCAAAGGCTTCTGGGTAAAAAGGGACTGACCCGAGTGGCCTCTGTGTCTCTGGTGGATAAGTTGTGTCTTTGTACGTCCATGTGTGTGTAACAGATATATGCCGTATCAGTTTTTTAAAACAGCAGATAAAGACTTTTTCTTCATTCTTAGTGGCACAGGGTTTGTCAGGGGAGATATAAACTCATAACGGCGCTCAATAAATTCCACTCCACCATCCGTTTGTTGGTTTGTTCAGCATAAACAAATCGATATACAGTGAGGGCATTTGGCCTCCTATCAGACGACGTGCAATGGGATCGATTACAGGTTGTGATTGACGTGAACCTTATGTCAGATCTGACTTCACAGCAGTGATATGTCAGTGTTTTTGCACATACAGTTTAAGAGAACGACTTAATTCATGGTAGATTCAGGCACAGATTCTCTCTCTTGGTGTATATGATATCAAACATACAGTAGAAAAGCAAGTCAATGTACATTTGTGGCAGGAGTATGGGCTGAAATATGTGCCACCAAAAATTTAATTTGAATTATTTATATTTGAATTTGAATTGCTTAACTTGAGCCCCTGGCCATGATGTAAAAATAAGCAGAGAATTACGAACAAAAAACAAACAAAAATAAAAACAGTTACAATAAACAAAATACATGCGATCAAGCACAGATACACAGAGCCCCTCTTCGACCAATCAGCACCTCCGTTTTGTTTTGTAACATTTGTTGCTACCCGGTTGCCATAGCGCCTCTTTGGCCAATCAGCACCTCCGTTTTGTTTTGTAACATTTGTTGCTACCCGGTTGCCGTAGCGCCTCTTCGGCCAATCCACGGTCAAACCAGTCTAACTTCTCCCTCCGTTTCGTGGCGAGTGGAACAATTCAATTCAAATTATGTGATTTAAAATTCAGTTTTCAATGGAATTATTCAAGTTAAGCATTTCAAATTCAAATATAAATAATTCAAATTCAGTTTCTGGTGCCACATATTGAGCCCATACAGGAACATTAAATTAAAAATGTTAAGGTACATGTGTTTGGACAAATATAATGATAACAAACAAAAAATTAGCTCATGAGAGTTTAATTTAAGAGCTGATATCTAGACATTTTCCATGGCTTTCTTGATAATAACCAAAATCATTATCAAGAAAACCATGGAAAAAGTCTAGATATCAGTTCTGAAATTAAACTCTTATTCGCTATATTTGTTGCTATCATTATATTTGTCCAAACAAATGTACCTGTAGTTGTACCAGGTATTAAAATGAACAAGAAATTGAAGAAAACAAAGGTGGTCTAATCATTTTTTTTCCATGACTGTACATTAAAATTGCACTAATCAATATTTTTGTGCTATCCTGATACCCAAATAATTGGCCCACTGTGTAAAACGTGTATATTTTTTAGATAAAATGTTTTCTATGTATAGTTTTCAATGTAATGTATGTAACAAAGGATAAGGAAATGATGGTGTTCTGTTTTATTTACATATCAGACAACATCATAACTACTTTGGAATTATAATTGTATGAGGAGTTGTGTAAGTGACTGTGTGTAATGTGCTACTCGGAGCGAGAAACCCACATATATATATATATATATATATATATATATGTATATATATAATATAACTCTGCAGCTGCTCTCAGCTATTGCATTTTTCTCTATTTCAGCTCATTGTTTGTTTTTTTGTGAATTCTAATGCTGCCCCATGTCCATCCATCCATTTTCTTTGGGGTCACAGGGGCAGAAGGCTGAGCAAGGTATTTTTTACATCCCTCTGCCCGGCAACATTTCCCAGCTTCTCCTTGGGGAACGGTTCCCAATCCAGACGATATATATATATAATCTCTCCAGTATCTTCTGGGTCTTCACTTGGGCCTCTTACCAGTTGGACGTGCCTGAAAAAAGAGCAGTGGTTTTACTCGGAGTTCCCTGAGGACGTCTGAGCTCCTCATCCTCTCTCAAAGGCTGAGCCAAGCAGCAACAATGGTCCAGTACAACACCTGTATCACTGCTGGCGCTGCACCAAACTGCTGTTCACCTCATGCTATATTTTACTCTCATGTGTGAAGAAAACCCTCTTACTTCAATTACTTTGGATCCTTTGCTTGGGGCAGTAACTCACTCCCAACCAGCAGAGTACTTCCTGGCCTCAGAACTGGAAGTATGGACTCGCATGCTGCATGCTTCTCATTTTCAGAAAAAACTGCTCCAGTGAGTGTGAAAGTCTATATACAGTCACATCATCTGCATAGAGGCAAGACGCAGTTTTGACGTCCCAAAACTGGACACACTTCCCGCGCCTGGTGTATTCCTACACTGTAAAAAAAATTCTGTTGCTTTTTTAGGCTGCTTGGGAGCAGTGTTACAAAATGTAATCAAAACACTAATGATATACCGCGAACATGACAGCAAACTGTTACCTACACTGTAAAAATGTCCCGTTTTTTTACAGAAATATTCTGGTAACCACAGCTGACATTTTTACAGTGTAGACACACTTCCTGGTGTATTCATAGGCAACAGTTTGCTGTCATGTTTGGAGTATATCATTAATGTTTTGTTTACATTTTGTAACACTGTTCCCAAGCAGCCCCCAAAAAATGAATAAATGCAGGTTTAAAATCTCCGTTACTTACCTCAGCCTCAAAGACTACCGGGCCTTTAGTGAAACAGGCTTAATTATTAGACGGGTCATTATTGGATATGCTGTATGTTATGTTATGTTTCTTTATTCGAACAGGGACAATGCACAAAGAACATGATGCTTAATCATACCAAGTACAGATGTATCGCATCTGGTTTGAGCTAAATTCCAATTTTTTCGAAATATGTGGTGAAGTATATTTTATCGTCTTCGACTAAATCCCCATGTTTTCTAATCAGTGTTGCCAACTTAGTGACTTTCTTGCTAGATTTAGCAACTTTAGCAACCCCTCTAGAGACTATTTTTCAAAAAGGCGACTCGTGACAAATCTAGCGACTTTTTCTGGCGTTATTGGAGACTTTTGGAGACTCGTTCTTACTCTCCTCAACGAGCTGCAGGGGCTGCTGGCGGCCCCTCCCTCGTCCCAAAGCACTCACAAGTGGCACAGTCCTCCTGCAGCAGTCTCTCCCAGGCGCAGTCTCAAAGCCGGAGATGTTAACCCCTTAGCGTCCAGTCTGCAAATCGCGAATGCGTGGATTAAGGAGGAGGGTTGAAATTGTGACAGGAGACATTGCATCTGCAGTTCTAAACATATTTAGGGTGTTTTTACTCACTTTTTGTCTCTCCCACAATGTTATTCCTCTCTCCTACAGCGTCCATTACAAGTACATGCACATGGTAAAATATGCAAATTAGGTGATGACGTCATTTCGCGACTTCTAGCTACTTTTAGGACAGCCAATAGCTACTTTCCTTACTGAGGAGTTGGCAACACTGCTCATGGCCACGGACACAGCAGCACCACTACTGAGAAAAATTAAAGGGTAAACACTGTGTTATGTTTCTTTCTTTGAACAGGGATGGTGCACAAAGAACATGATGCTTAATCAAAACAAGTTTTAGCGAAATTCTTATTTTTTTGGAAGATGTGGTAAAATATATTTTATCGTCTTCGACTAAATCCCCATGTTTTCTCATTTTCTCCAGGTCAGTTTTCAGTTTGCTGTTTATGCTGTTTTTTCCCCATTGTCTTGATAATTTCAGGGTTATGAACATGTCCACTCATGCTGGTAAACAGTAAATGTGTTTCCTTCCATCTGTATTTATGTGCACTTTTATCATGTAAATCTATCTTTTTTTCATATAAATATCGTACAGTATTTCATGGATTCATTGGATTTATATTGTTACTGTCTCTTGCATTTTTCTCCAAGTTTGCACATTTATACTTGTTTTAAACTTTTAAATCTATCTACCTATCTATCTATCTATCTATCTATCTATCTATCTATCTATCTATCTATCTATCTATCTATCTATCCATCCATCCATCCATCCATCCATCCATCCATCCATCCATCCATCCATCCATCCATCCATTCATCCATCACGTTTTCACATAAAAACCTAAGTGGAAATGCCAGAAATTCTTCTTCGCTTCTACTTTGCTCTTTTCTTTCTTTCTTTCTTATTTTTTTTAGTGCTGAGCTAATTCTTAATTTACCATGTGACCCATAATATCACAGGTCATGCCGTCTTCATCAATGTTTGTTAACAGCCCCCTTATTTGCATCACAACTTGACTTGTTTTTGTGAACGTGATCCCAGCGATCATTTGAAACAATTATTCAAACATTGCCTTTTTTACTTGATCATTTTTGATGTATCAATTTGTGTGTCTTCATGCTTGGTTGCTTGTGACTCTTAAAATGCAAAATGTGAGCTGCAGATAGCTTCTTTTCTCCCCTCCACAGTAAAACACTGAGCAAGAAGGACAGCTAAATGTAATATGAGAACTGTAGAGCAGAGAGACAGAAAATACAGCAGAGATAAAAAAAAAAAATAAAAAAAAAAAAAAGAGAGAGCAGAGGCAGAGGGCATGGAGGCCTGGAAAAAAAGAAAATAAGAGGGGGGAAAGGAGAATTATTTTTAGCATTACCATTTAGACAGGCAGTGACCAACACAATTTAATCTGACCTCAGAACAAATAGGCCTGTGTGTTGTTGTGAATGTGGATCAGAAGACAGGTCAGAGGGATAATTGGTAAATTGTGAATAATAATGCCAGGCTGTCATTATGGCAGACTGTGAGAGAGGATAACAGTGAGTAATATTCTATCTCTAACATGTCAACTCCATCCTAGTGCGGAGCTGCCACGCTGCACTCTATGAGGAGCGGTGTGCATGGATGTATTGATGCATGATGAATTCTTAGAGACAAGGATGTGTTCAAACAGCTGATCTTAACCTCTGATGCACAACATGGTCTAAAGTGACCCGGCTAAGTTTTTATATTCTATATCTTTGCAATAAATTCATTTCATCATTCAGTATTGCAGGTTTTCCTCAAATAACTTGTTTTTGATCATCACGCATGCTCATTTTTTGTTTCCATTTCTTACTTTTTGAATAAAAACCCATTTTTTTTATCACTACGCTTCTAATGCACAAGGTCATTTTTTTGAAGTTGTGCATTAGAAGCAGTGGCGGTTCTCCACCAGTTTTACTGTGGGGGCCCAGGAGGGGCCAGTGTTTAATCAGAGGGGCACATTAAAAAACGGCAAAGATTATATTTCAGCATTCAAAATCTTTATTTTATCTCATTTAATAATCTCATTTAGGTTTATTTGGTTTTGGTTAAGTTTATATATATATATATATATATATATATGCATTTATTGCACAATTAAACTATTATACAATGTATACATTCTGGGTTCCTCTTGTGCATAATGACATATTGTTCAAACAAAAAATAGGTGAGAATTGTTATTCATCGCTATAAATTGTTAATTTCATTATTAATTTGAAACAGGGGCCACAGCAGGGGCCATGAATGCGGGTCATTTTTGACCCATGTTGTGCATTAGAAGGTGTTTATATGTTGTGCATCAAGAATATCACAATGCAGAATAGAAAAGTATGGCGTAAAAAGGAGAGTGAATATCTGAATCGCTGTTGAGATTATAAAAACCTGGTCCCATGCTGAGGCTGGTGACAATACATCACACGAGCACCAGATGTTGTTAAATCTGGGTTGAGATGTAGCCGTCTGCTTCGCTTGTAACATGCGGCTGAGTGATGCACGGCTCATCCCGGAGTGCACAAAAACACCCACATGCGCATGTATATATGAGTTGAACACATCAGCACCTGCTACCAATTAGCTCCGGCTCTCTACCATCTGAGAGCAGATCACACTCGGTGCCTCTCAGTGATGTGCAGAGCTTCCAGGTAATAACAGTCTCCATTTGGGTGATTGAGTAGTTAAATAGGATACTTCCCTGTGTGTGTTTTTTTTAAACTCCTGCTAGGTGTTTAGAATGGTACTTGATGAATGTGTGAGAGGCTCCAGATGTGCTGTGATGGGGTCCCTCAGGGAGCGCTTGTGGTCCAACAGCACTTCTAGTCTACACTCAAAAAAATGTTTTGTTGAATGGACATAATTTTATTATGACAAGTGGTTGCACGAAATAATTTTATTTGAATTTAGATATTCTTATTATGTTGACTGGACTTGTACATTTTAAGTAAATTTAAAAATATATATATTATGTAATTCTTTCTCAATTATTTTTAGTTCATTTTAGTCAATTTTTTTTAGTAAATCCAATTAAATCCAATTTAAATGAACAGAAATAAATTGTGTATGTTTCTTTAAATATATTGTACTCTTTCAAATCAATTAAAGTGTTTAATTTGTACCTTTTTTATTAAGTTGATTCTAATTAGATATTTTTTGGCTATCATACATGACAGAGAACCACAAGATGTGTAGACCACTAACTTCAATATGATACAATAATGCTATCAAATTGCACTGATATAACAATAATTATAAGGATGGAATAAACAGTCTACACTGACAAAAACTGATGATTTCAAAGTTCTGGAAAAGTCCCATGTTGCATTGCGACACTGATGCATTTCATTGGCCAAGAGACCGAAAATAGGTGGAAAAAACTACAAATACTACAAAACGACGTATCCGCTTTCCCGGCTTTAATGGTAGAATAACACAACATCGCCCCCGGTGTTAATGGTAGAAATGCGGTAATGCTTTCCCGCCTTAAATTGGTTAATGTAGAAAACGCTTAGCTTTGGCAACAAAACAACATGGCTAATGTTCGGGGTTAGGGTTAGGCTTCTGGATTTAACTTCAAACAACAGGACACAGACACTTTTCTCCTGAACACACAACAGCAGAATTACAACATGTAACATTACGATAACATTATCTTGGATAGATTTGAGTTCCAGCGGTTGATTTTTGTGGAAAAAACTAGGAACTCTTCATGAAAACAAGCTTTTAAGTAGCAAGACTGGAAATACCCCCAAATGTGAAACTATTACATGAGACTCTATGGATCTCTGCTGCATTGTTGTCAGATCCTCGTTGGAGCTGGCCGAGGCTATGCTCTGATTGGTCGGTCTGCATTTGAGAGGCGGGATTTAGCTCAGGGTCACTTCAGAACATGCAGAGACAAGAAGTATCCGAGAACTCAAGAGCTGAGCATTTTGCCTCTTCAGATTCACGGTTAAATTTGTTATTAATGACATGCACGCTTTCTATTATTCTCAGTAATTAATGTTTTTCTTCGCTTCCTTCCTGTTCTGACAAAGGCATTAGATATGGACAAAGCACCAGATGGTCTAATACTGTGTTCAAACATCTCATTTTCAAGCTCTTGCACCTTCAGTATGTATCATGGTGCATCTGTGCATGCTGGATACTTGTTATACACAACAATTTGCATACATAGAAATGTTTTGATTCACACATTTTTATGTATCCGCAGTATTGGTGTGAAAATCAGTTTGAGAATGCATGTGTTATACTGTTATACTGTTCCGATCCCCTGATTAATCCAGTCACTCATGTGCTATGTTTGCCCCAATAAGCCCATTTCTATTATGTGTTAAAAACTATGCATAGCAGTTAAGAGTGCAGTCATGTAGAGGGCATATTAATAATTGAATCAGGTGATTTAATTGCTCCAAATTAGTACACAATCAGTGCAATCAAGCTTTTTGTATTTTACAGAATGACCAAACATCTGCTCAGTAATGTTTAACCCTCTGGAGTCCACGAAAGCACCGGAGCACGACTTCTTCATGACATCAAAAAAAAAGGACAAAAAAAAGACCAAAAAAGACACAAAAATGACAAAAAAAGACACAAAATGACTTTAAAAAAAAAGACACAAAGTTACTGGAAAAAAGAGACAAAATGACCAAAAAAGACACAACAGACACAAGATGACAAAAAAGAGAAAAAATGACAAAAAAGAGAAAAAATGACAAAAAAGACACAAAATGACCAAAAAAGACACGAAAAAAGACAAAATGACAAAAAAGACACAAAATAACTAAAAAAAGACACAAAATGACCAAAAAACACACAAAATTACTAGAAAAAAGACACAAAATGACCAAAAAACACACAGAGGACACAAAATGACAAAATGACCAAAAAAGACACGAAAAAAGACAAAATGACCAAAAAAGAAACAAAATAACTAAAAAAAAACATAACAACAGACACAAAATGACAAAATAGTTCAAGACTCCATAGAGTTAAAATTATATCCATCAGTAGACATTCATACGGGAAACTAAAGGGAAATACACCCAATATGGAATAATTGACATAGTATTGGCCTCCACTAACACTCAATTGGATGAGCTTAATACAAAGCAGTTTGGGCATTCTCACATTCCCAGCACAGTTGTTATCAGAATAATAACTGGTTGGGAAGGAAATGACTGTTATCTCCAATATTATGTTGGCAAACTAACACTGAAAAACACACAAACCTCCAGAATTAAAAGAATGGACAAACGCCATATTGAAAATGACTCCATATGAGTCTATGCTGAACAGAATCAATAACGAAGAAGAGAAAAAAAGAGAAAGGTTTGGACCTGTATCACACTGACTGATTAGCCTATAGTATGAGTGTAGCCTCTGATTATTATCATTATATGTTGCATGGATACTAACTTTTACTAATTATTAGACCATTGTTTTCTTCAATTTTCTTATTCATTTTAATGCCTGGTACAACTAAAGGTACATTTGTTTGGACAAATATAATGATAACAACAAAAATAGCTGATAATTTAATTTTATTATTTTCTTTTATTTATAATTATTTTATTCATTTTTATTTTATCATATTGTCACTATTTATTATTACATGTTATATTATATATTATATGCTGTACTATTATTATTATAACATGCTGTCTAGTCACTATAGCATTGTTGCCATCATATCACCAGTATAACTACCATCATCTTGCCAACCTACCAACTGATCTTCTTTTTTTAACTTCTTAAGTGTCCTTGTTCTATTCTGTGTTTTTTTCAATTGTTGTTTTTATTTATTCTACCTCAGTATTTTATTCTATTGTATTTTATTGTACATGAATACAGGACTGCTGTGACAACCAAATTTCCCTTCGATAAAGTAATCCATCTACGATTAAACTAAATATTTTAAGTTTTGTTTTTGAAGTTGCTCAACTTTGAATTCAGATTTTTGTCAACTCAACTGTAAGTTGTACAAACTTATAATTTTACATTGTAATAACTTTTAATTCTTACTTCTGCTAACTTCTGCAATGTGCTGAAGTGGCACGATTGTAATGCTGCTATGAAATGTCAGCTAATGTTGCGACCACAATTTTGAGTTAGCATTGATATGCTAATGGCTACTCTTGTAGCTGTAACAAGCAGCGCCGCTAGCATCAGTTAGCTGCTAGCATCAGTTAGCCGCTAGCATCAGTTAGCCGCTAGTTTCGCTAATGACCGAATTTCACCACTTTCCCGCATTTCACAACAAAGAAATAAGAGTTAGCAGAACTATTGTCCCTTGTTTTCAACTTCGACGTAAAGATCGAAGTAACAACAACTCACCAACTTGTTTTTGAGCATACAAATGGCTTCCTTTGTTGTGCTAACTTATGTTATTGCCCTAAATGTCAATAATTTATATTTTCAAGTTTTACCAACTTAAATACAGGCCAAAAAATACAAGTTGGCTTTTTTGCAGTGTACTCACCATCCACTCCCAAAACTTCTGCAATTAAATGTCCTTTCGTCCATTGTCTTTATAAAAATAATGTGTTATGTCATAGATTGACTCACTGACCCCTGCAACTGTTTTTCTACCATGTAATACCACCTCACACACTTTGTTTTTCTCCATATTTCTTTTGTTGACTGTTGTCTGTCTGTGGTATTGTCAGGTGGTTTCAATGCATACAAATTTAACTGTTTTCTGTTAACACAGAACTTTATTTTGAAAAGTTATGCATGTAACCCATGTAAAGTGACACAGTAAAAGGGGTTCAATGTGCATCAGTATTAAACACAGAGGGTGCTTTGGTATCAGATGCCCAGGGCTGTTACAAAACATCCACAAGTTGGGATGAGAACGTGTTGACAAAAGACACAGGGGTTGTTTGAGGAAACAAGAAATGACTCACAATATGAAACTATGCATTAAAATATTGTCAAATACCAAAGATGAAAGCAACACAGAACAGCAAACAAGCCGGGGCGTCTGTAGCTCGGCTGGTAGAGCGGTCTCTGACCACGGCAGCCTACAGATGTTTACTGAACCTCTAATTGCTCCCGATGCTGCGTTCCTCTGTGTGAATGTGGTCCTGATGGTGGCAGGTGGCACCGTTTAGGATGGCCTCAGCTACCAGTATGAATGTGTGTGTGAATGGGTGAATGAGCACAGTCTGTAGTGTTAAAGGGCTTTAAGTGGTTGCAAAAAAACTATAAAGTGCTATTCAAGTGCAGTCCATTTACAAAAACAAATCAAAAACTGCCGTGGGAACAGTAATGCAGAACGTGCTGTGACCAAATCATTTATAAGAACAACTCTGACATGATTTCACTCAATTAGCTGATTAGCTCAAATGTCACGCGTTCTCTGCTATCAAAATAGCGCAAAATACCACTCTAAAAAGCTCTTAAATGTTTCTATTGTATTTTCGTCGTCTTGTGCAAAAAAAAAACAACATAATTCTCGGAAACGGAAGACGTGTATTTAACACAAACTGCCGTTTTTACATGGTTCTGTGAAGTCCTTCATCTTTCAATATGCAGCAGATTTTCCACCTGCGACTCTGGTAATCAGTGAATTGAATAGTCTCTTCTGCTGTGCTCTTGATGAGTAAAGATTGTGGAATGCTGCGAGCTGCTGTGCCATTAAGCAGCAATAGCTGCTACACCACTGAGACACAGAGCGAGAGGCAGTTGTTATACTGTAGATAGAACACATTGGACACAATATTGCTCCTTCCTTCCTCCACACACACACACACATTTCCTTGCTATCCTTGACCAAAGGCTGTTAGTTACTGTACATGCTGCGTGCGGCTCTTTGTTGTTTGGTAACTATTTAATCAATGGATGCATCCACACAGTAACTGCTGTTTGTTATGATGGAGAGATCAGTCGACTCCAGCTGATCCACTGATTTAATCTATTAGAAGGAAATGCTCACAGTGCGTCCTGCTTTAACAACGTGACAACTGTCATCTGAGGCAGCTATTCTTAAACTTAGGGTCCCGACCCCAATTGGGGTCACGAGATGATTTCTGGGGGTCGCCAAATCATTTTCGGAAGTCAGCTCTGTCTCCACTGTGTTAAAATGTTCATGTTTTTTAGTCTTTTTGGTCATTTAATGTCTTTTTTTGGTTATTTTGTGTCTTTTTTTGTCATTTTGTGTCTTTTCTGGTCATTTAATGTCTTTTTTTGGTCATTTTGTGTCTTTTTGGTCATTTTGAGTCTTTTTTTGTGGTAATTTTGTGTCTTTTTTGGTCATTTTGAGTCTTTTTTCGTGGTCATTTTGTGTCTTTTTTGGTCATTTTGAGTCTTTTTTCGTGGTAATTTTGTGTCTTTTTTGGTCATTTTGTGTCTTTTCTGGTCATTTTGTGGTCAATTTGTGTCTTTTTTTTGTCATTTTGCTTCCTTTTTTAGTCATTTTGTGTCTTTTTTTGATCATTTGGTGGTCAATTTGATTCTTTTTTGGATAATAGCAAAGGACTTAGATTAAAAGTAGAGATGTTTTAGTTAGGCTTATAACACTTTACATCATAGGTCTCAATCTCTCGGGCAAATTGCAGCCCTTGTGATGATATTTTGTGGCTATTTTGGTAATGTTGTGTCTTTTAAAAAAAAAAAAATGTGTCTTTTTTTGGTCATTTTGTGTCTTTTGGTCATTTTGTGTCTTTTTTTATAATTTAGTGTTTTTTCAGTCATTTTGTGTCTTTTTTTGGTCATTTTGTGTCTTTTTTTATAATTTAGTGTTTTTTCAGTCATTTTGTGTTTTTTGTAATTTTGTCTTTTTTGGTTATTTTGTGACATTTTTGGTCATTTTGTAGCCTGGGTATACCCAGACTGCCTTGCGCGCTCGAATTTAATTTCGAACCTCCAGACGGTCTGGAAACTAGGCCAGTTTCGTAGCCCTGTTTTAGGGATCCAATCACAGAGCGGGGAGGGACGGTGAGACGATGACGCGTACTACTCGGCACTTGGAAGCTTTCCGGATCCAACATGGCTGCTGCAGACGCGAAACTCTCTATAGCTGCAGATGGTGTTTTAAATAGTTTAGAGCGAAAGTTGAAAGGCGAAAGGTCTCTCGGCGGCTCCGCTGAGATCACCGGCGTTATGGTAGCGGGGCTATTAGCATCGCTAGCGGCTATTAGCGCCACTAGCGGCTAATAGCTATTAGCGTCGCTAGCGGCTAATAGCCCCGCTACCGCGGACAGCAAAGCCGCCGAGAGGCCCGCAGCAGCTTGTTTATTGCCCATAAAATCAGTGGATGTGTGTGGCAGAATGACATGAGGGGGAATAAAGCGTGAAAATAAATAATCTTGCAGAAAGCGAGAACTGGAGAAGCAAAGCAGCAAACAACACTCTTTCACACACACACACAACAAACATCCATCTCTGTAGCTCTACTACGTCATCTGGTATAACTGATCTGTTTGGGTAAGAGCTACCTACAGACGCTTTAATAGACATTCTAAGCGTCCAATAAACGGCTCCGGAGGATCGTAAACCACACCTCCTCTACGGAGAAATAAACAGCAGGTGTCCAGACCTAATCTCCAATGAGATTTGGTCTGGTGTTAGCCAGGCTAGTCATTTTGTGTCTTTGTTTGTAATTTTTGGTCATTTCCTGCCTAAAACGCTCGTCTAAACATGGAATTAAAAGTGAAGACGCGACGCCACTTTTGCGTCTTCTGTTCAGACCGTCATCATGTAAACAGAGCCTAGTTATCCCTAGATCTGTGGCTTAAAGACACGACAAGATTAAAGAAATATAAATTGGCATTGTAAGTGAAGATGCAAAACTCTAATTAATACCTAAAGTGAACATTGTTAAGTCAGCAGAATAAAAGATTGCATATTGTGTGTCGACGTCCTAAGAAATCACTACCCTTAGAGCAATAAAACACAGATGCATATTTATTGCCGCAGCACACACAGCACATTACTAGTGATAAATCTGTGGGCAAAATGAATGGAATTGCTCTATCAAAATAGTGTAACGAGTTTGTTCTCTCCTGCGAGACGAAAATGTTTTCTATCTCCACTTACTGATTGAAAGACAGATAAGCTGCACATCAAATTCCTTGCTCTTTTTTATTTTTTTATTTAGATAGAATAAAAGAGTTTTATGGAGGAAGCAATATGATTTGGGTCATGCTTCGAATCATAGTTCAGTCTTTAAAATGCTGAGAGTCCTGGTGGTCTGGAGGTTCAGGATGTTGCTGATTTAAGTCATGGGTCTATAACTCGTGGCCCGCGGGCCAATTTCGGCCCTTGTGACGATATTTTGTGGCCCCCACCTTGATATGAAAGTTTAATGTGAGTTTTATATGAATGGCACTTTACAGTGTTGTGTGTGGAAGGACCCTTTAGCTGGAGCTTTGTTTCACTTGTTTCTATGACGACGTTAACAAAAAGAAAGGCAGCTGCTACCGGACCGTTTATTATCTGCCGTGTTGTTGTTACCGGTGGAACTGTTACGTAATGTCATTTTGTGTCTTTTTTTAAAGTAATTTTGTGTCTTTTCTTTGGTCATTTTG
Organism: Centropristis striata; assembly: GCF_030273125.1. Lineage (NCBI taxonomy): Eukaryota > Metazoa > Chordata > Actinopteri > Perciformes > Serranidae > Centropristis > Centropristis striata. Next base: position 7,360,758 of record NC_081517.1, on the reverse strand, counting down.
TGTCTTTTTTTTTGTGATTTTGTGTCTTTTTTTGTAATTTTGTGTCGTTTTTTGGGTAATTTTGTGTCTTTTTTTTGGCAATTTGTGTATTTTTTTTAGTAATTTTGTGTCTTTTCTTTTTAGTAATTTTGTGTCTTTTTTGGGTCATTTTGTTTCTTTTTTAAGTAACTTAGTGTTTTTTCTGTCATTCTGTGTGTCAAAGTGTAAAATAATTTATTTTTTTCTGTCATTTTGTGTCTTTTTTTGGTAGTCTTGTGTCTTTTTTTTTAAAAGTAATTTTGTGTCTTTTTGTGTCATTTTGTGTCTTTTTTTGGTAGTCTTGTGTCTTTTTTTTAAAGTAATTTTGTGTCTTTTTGTGTCATTTTGTGTCTTTTTTTTTAAATAAATTAGTTTATTTTTAAATAAACCCCTGATTTAAAGTCTTACCAGGACCTTGTTGCATTTCACCCCTTATCTCAGCTCTTCACTGTCCACTATTGACTAAATGCCTACATAAAAACAAATGCTATCACGGTTTAAAAAAAAAAAAAAATATATATATATATATATATATATATATATATATATATAAATATATATATACCTGAATATGTTAACACTCTTATCTGGTGCTATCCACTTAAAATGCAACAGAAAGACAACAGTAATGATCCATAAAATGGTAAATTTTTAAAACAATTTCAGTCAAATAATTTAGATGCAATCACATAGACCAATAGAACTATTTTCTCCATTCTTAAAAATGTAGTTTAATTCCCCCAAAGTAATGAGCTCTAACAATTTCAAGTCCTTCTGCACAATACAACATATATAAGAGCTTATTTTCCATGTTCAGTTCTGACCTTGTGGACCAACATCTGAAAAATATTGTGAGAGTGCAAGTCATACTGATTTTGCCTTCAACACAGACATGCACAGAAAAAAAAACCCAGTTCAAAGAAAGATTTATTTATAAAAGCCAACCAATGTGAAGATCTACATTACAGAGATGGCCCTAATACATTTTTACTTAGTTGTAACAAGCTGAAATTACATTTGGGTTTGTTGTTGGTGGAATCTGCACAATTGGTTCAAAAAATAGCAGAAATTATAAAAAAAATCACCAAAACTAATTTTCACCCACTTAAATATAACTCAATATAAATATAAACACTCGCAGGCCAGAAATGTGACCTTAACCATAGACTATATAAATAATGGACGTAGTCACCGTGACAACCCATTGGTTTGTGGCCTGTTTGAGGCATTGAGTTCAGTGTTACACACTTTATTAATCCCACAATGGGGAAATTCAACCTCTGCATTTAACATTTAGCTCAAGGGCACTTCAGTCCTCGACCGGGACCAGGATTCAAACCGGTGACTCTCCAGTTACAAGCCCGATTCCTAACCTCTAGGTCGCCTGCACCATTTATCAATGGTGTAGACCAGGGATTCCCAAAGTGTGGTGCGTGCACCCCTGGGGGTGCGTGAGCTGCTGCTAGGGGGTGCGCGAGATGAAAAATGTAATGGCGGTCTGATAATGACACAATTCAATTTTTTTCCCCCACACAATAAAGACGTGTTATTGATTAATTAATAAATACAGGCTATTCAATTTTGTGTAATTTTTTGTTCATTTTTGCATCTATTTTGTTCATTTTTTCATCTATTTTTTGGTTGTTTGGTAATTTTTACATGTATTTTTGGTCAATTTGTGTCTATTTTGATAATTTTGTGTCATCTTTGGTCATTTTTGCATCTATTTTTTTGGTTGTTTTTGATCTTATAATGAAGCGTAGAAGAAGTTATCTTCTTGTTTTTGTATCATTTTTCCAACCTGTGTTATGATGACGGGTTGTGTTCACTCCACGCTCATTTAAATTTGCTGCAATTTTTGTTCAACGCAGCTCAAAATATTACAACATTTCTTTCTGCCTCTGATCCTGAGCGTGTCATCGTCCTCCACCTTTAATATGGCTATTAAAACTCTTATTGCATTTTGTTTTTGAAGGTGTGGGGGATTGGGGGTGCGTCAACCCAGTTGGGACATAGAAGGGGGTGCACGGCTGAAAAAGTTTGGGAACCGCTGGTGTAGACCAAAAACTATTTGTATTCTTCAATTGTAAAATTGTATAGCCTTTTTACAGCATATTAAAAAATACATTGATTGACATTTAATTCAACTAAAATGTGCTTCATAGCTTACGAAAGTCTCTGGCCCGGTGCCTTAACCTTTAAGTTTTGCCAACTTTGAGTTTAGTTTTGAGTTCCCCTAGACAGACTTGTTTTCAAAATCACATTAATAAATGCTCAATATGACTATTAATAATGTTGGTAGGCTAATTTAGACTTATAAGGCTGTTTAATTTTCATTTTAGGCTCAATATAAGGTTTGGGGCTCCATTCTGCGATTTTCTCTCTTTTTTTTGGCCAACAGTGGCTCTTTAGTTAGTAAAGGTTGCCCACCCCTGAACTGGAGCATTAAGTGGGATGTTCACTTTGCCAAGCAAAAAAAAGTTCATTACTGACCTCATTACTGACAGCGACTCCTTGGAGTGTCTGTTAGTCCAACCAAACGCTGAACAAGACATTTTTACTGAACAAAACGTTCAAATAAACTGTCATTAAGTGAAAATACAGTGAAAGGGCCAAAGTTATGAGACCAAACCGCGAAACGTCCTTTTTTATATCTATATAACTTTATTGACACGTTGCCATGGATAGGCATTGCTTTGCTTCTCATGATGACGGCTCGCCTTGTTAGTGACCTGTCAATCAAAGGCAGCCACGCCCCAATTCATATGATTCTTTATCTTCTATTTCCTTCTAAATGGGGCCATTATTTACACTATTAACATCATTGTCTTGAAGATTTTTTACTAGTGATTGAGACCATAGTGTTGTCCTTTATAAAAAAATCTGAGGTAATAAATCAAGTGAGAACTTCTCTCATTTTGTATTGAAATGAATGGACCCAAATGCTTTTGCAGCCGCCGTCAGCGCCCCCTGCTGGAATTTTCAGTAGAATGCAGCTTAAGGCACTTCCTGGTTTGCCTCACTGCTCAGACCGAGATGTTGCCGCACTAACCAGACATATTTGTGCAACAGATGCATTTTGAAGGCCATCTGAAGAGTGACTATTAGTTCAATCCCCCCCATTAAATGAGTTAATCCTTCACATTAAAAATTAAAAAAATCACCAATGTGTTACACCAGATAAGCTGTGAATTTCTAATGTTTTTTTTTCTTAATTAATTTGGAAGATGTCTTCGTAAATACAGCAAAGCAGCTTTAACAATCTAACACAAAGCTAAATAAGACAAAAACACCTTACGCTTATGCACCAGATGGTACTCTTTGGACTTTAACTTCACTGTGTTTTAATTTGTTGTGCAAAGCCGTTGTGTCTTCTGCACATTACATAAACTGATCAAAGCTCTGGCAGTGTTTTTCACATTAACACACAAACAAGAAACCACAAATGTGACCCGCTGTGCTCTTTGTCCTGCCTGCCATAACCCATACACAGTGTGTGTCCGTATAGTTCTATAAGCAGCTTGTGTAAAGTAACATGGAGAATCCCACAGCTCCACATGATGAAGAATGACACCTTACATCCATGCGCTGCCAACTTGGTAAGAAGCTCATTCACCTTGGCAGCCCAGTTAAGAGTGAAAAATACACAGCATTAATATTTGTTGACACATTGAAGTCTGTTTGAGGCCGACTGCTGTTGTTTCTGAGGTTTACGTGCTACTACGAGGAATACATGGCACATTCTGACAGCTGACAGGAGCAGTCTTGGCTTCACAGTGTAAGAGGTGTGAACAAGTGTTTTTAAGGTGCTGACATTTGCTGGGTGTGGAATATATTTGGGGGTGAATGTTTTTTATCGAGGTTGTTATGTTGTCTTGCTCTGCATTCACACAATATTTATTCCAATCAAAACAGTTTGCAGATGACAGGTGCGACAACCGGCTTGTGCCCGCGACAAAGGAATGAGACGCCAAACTAAGCAGAAACAAACAGAAATGTATTAAAGGGACCTATTATGGCAGTCACCACCTTGGTTTTTGACCCTTGCCATATTGTCTTTATGCAACCAGTGCATGCAGAATGGCTCGTGAGATGTAATGAAACTATGTCATCAGCTAATGCTAGTGCTATCTCGCTAGCTTGGTTAGCAAGAGGCCATTGTTATTTAAATTAACACCTGACTCGATTTAGAGCAGAGGTCTCAAACTCAAATGACCTGGGGGTCGCTGAAGGCAGTATCAAAATGACCAAAAAAAGACAATACGAAAAATAATAAGACACAAAATGACAGAAAAAAACGAAATTACTTTAAAAAAGACACAAAATGACAAAAAAAAGAAACAAAATGACCCAAAAAAGACAGAAAATGACTAAAAAAGACACAAAATTATTAGAAAAAGACACAAAATGACAGAAAAAAAACTAAATTACTTAAAAAAGATACAAAAAATGACCAAAAAAAGACACAGAATTACTATGAAAAGATACACAAAATGACAGAAAAACCTAAATTACTTAAAAAAGACACAAAATGACAAAAAAAGACACAAAATTACAAAGATAAAGACACAAAATGACAAAAAAGACACAAAATTACAAAGATAAAGACACAAAATAAAAAAAAGACACAAAATGACAGAAAAATCTAAATTACTTAAAAAAGACACAAAATGACAAAAAAAGACACAAAATTACAAAGATAAAGACACAAAATTACCAAAAAAAAAAGACAAAGAAAAAAGAAAAAAGAGAAAAAAGACTGTTTCGAACAGTTTTTTCTACTTGGCTCAACCTGATGTTAGTTAGTGCCAGTTTCTATAAATCATCATCTGCTCCATCTGCTGTGATTAGGGCCACGGGGCAATCGCACCGAGCACTGGCCCCTACAGCAATAGCTGTAGGGTCTGTTTGTTACACTTAATTCTCCCTTTTTTTTGTCATTTGCTGCTACTGCAAAGCAGTTGAAATGGGAACTGTTCATGTACTTTGTACCCACAGCATGTAGAAAAAGTCAAAATACAGCTTTACACCCCTTAAAATCAAAAAACCCTCTTGGGCCCCTGTGACGCTTTGGCGAGACCTAGTTGGGGGTTGGGACCCCCAGGTTGGCAACCAGTGGCCTATACAGATGGAATAAAGAGGCTAAATAATACAACAGGTCCATTGGAGATTTAAAGTTTGGTGTAGTGTCATATATGGGTGCCATGGATCATAAAAAATCACAGTGTGAAAGTATATAAAAACCAATTAAAGTGCTATAAAAACATGAGTAGTGAATAAAGAAATTGCAAGTGAACATTATTTTAAAAAAGTTTTTTTTTTTTAAAACATAAAAAAAAAAAAAGCTGAACTTAGATTTTAATTTTAATTATTTTCAGAAAGATAAGGATGTCTGTATTCTCTGGGGAGAGTGTAGACCTTAGAGAATTATTACTTAAAAAAATTAACAGCGGCAGTAAAACTGTAATTACATTTTTGCAATTGATCCGCGGTTCACATGAGTGCCGACCCGTGGGCGGTTATCTGTTGCACTCCTTCTGTCATAATTAAACTTAATGTTAACATTCATGTTGATCTTCCAAACTGATTAACAAGAAAAATGTAAAAATGTTCAATAACAAAAAGGTTGCTGACCCTACTTTATACAAATAATTGAATTATTGGTTTGTGGGCTCTGAAGCCTCGAGTTCAGCATTTTGGCAGTCACAACCTTGGTTCACCATTGCCATATTGTCTTTATGCAACCAGCGCATGCAGGATGGCTCGTAATGAAACTATGTCATCAGCTAACGCTAGTGCTATCTCAGTAGCTTGGTTAGCAAGAGGCCATTGCTATTCAAATTAACACCTGACTCTACTTAGAGCAGGGGTCTCAAACTCAAATTACCTGGGGGCTGCTGGAGGCAGTATCAAAAAAGACACAAAATTACAAAAAAAAGACACAAAATGGCAGAAAAAAACTAAATTACTTAAAAAAGAGACAAAATGACCAAAAAAGACACAAAATTACTAAAAAAAGAGACAAAATGACCGAAAAGACACAAAAAGACACAAAATTACTAAAAAAAAAGACCCTAAATGACAGAAAATAAATAAATTATTTAAAAAAGACACATAATGACCAAAAAAAGACACAAAATTACTACGAAAAAAATACACAAAATGACCAAAAAAAGACACAAAATGACTGAAAAAACACCAAATTACTTAAAAAAGACACAAAATGATCAAAAAAGACAGAAAATGACTAATAAAGACACAAAATTATTAGAAAAAGACACAAAATGACCCCAAAAAAGACTCAAAATTACAAGAAAAAAAGACACAAAAATAAAAAAAAAATAAAAAAGACCAAAAAAATACAGAAAATGACTGAAAAAACACTAAGTTACTTAAAAAAGACACAATATGACTAAAAAAGCAACACATTTTTAAGAAAAAAACACAAAATTACCAAAAAAAGACACAAAGTTACCAAAAAAAGACACAAAATTACAAAAAAAAAGACACACAATTACCAAAAAAAGATACAAAATGACCTTACATAACATTTCTACTTCTTCCGGTAACAACAACATGGCAGATAATAAACGGTCCGGTAGCAGCTGCCTTTCTTTTTGTTTACGTCGTCATAGAAACAAGTGAAACAAAGCTCCAGCTAGAGCAATAAAGGGACCTTCCACACACAACACGGTAAAGAGACATTCATATAAAACTCACATCAAACTTTCATATCAAGGTGGGGGCCACAAAATATTGTCACGAGGGCCACAATTGGCCCACGGGCCGCGAGTTTGAGACCCATGACTTAGAAAAAACAGGCATCTTTTTGAAACCGGTGTATTTGAGGACTGCAGGTCTAAGGCCGCGTTCAGACTGCAGGCGAATCTGATTCAAATCAGATTCCTACTCAAATCCGATTTTTAGGGCTGACTGTCCACACTGTTTCTAGCAAGTGTCCAAATTGGATATGGCTCTGTTCAGACTGGGCCACATTATTGGCTGATCTGACAGGTTGCCATAGTAACGGCGTCAGAGCGTCTGACATCATATAATTGCGACAGCGACAAGAACAACAACAATAAACATGATGGAGGCAGGTCACGTCAGTATATTGGCCTTATCACTGTCCAGTAGAGGTGCAGAACATCTCAGACGCACCAGGGGAGAAACCGGGCGGATGGACGCCTCGTCTCCGCGTTGCCAGCACTACACCGCGTAGAGTGACGTCACGGACAGTCAAAACCGATCTGAGTGTTTGGAGCGGTTCAGACTGAGAGGTATTTGTCCAAATGTGATTTGAAACTACCTTCCGAAGGTGGTTTCGATCCGGTTCGCAAAAATCGGATTTCATGTGATTTGTGACTGTTCGGACTTCAAAAGAGCCATCCAGTTCCAATCTGGATGGACTAAAAATCGGATTTTGGCTGGCAGTCTGAACGCGGTCTAAAGCACTTCTGAACTGGCTTCACTTCTCAGTCTTGGTTGCCGCTTTGCCACAATAAGCTGCGCCTTCTGGCTCACAATTACGTGGGTAATATACAAATTATAGTGCACCACTTTTCAAAGGTGTAAGTGCAAACAGTGAATTAGAACAACCTTTTACACCCACGCACAAGGTAGGCAGCAGGACTCTGGAGGCATCACGCAGGTAAAACAAATACACTCACCACTCAGGCTGCAATGGTTCATGCTTTGGTTGTATTGGTAGTTATTAAAGTTTCATGTGGTTGTAATGAAACTGCAGTATGCATGACATTCCAGCCCAAAGCATACAAATATATTGTGCAGTCTCGGGCTAATATCCAGGCTGAGAATGCAATCACTGTTTCTTTCAGTGTTTAATACACGACTCTGATAACCAGGCCTCCATACTATGCTATTAAGAATAGTGTTATACAGAAGAATAGCCTTCATTTTTTGTCAGCACTTTATTATTAAAATATCAGAATTGATTGAGACAATACAAGAAGGAATTAATGGAAGGGGCAGAGCACAGAGAGAGACATTTTTGATATTTGAATTGCAGCAGAAAGACAGCAAACCAATTATGCATTCATATCACATGCACAGTTTGTTGTTTTTACTTGATGTTCATTGTGCATGAAAGCGGTCCAAATGTGCGATGCCACATAATGACAGGAGTGTGATGAAAATGCCTCATTGTTTAAAAGTGTTCATTTGAGGTCCTGTTGTCCTTGTGCCACATCTATTGACACTGACTGTGTGAGCTGTAATTATCTCTCTGCGCTGCCCACGCCATTAATTGCACAAGGCAATTAAAGATTAAGACACAAAATGAGGAAAAAGACACAAAATTACTAAAAAAAAAGACTCAAAATTACCAAAAAAAGACACAAAATGACAAAGAAAAGACACAAATTGACAGAAAAAACTAAATTATTTAAAAAAGATACAAAATGACCAAAAAAAGACACAAAATGACTAAAAAAAGACAAAAAATGAACGAAAAAAAGAAATTACTTAAAAAAGACACAAAATGAACAAAAAGACACTAAATAAATAAAAAAAAGACTCAACATGACCAAAAAAGATACAAAAAGACTAAAAATTTAATTTCTAAAAAAGACACAAAATGACCAAAAAAGACACAAAATGACAGAAAAAACTAAATTACTTAAAAAAGACAGAAAATGACCAAAAAAGACACAAAATGAACAAAAATACACAAAATTACAAAAAAAAGACACAAAATGAACAAAAAGTCACAAGATTACTAAAAAAAAGACACAAAACTAACAGAAAAAAACTAAATTGCAATTAAATTACAATTACAAAATTACCAAAAAATACACAAAATGAGAAAAAAAAGACACAAAATGACAGAAAGAAAAAAAGAAAATACTAAAAAAAGACACAAAATGACCAAAAAAATACACAAAATGACTGAAAAAACACTAATTTACTTTAAAAAAGACACAAAATTATTAGAAAAAGACACAAAATGTTCATTGTGCGTGAAATCGGTCCAAATGTGCGATGCCACATAATGACAGGAGTGTGATGAAAATGCCTCATTGTTTCAAAGTGTTCATTTGAGGTCCTGTTGTCCTTGTGCCACATCTATTGACACCGACTGTGTGAGCTGTAATTATCTCTCTGCGCTGCCCACGCCATTAATTGCACAAGGCAATTAAAGTGAGTCTGACTCTGCCTCTAATGTGACCCTCTGCACCCAGAGCTCTCCCTCTGCCAACCTGGGAGAAGTGACAGAGTGGCGTGGCAGCCCAGCTCATCAGCTCTCTATTCCTGCAGCAGAATGACAAACCAACACCCTTATCCTTATCCTAATTCCAAACCTCATGTCTGGGAGGCTTGCCCGCTGGTCAGCCGAGCTGTTGACTGATGAGAATCCAAAACTGCTGTTGCATAAAGTGAGAAAAGCATAAAGAATAAAAAGATACAGCGACGATAATGACATGACAGCAGCAGGAACTCTGCTCAGCCTCAGCCTACAATGGCCACTGTCTAATCCGTCCACGTAAAGGCAAGGCCTGTCAGGATTTCAGAATAAGAGCTGAAAGGGGTTTGCTTTTAGAACCTGCAAGTCTGACAGCAGATATCCTCCAAGTGTAGACTCGGGTGCTTTATTTCTCACTTTTCGGAAGAGATGTCAGATATGGGTTAAACAGTTTGGAAGACCCGGTTCACATTTGAATCCATCGTAGATCAATAAAAGCTTCTTTGTTTGCTCCAAGGCAAGACCACAGACTGTATGAAGATATTGGACAGAGTCACCCTGGTGTCACCCGTTAGTTTGTGCCTCCATCTCCTTCCAACCAGCCCAGAATGAATTGGGAGCCAAATGGATGCTAAGCTACTGGCTAACCCTGCGGCTAGCTGGCTAGCTTTTTGGCTCCATAATTTAAAACGAACAGCTGACTCTTTAGAGTAGGGATGGGCAACTTAAATACTGGAGGGGGCCACAATTTTTCATTGTCACTACCACAGGGCCACATATAGGACCGTACACTTAACCAGATATGATGAAACTGCAATTTTAAATATGTTTACAGTGCAGTAACTTAACATATTTCATGCTCAAATGCATGTATAACAGTATAAATAGGAATACAAAAGGTTTGAAGCAAATAAAAAATAACCACTTACTGTGATTTCTTTTTTTTTCAGTGCAAAACAGCAGACCAACATTAATTGCAAGAAGTAATTTTGTGCATTTCTGGTTTCTTTTTTGGGTAATTTTGTGTCTTTTTAAAAGAATTTTGTGTCTTTTTTTGGTAATTCAGTGTATGTTTTGGTCATTCTGTGTCTTTTTAAAGTAATTTAGTGTTTTTTTCAGTCATTTTGTGTCTTTTTTGTGTCATTTTGTGTCTTTTTTTAGTAATTTTGTGTCTTTTTTGTGTCATTTTGATACTGCCTCCAGAGGCCCCCAGGTAATTTGAGTTTGAGACCCCTGGTCTAAAGTCTTTTTTAATTAACCAAAGTATTACAATTACTTTCAGATTAACTGAAGTCACACTGCAAACGTGTTAAAGTTTTAAGATATAATCACAAAGGTCCACAGGGTATATATATATATATATATATATATATATATATGTACTTGTAGAACTAGAGGTACATTAGTTTGGACAAATATAATGACAACAAAAAAAAATAGCTCATGGGAGTTTTAATTAACAAATGTACCTTTAGTTGTACCAGGCATTAAAATGAACAAGAAATTGATGAAAAAGGGTGGTCTAATACTTTTTTTTCCATGACTGTATAGAGGAGACTTGAAACTTTGAGACCATGAACTCATTAGGAAAATGTTAAATGAGGTAATAAATTAAGTGAGAAGAAAGCCCTCAAACTCAAATTACCTGGGGGCCGCTGGAGACAGTATCAAAATGACCAAAATAAGACACAAAATTACTAGAGAAAAGACAGAAAATGACAGAAAAAAAACTAAATTACTTAAAAAAGAAACAAAATGACTAAAAAAGGACACAAAATTACTAAAAAAAGACACAAAATGACAGAAAAAAACGAAATTACTTAAAAAAGACACAAAATGACTAAAAAAAGACACACAATTATTTAAAAAAGACACAAATTTTCAATGGTTTTCTTGATAATAACCGAAATCATTAGCAAGAAAACCATGTTAAATGTCAGCCCTTTATTGAAACTCTCATGAGCTATTTTTGTTGTTATCAATATATTTGTCCAAACAAATATACTTTTAGTTGTACCAGGCATTAAAATGAACAAGAAATTGATGAAAAAGCGTGGTCTAATAATTTTTGAACTAGCCTATGAGAAAATGACCCTTCGTCTCACTATATATATATATATATATATATATATATATACTTCTATACAATCAGAAGCAAGAATGGAGGCAGAAAACATAACTAAACTAAACCTTTTCTGATATTTCACAACTTCTTTTAGAGATTTCTTCCTATTCATTTGAAATATATATCTCATTCAATGTGCAAAAGCTTTGCAGGCATAGCAACAGTTTCCAGGGGGGACTAACTCATGCTCAGTTGTGCAGACTTTGACCTGCAATCAGTTCAGTTATAGCTGACATTTGATCAATTCTGCTTTAGCACAGAAAAAAACATGCTAGCCTTGAGGTAAAAGCTGGGGTTGTAAGTACGTGTATTGGTTCAAAAAGAAAAGTTGATTGTGCTGAAATGATAAAGCAACTCACAACAGAAAAAATGAATATACTTCGGACTTCCATATAGATTTTTGACAGCGTTACGTCTCTGAAAAACGAATGCACATATCCTTTATGTTAATTCCTCTATGGGGAAGAAATAGATTTGTATATATTTATGATATCATGCATGAGTTGACTTTTATGAGATTTGACTTTTTGAGGAGACAAAAAGTTACAAAACAAGATTCTAGCCTGGAGGCCCGATGCAAATGATGTTAAATAACAGTCAAGTGCTGTAATAGTATCCCTAAAGTTGTAAATGAAGCTTTGCAAAACTTTGTACAAGACTCTAAAACTTTCACAAAAGGACGGAAGCATAAGAACACTCACAACAAAAGTTTATAAAGTCAAAAACGAAGGACATTTTCACTTTAATTTGAATGTGTTTATTTATTACTAGTTTTGTAACCACACAATACAGTTTCAGTTAAATATCATTATTATGTAACCTTTAACCCTTAAAACAAAGTCTGAAATCTCAAAAAAATATTGCCTTATTTCCTTTGTCTTGTCCATCTTCATTATGTATGAAAAAAAGTTGACAAAGATGAAAACGAAGGACATTTTCACTTTAATTTTTGATTAGTTTTGTAACCACACAATACAGTTTCAGTTAATTATCATTATCATGTAACCTTTAACCCTTAAAACAAAGTCTGAAATCTCAAAAAAGCCTTTAAAGAAATGTCCTCACTTTGCAAAAATGTCCTCACTCTGTTGGTTATAAATGTGTCCTGGTCCCCACTATGTATGAAGTACAAGAACACACACACACACACACATGGAGACAAACACTGTGTGGCTCTTTCTGACGGCCCGTGGCCTGTCACACTTTGTCTGGATGGGATGACAAGTCTTGGTGCAGTGCAGTTTATCACAGAGTCACTAAAGTTGACACTAGAGCAGGATTGTACAGGCTATCACACAGCCAGCCAACCCTGCACCGGGCACACACACACACACACACACACACACACACCCACACACACACACACAGATTCACACACACAAACACACACACACAGAGCTCTGGGGCTTGCAGAGACACAGTGGTGGCATACAGATAGGACAGTGGGGGGAATCATATTCTTTATGCAAATGAGGATATAATTTATTGCGGTTGCAGATACATAAATGTAAGTAGCATTAGATAAAAGCTTTGGCAACTGGTTTCTATTTTATCTCAGTGTATGAAAATCAGTTTGCAGTGGATTCCCATTACGTGATTTATGTCAGAGTTACTGGGCTGCACTGTTATCTTGTAATGCAGTTCACAATGCGGACTCATTTGAAGAATCGCTCCATCTGCTGAGTCTGATTGTGCGGCACCGATTATTGACTGATGTGTGTCAGGTGTGTGCAGACAGAGGCCTGATTGATCTGGCAGCGGATTGGTCTGTTGGCTGGAGGAGACGGCTGCTGATTGGCTGGTCAGATGACAACAAGCTATACAAGCAGCCAGGCCAGTTAGGGACTCTCAGGCTCTGGTTGTGTTGGAAAAAAAAACAACATACTATTCATGCTCAGTATACGCTGAATCAGTATACAGATATTAAATGAGTCTTCTGTTTAACCCTCTGGAGTCTCCAAAAGAGCCAGAGCACGACTTCTTCATGAGGTCACGACATAAAAAAGTTCAGCAGCATGTTTCCCTGCCGTCAGCTGAACTCTAAAGTTTTGGCTTTTCCACAAGTTTCCAAGTCCAATTTAATGCATCAAGTCTTTTTCTTCAATGGTAAAAATCACCACGACCAAGTGTAGTAACATGATTTCACTTTTTTGCAGAGATTTTTCAGTTTTTGCAGTGTGCATTTCAACATTTTTAATGCAATGTTTTGTGTTTGCTGGGGTTTTTTGTGTGATTTTGGGCTGTTTTTTGTAATTTTATCCGTGTTTTTGTAATTTCGTATTTTCTTTGTAATTTTGGTGTGTTTTTTGTGGTTTTTATGTGTGTGTCCTGTGTGTTTTTATGTGTTTTTGGTGGGGTTTTGGGTGGGTTTTTATAAAAAAAAAAAATGTTTTTGTATATTTTTTATTTGTGTTTTTAGTAATTTTGTGTGCGTTTTTGTTTTGTTTTTTTAAGTGTTTTTTTTTTTTTTTTTCTGTGTGTGTTTTCAAAATGTTGATCCAGTAAGTCAAAATGACAAAATAATAATGAGGTGAGGTTGAGCTGAAAAAGATGAAACCAGCACGGCATGGTGATTATTATTTAAGTTGCATATACAGGCAGAATAAAAAAGAGTCAAAAACCAACAAAATAGCCCCAAACTCCAAAGGGTTAATGCATAGGAAGTTGAAAAAATTGAACTGAAATCTTCTGGACTTCAGAGGTTTAAACACTGTGTATTCTTTGTGCACATTTTCTGAAAGCCTACAGACACTGAGAGAAAAAAGAAGTATGAGTGGAAATCATGAAGACACTGCGGCAAATAGCTTGAGCTAGATAATAACCAAAATGGTTAGAAAATGGTTAGATACCACCTCTTAATTTAAACTCTCTTGAGCTATTTTTGTTATTATTTGTCCAAACTAATGTACCTTTGGTTGAACCAGGCATTAAAATGAACAATAAATGAAGGAAAACAAGGGTCTAATGAATTATTCCATGATTGTATATATATATAATGTCCTGTAGAAAACATATCTAACACTGAAACATTAAATTATTTTAATTTTCCTTACAATAATACTGGATAATATACACTTGTGGAAGAGCTAATGTTGATTTATTTGTGATAAACAATTTACATTCAACAGTAGCTCAACACACAGATGTAGAATGATGTATTTAAATAAAAGAGCACAGCTCAGTAAAATTATATACTGTGCAGACACTTATGAATCATCAATTTTGCATTATCACTTAATTAAACTCAGTGTTGAGAAGTAAGTTAGTGCCAGCAAAAGAGATCTTTGGATATCTTTTATGGAAATGAAAAAAAAAAAAAAAAAAAGAGCACATATCGAGCTTTTTAATATCTTTGTCTGAACAGTAGATTTGGTCAATGTTCTGTTTTATTTCATTACTAAGTGATAAAAATAAGCGTTTCGTGCTTGTAAATTCCAATCAGATATTTCCCAAGACTGGTCGGAGGCTTCAACTCCATTTGTTTTTTCAAATTGGTCGTCTGTGGTTGATGTTCAGACTGTTTTGGTCCCAGCGGACACAATTTACATCAAAATGTGAGATTTTTTTTCTGTTGGAATCTGACTGATTTGCTCCAATATTGAAATGAACTGGCTGCAGCAACACAGTGTGTGAGTTGTCTGGATTGCCAGTAACACAATCAGTCCTGTATGTATCCCAACCTAAATCTGAAGCATCATATTAACTCTATGGAGTCTAATCGGGCTATTTTGTGTGTTTTTGTGTCTTTTTTGGTAATTGTGTGTCTTTTTTAGTTATTTTGTGTCTTTTTTTGTAATTTTGTGTCTTTTTTAGTTATTTTGTGTCTTTTTTTGGTCATTTTCTGTCTTTTTTTGTCATTTTGTGTCTTCTGTGGGGTTTTTTTTGTTATTCTGTCTTCTTGTTTTGTGTCTTTTTTAATTATTTTGAATCTTATTTTGGTCATTTTGTG
Organism: Centropristis striata; assembly: GCF_030273125.1. Lineage (NCBI taxonomy): Eukaryota > Metazoa > Chordata > Actinopteri > Perciformes > Serranidae > Centropristis > Centropristis striata. The sequence continues at coordinate 7,345,464 of NC_081517.1, read as the reverse complement.
TCTTTTTTTGTCATTTTGTGTCTTCTGTGTGTTTTTTTTGGTAATTCTGTCTTCTCATTTTGTGTCTTTTTTTTAAGTAATTTTGTGTCAAGATGAACAAGATTAAGTTTTTTTTTATCTTGGTAAGAAATAAATAATTTGCAGTGTAGCGTCACACAGCGTCAATTGCTCCATAACTAGTTAATCAATATATGCCTAAATTCTGACCGGTATTGTTGTTAAAAACGGAAATCGTTTCTTTAATGATAAGAGAACAATGGCTTTAAACCTTAATTGAACAAACAAAAGCACAAACAAAAGGGCGCTAGGGGCAGGGCAGACTCCTGTCCAATTAGTTTCCTCTGGTCTGTAAACAGTCATGCAAAAAAAACCTTAGATGAAAAAGTGAGAACAGGAACAGAAGAACCCAACTCCAAAAGGCAGGGATTTAAGTACACGTTACAAAAGTACTGAAATCTACTAATGACATTCATCCAAAAAAAAAAATAAATAAATAAATAAAATGTTTCTTTGTCATTTTATTGCAAGTGAGTGCTGGCCTGAGCCTGGCCACTGAAGCTCGTCTGGCTCCCCCACCAGCCAGACTTTCCTTTGTTTGTTGTGTTGGCCTTGCCCACCCTGAAGCCTAATTATATTGTTAATAAACCAGCGTATCATATCCTGTGTCCTGTGTGGTCTGGTCTGGGGATTTGAAGAAAGAAATTCACTTTCATGTTGTGCCTAAGCCTCCCCTAGAAGGGACAGAGTAAATTAACTTTCATATGGTGCATTCATGTTCAGGAAAGAAGCTCTGAGATCTGACTTTTGGGAAGGCCTACTTCAGACAGATGGGTGACAAACAGATAAACCTGAATAAATGAGAAAAAAACATAACAAATGTTGCATCCACCAAAGGTTTCTGAATAGCCATTGTGAAGTTCAGTGTTGTGGCGGCCATCTTGGCAGTGCCTGACTGCTCCTAGCGCCCAGTTAACCCATTCACAACTAAGTGTTGTTTTGTAGAATCTGAATGCAACACAACAACCGTAGTAAAAATGACAATAGACTGAAGGTTAGGGGTGTGCTATATCGTATCATTCACGATTATACCAGTATATTTTTTTATGGGTAAAAAAAAATATGATATTGGATCAAGATGTATAACCCTAGATGGTTATTTTCATTGTTTGCTAATACTCAAGAGTCAAGGATATTTTTTATATATGTATGTATGTATGTATATATATATATATATATATATATATATATATATATATATATATATATATATTTGGCAACTGTTGAGATTTGCAATTTACACTACATTTAGATTCATGATTGATTTTTTATTTGTTGTATGATTTTTATCTATTCATGCAGACTAAAAAATTATTTTCCATATTTTTTAATATCGTCTAGAATATTGTTATGGTAAAAATACTCTGAAATATCATGATAATCTTTTAGGGCCATATCGCCCACCCCTACTCAAGATAAAAAAAATTCCCAGCAAAAACATAGTTTATTCATTTTTCAGGACTGATTAACTCATATCAAAGTAAAGTTGATGCTTTAAATCACACTGCATATACAGTTGGTGTTATTTCAACAAAATAAAATATATATACAAAATAAAAAATATATAGCGTAGCTTTATCCCAAATTGGACACAGTTCAGCTAAGATTCTAAGGCTAAGATCAAAAACTCACATTAACTACTTTTATAAATGATCATCTTATGCTTCCATTTAATTAAATAGTGTGAAACTAAAGTCTAACTTCTTATCTTCCGAACCGTATATTGTTTTAACCGTGTATGTTAGCCTCGGGTTTACCAGAGTCGGCTAAAGGACGCTAACGCCGGTGGATTAGCCGTGTGCTAACTGTATCCCACATAGGACACCGTTCAGCTAAGATTCATCATCTGAGATCAAAATTTCACATTGACTACTAATATAATATAAATTATAATTTTATGCTTCCAATTAATTAAATGGTGTGAAACTAAAGTGTAACTTCTTATCTTTAAGACAGTATATTGTTTCAACCGTGTACGTTAGCCATTGGGTTTACCAGAGTCGGCTAAAGGACGCTAACGCCGGTGAATTAGCCGTAAGCTAACTGTATCCCAAATCGGACACTTGGATCTCCTTGCTGTAAAACAATGAGCTGCTGAGTTTTTTCGGGGGAAATTGGATATTTCTGGGTAAGTCAAATAAATGTCACCATTATCAATCATCATCATCAACACACCCGGACCGTACTTCTGCCCTTCACAATAAAATACAGTACTGCTTTCTCTCATCAGAGTTACTTTCGTATTGTAATTAGACATGTAAAGCTCCATGTACATAAATTTAATTTCACATGTTGATTGTAAAATATGTACAAATCAAATATATCTACACTGGTGGTGGCGATCTTATTCGAAATGACCGCGAAAACACCGGAAAGTGTGGCATTGCAGATGTGTCCGATTTGGGATACAGTCTCTATATAATTATTGCCAGAAAACAGTATGCTCAAAGTCTGCTAAATTGCAAATTCTGTGTACATAATCTGTGGGATGCATTATAAACGGATTTTATCATTAGAAAATAAAATCGGAATAGTCAAAATAAATCAGAAATGTATTTCCCTAATTTCCCATGTCACTTTCTCTGGGAAAGAAACCTTCATAAGAGCTATAAATCTTTCATGACACTTGAACTAAATAAGTCATATAGCATCTCATGTTTACTTTAAACACATTTTAAACATTTTTATGTACTTCAACAAGATGAATAATAGATTAAAATATACCTAGAACTTCCTCCATGCTTCATGGTTGGCCATACTTGCTGAAAAAAAGGGGGTGTTCCTTTACTGCAGTCCACTTAAGATGATATGGAAAACTATTTTTAGCTTATAGATATCAAGCTAGATACATCTGTGCATTTGTGTAGAGTCAGATAACAGTATCAATGATGTAGACATAAATGACAGAAACGGGCAAAAGAGGTGAGGAGCTGAGGTGGACCCAATGTCAAACCTTTGGGCGATTTTAAAATAAAATTCAACAGAAGTGTCAACTCTTCCTACTAAATAATAGATTTTTCAGCCTCTGTAGCAGATAGAAATGAAATTTAAAAAAGTATTTGAGAGCTTATGGTTCTGTAAAAGTCCCATGTTGCATTGCGATGCTCCCACATGTATTCTCATTTTGTGTCTTTTTTGGTCATTTTGTGTCTTTTTGTGCCTTTTTTTAGTCATTTTGTGTATTTTGTGTCATTTTGTGTTGTTTTTTTTTTGGTCATTTTCTGTCTTTTTTGTCATTTTGTGTCTTCTGTGGGGTTTTTTGTTATTCTGTCTTCTCATTTTGTCTCTTTTTTTAACTTTTTTTTTTTTAACTACAAATACTACAAAACGATGTTTCCTCTTTCCCGGCTTTAATGGTAGAATAACTCAACAGCGCCCCTGATTTTAATGGTAGATATGCGGTAATGCTTTCCCGCCTTAAATGGGTTATTTGTGAAGAACTCTAAGACTAAGAATCCAAAATTGTTTGTTTTTTTAACCACGTTGTAAACATTTTATTTCCGCGGTTAAATTGGGCATTTTAGCATGTCGATCTATCGGGATTGACTTGCTTGACTTGGAGTTTGCCCCAAGTGGCCATTTGATGAACTGCAGTTTTTAACACTTGGCTTAACTTTTCAGAGGTTGCCACTTCATCTCAACCCAGTTGCAAGCATATGGGATATTTTAGACTGTAAAAAATCACTCTGGTTTGTAGATTGGAAGCCCAAGAGCAAACACACACTGGAGATAAAGTAAGGTCTCAATACCGGCTTTTATTTTTGGTCACAGGTGAAATTATGCAGATCTGGTCTCAGAATAACATCATTCTTACAGGAAGTCAGTTAGAGTGAGCCAGGAACAGTATAAAAGTTTACATTTTATTTGTCTTGGGCTAAGCCTGCCCAAAAAACTGCCCAAAAAACAGCTGTACACAATGTTTGTTCTACACAATGTGTGAGAGTGTGTGTGTGTGTGTGTGTGTTGTCCTCATAGGCATGTAGCTTAGAGTTACCACGTCTAAACTGTGCCATGTGAAAACGATTACAAAATCACTAGCAAGGTGGAAAGTCACATTTACTCTACACAGTATTATAATTATCCAAATATAACAGGACTAATATGTCCAAATATTCTATTCTATTCTACTATATTCTATCATCAAATGAGAGAAGAAACATTTCAAAAGAATAGTGTTTGTCCTTTCATCACAGTTCCTGAGACTCGGAAAATCTGTTCCAGTCAGATACTTCAAGTACTGAAGCAGTTTTAGAGGCTTGCATTGACCCAGCACCTCACCAAGACATCTTGTGTTTGGTTTCCTTTTAATTTCTCACCTATTCATTGAAATAAACAGTACTGCATTCAAAATGTGCTTTGTGGAATTAAATCCATGATATTCACAATAAGAAATAAACGCCATATTGAAAAGAAACGCTGTTGTTCAACTGAGTTCTAGAGACACATATATATATTATTATTTAACATGCAGAGTTTTGTTGGAAGAACTGCAAAAAATGCTCATGTTTAGAAGAGTCTATCTATTGCCCCTTGAGCTTGTGTATGAGCGTGGGCGAGCAGTTTGTGCATGTGTGTAGGTGGTGTGGTCATATTCAGAGGGAGTAACCTTTCATTTCTTCACCCTTGCTCTTTGTCTATTCTCTCAGTAATGGTTTAATGCAAAATCCCAGAAGGTTAGTTTATTCATTATGGAACTTTATGTCTTGTCTCTTCTGCAGCACTTGAAAGATGCACACTGCATATACTGTACAGGGGTGACATGTCTATGTTTATGCCTTAACCTGGAAATAAAGGAAGTTGCTTTAGTACGCTGCAATACAATTATTTACTGGCATTAATTATCTGGACTGCATTACTTTGAGTGGGTGCTTTTTTGGTAATTTTGTGTCTTTTTGTGTCTTTTTAGTCACTTTGTGTCTTTTTGTGTCTTTTTTTGTCATTTTGTGTCTTTTTTTTGGTGATGATTTCAAGTTCTGGAAGAGTCCCATGTTGCATTGCGACACTCCCACATGTATTCTCATTTGTGTGTTTTTTTTTTTTTTTGTCATTTTGCATCTTTTTGTGTCTTTTTTTAGTCATTTTATGTCTTTTTTTGTCATTTTGTGTCTTTTTTGTCATTTTGTGTCTTTTTTTTGTCATTTCGTGTCTTTTTTGTGTTTGTTTTTTTTGGTCATTTTGTGTACAGGGGTGACATGGCTATGTTTAAGCCTTAACCTGGAAATAAAGGAAGTTGCTTTAGTACTCTGCAATACAATAATTTACCAGCATTAACTATCTGGACTGCATTACTTTGAGTGGGTGCTTTTTTGGTCATTTTGTGTCTTTTTGTGTCTTTTTTGTTGGTGATGATTTCAAGTTCTGGAAAAGTCCCATGTTGCATTGCAACACTCCCACATGTATTCTCATTTTGTGTGTGTGTGGGTTTTTTAAAATCATTTTGTGTCTTTTTTTGTCATTTTGTGTCTTTTTTTAGTCATTTTGTGTCTTTTTGTGTCTTTTTTTGTCATTTTGTGTCTCTTTTTAGTCATTTCGTGTCTTTTTGTCTTTTTTTTTTTGGTCATTTTGTGTACAGGGGTGACATGTCTATGTTTATGCCTTAACCTGGAAATAAAGGAAGTTGCTTTAGTACGCTGCAATACAATAATTTACCTGCATTAATTATCTGGACTGCATTACTTTGAGTGGGTGCCAAGGTCTGAGGTGAGCAACTACCTAAAGTGGTTGTTTTATACAGATGCTATGCTTGTGCATGAATGTAAAGAAAAGCTTGTTTGGCATACAAATGCACATTTACATCTATATTCCTTTGTGTACTTACACAAACAAACGCATTTGACCTATGGAGAAGATCAAGTGCAACGCAGTGGGCTTGAAAACCACGGAAGCACAGAACTCCATTTGTTATGCATTTGATGCCTGACGTTTCCATTTCTCTCTGTCTCCTGCCCATCCGGGAGGATGCATGAACTCTCTCTGTTGTAGGCTTGATGCCTAAACTCTGTTTTTTTAATCTATCTCCAATACCCACTGCACTGTGGATGCAGTGCTCTGGATGGAGAATATCACAATGATATTATTCATATGCAGCCAGGTTTAGGTAATCCTTCCAACGCTGAGACCAAACCATAAAAAGGACGATGAATTATTGAAGAGCATCAGAGAAATAGGAAACCTTTTCTCTGAATAGGATCAACCTTTTGGGAATGCTTCAAAGAGCATTCAATAGTCGGCAAAAAAAAAAACCCAAGCCCTCTCCGTGCTTTATCCCTGTCGAAAAGCTCTGCCCTGGCTCTGAGAAGGAGAGAGAGAGAGAGCGACAGAGGGAGGGGGAGAGACTGAAAGCTCACCTATTGTTCACCCTTTATTTGCATGAAATTGTTTACCACCTTTTCATGCTGTTCTCTCTTTTTCCCATCCCTGTCCCCTACTGCTCCATTTTTCTCGCTTTCTGATTTTGTTTCTGTCTCGGCTCGTTTTAACAGACACAGATGTTGGTGTCTGAGGAAGACTTTGAAGGGAATTTGCTCAAATTGGCATGTCCTGTACAGTGCCGGGCAGTAACACGTTACAAGTAACGCATTATAGTGATAATGATTATTTTTCCTAGAAGTCAACATATTACTATTACAACCCCAATTCCCAAAAAAAAAAGCTTGGGATGCAGTGTAAATAGAAACAAAATGCATCATATTCAGAATTTAGTGTACATTGAAAAAAAGTTAATCAGTTTGAACATAAAATGCATTCACTGTAACAAAATGCTGTGTATTTACGGTGAATTTACAACAGTATACCACTGTATTTTATAATAATTCTCCTAATAATAATAATAACTCCTCCTAACTGTAGCTGTGGTCCGTTAGTTCAGTTAACAGTGATGCCAGTGGATGTTGGTGTTTACACCGCTAGTATAGGAGCTTTGGACCGCAGGGGGTAAAAAAGGTTTTACTAAAACTTTGTATCCGGATACGATACTCATTTTCAAAATTATCGAGTTTTGACAGGTTAGTGTCTTTCGTTTCAAACTGACCTATTACTGATGTTATCGTTGCCAGTGGCCCGTATTAATGGTGGCCGTGTTATTATTAGCCATTAGCCGCAGCTAGCAATTAAAGGCTGACGTCATGTCAATGATTATAAACAACATAAATAAATAAATAAATAAATCAGGCAGTGGTACGTAATATGGGCAGTATGCCCATATTACGTTAATTGACACAGTGTCAGTATACATAAGCATATAGTTAATAAGTTTACATATATGTTGACTGAATATGGTGACTGAAAAGTGTTATTTTCTCACTTTAAGTCCCAGAATGAAGCAGAGAAAAGTAACCAAACAGCAACACACACAGCCGACTCAACGATTGTTTTTTATTATAAATATTTAACCTGTGGTTCTGTTAATTTTTACATGTTGCATTTTTCTTGTTAATAAAAATATTTCTGTTAAATTTTGGGGTCTTTGTTTTTATCCTTGTGGTATCGAAAATGGTATCAAGTATCGAATATTTTCTCGAGTATCAGTATCGAGTTGAAAATTTTAGTATTGTGACAACCCTAGTCTGGGGGTCAGGGGGAATACTTAGAGTCTGTGGTTCTGGTGTTGTGTCTAAACCGGAGTGGGGCGAGTGGGCGACGGAACCATGTGCATTAGCCTCTAAGGACAGACAGCTTTGCAGAGGGGAAGAGACAGACGAGGATGCTAACAAGCAAAGAAGAGAAAAAGAGAAAACAACTGAGCACAAGGCCACAGGACACAATAAATCTCTGCTTAGAGAGAACTTTGAAAAATAAAAGGCTGCAGAGACCAAGCATGTCATCTAGCTTTTGGACTACTAAGCAGTGTTATCGCTATGACAATCCTGCAAGTGACAAGGTGAGGCGACTTACCAGGATTACACACAAACTTCTACATACATACACACGGACATAAATACCCCCATCCCACGCCTTCACTGCTTTGTACCCCCAATGTGGCTCAGTTGGTCGAGTTGGTTGGCCCCCAACCGAAGGGTTGGTGGTTCGATCCCTGACCGTCGCAACCTACATGTCGAAGTATCCTTGAGCAAGATACTGAACCCCAAATTGCTCCCGTTCATCCCATCTAGTCGCTTTGAGTGGCAAAGCGACTAGATGTATAAGTGCAGGTCCATTTACCAATCTGACAAGCGGGTCTGTGACCAGTGCCGCCATGGCTGCTTGCCTGCTTGCCTGCGCTGGCATGTTGCAAGTCATGAGTTTTTATTAAGTCATTCTTTATTTAATTTTATTAAGTCATTCTTTATTTAATTTTAAGGGAAAACAACACGAAAAAGAACACAAAAAAAAACAGCAGTGTCAGAGGGATACAAGTCTTTTGTGGCGGTGTTACAATGTTTTTAACTTGGTCTCTGTAGTGAGATTTGTACGTTGTCCATTTGTCCCATTTAGTGTTGAATCTTTAGTGAGTCTTTCCATATTGTATATCTCCTTGAGAGCCTTCACTACACCATTTCCTTGTGATTACCTTCTTGGTCGCAGCCAGAAGTATTTTGACCAGATAATTGTCCTCATACTGTACATTTTCCCTTGGCAGGTTACATAGATATAACACCTCAAATGACATTGGTAGTTTGTATTCCAGTATTTTCCCCAATTCAACCCATACATCATTCAAGTATATTTTTTACCTTAGTACATTCCAGCATGCTTGTTGTATGGAGAAGAATTTGTTTCTAATTCCAGGAGTAATAAAGAATCTGACTATATTTTTCCAGCAGAATTCTTTCTACATCCTGGAGCTTGTGGTGGTTCGTTGGTTGCAAGTTCGAGTTTTTCATGTTGTAAAGTGTATTGAGTATGTGCTGATGTTGCCGAGCTGTTTTTTTCTCTCTCCTCCCCTCTCCTCATGTTATGCTGTATCTCGTTTCTTCCATCCCTGTCTTCCTGTCCTATCCACACCTTCGTCATATTGTATGTATGTTTATGTATATGTTCGGACAGGTCGATTTCTAATTTTGCTGGTGCTCAGCGACAATAAAGGTTCTGTTATAAAAATTTGTATTAATCTGGGGTTTTTCCAACGTTTTAATCATATTAAGCAAATGTGATCCTGTCTGCTGCATGTAGAGGCACTGGCTTTGGGTTACATCAGACCAGTGTTTCTGCTAAAAGCTGGCAGGCTAGATAAGGTTAACTATATGTTAAGATAAAGGGAAGTACACATTACAGGGGGAGTCAGACACGGGTCAGACGTATTTCTGCTGATACCTTTGACTTTGGGGAACTGAGAATAACAGCATCTGTGTCAGTCAGGTCAGCTAGACGTTGGAAACCTCCCACTATAGGAGGCATATAAGCCAATGGTTTTGACTATCATGTGAGCCTTTTTCTCTGTAACCGTACTCGCTGTGTTGCATGATTTAAACGCTCCTCTTGTACAAGACTTTAATTAAATTCAACTTAAACTTTGGTACTCTGAATCCAACTGTCTTTATTGAAGGGTCACTCTGAAAAATTCTTATAACAGGTTCATTCATTCATTCAATATTAGCTGGCTTGCTAGATCTTGAGTTGTTGCATGTGCTTGATGTTTACTGTGTAACTGTGTTTCTGATCCTCATGCACCAGCATCCTCCTTGCTCTGTGGCTGTCAGACTGAGCAGTGAGGAGCTCATTCATACAAAGTATGAGCACAAGCATCCTCCAGTTCTTGCTCATGGTAAAAAACAATGTCAGAAAAAAAAGATTGGAGTCCAAATAGATAATAAAAAGCAAACTGGGCGATGTTATCATATAATGGTGGTTAGAGTGGTGATATATTGTGAAGATATTGTAATAAAAAACCCAGCGGATGGAGTGCTCCTAAGAGCCATGTCAGCACTTTTCTGCCAGAGAAAAACGCTACATGGACACACGCCCTCTGGATTTGAAATGGCCTGCAATAACCTTGAGCTTCTGTGCTTTTGATTACCCGCTCTGGAATTACCCACTTTCATTTTATAAGTCATATTTCTGTGGTTACTTCGGAGGAAGGAATGCACCAGTGTAAATGCATTTCTCTACACAGACAATAAGATTGTAAAACAACTTCATATTCTATTGGTGTTAGGTATTAGGTATTAGGTCTCACTATTGAGGCCCTCGTGATGGTATTTTGTGGCCCCCACCTTGATATGAAAGTTTAATGTTAGTGTGGCCCGCAAGTTTTATATGAATGACACTTTACAGTTTTGAGTGTGGAAGGTCCCTTTAATTACTTAATTACTTAATTTTGTGTCTTTTTTTGGTGATTTTGTGTCTTTTTTTAATGATTTTGTGTAAATTTTTGGTAATTCTGTGTCTTTTTTTTGGTTATTTTGTGTCTTTTTAAAATAATTTTGTGTCTATTTTGGTAATTCTGTATCTATTTTTGTGTCTTTTTTTTAGTAATTTTGTGTCTTTTCATGGCCGTTTTGTGTCTTTTTTAATAATCTTGTGTCTTTTTTTTAGTAATTTTGTGTATTTTTTTGTGTATTTTTTGTCTTTTTTGGTCATTTTCTGTCTTTTTTGGTCATTTTCTGTCTTTTGGTAATTGTGTCATTTTTTTTAGTAATTTTGTGTCTTTTTTTAGTAATTTTGTGTCTTTTTGGTAATTTTATGTCTTTTTTAATAATTTTGTGCATTTCTTTGGTCATTTTGTGTCTTTTTTTGGTCATTTTATGTCTTTTTTACTTAGTAATTTTGTGTCTTTTTGGTCATTTTGTGTCTTTTTTAAGTAATTTTTACGTCTTTTATGCCATATAATACATTTTGAAGGTAACTTTCCCAACCCTGGCCCTGTACCCTGTGTGAGTGAACAGTGTAGATTTAAAATAAGTCAGCATGTATTTGAGTGCTCAGGTCGGAGTGAAACATAATGTAATGATTGGAAAAATATAAAGTTTTTTTTCAGCAAAGAAACTCAAATTCCTAAGAGTCCAACAGTGCAAAGTTATTGTAAAAAAAAGTGCAGAGGATTCAGTAGGAGGTCAGATGGGGTGGATGTAAGTCGTAACACGTTGCCTCGAGCTCTGAAGATGGTGAGCACAAACTTGGTGCGGGGTGAAATCTTTGCCAGCTACCAAAAAGCAAGAGCCAAGTTATTTTGTTATCACGTGCCAAGACATCTCCCAGCAGTGTCTAACCAGTGCTAAAGATATACCTAGCACCATACATCACTTATATCTCAAGTGATTCCTATGAAGCATCTCCCACCACACTCACATTCAGGTGTTTCACCTTTCTCTTTCATCTTGGACTTAAAAAGGTAAAGCTGATATTCTTTATTTGCTACTATCGGCTAAATCCCATGAAAAGAACAACAATGAATTGATCCTAACAGGGATTGCCTGTGTAGCCGAGGCCTGTTATAGCCTGTTCCCCTGTGCCATAGAGGTCCATTGTTGTCCGAAAACTGCTGAAGGAAATTGCAAAATACGCCTATTCGCTTTCTTGTTTGGAGAGTTAGATGAGAAGATTGATACCAATCGTACGGTGAATATAAAGCTGGATCCAGGGAGCTGAAAACGGAGATACTTGGCTTTGTCCAGAGAAAAAAATATTCTAAAGCTGTCTAATTAACATCCTGTTGGCTGAATCTGTCCACACACCAGAGTATAAAAATTACAATTTATGGGTATACTTCAACCAGAAATTGTCAGTTTCACACTAGAATTTTAATATGGACTACATGAATGTGTTGGGAGCAAAGCCAGACTAACTGTGTTATCCTGTTTCCAGTCTCTTAATGCTAAGCTAGCTGGCTGCTGGCTGTAGCTTCAAGTTGAGCACACATTAGAGTGGTATCGATCTCTTTATCTAACTCTGTGTAAGAAACCAAACAAGCTGTTTCTCCATTTTTCTAAAATATTTTCTTAAAAACACATAAATGAGCCAAACAGTTGCACAGGGTGACTCACCAAATGTGTATTATTCCATGGCTGAAGATATTCCCCGACGAAATCGCAGTTTATGGCTGTTTGAGTATTTTTCCGTGCACTGTAGTTTTAAGCAAAGTCAAAGGAAGGCAATGTGGAAGACACAAAATTACCAAAAAAAGACACAAAGAGACACAAAATGACCAAAAAAAAGACACAAAATAAACAAAAAACCCCACAAAATGAACAAAAAAGACAGAAAATGAACAAAAAAAGACAGAAAATGAACAAAAAGACAGAAAATGAACAAAAAAAAAACACAAAATGAACAGAGGGCGACTCCACTGGTATGAACAAGTTTGATTGTATAGAGATCTATGAGAAAATTAATCCACTTCTTACTTGATTTATTACCTCAGTAAACATTTTCCTAATTAGTTTGTGATCTGAATCATCAGTTTAATTCATATGCAATACAGTATGATGTTAATTATGTGTCATTTAAATATCCAAAAAAATAAGAGAAAATTGACAATGAAGCGGGGATGTTTCAGGGCGTGGCTATTTGTACAAGTTGCTACCACAGTGCTGTCCAGTTTTACCATTTTCAGTGTTTAATCTTACAAATTTGACTAAAGCATATGGCCCTAGTCCTGTTTCTGGTTAATATTAACAAAATACAGTTTATGGACTCAATTGCAGTCAGAATGACTTGATAGGATGAATATTTTTGCATTGAGAACATCAGTAAGATTTGAGAGACAGGACATTAAAATGCAAGTTTTTTTTGTAGCTCTTTACAGCAGTGAGGAAAAATCTTGAATATATTAATTAAGTGAACACCTGTTCAAACAAGTCTGGTTGTATAGAAATCTATGAGAAAATTAACCCACTTCGTACTTGATTTATAACCTCAGTAAACATTTTCCTAATGAGTTTATGATCCAAATCATAAGTTTAATTCATATTCAATACAGCATGATGTTCATTTTGTAAATCATGGTATCATTTAAAAATCTTTAATAAAAATAGACAATGAATCAGGATATTTTTCAGGGTGTGGCTATTTGTAATAAACAAGTTGCTACCACAATGTAGTCCAGTTCTACCATTTTTTTCTGTTTAATCTTACAAATATGACCCTGTCACTGTCTGCTTTCAAGTCATGAAAGTTCATTCAAGCAGTCCAAGGAGTCAACTGTTAAGTTTAGCACCTTGCTAACCAAGTTAGCTTGCCAAGTCTAGCCAGGCGACAACCTCTGATGAAAAAAAGTTTATGGACTCAATTGCAGTCAGAATGACTTGATAAGATGAATATTTTTGCATTGAAAACATCAGTAAGATTTGAGAGACAGGCCATTAAAATGCAAGTTTTTTTGTAGCTCTTTTACAGCAATGAGGAAAAATCTTGAATAACGCCAGCCTCATCCATTAATTAACTGAACACCTCATGCGATTCCTTGTGTTTGGTGCCTTAATGTTATTCAGCTGGATGTCAGCCAGCCTGCCCTGCCTCACTTACCTCGATTTACCTAATAGCTGTCTGTACCCACAGGGCAGACGCTACAGGCTAGATTTCCTGAGGCGCCCCACTCAAATTGCATGATCACTAACTTTGTAAAACACAGCGTGCTTTATTCACTTAAACGGATGTGAAAACATGCATGTGCTCCTCAGAAGCGTGAGATAGATGTTGTCACTGGAACCTTTGGGTTAAAGCAGAGCGACAGCAGATGAAAAGCGTGAGATGTAAGAAAGATGTTGGAGCACGGAGACGGAGAGAGGATCGGACAGAGATGGATGAAGCGGGCGAGAGAGATGTGCAGTTCTATCTGTCTTCACTTTAAACGTCTATCTGTATCTATATCACTTTGGCTATCTTTATCTGAACTCACACACTGCCCCTGACTTCTTCTTTGCTCACACATAGTAATGGAATTTAGGTAAGGAGTTAGAGCGAGAGGAAAGAAAAGAGAAAGGCAGCCGGGCTGTATTCCTCCGACCTTCTTCTGTAGTGGGATGTTTTCTGTCAGCATCAGTTACTGCTTGGCCTTTGTAAGACCACCCACACACACTCACACACACACACACACGCACACACACACACACACACACACACACATATTCTTGTACTTCTATCTTTGTGAGAGCCCTCATTGGAACAGTGAATTCCCTGCTAAGGTTATAATAGTTTTGGATTTGTCATTAGTTTTAGTTTTAATTTTGTTGTGAATTTTTGTTTTCCAATTCAGTTCAGTTTGCTGCCCCCGCGACCCGGCCCCGGATAAGCTGACAAGAATGGATGTATGGATGGATAGTTTTAGTTTAGTTTTTATTAGTTTTAGTTTTTTGTAATGGGGTATTTGTTGGCTGGTGATTAAAAGAGTATTATCTATTCTATTCTCTATTCATTATGTATGAAAAAAGTTGAAAAAAGACAAAAATGAAAGCTGTGAGACAGTGAGCAGTCTGCCTTTGCTGTTGAGTTCACATCAATTTATGTAATTAGGAGTATTATTGTGTGTTGCAGCAGTATTGATTGCCTGTCTGAGTGGGTTCAGACAGTGTTATTTTGGACTCTTTTGTAAATTCTGTAGTTTGTAAATTTCTTAGATAAAGATAATCAAGAGTTAGACACCCTTCGTTTAAATTTTAGTTTGTTTTGTCTCTTGTTTTCTGAAAGCTTATGGATGCTGACCTCTTTTTGTTCTTTAGAGTTTTCTTTAAGCCAAGAGCTTGGTAGTTAATTTATTTTACTTTGTATATTGTATTGCTTAATTGCCCCCATACAGCCTCTTTTTGTTAAATTTTGTTGTACAAGAGCACACTGGTTAAATAAACACCTTATTTAACCAGAACTGTCCAGTGTTGCGTTCCCCCTCATTTCTATTCCCTTTCACATGTTACAGCTCACAAAATCGAGCCGGGTCGTAACACCTGTATTACATTTAACTTGTTCTGATCATATTTCCTGAACAAATGAATGTCACAATTTTGATAAATGTTGTGGAGATGCAAAGAAAAAGGAAAATTTGTGTTTCTGTAAACAGAAAATGTGTCTAGTTTTTTTTTCATTTTAAAATAAGAAATATCATAAACAAACACCATAAACGGTCAATGTAATGTTCATGTCACATTACAGATCTTTGCCATTTAGAGGTAGTATTTTTTTTAAAAACATCAAAATGTGTTCTATGTGGTCCACTTGTTCTGTTGTACATCCCCTATAATTTCCCTTTACGGATAACAGGGTCTGGGTTGTTATGTCAACTTCTATACAGAACAACTTGTAAGTGTTACATCCTAAAACTGTAGTAATTTAACCCATATGTACTGTATTTTGTCAGTATAATAGAAATACTATTTCTGAAAAAGGAAACAAACAACTATAGTTTCAGTGCTTGAGACTATGAGGTCGCCCCACCAATTGTACATTGGACGTACAAGAAAGACTTGCAACAAAAGGTTAATCTAAGAAGTTTGGGGATTTGGTTGGGTTTTTAGATTGGACGCCATGAGACACTGCTTCACAGGGGAACCTCAGCTGAAGGCAAGTGCAATTGTTAGGAAGTCAGCTAGAAGATCTTCACATTTACTGCTTGTAAAGTCAGAGGATAGATTTTAAAATCTTACTGCTGGTCTACAAAGCACTGAATGGTCTCGGACCAAATTACATGCTTGATCTGCTACCTCTCTACGAAGCATCCAGACCCCTTAGGTCATCTGGAACTGGCTTGTTGCGTGTCCCAAGAACAAGAACTAAGCGGGGTGAGGCAGCTTTCAGTTATTCTGCTCCTCACCTGTGGAACAAACTACCTGTAGATCTGAGGTCTGCCCAAACGCTCAGCTCCTTTAAATCAGGACTAAAAACCACTATTGTTTTCTGCAGCGTACTCTTAACTTTAACACTTATCTGCTCTACTCTACTGCCCTTACTTTTTAACTACGCAATGTTTGACTTGTGCTTTTTATTATGTTATCTCTTTTCTTATCCTGCTGTATCTTATTTTATCTTATTTATATTTTTATCTATATTTCCCTGTTTTAATTGACTGTTTTTGCTGTTTTAATGTGCATGTAAAGCACTTTGAATTACCTTGTGTTGAATTGTGCTATACAAATAAACTTGCCTTGCCTTGCCTTGCCTAACCACAGCTGCCAGTTTTTTTCTGCAAAAAGAACGGGACATTTTCACAGTATCTTCCTCCATAATGTTGCATGCACATGCATGCACACATACAGCTGCTGAGTGTTGGTTTGTGGACACATACAATAATTTGTCCCTGGATCACCTGCTGCACAGCAATGAGCTTTTCCCTCCTCGCCAAGTTTGTGAGACAAAGGGAGCAGTGGGAGAAAAAAGGAGGGGAGGGTGGAGCGGGCAGGCGGAGAATGCTTTTGTGTTGTCAGCAGAAACATTGTTTTATGGATGCAGTGTTTACAGTGGTGTTGCCACATTGTGTGCGCATGAACGTGTGTGTCTGTTTGTTCCTCCTTTGGATGTATTTGGCCTTACCTGTCCACAGGGATGAATTAAACCTGTCAAAGTTTAGCTGGTGTGTGTGTGTGAGTGTGAGATGTTGGGAGATGTATTAGGCCTGTCTTGGACACGTTGACTGTTTGTTTTAAGCCTGCCTGCGGGGCTTATGCATTCTTCATGAGACTACTGTGCTTTATGTGTCAAACCCATTTGTTTGCCCAAATGCTCAGCGAAAGCACAAACACTCGGCAGACCTTTTGTTTGTATAGTTTTCACACACATATGCACACACACACACACACACATGCATGCATGCTTGTTACAGAGTCAGACACACACCAAATATTCGATTGCCGGCACGCTTTGAATATCCGACTTGGCTCGCTTCCAAAAAGTCCAACTTACACGCATGTATTTATTTTTCAAAGAACGATTCAGACGAGAGATGGTTTTCACATTAATGAATCCCTTTGTTGTGTTCTCGTGTCTCCTTTGAATCCATGGGCACTGCAGTTTGAAACTAATCAAGTTAAACTCCAACTTACAAACCAGTATTTATACTTCCAACTTTTTGAAAATGTCTCCAGTTTTTAGTGGGCTCGGTATGGCAAGACAAAATGTTTCAGTGGGAGTAGTGCAACTTTTGGAGTATTTTATAAATAAATACTCCCAATGGAGACTGGTTACAGTAAGCAGGGGCGTTGCTTCAGCGAAAGCCAAGGTACAGCAGTGTGACATGATGAGGACCTACTGTGTGATTGGAAAGTGTTTAGACAGACTTACAGCTATATCTGACATTCATAACGCCTGGTGTTTGCATGTAAATCGCTCCTGCATCGTGTCTATTTTAGCTCATATTTCAGCACCATGGACAGAGAGCGAAGGGCCCATCATTAGTCATTTGTTTAACCCTTAACCCTGTAAAACCCAAATATAGAAAAACAAAAACAAAAAATTCAACCATTCAGATGTTGTTGTAGGAGGCCTTTGGGGGATTATGTTGTAATATTGCAACAATTATAAAAAAAGCTCTGAATAAAATGTAGGGCATATTTTCCACAATAACTACATATGTTCATGTTCTAGACACTGTAATAAACACAAAACAATTATTCAAAGCATTTTACTTGCTTGAATCAGATGAATCCAGTCTAGTAAATTAAAGGGATGTTGCTCGATCAAAAAATCGGAGGTTGTGTGACTTCTTGACCTGAGGGCGGGACTTATATACAAATGTTGGATCCAATCGCATTGTGAGTACAAACAATAGGACCCAATGATCATGTTAATGTGGTTGAACCAAAAAAAAAAAAAAAAAAATTGAGGTTTTTTTGGGGATAACCAAAATTGTTGTAATTATGCAACACTGGGTCTTACAGGGTTAATAGGGCACTCATTGAAATACTTGCAAATTTCAACCCTAGAGAAATATTGGAGGATATTACATACTGCCAGAATGTGTAAAAAAAAAAAATATATACAGACCCGGGGGAGGGGGGTAATATTTTGAGAAAAAAGTTATACATTTGTAAGTTTTTATACCGTTAATTTGAGATTTTTTTCTAACAAATGTATGTAAGTTAATGGTAAAAAAGTTACAAATTTATGAGAAAAAAAATCTCAAATTAACGGTGTAAAAAGTTACAAATTTGTGAGAAAAAAATCTCAAATTTGTGAGAAAAAAATCTCAAATTTGTGAGAAAAAAATCTCAAATTTGTGAGAAAAAAAAACTCAAATAAATGGTAAAAAAGTTGACGAGATTAAAGTGGCAAATCTACAAGAGAGAAAAAAAGCGCAGATTTTTGAGATTTAAAGTGGTGAATAAAGTGAAATAAGTAGATTCTATCTCAATCATTTTTATATTAATGTTACTTAAACAACTGCCTCAAAATCAAGGACACATTTATATTTAATACATTTTATCAAATATATTAAGTCAAATGAAATGACTACAGAATAATTTATTACAGTGTATAGTTTTATTATATTTGAATTTTACGTTTACATGTTCAGGTCTGAAACAGTTCTTTGAGCATATTTGTGTTTTTTATTGTTATAAATAGTATATTTTCATTTCAGATTTCATAATTTTTGTGTATTTTGTGGTTCAATATGTTAATAAAGTGGGTTAAAGTGAAAAAATAATAGTCAGATCATGTTGAAGTTCTGCTGAAAAAATACCAAGTACCAAACATGAGTATAGTAAATATTATGTGGTATATTAGGCTCAGACCCTAGAGGGTTAAACTTCATAGAAAATAGTAACCAAAGAGTGTTTGAAACACAGCAAAACAAAAGGCAAATTTCGAGCAAAATATGCCAATTTATTGAACTTTTAAAGTACAAACACCCAGTCATGCAGGCTGATTTTTCATTAAATTTTCATATTAAATCCCATTTGATCCCGAGCTAACTTTGAATGCAACATCAATACATGAGTTTGAATTATACCATTATGTGTTAGCATATCTAATACATTACATAAAAAAGTCACATGCAATAAAAAAGAAATACAAACACTTATAACCGGCAATCTAAATAGGCTACATCTGTTTATTTACTCAGGAAAGATTTTTTAGCACAAATTATCAATTATAAGGCAATACAAGTGAAATTATTGTTATTTTTAAACCACTTTTCAAGGTATGGTAATTGCTATACATTGCAGTATGCAATTCTGAAGAATAATAACAGTTTGATTCATGCAAATTTCCATCTATAGGTTTGAGTATAAGAATATAGCATATATATATAAACAGTTTATTTAGTTTTTGTACATGATACAAGATCCCTGTCTCTGTTATTTCTGTGCCGGCTGACTTCTCTCATTAGTTGAAGATGAACCCAGTTTCTGCACTCTCACTCACACTTACTGCCACATTTATCACTCTGCTGGATTCATCTCCTCCAAATAATCAGAGAGAAAGAAAAACAATCGCAGGTTCCCGTTACCGGTTTCAGACTTTCATTCAGCACTTGGTCATCATTACTTTGTTATCAGCCTATTTTCTTTTGCTGACTTACTGCTATGTGAGTTGACTTGATGACAAACCCACACAGCTGCAGAAAGTGATCAGAAACTCTGATGAAGGGCTTGCATGACACATTATGGCTGAATCTCAATAAAATTGATCACAGGAAATGCAACGTGCACATTGTCATTACATCTGCTGCAGTCTGAAGGATTAATTGTGTTATAAAGAAGTGGACTATTGTTTTTCTGCCTCCAGTTTTACATTTTGGCCATTGCAATATTGCTATAAGTGATGATATTTGGATAAGTTGAAGTTTATGCTCGTACATGCTAGCTTGATTCACAAGCTGCATCCATAATTACAAATAAACAGCCAAACAACTAAACACTGAACCAGGAAATTTTAGATGACCAAAGTATAACAATTAACTTTCATGTGCTGAAAACACACTGTGATAGGGTCAAAGTTCACAGATGATAATGCATATTGCACCTTTGAACATCATGCAGTATTGACAACTTCTTTTTGCAGCCAGAGGAGTCTCCCCCTGCTGGCCATTAGAAAGAATACAAGTTGAATGCACTGTAGAATTGGCTTCAGTTTTCAGGCCCCAATGTTGAGTTCAGAAACGAATTTCCATTGTTTAAAGTTTTTATTTTATTTTGCACAATAATAAGACAAAAAGAAAATAAAATTGATCATGGGAAAGGTAACTTGCACATTGTTATTACATCATGTTGAAGAGGTTGCTGCAGTCTGAGGGATTAATTGTGTTATCAAGAAGTGGACTATTGTTTTTATGCCTCCAGTTTTACATTTTGGCACTTGCCATATTGTTTTTTTAGTGCTATAAGTGATGATATTTGGATAAGTCGAAGTTTACACTAGCATTTGCAAGCTTGATTCACAAGGTGCATGCATAATTTAAAATAAACAGCCAAACAACTAAACACTGAACCAGGAATTTTTAGATGATAACAATTTACTTTTCAGTGCTGAAAACACACTGTGAAAGGGTCAAAGTTCACAGATGATGATGCATATTGCACCTTTGAACATCATGCAGTATTGACGACTTCTTTTTGCAGACAGTGAAGTAGTACTTTAGCATTGGCTTTACTTTTCAGGCCCCAACGTTGAGTTCAGAAACTCATTTCCATTGTGTGAAGTTGTTATTTTATTTTGCACAATAATGAGACAAAAATAAAAGGAAATAACAACAAAAGAAAGGTGCAGGGTAGCGACAAGAAACCCAAAAGGGCTTATACTGGGCCTCTACCTATATTAAAAGTTAGATAAAAAACAAGTAACTATGAAATAGAAAAAAAAATTACCATACAAATAAAGCAAAAATGATAATAATAGTAAAATAAAAGAAGTGTAGAATTGTGTATGAGTGTGAGTACTACTTGTATGTGTTAAGACAGGAAAACTGTATGAAACTATTAAGTTGATTATTCCAGAGTATTGTTCCTCTGTATTTTAAGAAGAATTGACCGAGGGTAGTAGGATAGTGAGGAGGTGAAATCTGCGTCATCCCTATGTCCTCGGTCCCATGTTCCCCTGTAGCAATACATACCTATGTTCCCCGCAATCTATCAATCTTTATGGTAGACTCTCAGCATGGCCAGCAGGCCTACCGTCACATAGCCCACCTTAGCTCAAGCAGCACAAAACTTAAATTTGCACAGCAGCTACTTTCTGGTTACTTTGCAGTTCATTTTTTGGCTTTTTAAATAAGGTTAGGGTTAGGGTTAGGTTTAAAGGGGAGAGAGGGTTAGGGTTAGGTTTAAAGGGTTAGGGTTAAAGAGGAGAAAGGGTTAGGGTTAGGTTTAAAGGGTTAGGGTTAGGTTTAGGTTAGGTTTAAAGGGGAGAAAGGGTTAGGGTTAGGTTTAAAGGGGAGAAAGGGTTAGGTTTAGGTTAGGTTTAAAGGGGAGAAAGGGTTAGGGTTAGGTTTAAAGGGGAGAAAGGGTTAGGTTTAGGTTAGGTTTAAAGGGGAGAAAGGGTTAGGGTTAGGTTTAAAGGGGAGAAAGGGTTAGGGTTAGGTTTAAAGGGTTAGGGTTAGGGTTAAAGGGGAGAAAGGGTTAGGTTTAGGTTAGGTTTAAAGGGGAGAAAGGGTTAGGGTTAGGTTTAAAGGGGAGAAAGGGTTAGGTTTAGGTTAGGTTTAAAGGGGAGAAAGGGTTAGGGTTAGGTTTAAAGGGGAGAAAGGGTTAGGTTTAGGTTAGGTTTAAAGGGGAGAAAGGGTTAGGGT
The DNA here is from genome assembly GCF_030273125.1 of Centropristis striata. Classification (NCBI taxonomy): domain Eukaryota; kingdom Metazoa; phylum Chordata; class Actinopteri; order Perciformes; family Serranidae; genus Centropristis; species Centropristis striata. Next base: position 7,323,821 of record NC_081517.1, on the reverse strand, counting down.
TAGGTTTAAAGGGGAGAAAGGGTTAGGGTTAGGTTTAAAGGGTTAGGGTTAGGGTTAAAGGGGAGAAAGGGTTTGGGTTAGGCCTATTTGTCATGGAATTAGGCAGTTATGGTGGAAAAAGTAACAGACCAGGGAACATAGCACCCTTTTTGGGAAAAGCGGGGGAAAAGGGTCCTATGTTCCCCAGTCTCATACAAAGAGGGGAACATAGACACGCTCCCGTGAAATCTTGTCAATTGTCTAGATATTCACTGAAAGCTTAAGGAATGTAATTTGGACTATACATATACTTAAAGATAAAAATGCATATTTGGTATATATTGATCTGAAAAATTGTGATTATCTTGGGTTTTTGGAAAAGGGGAGCATTGTTGACATTGTAATTATTGTTGGACACGGTAAAGTACAGAAAGTAAGGGATGATAATTTGAAGTTGCAGTGAAGTTCTGTTACTGAACTCTTTTTTGTGGCTCAGTTTGCAGACTCACTGGGTGTTGATGTGAGTTTGGTCTCTTTGTGTTCACACTGGTCTGCTAGTTGCTGCAGGAGTCGTAGGTGTGCTACTTTCCATCATTTAACACACACAGAAAATAGTTGATGTGAACAGTTAAACATTTCACACTGATTATCAGTGCTAATATTTTTGCATCATACACTCAATTGAGGATCACCACTTACTAGATATACTGGACGTGGACAACTTTTACAATATTCGGATAAACCTCTGAATTTGTAATTGCTGTGTTTATTATATTGGTAAATCTGAAGAACTCTGTATTTAAGTATAATCAGATCTCCAGATGGGCTTTTATAACATTCATAAGGGGGTCAATGGACCATGTAGTACCTGAGAGATTTTTTCTTTTTTTTTTTTTTAATAAACCCTAAATGTTATTCCATTAACACTGACTGTATTGACAGACTTCTCAAACCCTGAGCTCATAAAACCGAAACTCACTGCATAGTAAAATACATCTGTGGTTATGCGAGAAAATGTGCCTTTTTCTTATTTGGGTGAACTGACCCTTTAACCCAGGGTCACTCAGACTGAATATGCTTGTTACACCTCTGCAGAGGATCAGTGTGAAAACACATTTTAATGGGTCCCTGCTGAGTGAAACATCACCTCTTCTCCATACAAAGGTAAGGAAACTCAAATGAATACGCTGTTTGGGAAACTGTTTCTCGCATTTTTTTGTCCGGAGATGGACGAAGCTGTGTCAATTTTTAAAATCCAAATGAAAAAAATACACAAGAATGCTGTTAGCTGGAAATAGAAAACCTGCTTATCTTCAGCTGCTGGTGCATAATTCAGTGACAGGCGGATGAATGAGTCTGCTGACAGAATCCATATGTAAACCAATATGCAGCTCATCGTTACGAGTGGGAACAGTTGTTTTATTCTGAAAAAACAACAACAACAAAAACACATTTGATCAAGTGATAGCAGGTGCAAAAAAAGCTTGTCTAAAAACAAGATAAAAACACTCAATCTGAGGGAAATGATCTTGCTGCATGGACAAATAATTTCACTTGACAAGATTTCTTAAGTTAAGATTGTTAAATCTAGAAATAAAGCATAAATAAACGCTTAAAATAAGAAATCAACTCTTTGGAGTTTAGGGCTATTTGGTTGGTTTTTGATTACTTTTCATTCTGCCTGTACATAGACTGAGAAATGTTCACCATGCCATGTTGGTATTGTTTTCAGCACAACCTCACCAATATGACCTTATTATTATATATTTTTTTCATTTTGACTTACTGTATCAACATTTTCAACTCAAAAAATTAGAAAAAGGGAAAGAAATCACAGATTTAAGAGATTTAAAGTGGCAAATCTGTGCGAAAAGTTGCAGATTTACGAGAAAAAAGTGAAAAAAAAAAAAAAAATTCTCGCAGATTCACCACTTTAAATCTCATAAATCTGTGGGTTTTTTTTCTCGTAGATTTGCCACTTTAATCTCAACTTTTTTACCATTAACTTGAGATTTTTTTCTCACAAATTTGTAACTTTTTCACCATTAACTTGAGATTTTTTTCTCACACATTTGTAACTTTTTTACCGTTAATTTGAGATTTTTTTCTCACAAATTTGTAACTTTTTTACCATTAACTTGAGATTTTTTTCTCACACATTTGTAACTTTTTTACCGTTAATTTGAGATTTTTTTCTCACAAATTTGTAACTTTTTTACCATTAACTTGAGATTTTTCTCTCATAAATTTGTAACTTTTTATACCGTTAATTTGAGATTTTTGGTCACAAATTTGAGATTTTTTTCTCATGAATTTGTAACTATTTTCACACAAATGAAACACATTCTGGCAGTATGTAACATCCTCTAATATTCTCGAGGGTTGAAATTTGGAATTTGCAAGTATTTCAATGAGTGCCCTATTAAGGGTTAAGTGTTCAACATGCTTATTTCTAGATTTAAAAATCTTAACTTAAGAAATCTTGTCAAGTGAAATGATCTGTCCATGCAGCAAGATCATTTCCCTCAGATTTAGTGTTTTTATCTTGTTTTTAGACACACCTTTTTTGCAGAGTGTAAAGTCATTTCTGCACATCGCTGTGGACACCAGCCACCTGTATTTCTACATGAATCTGCTCATTGTCCGTTCTACTCTTGGGGTGTTTGTCTAACTCGTGTGTCTGTTCATGTCAAGCTGATTTGACTGCTAATGACATCGTTTGGAGCTTCAAATGATTTCTCTGAGCCTTTGATGAGATGGTCCGTACAGGCACAGACACACATGTCGGAGTCCCGTCCGCCCTCATGACACCACTACGCCGGGCGGAGTATTTTGTTATTCGTTTAGCATACACTCCCTTTTCATGTCCACCTCAGCCTTTGTATCCAAGCCCCCCCCCCCTCCCCCTCCCCTGCCACCTTCACGCTGTGACACGAGCTGCAGTGTGTGGATGCTCACAGCAACATGGACTCAGGATTGATTTCTTAGCATCAAAAGCTAGGCATCCACATCCAAAGTCCCTTTCATCTGAATACAGTACACAAAGGGATATAGGGAATATTTTATTTGGTGATTATTTCTTTCTCTATTTCAATGGATTATATCTATCAGGCCACTCATAGGCTCGATATCTCAACATTGTTTACCCCAGAAAATCTTATTTTGCTGCAATTTTTACTTGTTTTATTGACGCAAAACTCCCTTCTGCTCCATCTACTGTACCCCTCCATGCCTCTCTCTAGGTTTAGGTTTATTATATTTTTTTTGCACAGTTATAATAACATGAAATGACAAAGATAACATATAGTAGTGATAGTAATAAAGTGCAGGGAGAGGCAGAAAACCCAGATGGGCTTATTTAAAGCCTCCACCTAAAATTTCATAGTTATTAGAAGGTAATAAACTCATAATAGAAAAAAACATATGTATAATATCAACAAGTAATGACAATAACAAAAACAAAACGTTTCTGAAGAACCAAAATTCTGTGGAGTGTAGTAGGAAAGGTGCTAATATTACAATATGAAAGATATGGATAAATTAACCCTTTATTAGGCAAAGAACTATATTTGGTAACTTCAGGAAATATTTTGAGAAAAAAGTTGCAAATTTACTTGATTAAAGTGACAAATCTACAAGAAAAAAAGTCACAGATTTACGAGAAAAAAGTGGGAAAAAAGCAACTTTTTTCTTCCAGATTCACCTTTAACCCTCAATAGGGCACTCATTGAAATACTTGCAAATTCCAAATTTCAACCCTAGAGAATATTGGAGGATATTACATACAGGCAGAATGTGTAAAAAAAAAAAAAAAAACTATAAATAATATTATGAGAAAAAAGTTTACTAGATTAAAGTGGCAAATCTACGAGAGAAAAATGTGCAGATTTATGAGATTTAAAGTGGTGAATCTGGACGAAAAAAGTTGCTTTTTCCCCACTTTTTTGTCGTAAATCTGCAACTTTTTTTCTTGTAGATTTTGCCACTTTAATCTAGTAAATTTGCATTTTTTTTTCTCTATATAGTTCTCTGCCTGATGAACTTTTTTCTCAAAATATAATTTTCGTATGTTTTTTTTTTTACACATTCTGGCAGTATGTTATGATAATAATATAAAAATATTAACTTTAATGACCTTGACTTCCAATGTAAAAGTGAAAAAATTTGAAAAAAATCTGCAAGAAACAGTCGTACAAACAGAGTTACTGTTCAGTGACTTGTACGAGGAGAACTTGACTATGACGGCATATTAAGGCAAGAATTAATAAAAATACAAACCTGGGAAATATTTCGAGAAAAAAGTTGCAAATTCACTAGATTAAAGTGGCGAATCTGCGCGAAAAAAATTGCAGATTTACGAGAAAAAGTGGGGGAAAAAACAACTTTTTCTCGCAGATTCACCACTTTAAATGTTGTAAATCTGCGCATTTTTTTTCACGTAGATTTGCCACTTTAATCTCGTAAACTTTATTCTCAAAATATTACCCCCCTCCCCCAGGTCCGTATGTTTTTTTACACATTCTGGCTGTACGTAATATCCTCCAATATTCCCTAGGGTTGAAATTTGGAATTTGCAAATATTCAATGAGTGCTCTATTAAGGGTTGGGGAAAAAAAGGAAGAAAATATTGACGGACAGCTGGCGGAATGCTAAATCTCGATACTTGGCGGCCATAAATCAATATAATATTGTCACACATTCCACAGTCCACATTCTGGCTGTGTGTATCCTCCAATATTCTCTAGGGTTGAAATTTTGAATTTGCAAGTATTTCAATGAGTGCCCTATTAAGGGTTAACAACAACACAGTAATAATAAAAGTGTTGTGTGTGTGTCGGGACCTGGAGATTTTCAAAATGCCACACATTTCCCAAAGCCAGCCCCTCCCAGCCCCCACATCTCTGTCACTGCTCTACTTTAAAGTGGGTTAGTTTGGCTCTGTCTGCACTGTATCTGCTGCTCCTTTGTACAAACTCTCTGTTCTGATCTTCTGTCAAGGCCCCGGGGCCAAACGCAACCGTGATGGACACAAATCCATCTGACAGCTTTGCACACACATTCCCTGAAGCCCTCCCGAACCCGTTCCCAAAGGCTTTCCTGGGGACGGCTCAAAGCTCCTCCTGGGGCAACATGATGCAGATGTAGCGACACACAGATCCGACGGCCACACACACACACACACACACACACGGGAGGACGACACAAATGTACACACACTCTCTCCCGAGTGGACGAGCAGCTGAGTGGCCGCGGGGACCGTGCCCAGATCTGAGCCCTGAACACACACACCCCTCTGTGTGGACACACATGGAGCTTTTATATGTGTGTGACAGATGGGTGGGCTGCTTGTGTGTGTCCCCAGGCCGGTCTGCTCAGTACCTGCAGCATGTGGGGGGGCACCTGGGGGAGAGACACACACTTTCATACACTTGATTGTAGTTTAACCCTCAATAGGGCACTCATTGAAATACTTGCAAATTCAAAATTTCAACCCGAGAGAATATTGGAGGATATTACACACAGCCAGAATGTGTAAAAAAAAACATACGGAAATAATATTTTGAGAAAAAAGTTGACGAGATTAAAGTGGCAAATCTATGAGAAAAAAATGTGTAGGTTTATGAGATTTAAAGTGGTGAATCTGGGAGAAAAAAAGTTGTTTTTTTCCCACTTTTTTTCTCCTAAATCTGCAACCTTTTTCGCACAGATTTGCCACTTTAAATCTCTTAAATTTGCAACTTTTTTTTAGATTTGCCACTTTAACCCCCTGGGGTCTGAGCCTATTTTGGCCGTTTTTGAATACTTTAGATTTTGCCCTTCATGTACCACATGAAAAATGTTTACTGTATTCATATTTGGTATCCATTTTTTCTTCACCTATATGATCTGACAGTTATTTTTGGAATTTAACCTACTTTATCAACATATTGAGCCCCAAAATAGACACAAATCATGAAATCTGAGTTGAAAAATTATACTATTTACTACAATAAGAACCACAAATATGCTCAATGAACTGTTTTGGAACTTGAAAATGTAAGCATAGGATGTATATATGAACATATAAAAACGTAAAATTTAAATATAATAACACTATATACAAAAAAGTCCCATAAAACATGTATATTTATAGGCATTTTTTTTTCTTGTTAGCTGCAACTCTTCAAAAACAAACTGTGCAAAATTACATATTATCATTATTATCTTATCTTATCTTATTATAATTTCTTTGGTTTTACATGGCCTGGGAATGTCAATGTTGAATGTTTTTTTGTTAAACTTCACATGATCTAATCAGGACGGCACAATCATAGACCCCAGAGGGTTAATCTAGTAAATTTGCCACTTTTTTCTCGAAATATTACGAAAGTTACCAAATATAGTCCCCTGCCTGGTAAAGGGTTTTAATTGTACACCACGTCCTTTATATGCGATCTCGCACCATTGTTGTGAATACAGTGTGACACTGCTATCAGTATTTTCTCAGCTTTATGTCTACAATTACTCCCGCTGTGAAGGTCAGTATTGCCGTGCTGTAGTCTTTCTATAGAAATGTGTTTATAAATCGATACTTCCAATTGAGCCTCACATAAGGCATTCAAAGCATGTACAATAAGTGACAAATAACACACTGACAACACAGATGCATGATCGACCTGCAGTTCAAATCCATTCACTGTTTATTTGCAATAACGCCATAGTTGACTGCAACGTTTGCAAGAGCCCATACAGGGCCGAGCCCCATAAGGAAGGAAGCAATGCTATAAACAGACTATATAGTTCAAGGCCATCTCTTTTCTCTTGAGATTCCCTCTGCGTTGTGTTTATGTGTGTGTGTGTCTGACAAAAAGCTTTAGCTCCCTCACGCTCTACTTTTTTTTCTCCCCGTTCCCTCCCTCCTACTTTTCCTAATCATTGGATTTAGCTCTCCTGTATTTATTTGTACTTATCGCAAAAATGAAACGCATTAATGATGAAATGAACTCAGCACGGTGTGAAAGAGAAAACAGTGCAGCGTGCTTGTAAACACTTGACACTATACTCCCACTGAAATGTCTTGTACATAAGAAGTACTGTAGCGTTCTGTGCGTGTGTGTGCCTGTGTTTGTGTGTGTGTGTGTGTGTGTCAGAATGACAAGAAGATGAGAGAAGACAGACACAACAGTTGCATCATGATTGTAACATCTGAGCCGTTTATGATTTATTTATGCGTCTTATTTGTTACTGGGGTAGAGATGTTTTTGCTAACGGAGAGAAATGTATGGCTTGGGGGAATGCAGGATGGAGCATGGGTGGATCCAACAAAAACAGAGAAATCAATGAATGAATCCATTTGTAAGTCATTTATTCAAGCAGCTGGGCGGTCTGATATTTAATGTAATAATTTAACTTTTTGGGAAATATGCTTAATTGGTTTCTTTATGAGATTTACATGAGAGAACCTGGTCTCACAGGAATCCGTGAAATAGCCACGGATTCGCTTAACTCAAAATCCGTGGAATAGCCACGGAATCACTCAAATTTCCGTGAAACTGACATGGATTTTGCTACAATGCAAGTTAATGACAGTCATATCCCTTGGCTATTGGTTTGTTCCAACTTGACTTTCAAGGTCCCGGCGGTCAGAACAAAAAACATGGTGGACAGTTCTCTCATTTTTAGTGAAAAAATCAATATTTTGACTTAGTTTCTGCATAAAAATGGATTTTGATCACATTTCTAGCGAGAAATATATGTTTTATTTTCTAAATATTCACTCAGTGAATGTACATGATCACTTTGTATCAGTTAGCCGCTAGCATCAGTTAGCCGCTAGCTTTCGCTAATGACCGAATTTCATCACTTTCCCGCATTTCACAACAAAGAAATAAGAGCTAGCAGAACTATTGTCCCTTGTTGTGAACCCCAAGTTAAAGATATAAGTAACAACAACTCATCAACTTGTTTTTTTTTTTAAAGATTATTTTTTTTGGTATTTTACATGCTTTATTGAAAGTGAGAGACACATAGAAAGGGGGTGACAGAGGGGAGGACATGCGGTAAAGGGAGCTCAGGCCGGATTCGAACCCGGCTCCACCGCAGCGAGGACTGTAGCCTCTATACATGGGGCGCCTGTGTAACCCACTACGCTACGGACAACCCCTCAACTAGTTTTTGAGCAGACAACAGGCTTCCTTTGTTGTGCTAACTTACATTATTGCCCTAAATGTCAATAGTTTATATTTTCAAGTTTTACCAACTTAAATCACTGTTTTAGGCCAAAAAATACAAGTTGGCTTTTTTGCAGTGTAGATTGCATCAGAAGGAGGAATAATCCAGTGGATGTATCGTTTTGTTTCTCAGTCAGAGATTACCCAGGAGTTGCCAAGCTTTGGTGTGTCAGGAGGAGAAATCTTGTGGTGGATGTACACATGAAGTTTCTCCAGGAGTTCCTGTTCTTGGTGCATCATGACTGAACAATGATACTGTCTCTGCTATTAGACGTTTATGTTGGCGTCTTTGTGAAAACGACCCTTCTCCTTCACCCTCAGTTGTTTGCGTTCTTCCATTTTTCTGCCATTGATAGAAATGTCATCAACACACCCACTTGCTCGCTGTTAATAGATGTGGCCTTTTGTGTTCAGCGACCCTATCGAAGATTGCTCACTTGACTTTTCTATTCAACGTCCGATCCAACGGTTTCGGACGTTTGCTTCCTCACATACGTCTATGTAAGTTCAGGGTTGCAGTACACATGGAGAAAAAAAGGCTTTTGAAAAATATTCATTGTTGAATTGGTTTCGTCACTTACATTTATTTACATGAAAATTTACACTCACCGGCCACTTTATTATATACACCTGTTCAACTGCTCGTTATCCCAAATATCTAATCAGCCAATTACATGGCAGCAACTCAATGCATTTAAGCATGAAGACATGGTGAAGATGAGCTGCTGAAGTTCAAAGCGAGCACGAAGAAAGGTGATTTAACCCTCTGGAGTCTCCAGAGGTGCCAAAGCATGGCTTCTTCATCACATTCAGACATAAAAACAAAGGAGACCAAAAAAAGAGACAAAATGACTTAAAAAAAAAGGCACAAAATGACCAAAAACAGACACAAAATTACCAAAAAAGACAAAATGAGGAGACAGAATAACCAAAAAACCCACAGAAGACACAAAATGATAAAAAAAAAGACACAAAATAACTAAAAAAGACACAACAGACACAAAATGACCAAAAAAGACACAAATGACCTAAAAAGACAAAAAATGACCAAAAAATACACAAAATGACAATGCAAGAGAAGAAAAGACAAGAAATACACAAAATAACTAAAAAAGACACAAAAAGACACAAATGACCCAAGAAGACAAAAAATGACCAAAAAATACACAAAATGACAAGAAAAGACAAGAAATACACAAAATAACTAAAAAAGACACAACAACAGACAGAAAATTACCAAAAAAAGACACAAAATGACAAAAAAGACACAAAATGAGAAGACAGAATAACCAAAATGACAAAAAAGACACAAATTGACCAAAAAAAGACACAACAACAGACACACAATTACCAAAAAAAGACACAAAATGACTTACAAAGACATGAAAAGACATGAAAAGGTTTCAAAAATGGACAAAATAGCCCTAGACTAAGCAACTTGGAATGTGGCAAGGTTGTTGAGTATTTCACAAACTGCTGATCTACGGGGATTTTCACGCAAAACCATCTCTAGGGTTTACAGAGAATGGTCTGAAAAAGAGAAAATATCCAGTGAGCCTTCATGCATTGTTGATGTCAGAGGTCAGACTGGTTGGAGATGATAGAAAGGCAACAGTAACTCAAATAACCACTCATTACAACCGAGGTGTGCAGGAGACGTTTCTGAACACACAACACATCCAACCTTGAAGCAGACGGCTTCAGCAGAACAGGAAACTGAGACGACAATTTGCACAGGTCCACCAAACCTGGACAACAAAAGACTGTCTCAATTTCTGCTGTGACATTTAGATGATACGGTCAGAACATGGCGTAAACAACATGAAGGCATGGATCCATCCTGCCTTGTATCAACAGTTCAGGGGAGGGTCCTTATCAGTATTTTTTACTTCAGACTACTCCTTTTTTTTCAGACCAAAATTATATAAGGAAATGCATATTGAATATTAAGCCAACTGTTTTTTATATTTATCTTATTACTTAGACCAGTAGTTCTCAACCTTTTTGAGTCGCGACCCCCAATTTAACTTGCATGTTGTCCGCGACCCCCCGCTCACTGAACAGAATCTCACAGTTCAGATCATACAAACTCAGTTGATATGATGAATTTTGGACAAATAATGAAGCAGAGAACAACTAAAACATCTCTCTGACCAAAATGACTAAAAATTACATAAAATTAAGCAAAAAAGATACAAATTGACCACAAAATTATCAAAAAAAGACAAAATGACCAATAAAAAAACCCCAAAATGACCAAAAAAGACACAAAATGACAAAAAAAAAGACACAAAATGACCAAAAAGACTTAAACACATTAACACATGGACACTTTTACACAGTGGAGACAGAGCTGACTTCCAAAATGATTTGGCGACCCCCAGAAATCATCTCTCGACCCCAATTGGGGTCAGGACCCCAAGGTTGAGAATAGCTGACTTAGACGGGGCAGATGCTTGTACAAAGGGTTATATATACTGTATGTGTGTAAATGTCTATATGTTTATATGTACATCTGTATAATGGTGTCTATGTGTGTATATGTATTAGGGGTGCACGATATTGGATTTTTTGCCAATATCCAATATGCTGATTTTTTACAACTCATTTAGCCGATTACCGATACTGATATTTTTTTCCCGCACAACTAATACCCATAATCAGGGCAAATTTGGCCAATTTCCCAATTGACATAACAACTAAACATAACCTGTGTTCACTGGGAACATGTGAAAAGTGCAACTGTACAGCAATTAAACCCAAATTGAATAAAACTACATGTACGTTACAGACTGCTGCTTAAATTCAAATTCAACTTAAAACAGGAACTCAATATGTGACGACTCAATCTGCACTGTGCAAACAAAAATCATTAACATACTTAATATGGTGTTTAAAATGTTAAAATGAGTGCAACTAAAACTATTTATAAACTATTAATTATAATTCAATTGTTTGTTAATGGTAAAGTAACTATAAACATGTATTAATATACCATCTATTTGCCATTTATAAATATTTTAGTTAGTTAAACATTAATAAATGATGTGTTTATTTATTCTAAATGGCCTATATACGGTTTATAAATGATGGTTATTGTAAAGTTTTACCTCATATGATATACCTTCAAGAAATTTGTTTAAAACATTTAACGATTAAATATGTATAGCACTTTGTGATCAGTTAATAATTGGTTTATAAACCATCTATAAGCATTACTTAGTTGGTTATTGTAAAGTGTTACCGACCAATCTTAAAAAGTATGTTTAATATGGAAATGATCGCCTCTGAAAAGTATGTAATCTATATGACTCAATACTACTGGAAATGGACTTTTCCATAATATTCTAATTTATATTTTATATTTTATTTTATATTTTTAATTTTACAAAAAGTAAAAAGACAATATATATATATATATATATATTGTCTTTTTACTCTTTGTACAGATTGTATAGTATATATAATATATTTAATATGGAAAAGTATGTAATCTATAGGACTCAATACTACTGGAAATGGACTTTTCCATAATATTCTAATTTATATTTTATATTTTAATTTATATTTTATATTTTTAATTTTACAAAAAGTAAAAAGACAATATATATATATATATATATATATATATATATATATATATATATATATATATTGTCTTTTTACTCTTTGTACAGATTGTATAGTATATATAATATATTTAATATGGAAAAGTATGTAATCTATAGGACTCAATACTACTGGAAATGGACTTTTCCATTATATTCTAATTTATTGAGATGCATCTCTGTGTGTGTAAATATACACACACACACACACACACACATATATATATATATATATATATATATATATAGATTGTACAACATTGTACAATATAAGTTATTGAGCTTCTGAGGTGCTACAATGTTGTTCATGTTTATCTAATCCAAGCGGCTGCTGCCTGCAGCTCCCCTACATATTTGATTTACAGACATCAGAGTGATATGAATTTCTCATTTATCCCTCCACAATGTAACCCTTTAATAGATTAGAAGAAAAGGCCAGATACATACACAATAGATGTATATAAGCAATAATGTGTGCAAATGAACGAGTGAACAGAGATGAAGAAACAGCGAAGCTTTTCAAGCTGTATTTTCATCGCCTGCGGTACCGAACCACATGCTGTATACCGTATTAATGCTGCCCTTTTCCCTGGAACACAGTAACAGCCAGGCCCTCTCTGCTTTCAGCTTTTAATTGCATGACTCACAGCTGCTCAACAGGCGAAGTGTGGGAGATCGCGCACCAGGTATGCTGCAGAAGTTCATTATCTTTCAAGAGGGATTGAATCAATATTGTTTAGAACGGAAACTGTTCGGCTACAGAGACACTCGTTCAGAACGTCTTTTAATAGTTCACATTTTCAAACCATGTGACTGATTTTATATGACTTATCAAACTTTCAGAAGCAAGCGGCGTATCCATGGCAATTAATCAAAACCCCCCTTTTACTTTACCTGTATTGATGTGTGAACTTTTCCAGCATGTTCTGAAGACGACAAATATTGACTCTCGAATTTGTGCTCGTCTTCACTTTCTCCGATAAAGTGATTGAAATAGCTCCACGAGGGGAGAAGTCAAATTAATTTTGCAAGTAATAACAAAGTACAGAAATTGTTTTTTTAAATACATACTTGCGATTCAACCTTTGTTTAATAATTATCATACATGATTAAAATAAATTATCATCTCGGCCTATTTTCTAATTATCTCCTTACACCTCCTTCTCACCTTCCTCTGTTAAGTCTGTCAGTAGTCAGAGTGCATTAATATACTGTGTCATATTATAAGTATTCATGAAGCAAAGAGTTTGCACATATAGATTTTGTGAGGACTCGTGTGAACATGTAGGTGTAGAGCAGTGTCAAACTCAAATTACCTGGGCGCCGCTGGAGGCAGTATCAAAATGACCAAAAAAAGACACAAAATGACCAAAGAATACACAGAATTACCAAAAAAGACACAAAATGACCAAAAAAATACACAAAATTACTAAAAAAAGACACAAAATGATTTTAAAAAGACACAAAATGACCAAAGAATACACAGAATTACCAAAAAAGACACAAAATGACCAAAAAAAGACACAGAATTACCAAAAAAGACACAAAATTACCCAAAAAAACACAAAATTACCCAAAAAAACACAAAATTACTGAAAAAACACTACTTAAAAAAGACACAAAATGACTAAAAAAAGACACAAACTGACAAAAAAATACACAGAATTACCAAAAAAAAAAAAAAAGACCCCAAAAAGACACAAAATGACCAAAAAAGGACATAGAATTACCAAAAAAGACACAAAATTATTTAAAAAATGACGGGCCACGAGTTTCAGACCCATGATGTGAGACAGGGTGTCACACCACTGCAGCTTAACATTAAAGTTAACATGTCTGACACGATAGTTGGCAAAACCAGTGAGTTCAAAATGTTACAGTAGCAAACAAAAAAGATTTTAAAAAGGTCTACTACATCATATGTAGGCTCTGTTAATCACTTGTCCTGTGTTCTGAAACCTAAAGGGAAAAATTATATTATATACAATGCTTAACAAATGTATTAGACCATCAGTTTATTCCACAGCTGTCCTAAATTAACAACATTATTAATTACCAAAATATTTTTTATGCTTCTGTAATGATTAATACACCAGTATGTAAAAGCTCTTTGATTTTAATACAAAAAATAGTAAATAACATAATTATTTCTTGATTAAGAGTCAAATTTTAGTTATTTACTTGCATTCCTGAACAGAAAAATGAGTTTTGAATGTTCTGCTTGATCTATTTCTGACTTCTCAGAGAAACCCAGTGAGCCAAAAGTCAAATCTAGCTATAAAAAGGTTTGGTATTTGTCAAATAAATGTTATTGTAAGTTGTAAACAAGCTTTTGAAAGATTGAAAAAATAAATAAATAAATATTCTTGTTTTTTATGACAGCTGGTTTAATAAATTTGCTGCACAATATGTATCATGATTTGAGGTGTTGAAAAAAGCTCACAGAGTTTTCGTGGGGAACTGTGTTTCTGGGACATTGATGAGCAGCACCGGAGCTCCACAGGGCACTGTTCTGGCTCCACTCCTGTTTACACTGTACACAGCAGACTTCAAATACAACTCTGAGTCCTGCCACATCCAGAAATACTCGGACGACACTGCTATTGTGGCGTGTATCAGGAATGGACAGGAATCTGAATATAGGGATCTGATAAAAGCCTTCAGTGACCAGAGTCAAAAGAACTATCTCCTACTGAACACCTCAAAGACTAAGGAAATGATCAGAGATTTCCGCAGATTCAAGTCTCTCCTTCAGCCAGTGAATACCTGTGGGGTGGTATACAGAAATAATATAATATTATATATAATAACAGAGAGAAGAAACCGGATCATCCCCTCTAAGCTGAGGCACTTGGTCTTCCTCAATGCCAATCTGCCCTGAAAAACTAATAAAAAAATGACTGTTAGATGGATGATGGTGGTTCATTCATAGAGACACCTAAAACTGTTAGATGCTGCTGTTTTGCACATTGTATTATATTTATTTTATTATGTTGTTTATTTATTATTATTTTTACTCTATACCAAAAACATTTTGTTTGTTTTTTGTCCAGATGTCAGTAGTTGGCATTAACAAAGCACATGTACTTGATTGCTGTATTCAATTTGTATTTTTTCAGTACTTTACTTGTTTTGTTAGGAGTGTGTGTTTAAATAATTAAAAAAAATGTCAATAGCTGTCCTTTTTTAATTTCTATGCTTAGGTTTTTATAGGCATTTTCTATCTGCTTTGTGTAGCAGAGTCGTTCTTAAAGCAACTTAGAGAGTTAACAAGGGATTTTACAACTGTAAATGCAATTGGCTACAGCAATTTATTGAAATTTAAGTGATATACACTACTGGTCAAAAGTTTTAGAACACACCAACTTTTCCAGAATTTATTTGAAAATGATGCAGTTTAATGTCTCAGTCTACTCTGAAATTAATGCACATTTGCAACATTTAAAATTCTTTATTGAGCATGATAGTGTTTTGAAAATAAAAAAAAGATTCAAAATCACATTTTATGTTGAACTAAAGTACTAAAAAAAGACACATAATTACCAAAAAAAGACACCAAAAGACTTAAAAAAGACACAAAGAGACACAAAATTACTTACAAAGACATGAAAATAATTCAAAAATGGACAAAATAGCCCAAGACTCCATAGAGTTAAGTTGTTAACCCATTTCTTGTTCCCTGAAAAAGGCCTAATTGCATAATTCTGAAATGTACATTATCTTTCAGTTTTGGTTAACCTTACCTTTTTTTATTTACCTCTGGCAGTTCACCACTTACCTTCGTACCCTTTCAAGCTGTTCATTTGACTTGAACTGCTTGAATTTCAGTAAAAAATTTAAAAATTGGGGTGTTCTAAAACTTTTGACCGGTAGTGTATGTGTTCAAATACAAATCACAAGTCAAAACAGCGCTAAATTTGGCTGAATTATAAAAGGTATAAGTGGTAAAATGAAGAGCCGTTTAGGAGCCGAAAGAACGGCTGAGACAAATGATCCGGATCACTGAAAAGAGACCAGATTCCCATCACTAAGATGCACTGTCAAGATGTTTGAGGCTATCTTGAAATACCCGGATCATCCGCTACACAAAACCTTTATGGACCAAAATAACAGCAGTGGACGGCTCCTCTCTCTCTGTTGCAGGACGGAGAGATACAAAAGATCCTTCTCTCCTACAGCCATCAGGCTGTCTCATTCTGACAGAGATAACAGACTCACTGGATTTATATTTGGGGATAAATAATGTAATTTTGAATTTAACCCATTTAGGCCTAACATGCCTGTAAAAAAATGCCTGTAAAACCTCTGGGTGATTTTAAAATAAGCCCCTAAAACCTGAAGTGTTTCTGGAAATTCAACAGAAGTGTCAACTCTTCCTACTAAATAATAGATTTTTCAGCCTCTGTAGCAGATATAAATGAAATTCAAAAAGTATTTGAGAGCTTATAGCTGTTATATCTGAGCTCCCTCCGCTATACTCGTCTTCCACCATGATTTCAGTTCTGGAAAAGTCCCATGTTGCATTGCAACACTCTCACATGTATTCTCATTTTGTCTTTTTGTATCTTTTTTTAGTCATTTTGTGTCCGTTTGTGTCCGTTTGTTTTTTGGTTATTTTGTGTCTTTTTTTTATGATGATTCGAAAGTTCTGGAAAAGTCCCATGTTGCATTGCGGAACTGCCACATGTATTCTGATGCATTTCATTGGCCAAGAGACCGAAAATAAGTGGAAAAAACTACAAATACTACAAAACGACATATCCACTTTCCAGGCTTTAATGGTAGAATAACACAACAGCACTCCCGGTTTTAATGGCAGAAATGCTGTAATGCTTTTTTAACATTAGGCCTTGTTGTGCAATCATTTAATTCCTGACATAGTTGTGTTTACATCCTCATTCTTTGTGATAAACAACCAATCGTGGCACACAGAGGGTTTTCCAGGGAAATGGCTTTTTGAAGGACCCCAAAATAACTCTTGTGTACCTGGAAAACAAACAATAAATTGACTGAGAAGTATTCCTTGTTGGCTTCTCTATTAAAATCTGTTCTGGCATCAGTAGCTCTGAGAGGAAACGGAACCAGGCCAAGCTGTCTCATCTCAGTCCTTGTGGTCTCCACATGCTATCCCCAAAGCCACTGTAGCTATGATGTGTCGTTATACAGGTGGAAGACAAATGAAAGGAAACAGCAGAATAAATGTGTGGAAAAACAACAGCAGATGCTCCATATAGGTGTACTGAAGGGAAACATGACAACAGTTACATCCTATTATGTCCTGTGGTGTGTATAATATCATGGTTTCATGGTTTGGTTAAGGTTTCAGCAATGACAAATATTGAAAACAAACAGGTTTTGTCTCATTTCACTGCTGACGTTGTGAAATGATGGATATGGTAAAGAAATCAAGTGGAACAAATTGTCAGTGAATGGTCTGCAAAATGATTTCCGTAGAACCATTTTGTGGCTTAGCAGGAAAAACATTTCCTTATTATGTTGATAAAATATGTTATCTGGGCAGAATCAGGTTTCCCTGGTGACCTTGATTCAGGATCAAGATAGCAGGAGGAGGAGATCTAAAAGACAGAATGAATGTGTTGCTGCAGACTGACTGCAACAAAACATGTTTTGGTAACACTTTACAATAACCATCTAAGTTATGTTTATAGATGGTTTATGAACAATTTACCTGAGGGCCGCTGGAGGCAGTATCAAAATGACCAAAAAAAACAAAATGACCAAATAATACACAGAATTACCAAAAAAGACACAAAATTACAAAAAAAGACACAAAAAAGACACAAAATGACAGAAAAAAAACCTAAATTACTTCAAAAAGGCACAAAATGACAGAAAAAATACATAGAATTACCAAAAAAAGACACAAAATTATAAAAAAAAAGACCAAATTATCAAAAAAATACACAAAATTACAAAAAAAGACACAAATGACACAAAAAAGACACAAAATGACACAAAACACCTAAATTACTTCAAAAAGACACAAAATGACAGAAAAAATACACAAAATGACCATAAAAATACACAAAATGACTAAATAATACACAAAATTACCAAAAAAAGACACAAAATTACCAAAAAAGACACAAAATTACCAAAGAAAGACACAAAATCTATTGAATGGAAACGTGTTACATCCTATTATGTCCTGTGGTGTGTATAATATCATGGTTTCATGGTTTGGTTAAGGTTTCAGCAATGACAAATATTGAAAACAAACAGGTTTTGTCTCATTTCACCGCTGACGTTCTGAAATGATGGATATGGTAAAGAAATCAAGTGGAACAAATTGTCAGTGAATGGTCTGCAAAATGTTTCCTGTAGAACCATTTTGTGGCTTAGCAGGAAAAACATTTCCTGATTATGTTGATAAAATATGTTATCTGGGCAGAATCAGGTTTTTTTTCATAGTGTATTTACTGTTGCGCATTAACGGAGAGAGAGACATGTTTCCCTGATGACCTTGATTCAGGATCAAGATAGCAGGAGGAGAAGATCTCAAAGACAGGAAACACATGAATGTGTTGCTGCAGACAGACCGCAACAAAACATATTTAACCATCAAAATAAAGGCTCACCCTAAAAATGTTAGACCTGTTTGTTAGAGGTGGGAATTAATACGATCCAGCATGGTATTGCAATATTTTGCTTGACAATATTATATCGATTCATGGCCGCCAAGTATCGAGATTTAGCATTCCACCAGCTGTCCGTCAATATTTTCTTTCTTTTTTCAACCCTTAACCCTTTATCAGGCAAAGAACTATATTTGGTAACTTCAGGTAATATTTGAGAAAAAGTTGCAAATTAACTAGATTAAAGTGGCAAATCTGCGCGAAAAAAGTTGCAGATTCACAAGAAAAAAGTGGGAAAAAAGCAACTTTTTTTCCGAAATTCCCTACTTTAAATCTCATAAATCTGCACATTTTTTTCTCGTAGATTTGCCACTTTAATCTTGTAAACTTTTTTCTCAAAATATTATTTTTGTATGTTTGGTTTTTTTACACATTCTGGCTGTATGTAATATCCTCCAATATTCTCTAGGGTTGAAGTTTGGAATTTGCAAGTATTTCAGTGAGTGTCCTATTAAGGGTTAAAGTGGTGAATCTGGGAGAAAAAAGTTCTCGTAAATCTGCGACTTTTTTTGCGCAGATTTGCCACTGTAAATCTCTTAAATCTGCGACTTTTTTTTCTTGTAGATTTGACACTTTAATCTAGTAAATTTTAAAAAAAATTCTCGAAATATTACCTGAAGTACCAAATATAGTTCTTTGCCTGATAAAGGGTTAATAGGGCACTCATTGAAATACTTGCAAATTCCAAATTTCAACCCATACGTACAGCTAGAATGTGTAAAAAAACATACGGACCCAGGGGAGGGGTGGTAATATTTTGATAAAAAAGTTTAGGAGAAGAAAGTGGCAAATCAACGAGAAATTGATATTGATATCAGTTCAGTTTGACTGAACACTTTGTTGGTCAGTCTGTGGGTTTGACTCTCATTGAGGAGAAATAACAAGACTGAATTGAGATGAATACACTGAGAATTGTCTCTTATTTGACAAAACAATTCTTGATTGCTTTTAATTTTGTAAATTCAATCCAATTTTAAAATAACCCCTAAAACCTGAATTTTTTCTGGAAATTCAACAGAAGTGTCAACTCTTCCTACTAAATAATAGATTTTTCAGCCTCTGTAGCAGATAGAAATGAAATTCAAAAAGTATTTGAGAGCTTATAGCTGTTATATCTGAGCTCCCTCCGCTATAGTCGTCTTCCACCATGATTTCAGTTCTGGAAAAGTCCCATGTTGCATTGCGACACTCCCACATGTATTCTGATGCATTTCATTGGCCAAGAGATCGAAAATAGGTGGAAAAAACTACAAATACTACAAAACGACGTATCCGATTTCCCGGCTTTAATGGTAGAAATGCGATAATGCTTTCCCGCCTTAAATTGCTAGGAGCCAGACCTACAATTTACACAGCAGCACCACCAGGTAACTTGGGCTCTTTCTTGGGCTTCATCTTGGGGTCTAGTCTCCACAGAAGTTCTCCCTCTCTTCTTTTCAGTCCGTTCAGTCTCCATCTGCAAAAGTTCTTCTGTAACTTCCCGTTCATGAAGATATCCTTTTCCTTGAATTTTTATTTTCTTGTATTTGTTGTTTCTTACAAAAACTGACTACTGGATTCTGACCAAAACAGCTGATCTGATCTGATCTGACCTGATCTGACCTGATCTGATCTGATCTGATCTGATCTGATCTGCAGCAGTGTGTGAAGCATATATGGTTGAGGAAAAATCAGGGCCAAATGAAACGGTTGTGAATAGCAACGATAATTGGTGGACATTTTTAGGATGTGCCTTTGTTTAGTAGGTTAAAACATATTTTGTTAGTCCTGGTCTGCAGCATTACATTCATTATTTTACTGCCTGCAGCGTCTGATTCTCCAGACTGTAGACCATCATGTGCTGCAGGTAATACATTAACTTTGGGTAAGAACTGAATACAACCCCATTAAAAAAAATCCAAACGGTCCCTTTAATAATTTATTATTATTAAAAGGTCTGCAGGGAAATGTCTGTGTTTGACTGACAGCAACTGGCACGGTAAATAGTAGATACGGTAAACTATCTAGTGCTGTAGATACACGTTGTGAACAGACAGTGTGTTAGTGGTGTAGAATAGAAAAGACACATCAGCATCATTCAAACAGACCCAAGTAATATTAAAAGGTTCGTTTCTGTGCTGTTTAGCTTGCTGTAGCTGTACAGCTAATTAGCTTTCTAGCCTGTGAACTGATGTCAGCAGTCACTTTACCAGGTAAATGTTTGTCTGGAGGAGAGTTCAACAAGCTGAGCTACAGGACAAGAGATGTTCATGTTGTAAATGATTTGAGGAGCCTGAGCAGGAAGTTAATGTGTCTGTTGTTCACAGTGTCTGTGTGGTGTGGCGGACAGACAGACAGACAGACAGCTGTCTGGCTCAGTGTGACTGTCTGCTCTGCCTATGATAAAAAAACAATATGTTACTGTATGCCAGCTTTGATTGGCTGCTTCAAAATGAAAAAATGAGTAATTTTGTGTATTTTTTTGATAATTTTGTGCATTTATTTTTATAATTTTTAGTCTTTTTTTTTGGTAATTCTGTGTATTTTTCTGTCATTTTGTGTCTTTTTGAAATCATTTAGGGTTTTTTTCTGTAATTTTGTATCTTTTTGGTAATTCTGTGTATTTTTTTGGTCATTTTGTGTCTTTTGAAGTAATTTAGTTTTTTTTCTGTCATTTTGTGTCTTTTTTGGGTCATTTTGTGTCTTTTTTTGGTCGTTTTGTGTCTTTTTTGGGTCATTTTGTGTCTTTTTTTGATAATTCTGTGTATTTTTTGGGTCATTTTGTGTCTTTTTTTAGTAATTTTGTGTCTTTTTGGGGTCATTTTGTGTCTTTTTTTGATAATTCTGTGTATTTTTTGGTCATTTTGTGTCTTTTTGGGTCATTTTGTGTCTTTTTTTAATAATTTGTGTGTTTTTTCAGTAATTCTGTGTATTTTTTTGTCATTTTGTGTCTTTTTTGGGGTCATTTTGGATCTTTTTTTAGTAATTTTGCCTCTTTTTTTGGTCATTTTGATACTGCCTCCAGCGGCCCCCAGGTAATTTGAGTTTGAGTCCCATGCTCTACAATATGTTGAGGAGTTGAACGAGGGAAACAAAAGTCCTGTTGCTATAGGGGAATGTGAATGTGAATGTGAATGTGATATGATGTGAGTGTGACATCACGTGGTCCAGGTGATAGATGAGCATAATCTCCGCTGTTGAAACAGGAGCGCTTGAATCAGACAGAGATTAATAGGGCTGTTGACCGGCTGAAGTGGCTTGTTACAGTAGTCACCAGCTCCAGCCTACCCTTGATCTCATTCTCTGGGTGCACTCGGATATAAACTCTGCCCACAAACTCTCTCTTAGGCGGCAGGCAGAGTTTGTGCTGTTTTTAAAACCAGGCACAGAGCTGCCACTCTGAATCAACTGCGAAAACCAGTGAACAATCAAAACAGAAACCCACACTGCACAAGACTATCGATCAAAGTCCGCGAACATTTCCAGATCTGCCGTTGTTAAGCCAAGATTGTTCTGTGGAGCGCAAAAAAAGGCATGTATATTTATGATTGATGCCTCTTTTTTATTTAGATACACTAGGGAACTCCTAAATAAGACATGAATTCATAAAGTTGTAGGTTAACTATGGCAGCCTAAATTAAACTACATTTCTTCTCTCTTCAATCTCTGTGCCAACTTTGAGGGGGTTGTTTTGCTGCTGCAGCCAATTATGCGTGAACTCAATTACAGCAGCAAGACACTTAAGATTTTCACGTGACTGGGAATGGAAAGGATCATCATTTCCTCTCCTAAACATAATCTAACTCTACCTGGGGGTATAAAATAGTCTGTGAGTCAACTCTACTCAACAGGGAATAGGCCAATCAAGCAGTGGAGCTTATCAAGCAATTCTAGCACGTTTACCAGTGGGAAAACTCCTGATCAGTTTATCATCCTACGCTGTTCTCTTCAGGAAAACTGCCAAATGCATTTACCTATGCACTCCATTGTCACGGACGACGCTCCATGCAATATCTAATTTATTTTATTTTGCATGGGGGTGTAGATATGACTGATAACTCCTGGTGATATTAAAGTAAAGAAGGATATATTCAAATTTTCCTACTGTGCAGACTGGATTTTAATAGACTGATACCTTTAATTAATGCTGGGTCATTGCTAAAAGTTTAACCATTATTGTAAACCACTTACTAATATAAGTATGGTTTGGTAATGTACTGTTAAATCATAGATTTGTGATTACTCATATGTTTAAATATGCATTATTTCATTATAATTCATGCCTTAACTCATGCATTATTGATGATTAATGTTCCCTTTGCTGATTTTTTTTTTTTTTTTAACTTCAAATGTTTCCATGATTTTTTATTTGCAGCAATACAGACAGTTTCAAATGTGGTTATTTAATAAACCTCTATGGTATGCATTATGATGCCAGTTAGGAAAAAAGTGTTTTTTTGTCTTAAAATGGACCAAATAACCATTTTATAATTCTTGTTTTTTGTGAAAAGGATGGAAAAGGGCCAGGAAATTATGTTTAGAGTGATTTTTTTTGTGGCTCAAAATGGCAAAGCTGTTTCTTTTGGGAAAGTCTGGAAAATAGGGTTCCAATATGGCCGCCTGGAGGTCATGTGACAAATTAAAGCATTTCTATTGGTTCCCTATACTCTTCCCTCTTTTTATCGTATCTCTCAAAAACATGCATTGTAGAAATTTGACAGGCCACAAATGGGTATGTTGCCACTTGGGTATGTGACTGATAACTCCTGGTGATATAAAAGTAAAGAAGGATATATTAATATTTTCCTACTGTGCAGACTGGATTTTAATAGACTGATACCTTTAATTAATGCTGGGTCATTGCTAAAAGTTGAACCATTATTGTAAACCACTTACTAATATAAGTATGGTTTGGTAATGTTCTGTTAAATCATAGATTCATGATTACTTATATGTTTAAATATGCATTGATTCATTATAATTCATGCCTTAACTCATGCATTATAGATGATTAATGTTCCCTTAGCTGTTTTTTTTAAAGAAAAAGACACAGAGTGACAAAAAAAAAGACAAAAAATTACCAAAAAACCCCACAAAATTATCAAAGCAGTTTTCCTCACATATTGTACGTATTGAAGTATTGCGATTTTTCCAGCCTCTCTTGTCCTTTCCTCTCTGCTCTGTGTAAACAGCCTATCAATGTTCAATGTGTATCTGCTGGATGGTGTGGTACCTTATGAAAAGTAAGTGTTTTATGGAGTTGCAGACGTTGTTGTAGCGCGATTAGCATGCTAAGCGGAGATTTAGCATTATTCACTTCTTATATTGCATTACTATGTAATTCAGGGATGACATTCATGTTGCTTAGCGTAATGCCCATAATCATTTGATATGAGATACTTACATGCAATATAGTATATCAGCTCATCAAGTTCATGTTAATGTACTTTTAGTGCAGCATGCTGCGTAATGTGCTATCTCACGATTAGCATGCTAACAAATACATACTTTCTACAGGTACTGCACCAGTAAACATCAAAATAAAAGTTCATAATCTAGTGCAGGGATGGGCAACTTAAATACTGGAGGGGCCACAATTTTTCATCAACACTAGCCACGGATTTGCTTAACTCAAAATCCATGGAATAGCCTCGGAATCACTCAAATTTCCGTGAAACTGACACGGATTTCGCTACAATGCAAGTTAATGACATATGTCATATCCGTGGCTATTCCATGGATATTTTTTCCTATTGGTTTGTTCCAAGTCAGAAAAAAATCAATATTTTGACTTATATTTCTCGCTAGAAATGTGATCCATTTTAGCGAGAAATATATGTTTTATTTTCTAAATATTCACTCAGTGAAGGTACATAATCACTTTGTATGTTGGAATACGGGATATGACTGTCATTAACTTGCATTGTAACGAAATCCGTGTCAGTTTCACGGAAATTTGAGTGATTCCGTGGCTATTCCACGGATTTTGAGTCAAGCAAATCCGTGGCTATTTCACAGATTCCTGTGAGACCAGGTTGATCACAGGGCCACATATAGGACCATGCACTTAACCAGATATGATGAAACTGCAATTTTTAAATATGTTTATAGAGAACCTGCATGATTTTGTCAGATAGTGTTGGAGGCATCATGCAGGTTTTAGCTGGTGTCAGTCTGCATTGTGTTGAATTTTTGGGTTATTGAGAACACCGCAACAACAACATAATTTATCGGCCGGCTCCTTCTCTTTGCGCTCAAGGTCTTCGCTCTGTAATACAGTAAAATAGTGAACAATACAGATCACCTCCTATTGTCACCACCTATCAACCAACAACACTCTTTCACGACACGATGAATGGCGTATTTTTAACAATGCACCTTCACTCTACTTCAGTGTGTCTGACTGATAGTTATTTACAGATGACAGAATATGTGAAAATTGCAACACAAGACATCATTAAACATCACTTCTCTCAATACCAACGATGGTAAGGAACAGATACTATATACACAGTATTAAAGCAAAGTGAAATAAATAAAATAGCAGAGCAGAGAAATACATACGCTCTCAAAGTGCCAAAACACAGAGAGCGAACCATAGACTGTATATAAATAATGGACGTAGTGGTCAACTGTCAATCAAAGGTAGCCACGCCCCAAATCATGATTCTTTATCTTCTATTTTCTTCTAAATGGGGCCATTATTTACACTATTAACATCAGATTGTTTTGAAGAAAATTTTTACTCGTGATTGAGACCATAGTTTTTTCCTAAAAAACATTTCTGAGGTAACAAGTGAGAAATTTTCTCATTTTGTATTGAAATGAATGGACTAAAATGCTTCTGCAGCCACCATCAGCGCCCCCCTGCTGTAATTTTCAGTAGAATGCAGCTTAAGGCACTTCCTGGTTTGCCTCCTTGCTCAGACCAGGAGGTTGCCGCCTGGAGCAAACACAACGCGGAAAAATAACTTCCGTCCACAATGGGAGACTCCATTTCTGCAATACTGAATGATAAAATGAATTTATTGCAAAGATAGAGAATATAAAAACTTAGCTGGGTCACTTTAGACCCATGTAGTGCATCAAAGGGTTAATAACAAGTTAAAAGTTCCCTGTAGTTGCTTAAAGAAAGTCAGTCAAATATGGGAGTCAAATATTTAAGCCAAACATTTTAGAAGTTTGAGGTTTTGCCTTGAAAGTGTTTTGAATCAATAATATGAGCATGTACATCTCTCCACGAAACCAACCAAGGCCCTTCATTCCTCAGTTAAAAAAAATCAAACCTTGAAACAGTCAACAAGTTTTACATTTGAAACGGACTAAGATGAGCAAAAGCTCTTACATACTCAAATTACAGACGTGGCGTTGACATTAATTAATTAAAATATGCTCAGATCTCTGTAAAAGTTTCCTTTCTGTCAAAGTGTTACAAAACACTATTTACCATCATTTATTGCATTTTGGCTTTTCTAAAAGACTCTCAATGTCGTCTGCCCCTGACATGAAGAAAATATGAATGAAGTTTTGTTTAGAAATGTGAAATAACATCTGTGGCCTGATAAATAAAACCATCACAGCTCCCGACCATGGATTTCTCTTTCAGTCTCACACAGGATAAAAAAACCTCAAACAGGCTCCAGGGGTCTTCTGCAGCTCATCACATTAAAATTTACAAATATATGCCAATCAGGACGAGCAGCCAACCAGAGTGAAGTCTACTGGGAGTGTGATGAGACAGCCTGGCTTTATTTCCTCCTGATAAAAGCCCCAGTTTGGGCCTTAGTCGATTTCACCACAGTCCTTCAGCATGCAAAACTTTTTCCAAGCCACCAGTCTCTTTATAAAGGCTTATTGGCTAACCTTGCATCTTCGGGTGTCTTGTCACCGCGCCACCACCGAGACAAGAAAACGATCAACAAACGTTTGTCCTCAGCACCTCGTCCATTGTTTTGCTATTCAAAAGTATTGACAGTGTGGCTTGGATCCATGTTAGTGCAAACACTTTCCTCTTGTACATATCCCAATTGTTTATAACATATATATATATATATATATATATATATATACAGTACAGGCCAAAAGTTTGGACACACCTTCTCATTCAATGCGTTTTTCTTTATTTTCATGACTATTTACATTGTAGATTCTCACTGAAGGCATCAAAACTATGAATGAACACATATGGAATTATGTACTTAACAAAAAAAGTGTGAAATAACTGAAAACATGTCTTGTATTTTAGATTCCTCAAAGTAGCCACCCTTTGCTTACTAGAATATAAGACATGTTTTCAGTTATTTCACACTTTTTTGTTAAGTACATAATTCCACATGTGTTCATTAATAGTTTTGATGAATTTACAATGTCAATAGTCATGAAAATAAAGGAAACGCATTGAATGAGAAGGTGTGTCCAAACTTTTGGCCTGTACTGTATATATATATATATATATATATATATATATAGTCCTGTTGTTATACAGTATTTATGTTCACTTAAATAAACGGTTTCAATAAAACCACTTGTGACATGTCATATTAGACTTTGACTAAACATTTGCTCTCACTTTGTGATAAAAATAACAGGATATACAATATTCAGCCTAAATATATCTGGATATGTCTTTTGGTCCATATCACCCAGCCCGAATCCATACAATACCATTCCTCTTCTGAAATTGTGATGTTTGTGAAACTCCTTTTCCTACTTGAGTTCAACAGATAGTGTATCTGTAGCTTGACATTCCATTAAACTATATGGTAAAGCTTAAAATTTATCCTTGATGTTTTTGATTGTATGCCTTAAACAACACTTCTACCACTGTGTTTCTTATATAAAAAAAGAAAATTCTTGATTCTTGAGAGCAAATGTGTCTTTCAAGTCAACTTTCTGAATTTTTCATTTTCAGTCAGAATCCAAAATGTGGTCATTCCTTTTTTTCATCTATTCTTTAAATGTTGAGTCATACAAAATTGTAAAAATTTAAACCCAGAGAAATCAATAACCTTTATCAAGGACGCTCTTCGTGTCCGTCACCTGTCATGTTGACTCATCACCTTCCTGCAAAAGTCAGTGGTGCCAAATTACATTTTTATTCAGTTTTAAGGCCCATTTTTAAGATCCTGGTTGTTTTAATGATTCATAAAACCAGGTTAAGGATTTTAGTTATTGGATGTCTTCATCTTGAGATATCAGAGGAACAAGCTGAGCAAACGTCAGCTCTCTGTTCCAGCCCCTCTGCAGACTGCTTACTCTGGGTTTTTACCCGTTTAAATCACTGGCTCCATTTGTTTTGGAGAGGAATCGACCTCTCCTGATAATTCGGCTCATAGTAAAAGAAAGAAACAACTCCTGAGCTCCTGGATCTTAAGTTATCAGAGAAACAAGCTGAGCAAACTTCAGCCACAGTTTGATTCTCCCTGCCAGAGGAACAGCATCAGGGAAAACAGTGTTTTTACCCCTTTGAATAACCAAATAAAACTATTTGTTTTGGAGTGGAGGAGACCTCTGTGGAGTTTTGGGCTATTTTGTCCATTTTTGAATCCTTTTCATCCTTTTAAATCCCATGTTGGTATATTGTTTTTCAGCACAACCTCACCTATATGACCTAATAATACTATATTTTTTATTCTGACTTAATGGATCAACATTTTGAACCAAAAAGAAACAAAGAAAAACCAACATAAATGTGATCTTGTGATTGTGTGTGATCCTGTCATCCAACTCTGGTTTTTATTCTAGTGGGACTCGACTTTATTTGTGTCTTGTGTGTTTAGCGTAACAATTTTGGTCATTTTGTGTCTTTTTAGTATCTTTTTTTGGTCATTTTGTGTCTATTTTAGTTATTTTGTGTCTTTTTTTGGTCATTTTGTGTCTATTTTAGTTATTTTGTGTCTTTTTTGTCATTTTGTGTCTTTTTTTGGTCATTTTGTTTCTTTTTTAGTCATTTTGTGTCTTTTTTTTGGCAGTTTTGTGTCTTTTTTAGTCTTTTAGTCCAACATAAAATGTGATTTTGAATCTTTCTTTAACTTTCAAAACACTATCATGTTCAATAAAGAATTTTAAATGTTGCAAACAAATCTAACATATAAGAGGGTTACATCCAGTTCTATCATTTGATACTAAATATATTTGAGCTTGTCTCCAGTTTTACTTGGTATATCATCATCAAACTGAAACTGGCCTCATGGAGTTTACAGCCAGAACTTTAGAGGTAAATTTACAGTAGGGCTCCACGCTGCTTTGTTTTCTAGTCTGGATGTCATGAAGAAGTCTGGATTTGGAGCTTTTGGACCGTGAGAACCTGACTGCAAAAACAGCATTGTATTTCCTTATTGCTTTGATTGACAGACTAATGATGCCAGAAAACGTTCTTTTAGTCTTTCTCTGCCTTTATGATATTGCTTCTTTTTGTCGGATCCATTTCAAGGCTAGAGGTGGACTACTTTGTGCCACTCTCTGAAGTCACTCACATGCTATCAAAGTGCTCCCTAATGCTCCTGCTGGCCCTGATTGCAGCCACCAGCCCAGTGACCAAAGCTCCAGCGCTGCTTTGTATTCCTGGAGCACAAACAGCAGCTCCTCACTCCTCCTGCAGTGGTCACTGGGGCTCTGCAGCTCTGGAGGGTCCCCACACGTCTTAATGGACGTCTACCAAGCAAGTGTCAGAAGACTGGGCTCCCTTTTAGCTTTGAATTTAGCTTTAGAGCATGGGGCTCAGACTCGCGGCCCGCGGGCCAATTGCGGCCCTTGCTATGATATTTTGTGGCCCCCACCTTGATATGAAAGTTTAATGTAAGTTTTATATGAATGGCACTTTACCGTGTGTGTGTGTGGAAAGTCCCTTTAATTACTTTTTGGTAAGTTTGTGTCTTTTTTGGTAATTGTGTGTCTTTTTGGATAATTTTGTGTCTCTTTTTGGTCATCTGTTTCTATTTTAAGTAATTTAGTTTTTTCCCCTGTCATTTTGTGTCTTTTTTGATAATTCTGTGTATTTTTGGTCATTTTGTGTCTATTTGTCATTTTGTGTCTTTTTGAAGTAATTTAGTGTTTTTTTGGTCATCTTGTTTCTTTTTCAAGTAATTTGTTTTTTTTCTGTAATTTTGTGTCTTTTTGGTCATTTTGTGTTGTTTTATTAATTTTGTGTCTTTTTTGGTTATTTTGTGTGTTTTTTTGTAATTTTGTGTCTTTTTTGGTCATTTTGTGTCTTTTTTTTGGTCATTTTGTGTCTTTTTTTTGTAATTTTGTGTCTTTTTTGGTCATTTTGATACTGCCTCCAGCAGCCCCTGGGTAATTACAGTTTGAGACCCCTCCTTTGGAGGAACCTAATGTGCACTAACAGCTGGCCGTCCAGACTGTTTGCTTCTTTGTAGCAACTGTAAAAAGCCAAACCTTGATTGCATGAACATCAAGAGCTCTTTTAACTCTCGGATGGTTCAGTTGGATGATTTTCATCCGTCCACTCTAAACGTTAACAAGAGACACAAAAGGCTCAAGGTAAAGGTTCAGGAACACATTCAGACGGTATGAAAAGAATAATGTGTTTTAATAACATTAAACCATTTCCAGTCAAAACCCAAGTATTAACCTGCAGATTAGCATATTATGTCCCCTTTAAGGCAGCTGGGATGTGAAATGCTTCACCACTGAGTATCACAGAGAGCAGCACTTGCTGGAAAACATGGTTGAAGGTCAGTGAGGTCTGCAGGCGCTGAGCTAAGAGACACTGAATGTGGCCAGCAGTTGAACTGTCTGTGGGGAAATGTCTTGTACTGATAAACGGCCTGTTTTTGCTGATGGTGTGTTCTCTTGTGGGAATTCAATATTGCTCTTCTGTTTTTTTGTTTTTGTTTTGCTGTTGTGTTTTCATTTGTTGCTTAGTCTTTTTAATATGGTGATTTAATGTGATGAAGTGAAAGGTTTGGATTGAATACAGCTGATCTCTTATCACTGTAACATCACCAGTAGCTTCAACCAGGATTAACACATAAGACTGACCTGCAGCTACACTACAGGCCAAAAGTAAGTAGGAACTTTCATGTTCTCACACACCTGCACTGCAAAAAAGCCAACTTGTATTTTTTGGCCTAAAACTATGATTTGAGTTGGTAAAATTTGGAAATATAAATTATTCATATTTAGGGCAATAAAGTAAGTTATCACAACTGGGTACCTTTCACATTTGAACTGATACGTACCGATACCGGGTACCTGGGAATCGGTACCAGTACTCAACGGTACCAATTTTCGGTACTTTTGCGTTTGTTTATGTGGTAATAAATGTTAATTTGTTTAATAATGAAATCACATTTTTTCAATTCAACATATTTATTTCTCAAAATATAAACTTTAAAAAATATATCAAAAACAATATAAAATCCAGGATGAGCAGTGCTTTATTGTTGAGTGAACGTGCATTTTGTAACATGAAGTTTGCAGTGTTATCAAAGAATGCAGAGGAGCCTCTCAGGTTGCAAGAGCACGGAGGAGAAAAAAAAAAGGTTGCAAGTGCACGTGTGATTTGTTGTGATGACGTCATAGCTGTGCGGCAGAGCACCGGTCAGACAGTATTGTGGGCGTGGCATGGTTGGAATAAACAAAGTTGAGTCGGGCTGCTCTTTGAACATATCGAGGATGACGCAGGAGTCCGAGGGATTTAATATCAGCGAGGCAGTTTGGAGTAAATTTGCAGGTAATATTCCTGAGTTGAAGAGCGAAGTATTAGCGGAGGACCAGAGATGCAGCAGCTAGCTGCTAGCTGCTAATGACTGGTCTACAGAAGAATGGAGAGAGCAAACGGAGTAAGAAAGGTCCAATCTGGAGGCAGACGAAGGCCAAGCCGGGTAGAGACATTGGAGAGATAGTAGCTGGCGGCTAGCAGGCCTAGAGCCGGCTGTTGGTCTCTGCGCCGGGTTGGAAGAGGGCAGCAGCTAGTGGCTAGTGGCCGCGGTGAGCAGACAGGACCAGACGAGGAGGTAAATAAAAAAAATAGTGCGATCGTCAGCACGCTTGTTAATCAAAGACGTTAAATGAAAACAGGTTGAAATCAATGATCAGTTTAAAGTTAACGCTGTTTAGGTACCGAAACATGGTGCCGTTTGATTTTACATGAATAGGAAGCCAGTTGTCTGCTCAAAAACAAGTTTGTGAGTTGTTGTTATATCTTTAAGTTGGGGTTCACAACAAGGGACAATAGTTCTGCTAACTCTTATTTCTTTGTTGTGAAATGCGGGAAAGCGGTGAAACTCGGTCATTAGCGAAAGCTAGCGGCTAACTGATGCTAGCGGCGCTACTTATTACAGCTACAAGAGTAGCCATTAGCATATCAATGCTAACTCAAAATTGTGGTCACAACATTAGCTCGTGCCAATTCAGCACATTGCAGGAGTTAGCAGAAGTAAGGATTAAAAGTTATTACAATGTAAAATTATAAGTTAGTACAACTTACAGTTGAGTTGACAAAAATCTGAATTTAGAGTTGAGCAAATAAAAATGAAAAACTTAAAATATTTAGTCCAACTTAAAATTTTATCGAAGTTTGAAGTTTGCCTTAAAATTTTGAGTTCATCCAACTTTTTTTTTGCAGTGTGGGACTCTCTCCAATCTATCTGACAGAACTGACAGGTCTGTCAGGTTGAACATCTCCTACTTACCTTTGTCTGAAAAAAGAAACCTAAGAATAATATTCAGAGTAGACAAAGTGAACTTGCTGGAAGTAAATTTATGACAACTTTTGGCAGATAATCTGATGCATGTACTGTGCATGTCCTAAATTTGGTAACACTTTACAATAACCATCTAAGTGATGTTTATAGATGGTTTATAAACCAATTATTAACCATTTACAAAGTGCTATACATATTTAATCTTTTAGGAATTCACATATCACCGCAGCACATCGAGCCTCAAGTATCACCTCAATGCTAAACATATAGCAGCTAGCGGCTAGTGTGGTAGCTAGCGTGGATTGTGTTTTACTTAAAAAACCAAAGTATTCTAGTTTACAGAAGGTCTACCTACCTTTAGGCTACCTGGATTTCTGAAATGTACTATATTTCTAAATATGCTAATGGCAAAAATTGCACTGGTCTGTTGGACTTGAAAAAAAAAACAATATTTTTGTTGCTTAAGCTTATGTATTCAGTCATTATTCAATGGTATACTAAAAACCCATGTGAAAAAAATTACTACTCACTGTTCTCAGGTCAAATATTTATATGCGATTAAAATGCGATCAATTTCGATTAATTAATTACAAAGCCTCTAATTAATTAGATTTTTTTTTTTTTATCGAGTCCAGGCCCTAGTAAGTACTCAACTCAACAAAATATCTATATGTCGTTTTTATTTGTTTTAAGTCATGCATTTGGAGAACCATTAGGTCACACTGCAACTTAGACTGAGCTTCTATGTAACAGTGATGGCAAAAGACTCCTCGTAAAACTACTTCTCTATTACAATGAAAAATGAAGGTGTAAACAAGTCAATCCCTGACTTACGATGGACTTATTATAAGCTGCTGCTAATCATAATAACAATCAGTGAGCAATAGCAGCAGGAACAGCTTCACAATCCAACACCATCTGCAGCAACACACACTACATCTAGTGAGGAAACATTAGGCGCTGGCCTCCCTTTGGCTCCATTAAAGCTGAAGGCAACACAAACTGGAAGTTAAACAATGATCAAACATTTAACACAGATTCTTCAGACAACTAAAACTTCCAGTCAGTCTCATTATGGGGATAAACAACATCCCTGTTGGGATGCTGGAAGCAGCGCTTGAAAAATAGGAACTCTGCTGATTAAATCTGGACGTCTGGTCGAATCTTTTCATAGCCAAAGTAACTTAAAGCATTGTTTTAAGTGTCGTAAACAATGTTAGGGCTCTTTCATTTCACAGCTGAAGGGTAAAATTAAGATTAATGTGTTGCTGCTGTAATGCAGGTCCTTTCAAAAACACATCCTCTGAAAGACACAAACACACACAATTAGGATATGCACAAAATAAAGCCCAAGATTTTCTCTCATGAGGTTATGCTTTGTTTGATTAAAAAGCGCCGCTGGGCATGAGGGGTGTGTAGACGTGTTTGTGTGCAGGGCTGCACTGCTCTGCAGAGATCTATTTAGACAAGTGACTTTGTTGAAGTGTGGTTGATCTGCTAAATGCATGTGCAAATTTGTTTTCTGTTTGTTTGTTTGCGTGCGTGTTGATGATTGTACAGTCTAAAGACAAAATGATAAAAAATGACCCAAAAAAGAATCTAATTGACCAAAAAATGACACAAAATGACTAAAAAAAGACACAAAATGACCAAAAATTGCATAAAACTAAGCAAAAAAGGACTCAAATTGACCACAAAATGACAAAAAACTTCACAAAAAGACACAAAATGGCCCAAAAAAGAAACACAGTGACCAAAAATAGACACAAAATGACAAAAAAAGACACACAAGTAACAAAAAAGACAAAATGACCAAAAAAAGACACAAAATGTCCCAAAAGAGAATCAAATTGACCAAAAAATGACACAAAATGATAAAAAAGGACACAAAATGACCAAAAAATTGCATAATATTAAGCAAAAAAGGACTCAAATTGACCACACATTGACAAAAAATGACCACAAAAAGACACAAAATGGCCCAAAAAAGAAACAAAATGACCAAAAATAGACACAGAATGACCCAAAAAGACACAAAATGACTAAAAAAAGGAAACAAAATGAACAAAAAAGACACAAATTGACCACAAAATTGTCAATAAAGCCCAAGATTTTCTCTCATGAGGTTATGCTTTGTTTGATTAAAAAGCGCCGCTGGGCATGAGGGGTGTGTAGACGTGTTTGTGTGCAGGCCTGCACTGCTCTGCAGAGATCTATTTAGACAAGTGACTTTGTTGAGGTGTGGTTGATCTGCTAAATGCATGTGCATATTTGTTTCCTGTTTGTTTGTGTGCGTGCGTGTTGATGATTGTACTGTCTAAAGCCTTGCAGAGCTCCTGGCCACGCCGCTCCTGCTGGAGAGAAAGTAGCCCTTCATGAATAATGTTGAATACAGACTGTGACAAAACCTTGAGGTAACCAAACAAACATCGTGCCCCAGAGAATATCGAAGATCAAACACCACGCTGACACCTCACAGTGTGTGAAAGAGTGTGTGTGTTTGTGCGGTTACCCATATTAAGTGACTTTACCACAGCTACTGAGCATGCACATGCCCCAGAGAGCATTAAGAATAAAACTAGCATGACACCTTAACGCTCGCACGAGTGTTCCTGTGTGTGTGTGTGTGTGTGTGTGTGTGTGTTCCTATGTGCGTGTTTGTGTGTCTATCCAAATCAAACCACAGCTGTATTTGGGCTAAAAGCAACAGGAGATAAAAAAGACACAAAATGACCAAGAATGACTCAAAATGACCAAAAAAAGGACACAAAATTATCAAAAAAGACACAAAATGACCAAAAAAAGACACAAAATGACCAAAAAACGACACAAAATGACCAAAGAAGACACAAAATGACCAAAAAAAGACACAAAATTACCAAAAAAGACACAAAATGACCAAAAAAGACACAAAATGACAATACAGACAGAAAGCATTACGAATAAAACTAGCATGACACCTGTGTGTCCCTGTGTGTGTGTTTGTGTGACTATCCAAATCAAACCACAGCTGTATTTGGGCTAAAAGCAACAGGAGATAAAGCAGGGCACCGGTCTCTTTGAAACGGTAGTATGCTTAAACTCTCCAAGGATTGTCTGATACAAACCAACAAACCAGCCTGTCATCAATAATGTATTAAAGCCATTCATCCAAGGCATTATGTTTCTCAATACTTTAACGGTTTAGTGGGAGTGCAGCAGCGTGCTGCTCACAAATGATGGCTCTTCTGGGGGAAGTGATATGATATCGGACAGTGAAACTTTAATACTGATCATAATGCTGCTTTGTTCTGGGCTGAGCTGCTACCTTGACTTCACTTCGCTCTGTTCTCTTTGTTGGTGTTTCGAGGAGCCAAAAAATCCCTGGACAGATATTAAGCTGTTTCAATTTAAAGAGGCTGTATTGAAGAAGAGAAGAAGTGTAAGAGCTGGCTTGATTTTTCTCTTACAGATGTTATCTAACTACTGTTGAAGCCATGTACTGTATAAATATACGTCACTGTGACGTCAATCATTGGTTTGGAGCCTTGAGATTGACATTTCTGCCATCTGCCATCTTGGTTTTTTGCAACCAGTGCATGTGCACAATGCATCAGGAGGCATAAGGATAAGCCATCAGCTAATGTTAGCGCTAGCTGGGTAGCCTGGTTCGCAAGGAGCATCCGTTATTCTAAATGAAGAGCTGACTCCTTAGAGTGTCTTTTAGTCCAACTGTTCTCTGAAAAAGACATTTTTAAGTGACCAAAATAAAACCGTTAACTAAAAACACACTGCAACCTTAATCACTGTGTAGCGCCACCATAAAGCATATCCTTATTAGGGCCACGGGGCAATCGCACCGAGCACTGGTCCCATACAGCAGTTGTTGTTGTTGTTGTTGTGTGCATTGTTTTGTCATTTTGTGTCTTTTCTTAGTAATTTTGTGTCTTTTTTTTAGTCATTTTGTGTCTTTTTCTAGTCATTTTGTGTCTTTTTTCAGTCATTTTGTGTCTTTTTAGTAATTTTGTGTCTTTTTTTTAAGTAATTTTGTGTCTTTTTTTAAGTAATTTGGTGTTTTTTCAGTAATTTTGTGTCTTTTTTAGTAATTTTGTGTCTTTTTTTAATTAATTTTGTGTCTTTTTTAAGTAATTTCGTTTTTTTCTGTCATTTTGTGTCTTTTTTTTAGTCATTTTGTGTCTTTTTCTGGTCATTTTGTGTCTTTTTTTTAGTAATTTTGTGTCTTTTTTTAAGTAATTTTGTGTCTTTTTTAAAGTAATTTAGTTTTTTTCTGTCATTTTGTGCCTTTTTTTGTAATTTTTTGTCTTTTTTTTGTAATTTTGATACTGCCTCCCTGGTCTATTCTGTAGTTTAGGTTGGAGATCTTGTTGGTGGGACAGATACTATATACTATATACAACCACTGAGTACCATTACTTAATCCTGTATTAGTCTGGTGTACACTGTTTACATAGGTAAGCTAGTTGCCCCTAACAACCGGTGCTGCTTCTTCCTGGTTCTGTGGCCTCTGGTTGGACTGATTGTGGCCCTGGCTCCAGCTCTTATCTACACTACTTCAACTGTGAGAAGTCCTTCAGCGATTTCAGATATTATGCTCATGGATGGTCGAACAGAATATTTCAGGCACTTGTTATGTGCCAGATGTGTTACATTAGTGCAAAAACTCATAGTAAACTGAATTTCACTGTCAAAACACTCCAAGCAAACTGTGCCAATACAGGATTTAAAACCAGCCACACAAAATCATGTAAAGGGCCTCTGCATGCCAGGTTTTCTTCCCTCTGAAAAACTACAAGCCATAATAATGTCATGCATTTTTATTCTGATTATCAGCCTGGTGGAGCACTGATTCCAAATAAATTACAAGCAATTTCTCCAAAAAATCCCCAGACTTTAAAGTTAAGAGTGACCAGGCTGCATGAACATTCAGAGATCATTTAATTATTGAATAGTAGTTCAGTAACACTTTGCAATAAGCATAATATATACTTTAAAAAAAAGATAAACAATAGCTACTCAATAAAATTGAGGCAACAGATTGCATGCAATGTTATTCGTTTAATCTTTTTAGTGGTCATTTCACATCTTTTTTGTTCATTTTGTGTCTTTTTTATTCATTTTTACATATGTTTTTGGTAATTTTGTGTCTTTTTTGATCATTTTGTGTCTTTTTGGGTCAATTTGTGTCCGTCCAAGTTTTTTTTATCCTGGTAACAAACAAATAATTGTCAGTGCACTCTGCTCGGGCCAGTTCAACGCTGCTTGCAGCTTTAATTGTATCTCTTTTGTACATATTTTGTCTCTTTTGGTCACAAAATGACCAAAAGAAGATGTAAAAAGACAGAAAAAAGACACAAAAAGACCAAAAAAAGACACAAAAACACAAAAAACACTGAAAAAAAGACACAAAAACACATAAAATGACCAAAAAGAAGCAAAGGACGTAAAATCACAAAAAGTCATAAAAAAAGACATCACTGCTTGCAGCTTTAATTAATCTTGTTTCAATAGTTAATTTCATCATTGTGTCTTTTTAGTGGTCATTTTTACATCTATTTTTGGTCAGTTTGTGTCTTTTTTGGTCATTTCACATCTTTTTTGTTCATTTTGTGTCTTTTTTTGGTCAATTTGTGTCTGTCCAAGTGCTTTTTTATCCTGATAAGAAACAAATAATTGTCAGTGCTCTCTGCTCGGGCCAGTCCATCGCTGCTTGCAGCTTTAATTAATCTTGTTTTAAGAGTTAATTTCTTATTTTAAGCGTTCAACATGCTTATTTCTAGATTAAACAATCTTAATTTTGAAAAGTGTTACCACTAGTTCTAACAAAATGTGTTGAATAAACATGAGAAGTTTGTTTTCCTACTAAGGAATTTATTTTTTATGTGCGTCATTGTCAACCACTGCAGCATTAAGTAACACTGTCTGACTGAACACAGTATGAAATTGTATTCATCATCCAGCATGCAGCTGCTGTAACATACAACAGAGGAACACAGGGTGGGAATTGAAGTGGATACAAATCTTAATTGTGGTTGAAGCATTTTCATTATTCCCTAGAAA
This sequence comes from Centropristis striata, assembly GCF_030273125.1. NCBI lineage: Eukaryota > Metazoa > Chordata > Actinopteri > Perciformes > Serranidae > Centropristis > Centropristis striata. Next base: position 7,285,665 of record NC_081517.1, on the reverse strand, counting down.
AAAAGCCTGAGATGTGTGCAGAACAGCCAGGAAACCGACAAACTCCTCTGATTGCATTGAGTTAAAGATAATGAGATTTCTCGAGACTGATTGTGAGATTTTACAGGCCTGTTCGGCATCTCTATCTCTCAAAATGTTCACGTTTTAAGCAAATCCTTTTCAGTAAGAATTTGCCTGCACACTGACTATAACCAATGGATTGGAATGTGTGTCAGCTCCTTTTATGCTGAGTGCTGGAGTATTTTCACCGTGCCCTTTTCAGCAGCACTGACTTGGAGATAGACTGTCGCCACTGGCTAGTCTTACCAAGGTGCGCGAACTCAGATTTGCCCTTTTCAATTTCTGTTTCCTCTATAGCAGGAGAATGATGCTGTATGCATTTTCTTTTATGGAGCACAGTATTGGAGTAGTGCAGTCTCACAGTGATATTTCTCCCCCCTCCTCCTGCTTCTGTCCTTTCTTTCCTCCTCCTTTCTTATTCTGTCCATTTTCTCCCTGTCATCCACCTTAACTGCATCCTTTTTAATGTCTTCTGTGCCTTGTTTTCTAATTGCCTCATATGCATGAGGCGAATTAGGGTGAATTCCATTTGCAACATGCATTGAATCAAAAGGCTTTCATTCATAGGTGCTGAATGCATATGGAATAACTCTAAAATAATAATAATAATAATAACATTTGGTAACACTTTACAATAACCCTCATTTATAAATGGTAAACAGATAGTTTATTAATGTTTAATCATCATTAAAAAACCTTATATAGGCCATTTAGAATGGTAAATACAAAATGTTTTAATGTTTAACTAACTAAATAATCTATAAATGGCAAATACATTTACCATTTACAAACAATTGAATTATCATTAATAGTTTATCAATAGTTTTAGTTGCACTTACTTTAACATTTTTAAGTATGTTAATGATTTTGAAATGATTAATATACCTTTAAGAAACTGGTTGAAAACTTTTAAAGATTAAATATGTATAGCACTTTGTAAATGGTTAATAATTGGGTAACACTTTACAATTTCCATCATTTATAAATGGTAAACAGATAGTTTATTAATGTTTAATCATCATTTATAAACCTTATATAGGCCATTTAGAATGGTAAATACATAATTTATTAATGTATAACTAACTAAATAATCTATAAATGGCAAATACATTGTATGTTAATGTAAGTTTATAGTTACTTTACCATTAACAAACAATTCAATTATAACTAGGACTGCGCGCAGTACTGAACGGGCCCTCGCAGTACACGCATGTCGGGGCATGCTGCCGTCGGGGTTTGTGCGTTACAGGGACCAGTCTATACCACCCCTATGAATTTCATTGCCTTAAGTCTTATGGTCTGGGCACAGTGGCACTTATTAAATTAGACTGCCGCCAGAGCGCCACCTAGGGGCCGATCAATAAAACCTTCAAGGGTTATCCTCAGGAGGCCATTGACAATAAGTATACCAAGTTTGGTGTTAATCCGACCAACCGATGTAGAGATATAAAATACTTCAATTTAAAGAGCGCCACCTAATGGTCATCGGCCAAAATTTTGCGGCGAGCCTCAGGGGCTCATGGGGAAGTAGTAACCTGAGTTTCATGTCATTCAGACTCACCAATGTGGAGATATGCAACACTTCGTGTTTTGTGTTGAAAATAGCGCCACCTGCAGGAAGTTGTTATTTAATAACTTGAGTATTCTTTGGGTAATCAAAATTCTTTTAATAACTTTTTGTCATGAGGGTCCATAGATGCTGTGTGCAAAGTTTGGTGCAAAACGATGAAATTGCCTAGGAGGAGTTCGAAAAAGTAGGTTTGCGACATTTCGCGAATTTGCGAAAAAAAACTCCAGGCGAAAACGGGCGTGGCTTATATCACGAGATTCAGCACAACTCAGTGAACGCGTGGATATAAGTTTTTTGAATGTGCGATGAAGTATGTGGGAGTTATTAGCCAAAACGCACTTTCCATTATTATAGCGCCACCTAGTGGTGAAAATTCAGGATGACAATAGATTATAAAATTTTTCGCCAGTTGTGAGTTATATTTAAAGTTTCATGAGTTTTGGGGTATGTTCAGGCAGTGAAATATGCGATCATTTTGGACAAAGAATAAAAATAATAATAATAAATAATCATTCGAAATACAATAGGGACCTCGCAGGTCGTTGCCTGCTCGGGCCCTAATTATTAGTTAATTAATAGTTTTAGTTGCACTAGTTTTAACAGTTTTAACACCATATTAAGTATGTTAATGACTTTGAAATGATTCATATACCTTTAAGAAATTGGTTGAAAACATTTAAAGATTAAATATGTATAGCACTTTGTAAATGGTTAATAATTGGTTTATAAACCATCTATAAACATCACTTAGATGGTTATTGTAAAGTGTTACCAAACATTTTTACTTGTATTGCCTTAAAATCTACCATTCAATCAATCAATCAATCAATCGATCAATTCGATGCACAACATGGGTCAAAAAATGACCCCTTTAACCCATAAGAACCTATGGCGACACCCGTGTAACAAACACTTTAAATCTTCTAGATTCTCCCATATTCAGCTTTATGCTTCACCTTAACTCATTAAATCCCTAAGCGACATATATTCAACACCCTGGTGTGGTGGTCATGTGACTTTGACAGGAAGTGACTTCTCCAAAATGTGGCTGTGACTGGAAACAGAAATGTGAACATTTTTAAAAAGCTTGTTTTTTCTTAGTAGGCTAAGTTTCAACCCATTTAACAATCCTAATCCATAACTAGTTTGTCCTGTATTGCATTTAAGTTGTTCTGACCATATTTCCTGAACAAATTAAAGTCACAAATGTGATATATGTTTTGTGGAGATGCGAAAAAAAAAGGCAAAATTGTGTCTCTGTAAGCAGAAAATGTGTCTAGTTCTTTTCTATTTTAAAATAAGAAATATCATAAACATAAATACCATGAACGCTCAATGTAACATAGATGTCACATCACAGATCTTTGACATTTAGGCGTAGTATTTTTTAAAAAAAAAACTTTTTGTGTTCTATGTGGTTCACTTATAGAACACATACTTTAAGGATAACTGGGTCTGGGTTGTTATGGGTTAATATTTCATGTTTTGAGTGTTTTCATACGAGTGTGTGTTTGTGACCATATAGTAGTAATTCAGAATATGGTGTTGCATAACTAAACATATCAACACCACCAGGATGAAAAATCAGAGGCCAGCTACAGTTATAGAAAAAAATGATGAGACCACCCTTGTTTTCTTCAATTTCTTGTTCATTTTAATGCCTGGTACAACTAAAGGTACATTTGCTTGGACAAATATAAAGATAACAACAAAATTAGCTCTTAAGAGTTTATTTTAAGAGCTGATATCAAGACATTTCCCATGGTTTTAGTGATAGTGATTTTGGTTATTATAAAGAAAACCATGGAAAATTGCTAGATTCCAACTCTTAAATTGCACTCTTATGAGCTATTTTTGTTGTTATCATCATATTTGTCCAAACAAATGTACCTTTAGTTGTACCAGGCATTAAAATGAACAAGAAATTGAAGAAAACAAGTGTCTAATAATATTTTCCATGACTGCAATTTACCTTTTATGACTCATAGAAAAGAGTTGGAATATCAGATGTCCAGTTTTGTGCCCAAATTGACTTTTTTGCTATGTTTGGAACATTCTTTGGTTACCTACAATAAGTGACCAAGTAATTAAATTAAATTCTCTATTTTCTGTTCAGATTAAACAAATGATTCCTGATTATGAGCCTCTCTCTGTCCACTGTGCTAAAATATGCACCAAAATAGATCTGCCACACATAACATGCAAACATTTTTGGCTTTTCCACAAGTTTCCATGTCCAATTTAATGCATCAACTCTTTTTCAGCAAAGGTTAAAAAAAAACCCACCTCAACCAAGAGAAACATGATTTTACTATTTTTGCAGAGATTTTTTTTAGGTTTTCCAGTTTGCATTCAGCATTTTTAATTCAATCTCTTGTGATTAATGTTAATTGTGTGGTTTTTGTGGGGGTTTGTGTTTTTTCTGTGTTTTTGGGTTTTTTTGTGGGCTTTTGTTGTTTTGTTGAAATTATTATTTAATTTTTTTTTGTAATTTTTAGTGGGTTTTTTTGTATTTTTGTGTGTTTTATGTAGGGTTTTTGTAATCATTCGTTGTTTTTTTATAATTTTTGATAGTTTTTTTCGTAATTTTCTGTGGGTTTTTTGTGTTTTTATGTGGGTTTTTTGTGGGTTTATGTGTGTTTTGTGGGTTTTTTTGTGTATTTTGTAGTTTTTTTGGTTTCTTTTGTAATTATTTTTTGTTTTTGGTTGTTTTTTTTGGTAATTTTCTGTGGGTTTTTTGTGTTTTTTTTGTGGAGTTTTGTGGTTTTTGTGGGTTTTTGTGGGTTTTATGTGTGTTTTAGTTTGTTTTTGTTTTTTGTAATTGTTTTTTGTAATTTTCTACTTTTGTTTTTTTTGTAATGTGGGTTTTTTGTCTAATTTTTTTTTTTTTTTGTTATCTTCTGTGGGTTTGTTGTATTTTTTGTGGGTTTTTGTGAAAAAAAAAAAGTTTTTGTGTACAAAATGTTGATCCAGTAAGTCAAAATGAAAAAATAACAATCATGTTATATAAGTAAAGTTATGCTGAAAAGAATAATACCAACATGGCACTGTGAACACTTTTTAAGCGGTTTATAAACAGACAGAATGAAAAAAAACTCCAAAGGGTTAAACTGTTTAAAGTTGCTGCTTGACATCATGTCACATTTACCTTGGCTTCTGCTGAAACAAGGCCTCTGGGCTCATTATGAAATTCTATATTTGGGTGAATGTGTTCATTCTTGTGAAGAGTGATTACATTAACTAGCACATACACATGTAATATGCAAGTTTAATTTTAACACCAAGATTGTCAGTTCTTGATTTTCATGCAAATTACTTCTTTAAGTGAGAGCTGGAGTTACATACTTAACGGAAGATATGTCAATTTAAAATAACACTTTTCATCTCTTAATTATATCCTAATTCTGCTAAGCCCTTCGTCTGCTCTCTCTCTCTCTCTCTCTCTCTCTCTCTCTCTCTCTCTCTCTTTCTCTCTCTCTCTCTCCACAGGCTTTTCTCATAACAATTTCCTTTCCTCCATCATCCATCTCACTCTGTTTTGCTCCCTCCCTCCTCCCTGTTCATCTCAGAGGCATATGAGAAATGACACTGGACAAGTCCTTGCTGCTTTATTAATCCTTTAAGCTTCTGAGGGGAGCCACAAATGCAACTACTCCCATTCAAATCAATGGCAGTAACTCCCAATTGCCGTATCTGTGGACTGCTTAAACCTCTCTAGTCCAGGAGATTTTGGTTCAAATTTGTCAACTTCCTATGCATTCGTTTCTGTCTCTGTTTAGCATCTTTCAGTCTCTCCTTACATCACATGCATGGCTCCTTTTTCTCCACACAAACTTGACTATCAGTCAGATTTTTCATTTTATTTTAACCCTCTGGAGTCCATCCAAAAAAAGACACAAAATGGCTAAAAAAAGACACAAAATGACTAAAAAAGACAAAAAAAGATATTTTTGTGCATAATCACTTTTTTTTATTTTGAAAGTGCAGTACAGTGAGAATGATCTTTTTATATATATACACACAAGCTTTTATTGCACAATTCAACTATTATACAATGTACACATTCTGGGTTCCTTCTGTGTACAATGAGATATTGTTTGAACAAAAAAAGGTTAGAATCGTTATAACTTATATTTTTTAAATATAAAAAGACACAAAATGACTAAAAAAAGACACAAAATGACTAAAAACACACAAAATTACCAAAAAAGACACAAAATGACAAAAAAGACACAAAATGACTAAAAAAAAGACACAAAATGACTAAAAACACACAAAATTAGTAAGAAAAAACACAAACTGACCAAAAAAGACACAAAATGACTAAAAAAAGACACAAAATGACAGAAAAAACATAAATTACTTAAAAAAGACACAAAATGACCAAAAAAGACAGGATTAAAAAATGGACAAAATAGCCCAACACTCCATAGAATTAACCCTCTGGAGTCCATCTATTTATTGAAAATACACATGTTTTATTTACAGTAATAACTATATTGATATACGATATGTAGACAAGCTGAGAAAGCCAGTTGAAAGTTCAATCATAGGAGCTTTCACAGTGTGCCATTTATGTTTCTAGACCATTTTTAAATTGTGAATTTTCTTTCTACAATGAAAACTATTACTATTTTTAATTTACATGCAAATTGACAGTTTTTTTTATTAATTTGACCCAGGGGCCACAGCAGGGGCCAAAGGCTTCTTCACAGGGGCAGTGGCCCCTGGAGGCCCCTGTATAGAACCGCCACCAGCCACGGCTCTGCTAACCAGCCTGCTGCAGGAACAATTCATAGGCTGCTCAGTCAAACAGAACTCTAACCCAGAGGCCTGTGGAACGGCCCCGGTCATAAACTATCTCACACACACACTCATGTGGCCGTCCCCAACACACACACACACACACACTCTCCCTCTGTCTTCACCCGGACCATAAAATCATTGCGACAGATGAAGGCAGGGAACAGTGTTTTTGTGCTGTTTTGCCCGTCACAGATTTCCATTACAAAGTCTTGCCATGAGTCTGAGAGAGCGAGGGGCCTATTGAAAAACGGACAGGCTACAAAATGCTGCTAGTCAGAGCCCATCAATGTTGCGTTTTCCCCGCTGAATGGCTTGTCAGTGAAGGGTGGAGACGGGCTTTGTGTGAGAGGTAGGACTGAGCTGTGTTGGGCCAGACAATGGGTGGAGAGCTGATGTCAACTCCACAGAGTGCATTCAGGGTTCATCATCTGGTGTGTTATAAAGCTTCTGAAAAAATATTCCTTTCATCTATTCCCAAGCTCTCCTCTCCTCCTTTTTCTTCAGACGTTTCAGCTTTGTTCAGCATTTTCGCCCAATCAATTTTTTTATGCTTCTTTTCTTTACTTGCATAACTGAGAAGAATGCAGTGCTGTTATATACATTAGCGTTATTCTGCAAATTGTGAGCGCCAATGCAGTAATTCTCCCACAATTTTTATCTCCTGAATAGCAGGATTATATAAAGGCTGCCTTAACAGTCGCTTATTTATCAGCGTGTTTGATGGAAGCCGAGCAGGCTTAGGAGAAAATAAATCATATTCCCAAGTTTGAATGAAAACAAAATATCAGCAGAGCAGGGAGGGACAGCTGGACAATAAACTACCAAACCCCTGCAATTTTTTTTTTACATATTAGGTGGTGACACATTCCCATTCTGTCTCCACTGTTAAAGTGACAGCATAGGTCCACTGCTAGGTGTTTACATTTTCTCCAAGAGCGATTTTGTGGTCATGCAAGTAATACCTGTCTTCTATAGTCAGCAGAAGTAAAAGTGGCATGGTGCTGTTTTACTATGACAACGTCTTGCTGAGTTCAGTGTGTTAAAAAGACACAAGTGGCAGCATTGGTGAAGCATATGTTTACATCTGATCCAGGTAAGCCTGCCACAAAATGACCAAAAAAATACACAAAATAACTAAAAAAAGACACAAAACGACAAAAAAAGACACAAAATGACCAAAAAAGACACAAAATGACTAAAAAAAGACACAAAATGACTGAAAAAGGACACAAAATGGCTAAAAAAAGACACAAAATGACCAAAAACGACACAAAAAAGACACAAAAAGACTTACAAACACACAAAAAGACATGAAATGGATTCAAAAATGGACAAAATAGCCCAAGACTCCATCGAGTTGAACTCATCACCAAACAGTTTGGCCTCCATCTTGACATTACAAGGTTAACAGCAGAATTACTTTTTGTAATTCATTTGTAAAGGGTTCTACCAAGAATGCTCTTACATGCACCATTTAGTCAACACAGGCGTCTGATAGATAGAAATGTAGTTGTAGGTCTGAATAAAGGTGTAGAGAGAGGTCATTATTTGTGTCAACTTTCGGAAGGTTTTTACATAAAAGGCTTCTCTATTCTATTCTATTCTAGTATTGGGTGTGGTTTATGTTGTCGTGTGGCATATTCTGACCTAATATTCATTGTCAATGCCATTGTTGGGCATTCAAAGCATCAATTTAATTTTGGCATATAAATAATTATGAAATATATTCATATTTGAAGAAAATAATGGTTGACGCAATGACATATCAATTACGGCCATTTTTCTTGAATTATAATGAGCAAGGAGCTGGACGTTGTGGCTGGGGAGAGCTTAGCCGGATAAGCGGAGGAAAATGGATGGGTGGATGGATGGATGGATGGATGGATGGATGGATGGATGGATAGATATAATGAGCAACTTTGGATAGAAGGAATATCTGCTTCCTTCACCATATAACATGTCCAGATTGTGGTAGGTGTGAACACGGCCTGATGGAGGATGTGAGGATGGCATTAACTGGTTGATGTTTATTCAAGAACATGGTTCCCAACAACAACGTGATACTAAAAAGAACCAACCAATAAGGGCTTTTGTGGTTCCTGCATTAGTAGCCAGTCATTAGGCGTGTTTTGTTGATTCACCCTCTAGTTACAGAGAGACGGGGGGTGGTTAATTCAGACATATATTGAGTTGGATGTAAAAATGGATATTGACGTTTGCATGTTGTCCCCTACCAACAGTCAATAACTGGTTTCTTTGGACAAGGAAAAAGATTTATCCCCAATCTTGGAACCCAGCAGCGATCAGCCTGAGGAGGATTTAGAGTCAATGTGGATCGGGGTTCTGGTGTCACCAGTGGATATCTGGATAATGAATAGCTGGGCCAAAACGTCCTTTTCTGTGTTCCATTCTCAGTTTGAAGTCTGATTAGCAACTTCGATGATCATTTTTGTATGTGTTCAGACAACATGTTGGCTCTATAAACAGATATCTGCAGATATGTCATTATCTGTATCTGTGAAATGATACGTCTCTGTAGCTGTGTGCGGATAGGAAACTGGAAATGGGAATTGTTTAAACTTGACATCATGCTGAATTGGTCAAATATTATATTTTCCGACCTAATATCCATTGGAAATTGGATCCATTGGACTTTAAGGGTGCTTTCACAACCCAAGTCCATTTGGTTAGTCCGAATCAGAGTGAAACTTTTACTTTTGGTTCGTTTTGTATTTAGTCTGGTTTGCTTTCACAAGGACATAAATGTAAGTGGACAAACATTTTTTGGAAAATTTGCAGAGGGGCATGTACAAAGATGGACGGCTGGAAATATACTTGTAGTATTATTTGTTTTTGGTTGGAAAGTTGTAAAATGTAAACACGGAATTTAAAAAAAGCAGCATGGAGTCAGACTCAGTATTGAATATGACCATTATATTACTCTGCAATGATCTGTCGTGTGCACAAATCTTTGCTCTTCCAGTTGATCTTGAATGATTTTATGAATGTCTTTTTTTTTTTTGTCGACTTTATTCAGCTTTTCTTGTATGTGTCCTTCAACCCAGATGTCAATCAAACATCAGACTTCAGCAGAAGTCCAAATCAGTCCTCTCCCAGTCATGTTGCCTCTGTTGCTGTATGTACATCTCAAAAAAAATACCCATGCAGGTAGACCACAAAAAAATGTGTTTTGGTTAATTTCCTGTAATTGGGTTGGATTACGTTCACAGCAGGCGGCAATCTCCGTGTCTGAGCTTGGAGGTAAACCAGGAAGTACCTTAAGCTGCATTCTACCGAAAATTCCAGCAGTGGGCGCTAAGTTTGGCTGGAAAAAAAATCTGCTCATTCATTTCAGTACAAAATTTGAAAACTTCTCCCTTCATTTATGACCTCAGAAAATTTTTCAGGATAACACTATGGTCTCAATCATTAGTAAAAAATCTTCTTCAAGACAATTTGATGTTAATAGTGTAAATAATGGCCCCATTTCTAAGAAAATAGAAGCTAAAGAATCGTATGATTTGGGGCGTGGCTACCTTTGATTGACAGGTCGCTAACAAGGCGAGCCGTCATAAGGAGATAAGCAGAACAATGCGTATCCACGGCAACGTGATAAATAAGTTATATATAACGTTATATAGATAGAAAAGAGGACGTTTAGCGGTTTGGTCTCATAACTTTGACCCTTTCACTGTATTTTCACTTAATGACAGTTTATTTGAACGTTTTGTTCATTAAAAATGTCTTTGATTTGAAAAATGCGTTTGATTGGACTAATAGACACTCCAAGGAGTCGCTGTTCAGTTTTCTGAGGTCAGTAATTTAATATTTTTATTTTTTTGCTAGCCAGAACTAGCATCCCAGTTGATGCTCCAGTTAATGCTAACATGAATTAGCAGCAGCTTCTCTCAGTCAGGTTGAGGTGTAGAGAGGCTGTAGTGATCAGATCCCTCTCCTCCTCCACAGTCCAGATATGGTCTGCTCCCCGTATCGGAAACAAGATGGCGACGAGTGTAACGCTGAACTCGAGGCTTCCAACAGGCCACAAACCAAAGAGTGACGTCATGGTGACTATGTCCATTATTTATATACAGTCTATGGTTCACAGTGCAATTGAACTGCACTAGGTTTCTTTCGATTCTCACAAGTGGTCTCAGACTTCACCAGAGAACAACTGGAGCATCACAAGTGACCAAATAAACCATAACAAGGATGTAACCACACCAGAGTATGATTAAAATGAACTAATGCATCAAATGCATTATTTCCAAATGTTCATACTGTTCTTTTCCTGCATGCAATCAAAGCGCACTAGTTACCTCAACTGAACTAAACCTCAACTGTGGTTGCGACAGATAAGAAATGTTCAATTCAATCATCTTATGAGTCATTTTTGAAGCCGCTGTCAAACAACCGGCTCTGTCATTTAGTTATGAGGACATTCAGGGGCAGCAGAAGGAAAAAACGGCCCTTCTCTGCCAACTGTGACACATCAGAACAAGGTCTTGGACAGAGTGCAGATGGGAAGGGCACAAACAACATAAATCTGTCACAAGTGTGCTGTGTTTATTCGGGGTCAGCATGTGGCTAAGTGGCTAGCACTGTC